>NC_090439.1:62649463-63850891 GCF_031143425.1 Pleurodeles waltl | reverse complement strand
ATCAGGCCCTTGGTGTTGTATCTTATGTGTGTTGTTTTCACTGTGTTACTGTTTAAAGTGTTACACAAATACTTTATATATTGCCTCTAAGTTAGGCCTGCCAAGCTATCATAGGGTTTGCCTGACACTTACCCTGACTGGGATTGTGGTTGCTGCTTGACTAAGGCATACTTTCCAGTCAACCAGCAATCCAATTTCTAACAATAGGCTTGTGCAAGTCTGGTCTCAATGGACCACTATCATACTGGTGCCACAAGACCTGCCTCATGAGACATTGTGCCTGGAGAGAAGACTCTGTGCCAGTTTATTAAAGCCCTACCAGCTTCATCAGAGAGTGGGTACTTTGAGAAGAACTCTTCCACGGTATAGGAGCCTGGCCTGGCTTATAGTGGGTACCTTGTGGTACTTAAACCTTGTGCCAGGTCCAGGTATCACTTATTAGTAGAATAGAGGTGTTCTAGCAGCTTAGGCTGATAGAGGTAGCTATAGCAGAGCAGCTTAGGTTGAACTAGGAGACATGCAAAGCTCCTACTATACCACTTATATCATATAGCACTATACCACAAGAAAACACAATACTCAGAGTTACTAAAAATAAAGGTACTTTATTTTAGTGACAATATGCCAAAAGTATCTCAGAGGATATACTTCCTTAGGAGGTAAGTAATATACACAAATTATATACACACAAACCAAAATCAGGTAACAGTTAGAAACGTAGTGCAAACAATGTAGAATCACAATAGGATGCAATAGGGAGAAATAGGCCTAGGGGCAACACAAACCATATACTTCAAAAGTGGAATGCGAACCACGAATGGACCCCAGACCTAGTGTAGTGTGTAGAGGGTCTCTGGGACTGTTAGAAAACACTAAAGGTGTCCAAGATACCCCACCCCAAGACCCTGAAAAGTAGGAGTAAAGTTACCCTACTACCCCAGAAAGAAAGTAAAGTCGCATTAGGGGATTCTGCAAGGACAACAACTGACTGCAAAACACTGAAGACGGATTCCTGGATCTGAAGACCTGTAAAGGAAGGGGACCAAGTCCAAGAGTCACGCAAGTGTCCGTGGGGGGGCAGGAGCCCACTAAACCCCGGATGAAGGTGCAAAAGGGCTGCCTCTGGGTGGAAGAAGCCAAAGATTCTGCAACAACGGAAGGTGCCAGGAACTTCTCCTCTGGTCAGAAGATGTCCCATGGCGTGCTGTAGGATGCAGAGTTGTTTCCATGCAGAATGACCGCAAACAAGCCTTGCTAGCTGCAAGAGTCACGGTTGAGGATTTTGGGTGCTGCCCCGGGCCCAGGAAGGACTAGGAGGTCGCCCTTGGAGGAGGAGACAGAGGGGGCGCTCAGCAACACAGAGAGCCCACCCAGAAGCAGGCAGCACCCACAGAAGTACCTGAACAGGCACATAGAAGATCTTAGGACAGCACTCGACTCAGAGTCACAAAAGAGGGTCCCACGACATCGGAGTCCAACTCAGCAAGTTCAGCAATGTAGGACGGAGTGCTGGGGACCTGGGCTAGGAAGTGCACAAAGAAAGCCTTGCAAAAGTGCACAGAAGCCCGAGCAGCTGCAGTTTATGCAGTACACAGGATTACTGTCTGGCGTGGGGAGGCAAGGACTTACCTCCACCAAATTTGGATAGAAGGGCCACTGGACTGTCAAAGACACTTGGGCCCATCTCCTGTGTTCCATGGACCACGCTCGTCAGGATGAGAGGGGACCCAGAGGACCGCTGATGCAGAAGTTTGGTGCCTGCATTGGCAGGGGGAAGATTCCGTCGACCCACAGGAGATTTCTTCTTGGCTTCCAGTGCAGGGTGAAGGCAGACAGCCCTCAGAGCATGCACCACCAGGAAACAGACGAGAAAGCCAGCAGGATGAGGCGCTACAATGTTGATGGTAGTCTTCTTGCTACTTTGTTGCGGTTATGCAGGCGTCCTGGAGCAGTCAGCGGTCGATCCTTGGCAGAAGTCGAAGTGGGAAGTGCATAGGAACTCCGGTGAGCTCTTGCATTCGTTACCTGGTGAGATGCCCATAGGAGAGACCCTAAATAGCCCACAGAGGAGGATTGGCTGCTGAGAAAGGTAAGCACCTATCAGGAAGGGTCTCTGACGTCACCTGCTGGCACTGGCCACTCAGAGCTGTCCATTGTGCCCTCACACCTCTTCATCCAAGATGGCAGAGGTCTGGGACACACTGGAGGATCTCTGGGCAACTCCCCTGGGAGGTGCTGGTCAGGGGAGTGGTCACTCCCCTTTCCTTTATCCAGTTTTGTGCCTTAGCAGGGCTGGGGGGATCCCTGAACCGGTGTAGACTGGCTTATGCAGAGAGGCCACCATCTGTGCCCTTCAAAGCATTTCCAGAGGCCAGAAGAGGCTACTCCTCCCAGGCCCTTCACACCTATTTCCAAAAGGAGAGGGTGTAACACCCTCTCTCAGAGGAAATCCTTTGTTCTGCCTTCCTGGGACCAGGGTGCCCAGGCCACAGGGGGGCAGAAACCTGTCTGAGGGGTTGGCACCAGCAGTAGCTGCAGTGAAGACCCCGGAAAGTTAGTTTGGCAGTACCCAGGCTCTATGCTGGAGACCAGGGGATGCATGGAATTGTCCCCCCAATACCAGAATAGTATTGGGGTGACAATTCCATGATCCTAGACATGTTACATGGCCTTGTTCGGAGTTACCATTGTGACGCTACATATAAGTATTGACCTATATGTAGTGCACAAGTGTAATGGTGTCCCCACACTCACAAAGTTTGGGGAATTTGCCCTGAACAATGTGGGGGCACCTTGGCAAGTGCCAGGGTGCCCACATGCTAAGTAACTTTGCACCTAACCTTCACCAAGTGAGGGTTAGACATATAGGTGACTTATAAGTTACTTATGTGCAGTGTAAAATGGCTGTGAAATAACGTGGATGTTATTTCACTCAGGCTGCAGTGGCAGTCCTGTGTAAGAATTGTCTGAGCTCCCTATGGGTCGCAAAAGAAATGCTGCAGCCCATAGGGGTCTCCTGGAACCCCAACACCCTGGGTACCTAGGCACCATATACAAGGGAATTATAAGGGTGTTCCAGTGTGCCAATGAGATTTGGTAAAGTTAGTCAGTAGCCTGCAGTGACAATTTTAAAAGCAGAGAGAGCATAAACACTGAGGCTCTGGTTAGCAGAGCCTCAGTGATACAGTTAGGCACCACACAGGGAACACATATAGGCCACAAACTTATGAGCACTGGGGTCCTGGCTAGCAGGATCCCTGTGACACATATCAAACATTCAGACGACATAGGGTTTTCACTGTGAGCACTGGGGTCCTGGCTAGCAGGATCCCGGTGAGACAGTAAAAACACCCTGACATATACTCAGAAACAGGCCAAAAGTGGGGGTAACAAGGCTAGAAAGAGGCTACCTTCCTACACACTGCTACTACCAACAATATTTTAACAGAAGTTGTAAGAGAACCCTACTCTTTTATTTATAACATATGCTGTGGCTTCTGAAATATCTAAACCCTGCCTTGAGGTGCCAACAGAACCCCCTTTACCCTGCCTTGAAAGTATGTATTGGCCCCTTGCTCCTCCTTCATGCACACTAACATATCCTCTATTCGTTACAGTTGTGCACCCAGCCCAGTAGTCAAGGAATTAGTGCCACATTAGTTTCCACTCTGATTGCGCATTCATCATATCCCTTTGTCCCTCAGCCTGATCTCTCACTGGTATTTCTCCACCATCATCCCATCAGTACCATAAACCGTAAGATCCTCTCTGAATTGCCCTTAAATAGTATCCAAGCAAGCCCCACCTGAGGTGTAGGATAGTTATTTTCACCAGCCACTCAGGAAATTACAGTGAAACCTCTGTTAAAGCCTTTGAGAAGGGGGTACTTTAAGCACAGGGAGAAAAGGTTATTACCTGCAGAATACAAATACCACCAGCATAGCTGCCGGAAATGAGAAAATAAGGGTCCCTTCAACAGTATTTTAACCACTGGCTTTTGTAGCCTGTAGCGATATTCACCAATGGTGGTAATTCACTACCAGACTACTGTATGTAATACAGACAGCAAAGCCACTGAAATACTTACCCCCTGGATTGCTATGATATTAATCTGAGAATTAATAAATTATCCCACTTGGTGTGAATTAATAATTTACCCTAATTGGCATAAATTCTGAAAAAACATCGCAATTCTGCAAAATGCAACATTTCCTGTACCAAATGAACTTCGAAATTGATGCCTTACAGCTTTGCATATTTACATTTCAATGTTTGGGCACTGTAGATGTCTTTCTCACCGACATCCTGTTTATTTATCAAATACATGATTTTAAGACACAATGTTAAAACATAGCCTAGGTTCCCACGACCGCCAGCTACTTTCTGGCAGTTAGAGCGTTTTAATCAGTGGGCTTCTAGAATTGAGCTCTTTAACATCTGAGTTTGGCTTGATTTCAGGTCTCCAGAAGCTCAGGAAATGATTAGAAAGGGGAATATTTGAACAGGCTTGTATGCACGAAATCCCACCCTTCCTTGCACAGGAAATATCATTACAACTTAGATTTTAAGAGATAGTGTGTAAGTGTTCCAAGAAATTGACTAGTTGAGAGACATCAACATCAAGCATGCATGCCAATTTCTAATTCTTGACTAAATGCCCATTGCACTTCACTGTCTTCTTGATGCCTAGAATACCATATGGAGATTAACTGTTTCCCGCCTACCTCTTCAAAACCAAGCCTTAAGCCTTTTGAAGAGGTAAATCAGTGAATCCCAGGGTAGAAACTGACACCTGCTTCAATTCAGGAATAGTCATTTATCAGACTCAGATCTGGCCATCGTATGCGGACTTGATAGCTGCCATTCAAAAGAAGTGAACACTGAATATGTTTAATGAACAGTTTTGAGGAGGCCCTATGAGTACCTAAAGGGAGGGTGTGCTTCTTCGATGTAGAAGTCTAGCTCTATGGCTGATTGGAGGATCTTCATGAAATAAATTTGCAAACTGTGAATGTAAATCGAACTAATTAAGTAGCTAGGGTTATCCTGAAAATGTGGCATTCATTCTGCCTCCTGGAGCTACCATGGACACCCCTGGACTAATGAGAATTTATTGTTGAAATATTGTTATGTTCTTGTCTTCGCACAGTTGGCATTCTGTTATCAATGTTATGAGTATTAGGTGCTGATGTTATTAACTGTATTGTTTGGGTCCCCTGTTCTAGCTCAGAAATGCCACTCAACTAATCCATTCTAAGCCTGGCATTTGGTTTGTGGGCCACAATCAAACTTGCAGAGGACGCTGGCATTTTTTGAGATGGGCCTTGGGAATGTGACTGCAGGTTGTTGGCATCCTTGGGGTAGAAGGAAAGGGGGATGTCTACTTTTTGGGTCTCAGCTATACACAGCTTCAGCTTTCTTTTGGCAGAAATATTGTTTCCAATTCCTAATATATAATTTGGATCTTTGGATTATTCTTTTGTTTAAGAGTGATTGACTTTGTTGTCTTTCTCAGTTTCCTGTTCCTGATTACCTTTTCTTGTTTTGCCCTGCCCAGGAGCATTTCAGTCTCAGTATTCCAAATGGATGAGCTTTATCATTCCACTTCATGTTTGAGAGAACACTTTTTCAACATTCCGTGGGAGTCCGGTTTCTCCTTGCTAACTCTCCCCAGGTGCTTTATTTTATTCCGTAATCTTTTGCCTCTCCTGCTCCCTGACGCTACCTACTGGATCCCCATCCCACTCTCTGTTTTATTATTAGTTTTAATTTACGAGGGCCCAGCAGTCTGCTGTGGGTTAACATCCTTGGTTCTCTGTAGTCAACATTGGTCAACTGATGGACCCTGTGTACTCCTTAGAGAGTACTTATGGCTCGAGGTTAGATGTGAGTGCTGGCTGTAAGAACAGCCTGAGCCTCTTGGAGAAACAGGGGCAGTACCACTCAACAAGGAGGCATTGCCTACAGTAAGTTGGAAGTCCCTGAATGTAACAAGGAAATGTGACCCTTTATGGGCTGATATCATGACTGAGCCTTCAGCTCTATAGGCCTAGGCAAAACACTGCCGACCAACCTTACTGCCCCCTCCCTAATCCCAAAGGGAGCTCCTGCACACCTCTCACCTCTGTCCCATCCTACGCTAGAGGTATGCATCTGACCCGGTCTGGGTCTCTGCATGTGCTGCATGTAGTCAGGGATGACATGGGCCACCTGCCAGGGCCCCTTTTGCCAACAACATTGAATGTGGCACACCTCTTAAGTTGAGCCCAAGTAATATGCCAGCCAAAGCAGCAATGAGGCAACCTTGTGCATGCAGAAGTAGCCCAAATCTTTGATTTATTTCCTGACATGCAGCCTTGCACCCCAGGTTCTTCTCAGCAAAAAGCCTGGCTCATACGCAGATATCACCAGGAGCCCTCCTGCGCACAGAGACACCACCAACAGCAGCTCTAAAAATTCATATTAGAGGCTCTCTTCTGGAGTCCAAGTTTAAAAAGGATATGCGGAAAAATGCAATAACCAGATCTTGAAGGTAAATACACTACTTTTACAAGTGTTGTGTGATTGCTGTAGGGTTTATCTCAGATGCTTGGCATGTTGGAGCTATTTGAGTAAAATAGTAAATACCCCTGCCATCTGATCATCCACTCCTCAGGTGTGGCCCTTCCTTAAGGGCAGAGGGGCCCTGCCCCACCCCCCACATATTTGCCATCAAGAAGAGTGCTTGTCAGACAGAGCAACGTTCAGATACTCTTCACATTCAGGTCAGGCACCAGGTGCTGTACATGTGCCAAATACACTGGCACCTGGCTGCCTGAGCTGAACTATGCCAGGCGGAGGATTTCGCAGCCCTGTGGGAATGACCTCTTCAGCCTGGCAAAGCACTTGCAGGTCCACTCCCTCATGACGAGGATGTGGGTCATTAATACACTCAGACCTTGGCGCTTCAGTTTTAAGCCCTGAATTGCACAGGGCTGAGTTTCATCAGGGATGCTCATCACAGAGGGAGGTGTGGTCAGCAACTGTCCCTGACCCCATTCCACTCTGGGGTGAGACAGAGACTGCTGCCTCCTCTCATTGGCTGACCGAATCCTCTCATCATTTGACTGTAGGTCAGCCAGTGAGAGGAGGCAGCAGTCCCAACTCCGCAGGACCCTTGGAGGCTTTCCTTCCACCACCAAAGATCACCACTGCAGTCGGTAAGTTTTAGGCTTTTTTTAATGCTTGGTGTTTGCATGAGTGCATGTAAGAATGTATCTGTATTAGTGTGTGCGAGCTGCTTATGGTTGTGTGTTTGTGCTTGTGAATAGAGAGTGTATGCGTGCGTGCTTGTGAATGTATAGTTGTGAGTGAGTGTGCATGCAGTTGGGTGAGTGTGAGTATGTATGTGTGTGCATGTGTGGCGCGCCATCCAACTTGCCTGCTCAAATTCCTGACCGCCTCTGCCATTCTCTTAAAACTATACAGAATCAGACCTTGGTGCATCTCATAATTCCCCGTTTGTTGTAGCTTAATTCTGTTTTGTTACTGTTAGTTGCCATGATTTGCTCGGATTTGCCTGACGTCTCCTTACACATCCCAGTGTATACTGCCTTTTTGATACTTTCTATTTCAGTTACATTTGTTATATAGCCTGCTTCCTCTTCCTGGTACCATCAACAGGCACCTGAGGATTTACTTACTGCAATGTTGTCCTACATTCTTTCAATGCAATACTTTCGTGAGACTGTTACATTGCCTATGGTGCTGTTCGTTCATTGCCTTAATCCTCTAGAAAGTATTTTTGACGATCAGTGTAGTGACACATATTGCAAACGCTCCAACCTGTCTTTGAAACTTATGTATGGTCTACCTCTGCAGCTTAGCTAGGCAAAGGCTTCACTTTTCTAACACGATTTGCTTATAAGTGCAACACACAACACACATTTTTAGGACACTGTTACAGACAGCTTTAGTATTTTTCCGATGCACAAAATATTTACTTATAATGGGCGTTAAGGTAACCCCTTGTTCATGACTCGGTGGCCTTTATGTTTACCTCATTTGTCTTCTCCTGAATTCCTCAGTTCTTCTGACTGGATGAGTTGAATCCTTCCACTATATACTTGAGCGGACTCTATCTTATTTTAAGTTCAGCACTCCAGGGGAGTTTCCTTGTTCTCTTTCCTCTACGCACTTTCCTGCAAGGCACAAAATAGGAAGTTGATTCAGCCATCATCACTTACTGTAGTTGCAACTCTGATCGTATCCATATAAACAATTTACATCATGTTGAAAAAAGAACAGTTATGTTACTTTCTAAGGGAAACTGATAGAAAGGTAAAGGATTCCTGTCCTGAATGACAGAATCTCTGCTAGTGTTGTAGGTTGTAGCCTTCATTGTAATCAAATCATAGCACAGGTGAAATTAATTCTGTCCACATTGAACTGGTTCTAGAGTTTGCACGGGCGGTATAATTACTAGTTAATCTAGTTATAGCTTCTATACAGACAGCTCCCACGATGTATACCATAATAATTTGATTAGCTGTTAGACTGATTTTAGTTGTATACCCTAAAGTGATTAGGCAGTCATAGGGGCATATTTACAAAATAAAGGTGGAGACCGGTGCTGCAAGCCATCTTGCAGCGTCAAGCTGCAAAATTAGGAAAGAGCAGGGATGCGTTGTATTTACAGCAATACAATGCATCCCTGTACTTCGAGCAGACCAGGTGACACGACACAGTCAGCCTAGTGAGGATTCCGGCTCTGTCCGCAGAAACAACGTTGATTCTCTTAAAAACTTTCAAATCTGGATCCCCTCTAGACCCTGCTCGTCCTTCGATCTTATTCCAGGGAGCATCTGCCATTGTTCCCATACTGACAGATTTATTAAATCTATCATTGACTTGTAGCTCCCTGCCACCTCAGTGGAAGCATGCAGTTGTAAAGCCGCTGCTCAAAAAGCCCAATTTGGACTCAGCGGTACTGAACAACGATAGGCCGATTTCCATGCTACCTACTGTCGCAAAAATTCTGGAAAAGCATATGAATACCCATCTTTCTAAGTTCCTGGAAGATGACCAGATTCTTCCCCCCTGTCAGATGGGCTTTAGGCCCTCCCACAGTACTGAGTCAGCTCTGTTGGGGATGACAGAAGTCAGGAAACTAATGGATCAGGGTAAGGCCTCCACAGTGGTGCTGCTCGATTTGAGCGCTGCCTTTGATACAGTTGACCATGTTATTTTACTTCACAGATTGAAGGAGATTGGAATCACCGGAAATGCCCTGAAATGGTTTACAGATTTTTTGGATGGAAGATCCTTTCAGGTTCTCGATCGTACTTTTCTTCTAAGACATCTTTAAGAGCCTTTGGGGAGTCCTGCAGGGCTCATCATTGAGCCCCACGCTTTTCAATGTCTATATGAGTCCACTGGCAAGAATAGTAGAACCCTTTGGTCTCTCGTTGGCCTCATATGCTGACGATGCCCAGCTCGTAGTCTCCTTTTTGTCCTTTCACAAGTCTTTTAAATCGCAGCTTGCCCCATGCCTACGAGTGGTCTCAAACTGGATGGCGGAGTGCAAGCTCAAACTTAATGGAGATAAAACAGAGGCCCTGATCATGGGTCATCATTCCCTACCGTCTCAAGTAACACCCATTCTGGACTCACTAGGTGACCTTCCACCCCCTAAGGATCAGGTTAAGAGCCTTGGTGTATGGTTAGACCCTTGGCTCACAATGGACTATCAGGCTAAGAAAATATCTTCCATTGTGTCAGGATTCTCAGACTTCTTAGAAAACTCTTTAAAGCCCTCCCATTTATTGCTAAGAGGATTATTGTACAAGCATTAATTACCTCACAGCTGGACTAAGGCAATGCCCTGTTCCTGGGCTCACCAGTCTATACTAAGAAGAAGCTGCAGGTAATTCAGAACACAGTGGCGCGCCTCCTCTTCAATTTGCCTAGAGATCAGTTGGCTAAACCAGCCCTCATGGCTCTTCACTGGCTTCCCATGGAGCAAAGACTAAAATTCAAGACTCTCTGTTATTTCCACAGAGCTCTTTATGCTAAGGGTCCCCCACTATTACACTCCTTAGCCACTTTTTATGAGCACACTAGATGCCTGAGGTCTTCCTCAGCAGCATTAGCAGTGATACTGACAATAAAGAAAGTTAGATGGGGCGGAAGATCCATGTCTTTTCTTGGTTCTAAGCTTTGGAACTCTCTGCCTCTTTCTCTTCGGCAGATGAGTCATGAATTATCATTCCGTCGTCTACTAAGACTCTCTGCGCCCGATAGGGGGGTCCTTGTCCATCCACAGAATTCCCCCTCTGTGGCATCACCAGCCCAACAGATACTCCCAGAGTTCAGCTGCCCAGCAATGTCCAGCAAGCACGGAGCTAATCTGATATCTGCACCAGGGTGTCCTTCCCTCTCTGCTCCATAGTCTGCTCTCCCCACTGGCGCTGCACAGACAAGGGGCCCCAAAAAAACATTCTGCCACTGGACCCCAAGTGTCCGTTCCACCCTTGCCAGGTGGACCAACTGCACTGCTGTTCCTGTCCTCAAGGCTTCCCCAGGCCCGCGGATCCGCGAACCCTCCATAGGTGAACCAACTCACTGAGAATCTGGGCCCCTCCGTTCCCGACTCTTTCCTAGGGACCTCTCTCACAGCCCACCAGACCCAGGTTGTCCTTCCTCTCTTTGCTCTGCAACCGGCCCACCAACACACCCCTCTTTCCCTCATCTGACAGGGACGTCCCGTGCCTCGTCCTTCCAGGCCCCCTCCTTCACCACTTGATGTAGGCCTCGCGTGCGGCAACCAATGCCTGCTGCCCCAGCCTTCCGTGGCCCGCAGGATAGTACGCTTATCTGGTCAAGTCGCGGAAGGAGGGTTTTCAAGCCCATCTCCTCTGATTCTGAACTGCCGCAGTCACCCGCAGCTTACCACCTTCGCTCGGTGCGCCTCAAGCCCTCCATCCCCATGAATCAGTTGACTATAATCTGCTAATGTACATTGAGTCTAACTAGTTAGTTCTGTCAGATATAAGCCTTTGTGATTACACTGTAACATTAGAGTGGGATCAACAATTATATTACGTGGTTTTTGCTAACTACATAATTCTCAGTTGGCTAGAGTACCTGAGTACTGAGATAAACTGTGTACTTTGCCTTGGGATATCCTTCTTATAATTTCCATAGGTCCTACGTTTCCCACTAAGCATTATTTTTAACTTCATAAGGTGTAAGTGAAACATGTAGCATTGAGCTGCCTCTGTGACTATCATTGTAGCGCGTTTGGGTATATTCATACTGGGTCTGTTGCTCCTTGGGGATCAGCTGTTTCAGGGATCGGGGAGTACACGTCTGCCGGTGGCACAGACTCAGTGGCGGGTGTCACAGGTGTAGTGTCTGTGGGGTCAAGTGCTGTGGTTTGAAAGTTGGAGACTATAACCTCCAAGGCGTTAGCTATGGGGTATTTAGGGAGTCCCAAGATCAGAACATTTTACGCAGATTGCCATTCTCCAAACCTCTGGCAAATTGGTTACACCCCATTTATGTATCATTTAACACGTGAGGATCCTGAAGTAAATAACCCTTTGACACATTGGTTGTCATATTCAGTTTTGTGAAGCCTCATGGCTTTCGAATGACATATTAAAAAGCATTGGCAAAGCCAATATAGCTCTCCTATACAAGAGCTTTTGACTTTGGCAATGTGTTTTTGCCATGTTGTATACTAGTGTCAAAGACTGGAGTTGGTGGAGTAGAGTGTCAGAGAGTGGAGTAGGGGGAGTAGAGTGTCACAGAGTTGAGTGAGGGGGAGTAGAGCTCAGTGGTTCAGCAGCAGAGAGTGTCTTAGAGTGGAGTGTCTTAGAGTGGAAATAGGGTGGAGGGGTGTAGTAGGGTGGAGTGTATTTAGGTAGTGGGGTGTATTGGAGTAAATTGGGGAGGGTTGGATTGAGTGGAGTAGGGTAGATTGGAGTGGGTGAACCGAATGGAGTGGACTGGAATGGGGTGGATTGAATGGAGTGAGAGGGATTGCAGTGGATTTGAGTGGGGTGGATTGGATTGGAGTGATACAATTGTGGTGGGTGGATTGGATTGGGTGGGGTAGATTGGATTAGAGTAGGGTGATTTAGAGTGGGGCAAATTAGAGTCGATTAGGGTGAATTAGACTAGACTGGTGGGGGTGAATTGCACTAGACTGCAAAGGGGTGGTTTGGAGGGGGTGAACTGGAGTAAGGTGGACTGGAACGGAGTGGAGTGTGGTGGACTCGACTGAAGTGGGGTTGATTGGATTGGAGTGGGGTAGACTGGATTGGAGTGGGGTGGGGCGGGTGGAGTGGGGTGGGTGGATTGGAGTAAGGTAGACTGAATGGAGTGAAGTTAATTGAAGTGGGGTGGATTGAAAAGGTGGTGGGGTTGTGTGATTGTTTTGGATTGGAGTGGGGCTGATTGGAGTAGGGAGGATTAGAGTGGGACAGAGTGGAGTGTGGCAGATTGTTTTGGATTGAAGTGGGGCAGATTATTTTGGATTGGAGTGGAGCAAATTGTTTTGAGCTGGAGTGTGGCAGATTGTTTTGGATTAGAATGGGACAGATGGTTGCAGTGGGGCAGACTTGATTGGGATGGATTGGAGTGGGGTAGATTATTGTGGATTGGAGTGTGGCAGACTGAAGTGGGGCGGACTGGAGTGGGCAGATTGTTTTGGATTGGAGTGGGGCAGATTGTTTTGGATTGGAGTGGGCAGAATGTTTTCATTGGAGTGGAGCAGATTGATATGGATTGGAGTGGGGCAGATTGGAGTGGTCCAGATTGTTTTGGATTGGAGTGGGGCAGATTGTTTTGGATCGGAGTGTGGCAAATTGTTTTGGATTGGAGTGGGGCAAATTGTTTTGGGCGGCAGTGAGGCAAATCGGTTTGGACTGGACTGGGGCAGACTGGAATGGGGCAGGTTGTTTTGGATTGGAGTGAACCATACTGGTGTGGGACAGATTGTTTTGGATAGCAGTGGGGCAGATTGTTTAGTATAGGAGTGGGGCAGATTGTTTTGGATTGGAATGTGGTAGATTATTTTGGATTGGAGTGGAGCAAATTGTTTTGAGCTGGAGTGGAGCAGATTGTTTTGGATTAGAATGGGACAGATGGTTTTGGAGTAGGGCAGTTTGTTTTAGATCGGAATGAGGCAGATCGTTTTGGAGTAAGGCAGATTGGTTTGGATTGGAGTGTGGCAGATTGTTTTGGATTGTAGTGGGGTGAACTGGAGTGGTACAGGTTGGAGTTGGGAGGATTGGAGTTTGGTGGATTGGAGAGGGTAGGATTGGAGTGGGGTGGACTGAATTGAATCGGGTGGATTGGTGTGGGGTGAGGTGAGATGGATTGGACAGGGGTGGATTGGGGTGTACTGCACAATTATGTGTTAAAGCATAATTTCGTAAATTATACATATAAGAAAGAAGTAATGGGCCAGATGTATCAAGCTCCCGGTTTGCATTTCTTCAGAAATCGCAATTTAAGAAATGTAAAATAGGATGTATGAAAATTGCGAGTCGGTAATAGCGATTTATTAAAGTTCGCAAACCCAATTTGCGAGTTGCAAATACCGAATCGCAAAAAATAGCGAATCGTATATGTAAATCGCAAATTGTGAAAACGGCAACCTGGAAACCCCTGATGACATCACAACCAGGAAGTGAGTCAGTGCATGCTGTTTCCAGAAGACCCACCCACAGGAGCAGGCAGAAAGACCCAGCCAAGCACCAGGGAGGCAGTCTTGAGAGCCAGCCAGGACCAAACAGGATAATGGCTACTGATGGGAATGTGAAAGAGAAAGGAGATAGGAAGGGCAAACTCAAATTCAGTGAGTAGGAATTGGAGGTGCTCACCGAGTAGGTGGTCAGGAACCACGACAAACTATTTGGAAAACACTCACTACAGGTACCTGAAAGTGAGAAGAGAAAACTGTGGTCAGACATCCAGACCAAGATTTGCGCAGTGGGTGTTGCGCAGCGCTCCGTTGATGAGATACTCAAGCGATGGTACGACTTACGTTCAAGTGCCAAAGAGAGGATAGCAAGCAGGCTGAAGGAGGAAAGGAGCACTGGAGGAGGACCACCCACCCGGACACCATCTACATCAATGGAAGACATGGTGGAGTCCACACTTCTTCCTGAAGCTGTCAGTGGTGTCACTGACATTGACACCTCAGGCACACTAAGCACCAGCAAAGGTAAGGGCAGTAATGATGTCTTTCCCCATATGTGCATGTACAAATCGCCCTTAGAAAATAGCTATGGCACTATGCAGTGTGATAAGTAGTCCTTGCCACATCATACATACAACACAACAATGCATTATCGGAGTGGCAGTTAACACCCCAAAAGTGCAACTACCACATAAATAGCAAGATAGTGTAAAACCAAACACATACACAACACAAAAGACTCTCAGAGATACTATGCCAGGGTAAATTTAATCTTATTACACAACTGTGTGAGTACATATCCAAGAATTATATGCTGCACATTGTTGTTGCAGATGTTCCTGACCATGACGCAGCAGAAGGTGGAAATGTGGGGGATAGTGAAAGTCAGCCACAGTCCGACTCAAACACCAATTTGTCCTTCATACAAGCACCAACTAGACACAGGGCAAGAGTGCTACCCCTCCTTGAGTATAACCTGGACTCTGATGAAATGCCGGATGAAGTACCCACACCAGCCCCAGAGGCTAGAAGCATCGACAGACAGTATTCCCGGCCCCAGCATCAGTCCACTCCCCTCAGGAGGCATCGCAAAGAAGGCAGGCAGTGCACAGAGGAAGGTGCGGGCCCATCACTGTTTGGTGGCCTTGACGCTTCCATGCTGAAAGTGTAACACCTTCAATGTAAACACATGAGGTCAATGCACAGGCAGTTGGTGTCAATCGATCATTACATAGGAGCAATGCACAGGTAGTTTGAGTCTCACAATGACAACATGGGATCAATGCTCAAGCAGTTGAAGTCTCTCAATGAAAACATAGGATCAATACACAAGCAGTTGGAGTCTCTCAATGAAAACATGTGCAAGCTGCATGAGGGACAGCAAACAGCAGCAGAACACGCAAAGGAGGTGACAAATGTCATTAGGGAACTCTGCACTGTGATGCAGCAGAAGCATGTAAGCCACCGTAGGCGCCATCACCAACTGATGGGCAGGTTTCATGGGTTCTGCAGATCTGTCAATCGGCTCACTACCACAACTGCTTTGGTATCATGACGTGCTGTGGGCATGCAAGTGGAGTTGGCACATTGCAGTCCGGAAGTTGCACAAGGATTGGTGCGAATCACCAATGTGTTGGAGACAATGCAGACAGCACGGAGTGCTACAAACAGTGAATTGGGTGGTGGGGATAGAGAGGAGATCTCTAGCCTCAGCAGTCTCACAGCCCCTGTGATGGATCCTAGGCATCACAGTACCAGACACAGTACTGTCTTTGAACCCGCAACAAGAAGTGCCACCGAGATCACTGAGCACTCAAGTGGAGTGCGTGGATGTAGGAAGTAATGCTGAGAGGTACAGGGGACTTGCATATCATGTAGCAATGCAGTGACACTATGATGCTAATAGTGTGACACTGTAACTAGCACCTGTTTGTGTATAGTGCTTACCTATGTCCTAATCACACATATGTTACCTGAAGTCAGGGCAATAAAGATACTACCTACAGCAATACATAAATGTTGACGTGGTGTTGTCATTACTTGCATCAAAAATAGTTGTGCATGATCTCAGCATGTCTTTGCCCTCTGCTGCACTTCTTCTGTCTGCTGGCTGAAGGGGTGGCAAGGGATTGTCATCCTCATCTGAGTCAAGCTCTGTGGGTTCTACTGGTATGCCCCTTGTTGTTGAGATGCTGTGCAACATAGCACATGTAGCCACGATTTTGCAGGTGTTTTCGGTGCTGTATTGCAGTGCACCACCACTCTTGTGCAGGCATCTGAAACAGCTCTTTAGCAGGCCGATGGTCCTCTCTACAATGCTGTGTGTTTTCCTGTGTGCTGCATTATACCTCCTTTCACTTTGCGTGGCAGGGTTCAGATAGGGTGTAAGTATGAACGAACGCACTGCATATGCACTGTCTCCTAGAATGACATGAGAGTAAAATAAGTATTTGTTATTTGTGACATCACATATAAATCAAAGCGTCATTGTCAACTATTACATTACCAAGTAGGTATCCGTCGCCAAACTCCCCAGCAAGTACTCTTGTGTGTATTCCACTGTGCCTGAAGATGTAGGAGTCATGTGTGCTCTCTGGGTATCTGGCCACAAGATCCGTAATAACATTGGAGGCATTGCTTATGACTTGTATGTTCATGGAATGTGTACTCTTTCTGTTCCCAATGAACATACTCTGTGGCCAATGGTGGACAAATAGCTACATGTGTCCCATGGATATAGCCAATGACATGTGGGAATTGGGCAATCTGGTAGAAGTTGTGTTTGGTTTGTAGCAATTCCTGTGTGGTGTTGGGGAATCTTATGTGCTGATGGATTTTGCTAAGCATGCATTGAGGATTGCATTGAAGAAGCGTGAAAGCGCACTCTGTGAGACACCTCTAGATGCTGCTATGACCCCTTGATAACTCCCTGAGGCTATTAGGTGCAGGGAGCATAATACCTGCACATGGGTGGTTATGCTATTGGTCCTGTGTCTGTTTCACTGCAGTAGCGGTTGTAGATCAGCTGTCAGGTCAAGTATCATAGCTGAGTTTAACATGAACTTATCATATATCTCCTCCTCTGTCTGGTCAAAAAGGATAATCTGCACTCTGAAAATGCTCTCCTGTCTCCTTCTCCCTCTCCTCAAACCTGCCAGGATCCTCATCCTCCTCGTCATGAGGTAGAGTGTAGCCATTGTGGAAAAGAGGCTGAGTCATTCTGGGCCTCTTTATTCTTTATATAGGTTGAACCTGTTTACCACCTGATTTAAATTTGTGGTAAATTGCACGTGCAAAAAGGCATTCTGCGAATATTTGCAATTTGCCATTTGTTGATGCATTGCATTGCGATATGGAATTTTCGATTCATATTCTGCGATTTGCAAATTCATGTCGCTATTTGTGAATCGCAGAATGGGAACCGCAAATTCACGTCACAGTTAAAAGGAATCGCTATTTTACCCGCGAATGCCTTTCAAACATCGTGAAAGGCGATTTTGCATTCGCAAACGGTGGAATTTACTGATTCGCACCATTTGCAAATGCAAAATTCTTTGATACATCTGTCCCAATGTCAGTTGCAATATTTAGAACAAGATAATCCTAACCTTTTGAGAATAGCACCCACAGGCAAAAACAAAAGAAAACATGAGGCGAAAGTGAGAAAAGAAGACTTGGCCAAATAAAAGAAAGTTAACTATAGAAAATAAATGTTTACAATTTTGTTTGTCCTGCTGGGCACGTTTGTTTTTAGTTACACGCCTTCTGTTTGCATGCCACTAAAAGTAAAAAAAGCATAATAGTACCTTAATCCCGTAGGGAGCAGCAGACGGGCACTGATTAACTTGAATCAATCAGTGCTTGGACTCTGCTCCACAAAGTGGAACGTAAATGATGCTAGGCCCGCAGTGGCGCGTTACGAGGCTGTAAAGAATAGTGCCAAGCAAGCCAACAACAACAGGCGGTCTCCAAGCCCTTATTGTTAACAACAGTGTCTCACAAGGAACACTCATGCACTAGCGCATGCTCTCACAGGCTCAATATTATACTAAAAGGTACACCTAAAACTAAGGGGCATATTTATACTCTGTTTGCACTGAATTAGCGTCATTTTTTTACTCTAATTAGGTGAAAAACTAACTCCATATTTATACTTTGGAGCTAAAGTCATTTTTTGGAATTGGAAACCTACCTTGCCTTAATGAGATGCAAGGTACGCGTTCCTGTGCAAAAAATAACTCTATGGCCTTAACGCCATATTTATACTCCTGTGCAAAAATGGTGCACGGGAGAGAGGAGGGGTCAAAAAATGGTGCAAAGCTTGCTTTGCCCCATTTTTTAACGCCTGGCCAGGGCAGGCATTAGGGGGCCCGTGGGCCTATTTCCATGGTGGAACACCATGGAATAAGCCCACATGTGCCCTCCCCAGGCCCCAGGGACAGCCCTCCCACACCAGAGGGACTGCGGAGGATGGGGGACCCCATCCCAGGTAAGTACAGGTTAGTATTGCGTTTTATTTTTTTAAGTGCCATAGGGGGCCCAGAAATGGGTCCCCATACATGGCACTGGGTGCAATGGCCATGCCCAGGGGACCCTGGTCCCCTGTGCTGGCCATTGGGCAGGTGGGCATGACTCCTGTCTTTTGTAAGACAGGAGTCATGTGGTATGGATGGTTTTGCATCTGAAAACGACTATAGGCAGATTAGAGTCATTTTATTTTACTCTAACCTGTCTAACGTAATTTTTTGGTGCAAAACCCCATTTTTCCATACCGCCAGTCCCACCCGACTAGCGTCATTTTGTATTACACTAGCCTACCCTTTGCACCGGCTTGCACCATTCCTTGAATATATGGTGCCCTGCTAGTGCACAGGATTGGTGCAAGCCGGTGCTAAACTTTTTGGTGCAAAACTGCGTTAGTGCACTTTTGCCCCAAAAAGTATAAATCAGGGCCTAAATCACTAAACTGGTTAACATGCATCAACATCAACACTGCTGAATTGAATTCAGAGGCAGTGCAGATCAAAACAAGGGGCACTGTTTATTGTAAAAAATATATAATAAAGTAAGAACAGTTTTATTAACTGGGTTGGGAGCTTGCGAATCCTAAAGTAACAACTTCAGTATGTTTGTTTTCAGCACAAATGCACAAACTAGTGTAAACAAGATTGCATTGCATTACAAATCTTCCCTTCACAGCTCCAACACCGTTATCATATGACCAGATATAATATGTGACTCCATCTACCAATCTTGGCATTTTAACCAGTAACATATTGCTGTAGGACACTTGCAGATTCGCTTTTAACACTGGTGGCTATTGGCTCAAAAATCCTAAAATGCATAGTTCTTAGCAAAAAAAATAGGAAGAGTGTGATGGACTGGCTGTTACTTTCAAACACAAAACATCTTTATGCACTTATCTTATTAAACAGTTTATACAAACAGAACCATCACGGTGTGTATTATAAAATGTCACCTCAAAATGCCAACAAGCAGGAGAACACTGTATATGGCCATTCAACTCACTTGAGGCTAGTTTGCCCTCTACAAGACAAACAAAAATAACCGGCAAGAGAAATTGCAGCTTCAAGCTATCCGTATCAAATTCCACAGACCTTCAGTTCCATATTTCTACATAATTTAAACTGACTTCCAGCCAAAGAAGAGACAGAGCAGCTAGTAATGGTGGTGCATGATGAAAGAGCTATAAACGGCGGCCGGTGTTTCAGACATTGGGCCTGATTACGACCCTAGCGGTAAAAACCGCCAGGGCCGTGGTCCGCGGGAGCACCGCCAACAGGCTGGCGGTGCTCCCGCCGCGGCCAGAAACGGAAAGTCGGCGGTGTACCGCCGGCTTTCCGCTGCCCAGGGGAATCCTCGCCATGGGGATTCCGACCCCCATACCGCCATCCTGTTCCTGGCGGTTTCGGCCGCCAGGAACAGGATGGCGGTATGGGGTGTCGTGGGGCCTTGGGGGCCCCTGCAGTGCCCATGCCAATGGCATGGGCACTGCAGGGGCCCCCGTAAGAGGGCCCCACTTAGAATTTCAGTGTCTGCTTAGCAGACACTGAAATTCACGACAGGTGCTACTGCACCCGTCGCACCCCTTCCACTCCGCCGGCTCCATTCGGAGCCGGCTTCCTCGTGGAAGGGTGTTTCCCGCTAGGCTGGCGGGTGGCCTTTTGGCGGTCGCCCGCCAGCCCAGTGGGAAACCCAGAATGACCGCCGCGGTCTTTTGACCGCGGTACGGTCTTCTGGCGGTTCCCGCTTGGCGGGCGGCTCCTGCCGCCCGCCAAGCTTGGAATCACCCCCATTGACCCGTAAGACAATAAGGGGCACATTTATACTCTGTTTGCACCGAATTAGCGTCATTTTTTTCACTCTAATTCGGTGAAAAACGAACTCCATATTTACACTTTGGTGCTAGACCCATCTAGCGCCAAATTTATGTACTTCAAGTCATTTTTTGGAAGTGTAAACCTACCTTGCTTTAATGAGATGCAAGGTGGGAGTTCCTGTGCAAAAAATGACTCTATGGCCTTAACGCCATATTTATACTCCTGTGCAAAAATGGTGCACAGGAGAGAGGAGGGGTCAAAAAATGGGGCAAAGCTTGCTTTGCCCCATTTTTTAATGCCTGGGTCAGGGCAGGCATTAGGGGACCTGTGGGCATATTTCCATGGTGGAACACCATGGAATAAGCCCACAGGTGCCCTCCCCAAGCCCCAAGGACAACCCCACCCACAACAGAGGGACTGCGGAGGATGGGGGATCCCATCCCAGGTAAATACAAGTAAGTATTTTATTTTATTTTTTAAAGTGCCATTGGTGGTCCTGAAATGGCTCGCCTACATGGCACTGGGTGCATTGGGCATGCCCAGGGGACCCTGGTCCCATGTGCTGGCCATTGGGGTGGTGGGCAAAACTGAGTTGGTGCAGTTTTGCATCAAAAAGTATGAATCAGGGCCTAACTGTGCTGCTGATATACACATTTAATACTTTTTTCTTAAAAGCACCACAATATGTTTTCTAAAAAGTGAACTGAAGAAAGTGACTTTAACATTTTACTGTTTTTGCTTGACGTTCCAATTCTTTATTATATGCCATAAAGTTGCATGTTTCTGTGTTTCTTCGTCCCTCCTCCTTGCATGTATTGTTTATGCTCCATCTTCAAGAAAATATTCTCTGCCCCATGACGAACAAGGAGCTCAGCGCCACCATGGCTAATTCTCGGGCACCAGTTACCTTCAGATTGACTTTTGTTTGCCCACAAAAAAAAACAGGCAACACCTCATGATAGTGGGAGAGGTATGAGGCGAGCAGCCACGTGGACACAAGAGGGAACAAGTGACAGCGAGAGGAGGGTGACTGGGTGTGGGACAAGCAAGAGTATGGTGTGGGGGAGAGCTATGGATGGAGCAGTAGGGTGGGAGAGTGGGATCAAGAGTTAGTA
The DNA here is from genome assembly GCF_031143425.1 of Pleurodeles waltl. Lineage (NCBI taxonomy): Eukaryota > Metazoa > Chordata > Amphibia > Caudata > Salamandridae > Pleurodeles > Pleurodeles waltl. Next base: position 63,829,745 of record NC_090439.1, on the reverse strand, counting down.
CTTTAATCACATCAGGAGCAGCGGACAGGTGCAGATTAACTTGAATTAATCTGTGCTTGGTTCCTGCTCGACAGAAAGCATCTGTAGTGAAGTTTTGGCTGCACTTAAACCAATTACGGAGCCAGTAAAGAAGAGTGACATGAAGACAACAAATGGTGAGCAGTGGGTGGGCTCCAAGCCTTTTTCTGTAAACAACAGTGTCTTGCTAGTGTGAAGCATACACTAGCACACGCATGCACTAGCGCATGCACTTGTAGGCTTGACCATAAAAATGTCTATCAATGGGACTAGTGACGATAGAGTTAGGGAGTTACAGTACCAGTTACAGCACCAGATTTATCACGGTTTTGCTTCGCCCTTGGGCCACACAAGGAGGTACAAGGGCAACACAAAACCTAAGTAAGAGCTATCAAGCCACGCAAGGCCACCTTGTGTGGCTCTCCATGGCTTGGTAAATCTAGAGTAACTCAAGGCAGCATAAATCGCTGCCTTGTGGTACTCTGTCCCAGGGAGGTGTGCCATGGGTGGAGCGTGGGTGTTCCCCATGAATTTTGGTGCATTCTTAGATTTACTATTAGTGGTAGACCTGGGAATGCATCAAAATGCTACCCCTCCTCAGGTGAGGTGTAACAAGGAGAAATATCCTTATTTCACCTTGTTGTTTCCTCTTTCTATGTGCACTGCATTCTGTAGCACACATAGAAAGTGGAAAACGCGTCTCAGGATTGCCTTTTTGCAGGAAGGTGTCCCTGTACAAACCTAACCTACAACACAGACACTCTTGCACCATGACACAAGGGTGCTTGCATTCGCGCTAGGCAGCCAAAGTGAACAAGCGCTAGGAAGGGACAGGAATATGCGGTATAATGTTAAATACACCACATTCCTGCCCTTTTTCTTTCACACAGTGAAGCACGGCAAGATGGCTTGCAACGTTGCGCTGTATGAAAAAAGGATCAATAGGGGCCTCAGTATATAGGGTAGTGGATTCTTCACCAATTGGTTCAGGTGAGGATTTGCACACAATAGGACACGAAAGAACTCAAGAAAATGATTGGTCATGCTCCTGGTGAATACTTGTGCACCCCAAAGTAAATTCTGAGGCTAACATTTCCTATACTCATGCCAGGAGCATTACACAAATGTTTATTGGCAGCATTGAGTCATATGATCACATAAATCTGAAAGTATCATCTTCACTGGCATGGGATTCTAATCAATGTTCACTAGTACACCAATTGTGATGGCGATTATTTGGGTATGGTAGCAGAATATTGTAAGTACACAAAAGGAGAGCACTGGGAGTGTTGCTAACCCACACCGCCTCCCAAAAGAAATCTATATAATCACAAAAGGTGTGGGGTAGTAGGAACTGAGGGTAGGACTAGGTCAGTCTTCATTCATTGCCCGGTATTAGTTAGGTCGCTTTAAATCCTAGGGCGGAAAATCATGGTTGGAAAATGTCCAAACAAGGGGGTGCTGTGTTGTCCTACAGGGGGAGGGGGGATTTCCCTTACGGACTAGGTTGTCTCACACACATAATAGTGTCTTGCTTCATCATTTGACCACCTAGCCCCACCCAAGTAAGATGATACTACTTGGGCGGACTCAACCTCTTGGTTAAAAGAACCAGAGGGAGTGCTGAAATTAAACTGACTGGATAGTTACATAGACCCAGAAGGGGTGAATAATAAAATTAAAATTACCAAACATGTCACCAGTAGCTACTGCTAATTTTAATGATGGTGCATGCTGGTAAGACTAAGAACAAGGGGGAGAGGCTTGTTAGAGAATAATGGGCCAGATGCAGGAAACACTTTGCGAGTCGCAAACGGCAAAATCTGCCGTTTGCGACTCGCAAATGCGTGTTTCCAATGCAGAAATGCATTTTGCGAGTCGGGACCGACTCGCAATATGCATTTCAGAATCGCAAATAGGAAGGGGTGTTCCCTTCCTATTTGCGATTCGTAGTGGTATGCAATACCATTTGCGACCGCATATGCGGTCGCAAATGGTGTCGCAGTTACCATCCACTTGAAGTGGATGGTAACCCACTCGCAAATTGGAAGGGGTCCCCATGGGACCCCTTCCCCTTTGTGAATGGACCCAAAACTATTTTTTCAGGGCAGGTAGTGGTCCAAGGGACCGCTACCTGCCCTGAAAAAATACCGAAACTAAAGGTTTCGGTTTGTTTTTTAAGTGCAGCTCGTTTTCCTTTAAGGACAACGGGCTACACTTAAAAAAAAAAAACTGCTTTATTTAAAAGCAGTCACGAACATGAAGGTCTGCTGACTACAGCAGGCCTCCATGTTTGCGAGTGCCTATAGTCGCAATGGGGCCGCAATTTGCGACCCACCTCATTAATATTAATGAGGTGGGTCTCGGCGACCCCATACCGACTCGCAGACGGTGTCTGAGACACCGTTCTGCATTGCAAATTGCGACTTGCAATTTGCGAGTCGGAAGGACTCGCAAATTGCAAGTCGCAATTTGCAATTTTCCTACATCTGGCCCAATGTCTCTTGGAGTCTAAAAAGAAATACGTATGACCAACATGTCTCTGCCCTCACTAGGTGCTGGTAGGTCAGGGGCATTCGTCAGGGTCGGAGCACACCCAGTAAGTGGGGTGCTCACAGTGAATAATGTATGGCCTACCTGAACAAGTAGTTCACGGTGGGGTAGGTCCCGGGGTTGGGGGCGATTTGCCTCTGGTCTGGCTAGTGCCGGGGTGGGGTTTTCCCTTGTAGTCACACTAACTCCAAAGGGAATACCATGGGGGGTACCTACATGCCAGAGCCAGGCATTGTAGTCAAAATATCATCTGAAAGAATACTGGGGGTCATTACGACCCCGGCGGTCGGTGGTAATATGGCAGTAAGTACTGCCAACAGGCTGGCGGTACTTACCGCCATATTATGATATTGCCGGGTTGGCTGCAGCCAACCTGCCAATGTACCATTCTGACCGCAATGGAGGTAACAGCCACCAGCCCGGCGGCCGTCACTGTTCTGCGTGCACGACTAGGACCCCACCTACCGCCATGGTTTTCAAGGCTTTCTTAACGCCACGAAAACCATGGTGGTAGGCACTATTAGTGACAGGGAATTCCTTCCCTGTCACTGATAGGGCTTTCCCCCCTCTCCAGTTAGCCCCCCCACCCCGTCTACCTCTCCAAAGCCCCCCCTACATTCATGTTCCCCTTTCACACACACACAGGCATACACACACCCATTCCCACATGCATCCACGCATGCATAGATCCATTCACACACACATCTGCACACACTTTCAAACATACATGCAGACAGGCATTCACATAACACAACATACAGACACTCACACCTCCATACATGCACACACGCATTCAACACCAACACGCCTGCATCCACGCACACACAAACATTCACACATCCCCCCCACACACACAACACCCCCACCCGCCTCCCCTGTCGGAGACCCAAATTACCTGTGTTCAGGGGGTCCTCTGGCAGGAGACGGGACAGGGTGCTGCTTCCACCAGCAGCGTCCGCCAGCAGAACACTGCTGGGCTGTATTATGGGTCATAATACGGCTGGCAGCTGTCTACTGGCATGGCACTGCTGGTGGTAGCAGCCGGCACCTTACCCCCACCCGCCGGCATGGCCACAGCCGGGTTTCCCCCATTCTTCTGGCAGAAATCCAGCAGTGGTCATAATATGGCGGACGGCTGGTAGCCGCGACGATGGTCTTTTGGTGGCCATCGCCGCGGCAGTAGGTGTTTTTTACTGCCAATCTCCAAATGAGGGCCATTGTGTCTTAAATATTATTTACAAGCATATGGCCCTATTTAACTTAGTATTAGAAAATTTACACCGAATGCAACAATACATTTGTAAACGATATTTAGGACACAGTGTTTATGCCACATGAGATTTTTATCAATGATATTCCAACTTTCAACCAAACTCCTCAAACAGTATTTCAATATGGAGTCATATCTGCCAGACATGTTTTATGATGAGCTTTTCTGCTGGACCGCAGTTAATCAAGTCTTGTCAGCACACCTGGTGTGCCTACTCGAAGCATAAATGTATTTGCTTCTGCAGTGCAATAATGCTCCTGAATACTTTGACAGACCTTGCAGAATTGGATTATCGCAAGACACCCCATTTGAAATTGAAATGGTATTGCTTATAAACCAATGTATTTGGAGAAAAGTATTCTAAAGTGAATACACACCTTTGGCATTATTTTGTTGCAAAATGTCTTGGGAAGACGTTTCCACAACTCCACCTAATGGTAAGGATTTGTTTGCTGTTCATGATTTGTTTGCAGTGTGACTCAAGGGCTGTTGCTGCCCAAATGACTTGGAGGACATTACTCCAGTGAGTCTAGTTAGTATTTCTCCTAGACCCATACCTCAATGCATAATTACAAGAATTTTGGACTGACCTGCCCATGAATGTGGCATCTTGGAAGAGGGTAGTGTGGTATTGTGTTGCAGTGTATGATTGTCGTGCAGTAGTCTTTATGGCATCTTCCTCTTACTGCACTTAAGATTCTGTCCTTCTGGTTCTGAAACGTATATATGCTTCATATCTGGCAGTTGCCGATTGGTGTTCTTGGATATGAAATCAACTTCAGTTGGCTAGAATTAATCTTTACTTGAATTTACCTGGAGTGTCCTGAGTAATCTATATCTAGACAAGGACTTCACAGGCAGATTACTTAGTTGTGCTTCCTCCCCCTATGTGCTAATGGACCATGCTGCTATGATACAACAGAGTGTCTTCTTGCCCACTGCTTGCAAAAGTCCTGCTGGAAACGAGGCATGGGTAGGGCCTGCAAGCACCTTAAATTGTGTAGCACACAGAAAACAAAGACATTTTTTGTAGGGATTTTCAGTGCCCACTAAAAGACCAAGTCACTGGTTTTCCATTGTCTTTTATGAATTGGCCTACGTTAGGGACTGAACCAAAATTCTTCAAAGACACAATGTGTCAGCACAAGAAGGACACCACATGCATGGTATGGAACAAAGAAGTGCTGATAACGACATTTAGCCTTGTCAACTTTGCGGTTTGAAATGTATCATAAATCGGAAAAAGATTTATAATTAACTCAAGATAAGACACCGATTTTGGTTTTTGCTCAGTGAGGATTCACTGCCCCTTTAACTGGCTCAGATACGAGCCCCTGTTTCCCACTATATTTAATCCTGACCTCAAGACATAAATGCCTCGCTGGCAGCATTGACTGTGAAACACTGCAGTAATTCCATAAGTGGGCCCAGAAGAGGGTTGATGTGGGTTTAGCTCACTCCTAAACTTACAAGTTGTGTGTTTTAAAGTCTTTCTGATCCAAGTCAAATATCTTTTCAATCCCAAATTATAGGAGGCGATTCAAGTGTTAAGTACTTCTACACGTTTCACTGAGTAAATAAACTATTTGTTCAAAATGTTATTGACTTCTTTAGCTTTCTGTTTCAATAACCTTGCAAGTAGTCAGAAAATTTAAATATTCCTCTCTTCAGAAGCAGCAAACCCGATCCTCCTTAGGCAAATTCCATTGCCCTTGCATCCTCATTCCATTCATCTATCCACCTGTCTTTCACTTGTCTCTCTAGTCACTATTTTTTCTGTTCATCTTTGCTTTTCCATCCACACAACCCTGCTTTGATGCCTATCATGTATAAATTCATCTTGTAACCCATCCACTCACCAACATGTCCATGTATTCACCTATCCATTCATTCAACTATTGGACATTTCACTTTTCTCCCTATGTCCATTCTTCTTCCCTTCAAATCAGACACGCTTTCTCATAATGAACCTTTTTATTTTTTTCTTTCCTTTCACACTTCCGTCTATCCATCCGTTCACTCTTCCATCTATTCATTCTTTCAAACCTACCATTAGGTTGTTCTACTTTCTTTTATTTCACATTCACATCCCTCATTCCTCTTCTTATTTTATTGCCTGTCATCCATACTTTTTCCTTCTTACCTTTTCTCTCATGTTGACTTTTGTATATGTGCCTCTCTGTGTGTTTTACCTTATTACATAATTTCCTCACTTCTCTTTCCTTGTTTCCGCTGTATCCATATCAGCCCACCTCCCACATCCCTCTGTTATGGTCTCCAGTAACAGTTTTGCGAGTATTTTGTCGGCAGAGTTGCAGACAAAAGAGACCAATAAAAACGAATTCACGTTTTAGTGGAACCCATTTGAGCAGCTGATGGAGCCCGAGCTTAAACTGCGCAAGTGGACGGGTTCACTACGCAGCTAGAAAAGCCATCTTCATCCTCTTGAACGATTCGAGATGAGGGTGTGATGACGCCAGTTTTTTGCCAGGCACATGAGCGCACAGGTAAATAGTTCTCAGACTCAAGGCTCGTACTGGTACGATCTCGAAACTCTAGCCAAAGATTTTGGCCCAGTGTTGAAAATATACTAAGGCCCGTATTTATACTTTTTGACGCTAAACTGCGCTAATGCAGTTTAGCGTCAAAAATGTTTGCGCCGGCTAACGCCATTCTGAAGCACCATGCGGGCGCCGTATTTATTGAATGGCGTTAGCCGGCGCAAGCAGACCGGCGCTGCCTGGTGTGCGTGGAAAAAAACCACGTACACCAGGCAGCGCCGGCGTTGGGAAAAATGGCGCTAGGGCGTCTTAAAAATGGTGCAAGTCAGGTTGACGCAAAAAATCGCCTCCACCCGATTTGCGCCATTTTTAACGACGCCCAGACGCCATTTACATAAGACAGGAGTCATGCCCCCTGGCCCAATGGCCATGCCCAGGGGACTTATGTCCCCTGGGCATGGTCATTGGGCATTGAGGCATGTAGGGGGGCACAAATCAAGCCCCCCTATGCCAAAAAAAAATATTTTAAAAAAATATATATATACTTACCTGAACTTACCTGAATGTCCCTGGGGTGGGTCCCTCCAGCCTTGGGTGTCCTCCTGGGGTGGGCAAGGGTGGCAGGGGTGGTCCCTGAGGGCATGGGAGGGCAGCTGTGGGCTCATTTTGAGCCCACAGGTCCCTTAACGCCTGCCCTGACCCAGGCGCTAAAATCCGGCGCAAATGCGGGGTTTTTTGCCCCGCCCACTCCCGGGCGTCATTTTTGCCCGGGAGTATAAATACGACGCATTTGCGGCGCAGTCATTTTTTTAGACGGGAACGCCTACCTTGCATCTCATTAACGCAAGGAAGGCGTTCACGCAAAAAAATGACGCTCTTTACTCATACTTTGGCGCTAGATGCGTCTAACGCCAAAGTATAAATATGGCGTTAGTTTTGCGACGAATTTGCGTCGAAAAAAACGACGCAAATTTGGCGCAAACGGAGTATAAATATGCCCCTAAATTGTTTCTCACAGAGCAGCATGCTTGCACCATTGGACACACAAATGTTTAGGCCCAACTGCGTGTTTAGCCAAGTACTTCGGGCCCCATTCTTAAAAAACAATACCCTAGACATAAGTCTGTTTCCTAAACTAACATGATTATCAGGATACACAAAATCTCAAAGCGTACATTTTGGAAATATAGCAAATCTAAGAGTTCCATGCCCTTTTTCCGTTTTTACGCACACTCCTGAGATAAGCTCGTGTTTAGGGATATGGGGAATCTCATAATGGGACTTTATTTCCTCATTGTTTGTTGGTCATTGAAATTATTTATCAGGTGGAGAAATCTAACCAGCCTCCCCTCACCCTCCTATTCCACGAAAAAAGTAAACATTTGAAACACTTTTTTTTACCCCATCAAAAAGGAAGATGTAGAAAGCTTAAAAGAATAAGCTTCCGTTTAGGTCAACAGTAGTGAAGCTGCAGAAGCAGCGAAGAAACTACGAGGCTGACAGATCTTGATTACACCAACTGCCAGTCTATTCCACGAACTTACTGTTTCACATTCTACAACTACCTAATAGCGGGTGCACGCATACTCTCGCGTGTTAAACATCACACGGTAAAACAAGAATATGACAAACTTCTTTCTTAAAATTCCAATACACATCACCATTCAATGATCGAGGCGCAAATACTCTAAACACAGTGAGGACCAGGAAAGAAAAGGAAAAGTGTAGACAGACAACAATCTAATCAAAATAATCTTCGTATCTCATAACAAAGTCTTTAAATCATTGAACGGCGCCAACTTGGTTGAGGAAACAAAAAATGCCATTCCAATGGAAATTCTGACTTAACTATAACTAGTCTGAGGCTGTCCATCACCTGGCACTTCGTTTTTTTTTTTTCAAATAAGGCACGGGCTAACATAAAAGTATGGTGATGCGTAATAATGCCCACAATGACTGTTGTTGTCTACTGACATGAAAACGACTGTAGAAATACTGATGCAGTCTCATTTGTATTGCTTCTTCGACGCACCTCTCAGTTAAATTTGACCCAAGACCACTTCCTGAAGATTTAGCTGCAGGACTGAAGTGTAACTGTGATGCTGGTCTGGTACCACCCAATGCTGACAATTATATAAATGACACGGATTCCGGAATGGCCCTATGACGTTCCTGATCCTTGCCACTGACTTTGGAATGGCAAACATTATGATCCAAGAAAGCGTGAAAGAGGAAGCACTACTTTTATTCAGAAGTAATAAAATACAGGAGCTGTGAGGAAAAACTATGGTTAGTAGGTTTGGCTTACACCAACTGCCAGTCCAATACATACGTTCACCATTCGACAACCGGATAACAACATATGCACACATTCACACGCATGCTGAATTTCACTCAGGCGAACTAGAACACCACCTCTTTAACACTCTAAATGATCACTTGCTCCAACTTTTTTATTGGAGTAAGTTCAGGCATGCATTTGTGGCGGAAAATCCCATTTACAAAACTATGAAAGTGCAAAATATTATGACATTTTAGGTATTTCCAACATTTTTAATAGCAGTTCACCTCACCCTCCCCATACGGACAACTGAGGAAAATGTGGACATCTGGTGAATTTTTCACATGAGCTCCATCTGCGTGTGTAAATTTGTTCATATCTTGATTTTGTGCTTCAGGGCTTTCTGGGGGTGGTTCAGATGACACTTTTGGGTGGTTTAAATTGTTTAAATGTCACTTACTATACGTTTTTTAAAGTTGGGATTCTCTTTTCGTACATTAAAATTAGGAAGAGATAGGTCTGTGAACATGAAGGGGCATATTTATACTCCGTTTGCGCAGAATTTGCGTCTTTTTTTTCGACGCAAATTCGGCGCAAAACTAACGCCAGATTTATACTTTGGCATTAGACGCGTCTAGCGCCAAAGTATGAGGAATGAGCGTCATTTTTTTGCGTGAACGCCTTCCTTGCGTTAATGAGATGCAAGGTAGGCGTTCCCGTCTAAAAAAATGACTGCGACGCAAATGCGTCGTATTTATACTCCCGGGCAAAAATCACGCCCGGGAGTGGGCGGGGCAAAAAACCCCGCATTTGCGCCTCTTTTTAACGCCTGGGTCAGGGCAGGCGTTAAGGGACCTGTGGGCTCAAAATGAGCCCACAGCTGCCCTCCCATGCCCCCAGGGACCCCCCCTGCCACCCTTGCCCACCCCAGGAGGACACCCAAGGATGGAGGGACCCATCCCAGGGACATTCAGGTAAGTTCAGGTAAGTATAATTTTGTTTTTTTTAAATATTTGTTTTTGGCATAGGGGGGCCTGATTTGTGCCCCCCTACATGCCACAATGCCCAATGACCATGCCCAGGGGACATAAGTCCCCTGGGCATGGCCATTGGGCAAGGGGGCATGACTCCTGTCTTTACTAAGACAGGAGTCATGTAAATGGCGTCTGGGCGTCGTTAAAAATGGCGCAAATCGGGTGGAGGCGATTTTTTTGCCTCAACCTGACTTGCCCCATTTTAAGACGCCTTAACGCCATTTTCCCCAACGCCGGCGCTGCCTGGTGTACGTGGTTTTTTTCCACGCACACCAGGCAGCGCCGGTCTGCTAGCGCCGGCTAACGCCATTCAATAAATACGGCGCCCGCATGGCGCTTCAGAATGGCGTTAGCCGGCGCTAAACTTTTTGACGCTAAACTGCGTTAGCGCAGTTTAGCGTCAAAAAGTATAAATACGGGCTGAAGTTCCTATTGCCCCCCCAGTCTGCAGTTACTCTGAAGGTGTTAACGCGTTAGACCTTATTAAGTAAACTTACAAGGAAGTCGCAAATAGGCCGATGGACCTTTTGACTGCGCTTCGAGCTATTTCCCACCATGAATCCTATACCAATACAAACCAATAGCAGTAACAATCAATGACATCAATAATCAATAGGACTCAGTAATTTCAACACACCAGGACCTTGCGGCCATGAATGACCACACCTTTGTGTAAAAGTTAGTATGTTTATTTCCCTATATTAACAATGCTAATGTCACGTGACTTAGTCTCAAAATCAAATGATAAACATACAAAAACAACACTGTCTGGCCAAAGCGGCAAAAGAATTGCAATCTAATCAAAGCTTGAGCCACTACACATTCTAAGGTTACAGTAGAAATGAATAGCAAGAATAACTGCGCAAACGTAATAATATACATTTCGATTCAGCAAAAAAAGAAAATTGACTGTTATTTCAGGTAGCAAGCATAATCAGGGAGAACCCTAGCTATCATCAGATAAGAATAGCATGTTGGGACTTCATGCAAAACAATTTAGTCAACACAAATTTGCAAAACATGTAACTATGGCTCTATCAAAAGTAGCGGTTGGTCCCTAGAAACAACAGCAAATAGACATCACAATCAGTAACATAGTCTTATACCTGTCTTCAATATGGTTCAGCAAGCTGTGACAGTCTTCGTCAATAGGACATCAGTACGGTCAGCAAGGCATCAGGATTCAGCATCAAAGCTCAGAAAAAGCAGTCTCTTTAAGCAATAAAGTTAAGCACATCTCTTCTCAGGAAAAATGGGCAAAAATTGTGATTTCCTCTCAGTGCAGTCCAGCTAAGTTAGATTTCCTAAAACGACTTCCTGTGTACCTATTGGTTAAAGAATCTCATGTTTGCATTTAGTCCAATTAAACTAAAACCCAAAATCTACACTTCTACTACCTTATGGTTCACATGTCTATGATTGGCTCCTCTTCTTCTGTTCCCATCATTTGGCTTGTCAGGGATCAATATTGTTGCAGCTTATACTCCAGTCAGTGCATCCATTTTCTTCTCCTGGGAAGGTCAGTCTTACACACATTACAGTATACAAAGTATCCTCGCTAGTACAGCAAGCAGTTCTCATGAGAAAGACTTTTAGCTATGAGAACTTGGTCAGCACAGTGGAAATCACAATTTAATTCTCTAAGCAGACATTTTATAAGTCGATTAAGAAATGCAGCTTGACATGAGGTTGTGCAACTAGGCCAAGACTTCGCTAAGTTAAGGCCTATGATTAATAAAGCCAATACATAATACATAACCTTTAATATGACATCTTACTACATTAATCAAACATAACGTCCACATTTTACATTAATAAGCTATTAATAAGTACACTTAACAAATCCAACACTCAGAATACATGAATAATCACTAATAAATTCAGCATTAACAATCCCTCCTCTGATGACTATGTGTGTCACCGCACTAAATCTACCCACACAAATTTTCTGCTTCAGCTTAAAATTCTGTCATTTCTACCTCTTCAAATTTTTGTTCCTTTTTCAAATTTTGCCTAAACAAATTTTCCCTTTCTATTTCTTCCCTCCTCTGGTTATGTTTTGTTTTCTTCAATTTGATCCTCCTACACAATTTACATACTCCCCATACTCCAATTATGGAAATCACAATAACTAATATCCCCTGTATTATTATCAATAATATCTCTTTCCCAATGTTGCTGAGCCAATGTCCCACTGAAACACATCCTTTGCCAACTTTCTTGCAAACACCTGGTTCTTTCAATTCTTTCAAATCAGCACTTTTATTAGTCAAGTTAGCAAGTAAGCTTCTAATTTCTTTACTATTATCAGGAGGTAATGAGCAGTAATGCCTAGAATTAAACATTTTACAAACTCCGCCATCTTTTGCTGAAAGAATGTCTAATGCAGGCCGGTTTTGAAGAGTCATAGCTCTTTCCACAGCTAATTCTGTATCTACCAGGATCATGGCTCCTGGAAAATTTGTCAGCAGGATATCCACAATAGTAGACACCTTTCGATTCTTTATAGAATTCAGAACAACTCCTACTGAATAAATTATTGCTCCAAATATATCCCCCACTATATTAGAAGGAGACTCTCTCTTTTCTCTAATGTGATGCAATTCTGTCACTTTCAGAAACATTTTCAGGTCATCAAGTTGAAATATCTTTGGGAAAACTATCCCCAAATAGCATGTACGATAACATCCTCTTGGAAGACGGTAATAAGCATTAGGTCCACAAATGTAATATATACCGGGAATCGCTGGATCCTGTTCATTCAACATAAATGTCCATTTACTCTGAAACAAAAACACATCTACATTCACTCATTCCCACAAATAAAGTGTTGAGATTTAGGTCTATATACACAAAGCTTCTCTACGTGTTGCGCATCTAAAGCAAATTTTCTTTGTGTTTTTAAAAGCATAATCATTTCTAAAAGTCCTTTTCTCCAAATTCTTTTCTAGCTTCAATTCAATACCTTTCTCCTGTCATCTGTGTGATCTAAAAAGCTATTTTCTAATGGTGTAAGAAAGCATGTCAAGTTGTTCCTGTGCGCGTAAGCTGTGCCAAAAGTTAATGTAGGCTCATAGAAACCTCTCACTAACACTATGTCATTGTCTTTAGCTACTCTACTCAGGTATCTAATTGAGGGGACAAACGAAAACACCACATCGTGGTTTGAATAGAAATACTGAAATACTCCTGGTTATAGAATCTTGTTAGTAACAGACTACAACTCATCCCATAAGTAAGGAGCAAGCTAAGACAGGTAACTCCTTCTTCGACTGATGAAGGTGTAGTGTAGCTATTTTCAGTATAGCTTCATGCACGTTAGTTTTACATACTAGGCCGCTGTGCACTTTGCCCTAGATATATTTTAATCAGCTTCGCACTGTTATTTTACAATAACCAGTTTTTACGGTCTTGTTTTAATTTTTTCTATCACACTGTTTTAGCTTAGTTCAGCACTGTGTTCTCAAACAATGCATTCTTGATCGCTCTGTGCTTCAGTCAAGGCTACAGTCTGGTACATTGCCGGTAAACGTGGCAGAAGTTTAGTCTGCAGCCTTCGTAGAAAATACACATCCTTACGTAGGGACATTTTCTTAGAACATCTGCGTGTTAGTTATAAAAACACTTTCTAGTCCTAGTACACGTCAAGAGGGAGATTCCAGCCAGGGACCCACAACTGTATACTGAATGCCCTGTTGCAGATCCTGATGCAGATTACAGGCTTTTGCTCATGTATGAGGGTCGATGTCCTCCCGGGGGAACCTGAAAGGCAGGCTTAGAGCTTAAGATGCTGTGCTCGAAAATATAACTTAGAGAGAGAATAATCTAGTGGCACTATGATAGCTTTATTCTTGTGCTTCACTCTCATCGTTACTATTTTAATAATACTGTGTTGTGTAGTTTTGGTTATTGCAGCTCACGGTTTGCTATCTAAAATGCAGTTGTTTTATTAAACCAATCTTTAAAACTTATACTGCTTCTATTGTCATTTATATATGAGACCGCACTGTGTATGAGAGAACCGGTTGTGTCCTGAGTGACCACGACTTCCCGGAGAAGTATTATTATGTCATGCGCTCGGCTGCCCAATTGTCTCTACCATTTGGGAGAGATGAGGCACTGCTAGTTAGCCGGAGCAAAACCCGTATTTAGAGTGACAAGTGTCATCCACCGTGGGTCAGACTTAGTCCCCCACACTGTGAACGATCTTGCTGCTCAAAATCCAGTAGTCTCAATAGGATAATGAGAGCCTACGCGACAAAGGAATCTGCGTACACACAACAATTCTTCGCATCCATCATTTCAACATATTCACTCAATAAGCGATATAAGACATTAGAAGAAAGTTCCCCTTGTGTATTACCTAAGTGCAGATACTTTTCAGCTAACCTAAATGTCTCTATTGCTGTTAATGCAGTAGTTGTCTTGAAAGCTGAAGTATGGTTGGCTTTACTCTTGTCAAGAACAGTCATACCCACAATCAATATCACGCACAATTGCCAAACTAATACTCATGTATTTACAGCGCCTGTTCTCCCTACTCTGCTGGCTAATGTTACTCATGGTCTGTAAAGAATCAGAAAGTAGAAGAGAAAACATTTAGAAACTATGCAGCAAAAATCAAAAACAAAATCTTCTTCCAACAGTTATTTAAAGCTTTCAGTCTCACTTCCAGGATCCTTTCTCAAAAATCGGTTTAGCTGCTTGTCAAAATCAGATTGTCTTGTCAAATTAGGCTTCAAAAGTCTTTTCCGGTTACTTTCAACAGTCTCTTTTCTTTGTACTTTTTCTCAAATTTGTCACAACAGTTCAGTTTATTGATTTCCTTCAAATACCAAAATATTGACCTGGAATGTCTTGATCAAAGACAAAAATTCTCTTTGCCATTCATTTGTTGTTGCATACACCCATTCAGGACTTGCGTACCTTTAACTTGCTATTCTCTTTCTCTTCAACTTTCGATCTCCATTCAGTTCTCCTTCACTCAGATCTTCTCTCCTTGTATCTACTTCTTCTATGATTGTTGTCACAACAACTGCTTCCTTTCTCTTTGCTTGTGACTCTGGCCACTTATCTCCTTTCAGTGGACCTTTGGTCAATGCTCTTTTCAGGGTTGAACTCGAAACTTCTTCTTGCTCTGCAGGATTTTCTCTTGATGGACCTGCAACTGGTTCAGGATGAGTCAGATCACCTTGGCTTTGATCCGCCTCAACTCCTTCCCCCTCAGGGTCTGGCATTTTCTCTATCTGTCTCTCAAAATCGTCTACTTCTGGGAGGGTCCTCCTCTGACTAGACGCTCCTGCTGCCTCAATTGAGATTGGCTCACTCTCAACCTCCTGGAGGTCTTCTCCTTCGTCTCTCACAGGAGTGACTGAACCGTCCTCAACTTGCTCAGATCTGGTCTCAATTCCTCTTTCTTCTCTTTCCAGCTCTGAGGCTTCTCTGGTTGTTGTTGGTACTCTCAACAACTCCTCTTCATTATCCAAAGGACATGCTCTTTTTTCAAGTGGCTGGCGTGTATCCAGCTCAGAACTCCAGCGCCCTTCACAGCTGTGGTAGTGATCAGAACTTCCTGGTACGGGCCTTTCCACTGAGGCTCCAAACACATCTTCCTCACATGTTTCCGGACCACCACCCAGTCAGCCGCTCTCAGGGTGTGTCATTGATCTTGGATCGGTGGCAGTGTGGTGACTTCCACTTGCTGAGAGAAAGAGCTAACCACATCAGCCAGACCTTTGGAGTAGTCCAACACCATATCATCTGTAACGTTCATAAGAGCAATTGCAGGGACCACTGGCAAGCTTATTGCTCTGCCCATGAGGATTTTGTGCCGTGACAATCCTGTCTTCCTGTCAGGTGTGTTTCTCATTGTCATAAAAACTAAAGATAATGCGTCCAGCCATTTCAGATTCGTGGACGCACACATTTTCACCATTCTTGATTTCAAGGTACCATTCATCTATTCCATTAGTCCTGATGCTTCAGGGTGGTAACTACAATGCAACTTCTCCTCAATGTTTAAGGCTGCACATAGTAATTTAATTACTTTATTGCTAAAGTGACTTCCCCAATCTGATTCTAAAGAGATTGGAAAGCCAGAACGTGGGCTCAGGTCCCTAAGCAGTAGTTTTGCCTTCTCTTCCAGTGTGGCTCAATTAATCACTGTCCCTTTTCCGACGTTCATTTGCTGACAAATGACGCAACAATGGTAAACTGCCTCCGCAACTTGTCTAAACCTTGGGTTTAACCAATTGTGCTTGAAAAGACGAATCGTAGCATCCCTCCCAACATGTGCTTGACCATGACAAAACCTAGCCATTTAAGACAACAAACTGTTCGGCAAAACCAATTGACCGGGTTAAGCACTGTACATCTTTTCAATGACACATTAGGTGACACTAATATACTTGTCTCAGAACAGGTCAATCTTGCCAGGTACTGGGTTTTCATTTTTGTAAGTAGGATCTCAATGGCGTGAGGGACCATGATAACCAAAGGATGTCCCATCACAATGCCTTCACACTGTGTGAGGCTCTGTCCAACTTCTGCAACTGCACACAGAGAGCCTGGTAAAGCTGCTGCAATAGGGTCCAAAGTAGCTGAAAAATATGCTACTGGGCGGTTTACACCTCCATGGACCTGCGTTAAGACAGACAAAGAACATGCATCATGCTCATGACAAAACAACATGAAAGACTTTGTGTAGACAGGCATACCCAAAGCCGGAGCTTTGCACGGACTCTCTCTCAAATCAGAAAACGCTTTCATGCAAACCTGGTCTAAAAATAGAGGATGGGTGACCTCCTTGTGTGTCAGCTTCTCCATGGGTTTGGAAATGACTGAAAAATTGGGAATCCATTGGCGACAGTAGCCTACCATCCCTAAAAACATCCTGACATCTCTTTGTGTGGCTGGGGGACTCATCTGCAATATGGCTGTGACCCTTTCTCTGGATATTTTCTTGGATCCCTTCTCAATCTGGTATTTCACTTCCTTCTGACAGAATTGTAATTTAAGTGGTGACACCTTATGACCATTCTTTCCCAAATGGTTCAGTAAGGCAATCGTGTCATACTTGCTCTCTTCCTTCATTTTGGATGCAATCAATAAATCGTCAATGTTTTGTACCAGTGTCGATTGGAAAGGTAATTCAACGACTCCAGAAGCTTTTTCAAGATTTGATTGAATATGAAAGGTGACTCTGAAAGCCCTTGAGGAATTCTATACCAACAATAAACTTGATCTAAAAACAAAAACAAAAGAGAAATTGACTATCCTCATGAAGAGGCACAGAAAAGAAGGCAGTGAACCATTCACATCACATGGAAACATTATGTCAGCTGGATTTGGCACCATGGGCAACATTTGATCACAATGTCATTTATTTTTCTCAAGTCCTGGACAATTCGAACTTTCCCGCAGGGCTTTTTAAATCCCATTATCGGTGAATTACATGGGCTGCTCAACACTTCTTTCAAGGCCCCTTGGTTTACAAACTCTGCAATTATATGAGCAACCTTTATAAGGATAAACTGTGGCATGTGATACTGGGGAATCTGGGGAAAAATTGCATTCGGTTTCACAGGAACTTTATCTGGCTCAACTCCCTTTATCAGACCAATCTCTTCTCCTGTAAAATCCTATACTTTTTCTTCAACTGTTCCCTGTAAATCAGGACGAAGCTCCTTCACTGCGAATACTGGAAATAAATTAATCAGGTGGCACTCCTCATTCATTGTCTCATGCTCTGTCTCTGGAGTCGGGTCATCCTCATCAACCCTATTCATTTGTATCTCAATTCCGTCATTTGAACAAGTAATCGAGCACCTGGCTTTACACAGCAAGTCTCTTCCCAGTAGGGATACCGGACTTAAATCACAGACTATGAATTTGTGCAATCCTTGTAGTTGGCAACTTTAACCTGGACTGGTTCTATAATTGGGTTGGTCAAATACTGATTCACTACTCCTACAATCTGGACTGTGTTTCCTAAAAGGGGCAAATTTGGAACCTCTGCAATTCTTACTGCAGAGCGTGTAGCTCCTGTGTCAACCAAGAATGAAACTCTGTGACTCATGACTTTTCCCTTCACATATGGGCCTTTCTGATCTACTTCTAAGGAAGCTGCAGGCACACATTCCTCTTCATCCGAACTCTCACTCGCCTAATCGTTGTTTATTCCAATCTCACTGTGTAACGGGAATTGGTGTACTGTGTTATTACTTTGGTTAAACTTCTGATCTGTGACCTGCTGAGGAAGCATCACCTGCAGCTGTTCTGTTGGGGCTTGAGGTATTTGAATTTGCTGTCTAGGTACCATTGGAACCTGCTGTTTCATTGGCTGCAACTGTGGCATCTGTACATGTGGCATTTGCACCTGCTGCATAGGTTGAAAGTTTGGCGTTTGATTCACATTGTTATGGAAATTTGGATTATGGCTTCTCATTCTCGGTCCTCTCATGTTTTGGAACGAGTTGATGTTACATGTTTGCTGAACAACACCTTCCTACACCATAATTGGACACTCCTGCTTCCAATGTCCGACCACTCCACAAGCGTGACAAGGCAACAATCTCTTCATTCCCTGCACATCATTCTAAACCACTACACTACCCAAAATGGGACTACGGTTTACATTACCTCTGAGACCTCTGCCTCTCATCTGATTCTGAAATACCACATTTCCCTCCTGTTGCTTTTGCTGTGAAAAATTTCCCTGCATCCCTGTTTGTGCCGCTTCAATCTGCAACATCACTGCCTTCTCTTTCAGCTTTCTCTGCATCAACTCAGTCTCATCACTACAGTACTTTGCATACTACAACACCTCATCAATCGTCTTTGCTTGCCAGCAAATCAAATGACTCTTAATCATCTGGCTAATTTCACGTCTCAATCCTTCCACAAATCTGAACACAAAATGAATCATGTCTTCCGGCTCAATTGTCTCTGTACCAGTGTAATGCTTAAACACCTGCAACAATCTCTCATAGTACACATGTATTGATTCCTTTGCTTCCTGAGCTGTCCTGTCTATTCTCTGCCAGTCAATGTTTATGGGCAAAATTCTCATTTTCCGAAAATCAATCACTTTGTAATAATATTTAATTACCTCAGGAGATGGCGCACCTGTAGTCTGATCTCTCTCTGGTTCTTTTGTCGGCACAATCTATGCTCCGCTTGCACTCCATCCACAAATCAGTTGGAACTACCATCTCTAATAGAGTGTTCAAGTCCTCCCATAGGCATTTTGCAAGTTTCATAAACCTGTCTATCTGCTGGTACCATTCTACTGGTTTCTCTCTCAACCTCGGATAATCATTCGTGAAGGGCAGAATGTCACTTCTGCTCCAAGGGACATGAACAAAATTCCTTCCTGGAATCTCTCTCATTGGTAAAAGTTTCGCTGGATCCTTACTCTGGGGCACATTTGCAGTAAGCTCTGTAGAGTCCCTTTTCCTTTTATCTCTCTTCTTTACTCATCTGCCTTCCCACTTGTCTAATGTTTCCAATGTCTGGACACTTTGGAGTACCTCCCTAAGGTGTGCCTTCATTCCTGCAGATCTCATGTGCTCAATTCTCTAGTGTCAAAATCTAACCTAGAACTCCTTTTCAAATGTTTTGTTTTCTCTATTTCTATGCCGTACTTCTCTGCCAGGTCTGCTAGCCTTTAAAGCACATTGCTCACTTCCCTCATAATTTGCGGGCACAGATATTTCAACTCTGCTTCTGTGTAGGACTCTAATCTGTTCACACCCATAGTTCCTTCAATGAGCTCACCCATTCTATTCCTAGTCTCCTGTAGTTCAAGTAATCCTCTCCTCTAGGAGCACTCTGCAGGGTATTCAGCTTGTCTAGACATTCAGTAAATTTCTGGGCAGTTAAACTTTGCAGTGAAATATTGGTGGCCTGGGCATGTGGTGTCTGTTGCACAACTGTATTTGGAGACTGTGGTATCAGTAACTTCAGGCTCTGACTAACATTCAACCCTATGACAATATCTGGAGGAAATCCAAATGGACTAAGGTATAGTAATGATCTCAATCGTCAAAAGTCTGTCCCATAGGAGAGACTACTCGAGTATTTTCATTAAGTCCTCACCTCATTGCATTCTGACTCAGGACTCCCTGTCCACTTGCACTGTTATTCTCTTGTGCAAACAAAGGTACAATTGGACTAATGGTGACAGGAAGAGATCCAGCATCTGGGCTTGGTCTAACACTCAAGTTCTGTGGATGCATAATTCCCGTATTCTGGCTCGTCAGTGCAGGCATATCTGACTGTGTCCCTATTATCGGAGTGTACTTTGACATTGCTTGTGACTGCACTTGAGGCAGTAAAAGTGGAGTTGGTTCTGTCTGAACCAATATCGGTTTCGGGAAGACTTGTACTGTTGGCACTATGAGGTTTGTGGAAGTTTCCACAATAGGTACATCAGGGTAAATTCTCAGGATATTTGGCTGTGGCACCTGATTTTATGGTACTGGAGTAGTAGGTGCATTAAGACTGCTCTGCACTGGGTTCTGTGTCAGGATAGGATTAACCTGCACTGGACTTGTTGTCATGTTAACCTGTGTCAGAACTGAAGGATTTACACTAGTGCTCGTACCATTCTCTTGTGCTGCATATGGTGGGGGATGATTTCTCAACAACTACAAAATAAACTCATCATTGTTTGACTCTTCCTCCAGTGTCAAAGATCGCCTAGCATCCCCACTCTCGGAAGGGCTTCTGTTTGTTTTTCTAGTAGATTTCCTTCCTTCTCTCTCGCTGTCCTGTGTAATCATTGGAAACAACTTAGGGCCAGATGTAGCAAAGGGTTTTATCCATTCTATGCCTATGGGAAAATGTGTTTGTACATATGGCCCTTAATCCCCTGTAAAGCCTTGGTTCTCCAAAATCTTTGATCACTGTCCCATCTAGCCTCAGCTAGCATCTTTTCTGCCTTTCTCATTCGCCTCTCAAATTTCTGTAGCTGTTGCTGTCTGGCTCCTAACTCCCAGATTGCTAATGCCTCGAACTGTGCTGGTCTCGGAGGGGGTTTCAGATCATACAGCACCTTCCTCAGATTCTCTAAGCTCCTTAAATTAAATGTTCTGTGAGCATGAAACGCTAAACGCCCATCTTTCTCTGTCACTTTGCACCATTGCTTTAGCCAAAGACATGGTGCAGTGCCCTTTTCTTCGATTATAATGTAAGCTAGTGTACATTCTGGTGGTGCAATATCACCTATACTCATTGTAATGTACGTATCGCCCCTCAAAACACTTCAAAGCACTCTTTAAAGATTTGAAAAATTTCATTTTTGCATCCTTTATTTTATTCTAAATCAAATCAGGAACTGACTTTTAATCCCAGAATTCTCTTCACCCACCTTCTCAACCAATTGTGCTTCAGGGTCAGCTTCCAATCCGTGTGTGACCCTTCTCACTAACCAACTTACACTCACACGTACTGTGGCTGACAAAGTTTTGTGGCTTTTCCTCCTAAACTCAGATTCATACAAAACTAATGCAATTTATTGCGAACACTAAACAAAATCAAAACCCAATTTGTCCATTTACTACAGGTGAGGTAACACAATCGCTTCAGAAACTTTACAGATTTTTCACTGACAGCATTTTGCTCTAACAGCTACTCCTTCTTTCTCAGTTTCCTTGATTCGCAAGCAAAATTTTACCTGCAAATTTCCCTCTCAACTGATCAGTAGGTCTGTCATGGTGCACATAGGACTCCCCAGATCTCAGTCTAAAAATTATTTCGCTCACTTTGACTCACACTCTGACCTGTTGACCACCCCGATCAATCTATTAAACCAGGCATATTACAACAATATACTCCAGAGTCTTAGACCACAAAGGGTCCGTATGCCAAAAACCACGTGAACAATTTTTTAGCACAAAGCGCCACACACGTGAAGTTCGACGACTTCCCTACTCTCACACTTCGGAGTACGCACACTCCTTCTACAACTTCATTTGGAGTACCCAAACTCCCTAAGCCCTCACAAACATCACAATTCACCTGGGATTTGCATAAGCTGTGCAACCGCCAAACCTACTTTATTCACACCGTCACTAGAACGCCGAGAACATCCTCAAGCCACCATTGGCAAGCTCCAAGATTCTGGTAAAGTCATTTTAAGTACTTAGGGGCACATTTTCTTTCCACTTTGCATCATTGAATCTGACAAAATCCAAAATGTCACCAATTTCACCCAATCTACAAATTACTTTTCTCTTTGCAGGAGATTAACCCTTATCCCACTACCATCTCTGGGAACACCTGTTATTCCTCGCTTACTGGCTCTGGGACCAGATACTCTACTACCTCTCTCCGGACTGTATGATGGGCTCTTAAGGAGACAAACCATGTACCGGGCCTGCATGATAAGCTCTTAAGGAGACTAACCATATACCGGGCCTTTATGATGGGCTCGTAAGGAGACACACCTTCAATCTCTACTACCATCTCTGTTAGCGTGTCTGACCTTATTAAGTAAACTTAGAAGGGAGACACGAATAGGCCGATGAACCTTTTGACTGCGCTTAATTTTTTTCCCACCATGAACCCCGTACCAATACAAACCAATAGCAGTAACAATCAATGATATCAATAATCAATAGGAGTCAGTAATTTAAAACACACACCATGACCATGTGGCCATGAATGACCACACCTTTATGTAAAAGTCAGAATGTTTATTTCCCTACATTAACAATGCTAATGTCACATAACTTAGTGTAGGAGGCTGGCCTGGTTTGTACTGGGTACCTAAGGTACTTACACCTTATACCAGGTCCAGTTATCCCTTATTAGTGAAATATAGGCTGTGTCTAGCGGCTTAGGCTGTCTACGGGATAGCTGTAACAGAAAAGCCAAGGCTAAACTAGGAGACATGCAAAGCTCTTGCAATACCACTATGGTCACACAGTACTTATACACAATAAAATACAATACTCAGTGTTACCAAAAATAAAGGTACTTTATTTTAGTAACACAAGGCAAAAACTATCTCAGAGTCAATACACCTACTGGAGGTAAGTATTATACACAATATATATACACTAGTAACCAAAATCAGGTGAGTAAACAGTCATATAATAGTGCAAACAGTGAAAAATACAATAGATTGCAATGGGCCTAGGGGCAACACAAACCATATACTAAAATAGTAAAATGCAAATGTCGGATTCCCCCCCTAGGCAAGTGTAGTGTGGAGAGGGGCGCTGGGAGTGTAACAAAACACCAAAGGTAATTAAAGTACCCAACCCCAGAGCCCTGGAAAACAGGACTAAAGTACAGCAAGTTTCCTCAGAACACACTAGAAGTCGTGGTGAAGGATTATGCAAGAACCAAGCAAGACTGCAAGAAACCAACAATGGATTCCTGGACCTGAAGACCTGTGGAGAGAGGAGACCAATTCCAGAAGTTACAGAGGCCAGGAAGAGCAGGAGCCCCGCACACATGGAAGAAGGTGTAAAAGTGGATTCTTTGGTTGGAAGAAAAGTACAGAAATGCACCAAAGAAGATAGCTGCAGGCTCCTGCTTGGTGCAAGAGATGTCCCACCTCGAGTCATTGGATGCAGGCTGGATTCCGCCAATAAGCCTTGGTTCACACAAGAACATGTTTTGCATCAAAGAGGAGCTGCCCGGATCCAGGAGGGACCTGGGGGTCTCAGCTCAGACTGAGGAGACAGAGGGGGCACTCAGCACTTCATAGAGCCCTCAGAAGACCAGGCAGCACCCACAGGAGTCCCATGACATGGGGACAAATGAGTTGCAAACTGCGGTCGTCGCAGCACTACACAGTGGGATCCAACCCGCAGTAGAACAACTCAGGAAGCTGAGCATCGCACAATAGGGTGCTGGGGACCTAGGCTATGCTGTGCATGAAGAACTTTTGGAAGAAGTGCACAGAAGCCCAAGGAGCTGCAGAGGATATGATGCATAGGGGTACTGTCTGGCACAGGGAGGCAAGCCCTTACCTCCCCCAAATTTGGACAGCTGGACCTTTGAACAGTCAGGATCACTTCAGTCCATCACCTGTGTTCCAGGGATCACGCTCGTCGACAGGAGAGGAGTCCCAAAGTACCGGTCGCCATTGCAGAGAGGGGCCTGCTGAAGCAGGGAAGTGACTCCATCACTCCACGGGTGATTCCTTTGGTTCTCCTGGTGCAGGATGAAGACAGGCAGTCCTCAGAGCGTGCACAACCTGGAAACGGTTCCATTTGCTGGCTGGAGATAAAGGTGCAGGTCACAGTAGCCTGCCTGGATACTTTGTTGCAGTTACAATGGTTCCTGGAGCAGTCTGCGGTTGATCCGACGGTCAGAAGCTGAAACAGATGATGCTGAGGAGTCCTGGTGAAGTCTTGCAAACCGAATCTTAAGAAACACCCAAAGCAAAGAGCCTAAATACCCCTGAGATGGGGATTGGCTACTTACCCAGGTATGCACCCATCCACCTATCAGGAGATGTCTCTGAGGTCACCTGCTGGCACTGGCCACTCCGATGCTCCCAGAGGGTCCCCACACCTTGAAATCCAAGATGGCTAATGCCAGGGACACTCTGGAGGAGCTCTGGGCACCACCCCTCGGGTGGTGATGGACAGGGGAGTGGTCACTCCCCTTTCCTTGCTCCAGTTTTGCACCAGAGCAGGGACTGGTTGTCCCTGAACCAATGTAGACTGGATTATGCAAGGAGGGCACTGTTTGTGCCCTTCAAAGCATTTCCATAGACTCTGGGAGGATACCCCTCCCATGCCCCGTAAAACCTATTTCCAATGGTAGAGGGTGTAACACCCCTCTCCTAAAGGAAATGCATTGTTCTGCACTCCTGGGATTGATGCTCAATCCCCAGGAGGGCAGAAACCTGTCTGTGAGGTGGCAGCAGCTGGGGCTGCAGTGGAAACCTCAGAGAGCTGGTTTGGCAGTACTGGAGGTTCTTGGTGGAGACCCCAGGGTGCATGGAATTGGCCCCCCAATACCAGATTTGGATTGGGGGCTCAATTTCACAATCTTAGACACCTCACATGGCCATATTCAGAGTTACCATTGTGTAGCTACATTTATGTATTGACATGCATGTAGTGCACGCTTATAATGGTGTCCCAGCACTCACGAAGTCCGGGAATTTCAGCCTGGACAATGTGGGGGCACCTTTGCTAGTGTAGGTACCATATACTAGGGTCTCATAAGGGGGGCCCAGTGTGCCAATCAGAATTGGAATATGGAGTCACTAAACTATAGTGACAAATTTGGTAAACAGAGAGAGCATAAGCACTGGAGTTCTGGTAGCAGAACTCCAGTGACACAGTCAAGCATACTGACAATATATATAGGCCACAAACTATGAGCACTGGCGCCCTGACTAGCGGTATCCCAGTGAGACAGTAAAAACACACTGACAAACAGGCAGACATTGGGGGCAACTTGCCAAGAAAGATAGTACGTTCCTACACAACTCCTCCAAACAAGGGACAATAAGGCTAACCTTGCCCAGATGAGTCTCCATTGTCTAAGTGAAAATACCTGGAGAGTTCATCTGCATTGGAGTGGTCTATGTTCCACTGTAAAGTCCACCCCTGTAAGGAAATGGACCACCTCAACAATTTAGGGTTTTCTCCTTTCATCTGTTTTAACCATAAGAGAGGTTTGTGGTCTGTCTGAACTATAAAGTGAGTCCCACATAAGTATGGTCTCAACTTCTTCATGACCCAGACCACAGCAAAGGCCTCCCTCTCTATGGCTGACCAACGGTTTTCTCTAGGGTCAACCTCCTAGTGATAAAAGCAACAAGTTGAGCCTGGCCCTCTGAGTTTAGTTGTGAAAGCACTGCCCCAACCCCTAGTTCAGATGCATCTGTCTGGACAATGAATTTTTTAGAGTAATTTGGGCTTTTAGGACAGGTGCAGTACACACAGCTTGCTTAAGCTCCTCAAAAGCTGGCTGTCCATAATACCTTTGTAGGCATCTTTTTAGAGGTTAAGTCATTAAGAGGGACAACAATGGAGCCATAGTTAATGAACCTCCTGCAATACCCAGTGAGACCAAGAAAGGCTCTGACCTGGGTCTGATTAGTAGGGGGAGCCCAGTCTAAAATAGTCTGTATCTTCCCCTGTAGTGGTTCAATCTGTTCTCTACCCACCAGGTGGCCCAGATAAACCACTTTCCCCTGCCCTATCTGGCATTTTGAAGCTTTGATAGCAAGGCCTGCCTTCTACAGGACTTCCAATACTTTCCACAGGTGGACCAGGTGGTCATCCCAGGTAGAGCTAAATACAGCAATATAATCTAGATATGCTGCACTGAATGCTTCCAGACCCTGGAGGACTCTGTTCACCAGCCTCTGGAAAATGGCAGGTGCATTCTTCAGACCAAAGGGCATAAATGTGAATTGATAATGCCCTCCAATAGTTGAAAATGCAGTTTTTGGTTTAGCATCCTCTGATAATTTGATCTGCCCATACCATGCAGTCAAATCAAATGTGCTTAGATACTTGGCAGATGCCAGTGAATCTATGAGCTCGCCTGCCTTAAGTATAGGGTGAGCATCTGTTTTTGTAACTGTATTGAGCCCTCTGTAGTCTACACAAAACCTAATTTCTTTCTTTCCATCTTTACTATGAGGTTTGGGGACAAGCACCGCTGGGCTGAACCAGGGGCTGTCTGAGTGGTCAATAACACATAGGTCCAACATTTTCTGAACCTCAGATTTAATACAGTCTCTGACATGGTCAGGTTGCCCATAAATCTTACTTTTGACAGGCAAACTGTCTCTAGTATCAAGGATATGTTCACACCAAGTATTCTGACCAGGTGTGAGTGAAAAGAGTTCACCCTGCAAAATATTCCCAGGAGGGCCTTTGCCATTGCAGGAGCTGTAGTGGTCCTTAAGGGGATTGCTTCTGGGTATCTTGTGGCATAGTCCACTACCACTAAGATGAGTCTGTTACCAGAAGCAGTTCGAGGGTCAAGGGGGCCAACAATGTCAACCCCAACCCTTCCAAAGGACACCCCAACCAGAGGCAGTGGGATTAAGGGGGCCTTTGGGTTGACACCAGTTTTGACACTGGCTTGGCAAGTAACACAAGAGCGACAGAACTATTTTGTGTCCTCTGGCTTGTGAGACCAGTAAAAGTGAAGGACAAGTCTGTCCCAGGTTTTACTTTGCCCCAGATGTCCATCCAGGGGAATATCATATGTAAGAGTTAGGAGGAATTCCCTATACTGCAAGGGAATGACCAGTCTCCTGGTAGCACCTGGTTTTGGGTCCCTTGCCTCAGTAAAAAGGATATTGTTCTCCCAATAAAGTCTGTGTGAGTCATTGACATCCCCAGCTTGTTGCTTGACAGCTTGCTGTCTTAGACCCTCTAGTGTGGGGCTGGTTTGCTGTGCCACACTCAGTTCCTCCCTGGCAGCCCCCCCTGCACCCAGGAGCTCAAATGGGTCAGCCTGAAGCTCCTCTGGCTTTAGGTTCTGCACATGGAGTTGACGCCTCCTCATCAAAAGGGGAATCTTCTGGAGAGAAAGAGATAGTGGACAAGGGTTTGCCCTTTCTACGTCTAGTTTTGGGGAGCACTTGGTCCATTGTTCCAGGATCCAAGACTCCCTGTCCCCTTTGCTTCTTGGCCTGAGCCCTGGTAAGAGCAAAGATGTGCCCTGGAATGCCCAGCATGGTTGTATGGGCCTCCAACTCCACCTTAGCCTAAGCTGAAGTTTCCCAATCATTGCCCAATAGACACTCTACAGTTAAGTCAGTAGATACCACAACCTTTTTAGGGCCAGTATCTCCCCCCAGTTGAGATTCTCAACAGCCATGGGGTGGCTAACAGTGTTGTTATGGGCGTCAGTAACTTGGTACTGATGACCAAGTAGGTGTTGCTCAAGGGCAACCAGTTTCTCCATCACCATAGTGACACTGGCACCTGTGTCCCTGTAGGCCTCAACCTGAACACCATTTATTAGGGGTAGTTGCTTGTACTGATCCATATTAAGGGGACAAGCAACTAAGGTGGCAAGGTCAATGCCACCATCAGAGACTAAAACAGCGTCAGTGGTCTCCCTAAATAGACCAACCCCCACTATATTACCAAAAGTGAGCCCAGCCCCATCCTTTGTTTTGCTATTTGTAGAGTTTTTCCCACCACCACTGCTATTACTAGGGGCACTAGTGGAAGCAATGGGGGTTGTGGTGGTAGGAGGCTTGGTGTTTCTCTTGGGACAAGTGGGATCACTTGCCCCCAATGGCCTTTGTGATTACATTAATAACACCAAGGCTTCTTCTGATGGTTAGAAGAGGATTTGGGCCAACCACCTCGGAGGATTTTTGTGGGCCCGATAAAGACCTGACTTTTTATCTTTGTCCCCACCCTTGTCATGTGACTTACCATCCTTCTTCTTGCTGTCCTTGTCACCCCCTGTATGAGCTTTTCTTTTTTTAAATTATTTTTATTAAACGACAAAACAGCCATTGCATCATGTAACATACGACCATTGAGAACTCATCATTTGTCAACAACTCGGAGTGGGAGTACAAAACAATGCAATATCAAATTAACATCATAGGCAGACATCCCCCATTTAGTACACAGCAGTTCGTAGAACACCATCTGCACACCTCCTGCCAGTACAGAGCAAGCAGAAGGATCAATCCCTTCCCCTGTAGGCCCCTCACTCATCCAAAATGTTCTTCCATTTCCCCAGGCACCCCCTGCTGTCATAGATTACTTTTTCCGGACTGCGGCACCATTTGAGGTCTGACCTCCACTCCTGAAGACTAGGCGGGGACTCCGTGCCCCACATCCGCGCTATATTACGCTTAGCGACTACAGCTGCTATTGCCAACCATGTTGCCTGCTGCTTCGTCCAGTGTTCCTCTCACACTATATTCAAGAGCAACAGCCAGGGATCTAGCAGGACCACCCTTCCAAGGATCCGAGCCGCCTCCCCTGCCACCCCTTTCCAATAAGTCTGCAGCCTGGGGCATGTCCATAAAATATGATAGAAGGTGCCCTCCAACCCGCATTGCCGCAAGCACTGCACACTCTGAGTCTGACCCATCCTATACATCACTACACTGGAATACTATGCCCTATGAAGAATCCGAAGCTGGATCAGTCTGAACTGTGCCTTGATCACCCCCACCCTGGGATCCTGTCTCGCCTCTCCCCAGTGCTCGTTGGAGAGTGTACCCAAATCCGACTCCCATTTTGCCCGTAGGGCAGTCATCGGATCTGGTGAGTTATTCAGTAGTTTCTTGTAAAGCAAGGATATGGTCTTCAACTCTATGGGCTCCATCAGGAGTCGGTCCTCCAGAGGAGTTGCCTCTGGCAACTGCTTGTGTTTCAGAATATATTGACTCAAAGCATGCCGCAGCTGCAGGTACCTGAACCACTCTGTTCCCGCCATTGCGTATTCCTGCTGCAGGACCTCGTAAGTCACGAGTGCCTGACCCCTCCAGACATCTCCCAGGTGATCAATCCCCACCAGTGACCATTTGCGGGATCCACCCAGGGTTCTCAAATCCTTCAACAAATCACTACACCAGAGGGAGGTCCGCGCTGTCAGGGGGGAGCCCCAGCCCAGATAATGGGTGGTATCATGCCAGGCCTTCACCACCATCGCAGTGTGAGCCGGAAGCAACCGTGAACTCCCACGGGAATAGAGGGTGGGCTCATATCCTCCCCTTAGCATCTGTCTGTCTACCCAAAAGGCCGGGTCCTCCCGTTCCCTGAATGCCCAATCATTAATATTAACCAGCTAAGTTGCCAAATAATATCGAAGGGATCTGGAATGGCCAACCCACCCTCAAAAATGCCAAGCTTCAATTTCAACAGTGCCACACGAGAGCAGCTGCCGTCTCATAATAGTAGCCTCATCTCTCAGTCTAGACTCCAGAACACCTCCGCCAGTATCTCATATGGAGTGTTCTGGAAAACATACAGGAGGAGTGGCAGTGTCATCATTTTGAACAGCGCAGCCCTGCGCATCAGTGAAAGGGGCAATGTCCTCCAGTGGGCCACAGCCCTGTGAAATCTATCAAACTAGGGTTGAAGATTTTTCCTCAAAAAGCACTCCCGATTCCTAGTGACATCAATCCCCAGGTACTTGAAGCCTGCCACACAGATTGGAACACCACAACTCTGGGGCAGGGCGGACAGGGCCTCAGCCAACAGAAAGATCAGTGACTTCTCCCAGTTAATCTGGTAACTGGAGTAGTCCCCAAAGATACCAAAGACTTGCATTATTCTGTCAATGGACCACCTGGGCTGCGTGACATATAGCTGGACATCGTCTGCGTATAGGGAGATACGTTCCTCCCACATTGCACCGAGTCTATGCCCCAGATCAGCGGATCCTGCCGGATCCATGCTGCCAGTGGCTCGAGTGCCAGGCAAACAGGATGGAAGAAAGCGGGCACCCCTGTCGGGTGCCCAGGTGGAGGGAAAAGGGCCTCCACAACACAGCATTGCCAACCCCAAATCTTTTGAGCAAAGCGAAGATATAGGGCCATTCCACACTGTCAAAGGCCATCCAGGCATCTAGGGACAGAAGAGCCGCCTGCTCCCTATTCTGACTTTCCGTCATGTGTAAGACACCGTACAGTCTCCGCAAGTTCAGACGCGTAGACCTGGATGGCATGAAGCCTGATTGGTCTGGATGCACCAGTTTAGTAATGATTACGCTCAGCCTAGTCGCCAAGACTCTTGCCAGGACCTTAACCTCCGTATTTAATAGGGAGATGGGCCTGTAGGAGGAGCATCTCTCTGGGGGTCTACCTTTCTTTGGGACTACCACAACCGATGCAGTTCTCTGATCCAGCAACAGCCGTCCCATGTCCCGCGCCTCCCGGAACATGGCCAACATATGCTTTGTTACTTTACTGCTCATGCACTTAAACAATTCTACTGGGAGTCCGTTGGGCCCCGCTGCCTTGTCCGATTGAAGCCCCCGCAGCGCACCCGCAACCTCCTCCTCTGTAAGCTCAGCTTCAAGGTCCCCTTTCTCCGACTCTGAGAGCACCGGCAACTGGATATCCTGCAGGAGGTCCGAGCAGTCTTCCTCTGTCATCCGAGACACTGAGGCGTAAACCTCCTCGTAATAGGCAGCAAATGCCTCTGCCATGGATTCACTAGATTCACACGTGGCTCCTTCCTCAGTCAGTATCTCCCTGACCTAATAGCGATCCAGGTCGTGCTTATCTAGCCACACCAATAGTCTGTTGGCTTTGTCCCCCACATCATACAGCCGGCGCTGAGACGCCAAAGCATAGGCCCTTCCAGGTTGCTCAGCCAGAGCATGCAGCTCATATCGTTTGAGTCGCAACTGGGGCGAGAGCCCCTCCTCCTCCCCTCCCTGCGCCTGACAGCGGGTTTCTAGGGCTATGATTTCTTGCTCCAATTCTATGACCTACAGATGTTGTTCCTTTCTCTTTTCCCCAATCCTGGTCTGTACCTTACCCCTCAGGACCGTTTTAAAGGCTTCCCACAAAATGGCTGCAGAGTCTACCGAACCCAAATTCTCCTCAAAGTATTGGGCTGCCCCCTCCCTTACCCTGTCAGCAAAGGATTTATCTCTCAGATACCAGGGATCCAGCCGGGGTGGCTGTGAGTATGCCCGTGAGGAGCCCAGCACTGTGACCCCAACAGGGGAATGGTCGGATATCCCTCTCGGATAGTGCATAGCCTCCCAGAACCTATCCACAGGGCCCAGGCCGTGAATAAATGATCCAGCCTCATCGAGTCACCATGGGGGGCCGAGTAGAAGGTGAACTGCCTCTGTCCTGGATTATGTTCCCTCCGCACATCCACCAGACCAAAGGAGTCCAGAAAGGACTTCAGCGTAGTGGAAACATCAGGCGTCCATGCATGTGTGTTTCTATCGAGCCCTGGATCAACCACCAGGTTCATATCCCCTCCCAGAACCAGGAGGCCCATCGGGAAGTCAAGTAACAGCGCAACTAGGTCCGCCAGGGTAGACCCCTGAAGCCGTGGTTGAGCGTAGACGGAGCAAATGTTAAGAGTGTGCCCCTCCCAAACCCCCAAGACTGCAACGTATTATCCCAGCGCATCCCACCAGGTGCATGTTCGGATGAATGGTATTGATTTTTTGGAAGAATACCCAAACCACGGGATCCCACTGTGTAACCCGCATGAGCAATCAATTGGTACTCAAACCTGTAGAACGTCCTGTAGTAATTTCCATTTAGGTGTGTTTCCTGCAATAAAGCAAGATCAGGGCTATGTCTGCGCAGAAACTGGAGGACTATGGTCCGTTTAATGTGACTCCCAAGCCCATTAACATTCCATATCATGGCCCTAATGGAACTTGCTCTCGAACATGACTTTAAGTGTACCTCGATTCTGCAGTCCCGCGTGTGTCCCTTCCACCCCAAACAATGTCCCATAGATTTGCGGTATCATGCAATGGCTTAAGAACAAGGTGCAACCATGAACTGCAAAATAACATTCCCCTAAGAAAACTCCCCCCACCCTGCAGCCCTGCATAGAAGGCTCTAAACTGCCCACCCCCCAACCAGCCTGTGGCCGAAAACATGAAAAACTCTTGTGTGGGTGGACCAGCGCCACCAAGCATGACCTCCACCATACGGTATATAAACAGTCAATTCAAAGCAATCCCCTATCGCACCATACTATGCATCATCTGTTGTGTCTCCTGTCAAATCACGGCAGGCACCAGCCATGTCACCAACCCTTCCATCACTATGGTGCAGGCACGTCTGTCTGTCCCGGTCCCAACTCCTGTGGCCCCATCTGCGAGGCCGTCTTCCTCCTTCCACTGGGCCCTCCTCTCTCTGTCCGAAGATCCGTGTGGCCCGCAGCTTTCGACCCCTCAAGCCACTCCCAGGCCTCCTTTGGCACGCAGAGTGCCAGGTCTTACCATCCACAATGACCCTCAGCCGCACCGGGAAGAGCATCATATACCTAAGTTCACGGTCCCGTAGAGCTTTTTTGACTTCCAAAAAACTTTGGCGCTGCCGTTGGACCTGTAGTGTAAAGTCTGGGAAGAAGCGAACAGCGGCATCCTCATATTGTAGGTCCCCCCTGGAGTGGGCAGCCTGGAGGATAGCATCACTATCCCTAAAATTAAAGATGCATTCAATGATGGTCCTTGGGGGGGACATGGTCGCTGAGGAGGGACTGGGGCCCTGTGCGCCTGCTCAATCGTGAAGAACGAGGCTAGTCTCTTGGGACATAGGTGGTCAGTAATCAAGGTTTCCACAAAAAGCTCAACACTCGGGTCCTCAGCTCCCTCCGGTACCCCTACGACCCTGATATTGTTTCTCCGGGCCCGACCCTCCTGGTCCTCCAGGCGCGCCGCCATGCGCCCAGGTTCTGCCGTGAAAAAACGCACTTGCTCCTCCAGTGTCTTGGATGTAGAATGCAGATGGGCTATGTCTGTTTCCACTGTTGAGACCTTTACGGAGATTTTTTTAAAGTCGGCCAAAAGAAGGCCCACGACCACCGCCACTGCGTCCAGCCGGGGCTCTGGAGATCCCTTCAGGTCATTGATCAATGCCATAATCTCGCTCAGTGAGGGCTCACGCGGGGGGTGTTCCTGCTCCGTCCCCCACCCCCACACCCCGTCGCCTCACGCGACCCCAGGATCTCCCAGCCGGCTTGGCATCGCGTAGTTGTCCATCTTTTTTGTCTGCTGCAGAAGCCGGCCTTTGGTCCTCTCCATACTAGATGTGCCCCCTCCAGCAGGCCGCCCGGGCCCCACCAGGCCACGGGTCCAGCGCGAATCACAGTACAGGCATGGGGCAGCGGGTCACCCCACCCCCACCAAGTGGTCTCTCCGCCGGCACAGTGGGCCACCTCAGACCTGTCCTCCTCCTCCCCTCGGGAGGGGGGACAACCACGCCACAAGACCCCTGTCTCAGGAAGCGGTCCTCCTGCCAGCAGTCTGTCCCATTACACTCGCCGCCACTCGCCTGGCTGGCACCAGCTGCAGGCCCCCGCAGCCACTGCTCGATCCAATAACTGGGGGTCCCGTTCTTTCGGGGGCCAGCAAATCACTGCCACGGCCTCTCCCGGTCCCCGTGGCTGACCAGGCTGACTTCCAGGGGCCCGACCAGCTCCCCCGATCAGCGCCGGGCCTCCCTCGGCCGTGCGCCGCCTCATGGCCTCTGGGTTCTCACAGGCGCACGTTTGAGCGTGCCGCTCACAGCACCACTCGTCCCCTGAAATCGCCTCTTCTCCGTCTCCAGAGCCATCAGGCATCCATTCCGCACAGAGGATTTGGATTAATGGCAGAATATTTTGGGGATTTAGCTCGCTTGGGTGCGGAGCTCTGCTAGATGTCAGCCATCTTAGCCAGGGCTTGGCCACGCCCCCCGTATGAGCTTTTCTGCTCACACTTGCTCTGACCCATTTGTTTGCCTTCTTTCCCAATTCTTGGGGAGAGGTCAGATCTGAGTCCACAAGATACTGGTGTAACAAATCAGACACACAATTATTAAATATATGCTCTCTCAAGATTAGATTATATAAGCTTTCATAGTCAGACACCTTGCTGCCATGCAACCAACCTTCTAAGGCCTTCACTGAACAGTCCACAAAGTCTGTCCAATCTTGTGAAGACTCTTTTCTGGTTTCTCTGAACTTAACCCTATATTGTTCAGTGGTTAAGCCAAATGCATCCAAGAGTGCAGTCTTCAGAACATTGTAATTATCTGAATCATCTTCTCCGACAGTAAGGAGTCTATCTCTCCCCTTGCCAGAGAAGGACAACCACAGAATAGCAGCCCACTGTATCTGAGTACTGAACTTAACAGGCTGTCTCCAGTGCAGCAAACCACTTGTAAATGTCATCCCACTCCTTGTAAATGGGGACAATCTCAAGCAGGTTTCTAGAATCAAATGTGTGCTCTTCAACATTGGAATTTCTAAAACTGCTGCTGCCACCACGCTCGTCGACAGGAGAGGAGTCCCAGAGTACCGGACGTCGTTGCAGAGAGGTGCCTGCTGAAGCAGGGAAGTGACTCCGTCACTCCACAGTAGAGTCCTTCGATTCTTCTGGTGCAGGAGGATGACAGGCAGTCCTCGGATTGTGCATAACCTGGAAACTTGCAGTTGCTGTCTGGAGCCGAAATTGCAGGTTACAGTAGCCTGCCTGGATACTTTGTTGCAGTTACAGTGGTTCCTGGAGCAGTCCGTGGTTCATCTGACGGTCAGAAGCTATAGCAGAGGATGCAGAGGAGTCCTGGTGGAGTCTTGCAAACCGAATCTGAAGAAACACCCAGAGGAGAGACCCTAAATAGCCCTAAGAGGGAGATTGGCTACCTACCCAGGTATGCACCTATCAGGAGGGGTCTCTGACGTCACCTGCTGGCACTGGCCACTCAGATGCTCCCAGAGGGTCCCCACACCTTGGACTCCAAGATGGCTAACGCCAGGGACACTCTAGAGGAGCTCTGAGCACCACCCCTGGGTTGGTGATAGACAGGGGAGTGGTCACTCCACTTTCCTTTGTCCAGTTTCATGCCAGAGCAGGGACTGGAGGTCCCTGAACCAGTGTATACTGGATTATGCAAGGAGGGCACCGTTTGTGCCCTTCAAAGCATTTCCAGAGGCTCTGGGAGGATACACTTTCCATGCCTGTAACACCAATTTCCAATGGGAGAGGGTGTATCACCCCTCTCCTAAAGGAAATGCATTGTTCTGCCTTCCTGGGATTGAGCTGCTCAATCCTCAGGAGGGCAGAAACCTGTCTGTGAGGTGGCAGCAGCTGGGGCTGCAGTTGAAACCTCAGAGAGCTGGTTTGGCAGTACTCGGGGTCCATGGTGGAGCCCATAAGGTGCATGGAATTGGCCCGCCAAAACCAGATTTGGATTGGTGGTTCAATTTCACAATCTTAGACACCTCACATGGCCACATTCGTACTTACCATTGTGAAGCTACAGTTATGTATTAACATATATGCCGTGCACGCTTGTTATGGTGTCTCCGCACTCACGAAGTCTGGGAATTTTGGCCTG
This sequence comes from Pleurodeles waltl, assembly GCF_031143425.1. Classification (NCBI taxonomy): domain Eukaryota; kingdom Metazoa; phylum Chordata; class Amphibia; order Caudata; family Salamandridae; genus Pleurodeles; species Pleurodeles waltl. Next base: position 63,794,089 of record NC_090439.1, on the reverse strand, counting down.
GACAACGTGCGGGCAGCTTTGCTAGTGCAAGGGTGCCCTCACACACAGTAACTTTGCACCTAGCCTTCAGTAACTGAAGGTTAGACATATAGGTGACTTATAAGTTACCTGGTGCAGTGAAAATGGCTGTGAAATAGTGTGTGAACTATTTCACTCAGGCTGCAGTGGCAGTCTTGAAGGAGTGTTTGTATGAGCTCCTTATGGGTGGCAAAAGACATGTTGCAGCCCATAAGAATCTCCTGGAACCCCAATGCCCAGGGCACCATATACTAGGGACTTATAAGGGGGGTCCAGTGTGCCCATAAGAATTGGGATATGGAGTCACTAAACTATAGTGACAAATTTGGTAAACAGAGAGAGCATAAGCACTGGAGTTCTGGTTAGCAGAACTCCAGTAACACAGTCAAGCATACTGACAACACATATAGGCCACAAACTATGAGCACTGGGGTCCTGGCTAACTGAATCCCAGTGACACCGTAAAAACACACTGACAAGCAGGCAGAAAGCGGGGGAAACATGCCAAGATAGATGATACTTTCCTACACTTAGGCGGTCATTACAACCCTGGCGGACGGTGTTAAAGCGGCGGTAAGACCGCCAAGAGGCTTGCGGTAAAAAAATTGGAATTACGACCATGGAGGAAACCGCCAACAAAGACAGCCACTTTAACACTCCGACCTCCACGGCGGTACAAACAAACAGCGCGGCGGTCACCGCCAACAGACAGGCGGGAGACAAAGTACCGCCCACTGTATCACAACCTACCATTCCGCCACCTTTTCCGTGGCAGATTCACCGTGGACAAAAACACGGCGGAAACAGGAGTTCGAAGGGAAAATGCTCACCTCTACACACCCCACGAGGAACTCAGACACCATGGAACCAGAGCTGCAGATCCTGCCAGCCTTTATCTTCTTGCTCCTCTACCAGGAGCACGAACGCCGGTGGCGAGGGCAACGGTGAGTACTGCACCTATGACACAGGGGAGGGAAAAAACAGGGACACGCAACACGCAACACCCCCACCCTCGCCCACTACAACACACACACCAATACAGCATGATACATTACAGTTACACCCCCCAACCCCTCGGAAGAATGCAAAGACAAAAGGAAATGAATGTAAACATTGTAATATATTAAAATCAAGTACGCAAATATATATATATATATACACTATAAACAACATATACACCAAGCTTAGTAGTCCAGGCAGTGCTCCAATGAAGTCCGTGGAACACTGGGCCCACACGGTATGGGCGAGGCCAACACAAGATCCCCGACCATGACGGAGAGAACACTGCAGGGGCATCAGAGAGCAAGAAAACAGGCACCTCAGGGGGAGGAAAAGGGGGGGCTCCTCAGCCGGTTGAGTGCACGACGCCAAATCCACGAGAGGGCCACATGCCCACTGTTCCATCCTGGGGAGTGCAAAGCCACAGTCTCTCAAGTCTCTACAGTGGGTGGGTTGCCCACTGTTCCATCCTGGGGAGTTGAAAGCCACAGTATCTCAGTGGATAACAGTCTCCACTGGTTCTGGAGGGGGCATTGTGCCCAGAGTGCTACATCCTGCTAAGGACAGAGGTAATGGATGACAGTCTCCACTGCTTCTGGAGGGGGTATGGTGCCCAGAGTGCTTCATCCTGCTCGTGACGGACTCAGTTGCGTCATTGCCCTTGGCGCTCATGGGCCAGCGGTGCTTGTAGCGGCAGTGCCCTGTTCAGCAGTGCTTGAGGCGGCGTGCCCTGTTCAGCGGTGCTTCTAGTGGCAGTGCCCTGTTCAGCGGTGCTTGTAGCGGCGGTGCCCTGTTCAGCGGTGCTTGTAGCGGCGGGGCCCTGTTCAGCGGTGCTTGAGGCGGCGGTGCCCTTCTTCAGCGGTGCTTGAGGCAGCGGTGCCCTGTTCAGCGGTGCTTGTAGCGGTGGGGCCCTGTTCAGCGGTGCTTGAGGCGGCAGTGTCCTTGGCAGTGGTGCTTGAGGCGGCGGTGCCCTGTTAAGCGGTGCTTGAGGCGGCAGTGCCCTGTTCAGCGGTGCTTGTAGCGGCGGCGCCCTGTTCAGCAGTGCTTGCAGTGGCGGGGCCCTGTTCAACGGTGCTTGAGGTGGCGGTGCCCTTGGCAGTGGTGCTTGAGGTGGCGGTGTCCTTGGCAGCGGTGCTTGAAGCGGCGGTGCCCTGTTCAGCGGTGCTTGTGGCGGCGGGCTACTTTGCAGAGACTCAGCTGCTGGCGGTCCTCTCTAGCCCTGCGGGGCTTGTGCTGCCGGTCCTCTCTAGCCTAGCGGGGCTTGTGCTGGCGGTCCTCTCTAGCCCAGCGGGGCTTGTGTGCTGGCGGTGGCCTCCTGGGCAGCAGGGCAGGGGCTGGCGGTGGCCTCTTGGGCAGCAGGGCAGGTGCTGGCTGTGGCCTCTTGGGCAGCAGGGCAGGTGCTGGCGGTGGCCTCCTGTGCAGGGAGGAAGATGGCGGTCTTCTCCGCCGTGCTGCTCTTCCCAGACTTGCCGGGTTTCTTGTGGCCCTTCCCCACCTTGGAAGGTGTTTCAGCTAAATCCCCCTCCCACCGGGACCCCTGGGAGCGGATTTGGTGGCTTGAGTCTTCCCCCTCTCCCGCCGGGCACTGGCCAACTTTTGATGTTTGACAGGTGGGGGACTGTCTGTGCTGTGGCTCCATGCCACACTGGTTGCCATGGTGGCCGGTGCACTCCAGATTCCGGTGACTACAGGCACCACTGGTCCCGGAGATGTTGTGGCTGAGGTGCTAGGTTGGGACCCAGGAAGTCGGGCCCTAGGAGACGGACGGGGTGGGGGAGGTGTGGGAAAGAGGTCAAGGTTGGACAGGAAAAGTTTTTGGGAGACACTGGGACGGGTAGCTGGAGAGGGTTTGGGAGTGGAGGAAGAGGTTGTGGTTGTAGGAGGTGTTCGTTTGGTGACTTTGGGTGAAGGTGCATGCGCTGGAGGCTGTCGTGAGGTGGATGGCTGTTGGGTGGGTGTGTGCCTGTGTTTGTGTATCTTGGGAGGTGGCGTCACAGACACACTGTGAGAGGACACAGGGGACGTGTGAATGGTAGTGGGGGTGGTAACTGCACGTGAGCGGGGTGTGGTGGTGTGTGTGCTGGTGATGGCAGTAGTGGCTGTAGATGTAGTGCACGCAGGTGTGAGTGGAGACGAGACTGGGAGGGAGGAGGGAGACATGGAGGAGGGGGACAAAGTGAAGGCAGTGGATGTTGGTGTGTCTGCATGTGTGTGATGCTTGCGTGAGTGCCTGTGGGATGTGTGGTGCTTATATTTTCCAGAGCTTCCCTTGTGTGTTGAGGTGTGTGCATGCTGGTCTGATGGTGTGCTTGGGATAGGCTGGGGTACAGGGGATTGGGTCTGGGTGGAGGAAGTTGGAGGGGGGAGGCTAGAGACGGGGACAATGGCTGCCATCAGTGCTGAGGCCATAGTCTGAAAAGCTCGCTGAAGGGCCGCCTGACCAGAATGAATGCCCTCCAGGAATGAATTCGTTTGTTGCAACTGCCTTTCTACACCCTGGATGGCATTCCAAATGGTAGACTGCCCAACAGTGAGGGACCTGAGGAGGTCAATGGCCTCCTCACTGAGGGCAGCAGGGGTGACTGGGGCAGGGGCTGAGGTGCCTGGGGCGAAGGTGATGCCCACCCTCCTGGGTGAGCGGGCACGGGGCAAAGGCTGAGGGGCTGCTGGGAGGGCGGTGCTGGTAGGGGGGGGTGGCGGCTGTACCTGTAGATGCGGGGGGCACCGATGTTGCCGCCAACACAAGGGAGCTTCCATCAGAGAACGAGTCCGTGTCACTGGTCTCAGCTCCTGTCCCCGCCGTGGGGCTAACCCTCGCCCTCCATGAGGAGACGGCAGCATCTTCCGGTGTACAGACCGCTGGTGGACCTGTCGACAATGGAGGAAACAATAACGAAAAGTACACTGTTCCTAACTCTAGGGTGAACAGTTAAAGTTTAGGAGCTAAAACCCTCACACACCCGAAAGGGTGTCATGCTTCATCATCGGGAAGCTCCTCGTCAGACCGGCTGGTGCAATGTCTGACGGGCTCCCCTTTCGGGGGCTCTTTGCCGGAGATCTTTTTGATATGGGGTGGCTGCCGTTGAATTATGAAGGTCAGACACTCTGAATGGCAGGAGAGTGATAAAATTAAGATTGATTAGAAACCCCTGAACATGTTTTAATTTAATATCTATCCAGAGGGGTTACGATCAAGATTAAAAACATAATTAAGTGGGAAATGAGAATGATGCTCAACCACTTTAGAAAGCCTGGAGTACTGGGAAATTGTCACCTGCCCCCTAGGGTCTGGTCAACATGTTTCGCGTAATATTGGTCGTGAAAGATCCTCTAACGCTTCATCAGGACCTATAACAAACTAGACTTCTCCTGGCTGTATACACAAGAAAACACTATCTAATTACATGTATGAGAGGTAAATTGCAGTCACTTACAGCATTTACGTGAACTGTCTCGTCAATAGTCTGAAACAAAAAAAGTTGCCCCGCCCTCTGCGTTTGGGGGGCCCCTTAGGGAGTAGCACGATCCAGCCTATAGCTTTTTTCTATAGGCGTCCTCAATTCGAGACACCTACCCACGGTCGTGCTCGCCCTGTAGATTGTTTGGTCTACAGGGCGAGCACGACCGTGGGTAGGTGTCTCGAATTGAGGACGCCTATAGAAAAAAGCTATAGGCTGGATCGTGCTACTCCCTAAGGGGCCCCCCAAACGCAGAGGGCGGGGCGACCTTTTTTTGTTTCAGACTATTGACGAGACAGTTCACGTAAATGCTGTAAGTGACTGCAATTTACCTCTCATACATGTAATTAGATAGTGTTTTCTTGTGTATACAGCCAGGAGAAGTCTAGTTTGTTATAGGTCCTGATGAAGCGTTAGAGGATCTTTCACGACCAATATTACGCGAAACATGTTGACCAGACCCTAGGGGGCAGGTGACAATTTCCCAGTACTCCAGGCTTTCTAAAGTGGTTGAGCATCATTCTCATTTCCCACTTAATTATGTTTTTAATCTTGATCGTAACCCCTCTGGATAGATATTAAATTAAAACATGTTCAGGGGTTTCTAATCAATCTTAATTTTATCACTCTCCTGCCATTCAGAGTGTCTGACCTTCATAATTCAACGGCAGCCACCCCATATCAAAAAGATCTCCGGCAAAGAGCCCCCGAAAGGGGAGCCCGTCAGACATTGCACCAGCCGGTCTGACGAGGACCTTCCCGATGATGAAGCATGACACCCTTTCGGTGTGTGAGGGTTTTAGCTCCTAAACTTTAACTGTTCACCCTAGAGTTAGGAACAGTGTACTTTTCGTTATTGATTACACGTATTGGGAGTATGTACACTGGACCTTTAATCCTCCCGATCCCTCTTTTTGTTGAGACAATGGAGGATAGACATGTGATCATCACCTACAGGCTTGACCGTGCCACAATCCATGAACTGTGTACCCAGCTGGAGCCAGACCTGATGTCAGCTATCCGCCATCCCACAGGAATCCCCCTCAAGTGCAGGTGCTGTCAGTACTCAATTTCCTGGCAAGCGGGTCATTTCAAACAACAGTGACCATAGCATCAGGGATGTCCCAGCCTATGTTTTCCAACGTGTTGTCCAGAGTGTTGTCTGCCCTGCTGAAACACATGCGGAGCTACATCGTTTTCCCTCAGGTAGAGGATTTGACTACAGTGAAAGGTGACTTCTATGCCCTAGGACATATCCCCAACATCATAGGTGCCATTGATGGGACACATGTGGCTTTGGTCCCCCCCGCAGGAGTGAACAGGTGTACAGAAACCGGAAGAGTTATCATTCCATGAATGAGCAGATGGTATGTTTGGCCGACCAGTACATCTCCCATGTGAATGACAAGTTTCCTGGCTCAGTGCATGACGCCTACATCCTGCGGAATAGCAGCATCCCTTATGTGATGGGTCTACTCCAGAGGCACCGTGTGTGGCTATTAGGTGAGCACCTGGAAGCAAGACAGTGGGAATGGTTGTCTGGGTCTGGGGATATCCCTACAGGTTAGTGTATGTCTAACAGTTGTCCCTCGCCATTTGCAGGTGACTCTGGTTACCCCAACCTGTCATGGCTACTGACCCCAGTGAGGAATCCCAGGAGAAGGGCACATGATCGCTACAATGAGTCCCATGGGCGAACTCGGCGGATTATAGAACGGACCTTCTGCCTCCTGAAGGCCAGGTTCAGGTGCCTCCATATGACAGGTGGATCCCTATTCTACTCACCAAAGAAGATGTGCCAGATCATCGTGGCCTGCTGTATGCTTCACAACTTGGCTTTGCGACGACAGGTGCCTATTCTGCAGGAGGATGGTCCAGATGGCGGTGTTGTTGCAGCTGTGGAACCTGTGGACAGTGAAGACAAGGAAGCAGAAGAAGAGAACATGGACAACAGGAACTCAGTGATCCTGCAATATTTCCAGTGAGACACAGGTAAGAGTACAGACCTGCCTACTACATGTACTTTAACACTACTACCTCTCTACTGTCTATCGTTTTCACCCAGTGTATGGTCACTGAGTTGTCCCTTTCCCTTACGATTTCACAGATGTGGGTCCCACTGTGTGACATCTGCTTTGTTTCCTCAAGGACTAGAGCTGTGTGACATAGGTATGTTGACATTACAATTGAAAGAGAATTTTGTCACTGTAATTGCTAATACACCACTTCAAAATCACAGACTGACTCCAGATTGTTTTGTGGTTCAAGGGTGTTTATTTAGGTGCTCAATATTGGAGGGAGTTGTGAAATGGTGAGGGGTGATGGTGGAGGAATGTCCATGGCAGAGTCCAGTCTATTAGTCACACAGGTGCATTGCCCAAATGGGCATAGGAAGTAGAGCTGGGGCAGTTTGAGGATGGACAGGGTGACAAAGTGGGACAGAAAGATGACATTCAAGGTGGTCTCATTTCTTGGCGGGGGTCTTGGATACGTTCTCTGTCTTTGTCCTGGATCTCAGGGGCCGTTTGCAGGGGGGTTCTTCCTCTGCAGGGGCTGGGGTGCTGGTGTGGTGGTCCTGTGGTGGGGCGTCCTGTCCACTAGCGCCGGCGGAGGTGGTGGACAGTTCATCATCCATGCTAGTGTCAGGGGCCCCTTGTTGTGCCACAGTGTCCCTCCTGGTGTTGAGTACTTCCTTCAGCACCCCTACGATGGCGCCCAGGGTGGAATTGATGGTTCTGAGTTCCACCCAGAATCCCAAATACTGTTCCTCCTGCAGGCGCTGGGTCACCTGAAACTTGGCCAGTACTGTTGCCATCGTCTCCTGGGAGTGGTGGTAGGCTCCCATGATGGAGGTGAGGGCCTCGTGGAGAGTGGGTTCCCTTGGCCTGTCCTCCCCCTGTTGCACAGCAGCCCCCCCAGGTCCCCTGTGTTCCTGGGCCTCCGTCCCCTGGACCGTGTGCCCACTACCACTGCCCCCAGGTCCCTGTTGTTGTTGGGGTGGTGGGTTAGCCTGGATTCCTTGTAGTGGTGGACACACTGCTGCTTGACGTGTCCTGGGGACAGAGGTATGGGCCCGCTGGTTGGGTGCTGTGCTGGTGTTTCCAGAGGGAGGAAGCTATGTATTGGCCTGTGACTGGGTGAGGGGAACCGACTGTCCAGAGGTCCCCGATGGGCCGGGCTGGTCATCTAGATCCAGTTGGACAGAGCAGCTGTCATCACTGTGGGCCTCTTCTGTTGGTGGTGTGGACATGTGTGGACCCTCCTGTCCGGTGACGTTAGGTAGGGGTCCTGCAGGGGTATAAAAGGATGTTTATTACATCTGTGTGTGGCATGGTGTGCAATGGGTGGGTAACCGTGTACCCCAGTGCTTGCATTCCTGTGTGGGACCTTGTGTTATGATGGTTTAGGGGGGTGTATGGGTATGTGCAGTGGGCATGCTTTGGTGATGGGTGTCCATGCTTTTTTGTTGCATGCAGGGCTTGGTGTTGGGATGGGTGGTTTGTGATATTGGGATATTTGTGAGGAGTAGGAGTGATGGGGTTGAGGGTGGGGGTATGTGATGGCATGCAGGTAGGGTGGGGGATGTGATAGTGAAGCTTAGACTTACCAGAGTCCATTCCTCCATCTACTCCAGCGAGGCCCTCAGGATGCAGAATCGCCAAGACCTGCTCCTCCCATGTTGTTAGTTGTGGGGGAGGAGGTGGGATCCGCCACCAGTCCTCTGTACCGCAAGGTGGTTTCTTGAGACCACGGAACGCACCTTCCCCCGTAGGTCGTTCCACCTCTTCCTGATGTCATCCCTATTTCTTGGATGCTGTCCCACTGCGTTGACCCTGTCCACTATTCTTCGCCATAGCTCCATCTTCCTAGCTATGGAAGTGTGCTGCACCTGTGATCCGAATAGCTGTGGCTCTACCCGGATGATTTCCTCCACCATGACCCTGAGCTCCTCCTCCGAGAACCTGGGGTGTCTTTGCCGTGCCATGGGGTGGTGTGGGTGATGTGTGGGGGGGGGTGTGTGGTGATAAGTGTGCTGATATGTAGTGGTGTGTTGTGTGAGGTGCATGGAAGTTCTGTTGGTGATGGTATTTTGTGCCTGTGGATGCTTGGCAGTAGTTTGTGGTGTCTCTCTCTGGCCTTCTCTCGGTAATTGTGGTCGTAGGGGTTTGTGGGTGATGCGGGTGTGTGTTTTATAATGCAGTGGGTGTGTGGGAGTGGTGTGTGTATGTGTATCAGGTGTTTGTATTTGTAATTGTCCAATGTGGATGTGTTTTGTAAGAGTGTGTGTATTTTGAGCGCAGCGGTGTGTAGCGCCAATGACGTGGAGTCGTGTGTCGTGATAGTGTGGGCATATTTCTGTTGGCGTGACGGTTGAGGTTTTGTTTTCACCAGTTTATCACTGACCTTTGGTGTTGCGGACTTCTGTGGATGTCTGAATTTTGGCAGATTCCGTGCTGTGGGTCATAATAGCTGTGGTGGAATTCCGCGGCCGCGGCGGTGTGTTGGCGGTCTTCTGCACGGCGGTAAGCGGCTTTTACCGCCAATGTTGTAATGAGGGCCATAGACTCTTATTTCAGGTAGCAAGCATAATCAGGGAGAACCTTAACTAGCATCAGATTACAATAGCATGTTGTGACTTCATGCAAAACAATTTAGTCAACACAAGTTTGTAAAACATCTAATTATGGCTCTATCAAAAGTAGCATTTGGTACCTAGAAACTAAAGCAAATAGACATTACAATCAGTAACATAGTCCTACTAGCTGTCCTCAATATGGCTCAGCAAGCTGTGACAGTCTTCTTCAATAGGACATCAGTTCAGTCAGCAAGGCATCAGGATTCAGCATCAAAGTTCAGAAAAAGCAAAAGCTCTTTAAGCAGAAAAGTTAAGCACGTATCTTCTCAGGAAAAATGGGCAAAAATTGTGATTTCCCCACAGTGCAGTCCAGCTAAGTTAGATTTCCTAAAACTACTTCCCATGTCCCTATTGGTTAACAAATTGCATGTTTGCATTTAGTTCAATGAAACTAAAACTCCAAATATACACTTCTACTAGCAAATGGTTCACATGTCTACGATTGGCTTCTCTCTCCTGTTCTTATAGTTTGGCTTGTCAGGTATCAATATTATTACAACTTATACTCCAGTCAGTGCATCCATTGTCTTCTCCTGGTAAGGTCAGTTTTACACACATTACAATATACAAAGTATCCTAGCTAGTACATCATCTTCTAGCAAGCAGTTCTTATGAGAAAGACTTTTAGCTACAAACACTTGGTCAGCACAGTGGAAAATCACAATTTGATTCTCTAAGCAGACATTTTATAAGTCAATTAAGGAATGCAGCTTGACATGAGGCAGTGCAACTAGTCTAAGACCTCACTAAGTTAAGGCCTATGATTAATAAACTAATACATAACTTTTAGTATGACATATTACTACATTAATCAAACATAAGCTCAACATTTTACATTATTAAGCTATTAATAAGTACACTTCGTGAACATTGGTGGACACTCAGGTGGACGCACCTTCAAATGAGGGAATTATTTCTCTCTACGTTAATTCATCTTTTATGCAAATCCGCCACTCAGAATACATGAATAATCATTAATAAATTCAGCGTTAACAAAGGTCAGTGGCTGGGCTGTACAGGGGAAAGGTTCAAAGCAAGCCTGATTTGCTACCAAAAGTGTCTCTCTTTGCAGCAGCAAAACACTAACCAAATCTATCCAAGAACAACATCCAGCTATGATTTCAATACATTATTCAAGACACAATTATGTAAGAGATGCAGGAGACTCATTTAAAGAGAATGTATTCCAGTGGAAATAATTTACATATTTTGGTGGTCACTGTGAAAATAGATCTGATCTTCACTGGGAGGAGTGGCTTAACATGCAAGCATGGCTGCGCATCCTAAGTACGCTCCCGGTGGCAAAAATTATTTCCTGTATTATCCTTCGCCACACTGCATTTCTACCATGCGCTAAGTACCCCCCACAGAGCTGCCTCACCTCTGGAGTCCTATGGGAGCTATTTCCAGCTGCCGAGGGGACACTAGGCCGGAGCCTGGGGCGGGCCACCTGGTGCTCCGCTGGACCGCCTGCATAACCAAGTGGTGTGCCTGCCGTTGCTGACCGGGGCCCGAGCAGATCTGCTGAGGAGGTGCTGGGGTCTTGCCGGCCACTTGAGGTACTGGAGGAGCAGTGAGGGGCCACCGCGGCTTGGTTCCATACCCGGTGTTCACCTCGGCCGGGGCTGGCTAGCGGGGGGCACGGCCTGCTGTGGGTCTAATTTTGTTAATGTGGCCAAGTGCAGGCTTATCTGCAGCCTTGCTCGCCATGCTGCAGTAGTGAGGCGTCTTGCCGGATTCACCCTGCCGGAGAGTGGGCCTCCCTGGTCTGGGGCCCTCTAACAGGTTTGGAGGACACTGTCCCTGGACTGGATGTGGGCTGAGGTTGAACTGGGAGAATTCGGGCACTGCAGGCCTCTCTGTCGCCACCCCTACTCAGGAGGTACGGCGTCGCACGCGTGCTGTGAGCCACGTCCCTAGAGGAACGAGCTAGACCCTTGGGCTGGTCTGGGGCCTGGGACTGATCTGAGGCTTAAAGACTACACTGGTTAGCATCCAGGTGGGGCGGGGCATTGATATTGTGTGACCCGGCCTGGGGACCTGCCTCTGGCTTAGTGGTTACTGGTTCTGGCAGGGACCGTGGGTGCTGGATTGGTTCCCTGCTGCCAGGTGCATACCGCCCGGGGTCATAGAGGAGTTCCTCCACCTAGGCCCTGTGCTCCCCTGTGTTAGGATCAGCTAGTGCCCCTGAGGTGGGCTGGAGGAGTTGCATCATTCAAATTGGTCCTGGATAATGCTGGGCCCTGCATGATCCGCTTGGCCCTCGTGTGATTGCTCATGCTGGTCTGGCAGGTCAACTGTGTCATTGTTGGGGCCACCAGTTTGGAACCTCTCATCCTGCCTCCAGCCATCATGTCTAAGGATAAAGTACCCACTGCGGCCAAGCAGAGCACCCTAGATAAATTCACCAAACAGGAAGGCAATGCCTCACAGCCCGCACCAGATAACCCAACAGGGGAGGCGCTGGACAACGCAGCACTCCACGCTGACATCACCCATTTCCAAGATATGCTTGACACCAAGATTGGCACAGTCGGATCGGACATCACTCTACTCCAACGGGATCTCCGGCGAGCGGTTGAGAGGATCAAGAAGACTGAAACCACAATTTCGGGGGAGGAAGATTCTGTCACAGCCTTACAGCAAAAGGTCCCCCATCTGATGGCGGCATCCAAGCAGCTGGTGGCGCGAGTGGAGGATGCCGGAGGCTGCGCATGTCGAAATAACCTGAGATTCAGTAGGTTACTAGAGTGGTGTGAGGGCTCTTGCATGGAAGTATTCTCATCTCAGTGGCTCAAGTAGCTTCTGCGCTCGGCCACTCTTTCAACCCGCTTTGTTGTGGAGTGTGCCAGTGGGGCACTTGTGAGGAACCCCCCCTCGGTATGTGGCCCAGACCAGTGTTTAAAACAAATTCTAAATTACATGGATAGAGACATTCTCCTTAGGTTCGCCAGATCCCAGGATAAACTCTTGTCTTAATCGCACCACATAATGATTTTCCCCCACTATACGTGACTGGTCCAGCAGCAGCGCCAATCCTTTGCGGCAGGTAAACAGTGCCTGAGAGAGCTCAAGCTTCTATATATGCTCCTTTTTCTTGCTCAGCTCCAAGTGGTATTCAACTCCTAAACTAATTTCTTCGACTCCCCTGAGGAAGTGTTTTGCTTGACTGATGAAAAAGTTTCACTCAAACCTCATGCCCCACCTTGACTCTAACTCATCCCAAGGGGAGACATGAGAGTGCCATACTAAGACACCATCAAAGTGAAAACATAGATCAATATCCTCGGAGAGGTCCTCCCGGAAGGATGGGGTGTCTTGAGTTTGGCTGCTGATGGGCCAGTTGCTGGGTCATCCTGACGGCCCCCCTGTTGTTTTTGTTCTTCATCTGTGGGGTGGGGCATATAGATTTGTTCTGTATAGTTATTTGCATAATGTGGTGAGGTCACATAGTATTGCTACGACCTGCCACAGAGTCTATTGGTTTACATTCTGTAGTACCATTTAAATGTTGGGAAGGGTGGCTGTTGGGTGCAGCTTTTGGGGGTCCATGTTCTGAGGTCCTCGACTAGCGCTTACTACAATAGATGCATCATGTTCTTAGAAGTATGGGGTGGGGGAAGTTCCTCGGCTTGTTTGTTCCCAGGTTGCACATGGGCCTATCTTTCACCCACACCAGCCCCAGTCCTAGAGGGTTTCCTTTTTCCCCTGGTATATACCTTAGATTCATGATATGAGACCTGAATCCTTTCTAGATCTTCTCTGTGTTGTATCCTGGAATTTCCGGGGCCTACTTGATAAGATTAAAAGGGGGACCATCCTGAGGCAGGCAAAGAGGGTGGAGCAGATGTGCTGCTACTTCAGGAGACACACCTTCTGGGTACTAAATCACCTACCTGGCTAGATATGGCTATGATCAAGTGTACCAGGGGCTCCATCGGCACATGTATCCTACTGCAGAGGGAGATCCTCTTCAGGCATACCAGAACCTGGGGCGATAGTCTAGGGCGCTAAATGATAGTCTCCGGCTCCCTCTGTAGGGAATCTTCCATCTGCTGCTTTTATGCCCCCCACCGCTGAGTGTGTCATTTGTTTCTCTGGTGTTACATTTATGGGGAGATCTCCCACAGGGCCCTTTTATATTTGGGGGTGACTGGAAGGCCGTTATGGACCCCCAGGTGGATCGGTGGTACAGCACAGATAGGGTCCTAGACTCAGGGAAGTCCAAGCTGTACCCCTTCACAACAGCCCTCGGCCTTACAGATGTGTGGAGAGCCCATCACCCTTCGGAGACTGCATACACAGTTCTGACAGACTCATGGTTCTTTTTCATGCCTGGATTATCTTTTTGTTCACAACTTGTTTGCTCATAGAATGACAAAGGCAGATATCCTAACACTGGGCCTGCCCGAGCACTCCCCTATCGCCCTTCATATTCGAGTAGGCCCCCAGAGGCTGCAAATTCGATGACGCCTTTCCCCATGACACATACAGAATCCAACATAAAGACTGCATATCTCTCGGTCCATAGAAGAGTATTTTACTTTGAATTCGGCCACAGCTTCCTCGGCCACCACTTTCTGAGAGGCCTTTAAAGCCACTCTATGTGGAGTGGATATTAGCTTCTGTGCCGGGGAGCGCCACAGGCGAGAGCATGCCCTTAAGGATTTTGTGCTCCAGATAGGATCCTTGGAGTAGCAGGGTGGGACTCACAAGGGTCACACAGCGGGTGACAACTGGTGTTTGCCCAACAACAATACCAGCACATACTTCTTGATGCAGCCAAACTAACTTGCTGAGTGGCCCAAAGCTACCTATATCAATGGGTGGATAGGTCCAGCAAAATGCTAGACAGACTTTCTTAATCCACCTGTGTGCCCTCCTTAATGCCGGGGATTGAAGATGAGCATGGTCAATGAGGGTATTGAGGGAAATAGGTATAAGCGTGCTCTCCTGTTTCTAGCCCTCACTCTTGCCAAACGCAATATCTCCTAACAATGAAGGCTGCTGCACTGCTCCTGCTCACTGCTTGGAAAAGGGGTTTGGACCTTGAATGAGGCTGGAGGTGGCTGTCTATCAACATTCCAAAATCTGGCAAAGGTTGGCAAATTATCGAGGTATTGTGTTGGAACCAATGCACCCTCTTGACGCGAGGGCTGGGGAAGGTATCTGGAGTCATGGCCAATTAAATGGAGATGGATGCCTGACTACAGATATATAGACACTGGCTGATGTGGGGACATTTTGGGGGGCTGGGTGGGGGTATTTTGGCCTGTGCAAGTTGTTTGTTTTTACTGTTATTTACATACCAATCTTACTATTCACATACATGGTATTATAAATCCACATTGCCCATCATCTCTTTTGGCCTTTTGGCCTTCTAGTTCGTGTATGTGTACTAAATTCAATAAAATGTGTTCTGAAAAAAACTGATCTTGATTTTAATATTCTAATAAGTTGGCAAGCACAAACCTATTTCGCACATCGTGTCACATGAGTGTGCCAACACTGTTGCGGATCTAGCACATTAAGATATTGAAAGGTCTTTTTGATGCACTCTCACAAACCACCCACACTGCCCCTGTTTTCTGATTCACAAATACCCTACAAGCCTGATTGTCGGATCCTTTTTTAAAGTCTTTCGTCACATAAGTACTTGTACACTACCCTCGCGTCTTGTTTACATGATGCACTGTTAATTAATAAAATCAGGGAGCCAGCTCTACTGCAAGACGGAGAAGAGCATGATGCGACCTAATAATGCATAGCTCATTGGTCAGATACGTTTAGAGCTGTCTTCGTACACTTAGAAGCTTTAGAAGTGTTTTTCCACGAGCCGTTTATCATTTTAGGGATATTGAAATAGCATGGCGACACCCAGGAGTGGGTGGCAAAACAAATCAAGGCACATGGAAAATATTTTTTGCTAGCAGTTTATCTCAGAAGTTTTATTGCTGTACATTCTAAATGAATATGAATTGTGCTATCATGAATGCATGATGTGTTAGAGATCATTTGTGGTATGAGGATTTTGTGGTGTACATATTCGCGAAGTGGTTTGTGCGTGGTTACATTCTTTGTATTCAGATACATATTTGCAAAAAAGGGGTTTCGCGAATGCTTGTTTAGGGGGAGCAGAATTGAATCTCATTCTATTAATGAGAACAATGATCGGAATCTGTCTCTATTCTGGCAATCATTATCGAAATAATTAACAAAAGTATTACGATTGAAACATTGAATGTTGTCAAAAGAGGTAGGTTTGTACTCTGGTTGTCAAGACAGCTCTAATCCGCCCCAATGTATGACGGTAAATTTAGACGGAGTCTTTACTCACAGTATGGAAGAGGCCATTTGCTTGTTGAAAATTGTTTGTTCGATGATGTCGAATACATCTTTTGCATTTATATTCTAGACTGACTGGGACGCAAGGGGCATATTTGCCAACATTTAAAAAAAAGATAGGAGAGAGATTTACAATTGGTTGAGTTTCATATCCCCATTGATTTGCATTGAAGTGGAGGACTTTTTTGGGTGAAAGAAATCTAAATTCATTTTTTGGGGTAGAACACAGTCTCCCTCTTAAATTAGTACTGTTGGCATGTATGGTCTAAGGGTATATACTTTTAGGAAATTATATTAGTTTGAAATTTATAAAGGCGAGTAGAGTAGTTCTCTCACAATAGGTTTGTCTTGAGGGGATTCTTTGTTTTTGTGGCTAATTTGGCAGCGGCGTTGGGCTAGGGAGTATTAAACCTCTCAGGCACCATGGTCATATTGTCACTATTAGATTATGATGCAATGGACTGAGGATAGATGGAGAAGAACAAAGGGTCACAATTTATTAGTATGCTGAGTGAAACATTTTCAGTTTTTTGGGGGAAAATCACTCATAAAGTATTTTTGCGAGGTGTAAAGACAGAGAGAGTTTGAACTACAGAATGGTGACCAGAGCACAAAACCCATGGCTGCCTTAACCTTGTCTTGAGAAGCAAAAGGTGTTATGTCTCCTTGGTGCCTAAAATACAAATGGTTTATCAGAAAATACAGGACAAGCTTATCTTTCAAAAACTGAGTGAAGTGCCGTACACTGTGAGATGACAACACAAAGGATCCTAATTTGCACTGCCTGAGTCAGAGGGAGTCAGTGCAGTGTAGGGACAGGACGCAGAAGCATGGGAGTGGCAGGGCACATTTTTGATCCATCACCTAAGTGACAACGCTCTTAAGCAACTGTAGTCTTCTTAGCAAGAACTTTGGTAAGCTTAAACACAGGTCCACGTGGCAGCAATGAATTGTTGTGATTAATAGATGGTGGTATCTCAGAGCATAATGAAGAAAAATGCTTTAAAGTCTGTCACCCTTATGATCTGTCTTGACAGAAAGAGTCTTCTACATTGACAGCCCATTCCCCTCCCTTGCACCTTTATTCGTCAGAACTGTTATCTTCAACAGGTTGGGAGGTAACTTAGGGCCAGATGTAGCAAAAAAACATTTTGTGACTTGCAAAGTGCGAGTCATAGCGACTCGCAAATTGCAACTCCCAAAATGTTATGCAAAAAGGTGTCTCAGACACCTTCTGCGACTCGCTATGGGGTCGCAAAGACCCACCTCATGAATATTAATGAGGTGGGTCGCAGTTTGCGACCCCATAGCGAGTCCATGCACTCACAGGGATGGTGGCCTGCTGGAGACAGCGGACCTCCATGTCTGTGACTGCTTTTTTAATAAAGCAGTTTTTTTTTCTTTTTGCAGCCCGTTTTCCTTAAAGGAAAACAGGTTGCAAAAAGAAAAACTTCCGAAACCATTTGGTTTCAGTTTTTTCAGAGTAGGCAGTGGTCCATAGGACCACTGCCTGCTCTGCAAAAACATTTTTTTCGGCATTCACAAAGGGGAAGGGGTCCCATGGGGACCCCTTCCCTTTTGCGAATGAGTTACCACCCACTTCAAGTGGGTGGTAACTGCTAGTTAGTTTGCGACCACATTCGCGGTCACAAAGCAACTCAGCATGGCGATGCGGTCACAAATAGGAAGGGAACACCCCTTCCTATTTGCGAGTCGCAGCCTCAAATTGCGAGTTGGTACCGATTCGCAATTTGAGGTTGTGCATCACGTTAGGCCTTTTGCACCCCGCAAACTGCGTTTTTCGCAGTTTGCGACGTGCAAAAGGCTTCCTACATCTGGATCTTAGTGAGGAAGCTTCTGCCTCTTCTGTGCCTTTGCTTAGACTTCCCCTCACAGGGATCTCCCAGCCACAACACTACTTCCTGCTACCACTAGAAGACCAAGACAGACTCTGACTGGACTAGTCTTGAAGAGTTAGAAATTGGGTCTCTAGTTGGCAGAGGTATACACCCTTCTACAAGTAGGGTCCACAATCCTAGTGAGGGTAAGGCACAACACAATCCCAATTATCCTGTGCTCACCCTCTGGTAGCTTGGCACAGAGCAGGCAGGCTTAACGTAGAAGGCAATGGGTAAAGTATTTGTGCAATACCTCAAACAGTAACACAATGAAAACATCACAAAAAGTACTCCACACCAGTTTAGAAAAATAGATAATATTTATCTGAATAAAACAAGGTCAAAACAACAAAAATCCAATATGCACAAGTCAAGATATCACTTTTTAAAGGCTTAAAAGAGTCTCAATCCTTAAGAATTATTAGTTGTAGCCTTTTAATACACAGTACCTGGGATGCGTAAAAAATAATGGAGAGGAGGAGATGTGTTGAAAAATAAAGTGGTGTGTCAAATTTTCCAGTGCGGCAGAGACAATGCATTGTTTCTTTCCATGCGGCAAGGTGATGTGTCAATTTCCACGAGCACAGCCTTGGTTCCTCACTGCAATGCAAGGATATTTTGATGCCCAGGTAGGATGCATTGAAAATCCTTGGCAAGCTGGTGAGAAAGAGCTGGCGTTTGTGTTGATCTGGTAGGCGATGCAGCATTTTTTCAGCCACAAGGCAGGCGCTGCGTCAATTTCCACAGTCGTTGCGTCAATATTCCGATGCACAGAGATTTTCTTCTCTTTGGTGAAGTCTTTGTGGCCCTGAGACTTCAGAATAGGAGGCAAGCTCAATCCTAGCCCATGGAAAGCCCTTGTGAGGAAGACCGTGTCCTTCAGTAGAGCAAGGGGCCAGCAGGCAGCAAGGCAACAAGAAGGGCAGCAGTCCTCCTCAGCAAAGATTCCAGATGAGTCCTTTGGGCAGCAAGTCAGTCCCTCTGACAGAGCCCAGTTTGCAGGTCCAGAAGTGTTTGATTTTGTGAGGTCAGAGATCCAGTATATATACCAAAAATGCCTTTGAAGTGGGGGAAATTTCAAAGATTGTTTTTTAAGTGCACAGGTTCCCCTTCCAACCCAGTCCTGTCTGCCAAGATCCCTGTGGAGGTGTATTAGTCCTTTGAGTGAGGGCAGTCCACTGGCCTTTGAAGTGTAAGAGAGAGCCTCACTGACCTTTCTGCCCAGGAAAACCCATTCAGTATGCAGATGAATGCAGATGTGACTGAGTGTCCTGTGTTTATGGCTGTCTGGGTGGAATGCCCAAGGGGAGCTGTCAATCAGCACAAACCAGACATGGATTGGAGACAGGCTGTAAGGTACAGATAGCAGTAACTGCAGAGAAATGTCCACTTTTTAAAAGTGGCATTTCTAAAATAGTAATATTAAATCCAACTTCACCAGTAAGCAGGATGTTCTATTACTATTCTGGCCATACTAAACGTGACATAGCTACTCCTTTCAGATCAGAACCACCACTTAAAAGTATATAATGGCAGTAATAATGCTGGCCTATGAGAGGAGCAGGCCTCACAGTAGTGAGAAACAAACTTGTGAGTTTTTCAGTACCAGGACATGTAAAACACATAGGTACATGTCCTGCCTTTTACTTACTTTGCACCCTGCCCTATGGGTTACCTAGGGCCTACCTTAGGGGTGATGTATACGTATAAAAGGGGACGTTAAATTCTTGGCAAGTGGTTTTAAATGCCAAGTCGAAGTGGCAGTGAACTGCACACACAGGCCGTGCAATGGCAGGCCTGAGACATGGTTAAGGGGCTACTTATGTGGGTGGCACAATCAGTGGTGCAGGTCTACTAGTAGCATTTAACTTACAGACCCTGGGCACCTGTAGTGCACTTTACTAGGGACTTACAAGTAAATTAAATATGCCAATTTGGTATGACCTGATGTCACCATGGTTGTACCAAGAGAGCACATGCACTTTCGCACTGGTTAGCAGTGGTAAAGTGTCCAGAGTCCTAAAGCCAGGAAAAATTAGGTCAGAAAAAACAATAGGTAGAAGGCAAAAAGTTTGGGTTGATCCTTCAGAGAGTCCATTTTCCAACAATGATGGTGGTATACCTCGCCCCTCCCTATAACCCTGACACCAATTGATTTCACTCCTCCAATATCTCCCTTTGCTCACCAACCTTGATAGAACATTCATTATCCTGAGGCTGTGTTACCTACATGACAAATGACACTGACTCAAATCAAAAAGAAGGGCATGAATATCTTATTACTGAAAGTCAATAGCATGCCCAAATTTTTTACATGGAATAAAGTCCTTCATTACCTCCATACCAAGCACACAGACATCGTACTCATTCAAGAAACTTACCCATCAATAAATACATCAGAGAAATTAAAACATGATAGGGTAGGTATAATGATAAGTAGTAGCCACACCTAAGATGGAACACACACTGTTCCTCCCACCCAACTGCTGTTTGTAGAAATATGGAGCAGCAATACTTTACTGAAAGACATAACCCTGCAGAATAATAAAAACTTGAAATGATCCTGATGGGACATGTGTATTTGTACATTTGAAAACCCTTGCTAGGCCAATCATAGTTGGAAGCATCTATTCTCCTAATGATAGCAAACTCAAATTCTCTCTCTTCTGTCCAGGTTGTTTACAGAATTTGGTGAACTACAGATTATGGTGGGATGAGACTGGAAAATAGCACTTGGCCTTCTTTGGACCCAGGGCCGGCTTTAGTGTTGATGACGCTCAGTATGACAATCTTAGTTGATGCTTCTAGGTGACCTCCTTTTCCACAGATTCCCTCACTACCACTATCCCTCATCTCTCCATAGCTCCTTGCTAATATTTATGAATTTCTTTTATAACAATACTCATCCCAATGTAGGGTGTCAGTGTGCTTTATATAACACATCCAAATTATCCAGAGACAATGAACCATATGAGTGTGAATTAATGCATAGTAAATGTTACATGATACAACGAAGATAAGAAGGTGCAGGAGTCTCATGTCATCCATACTGGTAGGCATTATATGTTAAGATTGTTAGGTCTGGAGAATCACAAATCCGGATGGTACTAATTAGACGTTATTATTTACCAAAAGTACTCTCTTTAGCTACCTTAGAGTAAAGAAAGTTTTGGAGAGAAACAACCTATGCCTTGCAACTGGCATGGAGTTCTTATATGTGGCATGGGAGAGTAGGAGCTTTGATCTCTTCTATTTTGGAAGCCATGCCTTTCCACCCTCAGCCTATGCCCCTCCACCCTCAGCCCATGTCCCTCCACACAAAGCCTGTGCCCCTCCACCCTAGGCCTAAGTCCCTCCACCCTCAGCCTATGCCTCTCCACCGTCAGCCCATGCCCCTCCATCCTCATCCAATGCCCCTCCACCCTCAGCTTATGCCACCTTCAGCCTCAGCCTATGCCCCACTGACCAAGCTGACCTTCATCCTCTGTGCCCCAGTTGTCTCCTGGGCTGTGAGCTGACTGTTTCCTCACATAAATTGGTCCATCTTTTTATATTACTCGTATATTAATTACTACAATGTTTTGGTTCTGTAGCATCATCTGGTACTCCTTGTCCCCGTTTAATTCCGCAAGAACGTGCCAAGTTAGTACCATTCTGGAAGAAACACAACTTTATATTTAGCACACCTGTCCATATGTTATTTTACAATATTATCAAAATAGCAAATATCTTTATTGGCACTGAGGAACAGCAACATGGCAGACATGTAGATAAGGCAGGTAGAATTCACAAGTTATTTGTAGGGTGGGGCGATGTCCATTTTCAGCTCTGTTGCGTGGGACAATGTTTTATATAAACACTGTCTGAAATTTAAAATACAATGTAGGTATCAAATTATGAATTTGTCGTGGTTGCAGAAGCTACATAGAAACATCAGTTCTTGTAGAATATCGATGGTCCAAGAAATTCCCTTCCTGTGGAATGCCCAATTAAAGAAAGTGATTCCGTGGGAACTCAAGGTCTAAGGGGTATGGACCATAACCCCTTTTGTAAAGTAATCCAACACAAGTAAAGAGATAAGAACCCACTTTCACCAATTGAGTCAAAATCGTCTTGAATTCGAACTTCATAAAGTACAGGAAGTAAGCCAAGTGACAAAATTGTAGTAAGGTAAATCCAATGAAATCCAAGAGTGTAGAGCAAATTGTATCAGCCGACACGTGTTTCGCCCCTTACGGTAATTCCACATGGGGCTTTTTCAAGGCTGAAAATGAATTCAAAGTAGGTACAGTGAGGTCACTAATAGACCCATGAACTCTAGTTTATTCAGATAATTCGAATCTCAGCATGCAAAATATCATGCAAGTCTGTGACCATTCCAAAATTCCTGTGTGCTCTAATCCAAGGGAAAAGAAAGCAGAAGAAGGTGAAAATTTATGGTGATGAAAAGAGGGGGTATAAAGGGGGCCATTACCCCGATGTATATAAGAGAAAAAGTGTGTTTATTTCTGAAGAAAGGAAGAGTATAATAAAGCCAAACCAGTCCAAAGTGATTGTGACTATTAAGTCCTTCTGTTAAAGAGATTGTTCAATAAGAACATCCATGAGAGGAATACAGTTCTCGAATTCCAGTGATTGTTAGCAGATTACAAGTGCTGAAAAAATTCAGTAGTTACTATATTTAGGGAGTTATACCCAAGATTTAATATAAGTGAGCATATCATAAAGACCACCAAGAAAAAAAACAGATTCATGCCAATGTAGTATTCATGGTCATACATCACTTCAACATAATTATTGGTCTAAATTAGAGTAGAAAACATTTGAAAGCTTGAGAGAAAATATAGCTTAAGAAAATAACTTGTGAAAAGATTCTCCCCAAACTTCAAGATGAAAAATTACATTTGTACAGAATCTTGATAACAATGTAAAAACGCAGTATAAATAGGTCATCAGTACTGCAAATGTTCTAACAATAATAATACTTGTTCTATACACAACAAACTGATAGAATAACAGATGGTCTTTACCATACAGGTTTTTTCTACCTCAGAAGGATGAGAGGTTGAGTTGTTGATGCCGGGATATGAACATATGACCCATTGGTGTGACGGTGGCTCTTTGCTGAAGCATCTGTGTGGACTGGGAAGGTTGCATGCACATGTTCAAACCCAGGACGAGGACTTTAAATGAGCGCCAGTCAAATGTAAAAGCAGTCACTGCTAGTGAAAAAGTATTTTCACTTGTAAATGAGTGCAACATTAAGCCACACAGCTGACACATCAAGTGCTGTACATGGATATAGCATTATTTTTTCTGTAAAATGTATCTAAAGTGACAGTGATATTGGAGGGGCCCGCGGAGAGAGAGACTCGCTCTAGTCTCTCCGCCGGTACTTTCAGGAGAGGGGAAGTGACGGCAGAAGGATGGATTGGTGGCTTGTAGGTGGGGGTGGGACTTGGGGAGGGGGGATAAAAGGGTTGTGGGGGGAAGGACAGGCCTCTTTCCGCCCGCTCATCGCGCGGTTCGGAATTTGGTCAGTCCCTCGGGAGGCATAGGTTTTTTCTAGTGTGCGGAGGCAAGTTTATTTTATCCTAGGCTGTCGGGCATCGGCTTTGTCTTTGCCGAGCGCTCTTACAGTATTTTCTGCCGTCTGCGTCAGCACCATGGTAACGAGCCACAACGCTGAGGCAGTGAGGGCCACGCTTCGCGTCTTAGGTGAAGCCGGCCGAGCTGATCTACTCAGGCCTGGTGTACTCGACGCACAGCGCATTGGGCCGGGTAGTGGCAGTTGTAGCCACATGTGTTTCACCTGAGAGGGCCAACAATCCCCAAAAATTGGCGGGCGCGAGACGCGTCCACCCCCACAAGTCAATTTGAGGAAGGGGAAACTGGTCTGGGGGAGGGAGAGCCAGTTGAAGAAGGGGGGTGGGGGAACAGACAGAGGGTGACCTTGAGGGCATCCACATGCAGCTAGTTGCTGCTAGGCCAGTGCTGATTGACCAAGGGGCCCAGGAGCTACCGGGCCCAGTATAGATGTGGCACCTCTAGATCTTTCCCTACCTAAAGACGACTCTGCCACTGAGAAGACTGCTGTGCCATCATTGAAAAAGAAGGGCAAGAGTGCCACTAAGATGGGGGGTGGCCCAGGCAAGGCCAAGGCAGGTAATGGGCAGGCAAGGAAGGCTGGGGGGGGCTGGGGTGGTACCAGTTGGGTCTGGACTTGGGGGGTCCAGGCAAGGCAGGTTGGATCTGGGTGAGGCATGGGACCTGGAGGCCAGTATACAAGAGCAACACCGTATAGTGGCGGAGACTGAAGAGAGGTGGGCCCAGCTATGCAGGGACAGGGAGGGGGTGGTGGCAAGAGGCAGGCAGCTAAAGAGGGCAGCTGATGATTTGGAGTGTATGGGACCCCCGTCTCAGGCAATAGGTCTAGGTAGTTGGGTTTGGGTACCCCAGGTAGAGAGGGGTAGGAGCCAGGAGGCTTGTGCAGCAGGAGGTTTGGGCGGAGCGATGAGCACCAGTGGCGCAAACGGCCATGATGGGCGTGGATGGGCAATGCCAGTGTTTGAGACTGGCAGAAAGAATGCGATGCCAACGGGGTGCAACACGGCCTCTGCACGTTGGGCTGAAGTACTAGAGGGGTCTTCAGCTGCCTTCTCTACACCGCAGGATCGGGGTCAGCGCAGAGATGGCGTGCGCCATGGGGGCCCAGAGGAAGATTCGTCGAATTATATGCTGATGAGTGGTGATGTTGACAGCAGGTTGGAGATGGATGATGAGGATGTGGTGGAGCTCGATTATGATGAGGAGATGGATGAGTTGGAGGATGGGGACATTTGGGAGGCAGAGGTGAGCAGCAGGAAAGGGAGGAGGAGAGGGCGCAGGAGCGGCGCAACTCCTTCTTCTGCTTCTATTTTACAGGAACGTGTGTCTGGTGGCGAACCACAAGAGGTGCGGCAAGGTAGGTCTGGCACGTGGTAGCGGGTCACAGAAGGTTTCACGACCTTTGGGGGCACAAGGCAGAGGTGAGGGGCAATGGTGGCTTCCATACATGGGTCTGGCCATGCCCTTGGGTTCGCATGTAGCGGATAAAACGAAGGCTAGAATATGGAAGCATGAATATGTAGACGTTTTTAAGCTCTTACATAGGGACATACAAGCTAAGGAGGGCTCAAAGGAAGAGGAGTGGGAGTTAGCTCGTAGACCGAGAGTTCCAATTACAATGGACAATGGGACATCAGCATTTTTGATTTTTGCAAGTATATACTATGAGAAGTTCTCAGACAGGGCTATAATGCTATTTAAATACATTGACATTATAAGGAAAGCCCCGATGCACTTCAGGGGCTTTGCCTGGCTGAGTTATGACGAGGAGTTCAGGGCCAGGGTAAGTGTCAATCCTGATAAGCCATGGGGGGACGTTGATCCGTAAATATGGATGCAGTGGATGGCATTGTCGCAGTCAACGGCATCTACACACACCGCAAGTGGCCTGCCAATGGTTTACAAGCCTTTTCAGGCCTGTCCCACCCAAGGAGGGGTGGGTGTGGGTCAACAAACCTCGGTACCCACAACAGGAGCCTGTTGGAACTTTAATAAAGGTTTCTGTTCCAGACAGCCCTGAAAGTTTAAGCATGACTGCTCCAAGTGCGGGGGCCGACACCCAGTTACAATGTTTTTCCCTCTCCAGCCCAGCTGAGCAATGGAGAGCGTCCAAAGTAAGAGGCATGCAGGGCACTCCTGCGCCAAAGGGCTCCTACGCCAATTAGGCTGGAGGCTCTTCTGCCCTGGCTCCATAACTACCTACATAAGGCCACGGCCTGTAAGTTAGCATGGGGTTTTTGAGAGGGTTTTCGGGTCAGTTACCAGGGTCCACGAATGAGGCGGTGGGCAGACAATTTGCGGTCTGCCAAGGAAATGCCACAAGTGGTAAAGGACAAAGTGGCTAAAGAAGTGGCTAAAGTGGCTAATTCTGGGCAGAATTACAGGGGCTTTCTATGAATGGCCAAGTAAAGATCTTATGATCTCCCCTTTGGGAGTAGTGCGGAAAAAGGCACCAGGTGAATTTTGCCTAATTCATCATTTGTCATGGCCGGAGGGTTTCTCTGTTAATGATTTCATTGCACCAGGAGATACTAGAGTGGTTTATGCATCTGTGGACGATGCCATCAAGTTGGTCAGGGGGTGTGGCAAGGGAGCGGAGTTGGCAAAATGCGACATCCAATCAGCATTCAGGCTGCTGCCCATACACCCGGAAGATTTTGATTTGTTGGGTATGCTATTTGATGGGGCAATTTATGTCGACAAGGTTCTCCCAATGGGTTGCACCATTTCTTGTGCGCATTTTGAAGCATTCAGGCCCATATTTATACTTTTTGACGAAAATCTGCGCCAACGCAGTTTTGCGTAAAAAAAATTAGCGCCGGCTAACGCCATTCTGAAGCGCCATGCGGGCGCCGTATTTTTTGAATGACGTTAGCCGGCGTTAGCCGCCGGCGCTGTTTGGTGTGCGTTAAAAAAAACGACGTACACCAGGCAGCGCCGGCGTAGGGGGAAAATGGCGTATGGGCGTCCAGAAATGGTTCAAGTCAGGCTGAGGCAAAAAAATCGCCCCAACCCGATTTGCGCCATTTTAATACGACACCCATCCCCCATTGAAATGACTCCTGTCTTAGCAAAGACAGGAGTCATGCCCCCTTGCCCAATGGCCATGCCCAGGGGACTTCTGTCCCCTGGGCATGGTCATTGGGCATAGTGGCATGTAGGGGGGCACAAATCAGGCCCCCCTATGCCACAAAAAAATTTAAAAAAAATACTTACCTGGACTTACCTTAATGTCCCTGGGGTGGGTCCCTCCATCCTTGGGTGTCCTCCTGGGGTGGGCAAGGGTGGCAGGGGATGTCCCTGGGGGCAGGGGAGGGCACCTCTGGGCTCATTCTGAGCCCACAGGTCCCTTAACGCCTGCCCTGACCCAGGTGCTAAAATCCCGCGCAAATGCGGGTTTTTTAGTCCCGCCCACTCCCGGGCGTCATTTTTGCCCGGGAGTATAAATACGACGCATATGCATCGCAGTCATTTTTTAAGACGGGAACGCCTACCTTGCATATCATTAACGCAAGGAAGGTGTTCACGGAAAAAAATGACGCTAACTCCATGAACTTTGGCGCTAGACGCGTCTAACGCCAAAGTATAAATATGGAGTTAGTTTTGCGTCTAATTTGCGTCGAAAAAAACGACGCAAATTCAGCGCAAACGGAGTATAAATATGCCCCTCAGTACTTTTCTACAATGGGTTTTTGTCAAAAGGAGTGGGCATCGTACGGTGACTCACTATTTGGATGATTTTCTTTTTGTAGCTAGTTCTAGGGCTAGTGGGAAGGCTCTGTTTGCTTTTCAGGAGCTATCACAACACGTGGGGGTGCCTTTGGCTCCCGAGAAGACAGAGGGGCCACAGTCTGTGTTGACCTTTTTGGGCATTGAATTGGATTCGAATGCCAGATTACCAGCGCCTAAGGTTGGAGAAATGCTGGAATTTTTGGGTAGTGTGCAGGTCTTGCGCAAAATTGATCTGCGCACAGCACAGAAGCTGCTGGGTTACCTTAACTTCGCTTGCAGGGTGGTCCACGGGGGGGTAGGACATTCTATAGGCATTTGGGCTTAGCCATGTCTGGAGCGGTACTACCACACCACAGATTACGTGTGTCGGTAGGTCTGAGAGAAGATGTCAGGGTGTGGGAAACCTTTTTGACACATTTTAATGGAGTCTCCATGTTTTTCTGTGAAGAGGAGACAGTTTGGCAGGTACAGATTTTTTCAGATGCAGCAGGAGCCACAGGTTTTGGGCTTTTTTGGGAGGGTAGGTGGTGCACAAAAGCATGGCCCAAACAATGGTTGCAGCAGGGGAGGAGCATTGCTTTTCTAGAATTCTTTCCACTCCTGGTGGCATTGGCCGTATGGGGGGAATGAGCTAGCTAACAGGACTGTGGTTTTTCGGGCTGCAACATGACATTGGTTGATTTAGTCAAAAGACAGAGAGCGAGGAATCTCAGGGTGTTGCGCTTGTTGCGCCAGTTCATGCTTCGATGCTTGTCTTTAAATGTTATTTTTAAAGCTGCTCACATACTTGGGATATACAACGAGATTGCAGATTCCCTGTCTCTTTCACAGTGACAACGTTTTCGCAGCCTGGCACTAGGAGCAGAGCAGAACAATTCTGCGGTCCCGGCAGACATTTGGGAGTGGGGGGCATGATGATCACTGGGCTGGTGGAGATGTCCTTAGCGGAATCCACTCGCTGAGTTACCGGCTGGCATGGTTGGATTTTCAATCCTTCAAGTTGTTTTTGGGCAACTTTTGATTGCAGAATTTTAAAGAGCTTGAGTTACCCGCTTTGCGTTTTGTGCTTTTCATGATACGGAAAGGTCTGTCACCCGCTATCATTGGTGGCAAATTGGCAGGGGTTTCCTTTTACTGGAAGTTGTTTTTTGGTTATGATCCAGCTAGGGATGATTTGTTGGGGAAGATGCTGAAAGGTTGGGGTAGGGTCAGATCAGTTTCAGGTAGGGTGGCAAGAGAGCCCATTACTTTTGACTTGTTGCTGGAGCTATTGCACGTTTTGCCTGTGTGTTGCAGAGATGATTACGAGTTGGCGCTTTTCCGTTTATGCATGGTGTGGATGTTTTTTGGTGCCTTTCAAGTGTCAGAACTGTTGGGGGTACGGAGACAGGTAGGTGTGCAGGTCAGGGAGATTTGTCCGCATGAGGATCATTTGGGAATTTAGCTCAGGCACCAGGTTCAGGATCAGTTAGGAAAAGGCAAATGGGTATGGCTGGAAAAATGTGGTAATGTCATGGCCTGTCCGGTTTTGGAGTGGCTGAGTTTCAGAAGTGTGCAGGGTGTTTCGAGAGAGACTGGAGTGTTTGTGCATAGGTCTGGTGCTAAGCTTACAAGTTTCCAGTTTCTGCAAGTTTTGAGGACGGCTTTAAGGTGGACAGGTCACCAAGCTCTTGAATTTTGCACACATTCGTTTCAGATTGGGGCGGCTACTGCGGCGGCACACTTGGGTTGGGACTGGGCAAAGATCAGGGCTATAGGAAGATGAAAGTCTAGATGCTGCGAACGTTATGTGAGGCCTTAGAGGGGTTTGTTTGCTTTTGCAACTGTTTAGGTTTGTCAGGGACGTAATTGGGGTTTGTTGAGGTCAGATCAATTTTGAATCCATTATTACAGTTCCTTTTCTTTACAGGAAGTGTGTCCGGTCCACGCAGGGATAAGATGGTCACATAGTTGGTCGGCCATTCCTTTATCCATTGGGCAGCAAAGTTTGCGGAGAAGCAAATTTATGGATGCGCGTAGGGACTCCCCAGTAACCAACACAAAGTTTTTTGGTGGGGCTAAAGCGGCATGAGGTGGGGAAATCTGCTTCCTTTCATAACTTCTAGCTTGCCGAACTGGGGTTGTCCTGATTTGGTACTGATTCATCTGGGTGAAAATGATCTGGTGAAACTGTCAGGGCTCACACTACTGCAACACATGCAGAGAGACTTGGAGCTACTCAAGCAGAGGTTGCACGGAAGTTGGACTGAGTTTGTGCCACGAAGAGCGTGGAGAGGGGCCATAAAACACAGAGCCATGGAGCGGTCTCGCATCAAGCTTAACAGAGCTATGAGGGTTTTCTGTTTGGCCCAAGATATAAACATTTTAAAGCATGAGGACACCACAGAGCAGGGTGAGGCACTTTTCAGGGCAGATGGCGTGCACCTGTCTGATTTGGGGAGCGCATATTACCTGAGGGATCTTAGGTTATTGGTTGAGGATTTGTGGGGGAGAAGATGTGGCTCAGGTTGCAGTAGTGTTTTTTTCTTTGGTGGGGCAGCAAAACGCCAAGTGGGTCCGGCTGGATGGCAGTAGATGGGGGAGGGTGGAGAGTCAGATGCGGGCTTGGCCACCCTTCCAGGGGGAAAAAAAAAGCAGGTGAAGAATCAGTGTGGGGGATGCATGAAGCAAGTACGGCATGAAAGGGAAAGGGGAGTGAGTGGGGAAATGGAAGCGAAAAATGTGGGGTTTGAGTAAAAGGATGAGTGAGGAAATGTTAAAGGCTGGGGTTTATTAAGGTTGTTTTTTTCAGTTGAAAGTTATGGTTATGCATTATTGTTGCAATCCTGTCCTAAATAAATGACCTTTTACACTGAATGGTTGAGTCACTGAAATATGTCCCGACACTAAAAACAAAAAGAAGTAAGACATATTTTCTAAAGCAGTTATTGTTCATACCAAAAGAGGAAAAGAATAACAGGATGGTAGGTACCTTAATTTTTAGGTCGAGTTCTCAAGCGCTTTGATGTGTTACAATCTATCTGTGGCTTTTAACTACGCCCACCGCACGCCCCTCACTTTCACTTGTTCGTGGGCTTGCCTTTCAAAAATCCTTTATTATCATCAGTAAATGCTTTATGTTTGTCCCTCTTGGGGGCGGTTTGGTTATGCCTTGGCCATCAACCCTGTTTCATGGACGATTGCACGACGGCCAATACATTTGACATCGAGCAAACTTTTTTTTCCTTGGTGTCTCTCCTTCGCATTCACGCTCATGGCGGCCATGGCGCTTTGCATCAGCTCAGTTACGTCAGCTGTTTTACTTTTAATTTTCAATTTATATGGCAAGAAAAGTCCAGTTAGGAATTTACAACGCTAAGAGCTCTAACTCGAACAAACGCGAGACCCATTGCACTGAAATGATTGCTTGGTCCACATCAAGAATCCAAGGTATGTTGAATTTCATGTGTGTGTAGTCTCACAAAACTAATAAGCAACCCTTGGATTACTTTACGTGTGTCCAACAGTGTGCATTTATAGTGCTGTGAATACTCAATGGTGGTGCTGTATTTTGTGTCCATCCAACTGGTTCTGTGGGGGGGATGGGGGAGGAGGGTCATTATCAGGGACGAGCTGGCCTATAGGGGAATCATGCAGTGTCTGACAGGCCTGTCTGACAGGACAGTGTATGGTGTTTTTTCAGCTTTGTGGGTCAGCTTTATGGCCTAGTAGGCCGGTTTCTATTGCACAAATGCATACAGTCTTCCATACCTTGAAAAACACCTATACAGCATGTTTTTACAAATTCGAAAGTGACAAGAATAGTAAACGTAGGCATCGTTTTTAGCTATTTGATTCACTAGCGGGGGCCTCTTTTAATCTGGTGCACAAGTCTATTTTCATCCAGCCTGACCCTGACTCAGTGCTGTGGGCTAGCTGTGGGCAGTGTTAGGTCTGTGCAGGGGCAGCTTCACTCTTTCGCCTCCCAATAAGAAGGAGAAGGGCATTGTGTTCCCACAATGCAGTGACCTGAACCCAATGCAGGCCAGGGACATTATAGTTTTCACCGTTACCAGCCATTATCATTCCATACCGCAATCAGCTAAAGGCGCAACCCTCGGAGCTATCTGTCTTCCATTAACATCACCTGCTGCCTGTGGAGACGGACTCCAGGCTGTGTTATGTATGTGTGCTAAAGCACATGCTATGTGCTTGAAGTCTACAAATGTCTCGCCAACCAGCAGGCCACTTACAAATTGTTCTTGTATTTTCCCGTTAGGGCTGCTGGACCCAGAACCATCAGGGTTTAAATCATTTACATGTTTAGTTCCAAAATACCAAACAGAGTTATGGGGAATCAGGGGTATTAATATTTTAAAAAACATGAATCAGAAACCCGCTGAAAGAACTATGGTGGCCCTGCAATGAAAAATTCAGACATGTATGGGGACGTGGGAATGTGCATGACATTATATGAGGTTAATTGTTCTCTGTTACTTAATATCATCCCCGGCGCTGAGGTAAATTATAATGGCCAGGCTGTGGCCCCCGTTGTGGGGGATCGGGAGCACACACTAACGCTAGTCTTTCATACATATAAGAATTAGGGACATCACTTTGATATACTGCTAATTTTCCGAAGTCAAGGCAAGTAGCATGTTGACTAATACAAAATCAAGAACCCTGTGAGATCCTCCGGTATTTTCGACTGAAGCGTGCTGAATCGGTGAAAGCAGGGCCGCCTGATAATGCTGGACGCACGACTTATTTATGAGTACCAACCCTCCTCTTCCTGCAGAGGACTTCTAAGGCTTGTTTTCTTGATAACTGCTGAGAGGGGGTCCAGTTGGGATTCTGTGTTAACATAAATAGGCAAATGACAAAAGTGTTTATTTCGGTCACACTACAAATAGCGCCCCTTGACACTTGGCACAGGGTGCGGAGGCACAGGGAGCACTGCCCAAAAAGCCAGCAATTGGGAAAAGCCAAACCACTTTAGAGGGAAAACCTAGAGTGTAAATTACATCAATGCCTGTAACTGCTGGTATTATGCCCACCACCAGCTGCGGGCACTGCAACTGTGAGAGTTGAGAGTTGTTCCTTGGCACTACACCTATAGAGCCTCCATAAGTTGCTGTTTTTTTCCTCAGGGATACAATATTTACCTACCCATGAAATCCCACCATAATTTCCACAATGTATGGCTGGTCAAGCAACCCAACGAGAGTGGTAAAACGATTGCGATGTCCTGCGCAGTTAACTCCAAATCCTGGCAGAGCTGTTGGTGGAACCATAGGAGTTTCCCCATGAAGTTTGTCCACCATTTGTGGAATTGTAAATACTGATGATGTACCATGAGACAGATGTAGACAGAAAATGCACCGTTTTGAGTAGATTCTCCATCCCCACCCTCCTTTAAATCAGGATGAATATCTTTAACTTCTGTTTTAGATATCATAAAAAAGTCCCATCACACGTCATTTTACAGATATTGCTTTTAACCCATTGAAAGGATGTTGATTGTTTTAGTCCACTATAGCATTTCAACTTTTTTTTTAAACATGGAGAATTGAACACAATATTGTCCCAACGCGTAAGTCAATTGTGAGTAGCAATGGCTACCCATCATAGAGGGACAAAATACAAAGACCACAAGCATATTAACCTGGCTCCCTAATAAGAAAATGAAGAATTACCAGGAGTCTCCGGAATTACTATTCTCCTTGTAATCCCTCATTGTCCTACATCGTTTCACCAAGACATTGTGAGTGTTTTCAGCAGTCAGAGTCTGCAGGTGAAACTTAAAAACATGTAATTTCACTTGGGCCGGTAACTACTGTTACCTTCCCATTGGTAACTCAAATAGGAACTTTATTCGGAATACGTTAGATGCTGATTTAAAAAAAAATCTTCCCACAATATGCAAATTCTGATATTGCTGGTCACCTTGACAGTTCCCTTTTTTTAGTGAAACTGTTTTTATTGACATTTATCATTTAAGAAACATTGAAAATGATACATCCTATCTCACAGATTCTCCGGCAGGATGCCAAATGTGCTCGGCCCCACCTCGCGAAAGGGGAAAGCTTCTCCATACAGATGGGGAACCAAATTACAATGCAATTAAAGCTTTCAAATCCCCCCCGGAGTATACCCCACAACACTAACTGCTGAAGGTACCTTTCAGAAAAAGAGAATATAGATTAGCCAAAACTAAAAGGAAAAAATTGAAACAGCAATAACATAAAACTAACAACAAAACTCTATGTCCAATATTCCTACCATGAATGTTATACAAGCGGGGGTTGGGGTTCAAAAGATAAGGTGTGCAGTGGCCCCAGGGCACATCTCCCCCACTCTTCCCCTGAATTTACCAACCCGGACTGAGCCTTATACATGGAAAAGGTGCAGCGCCCTAAGACGTGGACTACAGGCAGTAAGCAGCACGCACCTAGACAGAAACCTCACTAGGGGATCCCAAGTATATTCAAAGCTCCTTCTAGAGTTATCCAGTTTGTCAGCTAAATGCTCCATAGCAAGCCCACGCCAGAGTCTGGCATACCACAGCGTCATTGGGGGTGGATCTTTTTTCTTCCAGTATGATGCTAGGACAGCCTTAGCTGCCCCCAATGCCAGCCAAAGGATAGAGCGATCACCCTGTGTTTGATGTTGCAATTCAGTAGTGCGCAGACCCAAAAGGACATGTGCCGGTGATGTCGGATTAGGGTTGCCCAGAATCTCTTTTAGATGTGACAGAAATTCATTCCAGTAATGCCTAATAACGGGGCAGTCCCACCAGATGTGCCCAAAATCTCCCAACATCCCAGATCCACGCCAGCACCTATCCGATGTCTGAGGAAAGAGTTTTTTAAGCTTCTCCGGGTAAAGATACCAGTTATAAAGAAGTTTATAATGAGTTGCCGTAGTCCCCATGGAATGGTTGTATTTGACTATATCCTGTATTAGCCGGGACAAAAGTCCCTCCTCCACCGGGCCATCCAATGTCCGTTCCCAAAACTCCAAATGACAAGGAGTATACTGACGTTGTGCTGATAACAATAATTTATATAGCGTGGCAATGCTGCCCGTGCCAGTCCCCCCTGCTGAACAAATCTCTCAATAGGAAGAAGCTCCCTGATGGGCGCCGCTCTCACATGAGGTTGAGTAACCTATTGGAGTAAATGATTATAGTGGAAGCGCTCGGAGCTGGGGCGATGGAAATCCCTACAGCAATTTTCAAAGGTGCACACCTGATCCCCATGGAAAAGATCAGCAATCATTAGACATCCCCCCTCTCTCCACTTATCAAGGGGGCCTGGTGTGGCACCAGGAGTGAAGTCCCTGTTATAATGAATTGGGGTATGTGGAGAGGGGAAGGTCGTGAGTCAGAGGGTAATTGTCACTGTGTCCCACACCTTAAGAGTAGTAGCCGTGGTGGTGCGAAGATATGCATTTTTCGGGCCGTCACCCCTAGGTTTCCACAACACATCCCACAAAGTTCTGCCCATCACTGCCCTATCCATATGCAGCCACAGCTTATCTGATTCTCGGAGAGACCACCCTGCAATAACCCAGAGCTGTGCCACTCTATAATGTAGAAGAAAGTCCTGGAGAGCAAGCCTGCCCTTATCTCTGGGGCGTGTTAGCAATTTATTAGAGAGTCGAGCTCTCGTGTTCTGCCAGATAAACTGAGTACACAACCTGCACAGTTCAGTAAAATAATCTTGGGGATTGTCAATGGGCAGACTTTGGAACAAATATAACAACCACGGGAGAACCGTCATCTTAATGGTATTAATGCCGCCTAGCCAAGAGTGCCAAAGGATGTACCATCTCTTAAAATCAGTTCGCAATGTCTTAAGGAGGGGCGGAAAATTTGCCTCAAAGAGGTCTGTCACCCTAGGAGTGATCTGAACTCCCAGGCATAAGATTTCTTTTTTAGCCAGGGCAAATGGAGAAGCGGAGGCCACCACACTAATTTCTGCAGCAGGAACCGTTAGATTGAGAATATAGGATTTCCCTTTAATCACTTTAAAGCCTGCTGCCTGCTCAAAGAGACTCAACTCCTCCAACACAGACCGAAGAGGTTGGCGTGGATTAGTGATAAAAAGTAGAATATCATCAGCAAAAAGAGGAATCTTGTGCTGATCGGAGCCAAATTGATACCCTGAACACTCGGATCTGCCCTTATCCGGGCCGCTAAAGGTTCCACGCTTAGCGCCAAAAGCAACGGAGAAAGCGGGCATCCCTGCCTGGTTCCCCTAGACAAGTCAAAAAGTTCTGATATCACTCCATTTACACATATCCGTGACTGGGGGCCCGAATAGTTGCTCATACCATAGCTATGAACTGGTCCTCAAACCCAAAGCGCCGAAAAGGGTTGCCACTAAATAGGACCATTCCACCCAGTCGAAAGCTTTCTCCGCATCTAGTGCTAATAACATCGTTGAGACCTACTTCTTCCCCACCTTTTCCATCAGATGGATAACCCTTCTGACATTATCATGGGCTTGCCTACCTTTTTATAAAACCAGACTGGTCCGGATGTACCAAATCCGGCAACACCCTTCCAATCGCCTTGCCAATATTTCAGTGTACAGCTTAGCGTCAAGATTGAGTAGGGCAATGGGCCGATAGGATGCACAAAACAGGAGATCCTTCCACTCTTTGGGAATACGTGGGATCAGGGCTTCCCAGATAGTAGGGGAGAGTGTGTGCTCAGATC
The DNA here is from genome assembly GCF_031143425.1 of Pleurodeles waltl. Lineage (NCBI taxonomy): Eukaryota > Metazoa > Chordata > Amphibia > Caudata > Salamandridae > Pleurodeles > Pleurodeles waltl. The sequence goes on along the minus strand of NC_090439.1, from coordinate 63,758,692 downwards.
ATATGAAATTAAACAACGCAGTTAAGTGTGGGACAATCTCAGCCCCAAAGGTCCCGTAGAAATAACTGTGAAACCAACAGGACCCGGCGCCTTATGCAGAGGGAGGGAGTTAATGGCCTTCCATACTTTGTCTAGGGTGAATGGGGCCTCTAAGAGTTTATTAGTGTCCCTGGAGACTTGCGGAAGTTGAACGTGTCGTAAATAGCTCTCCTGGGTGGCAACACTCAGGTTGTCCAAGGTATACAGTACAATCAGATATAAGCTCCTGAACGCCCGCGCTTTCTCCTCTTACGAATGGTACTCCCCTGTGTCATCCCGTACTTGCGCAATATAACCTTTGGATTGCTTAACCTGCAATTGCCTAGCCAATTGGGAACCAATTTTGTTACCCCATCATAATGAGACCTCTGGAGCCTTAGTAGTGCATCTCTGCCCTATTCGTATAATGGACTGCAGTTTACTCTTTATGGAGGTTACCTTCCTCTGATTCTGCCAAGTGGGGGAGAGCTTATGTACCCCCTCAGCTTCCCGCAATGCCTCCTCCAAACCCAATCGCTCTTCAGCCTTTAACCGATACAATGACGTCGCTAAGGAGATACAAGTGCCCCGAATGACAGCTTTGAATGTGCCCCAAGCGGTAGGAAGAGGGGTATCCCCCGGGTAATTATTCTGAAAAAACTCCCTAATAGCTCACCGCAGCACATCACGAGTCGCAGAGTCTCTAGTTAGGACATGTGGGAAATACCAGTGCCCCCTCCTAGCATGAGGAAGAGTCCACTCCAAACTCACCTCCACCGGTGCATGGTCGGAGATGACTATCGCGTGCGTAGTGGCCGCCCGAAGGAGCTGCAGCAGAGGTAAACTTATGAAAATATAATCGATGCGGGAATAGGACCCCGAGAGTCGGAGAAAAAAGTATAATCCTTTGCAGTGAGGTGGTACGCATGCCAAGCTTCAAGAAGCCCCAATCAATGAAATGCCATTTTAACGGATTTGGTAAAGCCACTAGCAGGCAGTCTCTGAGGGTGTGTTGTGTCCTGAGTGGCATCCCAAATCAGATTGAAGTCTCCCATGAGCACTATCTCACCCTCTGTGAAACCCCAGCGCACATCCAAAAAGTGCAAAATAAACTGTGATTGGCCACTATTAGGTGCATAAGGTGTAGCTATCATACAAACCCGTCCACCCAAGGATCCTTTAGCCAACAAATACCTGCCCTCCTAATCTAAATGCGACCCAAGAGTTGAAAATGCATGGATCTATGGAACAGCAAGGCTACCCCACAGTGTTTTGTTATCACGGACGCCGTAAAAATCTGCGGGTAGTATTTATGCTGCAGCCCTATGGCCATCACCTTTCTTGAGATGTATTTCCTGCAATGCCACTGTATCGTACTGGTGATCATCAAAGAATTTCCATAATTGTGATCACTTATTGGGCGAGTTCAACCCCTTAACATTCCAGGTTAAAAGTTGTACCATTATACCAAAGTAGCTTGGAGGTGCCTGCCTATGTGTACTTCTGACCGATCACGTCTTCTTCAAACCCAAGTACCCCCTCTCCCTCCCTCACCCCTCCCTCTCCTCCCTCCCTCCCCCAACCGTTCTGCCAAAAGGAATAGGGACAAAAAACAACAAGCAAACAACAAACTGAAGAACCCAAAACATAACATCAGAAAGACTATAAATCTCTCACATGGCAACAGAAAACTCTGCAAAGTCTTCATGATCTGGAGGGGGTATCCATCCATCTCCCCCCCTACAGTCCCCTGACAGAAGCTCACATAGTGTCTGGTATAAAGATTCCCTTCATCGTCCTAAAAGGAGCAATAAGAGAACTATCTCAAAAATCTTCGGATCGCCAGCCTATCTAGTACCACCACGGTCCCCCTCGGGAGAATAGTCCAAGACGGCCCATCACAAATAGCAGATAACGTCTTCCCCCCGAGCCCCCTGCAAGCGGTTAAGAGGTTCACAAACTACTCCTTAGAAGTCTTCCTCCTCCTTCACGTCAGTCTCCAACCTTCTCCTCCCGGAGACATGACGGATTCTTCCCAACAGCGCGCCTCCTCCTGCCTCGCAATACTATTATCTCCACCTTTCTCTTGGACAACCAATACGACGGCCGCCTCTCCGCATTCCACAAAATGATACTACTTGTTGTTAAGTTCCAAAGCAATACCAAATGGGAATGTCCATCTGTGCCGAATGTTCCGCCTATTCAACTCATCTGTAATCAAATGGAAGCGCTGTTGTCGTAGCAGAGTGGCTGGCGCAATGTCCTGAAACAACCTACATTTTCACCAAAATATCCAGGGGTCTTTTATTCTCAATGGTGGGACGGTTCCCCACCCTATGCACCTTTTCGATATGCACTTCGGGATGATCAGCACCCAAAAGCTGCGAGAAGAGACCCACCACAAACGCCTCCAAGTCTGGGCCCTCACTGCCCTCCTCCAGCCCCCGCACACTAATGTTGTCTCGTCGAGAACGGTTTTCCAAGTCCTCACATTTAAGAATCGAGAGCTGGAGTTGCGATTTAAGCTGTGAAACCTCCTTCTCCAATGGGCTTACTTGCTGTTTTATCTCTTGGAGCTGGGTTTCAAGGTCTAACATGCAGGTCCCCACTGAGTCCACGTCTGCTTGAAGAGAAGTCATGCAGCTAGTAACGTCGGATTGAAGCGCCTCCAGCTCTGACTTTAAATCCACTGTGAGCTCCTCTCATAATTTTGCCTTAAAGGTGCAGAGGGAGGCCAAAAGATCATCCTTAGAGCGCCATGTTGCCAGGTCTCTGCGTCACAGGAGTCTCCACTTTGGCTGGCGTGAAAATATCAGAGACCCTAGTAGATTGTAGTTTCTTCCGAGGCATAAGCGCCCCACAGATCTCACTCCATGTGGTGCTCTTTGTGCCTTCAATAATTACTGGTCCTTCTGTTAGCTCCTAGTTGCTACTCGCTTCGACATATCTCTCACCATAAAAAAAAGCCGGTTGTAAGGAAATGCCTCCTTGGCATGGTTACCCCCTGACTTTTTGCCTTTGCTGATGCTATGTTTTGATTTGAAAGTGTGCTGAGGCCTGCTAACCAGGCCCCAGCACCAGTGTTCTTTCCCTAACCTGTACTTTTGTTTTCACAATTGGCACACCCTGGCATCCAGGTAAGTCCCTTGTAACTGGTACCCCTGGTACCAAGGGCCCTGATGCCAGGGAAGGTCTCTAAGGGCTGCAGCATATCTTATGCCACCCTGGGGACCCCTCACTCAGCACAGACACACTGCTTGCCAGCTTGTGTGTGCTAGTGAGGACAAAACGAGTAAGTCGACATGGCACTCCCCTCAGGGTGCCATGCCAACCTCACACTGCCTATGCAGTATAGATAAGTCACCCCTCTAGCAGACCTTACAGCCCTAAGGCAGGGTGCACTATACCATAGGTGAGGGCACCAGTGCATGAGCACTGTGCCCCTACAGTGTCTAAGCAAAACCTTAGACATTGTAAGTGCAGGGTAGCCATAAGAGTATATGGTCTGGGAGTCTGTCAAACACGAACTCCACAGCACCATAATGGCTACACTGAAAACTGGGAAGTTTGGTATCAAACTTCTCAGCACAATAAATGCACACTGATGCCAGTGTACATTTTATTGTAACATACACCCCAGAGGGCACCTTAGAGGTGCCCCCTGAAACCTTAACCAACTACCCGTGTAAGCTGACTGGTTTTAGCAGCCTGCCACACTCGAGACATGTTGCTGGCCACATGGGGAGAGTGCCTTTGTCACTCTGTGGCTAGTAACAAAGCCTGTACTGGTGGAGATGCTTATCACCTCCCCCTTGCAGGAGCTGTAACACCTGGCGGTGAGCCTCAAAGGCTCACCCCCTTTGTTACAGCACCACAGGGCATTCCAGCTAGTGGAGTTGCCCGCCCCCTCCGGCCACGGCCCCACTTTTTGCGGCAAGGCCGGAGGAGATAATGAGAAAAACAAGGAGTCGTCACTGGGCAGTCAGGACAGCCCCTAAGGCAACCTGAGCTGAAGTGACTATGACTTTTAGGAATCCTCCATCTTGCAGATGGAGGATCCCCCCAATAGGGATAGGAATGTGATCCCCTCCCCTTGGGAGGAGGCACAAAGAGGGTGTAGCCACCCTCAGGGCTAGTAGCCATTGGCTACTGCCCTCCCTGACCTAAACACACCCCTAAATTCTGTATTTAGGGGCTCCCCTGAACCTAGGAACTCAGATTCCTGCAACCTAAGAAGAAGAGGACTGCTGAGCTGAAAAACCCTGCAGAGAAGACGGAGACACCAACTGCTTTGGCCCCAGCTCTACCGGCCTGTCTCCCCACCCTCTGAAGAAACTGCTCCAGCGATGCTTTCCCCAGGACCAGCGACCTCTGAATCCTCAGAGGACTGCCCTGCTCTAGAAGGACCAAGAAACTCCCGAGAACAGCGGCCCTGTTCACCCAAGACTGCAACTTTGTTTCCAAAGGAGCAACTTTAAAACTACTGCGTTTCCCGCCAGAAGCGTGAGACTTGCTACTCTGCACCCGACGCCCCCGGCTCGACTGGTGGAGAAACAACACTTCAGGGAGGACTCCCCGGTGACTCCGAGACTGTGAGTAACCAGAGTTGCCCCACCTGAGCCCCCACAGCGACGCCTGCAGAGGGAATCCCGAGGCTCCCCCTGACCGCGAGTGCCTGACTCCCAGATCCCGACGCCTGGAAAAGACCCTGCACCCGCAGCCCCCAGGACCTGAAGGATCAGAACTCCAGTGCAGGAGTGACCCCCAGGAGGCCCTCTCCCTTGCCCAAGTGGTGGCTACCCCGAGGAGCCCCCCCCTTGCCTGCCTGCATCGCTGAAGAGACCCCTTGGTCTCCCATTGATTCCAATTGAAAACCCGACGTGTGTTTGCACACTGCACCCGGCCGCCCCCGTGCTGCTGAGGGTGTACTTTCTGTGCTAACTTGTGTCCCCCCGGTGCCCTACAAAACCCCCCTGGTCTGCCCTCCGAAGACGCGGGTACTTACCTGCTGGCAGACTGGAACCGGGGCACCCCCTTCTCCATTGAAGCCTATGCCTTTTGGGCACCCCTTTGAACTCTGCACCTGACCGGCCCTGAGCTGCTGGTGTGGTAACTTTGGGGTGGCTCTGAACCCCCAACGGTGGGCTACCTTGGACCCAAACTTGAACCCCGTAGGTGGTTTACTTAACTGCAAGAACTAACAATTACTTACCTCCCCTAGGAACTGTGAAAATTGCACTGTCTAGTTTTAAAATAGCTATATGTGTTTTATTTGAAAAGTATATATGCTATTGTGATTAATCAAAGTTCCTAAAGTACTTACCTGCAATACCTTTCATTCAAAGTATTACATGTAAAATTTGAACCTGTGGTTCTTAAAATAAACTAAGAAAATATATTTTTCTATACAAAAACCTATTGGCCTGGAATTGTCTCTGAGTGTGTGTTCCTCATTTATTGCCTGTGTGTATACAACAAATGCTTAACACTACTCCTTTGATAAGCCTACTGCTCGACCACACTACCACAAAATAGAGCATTAGTATTATCTCTTTTTGCCACTATCTTACCTCTAAGGGGAACCCTTGGACTCTGTGCATACTATTCCTTACTTTGAAATAGTGCATACAGAGTCAACTTCCTACACCGGTGGACATACAAAACCAAAAACCAAATCCCTATGCAGAGACAGGTGAATCCGTCCTCCTACACGTGCTCACGGCTGGCCTGCTTCAGGAAAGTTCCATATAGATTGGCACCAGGTGCCATTTTAGGGTCAGGCATCTAGGACAAGCAGGCCCCAAGAAGAACAAACTTGCCCCAAAAGACGATCTGCAGGGGGCCTACCGCCTCCTCCCCGCCGGGGGTCCATATTTTTCAGCCAGCCCAACAAAGGCCATCTTCGCGGCTCCCGGCCGATGCACTGCACCGGGGCCGCCCAAAGTGCTCCTCAATGGGAATGCGGCCATGTCTCTCCACTCTCACGGCCACTCACATGTGACAAGGGGGCCCCTCCCACCAAGACTCCGCCGTCTCCCGCAGTCACAACACACTTGGGGGGGGGCCCTCACCTCATCCGGGGACTCCCCCGGTACGCGGCCACCAGGTCTTCCGCCCGTGGCTGAGGCTCGATCAAGGGCCGCCAGCGGCAGCAACCGATGTCCAGGGCGCTGTGGTGAGCCCGACCGACTCCCGGGCCTCACAGCATCTTTGGGGAGCCCGTATGGCCTGCGGCTCCCCCCAGACCGCAAAGAAAGGGGGTCTGTAGGTGTGGGTGGTCGCGGACCCTCCGGGCTTCACGACCGGTCGGCCATGTTGGCTGGCCCCGCCTCAACAGTTCCCTTTTTAAGATGGGAGAAGCCATTTTGTTATGCTGCCACCCATAAAGTCCAACAAATGCACTTATTTCCTTTGGAAAACCTGTTATTAACGAATCGTACACAAAGCGCACTATTGGGAACGCACAATTCATTTTTTTCATCACATCCCAGGGTACATACTCCTCTTCTTCTACCTCACCACACGGTACCACATTCGTTTCCATATCTGCATCTGCTTCCCTGGTTACAACCTCTGGCTCTCCTCCTTCCATGACACCTTCCCTGTATATCGTGGTTGATCCTCTCCCATAGCAATTATTCCCCTTTCACAACTACTTTCTCACACATCACCATTTACTTCTATTCTACACCGTGCTTCTATCCATATACATCTTCCTCCTCCTTACACACAGGTGTTTGATGGCTGCCTTTAAAAGAGCCCTGTCAAATACTTTCCCAACCATGATCAAACTCTCTGGCAACACAATTTAGGTGCCATGCCCTACCACCACTCAACTCTCCTGCATTTTGCATTTCCTCCACCACTTCCATTGGATCATAGAAATGGCTCTCGCCCTTTGGAACTGAGCCATATTTTTTCACTCTCATCCATTGCCCAACCTGTATGTTGACCGCCCTAGCAGTATTAAGTGTATCATAGTATAGATTACTTTTGTCATAAGTCTCCTGTATCCTATTACGGACATCCTCCATACTCCATTGTTCCACATCTGCCTTGAATAACCACCCAGGAGTGTACTTAGTTCTCGATCCCTTGCCTTCATAATCACCAAGGGAGACAGTCCTGTGGCTTTGTTACTGGTGACTGCATAAGCCCATACTGATCTAGCCAATTAATTGTAAAGGATATAGTGAGGGGTAAATTGACATACTGAGATTTAGATGGTTGAAGTGCAAGATTAGGAACACGCAAACTCCCAGAAGCTGTAATGGCAAGGATGGGGGCTTTGGTCCTGAGATATCATGAACAAAAGAATTTGCATATACAATTGAACCCAGATAGCAAGTATCAGGTCTTGGTAGTGGATGAAGGATTGACAGTTGGGAACACAAAGTGATGGCGCCCCCAGAAGATTGTTGTAAGGGGTCCATGGTGTCTACCTCATTGATATGCATATATCTTATATTGAATGGGGCACTCTCTTATGGGTTGGGGCCCATCTGCTCTGTGGGCGTTGCGGTGTCTGCATTACGCCCCTGCCTTTTGTAAAGTCTATTGGGCCAGGAACTAGGACAGACATGGAAACTTTTATTGAGCCTGATAGTGGTAATCAGTGTGATATGTTTTATGGACCACACCCTATAGACAATTCAAATAACTGTTCCCTCTGGACAAGGCATCTTGGAACACCATAGGCTTACTAGTAGAAAAAGTAACAGTTCTGTTTGAGAGCGGGAAGCAGAGGACAGTCAAGTGTTCATGGCCATGTCCAGGCCAATCTGACACGCTAGTCTGAAGACAGTGAAGAAAAGTGGTCTGAAAAGAGGGTCACTAGGCTTTGGCCACAGGGAGCAAAATGTCTGTGTAAGGTCAACTGTTAGAAATAGGTATGGTCATAAGGCCATGAGGTAACAGCACTAAGCCAAAAAAGGGGAAAATGTCTAGCTTAGAGTGGGGGATTGATGGTGATGGTAAAAGGAATCAAGCCGTGATTGTGCACTGTCCAGAAAGATACAAGGGCAGACCGGAGAAAACTCCTGGGAAACAGTGAACACCTAAAATGTGAGCCTACAACTTTTGGCCTTCCCCAGTTTAGTTGATGTTGCAGGGAGGCCTAAGTGGGAGCAGCAGCCTCTTTGAATAGATTGTGAATGGTCTTTAGCTTGTTTTGTGTTGTTTTAGTGGATCTGCAGATGTGCTTTGATGAGACAGGTCTGTTTACCATTTTCCTGTCTGTTGCCTAATATGGGGCAAGTCTGAGACCTATCATGACAGCATGGAGAGGTGTTGATGGGGGCAGGGTAGCTATGGTGCCATTGAACCAGCTGGGGGTTATGTGTCTGTGCAAGGGACATTTTGGTGGCAGTAAAGGATGGAAGAAATTGGAAAGACTGAGGGCCAGATTTACAAGAAAGTGATGCATCAGCTGTGATGTGCCACTTTTCTTGAGCCATCCCGTACTGGCACTATTAGAGCTGGCAGCATTTTGGCATGTTTCCCCTGTATTTTTGCCTCCTGGCCTCCTGTTTTTATTGTTTACTGGACTATGTTTCTGCTGGTTTATTGTCTCTGTGCACTTTACCGCTGCTGATCAGTGCTAAAGTGCAAGTGCTCCCTACATAAATTGTACTGTTGATTTATTTATCCATGGTTGGCATATTTGATTTATTGGTAAGTCCTAGTAAAGTGCACTAAAGGTGCCCAGGGCCTATAAATCAAATGCTACTAGTGGGCCTGCAGCACTGATTGTGCCACCCACATAAGTAGCCCTGTAAACAGGTCTAAGACCTGCCACTGCATGGTCTGTGCGTGCAGTTTGAAACTGCCAGTTTGACCTGGCAAGTGTAGCCACTTTCCAGGCCCAAACCTTCCCTTGTACTACATGTAAGGCACCCCTAAGTTAGGCTCTAGGTAGCCCTAAGGGCAGGGGGCAGTGTATGTTAAAGGTGGGACAAGTACTGATGTGTGTTACATGTCCTAAAAGTGAAATACTGCCAAATCCAGTTTTCGCTGTTGGAAGGCCTATCTCTCTCATAGGTTAACATGGGGGTTGCCTTTAAATAACTTTAAAGTGCGGATTCTCTTTGAGAGCAGATAGAAATGTGGGGTTTGGGGTCTCTGAACTCACAATTTAAAAATACATAATTTAGTGAAGTTGGTTTTTAGATTGTTAGTTTGAAAATGCCACTTTTAGAAAACAGGCATTTTCTTGCTTAAACCATTCTGTGACTGTGCCTGTTTGTGGATTACCTGTCTGGGTCAGTTTGACAGTTGGGCTGTTTGCACCTCTCCTCTAGACAGGGACTCAAAGGGAGCTAGGGTGTAACCTGAATATCCTGATGAGCCATCTGAGCTAGAGTGGAGGGGGGAGTGGTCACTGACACCTGAAAGGGTTGGGCCTGCTGTGGCAGGCTTTGGCAGTACAAAAAAGGGCTGAGACTAAATAATTGGGTAGGTAAACCAATGTTTTTAATTTCCTTTCCAATTGTAAATACAGTCCAGTATCCGTTCTATGCTTCTTGTAGTTCTTGGGGTTGTGTTTCAGTCCTTCGTTAAGTGTTGTCCTTTCTTGTTTCCTTTCTCTCTTCTAGGGCGGTTACTTGTCAGGTTCTGGATGCTCCAGCGCGTTTTACCGAAAAAATAAACAGAAAACGCGAAGGTAAGTTGGTGGGTGGTTCTGGGGTTCTCTTAGGTTAATAGGTGGGGAATGATCTCCAAGAGGGAGAGAGTGAGGGTATCCCACTGTGAGTGTGAGGAAAAAGGGGTTTGTGGTGGTCTTTCCATTAGTGCCTGTAATATTTCTTAGTGCTTCCCAATTAGAGGGTGAGAAGTGCTCTTGCTAGTGGGGGATTGCCGCACTCCTTTTCCCCTCTCCCACCTCCCCTGTTCCCTTCCCCTGTGCCCCTTTAGCTGTGGCCTCCCTCGTCCCCAGGAGGGACCGTACCTTGGAAAGCCACGACCCTCCGGGGTCGTGGCAGGTTCCTCGGGTGTTCTGTTCCGGCGTGTCGCTGGAATGGTTGCTGGTCTTCTCGGCTCCTGAGAAGAGTCCTCGCTCGTCCTGTTCTTCCATGTTCGGGTCTTCTTCTTCCGTCCCCTGCTCCGTGGCGTCCTCTCCTCCCTCCTGGGAGTACGTCTTCATTTCAATGCCCCGTAGCTGGAAGTCCGTTTCCGATGCGTCCCATAGCGTTCCCATGCTACCATGGGAACGCGGAACTGACGCAACGGGGTCGGCTGAAGGGTTCCGGTTCACGGAAGGAGGAGACGCGATCTCGGAGACCCGTCTACACACCCCATCCCATGAACGGTCCTGGTCGAGGACCGAAGAGGAGGAGGAGAACCGAGACAGGTAATCGGCGGGGCCCTGCTGAGAACCCGGGACATGGCGCACCTGGAAGGTAAAAGGTTGGAGTTCAAGGAACCACCGTAACACTCTGGAATTGGAGTCCTTGTGGGATGCAAGCCAAGTAAGAGGAGCGTGGTCAGTATACAGTACAAAAGGCCTGCCGAGAAGGTAATATTGCAAGTTCTCTACAGCCCATTTAATGGCCAAACACTCTCTCTCAATGGTGGGGTAATGGCATTCTCGTGGAAGAAGTTTCCTACTGATAAAGACAACCGGGTGGTCAAGTCCTTCCTTATCAGGTTGAGTGAGCACAGCCCCGAGACCGATGTTAGAAGCGTCAGTATAAAGATGGAATGGTCTAGAGAAATCAGGACATTGTAATACTGGGTCTGTGGTAAGGGACGTCCTTAACTGTTCAAAACTACTCCTCTGAGAGTCTGAAAACTGGACTAACGTGTTGGGGCGGTGTTTGGCCAGTAGATCAGTAAGAGGGGCAGCGATAGTGGAGTATCTCGGTATGAATCTACGGTAATAGCCCACCAGTCCTAAAAAGGATCGTAATTCTTTCTTGGTTTTTGGGGGTTGGACTTGCATTATGGCCTCAATTTTATTTTTTTGTGGTTGGAGGGTCCCATTGCCTATCATATAGCCTAGATAGGAGATTTTTGTATTCCCTAATACGCATTTTTTTGGATTAGCCGTCAGCCCGGCTTCCGCAAGGGTAGTGAACACCTGGTTGAGATGCCGGAGGTGATCCTGCCAGGTATCACTATAAATGACAACGTCATCTAAATAGGCAGCTGAGAAGGTTTGAAAGGGTTTTAACTACCTGTCCATCAACCGTTGGAAGGTAGCAGGGGCTTCGTGGAGACCAAAGGGTAGAACTGTGAACTGATATAGGCCGGATTGTGTGGAGAATGCCGTTTTCTCTTTGTCTTCAGGAGCAAGTGGAATCTGCCAGTACCCCTTAGTTAGATCCAATGTGGACAGGTATTTAGCTTTCCCTAATTTTTCTAAGACGTCATCGACACGAGGGATAGGATATGTGTCAATTAGTGATATGTCATTGAGTTTGCGGAAATCAATACAAAACCGGACAGACCCGTCGGGTTTTGGAACCAGAACTACTGGAGAACTCCAAGGACTAACAGAGGGTTCAATTACTCCTAGGGCTATAATTTTCTCTATTTCTTCCTCAATGACATGTTTCCTGGCCTTGGGAATGCGATAAGGTCGAAGCCGGATAGTCTGTCCTGAGGGTGTTTTTATTTTGTGATGGATCAAGGAGGTTCTTCCAGGTATGTCAGAAAAGAAATGTGAGTGTTGTTTTAACAGAGCGGACAGTTGTCCCTTCTCAGTTTCGGTTAGAGAACTATTAATACAGGGATTACTCTCCGGCTGTTGTCTTTCCAAAGGGAAAAGTTCTAGATCTATATCTTTGCATGGTGAGATAAAGCATCCGTTCCCTGTTTGAGTATCTAACCTATCTACGGGTTCCCATTTTTTTAGGAGGTTTACGTGGTAGATTTGGGTTCTTTTGGGGTGGGCACTTAGCTCTATAAGGTACGTGACGGGAGAGACTGCTCTAAGAACTCTATAGGGTCCCTGCCATCGAGCTAATAGTTTTTGCTCAGACGTTGGCCTCATTATAAGGACTTGATCATTCGGGAGAAATGTTCGTAACTTACTTCCCTTGTCGTAATAGACTTTTTGATTGTCTTGGGCCTTCTTGAGATGTCGCCGTACATCTTCCCATAGGTTTTGTAAGTGGGTTTTTAGCTTATGGACATATTCTAGCAATGGTTTCCCCTCCTCTTCCTCCTCTTCCCAGGTTTCAGCTGCCATGTCCAGAAGACAACGTGGTTGTCTTCCAAAGACCAATTCGAATGGGCTATGACCCGTAGAGGACTGTTCGTGTGTTCGGATGGCATAAAGAACTAAGGGTAACTTTTGATCCCAATCCCTTCCAGAGTCGTCTACTATTTTCCTCAACAGTGTCTTTATGGTACAGTTATAGCGTTCCACTAGACCATCCGTTTGGGGGTGATAGACCGACGTTTTTATTTGGGTAATTCCCAATAACCGACATATCTGTTTCATAAGGTTTGACATGAACGGTGTGCCTTCATCAGTATGGATCTCTTGGGGGAAACCTGTCCTAGTGAAGACTGTTATCATGGCTTGTGCCACCGTTTTGGTAGTCATACTTGATAAGGGAAGGGCTTCAGGGTATCTCGTCGCATAGTCTACTATGACCAGAATGTAGGTGTGTCCCCTAGATGATGGAAGTAGTGGGCCGATTAAATCCATACCCACCCTGCTAAAGGGAATGTCAATGATGGGTAGAGGCTGTAAGGGTGCTTTTCTCGGTATTCCTGGCTCTGTGAGTTGACACCTGGGCCATTGTAAGCAGTACCTCCTAATGTGGGAGTAGACCCCCGGCCAATAAAACCTCCGTAGGAGGTATTCCTCAGTTTTTTCCCTACCGAAATGGCCCCCTCCTGGCTGATTATGTGCTAGGAAGAGTACTTGGTTCCTATATAATTCTGGAACCACTAATTGTTGTTTGATTCCTCCTGTGGTAGATGTGGTGATTCTATAAAGAAGGTTTTTCTGAACTAGGAAATAAGGACCCACCTCATTCGTGGCTTCAGTTTTAGCAGTTCTCCAAGCATGAGTGAGTGTGGGGTCTTCTCCCTGGCAGGTTCGAAAGGATACCGGAGCGTTACTAGTCTCTGCTACCACCCTGTTTGGTTTTGTTTCCTCTCGGGCTTCCTGAAATTTCACTTTCTCTTGTCGTTTATCACTTCTGGTGAGCTTTCTGCGGCTTGGGGGGCACTCAATAAAGCTATCGGAAAACGGGGCTTCAGTCCACCACTCTGGGTTCTCTTTCTGGGTTCGGGTTCAGTCTAGTAGATGATGGAACCGGATATAATCAGTCCCGATAATACAGTCTTCAATCAATTGGTCCGTAACTCCTACCGGGAGGAAGTCGTGATATTCACCCCATTCCAGCTCGACTATTGCAAGGGGATACTGTTCTTTATCGCCATGTATACAACAAATAGTGACCCATTGGCTTGAGGTCAAGTCTATGGGGTCTATTAAATTTTTTCGGATTACGGATTGACTACAACCCAAATCAATGAGGGCAGAGAGGAAGCGTCTGTGTATTTTTATGACTTGTTTGAATTTTGAATTCCCCTCTCCCGTACATAATACCCTGCGTCGGGTAACCCCTATTTCCATGGGTTCAGCCCCATCTGATCTTCGGGGACATACCCTTGCTATATGACCCCATTCCCCACAACTAAAACACTGTGGTAAATGCATTGGATGACCCTCCCCCTGTTTATGCGTCCCAGCGTCTTCCAGTGGGTACCTCGGGCGGGTTTTGGTGGTGGTGGTATGGGTTTTATGGCTGGTCTGGGCTGTAGGAGTTTCACGTCTGTAGACCGGTGGTAAGCACAAGCCAGGTCTATAGCAAGCTCCGTATCTACCTTGGGATGTTGCCTTATCCAATTTTTAGTACTGTTGGGTAATGAATCCAAATACTGTTCAAGGATAATTGTTTTTATGACATCTTCCCTGGTGGTTCCTAACGGGCCCAACCATTTTAGTGCTAAATCTTTAACCCGGAAGTAAAAGGTACGCGAATCCTCATTCTGTCCCCATTTCACCTTCCGGAACTTTAATCTATAATACTCTACATCATGACCAACCCTTTCCAATATACTCCTTTTTATGTCCTTGTATGGGGTGGTACCTCCCGGATTAGCAGCTTGGTAGGCCGTCTGTAAAATTCCCGTGAGTAATGGTGCGATGTACTGTCCCCATCGTTCCTCCGGCCATTGAGCGGAGGAAGCCACCCGTTCAAAGTTGGTAAAGAAGGAGTCCGGATCTTCTCCTTCCTGGAATTTTTGTAAAACGGAGCTCGGGACATTGGGGTGTACTTTGCTGGCTGCTATGGTGTCTGTTAATTTCTGCAGCGCAGTCTCATGTACAAGCTGGTTGTTTGCCAAGATAGTGGCTTGGCTTTTTAGGGCCGATTGTAGGGCCTCCCTGTCTTCCCTAGCCTCTCGTTGGTGTGCCTCCCATACTAGTTGTAAATGACGCTGGCCTTCCGCCAGTTGTTTAATCATGTCCTCTAGGGTGGGTTTGTCACTCATTGTATATACCGCCAAATAGTCTTCGGGAAATATGATCCCACTTCTGACACCACTGTGGCAGGCTTTGGCGGTACAAAAAAGGGCGGAGACTAAATAATTGGGTAGGTAAACCAATGTTTTTAATTTCCTTTCCAATTGTAAATACAGTCCAGTATCCGTTCTATGCTTCTTGTAGTTCTTGGGGTTGTGTTTCAGTCCTTCGTTAAGTGTTGTCCTTTCTTGTTTCCTTTCTCTCTTCTAGGGCTGCTACTTGTCAGGTTCTGGATGCTCCAGCGCGTTTTACCGAAAAAATAAACAGAAAATGCGAAGGTAAGTTGGTGGGTGGTTCTGGGGTTCTCTTAGGTTAATAGGTGGGGAAGGATCTCCAAGAGGGAGAGAGTGAGGGTATCCCACTGTGAGTGTGAGGAAAAAGGGGTTTGTGGTGGTCTTTCTATTAGTGCCTGTAATATTTCTTAGTGCTTCCCAATTAGAGGGTGAGAAGTGCTCTTGCTAGTGGGGGGTTGCCGAACTCCTTTTCCCCTCTCCCTCCTCCCCTGGTCCCTTCCCCTGTGCCCCTTTAGCTGTGGCCTCCCTCGTCCCCAGGAGGGACCGTACCTTGGAAAGCCAAGACCCTCCGGGGTCGTGACGGATTCCTCAGGTGTTCTGTTCCGGCGTGTCGCTGGAATGGTTGCTGGTCTTCTCGGCTCCTGAGAAGAGTCCTCGCTCGTCCTGTTCTTCCTTGTTCAGGTCTCCTTCTTCCGTCCTCTGCTCCGTGGCGTCGTCTCCTCCCTCCTGGGAGTCCGCCTTCATTTCAATGCCCCGTAGCCGGAAGTCCGTTTCCGATGCGACGGGGTCGGCTGAAGGGTTCCGGTTTATGGAAGGAGGAGACGCGGTCTTGGAGACCCGTCTACACCTGCCCTCACACAATGCAGTCTCCAACCCGCTGTGTCTGGGGCCTGGCCTGGACAAGGAAGGATCTCACAAACACTTGAGACTTTGCTTTGAAGTTTGCCAACTTCAAAGGCAGAAAGGGGTATAAGTATTGGACCCAAAACCTCACACTTTTAGAACCTTTCTGGAATCAGGAGGAACCTCTGCCAAGGAGAAGAGCTGAAGAGCTGGAGGAGGAGTACTGTCCCTTTGCTGTGTTACTTTGCTGGATGGGCCTGCAGTTGCTGCTTCTGTCTTAAAAGAGAGAAAAGGGTGAACTTTGCTGTGTATCCTGCTTGAGAAAGTTAACCAAGAGCTTGGAATATAGCTTGCCTCCTGTTGGAAGTCTCAGGGACACCAAAGACTTCAGTTCCCTTGACCTGAAGCTCTGGGAACTGTGTGTTTTATGCTGTAAAAGAAGAAAAACTACTGCGACGCCAATCAAAAGGCCGCTGGCCTGCACTGTGACCTGCCGACTCCACACGGAGCCGCACTGCCCCGCTTCGCACTGCGACCCTGGCTCACCGATGCCATCATCGGACCACTTCACTGTGCCGCTGCTCGCACTGCGACCTGTGGGCCCACACTCCGGCCTCGTCTGCTCACACTGCAGCCTGGGCATCCCCGACGACGACGCTCATGCTGACACCAGCTCCGCTGCCTGCACCGTGGCCTTTGGACACCACTTGTGAGGAGCACAAAGCACCTTCCCATCCCGCACCACAGCTCCGTTCCACCTACGCCAGCACCATCGACTCCAGTGTTGTCAACAGGCGTCCCTGTCTGCACCGCAACCCGTAGATGCTGCCCAGAGCCGTCCCACACCACACTGTCGACTTGGGCCTACCAACATCAGCGCTTCAGCGACGATGACGCCTCTGCCTGCACCTTGACCTGGTGACACCGCACATCGCACCTCCCCGCTTCACAGCACAGCTCTGGTCTCACCGACGCCACTGGATGCTGTCACTGAGCCACTGCCTGCACCGTGTCCTGTGGGCACCGCACGTTGCATCGTCCTGCTTCACACCACAGCCCCGACGCCATCCACGTCAATGCTCCTGTCTTCATCAGCTCTGGGCAACACAGTGACTTCAAGGGCCCAACGACTCCCACCCCGACTCCAGAACCGACTCCGCGACACCAGCGACGCCACTCTCTGGAGCTCACCACGAGGATGACAACGGCTTACAAAGCCAAAGGTACTGTTTGCGGGTCTCCCTGACACCGTAGCTGGCCCTCAACGCCACGGCCAGCCTGAAGTGTTGGTTTTGATCGTCATGACGCCATGATAGCCCCAGGTGGAGCTATCAACTTCAAGGAACTGTATTTTCAAGATAATTCTTGCAAAAATCATGTCTTTATTACTGTATGTTGGATTTTTCTTGTTTTGGTCTTGTCTTACACAGATAAATATTGGCTATTTTTCTAAAACTGGTGTGGTGTCCTTTTGCAGTGTTTTCACTTATTACTGTGTGCTATGTGCAAATGCTTTAGACATTGCTTCTGAGATAAGCATGACTGCTAGTTCCAAGCTACCATGGGGGAGAGCAGGGGTTATCTGTGCGGGTATCTCTCTTATCCTGACTAGATTGAGGGTCCCTACTTGGACAGGGTGCAAACCGACTGCCAACTACAGACCCCATTTCTAACAGGCACCTACAGACACCATGGCACAGCGCTGTATTTACCATACGGCGCACCATGAAGCACATTAGGACAATAGCGTCATAATGTATGATGCTATAGTGGTACTTTGCAGGATTAGTGGCAAGGTAAAGGGAGGCTCATTGAAAGTAATGGGTGTGTCATTTTAACGCCTGCTCTCAGCAGGTGTTAAAAATGATGCTAAAAATGGCGCAGTGAAATGTTGTAAATTTCACTGTGACATTTTTATGGGCCTCCCACCGCTGGAACGCCCCCCTTGCATACATTATGCCTGGCGCAGGTGTAATGTGACACAGGGGTTCGCAAAGTGGCATAATGCAAGCATTGCTCCACTTTGTAAATATGGCAAAGGAGAAAGGCCTCTTTAAAGCCACACTAGCGTAAAAAATTACACTAGTGTGGAACTAAGAGGCACTAGGGCCTTGTAAATCTGGCCCTAAATGAGTAAGAGAGGGGAAAAGCTGAAAAAAAGGACTTTCGAGAGATGAGGATGGGAGTGGGAAAGAGTACGTGGACTAAGGCTGAGAAATTAAATATTGGAACTCGTGGTGGAGGATTACAGGTGGCAGGTGATTAATACATGTATTGTATAAGTGAGACTAGGTCATTGTAAGTTGTACAGCGCGTTGCCTGGTGCTGGTAGCTCCAGACCCGTCTTATTGAAGTGGTCTTCTGCACATGAAGAAGTATCCGTCGTGCTTGGCGTCGTTCCGCCAGGTAGATACATTTGCATGAATTACTGTAACTCATCTTAGTTTTTGCCAGAAGGGACAAAGATCCGACATGCATGTTTTAATACGTCAGTCCTTTATGGTTACTGTTTCTTGCGTTAAATGTCTCTTTTTTAGTTGAGCAAGAGGTCTATCAACATATGCTGTGCACGTCAAGGAAAAACTCAGACAATGCCCTCGCTGAGCTAAGGTAAAGGCCAGTAAAAGTACGTTGACTTTTATTTGTGAAGGGTGACAGCTGCTATAGAACACCAAAAGGGGATTTAACACTGACATAATATTTCTGGTTGAATTGCCTGGGGTGTGATAAGGGCGCGGTTCACTGGGCGAGCCGTTCAAACCTTCCAGGAAGTGTTTGAATATTACAGGGACTGCGTGACTACTGCGAGCAGGCTAATTCTTAGAATAAATGAGTGCACCTATTTTGCCTCCTCTCGTTCATATGACTACACAGAAGGAGCTGTTATTTATCTGTGTGCAGAGGTCTCGTGCTAGATGAAACTCCACCACTCAACCAAGCCACCAAACCCAAGGGCGTAACACCGGCCCTTGCAACCCCTGAGGTGCAGAATTGCCCCTACCCTCCTCCAACCTTTTGCGCACTCACACACACACACACACACACCCCTCACTCTCACTCACACTCTTTCCTCGGTGCCCCCATTTATTTCAAACTAAAACCTACGTCTGTCTCAGGGATACTGAAATATTGGGACCACTCATTACATTCTGCTGGGGAGAGGGGCAACAACTTGTGTTACACAACTGAAATCTATCTTGCATGTGAAAGTGGAGGTCACATACATAAAATTATGAAATACGCATTTACATTAGTTTATTGCAAAAATATAAAGCTAATTTGTAATGTTTAGGGCGCCGCGGCGCACATAAAATGTCAACTGCATTCCCAAATGCAAGATATGGATTTTTATAGGCCGGGATGGCACTTGTGAGTAAAAAAACAACAAAGTGGGCTCATTTCCAGGCTGTTGTATGCTTGTTTTAGGTGTGGGAACAATCCGTTCCGTACCCAGTACGAATATTAGGAAAACCTAAGAAGAGTATTATTTGTAAGGCATTTCTGAACCTAACCGTGCACATGAACTAGCACCCATCACCTAAAAAAAGGCAGATATATGTAATAGTAAATAAATGTATTTATATAGTTCTTACTAACACTGATGAGGCGTAATATACATTGTTACTGAGAGTGGTAGACTTGTAAGCCTGTTAGTTGGACGAATAGGATAAAGGATGGATAAAGAAGGAAAGAGTTTAGAAAAGGTTATTTGTAAGTTCATAGTAGAGTCAGAGAGTGGAGGTAGGGGATATTTTGTAAGAAAAATAGGATGAGTCATATAGTAGAGGTTTGGGGAGATCAGTTATTTTAGTTTTTTTCCTCTGCAGTGGGAGGAAAATATATAAATATTTAGATACATACCCACACATAAAATATATACTTACATACAGATTTTAACAAAACACACATGCAAGATAATTGAGATATATAAAATTGTACTAGATAAAGTCCCATATGTCCATGAATGGATACATATTTACAAACTCAGGCTTTTGCCATTTTTATTGTAAATTAATGTGTTTTTATGTTATTTTGGTTTATAAAAAAAATTCGTTTTTGATATATTTATTTTCCAATATTTCCATAGTGAAGCTCTTCTAGGTACAATTGCTATAATTATATTTACAGATTGTGACAGATGTGTTTTATAGGAAAATAAACCCATAAGCATACACCCATCGCCTTATATGTTATTGATGTGTATATACATAACATATATATATATATATATATATATATATATATATAATGGCACTTGCCAGTAGGTAGTTTTAGATAGGACCGAGTTTCCATAAAAAAAAGGTGTATCTTGACTTGGCTATATCTTTGGCGCTGTTTGACAAGTTTTCACAAAATGTTCAAAAAAAAGTGTGCCCAGGGGTCCCGTTGTGCATGGAAAGTTTCAGGGTTATCCATCAAGCAGGGGCCAAGAAAAAGGAGGGGGGCAAAAAAAGTATTTCCCCTGTTAAATTCCATACCTCCCTGTAGTCCAAACAACTGGAAGGAATTACACCAAGTTTGGCAGAAGGGTGGCTTTTTGTCAGAGTCACCAGATCCTTGGGGTCTGTGCACGTTCCCAACAAGTCCACCACAAGACAGCTCCAATACTCTGATTAGAATGTCACAGAGTCTAAGAGAGTCCAAGTGGGGAAAAGGGGATTAAGTAGGGAACAGCTGGGAAGGAGACCTGTAGGAAGCAAAATGTTAAAACACACAATATCAAGATTATACCATATTAATCATTACTAGGCTATGACTCCAAGCATTGTCATATTGGAAACATGGATAACCTTAAGCATGAACTTAAATAACTAGGCCTCAAGATGTTTGGATACCTGTGAGGGAATCAAGAAAGATTAGTACCATTTTCTAATGAACCACTCAATGAAATGTTACACATGGATTAGAAACATCAGAACCTTCTAGCATTACACTTTCAAATTCAAGAATAGTCTTTGCATGAGGACCAGGAAATAATCTGAAAGGTTTCTATGACATTATATGAATTGTACTAGATGGACTTATTATGCACATACAATATAACATCTAGAATTCTACCACTTTAGTTTTCTTAAATGCACGAACATGAATTGCACACATTGCAGATTTCCACAAAGGTTTATAAATGCCATGAAATGCTTGTGCACAATGAATAACATGAGTTAGGCACGAGAAATGAATTGCGCGTCTTGCTGATTCAAAGGTCACCAAGTAAATGCCATGAAATGGTAGCACACACTGAATATCATGAATTAAGCAGAGGAAATGAATTGCGTGTCTTGCCGATTCGAATACCACCATGTGAATGACATGAAATGGTAACGCACAATGAATATCATGAATTAGACACAAGAAATTAATTGCGCTTCTTGCTGATTCGAAGGCCACCATATGAATGTCAAGAAATGGTAGCTCGCACTGAATATCATGAACTAAACACAAGAAATGAATTGTGCGTCTTGCCTATTCGAAAGCCACCATGTGAATGCCAAGAAATGGTAGCGTACAATGAATAACATGAATTAAGCACAGGAAATGAATGGTGCGTCTTGCCGATTCGAATACCACCATATGAATGCCAAGAAATAGTAGCGTACAATGAATAACATGAATTAAGCACAGGAAACGAATCGCGCGTCTTGCCGATTCGAATACCACCATATGAATGCCAAGAAATGGTAGCGTACAATGAATAACATGAATTAAGCACAGGAAATGAATCGCTCGTCTTGCCGATTCAAATTCAACCTTGTAAATGCCATAAAATGGTTGCGCACAATGAATATCAAGATTTGTATACAAAGAATAGCGAATCTAGCCGATTCAAATGCCAGCATGTAAATATCAATAAACATCAAGGGCACTTTCACACGCACAAGAGCAAAATAGATTTATCATGCTAATTAGGCCCAAGAACTCAAAATCC
Source organism: Pleurodeles waltl (assembly GCF_031143425.1). Taxonomy (NCBI): domain Eukaryota; kingdom Metazoa; phylum Chordata; class Amphibia; order Caudata; family Salamandridae; genus Pleurodeles; species Pleurodeles waltl. Next base: position 63,737,346 of record NC_090439.1, on the reverse strand, counting down.
TTCTAGAACGGGATCTGGGGCCCAGCCCGACCTCCATCTTACCGCCCTGATCAAGAATCACCCAGCAAAGTGAAAGGGCGAGGCCTGGAAGATCAAAGTAGGCCTCCGGAACAGGAGCTCAGGAAGTTGCTGCTACTCTGCACCGGGACCTCTAATTAGTGAGCACGTGGAGCTGGGCTGGCTCCCTTATATAGAGTCTTGGCCCAGCCCACAAACCACACCCAGGCATGCTGCAGGGAAAGCTTCTAGAAGGCCCTGGAAAGGGGACCACACCCTGACACACTCTGAAAGTCTGCAGCAGTACATTGCAAATGAACAGTATTTATATGCACCTTGAACATAAGTCTTCAGGATTAAACTCTGCAATGCAAAAGGTTACACAACAGCATATCATGACAATGCAAGTTTGAAGTTCGATACAAGTTCGAAGCTCTCCATTCGCCTTCGGAATAAAAAACACAGGAGAAGCTGCAGGAGACTTAGAAGGGCGAATGAAACCATTCTCCAAGAATTGATCTAGATACTTTTGTAAATGTTGATTGTCATGTTCTGACAGGGCATATACACAACAGTTGGGGAGTATCGCACCTGGAACTAGATCAATTTGACAGTCATAAGATCTATGAGGAGGTAAGTTTTCTGCTTCTTTCTCATCGAATACATCTTCATAGCATGAATACTGCTTGGGCAATTTAACTTATTTCTCTGCTGCAGTGGCTATGTAAGAGTTGCAAACTTTTGGTACTTGAGACTTTTGGAGGCATTGTTCTTTACGTAGCGCAGATGAGAACACAACCTTTCGTTCAGTCCAATTGATCTTAGGATTGTGATGAGTTAACCAGGGCAAGCCAAGGATAATTCCATACTGGGGAGCATGGATCACGTCAAGGATGAGTTTTTCTTTATGTTTCTTTCCTCGGTTCTTATCCTCACAGATTACCAACAAGGGAACAGTCTGAAGAGTTACTGGACCTCCAGTCAAGAGTTTTCCATTTACTGCCTGGATGATTTCTGGGGTCTTTTTCTCAATACATGGGATCCCCCATGCACGAACCAATTGGGCGTCAACAAAGTTCCCGGTAGCCCCAGAGTCTACTAGGGCCTTCTTGAAATAGGTCTTTTTCTTTACTTGAACATTTATGCCCAGCTTGAGATGTCTAGATTGTGAAGGGTCCACAGTGACACCCAAGAGCAACCCTTCTTTACATCTTGGGTGTTTTAGTTTTCTGACTCGACTTGTGCATTGGCTGCAACTTTCTGGACAGGACCTCGTTTGCTCCTTGGTTTGATTGGACATTCTTTGGCAAAATGACCCTTGCGCCCAAAATAAAGACATTGTCCATTTTTTCTACGTAGGTCCTTTTCGTCTTTGGTCAATGGTCTCCTGATTGTTCCAATTTCCATTGGTTCTGGCGTCCTTTCTTTCTGAGTTCTTGAGTCTCTATTATCGTGAACACACCAGGAATATTTTTCAGTCTTTTTGTGTGTTCCCCTTCATTCTGTTAAACGATGATCCAGTCTCAAAACTAGGTTTATTAGGTCTTGACAGTCTGTAGGCTGCGGATCTATTTGAGCTATAATATCTTTTAGCTCCTCTTTGAGTCCCTTGTAGAACAAGGCAGCTTGCTTTTCTTCAGGCCAGGATGTCTCGGCTACCAGCCGGTTACAGTTGGCTAAATATGATACTAAATCTTGATTACCTTGTCGTAAATCTAATAATTCATGATCTGCCGACAATGTTACAGTTCTACGATCAAATACTTGCTCAAATTCACGAACATATTTTCTCCAGTTGTAAAGCAGGGGACTGTCTTTACGCACAAGAGGTATAGCCCAAGTAGCTGCATCTCCAGTCAGATATGATAACAAGAAAGCTACTTTGGACTGGGCATCAGGGAAAGTATGTGGTCGGCAGGTGAAATGTAATTCCACTTGAACCAGGAAAGATTGCGCTTTCAAGGGATCGCCTGAGAAACGTTCTGGAGGAGCTAAAGGAATGGCCGAAGGAACATTGAGGGAAAGATTTGTGGGATTACCTCCAGAGGTCAGAGAGGAAGGACCTGGCCAAGACACACCTGTAGGATTTTTTTCCTTCTTCTCTACCTTATCCTGTAACTGACTCACTCTCTCAGCTAGACTAGCTGTTAAATCTTTTGATGACACCACTTCTGCCTGGAGCTGTGTGATAGCCTTAACTAGCTTGTCCAGTGTGGCCATGCTGAGAATTTACACAAACCAGGAGGATTATTAATTTGTGGGCTCAATATTCTGTCAGAGTCACTAGATCCTCGGGGTCTGTACACGTTCCCAACAAGGCCACCACAAGACAACTTTAATACTCTGATTAGAATGTCACAGAGTCTAAGAGAGTCCAAGTGGGGAAAAGGGGATTAGGTAGGGAACAGCTGGGAAGAAGACCTGTAGGAAGCAAAAGGTTAAAACACACAATATCAAGATTATACCATATTAATCATTACTAGGCTATGACTCCAAGCATTGTCACATTGGAAACATGGATAACTTAAGCATGAACTTAAATAACTAGGCTTCAAGATGTCTGGATACCTGTGAGGGAATCCAGAAAGATTAGTTCCATTTTCTAATGAACCACTCAATGAAATGTTACACATGGATTAGAAACATCATAACCTTCTAGCATTACACTCTCAAATTCAAGAATAGTCTTTGCATGAGGACCAGGAAATAATCTGAAAGGTTTCTATAACATTATATGAATTGTACTAGATGGACTTATTATGCACATACAATATAACATCTAGAATTCTAACACTTTAGTTTTCTTAAATGCAGAAACATGAATTGCGCACATTGCAGATTTCCACAAAGGTTTATAAATGCCATGAAATGATTGTGCACAATGAATAACATGAGTTAGGCACGAGAAATGAATCATGCGTCTTGCCGATTCGAAGGTCACCAAGCAAATGCCATGAAGTGGTAACAAACAATGAATATCATGAATTAAACGCAAGAGATGAATCGCGCGTCTTGCCGATTCGAAGGCCACCAAGTGAATACCAAGAAATGGTAGCACACATTGAATATCATGAATTTAACACAAGGAATTAATTGCGCGTCTTGCTGATTCGTAGGCCAGTATGTGAATGCCAAGAAATGGTAGCACACACTGAATATCATGAATTAAGCAGAGGAAATGAATCGCGCATCTTGCCGATTCGAATACTACCATGTGAATGCCATGAAATGGTAACGCACGATGAATATCATGAATTAGACACAAGAAATGAATCGCGCTTCTTGCCGATTCGAAGGCCACCATGTGAATGCCAAGAAATGGTAGCTCGCACTGAATATCATGAACTAAACACAAGAAATGAATCGCGCATCTTGCCGATTCGAAAGCCACCATGTGAATGCCAAGAAATGGTAGTGTACAATGAATAACATGAATTAAGCACAGGAAATGAATAGTGCATCTTGCCGATTCGAATACCACCATATGAATGCCAAGAAATGGTAGCGTACAATGAATAACATGAATTAAGCACAGGAAATGAATCGCTTGTCTTGCCGATTCGAATACCACCATATGAATGCCAAGAAATGGTAGCGTACAATGAATAACATGAATTAAGCACAGGAAATGAATCACGCGTCTTGCCGATTCGAATGCAACCTTGTAAATGCCATAAAATGGATGCGCACAATGAATATCAAGATTTGTATACGAAGAATAGCGCATCTAGCCGATTCAAATGCCAGCATGTAAATGTCATTAAACATCAAGCGCACTTTCACACTCACAAGAGCAAAATAGTTTTATCATGCTAATTAGGCCCAAGAACTTGAAATCCTTTGAGAACAGGATCGGGGGCCCAGCCCGACCTCCATCTTACCGCCCTGATCAAGAACCACCCAGCAAAGTGAAAGGGCGAGGCCTGGAAGATCAAAGTAGGCCTCCGGAACAGGAGCTCAGGAAGTTGCTGCTACTCTGCACCGGGACCTCTGAATAGTGAGCACGTGGAGCTGGGCTGGCTCCCTTATATAGAGTCTTGGCCCAGCCCACAAACCACGCCCAGGCATGCTGCAGGGAAAGCTTCTAGAAGGCCCTGGAAAGGGGACCACACCCTGACACACTCTGAAAGCCTGCAGCAGTACATTGCAAATGAACAGTATTTATATGCACCTTGAACATAAGTCTTCAGGATTAAACTCTGCAATGCAAAAGGTTAAACAACAGCATATCAGCACAATACATAAATTACGTTATCTTGAGAGTGCTGGATTTTTGCATTCTAGTCGCCTGTAGAGTGCGCACTGCCCTGATGTTGACACTTGTGGACCGCAGATTACCCTTTTTCTTATTTGGTATAAATCCGTTCAGTAGTTTTTGAGATTTTAAAGGCAATCCAAATTTGTATATCTGGGCGGAGCTTAGGCACAGATCTCATGTTGAGATTTGACTGGCTGTCAGCACTTCAACCAGAAAGTGATGGCAGCCATATACCTCATAGCACCACATTGAAATACATAGTAGTGAATGACAGGTTTTGAGGGGCACAATAAGGAGAATGTATAAAGGGAAATGACACATTTTAGTTACAATTTAAATCGTTTGTTGATGGTAGCATACTCATTTTAGGAATTGTGGTGTGTTCTAAGGTGATTTCACCCTGCTGGGATTTCATGAATCAGGTTTAAGTGAAAACTGTTTTCTCATGATGTTTCCCTAGATGTTATGGAAGGTGCTCCAGAATATAAAATGATAGCTTATTTTCTGTAAATTCACACTATATGTTTCAGCCATACGAGAATAAAGTCTGGCATTCTCAGCCAAACATGAACTTCCAACAGGAACAGTCTATCAGTTGATTCCCTTGTTCTCTACTGCAGCGTCCCAGAGTGTTCTAAAGAGCTACTAGAGTGCTAACAGTCTCACTTATGACAAACTTGTGCCACACCTGAAGCCATCTTAATTAAATCAAACTGGTAAAACTTAAAAATATGTAATTTAGAAACAACAAATACCTTCCTCTTCTATTTCATTAAAACATTCTGACATGTAGACTGAAACATACATTTTCAACACAAGCAGCAGACTGCCAGTTAACTCCCAGCTGATCAGCAGTTTACAGCGTTTTAATAAGCATCTAGAGTGCAAACATTTGTTGAAGTATACAGTTTAGTATTGCTTTTAGTGCACCAGAACTCAGCACATGTTTCATGTTTAAAAACCTAAATTAGGAAGCTGCACTGACACGTATTTTAAAAGTGTTCATGTTTATATGTTGTGGCAAACATTGTGCCTCACATGACAGACCCTGTGCCTAATAGAACTGCCAAAGTGCTAACATGATTAAACAATGTTGAAATGTATTTTAATCATAAGAATGAATAATTATTAGTAGAGAAGAAGATGATTTTTAATGATTTATGATTAACTAGCTTAAAGTTATATGTGTGTAGAAAAATAAATGCACATTTCTGTTATACTTAATGTGAAGCTTTAACAAAGATTGCCATTAATATTAAATTGCTTTTGCATATTTTAATGATATATTATTAATACTGAATTCATAAGTTTGCATATTATGTGTGTTTTATTATTGACAATATTAATGCAGTACATTTTTTTGTGTTAGAATAACTAGGCCTGAAATGTTCATATCTGCTGCAGCATAAAATGTTGTCATTTCTTTATCTCTAACGTGAATCTTTCCATTATGTTGTTTCACATAATTAGTAGAGTCCTATTGTATTGTGTGCACGTTTTGCATCACATTGACCTTGGTTGTTGCAACATAGGAACTTGATGACTGTAAGGAGAGCAATACCATTGTTTAAGTGACTTCTTCCTGTGAGAAAGGAGAAAATCATCTTGTGCCACGGAAAAGAACATGGATTGCAACAAGTAATGTACAAATTGTTAAATGTACTGGAGTCACAAAGAAACAGGAGATGAGACCTGACCAAACGCGTGAAGCTGCTGTGATGTTGCAAACTTGATTTTTGTCAAGGGACTGATTGGATATTGCCCCTTTCGTGTAATGTGGCCTCATCGAACTGACCAATAGAACTATTTTGAGTATTCCCAGGTAGGGACGGACTTTCTACGTTTGTGCCAGTACCCTTTTGAATCTTGTTCTGCTTGGACCAGGGGTGTGCAATTTCATAAAATATCTACTTGTCCGTGGGACATATTGCTTCGTAATTCTACTTGTCCTGTAAAAAAATCAACTTGTCCCTTTGGTGCCATAGAGTGGGTGTAGGAAACTACCCTCTTTTTGGCATGGTTACCCCCACTTTTTGCTTGGACTGTTTTCACTGTGATCCTGCTAACCAGGATCCCAGTGATTGTGCTCTCTCCCTCTAAATGTGGTTGCTTAGGACTTTGCACATCCCGCAATTGGCATACTGGTGCCCACATATTACTCCTTAGTATATGGAACTTAGGTACCCAGGACATTGGGGCACCAGGGGATCCCTAAGTGCTACAGCAAGTATTGTACCACCCATGGGAGCCCATGTAAAATGTGTCTGTGGGCCAACCCTCTCACCACAGGTCACTGAACCAGGTCACTGTAATTCACCCCTATGGTAGGCCCTCCTAACCCAGATGGTAGGGTGCAGGTCCCTGTGTTTGAGGGCACCCCTGCATGAGCCGCGGTGCCCCTATGAACTCCAGCTCCATTGCTCTGGACTTCATTAAGTGCAAGAAAGCCATTTTAACCCGTGTACTGGACACAGGTCACTACCTCTGTCCAGCTACATAATGGTAACTCCAAACCTGGACATGCTTGGTATCACACATGTCAGAATCGTATCCCATTATTGTTGCTAGTATTGGTTGTATGATTCCATGCACTCTGGGGGCTCCTATGAGGACCCCTAGCATTTCTTATACCAACCTTCTGGCTTTCCCCTTGCAGCCCGTGCTGCTGCCACACCTCAGACAGGCTTCTGCCCTCTTGCTGCTTGGCCAGCTCAGGCAGAGGAATGCAGAACAAAGGATTTCCTGTGGGAGAGGGAGGTAACCACCTCTCCCTTGGAAATAGGAGTTACAAGGCTTGGGAGAGGTAGCCTCCCCAAGTCACCAGTTTGTTTTGAAGGGCACATTTGGTGCCCTCCTTGCATAAACTGGTTTGCACCAGCCCAAGGGCCCCCGGTCCCTGCTCTGGCACGAAACTGGACAAAAGAAAGGGGAGTGACCACTCCCCTGTCCATCACCACCCCAGGGGTGGTGGCCAGAGCTCCTCCAGGTGGCTGCTCGATTCTGTGATCTTGAAACCAATGTGTGAAGAGGCCCCTTGGAGCATCTGAGTGGCCAGGTCAGGTAGGTGACATCACAGCCCCCTCTTGATAGGTGGTCACCCTGCTAGATGACCAAAACCCCTTCCTGGGCTATTTAGGGTCTCCCTCCTGGGTGGGTCCTCAGATTCGGTGTGCAAGATTCCACCAGGACTCCTTTGCACTGTTTACTTCATCTTCTGGCCACTGGAACCACAAATGGGCTCTTCAGGAACCGACAATCTACAACTTCAGTGACAACTCCGCTTTGCAACAATGTTTCCCCGGCTCCTTCCAGCAACTGCAACATTTCTCTGGCTGTGCATCCTCCGAGGTCAGTGAGACTTCAGCCTGTACAAAGAATAAAGAAGGAATCTCCCTTGGAGTGAAGGAGTCACTCTCCTGCATCTGGAGGCACTAACTGCAAAGACGTCTGGCTGCTTGGATCTGCTCTCCTGTGGAACTGCGTGGATCCTGCATCACAGAGGTTGGTCTGGAGTATTCCCCTTACTCCTCTCTGGCCATTGTTCAACTTGGGAGACAGTAAGCCCTTGTCTTTCCTTGCAGGACAGTACCCCTGTGCATTGCGACTCTTGCAGCTACCAAGGCTTGTTTACTCCTGCTCCAAGGGATCTTCAGACTCTATGTAGCCTCAGCCCCCAGCACATCTTCCTGCCAAGCACAGTCTCCTCTCTGCTGCTCCAGTGACGAGGGACTCCTCTTCAGGTGTCCTGACTGGGTCTCACTGCAACTTGCTGTGCCTGCTGCCAGGAGTTTGAAATGGGGGCTACAACTGCTTCTCTGGGCCTTCTCAACTACTAAGGGTCACGTTGGACTCCCCTTCTTGGGTCAAGTCCCCTGGGCCTTGCTTTTCCTCTTCAGCCTGGCATGTCTTTATTTGCACCTTTTGCATTTGCCAAGGCTTGTTGATGGTTCTCCTGTACCACTAACCATCTGTGACCCGACAACTGATGTGGGAGACCTCTGTACTGCTTCAGGGACTCCTCTTCAGATCCTGCTCTGCACAAGTGGTCTTCTTCTTCCACCTTCGACCTGGTCCTGCATCCAAAGAAGGGTGGGTAGTGGCTTCTACCACAACCGGACACTCCATCATGAACTGAACTTGGTCATCTTCCTTTGCAGGTTCTCTTCTACTGGAATCCATCTTTGGGTTCTTCCTGTCTTGTCCTGATCTTGTACTATCCTTTTTCTAAGTCCTCCTGTTAGCTCTTGGGACAACCAGGTACTTACCCCTGCCCTCCTGGTCGCTGAGGGGCCACTCTGGTACTCACCTCTTGGGGTTCCTAGTTCCTCCAGCTCCCCTCTAACACCTCTACATCCTTGGGGGGGGCTGAATCTCGCATTCCACTTTCTTAGTATATGGTTTGACCCTCCCTTAGGGCCCTCACTATTTTCTAATACTTTTTCTAATGCTTGTTGTTTTTATGCTCCTTACTGATTGCTAATGTGTATATAATAAGTGTGTTTACTTCCCTCCAGTTGGGGGGACTGCCTATTAGTATTCTAGTATTTGTGTTACCATAATAAAGTACCTTTATTTTTGTAACACTGTGTGGTTCCTTCATGTGTGACAGTGCTGTGTGAATATAGTGGCATTGCATAAGCTTTGCATGTCTCCTAGATAAGTCTTGGCTGCTCATCCACAGCTACCTCTAGAGAGCCCTGGCTTCCTAGACACTGCCTTCACTTCACTAATAGGGGATACCTGGACCTTGTATAGATGACAACACCACAGGTGTCCACCACACACCAGGCCAGCTTCCTACATTGGTGTTGCAGCAGTAGGATAAGACACTTGCAATTGCCTTACCACTATGTCACTAATAACATTCCACAAGAAAGCCCACTACTAGTTGTTACGAACACCCTGCACTTAGTGATCAGGATTACTAGTCTGCTAGTTTGGGTACGTTGGGGGTCAGGGAGCCAACTGTTAGAGTAGTCAGGTGCATCCACACCACTCTAGTAAGATGCCTTCAGGGCAAAACACAACTCAAGTCCCATACTCTCAATATAAGAGCTGTACCTTCCAAGAATTGAGGGAGATGTGTGCTTCCAGGAAGCTGAAGACAGGGAGAAATACAAATAAAAGTCTACTTCAGGGGTTCTGGCTCCTGGCTGACCAGGACAATACAGGTAGCCAGTGGGAGGAAGAAGTAGCGGATGACATCCCATCTCAGACAGGGTAGATTTAGACTACACTAGGGATGGTCAGGGAGAATCTGGGGTACACCACAGCCCTGCTAGGAGCACTGCAGGTAGTGAAAAGGGGGGTCACTCAAGTAGGACCACTTTTAGACCTAGAGGGTTGGTTCAGAGAGTCCCCAGAAGGAGGGGTAGGTCCTCCTCTTCTCTCAACACCCATGTCTCTTCAGTATCTGAAGGGACCTACTGCGCAACGTAGGGGATGATTCCCTGGATATGGAACTTAAGAAACTAAGATTGGAGGAGGCCAAGCTGAGACTAAAGCCGCAGCAGTTAGTCCTACATAGGGAGGCCTTAGCAGTCGAGAAGGAGAGACAGGATTTGGGGCTAGCTCTCCATGGTGGCATCAATACTAACTTTAGGGACACAAGGGTCAGGGAGGACTCCTATGGTTCTAGGAACCTGAGTAAGACAGTCCCAACTTACAAGGTGGGAGGTGACATTCGCAAATGGTTCACTGCCTTGGAGAAGGCCTGTAAAGTACAAAGGGTCCCTTAAAGACAGTGGACAGCAATTGTGTGGCTCTCCTTCTCTTAGAAAGGTAGCTATGCGTTCCTTACTGTCAGAGAAGAAGATGCAGATGATTATTCAGCACTCAAGAATGCACTCTTAGAAGGATTTGGGCTAACCACTGAACAATATAGGATCAAGTTCAGGGAGACAAAAAGTTCCAGAAGGCTGGTTGCATTGGAGCAAGGTAAGTACCAGGGCCTGTACAACCTGATTCTGAGAGAGCACATTCTTAATAACCGCATTTCTGATCAGCTGCCTCAATAGCTGTAGGACTCTGATCTGACCTCTCCCGAGAATTGAGAAAGAAGGCAGTCAAATGGGTCCGCAGCAGGGTGAGTAGAAAACCTCACAATGGGTTGACCACAAGAAGAAGGAAACAGGTAAGCATCTCAAGAAAGTTGGGGGCAAACCAATGGAAAAAGAGGTCTTCATCAGGCCCACAAAACTCTTCAGAGGGTGGGTCCAAATCCTCTTCCTCTTCCTTTAGGAAATCTTGGTGCTACATCTATAAAAAATAAGACCATAGGGCAGGTGACAGCACCTGTCCTAAAAAGAGCAGCAATCCCACGACTACTACCTCTCTTACCCCTAGTGCCCCTAGCAGTAGCAGCAAAAGTGGTAGTAATAGTAGTCAGTCCAAAAGTGTAGCTGAGCTCACCTTGGGGACTGCAGTGGGCTCTGGGGTAGTCAGGGAGACCACTGTGGCTGTGTTGGTCTCCGATGGTGGCATTGACCTTGCAACCCAAGCTGCCTGTCCCCTTAATATGGTTAAGTACAGGCAACATCCCTTAATAATGGTGTTGAGGCTGAGGTCTACAGGGACACAGGTGGCAAGAAAAAATAGTGTCACCTGTACAACACCTACTTAGTCAGACGTACCAATTGACTGCTCAACACAATAACACTGTGTGCCACCCCATGGCGGTTATTGACCTTAGCTGGTGGGTGGGGGGGTTACTGGCCCTAAAATGATTGTAGTGTCCTCTGATCTACCTGTAGAATGTCTGCTGGGTAATGACTTGGAGACTTCAGCTTGGGCTCAAGTGGAATTAGAGGCCCATGCAGCAACGCTGGCCATCCCTGGGTGTATATTTGCCTGACCAGACACAGGACAAAAAGAAAAAGGAACAGGAAGCCCTGGAGCCTGGAACAGTGGCCCAAGAGGCTCCTAAAAAAGAAAGGCAGGAAGGGTAAAACTTTGTCCAATGCCCAAGCTTCCAGTGAAGATTCTACTCTGTGGGGAGAGGAATCTACTCCTTGGGTGGAAACTACACCAGAGGAGCTTAAAGCTGATACAGCTGAGCTGTTGGGTGCAGGGAGGTGCAACAGGAAGGAACTCAGCCTGGAATAGCAATCCTGTCCCACACTGGAAAGCTTAAGACAGCAAGCTGCAGCACAAGAAGCAAGGGATGTCAATGGTATCCATAGGGTATGCTGGGATAACAGCTTTATTTACTCAGAAGCAAGGGACCATAAAACTGGTGCCACCAGGAGACTGGTCATCCCTCAGAAATTTAGGGCATTCCTGTTAATCATTGCAAATGACATGCCCCCTGAAGGCCACTTGGGGCAAAGCAAAACTTGGGACAGGCTTGTCCCTCACTTTCACTGGCCCCACATGTCTAAAGATACAAAGGAGTTTTGTCATTCCTGTGTCACCTGTCAAGCTAGTGGCAAGGCAGGTGGTGCCCCAAAGGCCCCCTTAATCCCACTACCAATGGTTGAGGTACCCTTTGAGAGGGTTGAGGTGGATCTTGTTGGCCCCCCTGGACTCTCCCACAGCCTCTGGAAACAGATTCATACTGGTGGTGGGCCATGCCACCAGGTATCCAGAGGCATTCCTCTTAGGACCACTACAGCCCCTGCAGTGGCTAAGGCCCTCCTCAGAATCTTCTCCAGGGTGGGATTTCCTAATGAGGTTGTATCAGACAGAGATGCAAACCTCATGTCTGCTTACATTAAAGCCATGTGGGAGGAGTGTGGTGTCCCTTATAAATTCACCCCTCCTTACCATCCTCAAACAAATGGGTTAGTTGAAAGTACAAAACCCTCAAAGGCATGATAATGGGACTCTCTGAGAAACTCAGAAGGAGGTGGGATGTCCTGTTACCTTGCCTCCTCTTTGCCTACAGGGAGGTTTCTCAAAAGGGAGGGGGCTACAGCTCCTTTCAAATGTTGTTTGTATACCCTGTGAGAGGTCCCCATGCTCTTGTGAAAGAAGGCTGGGAGCAACCTCTCGAGCCTCCAAAACAAGACATTACGGACTATGTATTGAGCTTGAGATCTAGAATGGCTGAATACTCGAAGATGGCTTCCAAAAATCTTCAGGCCAGCCAAGAACTGCAGAAGCAGTGGCATGACCAGAAGGTTGTGCTGACTGTTTACCAGCCAGGACAGAAGGTGTAGGTCCTGGAGCCTGTGGCTCCCAGGGCACTCCAAGACAAGTAGAGTGGCTCACACTCTATTGTAGAGAGAAAAGGGGAGGTCACCTATCTAGTTGTTCCAGGCACTCCTAGAAGCCCCCAAAGGGTGCCTCATGTGAACCACCTGGAACTCTATTATGACAGATCTGACTTGACTCTGCTCATGGCAAATGATGACCGTTAGGAAGAAGAGAGTGACCCTCTCCCTTACCTCTTCTCTCACAATATTGTGGATGGCTCAGTAGATGGGTTGTACTTACAGACGGCCTCTCTGAGCAGCAACAGGACGATTGCAGAAATCTCCTAGGCCAGTTCTCTGAACTGTTTTCTCTGCCTCCTGGTCAAATAACATGGTGTGAACACAGGATTGACACAGCCTGTCTGTCAAAAGTAAAATATACAGGCAGCATGCACATGTCAGAGAGTGATTCAAAACTGATGTGCAAAAGAGGCTAGACCTGGGAGTTAATGAGCCTTCAGACAGTTCCTGGCATAGTCCTGTGGTACTTGTCCCGAAGCCCCACTCTCAAAATGGCAAAAGAGAGATGAGGTTTTGAGGAGACTACAGAAGCTCAATACTGAAACAAAAAAGATGTCCATCCTATCCCTAGGGCAGATTAGCTCATAGATCCACTGGTTTCTGCCAACTATCTAAGCACCTTTTATCTGACTGCTGGCTACTGGCAGATCAAGTTATCAGAGGATGCCAAACTAAAAACAGCATTCTCCACTCCGAGTGGGCATTATCACTTTAAAGTGATGCCCTTGGGGCTAAAGAATGTCCCGACAACATTCCAAAAGCTGGTAAATAAAGGCCCCCAAGGCCTGGAAAGCTTCAGTGCAGCTTATCTTGACGATATAGCTGTCTTTAGCTCCACCTGGGAGGATCCCCTGGTCCACCTTGGGAGTGTACTGAAGGCTCTGCAAAAGAGCAAGCCTCACTATCAAGGCATCCAAGTGCCACCTAGGGCAGGGAAAGGTGGTTTATCTGGGTCACCTGGTAGGTGGAGGCCAGATTCAACCATTCCAGGACAAAATACAAACCATCCTGGATTGGGCAGCCCCTACCACTCTGACCCAAGTCCTGACAGGGAACTATAGGAGGTTCATTAAGAACTAAGGCCCTCATTCCAACCTTGGCGGGCAAGGTTGGAACGCCGGGTGGCTGCCAATGCCGATTTCCGCCCGCCAGTCCAGCAGGGATCTCGCCGCAACACAGGAGCCGGCTCCAAATGGAGCAGACGGTGTTGCGGCCGTGCGATGGGTGCAGTTGCACCCGTCACGCTTTTCACTGTCTGCATAGCATAGCAGACAGTGAAAAGCTGCACAGGCCCGAGGCAGGGGGCCCCACGACTCCCCTTACCGCCAGCCTTGTCATGGCGGTTCAAAGACCTGGGAGTAACCACTCCAATGCAGATGGACTCTCCAGATATTTGCTCTTAGGGAATGAAGCCTCAACTAGGCTGGGTTAGTCTAATTTGTCCTTCATTTGGCGGGTGGGGGTCGTGTAGAAACGTACCCTCTTTTTGGCACGGTTACCCCCACTTTGTGCCTGCTATCAGTATGCTTTGATTCTTTTCACTGGGAGCCTGCTAACCAGGAACCCAGTGATTGTGCTCTTTCCCTCTAAATTTTGTTGCCTAGGATTTTGCACATCCCACAATTGGCATACTGGTGTCCTCTTATATGTCCCTAGTATGTGGTACTTAGTTACCCAGGTCATTGGGACACCAGGGGATCCCCATGGGTTGAAGCATGTATTGTATCACCCATGGGGCCCATACAAAATGTGTCTGCGGGGCTGCCATTGCAGCCTACATAAAAAGGTACATACACCATTTCACAACAGGTCACTGCACCAGATAACTGTAAGTCATCCATATGGTAGGCCCTCCTAGCCCAGAGGGTAGGGTGCAGGTCCATGTGTGTGAGGGCACCCCTGCATGAGCAGAGGTGCCTCTACAAACTCAAACTCCATTGCACTGGACTTCATTAAGTGCGGGAAAGCCATTTTACCCTGTGTACTGGACACAGGTCACTACCTCTGTCCAGCTACATAATGTTAACTGCAAACCTGGGCATGTTTGGTATCAAACATGTTGGAATCATACCCCAATGCTGTTGCCATTATTGGTTGTATGATTTCATGCACTGTGGGGGCTCCTTAGAGGACTCCTAGCATTGCTTACATCAGCCTTCTGGGGTTTTCCAGTTAGCCTGCGCCACTGCTACACCTCAGCCAAGTTTCTGCCCTCCTCCTCCTAGACCAGCTCAGGCAGAGGAAGGCAGAACAAAGGTTTTCCTGTGGGAGAGGGAGGTAACACCCTCTCAATTGGAAATAGGTGTAACAAGGCTTGGGAGGGGTAACCTCGCCAAGTCACCTGTTTGCTTTGAAGGGCACATTTGTGCCCGACTTGCATGAACTGTTTTGCACCAACCCAGGGACCCCATCCATGCTCTGGCACAAAACTGGACAAAGGAAAGGGGAGTGACCACTCCCCTGTCCATCACCACCCCTGGGGCAGTGCCCAGAGCTCCTTCAGGTGGCCGCTGGAATCTGTCATCTTGAAACCAAGATGTGCAGAAGCCTCTGGTAGTATCTGAGTGGCCAGGTCAGGGAGGTCACATTGCAGCTCCCTCCTGATAGGAGGTCACCCTGTTAAGTGACCAAACCCCCATACACAGCTATGTAGGGTCTCCCTCTTGGGTGGGTCCTCAAATTAATGGTGCAAGATTCCACCAGTACATCTCTGCATCGTTTACTTCATCTTCTGGCCTCAGGAACTGCAACTGGACTCTTCAGGAAATGACAGTCTGCAACTTCAACAACTACTCCGCTTTGCAACATTATCTCGCTGGCTCCTTTCAGCAACTGTAACATTTCAAGACTTTAACTTGCACCAAGAAGCAAGAAGGAATCTCCCTTGGAGTGAAGGAGTCACTCCCCTGCATCTGCAGGCACCACCTGCAATGACAACCGGCTGCGTGGATCTGCTCTCCTCTGGTACGGCGTGGATCCTGCATCACAGGTGGTGGTCTGGAGTGGTCCTCTCTGCCCACTGTCAAACTTGGGAGACAGTAAGCCCTTATCCCTCTTTGAGGACAGTACCCCTGTGACTTAACTTTTGCAGCTACCAAGGCTTGTTTACTCCTGCTCCAAGGGCTCTTCAGACTCCGTGTAGCCCCGGCCCTCAGCACTTCTTCCTGCCAAGCAGTATCTTCTCTGCTGGTCCAGCAATTTGGGATGCCTCTTCAGGTGTGCTGACTGGGCCTCAATGTGACTTGCTGTGCCTGCTGGCAGCAGGCTGCCTGTGGGTGCTACGACTGCTTCTGTGGGCCCTCTCTAATGCTGAGGGTCACCTAGGACTCCCCTTCTTGGATCGAGTCTCCTGGGCTTTGCTGGTCTCGTAAGCATGGCATTTCTTCATTTGCACCCTTTGCATTTGCCAAGGCCTGTTAATGGTCCTTCTGTACCACCGATGACTGCGACCTGACAACCGATGTGGTAGACCATCTGCACTGCTTCAGGGACTCCTCTTCGGCTCCTGATCGGTACAGCTGGTCTTCTTCATCCACTGTCGACCTGGTCCTGCATCCACAGAAGGGTAGGTAGTGGCTCCTGCCACAACTGGGCACGTGATCACAAACTTGACTTGTTCCCCTTCCTTTGCAGGTCCTCTTCTACCGGAATTCATAGTTGTCTTCTTCCTGTCTGGTCCTGATCTCGTACTATCCTTTTTCTAAGTCCTCCTGTTAGCTCTTCGGACAGACAGGTTTTTACCTCTGCTCTGCTGGTCACTGGAGGTCACTCTGGTACTCACCTCTTGGGGTTACAAGTCCTTTTAGTGCCCCTCTAACTACTCCACATCCTTGGGTGGGGGACTGTATCACACATTTTGCTTACTTAGTATATAGTTTGGCCCTCCCCATGGTTCCTCACTATTTTCTATTACTTTTGCCAATGCTTGCTGTTTTTATCCTCCTTACTGATTGCTAATGTGTATATAATTGGTGTGTTTACTTACCTCCATTTGGGGGACTGTCTATTAGTATTCTAGTGTTTGTGTTAGCACTATAAAGTACCTTTATTTTTGTAACACTGTGTGGTTCTTTTTTGTGTGACAGTGCTGTGTGACTATAGTGGTATTGCATAAGCTTTGCATGTCTCCTATATAAGTCTTGGCTGCTCCTCAATAGCTACCTCTAGAGAGCCTCGGCTTCCTAGACACTGCCAATACTTCACTAATAGGGGATACCTGACCTGGTATAGGGTGACAACACCATAAGTGTCCACCACACACCAGGCCAGCTTCCTACCGTGGGTTGACAAATTATGGCAGCAATCTCATTTTGTAAGAGCTCTGATAATAACCTCTCTGATTATGCCAGGGCTAATACTATAGTAGGGGTTTAATTCTAGCAATTTCAAGCCCTACTATCGCAATTTCCTTATTTTGCCATCTTTATCAGATCTACATAAGGGAGCTAGAGAAAGCAGTAAGCAATAGTTACAGGGCTGAAATGGCGTTGAGTCTGTGCAAGCCTACTAACATGCATGTTTTAAGGATTTTCACCAGGTCTTTTCTAATCTTTTCCATGCTGAGCAAGGTTGGAAATTAAGTCCTGACAAGGGCAGAAGTAGATGTTCTTCCAGGGTTGGGAAGACAGTAGTTGGATGCAAAGTGAACTTGTAAATGTGCGACAGATTTTCACATGAGCAAATCTACACATACATATTTGCTTGTGCTGAAATACAGCTCACAAATATGTTCTAGGAGTATGATTTCCTGGTCTACTAATGTAAATTCTTTTGAATTCATGAAAGCCACAAATTCAAAGACACATACCATGGGTATACTTAGGTGACTTTCTTTAAGAAATGGGCCCCTAATTAGGGCTGGCATTAACCAAGACACAAGAAGCATATTGCCACATAAAGTAGTTGTGTTCAGTGGCAGGAACTACTGTGGCAATGTGTATTTTTTTAGACCATTTTTATTTCTTTTTTACTTTTTGCCAATGTTTGTTACAATGGTGAGAGCCTGGTAGCTTCCACAACAATAAGTGTTACAAAAGCCATGTCAAAACAAGGCATGCATTGACAAAACCAAAAGACTGAAAACCGATGTTAGATCAGTTGGCTTTGCCAGTGCTTGTTTATTTTAATGTTTCCCATAATCTCGTTGAAAATGATTTCAGTGATTTGTTTGGGAAATACTAGCGTGCCTCAACACATTTTACTAAATGATGCTTCAAAGAAATAGTACCTAAACTTTCACAGTAAATTAGCAAAACGTTTTTTTCTGATCGTTTTATTTTGAAAGCAAAGAATCATCAATCTTTCTTACAAGCTTCTGTAAACATTTATATTTAATCAGAGAGCATTCTGGGAGCATTATATGTAGCCTCATATTGTAAAATGTTTCAAATGTGTGCACTTTTTTTTTTTACTGGAACCACTGTCAGTAGTGCAGGGTGACCTATTTAGAGCGCTCACCCTAATAATGAAGGATTTGCATTAATGAACCACAAATACAAGTTTGAACGTCATTGACTTATGGACACAAATATTACTTCAACTGCAGACAGTTCCCTTCCATGTAAACTAGGAGCTAAAGGGTTTGTGCTACAGAGGGTTGAGCCTATTTGTCCTAAGGACAAAATGAACATGAACACATGTACTTGACCCAAACAAAACATCCTTGCTGTTGGGCTATAGGAATTCCACACCCCTGCTTGGACGTTACCTGATTTCAATGTGCAGCCTGTGTTTTGCATTTTTCCCCCAGATGGTGCTTCTAACAGACTTTGCTGATGATCTACATGTTTTGCTGACGAGACTGAATTGAATGCTGAAACTAAGAAAGGTATATTCTAATATAAATGTCATTTTGCCCTACCCTGCTTTTCTGAGGAGAATTAGCATGCTGACACCTATCTTTTATTTTTCTTAGTTAGTTTAACTTAGCCCAAGATAGATGTGTTGCAGATTATTTATGTCTTTTCTTTTTGACTTTTGCCCGCATGTGTAGCCCGCACCTACACATGTTCCTATGTGCCAATTCTGAATTTGTGCATTTTGCCTTGACTAATGAATTCCCTGTCTGAACTGAAACAAGTTGTTTCACCAGTAATTGCTTTACTATTATGCATTATTCTTCTTGAATGTCTAACAGTGTTGATGTTGAGTAGATTAAATTTGTTTTGTAGATTTGGTCAGCCTATGGTGTTCATGTACCTTTATAATTTGATTTTGTGCACAATTTATGTGACTATGGCTTTGTAGTTATAAAATAAAGCTTTGAAACTTTTTTGATTGGAGTATTCTTCTGTGGTCACATGGGTCATAGTGTTTAACCTGTTGATTGGGTTGATGTGTTTGTAAATGGTTACCAAACTCTTCACAGAAGTGAGTATTTCATTAAAAGGATGACTCCGGATCGATGCAGCTCTGAAGAATGTTTAAAGGGGCCCAGGAGTTTGAGTTTAATATGTGTACTTACATTTAAAAACTGTGAGTGTACTACGAGTCCCATAATACCTCTGTATGGATAACAAGAGGAAATAATTATAATAACAACTGTTCCACTTTGAAAAAGACAGCTTAGTCGAAACGCTTCAGTGATTATTAACAGATTGCAATATGTGACTGAGTAAATAAGAGATCTAAAACACCTGGGAGTGCAGCAATATTGCTTTGTCATGTGATACAAGATGGGTAAAGTGGCCTGCCCATACGCTAGCACCAGCAGTTGAGCGCACTGCCTTGACCACATTTGCTTGCTGCTATATATATATATATATATATATATATATATATATATATATATATATATATATATATATGTATATATATCTTTCATATTTGCCCGCATTCCCCGGCTACTTCCACTCTAGTGGGGTCTGTGCGACGGAAGCCGGCCACTGCTCTATGGAAAGAAAAAAGGAATCCAGGTACTACCATCACCGGTACCTAAAAAATGCACTCCACAGGCTTGTGAAATATGATTAAGAAATTTAATGGCAACACGTTTCGATCTCCCAGAGATCTTCCTCACAGCCAATGGCGACGGTGGTACCTGGATTCCTTATATATCTATATCTATCTATCTATCTATCTATCTATCTATCTATCTATCTATCTATCTATCTATCTATCTATCTATCTATCTATCTATCTATCTATCTATCTATCTATATATAGATATATATAGATATATATAGATATATCTTCCCAAGTTGCTGGCAATGCCCAAAAGGAACGTCTTCTGCTCCACTCCTGTAATTTAAAATTTTACCACACTACTCTTTCAAATAAATGGCGAACCGGTGCTCAAAGTATGTTCCATGTGGATTATTCCGGCAGCATTAGTAGCATGATACGTTTCGACTGGAAACCAATCTTTGTCACAATGCAAATCACCATCTTGCACATAATGGCCTCGCACACTACATTAAGAGGAAGAAGGTACTATCTTACATTGCCTTACAATCCTCCTACATTGCCGGATTACAGGAAACACACATTTCAGTCCCATAATCAAGCAAATTGAAAAGGGTTTGGCAGATCTTGTTGTTAGTAGTAATTGCCCACCACCCTTTCTGATACTTTGACATCTTTGAAAAGATGTTGCCATCTTGTTCCACAAATCTCTACCGGCCACTCTCCTGAATATGCAGACAGACCCATTAGGCCATTATGTTTTCATAAAATTTAAAACTATGGATCCGATTTTGACACAATCAGTGTATGACCCCAACCATGAATGGGACATTTTTTTCTCAGCATCATCTAGACCGGTGTCTGACCGGGTGGACAGAGCTAATGCAAGGGAAAGAGCATTCTTGCACGATTTGCTAAACGATCATGACTTGAAAGATCCATGGCATTTAACATACCCAAGAGATAGGGAGTATATATTTAGGGGGCTAGCCTGGTTTGTAGTGGGTACCAAGGGGTACTTACACTCTGTACCAGGTCCAGTTATCCCTTATTAGTGTAGAAGAGGTGTTTCTAGCAGCTTAGGCTGATAGAAGGTAGCTATAGCAGAGCAGCTTAGGCTGAACTAGGAGACATGCAAAGCTCCTACTATACCACTGGTGTCATCTGCACAATATCATAAGAAAACACAATACACAGATATACTAAAAATAAAGGTACTTTATTTTTATGACTATATGCCAAAGGTATCTCAGTGAGTACCCTCAGTATGAGTATGCCAAATATACACAAGATATATGTACACAATACCAAAAATATGCAGTAATAGCAAAAGGAAGTAATGCAAGCAGTGTAAAGTTACAATAGATTGCAATAGGAGCACATAGGTATAGGGGCAACACAAACCATATACTCCAAAAGTGGAATGCGAACCACGAATGGACCCCAAACCTATGTGAGTTTGTAGAGGGTCGCTGGGATTGTAAAAAAACAGTGAGGGTTCGAAAAATAGCCTACTCTAAGACCCTGAAAAGTAGGTGTAAGTGCATCTATATTCCCCAGAGAGCACAGAAGTGGTGATAGGGGAATTCTGCAAGGAAGAGCAACACCAGCAATGCAACCAAAGTGGATTTCCGGACCTGAGTACCTGTGGAACAAGGGGACCAAGTCCAAGAGTCGCGACAATGTTGAGAGTGGGCAGATGCCCAGGAAATGCCAGCTGAGGGTGCAAAGAAGCTGCCACCGGATGGTAGAAGCTGTGGATTCAGCAAGAACGAAGAGGACTAGGAACTTCCCCTTTGGAGGGCGGATGTCCCACGTCGTGATGAAGCTTGCAGAGGTGTTCCCACGCAGAAAGACCGCAAACAAGCCTTGCTAGCTGCAAGGGTCGTGGTTAGGGTTTTTGGATGCTGCTGTGGCCCAGGAAGGACCAGGATGTCGCCACTCAGATGAGGAGACAGAGGGGCGCCCAGCAAGTCAGGGAGCCCTCACAGAAGCAGGCAGTACCCGCAGAAGTACCTGAACAGGCACTTGGAAGAGGAGTGAACTGGAGTCTACCCGAAGTCAGAAAAGGGAGTCCCACGACGCCGGAGGACAACTCAGAAGGTTGTGCACTGCAGGTTAGAGTGTCGGGGACCCAGGCTTGGCTGTGCACAAAGGAAATCCTGGAAGAGTGCACAGGAGCTGGAGCAGCTGCAAATCACGCGGTACCCAGCAATGCAGTCTAGCGTGGGGAGGCAAGGACTTACCTCCACCAAACTTGGACTGAAGAGTCACTGGACTGTGGGAGTCACTTGGACAGAGTTGCTGAGTTCCAGGGGCCACGCTCGTCATGCTGAGAGGGGACCCAGAGGACCGGTGATGCAGTCTTTTGTTGCCTGCGGTTGCAGGGGGAAGATTCCGTCGACCAACAGGAGATTTCTTCAGAGCTCCTGGTGCAAGAAGGAGGCAGGCTACCCCAGAGCATGCACCACCAGGAAACAGGCGAGAAAGCCTGCAGGATGAAGCGATACAAGGTTGCAGTAGTCGTCTTTGCTACTTTGTTGCGGTTTTGCAGGCGTCCTGAGCAGTCAGCGGTCGATCCTTTGGCAGAAGGTGAAGAGAGAAGTGCAGAGGAACTCTGGTGAGCTCTTGCATTCGGTATCTGAAGAATTCCCCAAAGCAGAGACCCTAAATAGCCAGAAAAGGAGGTTTGGCTTCCTAGGAAGGAGGAAAGGCTAGCAACACAGGTAAGAGCCTATCAGAAAGAGTCTCTGACGTCACCTGCTGGCACTGGCCACTCAGAGCAGTCCAGTGTGCCAGCAACTCCTCTGTTTCCAAGATGGCAGAGGTCTGGAGCACACTCCTTTGTCCAGTTTCGTGCCAGAGCAGGGCTGGGGGATCCCTGAACCGGTGTAGACTGGCTTATGCAGAGATGGGCACCATCTGTGCCCATCAAAGCATTTCCACCAGAGGCTGGGGGAGGCTACTCCTCCCCAGCCCTGACACCTTTTTCCAAAGGGAGAGGGTGTAACACCCTCTCTCTGAGGAAGTCCTTTGTTCTGCCTTCCTGGGCCAAGCCTGGCTGGACCCCAGGAGGGCAGAAACCTGTCTGAGGGGTTGGCAGCAGCAGCAGCTGTAGTGAAACCCCGGGGAAGGTAGTTTGGCAGTCCCCGGGTCTGTGCTAGAGACTCGGGGGATCATGGAATTGTCTCCCAATTCCATGATCTTAGACATGTTACATGGCCATGTTCGGAGTTACTATTGTGACGCTATACATAGGTAGTGACCTATGTATAGTGCACACGTGAAATGGTGTCCCCGCACTCACAAAGTCCGGGGAATTTGCCCTGAACGATGTGGGGGCACCTTGGCTAGTGCCAGGGTGCCCACAAACTAAGGGGGTCATTCTGACCCTGGCGGTCATGGACCGCCAGGGTCACGAATGACGGAAGCACCGCCAACAGGCTGGTGGTGCTTCAATCGTCATTCTGACCGCGGCGGTACAGCCGCGGTCGCCCAGCCGGGTCCGGCGGTTCTCCGCCGGTTTTGCCCCGGCTGGGAGAATCCGCCATGGCAGCGCTGCAAGCAGCACTGCCATGGGGATTCTGACCCCCTTACCGCCAGCCTGTTTCTGGCGGTTTTCACCGCCAGGAAGAGGCTGGCGGTAACGGGTGTCTTGGGGCCCCTGGGGGCCCCAGTACCGCCCATGCCACTGGCATGGGCAGTGCAGGGGTCCCCTAACAGGGCCCCGGCCAGCTTTTCACTGTCTGCCTAGCAGACAGTGAAAAGCGCGACGGGTGCAACTGCACCCGTCGCACGGCCGCAACACCGCCGGCTCCATTCGGAGCCGGCTCCTGTGTTGCAGCCCTCATTCCCGCTGGGCCGGCGGGAATGTCGGAATGGGGGCAGCGCTATTTTGCCCGCGTGGCGGCCAAATGGCGGTACCCGCCAGACTTGGAATGACCCCCTAAGTAACTTAGCACCCAACCTTTACCAGGTAAAGGTTAGACATATAGGTGACTTATAAGTTACTTAAGTGCGGTGGTAAATGGCTGTGAAATAACGTGGATGTTATTTCACCCAGGCTGCAGTGGCAGGCCTGTGTAAGAATTGCCAGAGCTCCCTATGGGTGGCAAAAGAAATGCTGCAGCCCATAGGGATCTCCTGGAACCCCAGTACCCTGGGTACCTCAGTACCATACACTAGGGAATTATAAGGGTGTTCCAGTATGCCAATGTGAAGTGGTAAAATTGGTCACTAGCCTGTTAGTGACAATTTTGGTATACAGAGAGAGCATAACCACTGAGGTTCTGGTTAGCAGAGCCTCAGTGAGACAGTTAGGCATCACACAGGGAACACATACATAAAGGCCACAAACTTATGAGCACTGGGGTCCTGGCTAGTAGGGTCCCAGTGACACATAACAAACATACTGAAAACATAGGGTTTTCACTATGAGCACTGGGCCCTGGCTAGCAGGATCCCAGTGAGACAGTGAAAACACCCTGACATATACTCACAAACAGGCCAAAAGTGGGGGTAACCGGGCTAGAAAGAGGCTACTTTCTCACACAACCCCCCCACCCCCAAACGAAGGACAATAAGGCTAACCTTGGCCAGTTGAGACTTTATTGTCTAAGTGGTGATAAGTGAAGAGTAGCTCTGCAATAGACTGGTTACTCCCTTTATCATCCACTATATGGTTACTTCCCTGTGGCTATGTAAACCACCCTGTTTGAGGTTGTTTAGCTAAGCAACAATGTGAAGATATATTTTCAGAGTTTCTATCAGTAAGTTTTAGTTTAGAGCAGTGGGAATTGTCCACTGGACCTATTTCTAGTGATGAGAATGCCAGACAGGGATGCTGTCTCAGTAAAGCCATAGCTGGGCAAAAACTTTGTCCATATGGCTGGAAGAGAGAACAGGGATGCTGTTTCTCTTGAGTTGGAGCAGGGCAGGGATGCTGTCCTATGAGCTCCACCCTAGGGTAGGGCTGCTGTCCTAAGTGTTGTGAGGCAGTGAAGGGTTTCTGCACTAAAAGTTCTCTGGGAGGGTTCTAGGGATGCTCCATGTTAACTAAAATGGTGCTCTTTTTCTCACCAATATTAGTTATCCCACAGAGAGGTACTTCTACCTCAGGCAGTACAGCTATGCCAGCTGATGATTACCTTGGAACAGGTGCCACCCCAGGAGAGGTTTCTCCCACCACAGGAATGGTATCCTGAATGGCAGGGTGGCTAGGGGATACAGAGATACCCTTTTTAACCTTTTGTTGGAGAGGGATCCTGAGTGTTCAGGCCTTTTTCTCTCCTTTGCTTTTTCATTTCAGTAGAAATTAGAGGGAACAATTCCTCAGGGATACCCAGCATGGCTGCATGGGTATAAAACTCTACCTCAGCCCAACCTGAGGTCTCTAGGTCATTACCTAAGAGACAGTCTACAGGTAAGCTAGGTGACACTACCACCTGCTTAGGGCCAGTAACTCCACCCCAACTAAGCTGAACTATAGCTAAAGGAAGAAACTTAGTGGAGTTATGGACATCAATAATGTTATACTGTTGTCCAATGATGTGTTGTTCAGGAGCCACTAGGTTTTCAGTCACCAAAGTGATACTGGCACCTGTGTCCCTATAGGCCTGGGCCTCAACACCATTTATGGAAACTGTCTGCCTGTACTTATCCATTGTAAGGGGACAAGCAGCCAGTGTGGCAAGGCCAGTGCCACTAGGTGTGACAGAAACTGTCTTGGGACTGACTACCCCAGTTTCTATGATGGACCCATAAGTGAACCCAGGTACACCCTTAGCTTGACTGTTGCCAGCAGTCCTGCCACTACTACCACTACTGCTAGGGGCACTAGAGTTTGATGTATTAGTGGTGGTAGGCTCAGGGGGTTTACCTGGACAGGACTAGTGCCAGGGTGCCCACACACTAAGTAACTTAGCACCCAACCTTTACCAGGTAAAGGTTAGACATATAGGTGACTTATAAGTTACTTAAGTGCATTGGTAAATGGCTGTGAAATAACGTGGACGTTATTTCACCCAGGCTGCAGTGGCAGGCCTGTGTAAGAATTGTCAGAGCTCCCTATGGGTGGCTAAAGAAATGCTGCAGCCCATAGGGATCTCCTGGAACCCCAATACCCTGGGTACCTCAGTACCATACACTAGGGAATTATAAGGGTGTTCCAGTATGCCAATGTGAATTGGTGAAATTGGTCACTAGCCTGTTAGTGACAATTTTGGTATATAGAGAGAGCATAACCACTGAGGTTCTGGTTAGCAGAGCCTCAGTGAGACAGTTAGGCGTCACACAGGTAACACATACATATAGGCCACAAACTTATGAGCAATGGGGTCCTGGCTAGCAGGGTCCCAGTGACACATAACAAACATACTGAAAACATATGGTTTTCACTATGAGCACTGGGCCCTGGCTAGCAGGATCCCAGTGAGACAGTGAAAACACCCTGACATATACTCACAAACAGGCCAAAGTGGGGGTAACCAGGCTAGAAAGAGGCTACTTTCTCACATTATACAATTACTTCCTATGTTCATGGGACTTGCTCCCTGATAGACTTCTTTTTAATGTCTCATGCCTCACTTGTCTACCTAAGCGATTGTACTTTTGAGCCTGAGGGAATCTCTGATCATGCCCTGACAGTACTGGAATTGGATCTAGGGGATGTGTCTCCAGTATCCAAATGCTGGCCGCTGATCTCTCACATGATCGTATTCCGGAGAGCAAACAGAAACGTATTGGTCATTTTCGTCAATTCTTATTAGATAATGAGTCCTCTAAAACATCTGCACAGTTGCTGTGGGAAGCAGGAAAGTCCACCTTAAGAGGTATGTTCATGCATGATTCAGTGATTCACAATCAGGAAATATGTGATACGTAAACCCGATTGGAAGGGTGATATGTGATCTCCCTGAGTCTTATGTACAGCATCCTACAGCGCCTTCCTTGCATCAGTTAGAGCAAGTAAAATATGATCTTAATACACATCTTACAACGCAAGCAGATTATGCTTCACCTGAAATAGCACCATTATGAACAATGTGGTGGTTGACGTTGTGTAGCCATTTTAGCGAACTAGGCCTGTCGCTGTGCACTTTAACCTAGATATATTTTATTCAGGTTTGTTTATTATTTTAACAATAGCCACATTTGCGGTCTTGTTTTTTTCTCTCTATCTAGCTGTTCTATGCCTAGGCCAGCACTGCGTTCTTAAAGAAGACATTTCTTTCACTCTGTGCTTTTCTCAAGGCTGCAGTAAGATAGGTAGCCGGCAGACGGCGTAACGCTTTGTCTCTAGTGTTCATAGAAACATACATACTCTTACGTAGGGATCCATTCTTGGAACATCAGCTGTTTTATTGTAAAAACACTACTTTGACCCATGTATGCTAGAGGGAAATTCCAGCAAGATGACCACAACTGTATGCTGACTGCTGATTGCTTTGCTGCAGCTGCTTAAGTAGACTACATGCCTCTGGCTCAGGTATGAGGGATGATGGATGATGTCTTCCCACCGGAACCTGAAGGGCAGAACTAGAGCTTAACATGCTGTGCTCTAACATAGCCTAGGTAGGAATCATTTGAATGATTTGAGTGACAATATGGTAGCGTTATTTTTATGCTTCACTTTCCTTGTCACAATTTTAATCCTGTCATGCAAGTTATTGCAGTACATGCTTTATTATCTAAGATGCAGTTACTTCAATAAAACCTTATTGAAATATATTCTGCCTCTGACTGTCCTTGTATATGTGAGACTAATGTAACTGAGAGAAATGGATGAGATCTGAGTGACCACGATTTCCCTGAGGAGTCAATTGTGTCATGCGCTCGGCTCCCCAATCACCCCTGCTCTTGGGTGGAGATGAGGATCTGCTTGTTAGCCGGAGCAAAACCCGGATTAGGCCGACAGGTGTCACCTGTAGTGGGTTCAGTCTCAGTCTGCCGCTCAAATCCAGTAGTCTCATTAGTCTAATGAGAGCCTATGAGGCATGGCACTGCCAACATTTGGTCAGGCTCTAATTTTCGGGTACTCCTGAGTATCTCTGTCTCACTACATACAAAGACACCTCAGTGCTGTATACGGAGACGTCTGTGGTATTGAGGATTTTCCTCCTCATCTAAGTAGGGAATACCTAACTAACGCTGTAGGTTGTTCAAGCTTGTACTCTAAAAGGATAATCCCCATTTAGTGTGCTTATCTCTGAACAAAAATGTACCATTCATTATGGCAAACCTGCCACAGGTAGCAATTGCAGTCAATATGCGACTACCCCGTACTGCACATTTATTGGCACATGGGGGGTCCTGTTACATTTGTTGTTGAGGCTCATCCAGCCTATAGAACAGAATTTTTTAATTCTTTTAATTCTCGGGTCACATTTCCAGCAGCTGATGGGAACACAAATACATTACACCACTATACACCTGCTAACACACCTGCACAATATAGAGCATATGCATATCTAGAAATACCTCGCTTGATGGCGCCCTACCCGTACAATTCTACATATTAGGTTAGGTCCCCTAAGTAATGATGGTCCTATCTGGCCTTTATTGGTCACATATACATCTCACCCTGCTGCAGCAAACTTAACAGCAGCTGAAGTCCATCGCTTATATGCTGAGCTGATGGCAATATACAGACAATTGGTACAGTTTGTAATGCAAACATTAAATACAAACCCAGCACGTGCTGCTCGGCACAATCACATGCTGTAACGCCAGGCATTAATCCAGCAACTATACATTCGATCATGGGTAAAGTACCCGCCAAACGAGAAGAGATTCAGTTTTGGCTAGCTCAAAAGGTTTATGCACTGGAAGCAGTCTTTACCCATACGGGACCTCAGGACAAGCATAGAATATTAACTATGTGCTTGCCATTTGGGATGGTTCCCACAGTAGATAACTGCAATACTTGGGGCACGGTATTTGCCACGCTCTATACTACGGCACACAGTACTCTGACACTTAACAATTTACCGGAAGTGTTGAAACAAATTCAAGATGAATACAAGGCTGCCCCAGGCCTGGGCTTAGGGATTCAACTAATGGGCAATTTTTCCACGGTATTCTCAATTATATTAGGTAACCTTAAAGGAGAGTCAGTAGCACTAGCAGTGCGCATGCGGCTCCCGGATGTTCCTCCACATGATCAAGAACGTGAGCTGCCAAAGAATATTGCAGAGACCTACTCTAGGATTGGTGTAGATAGTCTGGGGGCCAGACCTTCAAAATCACAATTCCAGGGTAAATCTAATAAAGATTCTACCAAGCAAGCTCCTGAGGGTACTAAGAAACGCTGGGATAAAAAACAACAAACACCTAAAAAAGAAAGGGAAGAATCTCCACATACGGAGACCCCACAAAATAGATATAATCTCAGAAATAGGGATAATCTAAAAATGCCTGATAGATATCAATATACTGATACATGCCAATCTCATTCTTTTCAGGACTCACCGGAAAAACGCAGTGAGAGAAGTAAGCGGTCAGAGCAAAGAACTGAGTATGTGAAACCGAGACAGGAATCACAACGCTCTACATAAGTTTCAGTTAAAGAAGAGAAACTTCCCCAACAAAAACACCAATTTAAAAAGAAAAAAGTGGCAGCAGTTGCAGTTCGTCATGCCACTCAAGAAGAGGGCTCTATTGAAGAACAAGAAGTGGGCATTAGCGTTATTAGACAGCCCGGCAAAGATCAGAATAGTTCACCGGAATCTTCAAGAGCATCTGGAGGTGAAAGCAACTGATTACTTCTTACAAATTAAAACTGCGGACATGCGTGTCTGTATGCCTGATAGAGTGTACAAAGTAATGATGCAGTAAGAAGGAGATATTGAATGCACAATCTACGCAATCTTTTGAGGCCGCGTCGTAAATATATATGATATTCTACTGGCCGAAAGGGATTGGCCACCTGAATTTGTCCATACTTGCCCATATGGGGGAGAAGTTATGAAACCTTTCTCGCCCCTTTTTCCCGATGAGCTCGCAGAATCCTACGCCATCGTTTGGGCATTGGCGCAGGCACCCCCGTTATATCGCAACCATGTAGGGTAGGATAAAGATTCCCCCTATCATGTAATTTCTATTAAAAATCAACCCCAACCTCAACCACAGTATCCAATAAAACATGATGCAAAAGCACCCGTGAGGGAAATCCTCACACAACTGGAGTACCAGAGCCTAATCGAACCCTGTGTCTCACCAATGAATAATCCCTTATTCCCGGTAGCTAAACCGGACCATTCATACAGAATAGTCTTAGACTACAGACATTTAAACATGCACATATGCTATACAAAACTCACATAGCAAGGCATCATGAACAACATAGTCTGCAAAAAATACAAAACAACATTGGATATTTCCAATGGTTTCTTCTGCCAAAATATAGTGCCTGAGAGCAGAGACGTAACAAGTTTCAGCGCACTAGGCTCCCAGAAAAAAATCTGTTGTTTACCACAAGGGTACAAGAACAGTCCAGGGCTGTACGCGGCTGGTGTGACTTCAATATTGCACGACATTGACCCTGAAGCATTGTCCTATGTAGATGATATCTATCTCATGGATGATGAAATACTGCAACATCAAAGACGGGTAGCCCACATTGTTGTAGGATTTGCCAAATTTGGCTATAAATTCAATTTTAAAAAACAAAAATAGTCTTCCTTAGCGTCCTGTTTTTGAGATATGAGCTATCAAGTAAAGGAAAGAGCCTAGCGCCACAATTCTTGTGAAAATGCGCACAGTTACAACCTCCAAATACAATAAAAAACACCAATCCCTATTGGGTTCCCTAAATTTTGGCAGAACTTACATTCCAGATTATGCATCATGCATAAAACCTTTATATGACTTAATACGTCCTGATTTTTCCAGTAAATTCTGGACAGTCAAACACACGTATCCTCAGAGCTTTGCAAACAGATATGCTTGCAGCACAACACCTACACACAAGGGACAATGAAAAACATCTGGTCATCAGAGTAAGTGCTGGTGCCATTGGTTTCACCTATGTAAGTTTCAATGAAGGTGAGACAGTCCCGATTGCATACAAATGACATTTGTATTTAGCAGCAGAACAACGCTTTGCTCCCACTGAGAAAATTCTCACTTCTGTTCAAATGGCTGTCATTAAAGAAAGACCACTGTCCCAGGGGAAACACATTATTGCCCTATCTCCAATTCCAGTCCTTGAGTCTGTTATCAAAGCCAGAGTTCCAAATGCTAAAGCATTACATCCATGTTGGATTCAATGGGCAACGTCTTTGACAGCCACTGATGTTGACTATATTTTTGACGCAAAATTACACACTCAAGAATTTTTGCAATATGAACTAGACTATCCAGTTCCGGCAAATACACTGCCCATTGATCAATATCAAAGAGTACACCGATGGCTTACCACAACCAGCAATAGGCACAAAGCATCAATATTCCACTGCTTGCGCAGTCATAAGTGGCTATATGGGGGCTAATAAATATTGTCCCCCACATACATACAAACAAACCCTAGGGGATTGCACAGCACAACTAGGAGAGCTAAAGGCTCTGGTGATGGCACTGGAACATATGGACCCTGCACAGCTAACACTGCCTGTGATTCGTACTATTGTGTCCAGTCCTTCAATAAATACCTGCATTACTGGCGCCAGAATGAGTTCAGAGATTCTAAAGCCAACACCATTAAACACAGACTTCTGTGGGGGAAAGTAGCGGATTTGAAGGAAACGCTACCAAATGTCCATATGGTACATACACTTGGATACCAGCACGTTGGAATACACATTGCTGGAAATACACTGGCTGATGAAGCAGCCAAATCAGCAGTAGCTAAGGCTTCTGTTGCTGCAGTAACTCGTTCTGGAACGAAACCGGACGATGACATATGGGCTGCCATGAAAGCTACGGCTGAAGACACACCCTATCCAAAAGTATTTCCTGCTAAATATTCCTACCAAATGGGAGGCTTTCTTGATGCAGAAGTAAAAATATCAGGTGTGGGAGTTTGAGTAATTCCCCATAAAGACATAAGACCAGAGTTGATTAAAGCAGTGCGTGAGAGGGTTGTATCTACCCATGCTGGTGTGGCGGCTACAATATCATTATTGCAAGCACGTTATTAGTGGCCAGGTCTATATAAACAGACCAAGCAGTATGTACTTTCTTGTGACATCTGCCAACAAATTAAGGGCTCCACCTTCAAACGCCCACTGCAGACACCCCTCCTAATTTCCAACAAACCTTTACAATGTGTGTACTTGGACCATTGAGGTCCCCTAACACCAGACAATGCATACAAATACATTTTAGCTGCAGTTGGCTCTTGCTCCAGATTTCTATGGGTGTGGCCACAATGTGCGGCTGACACTCGGACTGTTATTAAGGATTTGCAAGTGTTTATCGGCATATATGCAGTTGCGGCTTTCCACTTGGACCAGGCTCCTGCTTTTGCCTCAAGGGCATTCAGGGACGCCATGGCTTCATTAGGGATCCAACTCCATTACTTGTCTCCATTTCATCCGAAGGGAACTAGTGTTGTGCAGCGACGAAACTGTGATTTAAAGCAGTCCTTAACAACCAGGGATTAGGTATGGGCCGTAGTTGGCTAAATCACCTGTATGGTGTCCAGAGAGCACTTAACAATCTGCCTAGAAGGTCAGTGGGGGGGCTTACTTCATATGAGTGCCTGTTTGGAACTCAAATGTATGTTTCAGATCTTGATGGTTCTGGCGTGGAGGCGGCAGAAAAACCTTTTGACATAAAAGTCACTGTCTTACAGAAATTACAACAGTTCTGTAATGACAACGCTTCTGCCAGTGCTGCCTCCACAGGAATTAAGGATGTACCAATAACATCCACCAGCTGGATTGCAAAAGTTGGGGATCCAGTATGTGAAAACGTTGCTGTGAAAAAGGAGTTCAGTCCTTCTTATCGTGCACCGGTCCCAGTCTTGGGAACACGCGGTACCAGAACTTTCATTCTACCACCGTTGGCTGGTGCTAAAGAAAACCACTTTGTATCTATCAACAATGTCAAGTTACACCATGTGGCCGATCCTGCACAGCAGACCAAGAGGAGCAGACAGTAGTCCCCGAATCCCTCTCACTACTGGTCAAGACATCCCTCTACAAGTTTTGTGCAGCAATGCTGACACCTCTCCGAGCTTGGGAGGGTGGAAAATGATCTTGCATTAGTTCCACTAACATCTGTTACAACATACAATATAGAAATTACTGATTGATTTGACACAACTTCAGCACAGATGGATGGCATCATTTATGTGAACCACCGCGGGATACTCCTACCAGTTCTTCTCCTACAAATACGGGTCCAGCTTTTGCAAGAACTGCTTCTGGATACTCTGCCGACATCAACAACACTTTTTTGGACTCAATTGCCTCTTCTACATCTGAACTGCCAAAAACATGTAAGCTGATAAACTGGCTTAAAACAAATTACTTTATTTTCCCATGGAACTATCTGTGGCTTTCCTTTACTATGTTAGCTTTCCTCCTTTGGATTGGCTTTGTCATAACATTCTTTCTATTAATACATGGTAATTTTCTTTCTGAAAGATCAACAGTTGAACTGGTGGATGAGGTCCTAAAACCCAATTTTTCTTCTCACAGGGTTCGCAGAGACTTGTCTTTCATGAATATTTCCGCTATACCAATTCCTGATGGGAGTGTTTGGGAAAAAGTCACATTTGATATATACGGTCCCACAGAGGTCATTCAAATACCACACATGTCTAAACTTTCTATGAACGATGTAATAATAGGGCTTCTGATGACTGGGATATAAAAACAGTTCATTCCATGATGACTGAATTGCAGTATTTTATTGTATTTGAACATGAGGATGTTTATCAATCTAAAGAGAATTATGGTGATATGTACTGCCATAATTATTATGGACACCATTTCATTCACAGAGTGAGTAGCCCAAAGACTATTTTTAATTACACACAATGGGAACATTGTCCAACTCCACCACAAGGGAGTTTTAAGACATAGGGGGTCATTACAACATTGGCGGTAAAAGCTGCTTACCGCCGTGCAGAAGACCGCCAACACACCGCCGTGGCGGCGGAATTCCGCCACAGCCATTATGACCCATAGCTCGGAATCCGCTAAAATCTAGACACCCACACAAGTCCGCCACACCAAAGGTCAGTGATAAACTGGCGATAACAAAACCTCCACCGTCACGCCAACAGGAATATGCCCACACCATCACGACCCACAAATCCACGCGGCGGTCTTTCAACCGCAGTATTCATATGGTGGTACACACCGCTGCGCTCAAAATACACACCCTGATACACATACACACACTACTCCCACAAACCCAATACAATATAAAACACACACCCACATCACCCACAAACCCCCACGACAACAATTGCGACAGAAGGCCAGAGGAAGACACCACCAGAAAGAGCACTAGCATCCACAGGCACTCAACACCATAACTCACAAAACATCTACGCACCTCACACAACACACCTCTAAATATCACCCCACACATCACAACACACACCACCCCACACATCACCCACACCACCCCATAGCACCGCAAAGACACCCCAGGTTTTCTGAGGAGGAGCTCAGGGTCATGGTGGAGGAAATCATCCGGGTAGAGCCACAGCTATTCGGATCACAGGTGCAGCACACCACCATAGCTAGGAAGATGGAGCTATGGCGAAGAATCGTGGACAGGGTCAACGCAGTGAGACAGCACCCAAGAACTAGGGATGACACCAGGAAGAGGTGGAAAGACCTAGGGGGGAAGGTGCGTTTAGTGGTCTCAAGACACCAGATTGCGGTTCAGAGGACTGGCGGCAGACCCCCACCTCCTCCCCCAGAACTTACAACATGGGAGGAGCAGGTCTTGGCTATACTGCATCCTGAGGGCCTCGCAGGAGTAGCTGGAGGAATGGACTCTGGTAAGTCAAACCTTAAACTACCATATCCCCCACCCTACCTGCATGCTATCACCTAACCCCACCCTCGCCCTCACCCCCATCACTCCAACTCCTAACACATGTCCCACTATCACAAACCACACATCCCAAACCCAAGCCCTGCATGCAACACCAAAGCATGGACACCCTTCACCAAAGCATGTCCACTGCATATACCCATACACCCCCTAAACCATTATCACACAAGGTCCCACACAAGAATGGAAGCACTGGGGTACAAGGTGACCCACCCATTGCACACCATGGCACATACAGATGCAATAATCATGCCTTTATACCCCTGCAGGACCCCTACCCAACGTCACCGGACAGGAGGGTCCAGACATGTCCACTCCACCAACAGAAGAGGCCCACAGTGATGACAGCAGCTCTGTTCAACTGGATCAAGATGACCAGCCTGGCCCATCTGGGACCTCGGGACAGTTGATTCCCCTCACACTGGCACAGGCCACTACAGAGCTTACCCCCTCTGGAAACACCAGCACAGCACCCACCTAGCGGGCCCATACCTCTGTCCATAGGACACATCAAGCAGCAGTGTGTCCACCACTACAGGGAACCCAGGCTAACCCACCACCCCAACAACACCAGGGACCTGGGGGCAGTGGTAGTGGGCACACGGTTCAGGGGACAGAGGCCCAGGAACACAGGGGAACTGGGAGGGCTGCTGTGCGACAGGGGGAGGACAGGCCCAGGGAAACCACTCTCCACGAGGCCCTCTCCAACATCTTGGGAGCCTACCACCATTCCCAGGAGACAATGGCAACGGTACTGGCCAAGTTTCACGAGACCCAGCGGCTGCAGGAGGAACAGTAATTGGGCTTCAGGGAGGAACTCAAATCCATCAATTTTACCCTGGGCACCATTGTAGGGGTGCAGAAGGAACTCGTCAACACTAGGAGGGACACTGTGGCACAACAAGGGGCCCCTGACACTAGCCTGGACGATGAACTGCCCACCACCTCCACCAGCGCTAGTGGACAGGAGGCACTGCCACAGGACCACGACACCAGCACCACACCCCCTGCAGATGGAGAACCACCCCGCAAGTGGTCCCTGAGATCCAGGACAAAGACAGAGAACAATGCCAAGACCCCTGCCAAGAAATGAGACCACCCTGATTGTCATCCTTCTGTCCCACTTTGTCACCCTGTCCATACTTAAACTGCCCTAGCTCCACTTCCTATGCCCCTTTGGACAATGCACCTGTGAGACTAATAGACTGGACTCTGCCATGGACATTCCTCCACCATCACCCCTGACCATTTTACAACCCCCTCCACTATTTGGCACTTAAATAAACACCCTTAAATCACAAAACAATCTGGAGTCAGTCCGTGCTTTCGAAAAGGTGTATTTGCAATAACTGTGGAAAAATGCTATATCCAATGTAATGTCAACATACCTATGTCACACAGCTCTAGTCCATGCGGAAACAAAGCAGAGGTCACACAGTGGGACCCATATCTGTGAAATCGAAAGGGAAAGTGACAACTCAGTGTCCATACACTGGGTGAAAATGACAGACAGATGAGAGGTAGAAGAATTAAATCAGATGTAGCAGGCACTGTTGTCTTCTTACCTGTGTCTCACTGGAAGTATTATTGGATCAGCGTGTTCCTGTTGCCTATGTCCTCTTCTTCTGATTCCTCGTCTTCACTGTCCACAGGCTCCACAGCTGCCACAACACCTCCATCTGGACCATCCTCCTGCAGAAAAGGCACCTGTCGTTGCAAAGCCAAGTTGTGAAGCATACAGCAGGCCACGATGATCTGGCACACCTTCTTTGGTGAGTAGAATAGGGAACCACCTGTCATATGGAGGCACCGGAACCTGGCCTTCAGGAGGCCGAAAGTCCTCTCTATAATCCTCCTAGTTCGCCCTTGGGCCTCATTGTAGCATTCTTCTGCCCTTGTCCTGGGATTCCTCACTGGGGTCAGTAGCCATGACAGCTTGGGGTAACCAGAGTCACCTGCAAATGTCGAGGGACAACTGTTAGACACACACTAACTCTTAGGGACATACCCAGACACCTAGTCACACTGTATTGGGTCCATGTCCTCACCAAATAGCCACACACGGTGCCTCTGGAGTTGCCCCATCACATAAGGGATGCTGCTATTCCGCAGAATGTAAGCGTCATGCACTGAGCCAGGAAACCTGGCATTTACATGGGAGATGTACTGGTTGGCCAAACACACCATCTGCACCAGAATGGTAACTCTTCCGGTTTCTGTACACCTGCTCACTCCTGCGTGGGGGGACCAAGGCCACATGTGTCCCAACATTGGCACCTATGCTGTTGGGGATATGTCCCAGGGCATAGAATTCACCTTTCACTGTAGGCAAATCCTCCACCTGAGGGAAAACGATGTAGCTGCGCATGTGTTTCAGCAGGGCAGACAAAACTCTGGACAACACGTTGGAGAACATAGGCTGGGACATCCCTGATGCAATGGCCACTGTTGTTTGAAAAGACCCACTTGCTAGGAAATGGAGTACTGACAGCACCTGCACTAGAGGGGGGATTCCTGTGGGATGGCGGATAGCTGACATCAGGTCTGTCTCCAACTGGGCACACAGTTCCAGGATTGTGGTAAGATCAAGTCTGTAGGTGACAATTACATGTCGCTCCTCCATTGTCGACAGGTCCACCAGCGGTCTGTACACCGGAGGATGCCATCATCTCCTCACCTGCCCCAGCGGACGTGCTCTATGGAGGAGAACAGCGAGCAGAGAGTCAAACAACACTGAGGTACGTAAACACAACTTTATAGGAAAATGTTTGAAAATCGGCATATGGCTGTAGTAGTGTTTAAGCAAGTGACGCAGTGTGACGCAGTCAAAATTAATGCCATGTGGCCTCCTGAAATGGCAGCTGCCTGACCTGTAATGTGGGACAAGGGGACTTGAGATAACTGCACTGGCGTTGTACACCGGCGCGGTAGGCGGTCGAAGACTGCGGCGCAATCCTGCATTGGTTAACATTGGGTCCCAGGAGCCAATGACGATGTACGCCGGCGGTGACGGTACGCACCACCGCGGACCTCACCGCCATTTTCTGTCTGTTCAATCACTTGATACCTGATCTTCAACAGGAGTTGCAAGTGCTGCTGTGACCTCAGTCTGGAAGATACAATGGCTCATGTGTCTGAGAAAAGGGCCCCTGCCTTCAGCACGGAGGAGTTGGGGAAACTAGTGGATGGGGTCATCCCCCAGTACACGCTACTCTACGGTCCTCCAGACAACCAGGTGAGTACACTGTGAGCATGCTGTATGGGCAATGCCTGTTTGGAGTAGTGTTGATGAAAGATAGGGGGGAGAATGAGGCGTGCATGATACGACGGTGAGTGCATCTTCATCATGGCACGGGTAGGGATGCGGGTCAATGACTGTGACGGTGCGGACGGTTATATCTTCTCCTTTTCCCCTGTACTATTCCTGTAGGTCAGCGCCCACCAGAAGAAGGATATTTGGCGTGCCATCACCAAGGAAGCCCGGACCCTGGGGTCCACCACAGACGGAGCACCCACTGCCGTAAAAGATGGGAGGACATTCGCCGCTGGAGCAAGAAGACGGCAGAGGCCCAGCTGGGGATGGCCTCCCAATGTGGGAGGTGTGCCCATCGCACCATGACCCCCCTGATGTTCCGGTTCCTGGCGGTGGTGTATCTGGAGTTGGATGGGCGCTTGAGGGCATCACAGCAGCCACAAGGGGGTGAGTACACTCTCATTCTGCTGATTCAGCGTGCATTGTAGGTGTCTGGGTGGGGGAGGTGGGCTGTGGGTTCCCCTAGTCCAGGGCGAGTTTAGTAGGCAAGGTCCCTTCTTAAGGCAGGCCCTGTGGCACCCCACCCCACCTGTGTTCAGAGCCAACTACACCTAGTGACCTGTGACTTCCATGTGTGCAGCAATCGGGCATAGGCCTTGTAACCCATGTCCCTGTGATTAATTAGGGAACTCTAAGTGCACGGCGTAGTGCAGGGGGCTTCTGTCTCTGTAGTGTCCGCCAACGGTATCGGTATTGGATGCACTCAACATTTCTTTCTTCTGTCTTCCCCCCTTTTTGTGGTCTCCCTGTTCTTGTGTGCATTAGCATTATCAGGCGGAGGAGCAGTGCCACCGGAGCAGGAGGGAGCTGCATCCCACGTGGCCCTGGAGGGCGACACAACGGAGTCTGAAGCCACCAGTGGGACGGAGGGCGAGGGGAGCTCCACAGCGGGGACAGGATCTGAGACCAGCGACACGGACTCCTCCTTTGATGGGAGCTCCCTTGCGGTGGCGGGCCCCTCTGTGCCTCCTGCATCTACAGGTACAGCGGCCACCCCCCTACCAGCACCGACCTCCCAGCAGCCCCTCAGCGTGTGCCCCGTGGCCGCTCACCCAGGAGGGTGGGCATCTCCTTCGCCCCAGGCACCTCAGCCCCTGACCCAGTCATACCTGCTGCCCTCAGTGAGGAGGCCTTTGACCTCCTCAGGTCCCTCACTGTTGGGCAGTCTACCATTTTGAATGCCATCCAGGGTGTAGAGAGGCAGTTGCAACAGACCAATGCGTACCTGGAGGGCATTCATTCTGGTAAGGCAGCCCAACAGCGAGATTTTCAGACTCTGGCCTCAGCACTGATGGCAGCCATTGTCCCTGTCTCTAGCCTCCCCCCTCCAACTTCCTCCACCCAGACCCAAACCCCTGTACCTCAGCCTATCCCAAGCACACCATCCGACCAGCATGCACACACCTCAACACACAAGGGAAGCTCAGGCAAACATAAGCACTACATATCCCACAGGCACTCACGCAAGCATCATGCACATGCAGACATACCAACAGCCACTGCCTCCACTGTGTCCCCCTCCTCCTCATCTCCCTCCTCCCTCCCAGTCTCGTCTCCACTCACACCTGCATGCACTACATCTTTAGCCACTACCTCCATCACCAGTACACCCACCACCACACCCCGCTCACATGCAGTCACCACCCCCACTACCATTCACACATCCCCTGTGTCCTCTCCCAGTGTGTCTCTGAGCCCACCTCCCAAGGTACACAAATGCAGCCACACACCCACCCAACAGCCATCCACCTCATGACAGCCTCCAGCCCATGCACCTTCACCCAAAGTCAGCAAACGTACACCTCCTACAACCACTACCTCTTCCTCCACTCCCAAACCCCTTCCATCAACCTGTCCCAGTGTGTCCCAAAAACTTTTCCTGTCCAACCTTGACCTCTTCCCCTCACCTCCCCCACCCCTTCAGTCTCCTAGGGCCTGCCTTTCCAGGTCCCAACCCAGCACCTCAGCCACAACATCTGTGGGAACAGTGCTGCCAGTAGTAACCGGCTTCTGGAGTGCGCCAGGCAGCAGGGCAGCCAGTGTGCCAAGGAGCCAGACCACGGACAGTCCTCCACCTCAAAAGAACAAAAAGTTGGCCAGTGCCTGGCGGGAGAGAGGCAAAACATCCACCACCAAAGCCTCTCCCAGGGGTATAGTTGGGAGTGTGAAGACAGCTGCGCCACCAATCTAAGGTGGGGAAGGGGCTCAGAAAAACAGGCAAGTCTGCGAAAACCTGCCCGGTGGACAAACCCGCCACCAGCACCGCTGAATAGGACACCGCCGCCACAAGCACCGCTGCCAAGGACTCCGCCGCCACCAGCACTGCTGAACAGGACACTACCGCCACAAGCACCGCTGCCAAGGACACCACCGCCACCAGCACTGCTGAACAGGACACCACCGCCACAAGCACCGCTGAACAGGACACCGCCGCCACAAGCACCGCTGAACAGGACGCCGCCACCACAAGCACCGCAAGCCAATGAGCGCCAAAGCTTCCGACGCTACTGAGGCCGCCACAAGCAGGATGAATCAGTCTGGGCACAAGGCCCCCTCCAGAACCAGTGGAGTAAAGCATCAACTACCTCTGTCCATGGCAGGGTAAAGCACTCTGGGCACAAAGCCCCCTCCAGAACCAGTGGAGATTTACATCCACTACCTCTGTCCTTGGCAGGATGAAGCACTCTGGGCACAAAGCCCCCTTCAGAACCAGTGGAGACTGTTACCATTTGAGAGACTGTGGCTTTGCACTCCCCAGGATGCAGCAGTGGGCAATCCACCCACTGTAAAGACTTGTGAGACTGTGGCTTTGCACTCCCCAGGATGCAGCAGTGGGCAACCCACCCACTGGAGAGACTTGTGAGACTGTGAGACTTGTGAGACTGTGGCTTTGCACTCCCCTGGATGCAGCAGTGGGCATGGAGACCCCTTGTGGATCTGGTGTCGTGCACTCATCCGACTGAGGTGCCCCCCCTTCCCTTCCCCCTGAGGTGCCAGTTGTATTTCTATCTGATGCCCCAGCAGTGTTCTCTCCGTTTTGATTTGGCTATTGGGTGTGGGCCTTGCCCATGCATTTTGGGCCCAGTGGTCCACGGACTATGATGGTGGAATACCTTGGACTTGTATTCTTTGTGTATATATTTGTTTATAGTGTAAATATATATTGTTTTTATTTTTATTTTTTTATTACTGTATTTGAATAGATTACAAA
Organism: Pleurodeles waltl; assembly: GCF_031143425.1. Taxonomy (NCBI): domain Eukaryota; kingdom Metazoa; phylum Chordata; class Amphibia; order Caudata; family Salamandridae; genus Pleurodeles; species Pleurodeles waltl. The sequence continues at coordinate 63,696,430 of NC_090439.1, read as the reverse complement.
CATTCAACTCATTTCCTTTTGTCCTTGCATTCTTCCAGGTGGGGTTGGGGGTTGTTAATGTAATGTATCAACATGTACTTGTGTGTGTGTTGTAGTGGGTGAGGGTGGGAGTGTTGCGTGTTGCGTGTGTGTATTACTCTTTTTTCCCTCCCCCCCTCCCCTGTGTCGTAGGTGCAGTACTCACCGTGGTCTTTGCCGCCGGGTTTCTTGTTCCTGGTAGAGAAGCAGAAAGATAAAGGCTTGGAGTATCTGGAGCTCGGGTTCCATGGCGTCCTGGTTCCTCATGGGGTGTGTAGAGGTGAGCGTTTTCCCTTCCAAGTCCTGTTTCCGCCGTGTTTTTGTTTGCGGTGAATCCACCCCGGAAAAGGTGGCGGATTGGACTGTTGTAATACAGTGGGTGGAACGTTGTCTTCCGCCTGTCTGTTGGCGGTTACCACCGCGGTGTTTGTTTGTACCGCTGTGGCAGTCTGACTGTTAAAGTGGCTGTCTATGTTGCCGGTTTCCGCCACGGTCGTGATTCCATTTTTTTTACCGCCGGCCTATTGGCCGCTGTTGGTCGCTTTAATACCGACCGTCAGGGTTGTAATGACCACCATATTCTGAAAAATGTGCATATTTTTCTGGGCACACTGTTAAGAATGCTGAGTCATATTATTTCAAATTGCCATTGATGGAATATGTACATATATTATCGACAGATACAAAATTAATTTATTCTGATTGCTTTGTTTCCCGGTTGGATATACGTAGAAGGCCATGAATATTGGTTAAAGTCAATTGACTTAAAAAGTGTTTGGGGAACAAAAAAGTTGCAAATAAGGGGGAAGAAAGCTTTATTCAGATCATGCCTGATACCTGTTCAAATGATATTTTTAAATGAAACTGTACAACAGACAAGTTGTTTAGGCTTAGCAAAGATTAAGGAATTGAATGTGCCCAGTATTCCTGCCCTTGCAAAATTTTATAAATGGCAAAAGTATATCAATTTAATTGAAGATCAGCTTGATGAATGTGTCCCGAATGGTACGTTTAATGATTCACTGTCACGTCCTGGTGGGTAGTAATTGTGGCCAATAGATACCAATGGGTGTCGTAAACTTCACGGGGTTTAGAACAAGTAGACCAGACTATCGCTATGTGTCATCTGAACATGCAGGCATAATAACAACATACAGTGTAGGGAAAGTATGCCAGCAATGTTTAAGGAGTTCCTCACTAGATGCTGTTATAGAACACCTCAGCCTTCTGTCTATTAACACTGATTTACAGGATTTCCTGTTAAGCTCCAGAAAACAACGCAGAAAGTGCTTCTTATATGCAGTCTACAATGAAATTTGGAAGCTTTCTCAACAAGAAGCCGCTGCCCGATGAAGGCAAATAGAGCAGGAAAACTTTCAGAAGGCATTAGCGCTTGTAGATAACAGGATTAATACCCTGTCCAACTGGATATACACCTTAAGTAACATAGTTTCTTCTGCAATAGACATAATACAAAGTGACATGTCTTCTTTACACCATGGACAGAATCAACTAAGGTCCATTATGCAGTTCGGTTGGACACTACAAACACTGAAGTCAGGTCATGTTCCCTGGTAACACATTAGCGCAAGGGACATATTTTCCACATTTAATTTAATGCAACAACAATAACTAATGTCTAAGAAAGAAGCAACTTATATCATGTTAAATATTGAAAAATTAGAAGAGTTGCCTTTCACTGTGGCTGAAATACCATCTACTGAGTGGTTAATACACGGGTTATTAATTTGCCAATTTCAGCAATTCACGTCCTGCTTAAAACACTTTCCAGTAGGCAGATATGAAAGGCTACGAGATAGTTATATCCATGAGGTGTGGGAGCTGCCCTTCTCGTACAAATGTCTCAGTGGGATGAAAGAGGTCTTTCTTAGCAGTAGTGAATGCAAGACTTCTGTCAGCCATTCCATGGTTTGTAAACAGCTGTCCTTGCACGGGGCGTGGAACTCTTCAGCAGTGAACTTGGCTTGTTATCTGAAGGGAGTTCCAGTCCCCTTGAATGGACATGTGTTCCAGGTGCTCTCAAATGGCAGCTAAGTCCTCCTCAATAGTGAAAACTGTTGTGGGATGCGAGCCGGAATACTCTATGTTGTTTCGGTCTCTAAGATTGTTACATGCTGCGGGAGTGTACTTTTTCCTCCTACACGACAGAGGGAAGTAGCTGAGATTTGGCCCTATGTCGCTACTTCAAATGTGAATTTTGACAAGTTGAGCAGACTCAAGGCTTTATTGTTTCAAAAACATGTGGCGCTCACATCTGCATGTGAGATCTTTGCGCTTCAGGTGGCAAGGTCATCAGCAGAGATACAGTCCCTTTTAAGTACTAACTTTCCAAGACACTTTGGTGAGCACTTGGGATGAATATTTAATGCGTCAAGTACTACTGGAATCGCAAATTTCTTTAAGGCTGTTGGTTCTGGTTTCATTCACACCTTCTCCTCTATATTTGGTTTAATACCATCAGCCATCCACTCAATATTTTCCTGTATTTTCGGGGGATTTCCAATAACTTTGGCTATAATAGGTGGCATCTTGCTATTGCTACTTTTTCTTCACAATGGTTGTCCTGCCGCAAGAAGGAGGACTGAAAGCGCTCCCACCAGTGCAGCTGTGTCATGAATGCATGATGCAGTACTTTGGAGCAACACTCCTTGAGCAATTGGAGTGTAACTGGTCTCTGTCATTCAGACCATTTTTGCATTGTGTGTAGCCTGTGTTTCGGTGCCCAGGTACTCGTTTGAACATGCACTGCAAGTTTGTCTTTCTATGCAGCGCTTGCTTTCATTGGAAGCTGATCTGTTGATGTTCTCGCTGAGGGCTCATTACCAGACATGCGCGTTGAGGGTGTGTTTGCTACGGGAAGCTGCTTTTGAGTTGCCCTTTGTGGATGAAGCAGCTCTAAACATATTGTTGGGCACACCACGGAATGCTGCTGCCCTGGCTGGAGCTCAGGCTTTGGAACTCAAATGTAATGTAAATTCGTACTTGTAAAGCGCACTCCGACCCTAAGGTATCAAGGCGCTGAACGCATACCGCTGTGGAACCCCTCCTGGCTTTTCCCTGTGAGGTGCCCAATCCTGGGCAACCCCCAAGGTGAAGCCAGGCATCCCAGTGCTGTTGGGGCCACTGTGGAGATTAAGCAAGCTATTGCCCAGAGTTGCAGAGTGAGACCCATAAATTAGATTAGGCACCGAGGCGAGAAATATCCTGTCCAGGGAAATTGAGCCCCAGAACCGCTGAGGCGGGAATTGAACCCTGGTCCCGGGCTAGATCTCTGCATCAGAGGTCTGCCTCTCTAACCATTGTGCCACACTTCTCCACTTGTTTTTCCTTGCCGATGAACATCCTACTTTACCACCTGCCGAAGTGGAAGATTTCCTGTCTTCAATCATCCCGGAATTGATTGGCAATTCCAAAATGACGAATCCAGCCTTTTTTATGACACACTTACCATTTTAAATTGTCCTTTTTACATATGCTCAAGTGTCTTTTTTACTTATTATTATTGACATACCTATATATATGTCTTAGGCTGAGTTTTAGTAGCTTTTATATATAATTAGGTTTTGAACCACCTTTGAACCGGCAAGGGGAGGGTGTTGTGTGGTCATTTTAGTTATAGCTTCATACACGTTATTTTAGAGAACTAGGCCTGCCGCTGTGCACTTTAACCTAGATATATTTTATTCAGCTTTGTTCATTATTTTAACAATTTAACACGTTTGCGGTCTTGTTTTATTTCTCTCTATCTAGCTGTTCTTTGCCTAGGCCAGCACTGCGTTCTTAAACAAGACATTTCTTTCACTCTGTGCTTTTCTCAAGGCTGCAGTAAGATAGGTTGATGGCAAACGTGGTAATGTTTTGTTTCTAGAAACATACACACTCTGAAGAAGGGATCCTTTCTTGGAACATCAGCTGTTTTATTATAAAAAGACTACTTTGACCCATGTACGTTAGGGGGAGATTACACCCAGATGACCACAACAGTATGCTGATTGCTGAGTGCTTCACTGCAGCTGCTTAAGTAGACTACAGGCCTCTTGCTCAGGTATGAGGGATGATGTCTTCCCAGGGGAACCTGAATGGCAGAACTAGAGCTTAACATGCTCTAGCATAGCCTAGGTAGGAATTATTTTCATGATTCCAGTGACAATATGGTATTGTTATTTTTTTGCTTCACTCGCCATGTCACAATTATAATCCTGTCATGCTTCATCGTCCTATTTCTTGCAGTACATGCTTTATTATCTAAGATGCAGTTGCTTCAATAAAACCTTATTAAAATATATTCTGCCTCTGATTGTCCTTGTATATGTGAGACTAATATAACTGAGAGAAACGGATGAGAACTGAGTGACCATGATTTCCCTGAGGAGTCAATTGTTTTATGCGCTCTGCTGCCCAATTATCCCTGCTCTTGGGTGGAGATGAGGCTCTGCTAGTAGCCAGAGCAAAACCTGCATTAGTCCGACAAGTGTCACCTGTAGTGAGTTCAGACACAGTCTCACCCAGAGCAGGTGATTCTGCCACTCAAATCCAGTAGTCTCATAAGGGTAATGAGAGCCTATGCGACAATAATACCTAGCCACTGATGAATAGAATAAAACAGATCTTCATGTGATGGTCTGCCCTCTTTTTTGGGTAGCGTACAGATCACTAAGATGGTGACAGCTCCCAGATTTAACTATGTTCTTGGTATGCTACTCTTGATCAATCCTGTGCGTACACTTCATAACACAAATTGGAATATAAAAATGTTTATCTGGGCTGGCAGGAAACCGTATCTTAAATAAACAAAGTTGCATGTGGATATCAGGTTGGGTGTTCTCCGGCTTTCTGACATGTGGCTTTACTATCTGCTTCAACATTTATCACAACTGGCATATCTATTGGTTCCTGTAGCTGATCAACCTCATTGGGTATCATGAGAGTGAAATATTGTACAGGCTCCAGTGGATTTAGGTATCTTATACAATACTCACATTTTGACAGCACAGTTCTGTCTTTCCTTCTTAGGGGCTATGTGGGTCACATGGAAAGATGCACACAAAGCTTGAGAGTTGACAGAACAGTTCAGAAAGATGCACCACTTTGGCACAATTAGAGGATCACTGTTGACCACCAGCTTGATAAAATGGGCTTGCTGAGAATAGCCGGAAATTAAAACAATTGGAGACCTTCTCAATGGAGGTTCATTTAGTTACTTTGAGATGTTGAAATCAACATTTTTGCTTTCCCAGTCACAGCTGTGGAGGTACTGCCAAGTGCAGCATTGCTTAAGCGATAAGCTCAGGCGAGATCTGATTAATCTCTCAGCTTCACCATTTCTGAACTACCTCAAGTTGTGGGGCTTTTCCGAGGGAGCGGTGCTGAATATACCAAATACTCATTGACACTCTCTACTCAAATGATACTTGCTTTGACACTAAATTGTGTTGGCAGGAACGGCTGGGAGTAGAGTACTCAGATGGTGACTGGAAAGAAATTCTAGAGTATCATAATTGCTTGCTCAGAGAAGGGCGCTTAAAGAACACCTATTTCAAAATCCTCCATAACTGGAATTGGTCTCCTTTCAAAATATATAAGACTCAGCTGGTTCCCTGTGCGGTATGTTGGAGGTGTTCAGACGCATGTGATTTGTATCACATCCTTTGTTCATGCCCAGTATTGTATATATATATATATATATATATATGAGAGAGCGTAGCTTAATTATTATATATGCTAACGTGAAATGCTTAACAATGCTGCACCTAGAAAATGACAATAGTTATTTGCTTAATGTGCATTTGAATTATGACTATGATGAACTGAACTAATGACAATAATGAGTGAACTTGTTTATGATATGATTAACTAAACTTATATTAGTATTTGCGATAATATATTGAGAAATCTATAGGCCTTAAGTTAGCGTGAGTTGAAATTTTAGCCGTGTAGCTCTCATATTAAAGCACATTTTCTGTTTTCCAGTGTGCTGACTCGTAAAGGGCCATGACCCAGCATTTGTTCTTTTCCTTCGTCTTATGTATCCAATCTCATCCTGTTCTCATCCGCATACTAGCTGCCTTAGTATAAGTTTTATACGTTTTGCAACAAATGTAGAAAGTTTCAAGGACATTTAACCATGGAAAAGAGAACTCTTGAGCTGAAGAACGTGTCAAGGAATGAAGTAACCCCGGATGTGCCACCTACGAAGACGTCAATTGTGAAGACCAATCAAAGCGTTATAAATTATCGCGGGGTGACAATTTGAATTACCTAATGTATAATTTGATAGTTTGAAGATAGTGGGTATAGTGAATATCCAATAGAATTTTGGGGGAAGGTATTGGGAAAAAGAGATAAAAACTCATGACACAGAAGGGTCGTTAGAATTAGGTAGGGAATGATATTGATTGCATCCAGAAACTCTGTCACTCTGTTTGGTGATTTGAGACTTAGACAAAACCATCCTCATCCATAGATTGCCCCTTTACACTTCTCCTCCTTATGAGGGAAGTGTCCCCCGTCCCTTAGATAAAATAAACTGTTGGCGATCCAACTGATGTCCTGAAGACGAAGACTGATCCTGTATGCTGACCTATTCCGAGGAGGGTAATTATGACAATACTATTGTAACTTGTCTGCTTGCTTTTCCTTTCTAGGTACCAACTGCTGTATTTTTGGATAGAGACCTTAGTCAGATGTTTTCCAAATTTGTGTTCAAAATTATTTTGCATGAAGCCCAACATGCTGATGCTAATTAGTGGTTAGGTTAGGCAATCACTTGACTGACGCAAATAGACGTGACTGACATTGTGCTATGCTGAACTGAGACGTTATGATATTCTTTGCACTTCGATCTATGCATATCTTATGTTGGCACTCTTATGTTTGTGATCTTTGCACTACTGAGGTCATATCACAACAGTCATATTGTGGCTTTGCTCTTATGTTTCTTGGTTTTGTGATTAACACTTCTATTATTAGATTGTAATCAATAGGGAATAAAATTCACAAAACTCCAATAAAAGGTGTGGTTATTCATGGCTGAAAGGTCATGGTTGCGCCGACAGTTTAATAAATGTCTTTATCCAAAGTAAAGTATATTGTGGTGATATATGTTGATAAGGTTATTGATATATTGCTTGACATATTGATCAGTTATCTCGTTCTACGGTGTCTCACCACTGGGTCAAAAGATTCATCGGCCTAAAACGAGTCCTAAGTGTATAAAATAGACATAAAGGGACGCGTTAACATATATATATATTGGTGGTATATATGGAAGATGCTATACTTAACTGGTTTTATTCCTTTTAAAGAGTCAAACAAGCTGGCCCTGTTACTTGATTTTGTTGCTTCAGATAGTGCCACTCCTCATTGGTGAAGATGGATGTCGATGGCTCTTATGGTGGCTAAGGTCTGCATATTATGGCATTGGTGTACAGCACAGGAGCCTATGCATCAAGAATGGCTAGCTGAACTTTACTGGTTAGCTACGTGTGATTGACAGATTTATAAGGTTCAAGATCAAATCCAAGTATTTGATGAGATTTGGGGTCCATTTTTGAGATTATGTGAATTTTAACTATCTTCCACTTGTGTGTGGTATACTTCTTTTATCCGCTCAACTATGATGGTGATTGGCATGCTTCCATCTATGATATGATACTGAGATAAAATGTTTGAGGTTGGTGGCTTATTCCATTTGTTTGTTGGGTGTATTATATGTGTGGGGATAGGCATTGTTTAAACTGTATTTGTCAAGTGAGATGGCTCTTTGGTTCCTTATTGGATTTGTTTTATTTTTCTTTAATTCTTACCAAAGTTCTTTTGTGTTCCTTTTTTGGGTCTTACTTAGTATAGTATTTATGTAGGAGTGGAATTCGTTGTGGAGCACTTTGTTGTTTCATTATGGTTGTTTTTCATGTAAAATAAACATTTCAATAAAGAAATTACAAAAAAACTAATTATGTACGAACTTCCAGAGCGCACTTCCACCACCATTAAAGTGCACTAGGTGAACATTTACTCTAAAATTCAATTCCTGCTGCAGAAATAGCGCCCAACTGAGCAAAATCAACTGTTGCCATTGATAAATCGAAAATAATTTAACTGTCCAAATCATAATACATCATCAATTACAAGGAACAAAATATAATATAAGCCTACAAACATTATTGTGATTCTGAAAAGTAACTGATCATATACTAATTGCAAAATGTCACCACTATTGCAAGTAAACAGAAAACGTATCGACTGAAATACTCAGACCAGTGCCTCAATACCTCTCGCTTAGATTGTATTTACTCTTGAAGTATATCAAACCCCAAAGATAGCCCAAGTGGGCAAGCAATCAGATATATTATCTCCTTCACTTCCACAAAGATTTTCATAACTTTAGAGATAACATTTAAAAAATCAAAACAGAACAGAACATCAAAACTTTACAAAACAGCTCACTCCTGACAGCTCAACAGCAGACTGCTAAACCCTATTGTCAGTAGTATAAAAAGAATGCAAATTTTACAAGAACACGTATTTCAGGTACAATCAAGTTTATAGATTGACATACATTTCTTCATTGCAATTCAGAACCTGTGGTTCTTTGCTGTCAAAGGCTAAAATGTACCTGGACTCAAGGATCCTAAGTTTACTCTCTCTGTTCCCACCCCTCACTTCTTTCAGAATCCTGTCTATAAAACTATGGGGCAGATTTAGTTTAAGAAAAGTGGTGCTGCACCCAGTGCAGCGCCACTTTTCTTGCACCCCTTAGCACCCCCCCACCACCTCCATGTGTGCACTGTATTTAAAATACAGCACACAATGTCGCAGGGTAGGGGGTACCAGCGCCAACATTTTTTACGCTATTGATGTAGTGTTCAGAGAGTTAGCGCCAACATTTTGGCGCTAACTCTGAACAGTACAAAGGGGCCCATTATAAATAATGGCGTGCCCCCTTTTAATGCCTGCTCTAAGCAGGTGTTAAAAATGCCGCAAAAAATGGCACATAGAAATCTTTTAGATTTCTTGGCACCATTTTGGGGCCCACCTTCATGAGGGAACGACTCCCTTGCAAACATTATGCCTGGCACAGGCATAATGTGGCGCAAAGGGTTACAAAGTGGCGCAATTCATGCATTGTGCCAGTTTGTAAATCCGGTGCTGCGATTTGGTCCTCATTGGGCCACATTAGCGTCCAAACAAATTATGCTAATGTGGCACAAGGAGGCACTAGGCCCTCATAAATCTGGGCTGATATGTCAACTCGCTCTCTTCTCCTTTATGCACTTGGAGAATATGTTTTGCTACCAGGTAGGATGAATCTCAATTTTTTGATTGCTGTCAAATGTTGGAGAATCCTTTTATGTATTTGCAACATGGTGCTTCCTCAATATATTTTTGGACAAGTACACTTCAAAATGTATACTATAAGATCACTTTTGCAAGTATAATGCCCACATATCTTTTTGATGTTCTTGCTTTGAGTTACGATTTCAATCATATTTTCTCAATTTTTACAAGACTCGTATTTTCCTCATTTCACAAAGCCATTACTAAGTTTCAGCCAGGCTTGCTTCTCTGTTCTCACATCACTCCTGGCTAAGTTATCACACATAGACCTAGCCCTCCTGAAAGTAACAAGAGGTCCCCTTGACAGTTCATTTCCAATTACTGGGGCCCTCCTCCATAGGTGCCAATGTTGATTAAGGGCTGCTCTTACACCCTGATGAACCTACACTGATTCTCCTTCCTCAGTTGTTTTTGGACCTTCTGAATAATATATTCGCTGTACTGGCTTTGGATACTATGGCCCTCATTATGACATTGGTGGTAAATCCCACTTACTGCCACGCTGACGTCCACCAACATACCGCGGCAGCGGCGGATATCTGTTCACCATATTATGACACAACACATACCAATCTGATAGAATTCTGCCACACACACAAATCTGCAAGCCCCAAAGGTCAGTGATAAACTGACGGTATCAAAACCCACACCATCACGCCAACAGAATAACGTCCACCACATTATGATACACGAATCACCATGGCGGATATTCAACATCAGTAAACCATTGGCGGTACCTACCGCCGCACTCACAATGGACGCCCACATACAAAACAACACTACATTGACCAATACCAAAAACACACACCAGACACTCATACACACATCACACTCACCCACAGCACTATAAAACACACACCCACATTACCCACAACCCTTTATGACTACCAAGCATTGGCATGAGACTGACACCAGGACCACTGACACAACTAGAGCCACACACTACTTACACCTACACACCACTCACACACTCCACATCACACACCCCAACACATTACCCAACACACCCTCACCAACACACCTCACATAACACCCCTGGCACCACAAACACACCCCTGTTTTACAGAGGAGAAACTAGGGGTCAAGGTGGAGGAAATTGTCAGGGTAGAGCCACAGCTATTTGGAGCACAGGTGCAGAAGATATCAATAACCAGGAAGATGGAGCTATGGCAGAGAATCGTGGACAGGGTCAACGTCATGGGACAGCACCCCAGAACTAGGGATGACATCAGGAAGAGGTGGAACAACCCATGGGGGAAGGTACGTTCCATAGCAGCAAGACCCCAGCTCGCTATAAAGAGGACTGGCGGTGGACCCCCACCTCCTCCCCCACAACTCACAGTATGGGAGGAGCAAGTCTTGGAAATACTGCATCCTGAGGGCCTAGCTGGAGTTGGAGGAGCAATGGACTCTGGTAAGTTAACTCTCTACTACTAACACCCCCTACCTGCATGCCATCACATACCCTCACTCCCATCACTCCACTATATCCCACACACTCCACCATCACATCACACTAATACGAATGCCAAGCCCTGCATGCTGTACCAATGCATGGACACCCCTCACAGCCCTGCATGGACACTCATCACTAAAGCATGCACACCATAGGAAATCTAACAATCCCACCATATACTAACATACACATGTGAAAGCTGGCAGGGCAGATCCAACCATACAGGGGATGCCACGGCAGCACAATATGTCAGACACATAAACAATGACACATCACTTACATCCCCACAGGTACCCCAGCCAATGTCAGAGGAGAGGAGGTGCCAGCACTATCCAGTCCCCCATTAGAAGATGCCCACAGTGATGACAGCAACTCTGGTCTTCAGGATTTGGACAACCTACCTGGCCCATCAGGGACCACTAGACAGCCGGTTCCCCAGGGTCAGTCACACACCACCACAGAGCCTCCCCATCTGGAAACACCACCACAGCACCCACCCAGCGTACCCACACCTCTGTCCACAGGACACGTCAATCAGCCGGGTGTCCACCTCTACAGGGACCCCAGGCCACACCTCGCCCCCAAGACAATCACAGGACCTGGGGGTCAGTGGTAGTGGGCACACGGTTCAGGAGACAGAGGTACAGGCCAACAGTGACACTGGGAGGACTGCTGTGCGCCAGGGGGAGGACAAGCCCAGGGAACCGACTCTCCAGGAGGCACTCTCCGAGGTCCTGGGAGCCTATCAACATTCCCAGGACACGATGGACCAGATCCTGGACAACGTGCAGGAGAACAGGTGGCTGCAGAATGCACAGTACCAGGGAATCAGGGAGGACTTGTAGGCTATCAACGCCACCCTGATCTCCATAGAAGGGGTGCTGGCAGACATAGCCTCCATTACGAGGGAGGCAGTCTCACACCAGCAGGCCCCTGCCACTAGCCAGACATCTGAACAGCCTTCCACTTCCACTGCTGCTAGTAGCCAGGAGGACCCACCACAGGACTCATAGGCCACCAGCACCCCTCCCCTGCAGAAGGTGAACCACCCCGAAAACGTTCCCTGCGATCCAGACAGAAGCCAGAGGCACTTGCCAAGACCACTGCCAGGAAATGAGACTCTCCTGACTGTCACTCTTGTGTCCCACTCAGTCACCCTGTCCACCTTGAACTGCCATTGCTCCCCTTCCTATGTCTCCTCTTGGACAATGTACCTGTGCTATGAACAGACTGGAACACTACTCGGGGCTTTCTTCCATCATCACCACATCCCATTGCACTTCCCCCCTGTATGTTCAATAAAGACCCTTTGGAAAAAATCCATTTGGAGTATGTCATGTATACCAAATATGTATTGATTGAAATAGGTACAAACATTGCAAATTAACTGTACGTAGAATGAGCATAGCTTAATGACCTACAGCTGGCTGTAGTGATCACACCAGGACCATATGGCAAGTCACCAACATCTGCAAAATGAATTGCTTTAGGGAACAGTAAGTGGTCATAGAAGTGGTAAATATCAGCATGCCATTGCCACGCAGATTACAACCAAAGTCATTGAAATGTAAAGTTACACTGTCCCACCTGCTTGTCATTGGAAGTATTGTTGAATAACTGATGTTCTGTTGTCCTCATCCTCTGCCTCCTCATCCTCACTGTCCACAGGGTCTACTGCTGCCACACAGGCATCTCCAGTCTCCTCCTCCTGCAGAAAAGGGACATGTTGTCTGAGGGCCAGGTTGTGCAACATGCAGCATGCCACTACTATCTGGCAGGCCTTCCTGGGTGAGTAGCACAGGGATCCACTTGTTAGATGGAGGCACCGGAACCTGGACTTCAGGAGGCCGAAGGTCCTTTTAATTATCCTTCTGGTTCACCAATTTCCCTCATTATAACATTCTTCTGCCCTTGTCCTGGCATTCCTCACAGGGGTCAGCAGCCATGATAGGTTTGGGTAACCAGAGTCACCTGCAAATATTGAGGGACAACATTTAGCCACACACTATCCTATATGGCCCACACCATACACATACACCAACATATACTGGGTGGGAACCAGGGCTCACCTATTAGCCACACCCTGTGCCTCTTTAGTTGGGCCATCACATTTGGGATGCTGCTATTCCTCAGGACAAAGGCATCATGCACCGACCCAGGATACTTAGCATTGATGTGGGAGATGTACTGGTCCGCCAAGCACACCATCTGCACATTCATGGAGTGGAAACTCGTACGATTCCTGAACACCTGTTCACTCGGCGAGAGGGGTGGGGGGGGGTCAAATATGTGTTCCATCAATCCCCCCAATTATATTGGGGATCTGTCCCATTGCATAAAACTCAGCCTTCACAGTGGCCAAATCCTCAACCTGGGTGAAAACAATGTAGCTGCACATGTGTTTAATCAGGGCAGACAACACTCTTGTCAGCACTACTGAGAACATTTGCTGTGATATTCCTGCTTCCAAGCCCACTGTCACTTGGAAAGAACCAGTTGTCAAGAAATGGAGTGCAGATAGCACTTGCACAAGAGGGGGGAATCCCAGTGGTGTGACGGATAGCAGATATAAGGTCAGGATCCAATTGGGTACACAGCTCTGGGATCGTGGCCCTGTCAAGTGTATAGTTGAGGATAATGTGCCTGTCCTCCAGTGTTGCCAAATCCACCTGGGGTCTGTACACTGGGGTATGTCTCCATCTCCTATTCAGGAGAGGCTGTCACAAACTGAACATTGGAGCCACAACAGGAGTTAGCAGTCTGTAAACTTGTAATGGGTCAGTGTGATGTGTCCAGTATGTGCCTATTTATCCTGTGATGCAGCATGAATCCATAAGGCTGCCTCCCCCTGAAATGGCGTCTGCGTGTTCTGTGTGGAGGGACATATTCCGCTGACGTTGTGCACCGTGGCGGGAGGCGGCCGGGAACCGCAGGGCAACTCCTTATTGGTTAAAATTGTGCCCTTTGGGTTACAGTGGCCAATGGTGATCTACGCCGTCAGTGACAGTATGCACCGCCGCAGACGTGACTGCCATTTTCTATCATATTCCTCACTTGTTACCTAACCTTACATAGGAGAGGACCTACACTGCATGTGCTGCTGTGAACTGTGTCTGGAACCTACCATGGCCCGTGTGACCAGGGAAAAGGCCCCAGCCTTCACTTCGGAGGAGTTTGAGAGACTGTGGATAGGGTCCTACCCCAGTATGGACTGCTACATGGGCCTCCAGAACAACAGGTGAGTACACTGTGGGCACAATGTCTGTGGCATGAATGCTGGAGTTGTGTGTGTGAAGGCCTCATGTAAGGGGGCTGGGTGGATGTCCTCTTTGCGGCGTACAGCTCGTGTGCTGCGCTATGTGTGAGCCAATGGTGATGGAAACGGGTATGGAGGGCCATATGTGTAACAGGCTGGACTCTTTGTCTGGTGGTATTCTCCTGTGTTTATTGCCTCTACAGGTCAGCGCCCATCAAAAGAAGGGTATATGGTGTGCCATTGCCAAGGAGGTGCGGGCCCTGGGGGTCTATCGCAGGTGGAGCACCCACTGTCGCAAACGGTGGGAGCACTTGAGATGCTGGGCACGGAAGACGGCGGAGGCCCAGCTGGGGATGCCCTTCCAACAAGGAAGGAGTGCCTGTCGAACCCTGACCCCACTGGCAGCCCAGATGCAACAATCTAATGAATTCCTGGAGGGCATTCACAGTGGATTGGTGGGCCAACAGAGATCGATCCAGGCTCTGGCCTCCTCTCTGATGGCAGCCATTGTCCCTGTTTCTACCATCCCTCTCTAACTACCACTTCCCAGTCCCATTCTCCTCAACCCCAACCCATCCCAAGCACACATACAGACGAGCATACACACAAAACAACACCCAAGAGTGTCACAGGCAAACACAAGCACCACAATACATCCCACAAGCACTCATGCAAACACCAAACAGTTGCATACACTGCAACATCCACTGCCTCCACTGTCTCCCCCTCCACTACCTCCCTTCCAGTTACGTCCACACTCACACCTGCATGCACATCATCATCCACTACCAGCATCATCACCACACCAAGCAGAACACACACTTCACAGACACCTCCACAACATCCATGCACACGTCCCCTGTGTCCTCTCCCACTGTGTCTGTCCCCATCCTAAAGTACACAAACGCAAGCACTCAGACACCCAACAGCCATCCACCTCACAACAGCATACAGCCCAGGCACCTGCACCCAAATCCAGCAGACAGACACCTCCAACAACCACTCCCTCATCCTCCATTCCCATTCCTTCTCCCTCTTCCCACCCCAATGTCCCTAAGAAACTTTTCCTATCCACCATTGACTTCTTCCCTACCCCTTCCCCTCGTCCTGCACGTATGGCCAGGATATCACGAACCCAGCCAAGCACCTCAGCCGCGCAGTCCACAGGGCCGGTCCATCTGCACCTACTCGTGGTGGAAAGGGATCCAGGCCACATATACTGAAGTGGAAGGAGCCTGCTCCAGCCAGCCTAAAGGGGAAGGAGCCTGCACCAGCAGGCAAGAAGGGCAAGGAGCCTGCACCAGCAGCTGTCACAGAGCCCCCACCACCAGCTATGGCTGTGCATCTATCCGAGGGTGCAGGAGATGTGCAGGAGCCTCCCAACACCACCAGCACCACCACAGTGCATCCAGCCGAGGGTGCAGCGGATGTGCAGGAGCCTCCCGCCACCACCACCAACACAGTGCAGCCATCACCACCGGCAGACGCAATATAATCCTACCTTCATGGGCTGCTGTGCGGCCTGTCCACTCCAGAACCAGTGGGTAAGTCACCTATTCGAGAGACTGTGGCCTATTAATGCTCTGGACCAAGCACAGAGCATGTTGCCCCCTCCAGAACCAGTGGGGAAGACACCCACTCCAGAGACTGTGGCCTTGCACTCCCCAGGACCAAGAACAGGGCATGTTTCCCCCTCCAGAACCAATGGGGAAGACACCCACTCCAGAGACTGTGGCCTTGCACTCCCCTGGAGAAAGCAATGGGCATGTTGCTCCCTCCAGAACCAGTGGTCTTGTTTCCGCTCCCGGCTGAAGTGCCCCCCTACCCCTGAGGTGCCTGCCTATTTGCCAACTGATGCCCCTGCAGTGTTCTCTCCGTGTTGATGCAGGTGAAAAGTGGGGCCTTGGCCTGTGACCATGTGGCCCACGCGAACAGAGGACTGGGCAGTGTCCCTTGTTCTGTAACATTTGTAAAAATCTGTAAGATTGGCTAAACTATTATTTATACTGTGTTGATATTATTACACTCACTTTAGTAAATTTGTTTTGTCCTTGTTTTCTTGTGCATCTGGCTGTGTGTATGGTATGTGTGTTGTGCGTGCGTGTGTCACTGTCGTTCCCCCCCCACCTTGTGTGCTAGGCAGCAGTACTCACCGTCGTCTTCGCCGGCGTTGGTGTTCGTGGTGGAGCAGAACGTAGAAAATCATCGGAAATACATGCAGTTCAGGTTCTATGGAGGCTTGGTTCTTCCCTGTGTCTCCAATGGTGAGTCCTTTCACTTCTGAGGTCTGTTTCTGCCAGGCTTTTGATGTTGTTGGTACCGCCCCGGAAAAGGTTGCGGATTGTGTTGTAATATGGTGGGTGGAATTTTGACTTCCGCATGGCTGCAGGCGGCTACCGCCGTAGTAGCTGTTGTTTCCGCAATGTTGGTAGGTGTGGTACATTGGCTGTCTTTCGGAGATGGTCGCCATGGTCATAATTTGACGTTAATTACCGCCCGCCTGTTGGCGGTATTATCGCCACTTTAGCACTGACTGCCAGGGTCGTAATGAGGGCCAATATTTTTAGCAATCTCCAGTGTTCTTTTCTTGTAAACTCTGTTCTCAAACCTATTCATCATTTCCTCTATTGCAGGAGCTGCATTATGGTATAACGTGGTTCGGTTCGAAAGTCATGGAAGAAAGTCTGCTAAGCATGTGAAAGCTGGCAGAGAGGGGGGTTGTAATACCCAGGATGGCGTTGCATGCAGTGCTACCCTGGCCGATTAGGACCGCCAGCACCATCAGTCCCTCCAGTGGAGGGAATCTAGCGTTGCTGGCAGTCCAACCGTGACCAAACCGCCACAGTCATAGTGTGGCAGTCTGACCGCCGCGCCAAAGTGGTTGGACCACCGCATTAGCAGCAGTCAGACCACCACCGCAAATCTGGCGGTCCTAGGACCACCAGACTTATAATGAGGGCCAGTGTGTAGCAATGTTCCTGGTTCCCCACAATATCTCTATTTTTCACATTTCTCAGAGCCTGGCTCCTATAAAATAGGCCAGCTGAAGTATATTTATTTTCTATTATACCAAACAGAACCCTGCCTTAATAGCCACCTCCCTATGGTATCTACACACATCAATCAGTCCTCATCCCCAAATTCCCCCAAGTCATATGTCCATCAAGATCTTAATATCTCTAGTGGTGGTTTATGACAATTGTGGACAAGTGTCTTGTAAATGTGTGAGATTGAATGTCTGTACAAAGGTGCCACAAGCACCTTATTCTCAAATGAAGCCTCTTTCTTCACCTCCGTACCCCCCGAGAACTGAGAGATATCTAAAAAACTGGCCGACCACCAATTCGTATCATTTCTGCAATTCTGTGAAGGATAACAGTTCAACTTCTTCCTATTGAACCCCCACTTCCGAATAGGTTAAACTTTTCCCGACCCTCCAAAATGCTCAGTTGTGCTCTGCGATTAGCCTCTCACAAATGTGCTTATAATGTTAACTTTGCTCCCATCTCATCTTTTGTGTGAGAACGTTTTCGAGGATTTAATGGCTATGGCAGTCTAGGGTGGGAGGTCTATTGAGTACCCCTTGGAATATAGTCTCACCACATAGCTTCTGACACCCATTGCATGACTGTCCGCCATCAATGATGATCCCACTGGGAGGGAAATACCCATTCGTTATTCACCAACAGTTGAGTTGTCCAGTACTAGAACAACAAATTGGGAGGGGTGATCCCACCGTCACATAGGCCTCTAATCAGTGTTTGTAAGGTAATCCTAGTTGTCTCCCCATCTCTAGAAAGCAATCTCGTGGCACTGTCCCCAGCCTTGAAAACCCATACTGACCATATTCTTAGGTTTTTCAAATGTTATTGAACTAAGACAGAATGTACTGTAATCGGAATGTACTGAAATTTTAAAATCTCAGTAATTGGTTGAAGGACAACCTACATGTGTTTGTATGCTGTCCTTTTTGCTAAGTAATAACAAATGCAACAATAAGGAATGTATGCAAATTATTAGCATCCTGACTAAAACCTGCAGACACTGACTGTGGCAATTGGAGTTACACAAGAACACCTCTGATGCAATGTTACACTGAAAAGTCACGCATGTCAAATGTACGTGTTGAGTCACCTGAGTGTAATTAAGATGTCATCTATGCCCACAAACAACAGAATCAGAACCTACAAAAATGGCATTTACTACTTGAGGTGGCCGGATATTCCGCAGCTATAGGTGTTGGTTGTAGTCAGGAAAATATGTATTCAGATAAGAGTGTCCATGAGAAATGTAGTGAATACCCATAAGTTTGACTTGGTTGGTATTCATAATAGTTTTCCATTCTAACTACACATTTAACCCCTTAAAAGCTGGGCCACCCTCCCCACACACACACTTCTGGCAGAAAAATGGTAGTTGGTCAGTAAGATAGGGCACCAGAGACACCACAAGGCGCAGGAGGGAGCTCTATGAGTCATGAAGGCGGTGCATGGTGTATTAACCCCTTAGCTGTTGAGCCTACCCCCCCCCCCCGTGCAGAGCCCTTTTTTGGCTATTTGGGGTAGTTTGTGCTTTTGCCTTCATATTTTTGTGTCCACATAAGCTATCCACGCCATTTGCATCCTTTTTTTCCAACATCCTAGGGATTCTAAAGGTACCCAGAGTTTGTGGGTTGCCTGGAGGAGACCAAGAAATTAGCCAAAATACGGCTAATATTTTGTTTTTTTCTGAAAAATTGGGAAAAAGGGCTGCAGAAGAAAGCATGTGTTTTTTTTCCCTGAAAACAGCATCAACAAAGGGTATGCGGTGCTAAAACCACCCTCTTCCCAGCTTTCAGAAACAGGCAGACTTGAATCAGAACACCACATTTTTAAACACAATTTTTGAATTTTACTGGGACATACCCCATTTTTACTATTTTTTGTGCTTTCAGCCTCCTTCCAGATAGTGACAGAAATGGGTGTGGAACTAATGCTGCATCCCGGACAGCTAAACATTTCTGAAAAGTAGACAAAATTCTGAATTCAGCAAAGGGTTATTTGTGTAGATTCTACAAAGTATTCCTACAGAAAATAACAGCTGAAATAAAAAGAATATTGAAATTGAGGTGAAAAAACAGCCGTTTCCGTCCATGTTTTCTTCTATAACTTTTTCCACCTGTGGCAGATTTTTTGAAGCAATATATCGTTACGTCTGCTGGACTTTTCTGGCTGCGGGAATGAGCAAAACCTTGCACTGGGTTTTCATGGTATAACAGGTATACAGCAATTCATTTGTTGAAATATAAAGAGTCAAAAATAGGTATCAAGGAAATTTGTATTTCCAAAATGGGCACAAGTTAGGTGTTGAGAAGCAGTAGTTATTTGTACATCTCTGAATTCCGGGGTCCCCATACTAGCATGTAAATTACAGGGCATTTCTCAAATTCCAAATAAAAGACATAGGCCCTCATTACAAACCTGGCGGTCAAAGACCGACAGGGCTGTTTCGATGGAAGCACCGCCAAAAAGTTGGCGGTGCTTCCCATGGGATTACGACTGCGGCGGAAGCGCGCGGTCGCACCGCCGGGACCGGCGGTTTCCCGCCACATTGGTCCCGGTGGTTGTAATCCCCCAGCGCTGCCCAGGGGATTACGAGTCCCAATCCCGCCCGCCTTTTCATGGCGGTAGGAACTGCCATGAAAAGGCTGGCGGAAAGGGGAGTTGCGGGGCCCCCTGCCACGGCACCATGGAGCTTTTCACTCTCTGCATAGCAGACAGTGAAAAGTGCGACAGGTGCAACTGCACCTGTCGCACAGCTGCAACACCGCCTGCTCCATTTGGAGCCGGCTTCCATGTTGTGGCCGTCAAACTTGGTTCCTGCCCGCCGGCCCAGCGGGATGTCCAAATGGCCACTGTGGGAGTGCAGCCGCATTGGCAGCCGCACAGCAGTTACAACTTGGCAGGCGGAGGTTGCCGCCCACCAAAGTTGTAATGAGGGCCATAATGTCTTTCATTTGGAAAAAAAAATATAGAGAAAAACAAGGGGCAATACCACTGGTTCTTCTATTCTGTGTTCCCTCAAGTCTCCAGATAAAAATGGTACCTCACTTGTGTGGGTAGGCCTAGTGCCCCCAAAAGGAAACGCAACATGGACACATCACATTTTTACATTGAAATCTGAAATGTTTTTTGAAGAGTGCCTATCTGTGGATTTTTGCTTCTAGCTCAGCCAGCACATAGGGAAAGCTATCAAGCAAGTATATTTTTTTAAACTAGACATCTAGGGGAATCCAGGATGGGGTGACTTGTGGGGGTCTCACCAGGTTCTCTTACCCAGAATTCTTTGCAAACTTCAAAATTTGGCACAATAAACACTTTTTCCCTCAGATTTCGGTGCTGTGAAGGTCCGGAATCTGAGAGGAGCCACAAACTTCCTTCCACCCAGCATTCCCCCAAGTTTCCCAATAACAATGGTACCTCACTTGTGTGGATAGACCTAGGGCCCGCAACAGGAAATGCCCTAAAACACAGCGTGTTTTTGCAAAGTGCCTAGCTGTGGATTTTGGCCTCTTTCCAAATAGGAAAACCTAGCAAACCTGGACATTTCTGAAAACTAGACACCTAGGGGAATTCACAATGGGTTGACTTGTGGGGCTCTCACCAGGTTATGTTACCCAGAATCCTTTGCAAACCTCAAAATTTGGCAAAAAAAACACCTTTTCCTCACATTTCGGTGGCAGAAAGTTCTGGAATCTGAGAGAAGCCACACATTTCCTTCCAACTAGCATTCCCCAAGTCTCTTGATAAAAATGGTACCTCACTTGTGTTGGTAGGCCTAGTGCCCGCAGCAGGTAATGCCCCAAAATGCAACATGGACACATCACATTTCTACATTGAAAACTGACGTGTTTTTGGGAAAGTGTCTAGCTGTGGATTTTGGTCTCTAGCTTAGCCGGTACCTAGGAAAATCTACCAAACCTGTGCATTTGTTTAAACTAGAGACAAAGCGGAATCCAGGATGGGGTGACTTGTGGGACTCACACCAGTTTCTGTTACCCAGAATCTTTGCAAACCTCACAATTTAGCAAAAAACACTTTCCCTCAGATTTCGGTGCTGCAAAGTTCTGGAATCTGAGAGGAGTCACGAAATTCCTTACACTCAGCATTACCCCAAGTCTCCCAATAAGAATGGTACCTCACTTGTGTGGTTATCAACCGGAAATGCCCCTAAACACAATGTGGACACATCACATTTCCTGAAAGAAAACTGTCCTGTTTTTTGCAAAGTGCCTAGCTGTGGATTTTGGCCTCTAGCTCAGCCGGCACCTAGGAAAAACTAGCAAACCTGGACATTTCTGAAAACTAGACACCTAGGGGAATTCAGAATGGGGTGACTTGTGGGGCTCTCACCAGGTTCTGTTACCCAGAACCCTTTGCAAACCTCAAAATTTGGCAAAAAATACTTTCTCCTCACATTTCAGTGACAGAAAGTTCTGGAATCTGAGAGGAGCCAAAACTTTCCTTCCACCCAGCATTCCCCCAAGTCTCCCGATAAAAATGGTACCTCACTTGTGTCGGTAGGCCTAGTGCCCGTGTCAGGAATGGATCATACAATGGTCAATGTTAGTCCTTACATGAGGGCAACTGTTGACCTTAGGGTGATCCATTCCTGATGCAGGCACTAGGTACAGGCACTCAAGTGGGGTAGTATTTTTATCAGGATAGGTGGGGAAACACTGGGTGGTAGGAATTTTGTGGATCCCATCATATTCCAGTAGTTTGTGTGACGGAAATTCACAAACAAATAGAGTTTGTATTCAACATTTCACATTCGCAGAGTATTCTGGGTAAGAAAACTTTGGGTAATCCACACAAGTCACACCTCTGTGCACTCCCCAGGGTGTCTAGTTTCTAGAAATGTCTGGGTTTGGTAGGTTTCCCTATATGGCCGCCGAGCCCGGGAAAAAAACACAGGTGCCTGCCTTACAAAACCAGGTTGTTTTGTGATAGATAATTTTGATGTCTCCACAATACAATTTTGGGCGGTGGCATTTGGGGCTGAACTAAAATGGGGAGCTCCCAAGAGAGTACTCTCTCTGTGCTTGCTGCCACATGCTCCTGACGTCTGGGTTAGGCTAACCCACTATTGTTCAGCTGAAGACTGTGCTTGCGAAGGGACAGCAGGACTGTCCTCATCACCTCCCTCAGAATCTCTGAAAGAGTTGTCGGAAAAATCACTCCCAGAGTCTGCGACCTTGTCTTATCCCTTAGATACTGTCTCAGTATCTGCTGTCTCAAGTCTCTGATTCTACGTCAGAGCTGTTGTCTATAACCCGAGTTAGGGCTTGAGCAGCAGTCATCCAATGAGACGCCATCTATGTTACTGGCTAAACTGTTGCTCTAAAACACTAGCCCACGTAGACAGTCACAAAATTGCTGGTTGGTGCGTGTGAGATGCGTGCAACAGTAAAGGTCAGTTACCTTACCTTTGCTTCTTCCCTCAATCAGCACGTTCTCTCAAGATACTCAAAAAAACAAAAAAGACACACTATTACTTCACTTTGTTACATACCATTTGTCACAGTCTTTAGCGCCTCTGGTGCCCAGTCCAACAATCATTATTGGTGCTCCCACTCCCATGACCTCCTCCTCGGAATCCCTCACTGCCACCTAGCAAAAGTGCCCTTCATCTCTCCATAGCCCCCCTCGCACATACATTTCATTTGTTTTATAGCGGAGGTAATGGCTGGCTTTACTAATCCACTCAGCTATTTACATAAAATACTGATTTGATCTTTGCAGTAGGCATATAAACCTTCTGCGCTACTTTATAACATGAAAACTGCCACTAGATAAAAGTCAGATCCTTTTGTAGCAGAAATATAATCACAAGAGTTACTTGACTTTTTTATTGCTATCTAAAAGCTACAGTTGAAACGCATCAGTTGAAGTAGGTGCATTGCTGTGAAGACGCAAGCTGCAACTGCAAGATAACTGGTGGTGAATATATATGTATCTAATAATATTATACTATGTCCCCTTTCAAACGAGGCCTTCCCAAATGGTGGGGTGGCCTGTTTGGGCCCGTTTTCCCCACCGGAGCGGGAAGCGGCCTTACCTGTTGCTTCCTGCTCCGCTGGGGAAAACAAGTGTGAGGCACTTTGACGTCACAAAGGGGCAGGTGGGGGGCAGGGGGGGACACAGAAGCTCCTTTGTGTCTTCAAGGCTTTAAAAAAAAAAATGTAAACCCCCTCCCTGGTGTCGGCCACGGTCGTGACCTGCACCAGGGAGGTAGTGTGGCCGACGCCAGCACCAATGGGGTTAACATACACCTAAAAAGTAGACACAAGAAGCACAGTTAGGGTAGCAAGGACCACTCCCATATTTTGTGTGAGTATAGGGGAAGGGCCTTCCTCAAATGAAAAATCTTTTCCAGGTCGAGGAAAAGGGGGAAATATGCGAATGCGCTTTTCTGACCCCCGGTGGTCTCTGGGCAAACAGCAGCCGTAGGGTTAGGGCAGGCAGCCAGGCATATGCAAGGGAAAATTCAACTTCATAGTTTTACCTGAAGCATGTCTGTGGACGTCAAGGTTCAGGTGAAACCAGTAATTCTGCTCAAGTCATATGCATATTCCTAGGATTGACACAACTTTTTTATGGATCTATCCCTCACTGAATAGTGAGAGGTACATGGATAAGAACCACATTAGAAGTTATGAAGCAACTATACTTGATCTCTGAAGCAAGGGAACTGGTTGTGACTTGACTGATATGTCATGCCTGGGCCTCTGTGTAACACGGAGATCAAAGTGGGAGCTGCTGACAACTTCATCCACCTTGGAGTTGTGAAGAGTACCACACTTCAAGCTAAGAACCAATAGCCAAAAATGTCAGTGCTCTCCTTAGGACACGCACGTGTTATGCAGCGAGACAAGAGGCCAGTGTTGTAGGAACAGGATGCTGCACTTAGCTGAATGTTATGTCCTTCAATTGTGGTGGTTTGCACCAGAATACCACTGCTAATATTGATTACACTCGTGAGGCCAGACAACACTTCCCACAGCAATTATGAAAATCTTTAGCTGCTCTAAAGGTCTTGAAGATTAGATGTTTTCCTTCTTAGACCTAATTGCTTTGAGAAAGAATTGAGGTAGCATGATTCATAGACAAGCAGACTCTAATGATAAACAGAATTTAAGTCCACTTTAGAAACTAATGTATCCAAGCGACCAGGTCCTCAACGTTAGTGTGATGTGTTGTTCTCTTTGAACGGTGATGTTCCCATGGGCTCATGTCTTCAGACACCCACACTTCCCCAGCTTGCTTAGGTGTTCTTGCCATGACAATGGGAGAAATTCCCAGTATCGAATCGTTGACCCATCCCATGAGCATTTTCCAGCTTGTCCAGTTCATCCTCCAACTTTTCTCGCACATTCAAGGCTACTTTCCTGCACCTTAGGGCAATAGTGCAGAGTCTTGTTGAATTGCAGGCAGACCATTTTCCCTTTTGAGTTGTCGATGTTCTTGAAACGTATGCCAAAGTTGTTGAACAGGACGTTCAACTTGCACGCCAAGTCACTGGCTGCGACCTGGAAATCCTGCAGAGGTACAGCAAGTCAACAGAGGATGAGGGTACTGGAGACAGTCTTTGTGATAGATATTTTAGATATGATTGCTGACATCCGGGGAGATTTCAGCCAATAGCTCACTAGACAGTGGCGGTTGGATGAACTGTTTCAAATGAATAGGTAGACAGTGGCCGTATGCAGAATCTTCTGTATTGAAAAATGAACAAATTATAGTTTTGTTGTTATGTTTATGAATGCATCATTGTCTATGAGTGTGCTGTTAGGGTGTTTATTTGTGTTCTTTTGTATGCAGTGTACAGATCATTAGCATTAACAACATAGAAGGTGTCTTTGTTAACTTCCTCATCTTTATCAAGTTTTCATCCAGGACATCCGCATAGGCTACTGATTAGATGTGGAACTTGGCAGTAGTGATAGTGGTATGAAGAGGCTGGTCGTTCTCGAGTCACACATTTTTAAAAAACTGTTCTCGTTTTATAAAGTCTTCGCTTTCTTAAGGCAGCCATCTCATTCAGGGAAACTGTAATATCTGCATGTGTATTTCTTGCATTGCTGGTATTTGCGCAGGAGAACAGGTGGTTGCTTTCACTACAAGGTGAGTAGTGTGGAAACTGATGGTTTCACCAGCTAACGCTGAGTTGATTTGCCAGTGAAATTGTTAGAGTTCATGTGAAAGGCCCAGTGTTACCATTTTAGGAAGTGGTATGCCTGGTTGCATGAAAATGAGGAAGTACAACGTTTCCAATGAGCATCCCTAGGTTACTTTGGCCCATATCTTTCCACCTTCCTCCTGAAAAGTGCAAGAGCTAGCCGTTTTTTGGCAGGTATAGAACTTGTTGATTGGGCAGGTGGTGCCATACTTGGTCTAACACAACAGCCGTCACTCATTTTCAGGGTTGAAGACTTTCAGCAGCTGGAGTCTTTTGGTGAGAGACATCATAACTGCAAAGTTATCTTGGGTCTTCTAATACCAGTGAGTCAGCAAACTAGTTAAAGGCTGCACTGATATTACAGGGGCACTTGTTATGGGGCTCTTAGAGTTAGAACTGCAGGTGAGGAACAAATTACCTTTAACAATGACTATTGTAAAATAAGCCCCAGGACTGGACAGCTGCCTATAATCTCTTCATAAAGCTTCAAAGGAACTCATGCCAGTCATTGACCATACTCTTGAATTCATTCATACAAATGGACAATAGTACTCCACTCAGTGATGGAATTAACTACTAAATTAAAAGCAAAACCAGTCAAAGAAATAGAAATGCACATTCATTGCACGCTTGAACACTGATGTTGAATGCATGATAAAGAGGTGTGGGCAAGATGGTGGCTGAAAAGCTCAAACGCTGTCCCCTTCTGGCACGTAGAGACAATTTGTGTGACATTTGTTAGCTTTTAACTGACCTGCATGAGGTCAACGGTAATGGGGCACTATGGGGAATCAGCCTAAGAGTGTGGTACCTTCAATGCAGTGTAGAGAATGCTTCAGAATCTGGGGTCAGATCTATTATTAGAGTGAGAGCCTGTCAGCTGACATGCAGAAGACTCGAGCAGAACCCCACTGGGACTTCTTGTGGTACTGGTAGCACTCTTAATTCAAGACGAGACCGTGCAGCTCTTGTGGTTTTGTGGATAGTAGAAAGCATACAGAGAGTGAGCTGATGCCCTTCACAAAAATACTCTGATCAGAGGAGGACAGGAAGATGTCCTAGGTGTGGAGGCATTGGCACGAAGGGTAGAGTGGACACAGCCACATTAGAATGGGCCTAAGAGCGCTAAGTGTGAAGAGGGACTTCATGTGTAAACATCATGCCATCTTTGAGGGAACACACTGATGCTACCAGCTGAAGTCATCAAAGCTGAGTTCCAATGAGAGTAAGGCTGACCTTACAGTCATCACTGTCCTGAAGGATAAAGATATAAAAGCATCTGCTGGGCACAGTGGTAGGATGCAATGTGGGAATAAGTGACATGCCTCTTGCCTGACACTTGTGGTGCCTCAGGAAAGAGGAGAAAGGAGTAAGAACAACTGAGGAAAGACTGTCGAGCATCGGAAACACAGGCAAACCTACTCCTTCCTGCAAGAATTATCATAGTTATCCATTGTAAAAGGTGTATATTTGGAATGGTAGAAAGCACGAGGGCATCCATGAGTTCATATAGGCAGACACCCAACACCCTGCATGAACGTGGACCCCATTCACTCGAGGATCACCAGAAGATACCAAAGCAAAGACCAGTGTCCTGGCCACCTATGAGAAAGTAGCCTCTTTCTAGCATGGTTACCACCACTTTTGGCCTGTTTGTGAGTGTGTGTTTTTACTGTGTCACTGGGATCCTGCTAGCCAGGACCCCAGTGCTCAAAGATAAAAACCTATATGTCAGTGTGTTTTGCCTGTCTCACTGGGATCCTGCTAGCCAGGACCCCAGTGCTCATAGTTTGTGGCCTAATGTTTATGCCTGTGTATTGCCTAACTGTGTCACTGAGGCTCTGCTAATCAGAACCTCAGTGCTTATGCTCTCTCTGCTTTTAAATTTGTCTCTGTAGGCCAGTGACTTCACTTACCAATTTCAATTGGCATACTGGACCCTTCTTATAAGTCCCTAGTATATGGTACCTAGGTACCCAGGGCACTGGGGTTCCAGGAGATCCATATGGGCTGCAGCATTTCTTTTGCCACCCATAAGGAGCTCAGACAAATCCTTACACAGGACTGCCATTGCAGCCTGCGTGAAACAGTGCACACACTATTTCACAGCCATTTTCACTGCACTTGAGTTACTTACAAGTCACCTATATGTCTAACCTTCATTTGTGAAGGTTAGGTGCAAAGTTACTAAGTGTGAGGGCACCCTTGCACTAGCAAAGGTACCCCCATATAGTTCAGGGCCATGTCCCCGGATTTGTGAGTGGGGGATGCCATTACACGCATGCACTACATATAGGTTAATACCTATATGTAGCTTCACAATGGTATCTATGAATATGGCCATGTAACATGTCTAAGATCATGGAATTGTCCACCATTCCAAATCTGGTATTTGGGAGCCAATTCCATGCACTCTGAGGGCTCCACCATGGACCCCCAGTACTGCCAAACCAGCTCTCTCAGACTTGCACTGCAGCCACAGCTGGTGCCACCTCACAGGCAGGGTTCTGCCCTCCTGGGGTCTGGGCAGCCCAGTCCGGGGAAGGCAGAACAAAGCATTTCCTCTGAGAGCAGGGTGTTACACCCTCTCCCTTTGGAAATAGGTGTTACAGACTGGGGTGAGGTAGCCTCCCCCAGCCTCTGGAAATGCTTTGAAGGGCACAGATGGTGCCCTCCCTGCATAAACCAGTCTACACCAGTTCAGGAACCCCTTCCCCCCTGCTCTGGTGGGAAACTGGACAAAGGAAAGGGGAGTGACTACTCCCCTGTCAATCACCACCCGAGAGGTGTTGCCCAGAGCTCTTCCAGTGTGTCCCAAACTTCAGCCATCTTGCTTTGCAAGGTGTTGGGGCACTCTGGAGGGCTCTGAGTGGCCAGTGCCAGCAGGTGACGTCATAGACCCCTACTGATTGCTCCATACCTGATAAGGTAGCCAATCCCCCTCTCGGGGCTATTTAGGGTCACTCCTGTGGGTTCACTTCAGATTCTGCATGCACGTTTCCTTCAGAAATCCTCTGCAACAACTTCACACTCTTCTGACCTCAGATCAACCGCTCCAATAAATGCTGTAACTGCAACAAAGTTTCTCCAAGAGACACTTTTCTTCAGCAACCTCAGCTCCAAGTCAGCAACTGCAACAGTTTCCATGGTGTGCACACTCTGAGGACTCCCTGTCTTCAGCCTGCACAAGAAGAACCAAAGAAATCTCCAGTGGAGTGACAGAGTCACTACCCTGCTCTAAGCAGGCACCTCCCAAGACAACAACCAGTGCCCTGGGACTCCTCTCACAATGACGAGCGTGCTCCTAAGGACACAGAGGGTGGACATCATCGACATAGACTGTCCTGAGGTCCTGCTGACACAATTTGGAGGAGGTAAGACCTTGCCTTCCCTGAAAACCACGGTACCCCTGTGTACTGTGTCTTCTTCACCTCCTGAGGCCTCTGTGCACTCTTTGCAAAATTCCTTTGTGCACAACCTGGCTCAGGTCCCCAGCACTCCACCCTGTGACGCTCAACTTTGCGGAGTTATTCTCCGGCAGCGTGGGACCTTCTTTTGTTGTGCTGCATCAACTGCATTTTGCACCTCATTTGAATCCGGATCCTGCGGCTTCTGGGGGTGCTGGCTGGCATCCTGAGGGTTCTCTAAAGTGCTGAGAGCCCCCTCTTCCTCCTTAGTCCATTCAGCACCATTTTGATGAAAAATGCACTTTTGTTGTAGCCAAGGCTTGTTGGCACCTTCCAACACGAAATCTCATCTGCAATGATCTTCACGCTGTGGGACATCTTTTGCATCATGCAGGAACCTGCTGGCATCTTCCTAAGGTGCATTTCTGCAGTCTTCAACTAACCAGGGACTCTTCTTTTGCATCCTCTTCTGGGTTGGCAGGGGCTCCTGTCCTTTGTGGAACTTCTTTCGACTTCTGGACTTGGTTCCCTTCCTTTGCAGGTCTTCAGGTCCAATAATCCAGCAGTTGTTCTTTGCAGACTTGGTTGGCTGCTGCAAAATCCCCAAAACGAGGTGTAGTGTGTCCTAAGGAAACTTGCAGTACTTTACTCCTGCTTTTCTGGGCTCTGGGGTGGGTTAATTTACTTACCTTTACTGTATTCTTACTCTCCCAGCGATTCTGCACACACTACTCTTGTCTAGGGGGGAATTTGTGATTCACATTCCACTTTTTAGTATATGGTTTGTGTTGCCCCTAGACCTATTTTCTCCCATTGCATTCTATAGGAATTCCTACTGTTTGCATTGTTCTATGACTATTTACTTGTCTAATTTTGGCTTCTAGTGTATATGTTGTGTATAATACTTACCTCCAGAAGGAGTATTGTCTCTAAGATATTTGTGGTACTGTGCCACCCAAATAAATACCTTTATTTTTGGTAACGCTGAGTATTGTCTTTTACTTGTGTATAAGTACTGCGCAACTATAAGTGGTATTGCATGAGCTTTGCATGTCTCCTAGTTCCGTCTAAGCTGCTCTGCTATAGCTACCTCTATCAGCCTAAGCTGCTAGAACACTACTACTTCACTAATCAGGGATAACTGGACCTGGTATAAGGTGTAAGTACCCAAGGTACCCACTACAAACCAGGCCAGCCTCCTACACCAACAAATAGGAGTACTTTGGTGAGGGATGTAATAGATCAAGAGTTGGAAATTAACTGAAATAGGTGAAATAGGTAGAAATGATGTAAGCTTATTTTCTCTTTTAGATTTAATTTATGGAAATCACGGCGTGCAAACCCACTGACAAAGGGTTTTCCTAAACTGCATAAAGGTATTGTATGCGTTTTCACAAACCACACAAAACTTGAAATTCAAGGGAGGAAATTGTATATGAATTGATGGGTATGAGAAACAGATTAAAACAAGAAGGCAAAGCAAAAGATTGAGTTGCAGATACATGAATGAATAGTGTTTTGTTGAACATTTTGGATGATAAATTAGAGAAAACTGAAGTCATAATTTACCGTAGCAGCGCACTGTGAGACATTTTACATAATTGTAATAGTATAAAATGTGGTTTCAGCCATACCATGCAGATGCATTTTGAATAATTTCCAGGAGTCTTAGAAAGGAATCAAACTCCTCAGGGTTACCTCTTTTCCTCTCAGATATGTGTACTGTCAAAGGAACCATTAGCACAGAACACCAGACAAAATCTCAATATCAAGGGTGTAGAGACTGATGAAACACCTCCCAGGGGCACTAATTGGCAATGGAACATTACTTTTGGAATAATACCTTTAAACAGATTATCTAATGCGTCCTGCTACTCTTATGCCTTAAAGTATGCCACTTACAGTCAGGTACCACACATAGACTTTGACCTCCCACACTTCCTTAGGCATCCCAGAAGAAGGAAGAAGGCATGTTTGCTGTAAGGGGGTTTTGCACATCAAAGATGTGCTATTTAAGGTTGGTCACCCACAATTATCCACTCTATTCCATCCCTGACTGAAACTGAAAATAAGACGTGTCTCCAATCCTCTTGTCTTTCCTAAACCAAGAAGGAACCATCATTATGATCCTATTCTCATAGTCACAGCAAATTCAGTATAGCTCCTTTTCATTTCCTGGTTTCTCTAAGAAGCTGTGTTATAAAAGGAAGTGCATTCATCAGCTTCTGTGTGTCTGAGTAACCCTTGTTCCTGCTCCAATGTTTGTTGCACTGAATGTTGTTTCCTGGTTCTAGAACTGCTATTGATGTTCCTGCAATTTTATTGTATTCCTGCATGTTCCTATACCTTTTGTTTGGTTCGGTCATACAGATGTTTATTTTCTGGGCACTAACCAGCTTTTCCTCTGATGGAATTACTTTAGAGTCCAGTTTCTCTACCCTACACTAATATGCCAATGTCAGGACTCAGAGCTCTGATATCCTTCCCTTGACAAGTACAGACACAAAACAGAATCATCTTCTATCTCCGAGAAGGATCAATATCATTAAAGTTTGATTGCCATAATTGCTTTGAGTTAAAAAGTACACATAATGACTGATGAAAACACAGACTTGCTTTTAGCAAATTCTACCTTGTGCTCATACATTAACAACATAGGGAATCTGCTATCATCATGAACCTGAGATACTTATTGGATTCCTTTAAGCATGATTGGTTCCTCTTATCTTTAAACCTTAGTTTTTTGCCACTTCAAGAGCTAAGTTTGGATTTCTCATTAGTCTTCAGTAAGATTATGCTTTTTAAATCTGCTTTCAGCCTCCTTTTTGGTAATAATGATGGCTTTGTGAGGGAATTAAAGAACATGTTTTTTTGCAAGATCAATGATATGCAGTTCACAAGGAGTTAATGCAATGCCACCTAGGGAAGTTAGATGTGCACATATACATCAACAGGTTTAAAGCCACAGCTGTTGATATCAGAGGGCTTGACATTACTGTTTTCACTTTATTCTAGGAAAGGTTGCGTGACGAATTGAAGGATGACTTGGCAGGAGTAGTAAGACCATTTTTCCAAGTTATGCTTATTATACAAATGGATGCTCGCTTGAAAAACAATAATAAAGTATCACAAATGTGATTGTTTGTTGGTCTATCTGTCCCTCAACCAGCCTGCACCCAGTTTACCAGAATCTGAAAAAACCCAAAGCATTTGAGAGTTATAAGGACCTCACAAATTGATGTAGAAGATCTTCCCAGATGCTTACTAGACCTCTGTTTTATGGGTGAGACAAAAGATACTTGCTGAAAGCTTGCGCGTGTCACCAGATTTTACAAATGAAGCAGACATTGAGTGATCCTGAACTTAGATTATTTCTGCCCCTATAATAGACAAGGGGTAGAAAATTCCTCTTCAGTTTTCATAGTCACAAAATTATTCTGGCGTTACAGCTATTGCCTCCTTTAAGCTCCCTCATTGGTTGACTCAGGTGCTTCAAAACTATTTGTAGATCAGCACTGGGCTCTTCATCATTCTATATCTCTTCTTAGAAATCTTCAAACCCAAGTGGTTGAAGCTGTTGTTGTTGTGAGTTTTGGTCTTGTAAGGGAACAAAGTGTTGCCTTGCACACACAGTTCTTTGGTCATCATGAGATGCTTACACTATAATAGTCAATCATTTTCTGTTGAAATTGGGAATGTCTTCGCTTTCTCGTAACAATCTTTACATTAATTGTAGGATTACTCTTGAAGATAGGCAATTTTATAAATTTACCAACACAGGCAAAACTGAGATACCTATAATGATCTTCATGGATTGGGAAAGCTGGAGATTTGATGTAGAGAAAAAATTAATTATATGAAACCTAATCTTCTAACCAGATGGCTGTACGTATCACAATTATTACTGGTGAAATAACTGACACACATGATTCACTATTTGGTGGTGTGTCTGTTTTCATTTATTTGGGCCTATGAAGTGCCTAGTGTTTGAAGGAAACCATTATGGCATGCACCCCAAAATGGACCCATAAGCTCAAGACATCCTGTAATACTGAGATGACTGCATTTCTGCCACTGTACAGACTTGTTGATTAGCTCGGTTATACGAAGAGTTTTTGCAGATTTTGAAACCCTGGTTACATTTATACTGTAGAGCTCCAGACCCCGGTACAGTGATCTCCATTCTTCTGTATACAAACAAGTGGAGGATGGAACGAGGAATCTGGGGGAATCAGTACATGTTTACCAACATGTCTGAGCGTTCAGCCTGGGCAGTGTGCAACGATCTATTGCTTCAGATAACCACAGGCACTACCTTAGAGTATCTTATGAGTGATTGCAATAGTCTTAAACTGAATTCTTATTTTTTGTATTTTTTATTAGAATTTTTAACACATATGATACAACAAAGTACATCAAACAGGAGTCTGCCCCTCTTGCCTCAGGCATCATATTATATCAATTGTTCAAAACATAATAGTCCATCTATCATCTGTGTGAATGGGGCACGAAGAGGAAAAGAAGGACAGAGGGAAAGACCCAGGACTGTCACAGTGTGGAGGGCTTCCAAAAGATGCAAGAGAGAGAAATGATAGAGAACTCGTGGAAAATATGCAAGAACACAACATATCAACATCGGGCATCATCAAGAGCATCTAGGTGTTAACTCACAAAGTCTGTATGCACAGGCAAAAAAGGCATTGAGAGGTTGGAAAATAGCTCAGCAGGACTGGTCCGCCTTGTATTCACACTCTGTATGGGGCTTTGATAGTGAGGATCAGAAACATGTTGTGGGGATTACAGATCAGGGAAAGGTTGTAAGGCCCTGACTCGGGGAGGGTTGAAACACAAAAAGTCATTGCGAGTGAGGTATTGTATGAGTGAACCCCAGGTTGTCTGAAACTTTTTAACAGTCTCCTCCAGGAAGTGTGCGAGTAGCTCCTTGGTGAGCACATGCCACAGTTGATTGAACCTTTGTGCTATGCTGGTTGCCTCAGGGCTTTTCCATGTCAGTGCTCTCAGTTGTCTAGCGGCATGTAGCTTGTTAAGATCCACTCGGCCAATGTCATCACTTTGGGTGTTGTGAGGCGCATTCCCAAAATTACCACATGCTAAGTGTCGAGCAAGGGCTCAGAACCTCTTTCCAGATGGTGGTGATTGGGACGCAGGTCCTCCATATGTGACAGAAATTC
The DNA here is from genome assembly GCF_031143425.1 of Pleurodeles waltl. Classification (NCBI taxonomy): domain Eukaryota; kingdom Metazoa; phylum Chordata; class Amphibia; order Caudata; family Salamandridae; genus Pleurodeles; species Pleurodeles waltl. The sequence continues at coordinate 63,662,524 of NC_090439.1, read as the reverse complement.
CTTCGGTCCTTCTGGTATCTCCAGCATGTGTCAGGGTGGAACTTACAGATAGTGGCTAAGCAAGTTGGTGTGAGATACCATTGAAGCATTAGTTTATAAGCAGTCTCCCTAAGCACCATCGAGTAATATGTCTGGGTATGTCACACCACAAGGTGTCACATTGCTTCAGTGTCAGCTCGAAAGTGTTGCCCTGTGTCCACTTTGTTTAAAAAGGGTGCGTGGGTAATGGGTCAGAGTGGGTAATGGGTTGGAGTGCATCATATGTTCTAGAGATAAGGCCCCTCGAGCCATCGCAGGAGCATACCAGTTGCTTGAAATGTGTGAGAGGGCGTACAGCTGCGGGGTATACAGTGGGGTGTAGTGCCCAATGCCTTAGCTGCAGATATTGCAGATATTGCAGCCGTTTACTATCTGTTAGCTGGTATTCCATCCAGCATTGGTTAAAGGTTTTTAGGTTCACACCTGAAAGGCTGTCTCTAAGAGTCCAGCAGTCCCTATCCCTCCAGGCAATATAAGCTTCTGGGGTCACAGCTGGGGTAAATTTAGGGTTGCAGGCGATCAGGGTGTTGGGAGATGGGTATGTTGTTAGCCCTCTCTTAATGGCTAGTCCCAGATGTCCAGCGCTGTCCTGGTGGGGGTGGCCAGGTAGGCACTGCAAGGTCATCTGTGGCTGGGTACCCACAAAGGATCCCATAACGTTCTGCATGCCACTGCCCTGTCTATGTGCAGCCAGTGGGTCTCGCTCTCCCACGTCGTCCAGGCCAAAATATCTCACAGGTGGACAGCCCAAAAATTGTCTGGAAGATTTGGGCATGCAAGTCCACCTCTGTCTAGGGGTTGCGTCAATAGTGAGTTAGGTATTCAAGGGAGCCTCCCATTCCAGATGTACCCATTTATGTTGCGATGTAGTCAGGTTATTTTATCTTGCGAAGCTGGGGTAGGGAGAGTTTGGAATAGGTACGGGGCACTATGAAAGAGATTCATCTTGACCAGATTTACCCTTCCCAACCAGGAGACAGGCTCATGCCACCATCTCCTGATGTTCTCGCAGATATCAGGTCGTAGCTGGGGCCAGTTCGCTTTCATCCATGTGTTGAGCGTCGGAGTAAGGTTGAGATCCAGATATCTGAGCTTGTCGGCCTCCATTGGAAGGACGCCAGTGAATGTAGTTGGGGACTATTTCCGGTGAGACTGTGAGATTAGGAAGATTAGACTTTGCCAAGTTCACCTTGAAGCCGGATAGCGTTTAAAAGTCTCTGAGGATGTCAACTACCTCCAGTAGGGAGTTGTCGGACGAGTCAAGGTGAGGAGAAGGTCATCTGCAAATAGATTTATTTTATGTGTGATTCCTCCAAATGGTATACCTGCAACCTAATCAGTGTCCCTCGTGGCTATTGCTAGTGGCTCTACCACCAGGGTGAATAGGAGGGGTGACAAGGGGCAGCCCTGTCTCGTGCCCCTCTGAATGAAGATCAGAGTATTGGTTTGCCCATTTACTCAGATAGTCACTGTCGGATGGACATAGGAAGCCAGTATCCTGGAGGTCATTGCAGGACCCTGGCATATTAGGAAGTCCCAGTTAACACAGTCACATTTTTCCTCAGCGTCTAGTGAGAAAAGGCATGCCGGGATGTTGAGGCGCTGAACTTTTTCCACCACACATTGTCGGCCCCTGTCTGTCACGTATAAATCCCACTTGGTTTGGCTCTATGAAGAGAGGAAGATAGCAGTCGATTTGAAGGGCTAGGATCTTAGTGAAGATTTTAGTGTGAGTATTTAAAAGAGCAATGAGTCAGTACGAGGAACAAAAAGTCGGGTCTTTGCCCGGTATGGGAATAAAGGATATTTCTTCTTCCAACATCGAGGGGGTGAGGCCTGTATCATACATAAACGTGTTAAATGGACCCAACATATGTGCTCCAAGCTCTGTTAGGTATAATCTGTAGAAACTGATTGGGAGGCCATCGGCCCAGAGGATCTCCTGAGTGGTAATTTTTTGAGGGCCTGGCTCAGTTCTTCCATTGTGATTTCTTAAACTGAATTCTAGACTCTTTAGGTAGCCGCTTGTGGTGAGGGGAGGAATGCGCAAACCTACGGACATCATGTACTTCCCATGGAGATGATTTTTTAAGAACTTGCATCTTAATTATATTGGCCTTATACATCCATACTAACAAGGCATTACTATGTTCAGTTTGAAGTCAACGACTTGTCTCCTTGAGATATTAAGAGGCGTTCCTTTATCAGAATTTTCAAATGGAAAATACAGGACCAAAGAGAAGCTCTCTCTTTTGGCTTCTAAGGTATGTTTTGTAGTTCTTCTTCATGGTCTTAAGTTCGTCTTCATTAACATCAGTGTGATTCAACTACTATACACATTCTATCCTTTTGGTTTACGTTCTAAGAGTATTAGCTTGTTGGTGTACTCTACTTAAGATTTCACGTGCCATTAATGGGTAGTTAAATTCATCAACAAAAGTTGCTATTGTGTTGTTGTACTAATTTGATGGCAATTCCTTCTGGACGGCCATGTTCCTTGCTCCTTACCATTCTGTTGTTGCATTTCATCCAAAGAAAGAGCTTTAAAATTAAGATACATGAGTGGCTTATGCTTTATTCAGTTTTTTATCTTAATGGGCAAGAACGACCAACTCAAATTAGATAAAATGATGGTCCGGCAGTAGCCCTAGTAATGAATAAAGGTTTGTATGTCTTGGCGAGGAACTAACTTCAAGCTGATTGAGTACTCATTATATGTCTTGCTGTCATTATGTTTACTTATGTCTCGCAAATATTCTGATGTACACTTTAATTCATTTTAGAACACAAGTATTTAAAAAAAAATTAATGATCACCTTGACTAAAGCATCTTAACCATTCATCCTATTGAACTCAAAACAACACTTTTCTAAGATATGTGCTGTCTGGCACTTCTAGGTGACACAAGATGTTAGCTGAGGTCACTTGTCACTGGTGCCCTGAGGTCCATCCCACTATGGCTCTGTAAACTGGGCCAAACACACTACGTCTGCACTTGACTCTCACAGAAGTGAGGGAAAACTATCCAAGGCATCTCAGTTATGCAGTGTGGTGAAACAGGGACTCTGAAATCAAACATCAGCCACAACTATTCATTATACAGCCTAGTGTTAATCTTAGCAAAAGGTAGCACACAACAAAATTAAACACAATACAGTCTGATGGTGGCTTCAGCTAGAAAATTTTATGATCATACTTACGAGTTCTAGTTAATTGGCAATCAATCTATTGGTACCTATCCCAAATCTATGGTGCCGCCGACATCTATAGTGACTTTGTCAGGCATTAGGTCAGAGACAAAGATTAGGAACAAATGAGAGATCACTAAGAAATTACCACACCAAACTGTTCACAATGGCAAAGGTTAACTTCCTAACAGAATGTTTATTGCTGTGCGCTCAAGTCACAGCCCCTCAGTGTTTCAATCTCAGGCCCTGTGTTACCTGCTCAGAGGAGAAGCAGCTTAGGGTAGTGATGGATGATGTACTCATTTGGAGCACATCGGTTGTGTCTTCTTTGGCGATGTGGGAGTGTGACAAGCCTGATTGGTGACTGCTTGTCTTCGGCAGTTGGAGCCTCCAGGGCACAGAACAAGTCCTCTGCTGTGGTAGCAATGATAGCTCTGGCAGGAAACCCACAAGGAGGGCAGTAGCAACACAAGTCCATTAGTCACCCTGCAGGGTTGCTAGATGGCACGCTGTTGCTCTAGCTTGTTGTGTCTTCATGCAATTTACTACATATTCTGAGAGATAGACCGACTGACCGCCTACGATTTGGGTTGGCACTGGCTTCAATCCCGATATCAGTCAACGTCTTCTAGTTGCTTCACGTGCCGGGAACACAGCTGAGCTTCTCCTCTTGGACAGTCTCTCCCCTGCAGAGACAGGCACTGTCCTTTTCTCTCTGAGCAGGCAGGCAGACTTCTAGGTACTAGTAAGACCCTCCGCTTCTCCAGCAAGTTGCACAGACTTCAGGTAATATCCTCTCACCGCAGGAGACTAGCTGTCATGCAGCCACCAGCATTGGTCTCACAGCAGGTCTTCAAATACTATCTTATACATTCACATCATTGGTCAATCAGAACTTGGAACAAAGTGGGATGATATGTATCTTTCATTTATACTCATTTTCCAGAGATGGGATGCTGATCCACTGTCTAACGTCTTGCAACTGGTTTGGGGTGGTTCACTTTCAAATGCCATTTTCTTCCTGTAGGGCGAACACAGCCTTTGTGCAAGTTAATGGACCTTACAGAAAGTAATGATGATATTGGCTGCAAGCAGGAGTTTTCCAAGCATGTGCAAGATGAAGTGTGAAGTCTCTGCTCCTAGCTATGATCATCCTTATTAAAGTTGAAACCTGGGAAAGACAAAAGGGTATGCACTGCCTAGAAATTTCCTCACCTTGACCAACAGAAACTGCAGTGCTCAGGAGGAACTAATCAGAAGATTTTTGGAAATAAGGTCCTTATTCAATTTCGATAATTCTCCAATCTTCCTTGTTTCAGTACCTGGGTCTTCACCCTCCAGTCAAAGCAATGTAGGCAATACACTTCCTCTGTATGGAGAAGGTGTATCCATCCTCCATCTTGTGACATCCCATGGAGCAATCGAAAATGGATCTCACTCATCCCAGCAAAAACACTTTCATAACACACGGACTCTTGATGCCATACCTGTACCACACATCTTTCATGCATACATACACTTAACATACATGGCCCCATTAACAAAGGGAAATCTCCATGTGTAGATTTACTATTAATAGATTTACTCTAACACTTTTAAGGAACTTCACTACTTTTGGCTATTGATTGTTTAGAGGTGTAAAGTTACTCAAAAGTGAAATAAGGGTGGAATGGTCAGCTAAAAACATCAAATGCAACCACAATGTTACTACTAGTAGTAACCTTACGACCATATTTGTTGTTCAGCACACTTGGCAGAGACATCTGCAACTGGGGTGACGATCTCTCTATGCTAAAGTGTAAAGAAATGTTTAAAGGCTTAATAAACATTCAAAACAATTTAAAAAAATTGTATTTAAAGATTATTTGTATTTTAAATATAGAACAATGTGAAACATTACCACATCCATAACTGTATTTTAATATAAAATTAGAATTTGTTTTAAAGGTTCACATAAAATTATTTTTTTAAGTTTAAATGAAGAGAATTCCCACCTAAATGTAAGCAATATTTTATTATGTATCAACAAATATTAAAAGTATTGTAGGGAATTAGTAAAATGTAATGCAGTTGTTTATATATATCAATGTTACATTCATATTTTAATTTTAAAAGGTTAAGAAAATATTCCAAAATAAAATATTAATTAGGTTTATGTAAATACTTTTTAGCATTAAGTAAAAGATATTTATATTTTTAAACAGTTTAAATTGTTCAATTATTTTACCATTACTTTCTATGGACTTTCAGTTTAAGTCCCTGACTCCATTATTTTCTATGAAGGGGTATCGCAGTGGCAGTAGTTGGCCTTGTGTGGACTGAACTTACTCCAGTTCTGAGGCTGAGTACGCTTACAACTGGTTTGGGTCCTTTTGGGCCGTAATAATTATGGATGGGCATTTGTTAAGAGCAATGACCTTACTCTATTGTGGATGTGTGTTTGCTGCTCTGTAAACCTTTCTTTAACCCTCCGTAAATCTGCTCACACTGCTCTCTTATCCCCATCTCTTAAGTAGTAGGCATTACCTATTTTGCAGTCACTTCCCTATGTCCGTTTCACATCTACTACCAAAATGTATACTTACATCTACGGAGATCTCCGCAGTTGGGGAGGGGATGTATGCACGGAAACAATAGGAGACCTCCGTACATTGGTATGTGAATAGCATTTTGTAGTACATTAGTAGTACTTTTGAAGCACTATTATTCATGCTCCAAAATGCAGTTTATGGATAGATCCCAATGTTATCAGCATAAGAGTCTGGGTGAAACGTTACATGAGTAGTACCTTAGGTTACACTCCTTCCTGGAACATTAACAAATGACCTTCGCTGGACTAGTAAGCAACAAGAATTGGTATGCTGCCACCACTACTTCATGTAAAAAGCCCAGTATTTGGATAGCAATCTCAGGGCACACTTGATGCATCCCTCTAGGGAACAGGATCTGGACCTTGTATTTACCGCAGGCACTCCTAGGTCTTAGTGCGCACACACGATTAGTGTGTTAGCTGGGCCAACAAAAGGTCAGGATACCAGGTTTCACATGCAGATGCATCACTCAGGGCAGTGGTCCATATCTGTTTACTATGCAGGGGACATTGCCATCCCCACATGCACATTATTTGTCTCTAATATCTTTGCAGTAGATCTATTTCCAACTGTTAGTTAGACTTGGCATCCTTGGCGTGGTTCTTCCTTCACTTTTTGCCCTGAGACCTCCTGTTTTTGCTGATTTCATTTTGCTGGACTTAGGACTTTGCACACTTTACCACTACTAACCAGTGCTAAAGTGCTTGTGCTGTTTTTCTAAAACATGGTAAGATTGGCCTACACCCAATTGGCATATTTAATTTACTTGTAAGTCCCTAGACATGCCCAGTGGCTGTAAAATAAATGCTACTAGTGGGCCTGCAGCACTGATTGGGCCATCCACTTAATTAGCCCTTTAAAGATGCCTCAGGCCTGCCATTGCAGAACCTGTGTGTGCAGTTTAAACATTTAAACTGCCATGTGGACCTGGCAAAATAAACCTTTTGCTAGGCACAAACCTTCCTTTTCAACATATACATAACTCACCCCTAAAGTAGTCCTGGGACAACCCAGAGGGCAGGGTGAAGTGTATTTAAAAGATAGGACATGTACTTTTAGGTTTTACATGCCCTGGTAGTGAAAAACTGTTAAATTTATTTTTCACTACTGCAAGGCCTATCTCTCCCATAGGATAACCTTGAAGATTCTTTATCACAGTTTAGAAGTGTAATTTCCAAATGAGAAAAGAAAACTTTTTCATGATTGGTGTATCTGGAATTCTAATTTAAAATCCTAACTTATGGTGAAGTCGGCTTTTAAATTACAATTCTGAAAAATGCCACTTGGCATTTTCTTGCCTTAGCTATTTTGTACATGAGTCTATCTCTGATCCCATGACTGGTTGTAGTTGGCAGTTGGGCTTTTGTATTCCTCCTAGACAGCTGCACACAACTGGAGCTTAGGTGTGACTAGATGGGCGCACACTTGCAGGGCAGAAGGGAGAAGCTGTGCTCATCCTCATTTACACGTGAAAAGGCTGTGTGCTATCTCTGCACAAATAGCTGCATACCCCCTGCAGTTGATCTGGAGCCAGAGAAGGCAGGGCATCTGCATGCTTCTAGAAGCTTCTACCCACTTCAAAGGTGCAACTTTGTATAAAAGAAGGACCTCAGACACTACTGCTTTAGTACACTTCTGGACCTGTGGATACTCTGATAGAAAGAAAGACTGCTGTCCTGCTGCAAGGACTGACACTCGGCTGGAGTGCTGCTCTAAAGGAACCACTGCCCTGCTGCGTCAACCTGCTGCCCTCTTGGCTGGGGAAGTAGTGGACATCCAATTTCATCTTGAACCCAGAACCTCAGAAGGACTCAAAGGAGTAGTCTGCTGGCCTCCTGATCGAAGCTTCAGAAACATAAAAGGCTCCTCAACAGCTCCTGGACCCATCATCAGCAAGTTCCTGACCCCCAAATTGTGACCCTCAGGTCCTGGGTCCTTGGCGTGGCTCTTGAAATCAGTCTTTTGGGCTCTTCACAACCAAGTACATGCCAGTTTGAACTGGAAGCATGCCACTTGTTTGAAAATCAACTCCAGTCACCACCATCCCATCTCTTCGCATAGCAATGTCGACAACCTACATGGGACTGCCAACGTGAAGCTCTGGCCTGCCTGTCCGTGATGCCTGGCCTGCTCTTCTCATCACGCCAACCACCATATGTGATGCTCGCCTTGCTCCCGGTGATCATCTCCAATGCGAACGTGACTCTTAGCACAAAACTTGAGAAGGTAAACCTTCAGCAGGACTAATCTGGACTGTATCTCAGCCGCGCTCCATCACGGTCAGCCTGAACTTTTGACTTTGATCTGGTCCAGCACGAACACATAGCTGTGGTTGGCGCTTTACGCTTTTAGGCACTATATTGCAGTTTATTTTTTTTAAATTCATAACTCCGGTTCTACTGATTGGATTTTTGTCCTTTTGGTCTTGTTTCATTTATTAAAATAAGTTCGATTTTGCTAACATGGAGTGAGATCTTTTTGTGTGATGCTTTCACTGTTTTACTGTTTGAAGTGTTGCACAAATACTTAACACATTGCCTCTAAGTTAAGCCTAACTGCTCTGTGCCAGCTATCAGAGGGTTAATTTGGGGTTTGCCTGTGCCTTACCCTGACTAGTATTGTGGTTGCTGATTGACAAGGTATCACACCCCAGTCAACCAGTAGCTGAATTTCTAACAAGTGTCAAATACTACAAAATATTTCACATGTCATTTAGTTTTGACATTAAGGGGTGGGATGCCTCCATTCTTTTGACAATAATATGCATGCATGAGAATGTCTAATCCCAACATGAGATATCTGTTTACAGTCGGGCTCTTTTATGTAAAAACAATAAACCAAAAATATGAACCATCAGACCTTTGTGGGTGCTGAGCGGTGTATAGTATTTTTAAACAGTCACACCTTTATGCTGTAGACTATTTCTTCTCCAGGAGGGAGCGTTGGAACTCTGGTTTGTGAGGGCTGTTTACAAGAGGTGTTTTAGTGTGGTTATAATCCAAAGGATATATCCTAACTCCATTATAATAATCAGATCATTAGAGAGAGGTTTCCAATTATATTTCAGGTTTTATGTTCTCTGCCCTTCACTCTGGTTCTCCCTCGGATGACACTAAGACTTCACCTCAAAGATATGCTAGAGGGTACCTTCATACTCTTATTTTTTTCTTCCATATTAAGCACTACGCTTTCACTACTGTCCCATTTGCTCACTTCTCTTTTACTCATTTGCAGGTGAGATGGTGTCCCTCAGCCATTCATTTCTTTTCATTTGCCCTTTTTGCTAACACAATTGCTAAGTGCACACATCTGCTATCAGTATTTGTTCCAATTAGAACAGGGAAAAAAAGCACAATCATTTTTTCTAAGTGATCCATGATCTTCTTCCACAACTGATTAATTATTGGACATTCCTAAGAAGTGTGGAAATGTCTGTATCTGGGCGTGTGCATCTGGATTGGGATTCCACCCACTGTGAGTAATAATCACAATCCTTGGCAGGGTGAACCACTAAAGTAATTAAATAAACCTGTGCTCAAACAACACCCCAGTAGATATGGCACAAAGCATGCAGGCTTAAGTTAGAGTTAATGTGTAATTTTTTTATGCATTAACAAAACAGTAATTAAATCAAGACACAACACAAAAAAAAATCCTTCATCAATTTAGAAAAATACAGTCAATTTCAATAAATACAATGACACCAAAACAAGAAAACTCCAATAAGGGTAACCGGAGATATGAATTTTTAAAGTTTTAAATAAAAATACCACAAAAAGCATTAGGCACCAACCATGGTCAACTGGTCACAGTAGTCCAGGACCTAGGCTCGATTTAAGGCCGACCACAATGCACCATGAGTCAGCTACAGAAATCAGGTTTGTACAAGTCTGAAGTTGTACCTTCTCAATTAGGGCTGAGGGCCTGAGTTAAATATTGGCAGATGGATTATTCTGTCAAAAGGGTGACAGATATCCCATCCGCCTAAAGGAAATAATGGGATTTAGATTTCAGTGGATGGGATATACATCAACTTTGTGACAGAATAATCCATCCGCCAATATCTAAATCAGGCCCTTAGTCTTTGAAATGAAAGTTCAGAATCTTCAGCAGGGCAAGGCAGCAGGCTGTAACCAAGAAGGGCTCCACAAGGTTGGATAGCTGTCAAACGAGGACCCGGTGAAGTCACTGACTTTTGGCAGGAAAGTTCTTAGCAGAAGATATTCAAATTTCACACCTAAGGAAGGGACCTTGCTGGCCGAATACTTTTGGTGCATCGCCAAGTGGAGATTTATATGTTTGCACTTAGTCACTTTTTTTGGAGCCCTGATTCCTCTAGAGTGGAAGGCTGCAGGCTGTAGCTGAAGAGGGCTCCACAAAACCGGATACCTTTTCAGTGAGCTCCAACTAAATCAAATTTGGTGCTAAAGTAAAGCTCCAAGCTGGGGAAATCTGAATCTTCAGCCCTGCAGCAATGCAGCTTGGTCGGATCAGCTTGGTAGGGTTGTCCCAGTCCTCCAAAGGTCTTTAGAGCCAAAAGGTTTCAAAGTCCCAGGTTTCTCAGGATGTTAGGTGGAGTACACTTTGACAAAGCTCAGCTTTCAAGGACCTCAGGAACAGCACATGGAGCTCAAGACTCACTTCTGCAGAAGCAACCAAGTAACGAGCAGTGACCAGGGCAGATCCAGTTGGAACTGGTCAGCTAGGTTGTTGTGTCTTTGTAGTTAAACAGAAGGTCAACCTATGGCCCTTGGAGTCCACTTCTTTTTACTGGGTACAAAAGGTAGAGGAGGTCCAGTCCTTCAGGGATCTTCTCAGGTCTCATACAGCAGGTTCAGTTGAGTTCTGATCTTTTACAAGTCCAGTAGTGATTTGAGGAGGCTTCTCGGGATGCCATATATATATGCTTGGCACCAGCTTGAGGGTAGTGGTGCCTCCTGGCCCCTCCCTAAACACGGTTAAGCCACACTCCGGGGGTTCATCACTTAAAAGGTGGTCGTTTCCTATACCTTGTATGTGTGTTAAATGTTTTTGCCGCTCCTCATCATTGAGTTTTCTGTTCAGGCCAGTCTCTCATGCTACCCTTAGATCATTCGGATTGAGTTTGTTCATCATAAGTAGGGATTTAGAGAACTCCGATACTATTTGATGGACATTCCCTATTGTAAATAGAAGTTGTAGCACTTTGTTTGTTTGATGTTTGATTTCAACCATCCCCAACTTCGCTCTATGCTGTTAATTACAGTCCATGTGTCAAGAATTTATTGGTCAGGAACCCATTACCTCTTGTCATGGCCATCTGTTTTTTTTAGTTTGCCTGCTTCATAGCAACCTCCCACCATTTATTTTCCCACGTTTGTCCAAGCTGCTAATTTTTTTATGCTAAACTATACTAAAGTGTTTGGGAGACCAAAAAGGGCAATGCCTTGGCAAAAAACTGGATGTGCGCTGAAAAATATAATTTAAAATGTATTACTTGTTTTCTTTTAGGGCTTAGGAGTTCATTCATGATTCTGATTAATACGTTTCTTCTCATCCCTATACCTTCTCTTCTAGATTCGTCCCCATCCCACCAGGAGACTCTGCATAGTTGGCAAAAAGCAGGTAACTATAAATTAAATATATAGTTGTTTTATATATGTTCCTAATAGTTCCCTTGTTAACTTATTCTTCTCTCTTAATTTTGCTAAATCTTCTACTTTTTTACCCTCTCAGCCTTAGTCAAGGAATTCTTCCTTTCTTCTTAATTAAAATGACAAGGGTGTTGTAATGTTATACACCAGAGCATAAACACATCGATTTTAAGGCAAATGAGTTTCTTGAGAATCCTTATTTTGAGGGAGTCAATTGTAAGGATGTGATTTCTATATAATTGTTCATGTCTATTTTCTTCGATTCTCCGTTCGTATACCCTTTTTAGGTTGATCGCACAAGGGCTTTGACCTGTTGTAAGTGTTGTGGGCTTTTAACCACGCTCACATCCATCATTTTCATTCGTTCGTAGGCTTGCCTTTCAAAAATCACTTGATGTCATTAGTAAATGCTTTACGTTTGATACCGCCTTGAGGCTGTTTTTGTCACGCTTTGCAGACTGTCCCAGTTAGATGAATTATTGCACGATTGCTGATATACTTCAGTGGGGCAAACTATGTGTTTCTCTTTTGTCTCTCCCCTTCCTGCTGCATGCCAGACATGGCGCTCACAGTGCGAACAGGCACAACAGTGTGAACTCGATCAGCGGTATTAAAGTACTGGTCACAGTGTTCACAGTTACCTAATCAGAGTAATTTCTTGTGGCAATCCCCTGAAAACACTTGAAATTGGTAAATGCTTTATATAAAACAGAAATCCTCAAAGCGAAAGCAGCTGTCCTGGCACCTTAGGAAAGCCGATAGTACAATATTCACTGCACTCAGGAAATTTGCCCCATAATGCTTTGCAGGGCATTACTTTGACAAAACATTTTTGCTCATAAATCAGCCTGTGGTGGGACCACCAACAAAATGTTCAGAAAGATGTGCACTTTCACTCTACATCATCTCTGGGTCCCCACACTAGGTAGTGGGGACCCCAAAATAATAACCCCTCCCACCATTGAGTGTCTTTTTAAGTGTTTTCATGGCTGGAACATTTGTTTTACAGCTGAGAGTAATTTATGTTTTAGGGGTTTTGTTTGTAATATCATTGTTATAGGCCTGCTATACACAAAAATATATAAATCACTATGTCCTCTAAGAGCTAAATATATGGTCACACTACATTACTTCCATCTATTTTTTAATGGTGTTATGCAAATTAGGGACTAACAATATGGTTAGATGACCATGTTTCTTACACATATTTTGTTTTGGTGGTTTGAGCACTGCAGTCTAATGCCAAAAGTTTCTTTCTGATAAAGGTTTATATGATAATGGTATATTTTTTAATAATCCCTCCTTATTACAATTGTTAGAAATGGGGTCTTTGGTTGGCAGTCAGGTTACCCCCTGTCCAAGCAAGGACCCTCACTCTAGTCAGAGTAAAGGAGAATCACCTTCAGTTAACCACCGCTGACCCCCTTGGTAGCTTGGTACGAGCAGGCAGACCTAACTTCAGAAGCAACACAAAAACATTACAAAATGAACACCACATCAGTTTAGAAAAATAGGTAATATTTATCTAAATCAGACAAGACCAGAATGACAATAATCCAACATACACAAGTCAATATACGAATTTTCAAAAAGAATAAGAGTATTAATCCTTAGAAAATAGCGAGAATGCTGTTGTGACACAAAATACCTGGGTAGCGTTAAAAATAAAGACGCACGATTTCTCACTCACAATCAAGACCGTGAGTTGTTCCTTCTCCGGTCAGGTCAGCGTGTGTTGTTTTTTGTCTCCCCCAAGATGCGTTGATTCCCAGATGGGCACGTCGGGTCCGGGCAGGCTTTGCGTTGATTTTTCACACCCAGTGATGTTGCGTTGAAATCCAGGTGCACAGTGTCAGAAAACTGCGCTGCTTGGGTTTGCGTCGTTATCAGCAGCCGCTAGCGGTTGTTGCGCGTCAATTCTCCAGCCGTGATGCGTCGACCTTCCAGACACGAAGCAGGCAAAGCATCTATTTCAGCTGTGAGGCCAGCAGCTCGTCATTTATTAGGCGCTTTGAGGATGGTGCGTTGAAAATTTCCCCACACAGTGGTCTTTGCGTGGATTTCAGTCCTTTTCCACCAGCTTCAACTTACAAGGGCCCAGAGCCTGGTTAGGGCACCACTTGGCCGGGCAGGAGTCTCAGCCAAGAGTCGAGGTGGTGGCAGAGAGAAGTCTTTGATGTTCCTATGTTCCTGGCACTTCAACAACAGGAGGGAAGCTCAGTTCAAGCCCTTGGAGATTCTTCACCAGTGGGAAGACATACAAAAGTCAGTCTTTGTCATCTTTCAGGTAGAAGCAGCTACTGCAGACCAACCCAGCAAGCACAGTCACAGGCAAAGGGCCATGTACTTCTCCTCCAGCTCTTCTCCTTGGCAGAGGTTCCTCTTTATTCCAGAAGTAATCTGTTTTCAGGGGTTTTGGGTCTAATACTTAAACCCCTTTCTGCCTTTGAAGTAGGCCTACTTCAAAGAAAAGTCTCTGTTGTTTATAAGATCCTGACTTGCCCAGGCCAGGCCCCAGACACACACCCACCAGGGGCTTAGAAACTGCATTGTGTGAGGGCAGGCACAACCCATTCAGGTGTAAGTGACCGTTCCTCCTCTGCCCTCCAGCCCAGATGGCTCATCAGGATATGCAGGATACCCCAGCTCCTTTTGTGTCACTGTCTAGAGGAGATTCACAAACAGCCCCTCTGTCAAACTGACAAACAGGCAGAGTCACAGAACGGTTTAAGCAAGAAAATGCCTACTTTCTAAAAGTGCATTTTCAAACTAACAATCGAAAAACCATCTTCACTAAAAGATGTATTTTTAAATTGTGAGTTCAGAGACCCTAAACTCCGAATTTCCATCTGCTCCCAAAGGGAATCTGCACTTTAATAATATTTAAAGGTAGCCCCCATGTTAACATATGAGAGAGATAGGCCTTGCAACTGTGAAAACTGAATTTAGCAGTATTTCACTGTTAGGACATGTAAAAAACATCAGTATATGTCCCACCTTTACCATACAGTGCACCCTGTCCATGGGGGTACCTAGGACCTATCTTAGGGGTGCCTTACATGTAGGAAAAGGGAAGGTTTAGGCCTGGCAAGTGGGTACACTTTGCAGGTTGAATTGGCAGTTTAAAACTGCACACCCAGACACTGCAGTGGCAGGTCTGAGCCATGTTCACAGGGCTACTAATGTGGGTGGCACAACCAGTGCTACAGGCCCACTATTAGCATTTGATTCACAGGCCCTGGGCATCTCAAGTACACTTTACCAGGGACTTACTAGTAAATCAAATATGCCAATCATTGGACAAGCCACTTTACACATATAATGTATACAGGGAACACTTACACTTTACGACTGGTTAGCAGTGGTCACGTGTCGAGAGCAAACAAAACAGCAAAAACAGTGTCCAGCACACAGAAACAATCTGGGAAGCAAAGGCAAAAAGTTAGAGAGAGCATGCCAAGGATGCCAAGTCTAGCAACAATTATGACCATGATTCAGGCCAGCTTAACATCGTTATTACACTATGACTGTTTGAACACTCTTGATATGTTTGGGTGACCCTTTTAGTTTATTTCTCCTCTGTGGCTGACTTGTGCCTTTTTTGAGGGAATTTTGTTAGCCAGTCAGCAACTCTGATGGTGAGGTGGTGAAAGTGGCATTCTATTGGAATTAGTATGGCAGCTTTAAATTGGGATGCTAAATAACAACATTTTTATTTTTTGCTGCAGGTAGAGGAATAAGGTAAATGGAAGTGCTTTAATAATATGCAGGGCCACTGGAATTATACAGCAGGAAAAGACAAACTTATGAGGCAGGGTTGACCAATTTATGTGGCAAGAAAAGCCAGTTATGAATTTACAAAGACAATAGCTCTAACTCAAGAAAATGTCAAACCTATTATATTGCAAATGCTTGTTGTTGTTGATTTTCAGACCCCCCTAGCTCTGCGTAATTCCACACTTCTCAGGACTACCGCAATGCATTTGATGGGAAAGTACTGGCCTTTCTGAGGAGCAAACAAGTACTCTTGATAGTGAGTATCTGCTCTTCCGTACTTCCATTTAAAGCATGGACCAGCACAAACCTCTGTAGAGGGGTTTAAAAAGAACAAAATATCTTGCTACTCCCTGCTTCTTTTTCCCACCCTAATTTCCTTCACGCTCCTTCCCTGTCCACTACTTGTCATCAGGTTGTGATGTCATTAAGGGATTTCTACTGCTGCATCTGGGAATACCACCAGTCTCCTTTTAACTCTTCATCATCCAAGCTGTTTCTGTTGCGTAAGTCGTCCTCCCAGCCAATAACGTATCCCTGTGTCTGGCCTTCTATTTGTCAGCACGGTTTTTCCCCTTCTTTCATCAAACCTTTACTAAAGTGGTCACTTTGGTGTATCCCTTTCCACCCGATGCTGTCTTCCTCTATTCTGCACATTCTCCTTTCCTTCCCTCGCCCACCTCCTTTTCATCTTTTAGTCCCTTTTTTTGTCTATGTCCTGTCTTGTTATTCGGTTACCAACTTCTCTTCTAGATTTGTGTCCTTCATTCTTCAGGTCCTGCTCCACGGTTCCTGCTGTCTCAGACTGTGCTGCGGTTAGCTCCATATTTTCTTCTGCATTCTCCTAAGGAAAATAGAGCAAGTTTTCAACCCTTCCACACTCTTTTACACCTTTCATTTTTTTCAATAAAGCAGTCTGCACAGACATATTAACTATGCATGACAGTCTATCCCAGGGTTGTCTAAACCTGGTCCAGAATTGCCAGATCCATGGCAGATTTTCAGAAGTACTACTAAGTAAATGAGTTCCATTTAGATTCACTCTATGTGCATTTATCTTAGATGAGTACGCTGAAAATCTAGCATTCATCCAGCACTGCTTGATCTGCAGTGGAGATCCCTGCTCTAGCTATTTCACCATACCTACTGACATGCAGTTATACATACCATGCCTTTCCTGGCACAAGCCTGCCTTGTCCATTTTCAATTCCCAAAAATGTAAGACATATTCTACATAGGGAAACCTCCAGGACTGACATTTGACACTTTCTAACAAATATGCATACAATCTCTGGTGTGTGTATAATTTAACCCCTTACTTAGCTGCTGGGCTTCCCCCCCCCCCATCCCCCCAGTGCTGAGCCCTTTTTGGCTACTTGGGGTAGTTCATGCTTAGATTCTATAACTTTTTGTCCACATAAGGTATCCATGCCAAATTTGTGTTTTCTCTTTCCAACATCCTGGGGTTTCTATAAAATATCCAGGGTTTTCAAATTCCGCTGCAGGGAAACTAAAGCAACATTTAGAGATTTTTGAAAAAAATAAGGAAAAGTGCTCCACATAAACTTGTCCTTTTACCTGAAAATGGCACCTATGAACGGTTTGCTATACTAAAGCCCCCATCTTCCCAGCTTTCAGGAACATGCAGAGCTGAATCAGGAAACCTAATTTTGTATCACAGTTTTGGCATTTTTCAAAGAGGTAGCCTATTTTTCCTATTTTTGTGCTCTCAACCTACTTCCAGTTTGTGGTGGATGCCAGTGTGAAACCCATGGGTGATCAAGAAAAGGTATACATTTCTAAAAAGTAGAAAACCTTTTGGGTTCAGCAAGGGGTCATAAGTGTAGATCCCTCAAGGTTTTTCCAAGGAAAATAACTTTTGAAATGAACCAATATATCATTACATACACTAGACACATCTGGTTGTTGGGATATATAGGGTTTGTAGGTTCTCCAAGTACCTAAGGTACCCAGAGCCAACAACTGAGCTGAACCATAGAATGGTTTTTCACTGAGTACTGCGAATGGACCAATTCATATAGGAAAATAGGCAGAATGAAAAATGGGTATCAAGGAAATCTATGTATTTCTGAAATGAGCACAAGTTTAGAAGCAGTGTTTTTACATCTCTGAATGTGTGTGTACCCGTACTAGCATATAATTCAGAGGGTATTTTTTAAAACGTCTTCTTTCTGATATTGGCTTACATTTGGACGGCACAAATGCAGTGAAATCCAATTGGTAATAACAAATGTTCTACTATTCTATGCTCCCACAAGACTTCTGAAAACATGGTACCTCGCTTGCATGGGTAGGCCTAGTGCCTGTGACAGGAAATGGGCTCAAACACAACATGGACGCATCACATTTTTCCACTGAAAACTGACCCTTTTTTTCCCAATGTGGGTAGCTGCGAATTTTAGACCCTAGGTCAGCCAGCACCCGGGGAAACCTAGTAAACCTGAATATTTTTGAAAACTAGGTACCTTTGGGTATCCAAGGTGGGGTGACTTGCGTGGCACTCACCATGGATTTTTTTTACCCAGAATCCCTTGCAAACCTCAAACTTTGATTGAAAAAAAAAGATGTCCTTACATTTCTGTGGTGCAAAGTTTTGGAATCTGTGGGGAGCCACAAATGTCCTGCCACCTAGCATCCCCCAAGTCTCTCAATAAAAATGGCACCTCCCTTGTGTGGCTAGGTCTAGTGTCCACAACAGGAAACAACCCAAAAGGCAACATGGATTCATGAGATCTTTCCACTGAAAACTAACCCTCATGTTCCAATGTGGGTAGCTGTGGAATTGGACCTTAGTCCAGCCGGAACCTAGGGAAACTTAGCAAACCTGTACATTTTTGGAAACTAGACACCTAGGTGTATGCATGTCTCTCACTAGGTTCTTTCCCCCAAAATCCCTTACATATCTCAAACTTTGACTAAAAAAACATATTATCCTTGCATATCTGTGACAGAAAGTTCTGGAATCTGTGGGGGCCGCAAACATTATTGCACCCACCTGTAACTGGGTTACGTGTTCCCCGGCTACAGAGGCTGACCTCAACCCTATCTGCCAGTGCCCCAGGGGCACTGATGAGCGCAGCGACCCACAGGAGCCCAACTCGACCCCAGATATCCGGGAGTGAAATTCCTCAAAAGTGGAGTTTATGCTGTGCGCGGTGTGGAATGAATACAATACTTCCGAACCCGGAGGAAGGAAAAGAAGACGTCAGAGCCCAAACGCCGGCAACGCGGACCTTGCCGCAACTGACGGGTGCACTTTCCAGCCATGTCCCTCCAGGTACGTTCCTGCCTTTGCGTCCACTGTAACACTCTACTGGGCAGAGGTGGGGGAAGAGCGGGTGCAGTAGGGAATGGAGCATGTGGAATTGGCGACAAAAGGCACCTGATCTAAAAGGGCCCTAGCAGGAGGACTTGAGAGAGTTGCTGAATTACTGTCTATACACTTGTGCATGCAACTCTGGTTATCACACTAACCCTCACAAATAGGGACTGTGAAGGTAACAGCCCTACAGAGTGCACTTATAAGGTTCTCTTAAGGAGGAACTTAGAAACCCCTACATGAGTTGGTGATAGCTTGGGAGATAAAACAACAGGAACCCCTGTTTCCTCACCCACCACGCTATACCACCCTACTAATCCTACCCCACAGGTCCCAGAACCCCAACTTACCTTCTCTTTTCTTTCCTTTTTTTGCGCTTCGCAACGTCCAAAACTGCTGTCTCCTCTGGTCCTACTCGAGCTACGGGACACTTACCACTGGACAGAAGACACCTAAAGAAAAGGACAGAATAAGAAGTTATAAGAATAGCGAAGAACAACAGAGCGGAAATAAGAACACTTACAGAACATCCAAAGGACAGAGATAAAAGAGACTATAAAAGAGAATGAAATCCAGGGATGGGACAAGGGACTAAATCACGTAAAGAAAAATAAAATAACATAGTTTAAGCACCACAACTGTGTCTTGGAGCAATTCAATTATTGACCCCTACCAGGCGCTATAACCCCACCTCCTACACCACCATTGCCTCAAGTCTCCTGATAAAAATGGTACATCAATTGTGTGGTTAGTCCTAGTGCCTTTGACAGGGAAGGGTCCAAATCTTAACATAAATGCCTCACAGTTTCCATTGAAAACGTACACTTTTTTCCAATGTGGGTAGCTGCAAATTTTGGACCCTAGCTCAGTCAGCACCTGAGGAAATTTAGCAAACAGGTACATTTTTGAAAACTAGACACCTAGGGGTATCTAAGGTAGTGTGATTGGTATTGCTCTCACCAGATTTTTCTATCCAGAATCCCTTGCAAACTCCAAACTTGACTAAAAAATAAATTTTCCTCATATTTCTGTGATGAAAAGCTCTGAAATCTGTGGGGAGCCACAAACATCCTTTCACCTGGCATTACCTCAAGACTCCTGATAAAAATGATATCTCACTTGTTTGGCTGGGTCTGGTGCCCGCCACGGAAATAGATCAAACCAAGGTCAATGAAAGTCCCTTTGTGAGGACTCCCATTGACATTAGTATGATCCGTTTCTGTCTCAGGCACTTGGCCCAAGCACACAAGTGGGGCATCATTTTTATTGGCATAAGTGGGGGAATGCTGGGTGGTAGGGATTTTGTGGATTTCTTTTGAATCTGGAAGAATAGGTCGCAGGAATGCACGAAAAAAGTGTGATTTCTGACAAATTGTGAGGTTTGCAGGGCATTGTGGGTAATAAAACTTTGTGGGATCCACAAGAAGTACACCATGCTGTACCTCTCTGGGATTCTAGTTTTCAGAAATGCCATGGGTTGGTAGGTTTTCCTGAGTGGCAGCCAAGCTCAGGGCCAAAAACTGCAACTACCCCTTTTGTTGATGTTGCCACATTGCGTCTTGGATCCTTCCCTTTTGCGGGCGTTAGGCCTACCAACTCAGGAGAAGTACCATTTTTGCCAGAAGGCATGTGGGAACCCTTGGTGGCAGGAAATGTGTTACTCATCATAGATTTCAGTACTTTGAGTCACAGAAATATGAGTTAAATATGCGTTTTTTGTCCTGTGTTTGAGTATTGCAAGGGTTTCTGTGTAAGAAAACCTTGTGGGATACATGCAAGACACACCACCCTGGAATTTCTTTGGTGTCTAGCTTGAGAAAATATCTCATCAATGGCTGTATTTTCTTTTTCAGGAGTATAAATCTCTGGAAACCTGTCAGACACTGTAGGAAGCTGGTTCTCTATATACTATCACAAAATTAGATATAGTGTGCATAGAGTCCAGGGGCTCCCCAGAGGTCTAACAGGGGCTAAAGTATATAATACTAATGCTCTCTTTTGTGGTAGTGTGGTCGAGCAGTTAGGCTTATCAGAGGGTAGTGCAAAGCCTTTTTTGTACACACACAGACAATAGCAGAAGCACACACTCAATGACTTAACGACTGAACTCCAGACCAATGGTTTTTATATAGCAAAAATATATGTTCTTAATTTATTTATAGAACCACAGATTCAAGTTTCAGGTAAGTACTTCAATAGATTCATATTTCACACGTGTATCAATAGTACTTCGTTTGAAATCAATAAGTTATACAGTTTTTTAAATATTGGCAATTTTCTGTTTTGAAAGTTGAAACAGTTCAATTTTCAGAAACACTTCCTGTGGAGGAAGAAAAGTTAGAACGTTTTACAGGTAAGTACTTGACTTGCAGTTACAGTCTCGGGGGTTAGGAATTCCACTACTGGGGGTTCAAGTTAACCCCAAACACCCAACACCAGCAACACGGGGCCGGCGGGGTGCAGAGGTCAAAAGTGAAGCAAATTTAGCATGGGCTCCGAAGGAAACAGGGGGCACTCGGAATCAGATCTGCAGGCAGGTAAGTACCTGCGTCTTCGGACTAGGCACCAAACACGCACCCTCAGCGGCACTGGGGCGGCCGGGTGCAGGGTGCAAACAAGACAATGATTCTCTATGAGAGGGCTCCGGGGGTCACTCAGACGCTGCAGGCGATGTCCAGGAGGTTGGCTTGGGCAAACCACGTGCTGGGCAGGGAGGAGGGCTGCCTGCTGAACGTGGCTGTACCAGAGGTTGGGTTCTCCTAAGCCAGAGACTGCGGGTGCAGTTGCCTTTTAGGCGTCCCTTATCGTTATCCGGAGTTTTCGCGGTCAGGTAGGTCCTCGGTATTCCCTCTGCAGGTGTCGTCGTGGAGGGGTGATGAGGTCCACCCAGGGTGGGCACTTGCTCGCAATCACCTGGCAATCCTCTCTAGCTGGTTGGGCCACTTAGACACGGGCCATGGGCGTCGGGTGCAGAGTGGTCAGGACTCACGTATTCAGAGTGGAGTGCTGGAGTCCCTGGGTGTTTTTTCTTTGTGGACAGAGCCACTGTCCTCTGAAGTTCTTGGTCGTCTGTGGTGCAAGGCAGTCCTCTGGAGCTTGGTAGAGGTTGCTGGTCCCGCTCCGCGTTGCTTTCTTTGTGCAAATTCTCTGAAGCAGGACATGGCCGGTAGAGCTAGGGCCAAGTCTGTTTGTGTCATCCTTCTCCTCTGCGAGGGTTTCAGCTATACAGTTCTTCTTTTTCTTGCGAGTTCGCCAGGAATCTGATGACTTGGGTTCAGGGGAGCCCTTAAATCCTGGATTTAGGGGTGTTACAGGGGTCAGAGGGCAGTAGCCAATGGCCACTGTCCCCTGAGGGTGGCTACACCCTTTCTCTGCCCACTCCCTTTGGGGAGGGGGACATATTCTTAACCCTATTGGCCCCTGTCTTCCAAACCTAGATGGAGGATTCTGCAGGGAGGGGGTCACTTCAGCTCTGGGCACCTTAGGGGTTGTCACAGCTGAAGTGGTCACTCCTCTTTGTTTTTCCTAAGTTTCCTGCCGAACCTGCTGTCAAAAGTGGGGCTTTGTCTGGGGGTGGGCATCTCCACTAGCTGGAGTGCCCTGGGGCACTGTAACATGAGGCCTGAGCCTTTGAGGCTCACTGCAACGTTTTACAGTTCCTGCAGGGGGGAGGTGTGGAGCACCTCCACCCAAGAGCAGGCTTTGTTTCTGGCCTTAGAGAGTATAAAGACCCTCACCCCATGGGGCCAGAAACGTGTCTGCTAGTGGCAGGCTGGCACAAACCAGTCAGTCCTACACTAGAGGATTAGATAAAATACAGGGGGCATCTCTAAGGTGTGCTATGTGTGCTTTTTAGAATAAATCCAACACTGGCATCAGTGTGAGTTTATTGTGCTGAGAAGTTTGCTACTAAACTTCCCAATATTGGGTGAAGCCATTATGGAGCTGTGGAGTTCGTAATGACAAACATCCAGACTGTTAGGCCTGACAGCCTTAGGGTGGTCACCCCCCCCCCCCATTTCTAACACTGTTTTTACTGGTTTTAGGACTCTGCGCACTTTTCCACTGCTAACCAGTGCTAAAGTGTATATGGTCTCTCCCTTAAATATGGTAACATTGGTTCATACCCAATTGGCATATTTGATTTACTTGTAAGTCCCTAGTAAGGTGCACTACATGTGCGCAGGGCCTGTAGATTGAATGCTACTAGTGGGCCTGCAGAACTGGATGTGCCATCCACATACGTAGCCCCTTAACCTTGGCTCAGGCTTGCCATTGCAATGCCTGTGTGGGTGCAATTTCACTTCCACTTCGACTTGCCATTTAAAAGTACTTGCCAAGCCTTAATCCCCCCTTTTTCTATATATAAGTCATCCCTATGGTAGGCCCTATGTAACCCATATGGCAGGGTGCTATGTAGATAAAAGGCAGAACATGTATACGTGTGTTTTATATGTCCTGAAACCTGTTCCTTTCATAGACTAGCATTAGGGCTACCCCCATATACTGTTTGAGTGGTAGATTCTGATCAGAAAGGGGTAACCAGGTCATATTTAGTATGGCCAGAATGGTAATACAAAATCCTGCTTATTGGTGAAGTTGGATTTTATATTACTGTTTTAGAAATGCCACTTTTAGGAAGTGAGAATTTCTCGGCACGTAAAATCCATCTGTGCCTTACAGCCTGTCTCCGATCCACGTCTGGCTGGGCTGTTTGACAGCTCCCTTGTGCATTTCACCCGGACACCCACAAACCCAGGATACTCAGTCACACCTGCACTCATCTGCATACTGAATGGGTCTTCCTGGGCTGGGAGGGTGGAGGGCCTGACACTCACATTTCAAAGGCTAGGGGCCTGCCCTCACACAATGGACTGCCTAACCCCCTACTGTGACCCTGGCAGACAGATCTTTACTGAAAGGTGACCTTGTACACTTCAAAACCATTCTTTGAAGTCTCCTCCACTTCAAAGGCATCTTTGGGTATATAAACTGGGTCTCTGACCTGACCAATTCAGACACTTCTGGACCTGAACCTGCAATCTGTCAAGAGGAACTGCCTGGCTGCCCAAAGGACTCATCTGGACTGCTTTGCTGTGAAGGACTCCTGCCCTGCTGTTGCCTTGCTGCCCTCTGACTTTGCTGAGAAGTGCTCTTCAAGGCTTGGATTGAGCTGGCCTCCTGTTTTCTAAAGTCTCAGAGACAAAAAGACTTTGGGCCATATGTATGGAAACAGTGGCTTGCGAATCGCAAATAGCGTTTTTTAAGAACTTTCCGAGTCGCAATTGGCCATGTAACAATATTGCGATTCAGAAATAGCGATTTCTCCATGGAAGAGATCAAGAAGAGGTGGTATGACCTTCGGTCCCGTGCGAAGGAGAGGGTGGCAAGGAGACTTGCGGAGGCCAGGGGCACAGGAGGCCGTCCACCCACAGAGGCACCATCCACACCATTGGAGAACCTAGTCGAGTCCACACTCCTCCCTGAAGCTGTGACTAGGGTCACAGAGATCGACACCTCCGGCACACCAAGTACCAGCCAAGGTAAGTGCAATATTGATTTGTAACCCCATATGTGTATGCACAAAAGCTCCTTAGGAATTAGCAAGTAATTTTATACAGTGTGAGAAGTGGTCCAGTCTACATCTTAGAAGCAGCACAACAATGCATTATGGGAGTGGCAGTCCACAACCCAGAACTGAAAGTAGCACATACAATGTATTTAAGTAGCGTGACACCCAGAGGAACACAACACACACAACACAGTGTAGAGAAGTACCTGTACCTTTATTACCATTGTCTGACCGTAAATGTAACATACATAACTGACATGCTGCATATTGTTGTTGCAGGTGGGCCAGGCCCGTCAGCCACAGCATCAGCACGGGTAGACGAGACAGACACCCATCTGGTCTCTGATTCTAACACCAGTGGGTCCCTCAACATTGCGACTGTCCGACGCAGGCCCAGGGCACTGCCACTGCCAGAGCTCAGCAACGACTCAGATGAGCAGCAGGAAGGGTCAAGTACCCCATCAGCAACAGGCAGGCGCAGCCAGATGCAGGAAGTCAGGTGTCATCAGACCACAGCACCACGCAGGATGGCGACAGATTCTGGGGCACAGCAGCATGAGGCAGGTGAGGGTCCCTCCTTATTTGGTGGCCTGGAAGCTGCTATGTTGCAGCAGCAGCGCCTACAAAATAAGAGGATCCTCGGATTAGAAAAGAACTTGTGCAAACATAACCGCAACATGGTGGGCCTGCATCACCAACTTGACTCCCTCAATAACAACATTGTACAGCTGCGTGAGGGACAGGTGAAGGCATCACAGGACACCAGGGATCTCACAATTGCTGTCTGTGAACTCTGCCAGGAGCTGCGCCATGAGAGGGTGATCCAGCGCAGACTGGAGCGCAGATTTCGGAACATGTTTGGCAGCTTCTGTCGTTCGTCTAACAGGGTGGCAAATTCAACAGCACTGATTGCCCGTCGTGCAGTGGCTGCGCAAGTGGAGGCAGCACACAGCAGCAGGGACGTTGTGAATGGACTTGTGCAGATCACCAATGTGATCGAACACATTATGGGACCAAGGTCAGCCACTCCGAGTGAGCTTGCACTGGGGGACACTGAGGACAGTTCCAGTCTCAGCAGCGTTGCTGTACCAGCATCGGACACCAGACGGCGCAGTGCCAGGCACAGCACTGCCACTGAGGGTGACAATAGAGGTGCCAGTGATGTAACTGGGCACCCGAGTGTTGTGCGTGGGCGCAAAAAATGACTCTAGCTGCCAGTGGACTTCTGTTTACACTATGAAGTAATAGTGCATTACTCTGGTCCTTCATTGTTTTGAGTTTCTCACATAACCTTTTTTTGTTATTACTCACACGAACATTACCTGACTTAAGGTAATACATTTATTTCACTACAGGTACAGTTATCAGAGGATTTATGTCATTTATTCTCACGTCTGAAATGGTTGTGTGTGATGTCGGCACGCCTTTGTCTTCCCTCTGCTGCACTGGTCCTGTCTGCTGGATGTAGGGGTGGTATGGGATCATCATCCTCATCAGATTCAGTATCACATATTTCTACTAGTATGCCCCTGGTGGTAGCTATTCTACATGTCGTCTCTGGGCTGTACTGTAGTGCCCCTCCACTTTTGTGGAGGCACCGGAAGCGATTCTTCAGCAGTCCAAATGTGCGCTCCAACACATTGCGGGTTGCCCTGTGTGCTGCATTGTATCTCCGTTCAGCTGGTGTTGCAGGATTGAGGTAGGGCGTCATCATGTAGGTGCGCACTGCATAAGCACTGTCTCCTGGAAGGGACAGAGGGTATGATGAGTAACTGAGCCATCTGACATCGGCATGCCATCAATGCGCCAGTGTACAGAGGGACAATACCCAGTAGATATCCTTCACCAAACTCCCCAGCTAGCAGTCGTGTGTGAATCCCGCTGCAGCGAAAGATGTACAAATCATGTGTGCTCCCTGGGTACCTAGCCACGAGATCAGTATCACCTGTATATTCATGGAATGTTGGTATTTCCTGTTGCGGTACACATGCTCTGTGGCTGATGGTGGACAGATTGCCACATGTGTCCCATCTATGGCACCTAGGACGTGGGGGAACTGTGCTATCTGATAAAATTCTATTTTTGTCTGCTGTAATTCCTGTGGGGTGTGGGGGAATCTGATTTACTGTTGTAGTTTGCTCAGCATGGCATTGATAAATGCATTGAAAAATCTGGAGAGGGTACTCTGTGTGACCCCTCCAGCTGCTGCTATTACCCCTTGATAGCTCCCTGAGGCGAGTAGGTGGAGGGAGCATAATACATGCACATGGGTGGGTATGCTGTGTGTCCTTAGTGTTCTGCGCTGCAGTATGGGTTGTAGCTCAACTATCAGATCAAGTATCATGGCTGAGTTCAACCTATACCTCTCATATATTTCCTCCTCTGTCAGGTTAAAAAGTGTAATGCGCACTCTGAAAATGCGCTCCTGTCTCGTCCTCCCTCTCCTCAAACCTGCTAAGATCCTCATCCTCCTCGCCATGACGTAGAGTGCAGCCATTGTTGAAAAGAGTCTGAGGCATTCTGGGCCTCTTTATATAGGTTGCACCTCGTTTCAGTTCATGGTATTTTGCTTGTGCAAAATGCCATTCTGCGAAAAATTGTAATTTGCAATTTTTGGATGCATCTCTTTGCGACTTGGAATTTGCGAGTCGCAATTTGCGCCTCGCAATTTCCTACTGGAAATACCGAATCGCAAATTGTGACTCAAAAAAACAGGATGCAACGCAAAAAATTGAAATTTTTGCGATTTTTCCTTTTTGGTCTGCGAATGCCTTTCATGCATCGCAGACAACTTTTTTGCACTCACAAACGACTGAATTTTGCGATTAGCACCGTTTGCGAGTGCAAAAAAGTTTCATACATCTGGCCCTTTATCTCTTCAAGGAAACTCTTTGTGCGCAGAAAATCAACGCACAGCCTGACGGTAATGACACAGAGCCTGCCTTGCGATGAGACAATAGCTGAACAGCTGACCCGGAAAGACTCAGCATGACTTCTGAGAGAAGAATCGACGCAGCGCCTGCCTTGCGGTCGGAAATTTGATGCACCGCCGAACCAGAATGACGCAGCCTGACTTCGTGAGTGAAGAATCGATGCAGCGCCTGCAGTGCAACAGGTAGTTTGACGCATCACCTACCGGATCAACGCAATGCCTGTGACTTCGTCCTCCACGCCCAGGATTTCCACCCATCGCCCCTGGGCGTCTAAAAGTTCCCTGCATCACAGTGAGGAACCAAGCCTTTGTGACTTAAACAAACACAAAGCCCCTTGCAGCATGGAAAGAAACAACGCATCGTCTATGTCGCACCTGAAAATCTGACGCACACCCTATTTTTCCACGCATCTCCTCCTCTGCGGTCTATATAAACCAGGTACTTTGTGCTAACAAAAGACAACTGTTGATTTCTAAGATTGAAGGCTCTTTTTAATATTGCAAAAGTGATATCTCAACTTGTGCTTATTGAATCTTTATTGTTTTTACCTTAATTTAACCAGATAAATATCATATATTTTTCTAAACCTGTGTGGTGTATTTTTGTGGTGTTCTCACTGTGTTACTGTGTGATTTATTGCACAAATACTTTACACATTGCCTTCTAAGTTAAGCCTGACGGCTCAGTGCCAAGCTACCAGAGAGTGGGAACAGGATAATTTGGATTGTGTGTGACTTACCCTGACTAGGATTGTGGTCCCTATTTAAACAAGGGTGTATACCTCTGCCAACTAGAGACCCGATTTCTAACACAGACCATATACTTAATATGGCTACACTGCACTTACAATGTCTAAGAATGGACTTAGGCACTGTAGGGGCATATTGCTCATGCAGCTATGCCCTCACCTGTGGTATAGTGCACCCTGCCTTAGGGCTGTAAGGCCTGCTACAGGGGTGACTTACCTATGCCACATGCAGTGTTTGGAGGGCATGGCACCCTGAGGGGGATGCCATGTTGACTTTGCCTCTTTCTTTCCACCAACACACACAATCTGCCATGGCAGTGTGCATGTGTTTGGTGAGGTGTCCCTTAGGGTGGCACAACATTTGCTGCAACCCTTAGGGACCCTCCCTGACCACAGGGCTCTTGGTACCACTGGTACTTTTATACAAGGGACTTATCAGTGTGCCAGAGGTGTGCCAATTGTGGAAACAATGGTACAGTTTTAGGGAAAGAACACTGTTGCTGTTGCCTGGTTAGCAGTATCCCAGCACACTCTCAGTCAATTCAGCATCAACATCAGGCAAAAGGGGGGGGGGGTAACTTCAACAAGGGCCAGTTTTCTACAGACACATTTGCCACAACAGCCCAAATTTTGAACAACCTGCTGTGGTCTGGATGGTCCCGGTACAATGCAGCAGAATTCTCATTCAAATGCAGCATACTCTGCAATAGCAAAAAAGATCTCTGCTCATATACGGTGCAAAAATCAGTGTTACCCAAACCGTTCAAGTAGACCAGTAGGACTGCAAGGTTAGTTTCTACACTAACCCCATTTTGAGCATAAGGACCAAAGTTAGCTTCAACTTCTCAAGCAAAGTGGGAATCCACTGGTGTGCCCTAGAATGAGGCCCTAGATTGCCACATTCTGCTCAGGAATTGTTCTGCACACAAATTTGTTTGCTGCACAGTTTGCTTATGGAAATCAACATCCAAAAGGAGATGGACGTAGGCAATTGGCAATAAATCAGCAGTATCGACTTTACATCCAGTGTTGCCAGCAAAAGGCAGAATTTGGGGCTGAACTAAATTGGGGGCCTGCCAAGACAGCACTCCTTCTCTGCTTGCCGCCGCATGTGTCTGCTCTGTGGGTTAGTCTAACCTGCTAAGGT
This sequence comes from Pleurodeles waltl, assembly GCF_031143425.1. Taxonomy (NCBI): domain Eukaryota; kingdom Metazoa; phylum Chordata; class Amphibia; order Caudata; family Salamandridae; genus Pleurodeles; species Pleurodeles waltl. The sequence continues at coordinate 63,633,559 of NC_090439.1, read as the reverse complement.
CGTCCCCCTGCATAGACTGTGCTTACAAAGGGACAACATGACTGCCAACATCGTGTCCCTCAGAATCACTGGAAGATGAGTCATCAGATGGAACTCCACCAACTGTAAAATCACTTCCTGATTCCGCTCCATTTTCCTCTCCCTCAGATCCTGCCTCAGAATTGTACTCCATAACCCAAGTTAGGGCCTGGGCAGCAGCCATCCACTGAGACGTCATCTCTGCTACTGCCTAAACCATCCTTCTAAAACACTGTTCTACGTAGAAGGCAGATTTGTTGTTCTAAAACAATCGGTGGTGTGTGTTCATAAGATGTGTGCAACAATAAAAAAGACAACTTACCTTATATTCTTTCCTGAATCTGCAGGTTATCCAAAGACTCTACAAAAGACAAAAAAGACACAATATCACTTCTCCTTGTCACATACCCAATATCACAGCATATTTTTTATGGGGCTTACACAAAACTTTATTGTTGGGGGAGCTGCTGGGCCTTTACCAGTATAAAAAGTAATTTCCCAAAGCTATAAATCTACCTTTCCTTTCAAGAAGCACACAATCACATAGTACCCCCTGCAACTTTATGTACAGGCGTGCTCCTTGTGAAACTCACAGTGCTACCACTAAGCTCAATGGAATTAATCAACACAATGGCACTGAGAGAAAATCTTTTATAAAAATAAACACATATTATTAACCTGTACAGAAGGATTTTGTGGGCCTTAACTAAACACTGCATTTAGACATGGGTTTTGCACTTGAGGCCTCCATGAAGACATATACTTGGCTGAACCACTAAGAAGGACAAATTCCTATTTCTTATGTGTGAAACTCATAGAGTTTCATTTAGTGATTCACAGTGGGACGCAAATCAACCTACCTCATTTATATTAATGAGGTGGGTTGCAATTTGCGACCCTTTAGGAAGCGCAAAAATCACAGGTATGGTGGCCTGCTGGGGTCAGCAGACCACCATGTCCGTGATTGCTTTTAAATAAAGCAGTCTTTCTTTTAAATGCAGCCCATTTTCCGGTCGATTAGATGCATTTAAAAAATAAAACGTTTTCATTATATTTTTTAAGAGTAGGCAGTGATCCGTGGAACCACTGCCTGCTCTTAAAAAATATATTTAAAAACATTCACAATGCGGAAGAGGTCCCTTGGGGACCCCTTCCCATTTACGAATAGGTTGCCACCTACTTGAAGTAAGTGGTAAAATTGAATGTTTTCTGACCACCTTTTGGTCGCAAAACATTGTCACATACTGCTGCGATGCGGTATTAGGAAGGGACACCCTAAACATGCCCCTTCCTACTACCGAATTGGTATGTATTTGCAATTCCAAACTGCGATTTGGTAACATGTTACCAAATCGCAATTTGGAATTCATGCATATCAAAATGCATTTTTGCGGTCACGCACGGGACGATTCTCTGAATTAGGTTATTTGCGACTGCAAAAATGCTTGATACATCCAGCCCTAGATCTTTATGGACACGCTACATGCATTGTTCCGTAACTTGTATTGATATTAATTGATGTACTAATAATTATATTTTTGAACTAATGCTTTAATACAATTTTAAAAATAGAATCCAAAACTCTCATCATTTACTCTTAAAAAGAAAATGTCATTAATGAATTGAGAATATTTGATATTTTTGATTTGCAGCTCTTCACCTTCTCACTTGCATCAAAGGTTTATTGCCTTGGGCTACAGTAGGGATCTTAAATGAGAAAGAATAACAAATTATTTATTCCAAGTCTCCACTTCAACAGCACCAAATTATGCAATATGGTTGACTAACTTATGCAGCATGGAAAAGCAAATTATGCAGCATAATGCAGCACTTTTTATAGTATAACTTCATTATTTTATGATTTGCAATCATGATAATACTTTCAGGGGACAAACGTCACCTCATTAGTACCAGTTTATCAGTCAATGCAAAAATAAGCAACTGAAAGAACTAATAAGACTGTGTGCAGGCCCTTCCAATACATGCAAGCATATAGCCACATCTTAGTATATACTGTATATGCCACATAAATCCACCATCTACCACATTATCTGTAGGTGGTATACATGTGGCATATGAAGTATCTATCTATCTATCTATCTATCTATCTATCTTTCCACATAAAAAAACTAAGGTTACGGGGACGTTATAGTTAGGCTCACATTTTAAATGTACAAAACTATAGAAATTCAGCAGTTGCAGTTAGAGTTATTTCAAGTAACTATAACTCATGCCCTAAGGTAACTATAACTCACACCACTGCCATGCACAGTTTTTTCCTCAAATATTTCACTGCAAATATTACAGTGATATCATTGACGTTGTGAAAGATGTCAATTAAAGATGTCATGAGTGTTGCAATATGTGGGGCAATTAGCAGTGCATGACGAGGGCATGATTTATAGTTACCTTAGGGCACGAGCTATAGTTACTTGGTATAACTGCTGAATTTATATGGTTTGTATGTTTAAAATGTGAGCATAACTATAACGTCCCTGTAACCTTTGCATTCTTAAGTGAATTTCTATGTTGTTTTCTAATTCTGTTTTCTAACTAGGATATCCCTGTAACCTCTGGTTTTTACAGTGAATTTTGATGTTTTTTTTTAACATAAGTAATTTTAATTACTCTACATTAATTTAACCACCGCCACGCACTGCCTTCAGCCGTGCACAGCGGGGGTTGGCAGCAGAGCCTGGCCTGTGGCCTGGTCCTGCGGCCAACCCCCTTATGCCCCCAACACTGCTGCTTTGAATGAGAAATGTTCTCACAAATTGAAAAAATGTATTTGACAAGTACAAAGAGTGAGACCACCTTTCTGTATGTACCTTAAATATTTGAAATTGAAAAGATTTTAAATCTGAGAAATAAGAGATGAGCTGACACACCTAGACTGGAACCCTCAACCTTCTGTGTAAGGGTCTGAGACTTTAACCACTAGGACACAGATGACTCCTTAGTATGCACTCTCCAAACCTCTCTGTGGCATTCACTCCAAAGATGGTGATGGTAAAAGACATAAATGTTCCATCACAAGGAATGTTTAACATTCAAAACACCAGTAAATAAACAGCCACAAGGCCATGAGATCAGGAATGTTTAACATTCAAAACACGAGTAAATAAACAGACACACTTCCATGTGACACCAAAATTTGAATCTTCAACCTATTGAATGACAGTCCATGGGATTTACCAGCAGGCCAGAGGTGACTCTGCTCTGCTGTGCATCGAAAGGTAACTATAACATTCCAACCACACATCTTGCTTGTGTGCCACTTTGAAGCCATTGTATGAAGAGAATATTGAAATAACAATCTCTCTCTCTCTTTTCCATCGCTTTATGGGACAGAAGAGTGAGAAAGAGAGAAAGTGACAGGACCGCAGGGGAGCCTCTCAAGGCCCCTGCAGTCCTAGCCACCTATCAGCGTCCTACGAGAGCCGGCATTGCTCCAGTATGCAGGAAGCTGCTGCCAATAGCAGCTTCATGCATGCAGGAGCAATGTTTTAATCTCTTTCCCTGCACACATGTTAGTGGGCAGGGAAAGAGATGAAAACTCCACTTTCAGCAAGCGGACTGATGTTTGCTTTTGCTTGGCAGGAGCTGACAGCTCCCACCAAGCAAAAGCAAACATCTCCTTTCCAAGGATGGGCACCTTGGAAGGTAGCAGTAGCCGACCCTTGGGGATGGCTTTCCCCTCTGCCATGTATGGCTCCAAGAGTGGGGCCGCACGTCCACCCTCCATCATTTAAAATTTGACCCGGGGAGGTAGTGGTCCCTGGGGCCGGGTGTCTGCGCGGACCCCCTTCTCATTTGTTATTGTAGCCCCGGGAGATGGCAGTCTCCAAGACTTGGAGGGTTAACCTCTTTCAGAGTATTATGCAAGGCTATATACGGCTGACAAAGATCCCTCCGATAGGCAACTAAAGGATTTTTTTTAAGCTAGGTGTTTATGAGGCCTTAGATAGTAGGGAGACTGAAGTATTAGACTCAGCGATAACAATGGAGAAGCTATAGAATGCTTTCAAGGCGTTGGCTCCTGGGAAAGCTGCAGGCCAGGATCAAATTCCTTTAGAATTTTTTTTTTTTTTTAATCCCTGAACTAGCTAAGGACCTCTGGGAGCTGCTTCGTGGGGTTCAACAGGAGGGGATTACACCACGTTATTGGCTGGGAACTAATATTATAGTTTTGGAAAAAAAGAGAAGACTCCTGAAAAGCTTGGGTCATACAGACCAATATCTTTGATTAACTCAGACCCTAAGGTGTACTCAAGGATTTCTGCACCCTATCTGGAGAGGATCAGAGACCGGCTAGTCTCATCCTGGCAGCACGGGTTATCCCGGGCAGGGGTACAGTGGATCACTTGAGGCCTGCTATCACTCTATTTGATATTGCTATGACTATGGGGGCCCCCTTGGCTATGATCCTTCTTGACGCCAAGCAGGCATTCGATCGAGAGGCCTGGGGATACCTCTGGTGGGTTTTTGTGTGTAAGAGGTTTGGGCTGGGTATACTGAAGGCCTTGAAGGCATTAAATTACTGTCCCTATGCCCAACTTCAAATTATGGTTCAAGAATCAGCAAAGATTTGGATTTCATGGGCTACTCGGCAGGGCATCCATTGTTCTCCCACTTTGTTTGCCCTGTATATCGATAACTTAATTAATAAGACAGACGGTAAATGACCAGCGGATACAGCCAGTTAATGTCAGTGGCTTTGAAACCAAAGTATTAGCATATGCAGATGATATAGCGTTGCTTACTCCAGATCCTTAGACAACTCTTTCACAGATGGAAAGATTGGCAGAGGAATTTGGAGCACTATCAGGATACCATCTTAATAAGGAGAAAACACAGGTGATCCACATGGATAATATTGATATGACAGATGTGTTCCAGATAGTGCCATGTATCTGGGAATAATGTTTACGGCAAAGGTAGATACCATTTATAAACTGAATTTAGAGCCACTGCTTGGCAGGGCTAGCCAGAATCTTAGAAGAAATAATGGTCTGTATCTTACTTTCAATGGCAGGTGTAACGTCCTGAAGTTGGTTTTCCTGCCTAAGGTGCCATATTTATTTAGAACCATACCCTTGGAGTTGGAAGGGCAGTGGTTCAAAAGGTTAGCAGCTGCAATATTGAGGGGCTCGACGAGCTTTAAAGTATATGGTTCTGCCAAAGTCCCAGGGGGGTGGGCAGTGCCCAATTTTTTGATATATTACTGGGCTGCATTTTTGCAGCACATGGATGTTTTGTTTGCTTCTGAAATGTGAACTAAGCCATCTGGATTATTATTGGGACAACCCCAAGTATTTACGAGCTAGCCTTAGGAAGGGAAGCAGAGGGGTGTTTTTAAGACAAATAGAGCCAAGTTACTACAAAAAAGCTAAGTTTAAGGTATTTGGCGCAGCGGTAAGGATTTGGAGCAAGGTTAAAAAAGTGATTGGAATTACCAAGTACAGCCGCCACACCTCTTTATGGCATTCTCCCTTATTTCCAGCGGTGTTTCATGATGGGCTATGGAGGACCTGCGAAAAGGTGGTAATCACCAGGGTGGGAGATCTGTACTCTCAAGAACAATTGTGCACTTTCAAGCAGGATTTTGGATTAGAGGGAGAATCTTTTTATACATTTTTGCAGATTAGTATTTTTTTAACGAAATTGTTGAGCAATCAGTTCTTGTTTGGAAAAATCCCCCTGTTGGATATGCAGCTATGCCCTGGTACTAAAATCGGACAGATGTATACACTGCTGAATAATTTGGCGGTAGATGATCTTGACCTTCGAGAAGCTAAGTGAGCAGGGAAATTGGGGATTCAAGGTGTGGATATTCGAACTATTATAGAGGTTGGGAGGAAAGTGCTCTTGACAGCAAGCCTCAAAATCCAGCACTATAAAATGATAATTAGGCTATAATATGCCAAGCTATTAAAATGGGGTTAAAGGGTGGATTATAAATGCCTTCGGTGTAAGAGTGACCCTGCTGACATGGACCACATGTTTTATGACTGTGTGAAGCTAATCCATCTCAGAGAGGGTATTAAGGACTACTGAAGCTAATCCATCTCAGAGAGGGTATCTTATGTTTCTTTCCACAGCTGTGGGACATCTTCTAATTACACCTGCATGGAATGATAGTGAGCCACCCACAATTCAACAATGGTTCTCTGCTTTTTAACATGGAGAAAATGTTGTATAACTGCAAGGGGAAAAGTGCTAGAAAACAGAGGAGGTGCAGATCTGGTCTCCTTTGACAAGATGGATTGAGGAGCGTGTTGGGTATGGGGACTGGCTGAATGCTGAGTCTGCGAACTTCAGTTATAGGAGTTTGAGCCTTCTCCCTAAACAGATGCTACTTGCAAAATTGATAGTACTTCTTACAAGTGTGTATTATACAGTGCTTAATTTGTGCTTGTTGTTTCTGGTGTGGGTCACCGACACTTAGATTTGAGGGACAGCACAGGGTTAATTCGCCTGCTACAAAGAACAGACGTTTATTTTTATGGTTAGCTGAGTGGATGACTAAACCCAGACTTTACCAGTGCTTTTAAAACAAATGAAATGTATGTGAAAGAGGGGCTATGGAGAGATTAGGGGCACTTTTGCCAGGTGCTAGTGAGGGAATCCGAAGAGAAGGTAATGGGAATGGGGGGACTGAATGAAGCGGAAAAAGAATTGTTGTACCAAACACCACCAGTTGCTTTACTTTTTTTTTTTTTTATGTGTGGTTCCCCTGGGGGCCGATCCTTTTTTTTTTTAATCCCCTGTGGGGAAATCACCTTTTTAATTTAAAAATATGTCTGCCCCTGGGGTGGGGACCAGCTGATGGAAAGAGACTAGTGGGGTTTCTGGTGTGGCCATGATCCACAGCCAGGCAACTGTTTCAAGAAAGCCTTGTTTCAAAGGGAAAGCTGCAGGCCAGGATCAAATTCCTTTAGAATTGTTTTTTTTTTTAAATCCCTGAACTAGCTAAGGACCTCTGGGAGCTGCTTCGTGGGGTTCAACAGGAGGGGATTACACCACGTTATTGGCTGGGAACTAATATTATAGTTTTTGAAAAAAAAGAGAAGACTCCTGAAAAGCTTGGGTCATACAGACCAATATCTTTGATTAACTCAGACCCTAAGGTGTACTCAAGGATTTCTGCACCCTATCTGGAGAGGATCAGAGACCGGCTAGTCTCAACCTGGCAGCACGGGTTATCCCGGGCAGGGGTACAGTGGATCACTTGAGGCCTGCTATCACTCTATTTGATATTGCTATGACTATGGGGGCCCCCTTGGCTATGATCCTTCTTGACGCCAAGCAGGCATTCGATCGAGAGGCCTGGGGGTACCTCTGGTGGGTTTTTGTGTGTAAGAGGTTTGGGCTGGGTATACTGAAGGCCTTGAAGGCATTAAATTACTGTCCCTATGCCCAACTTCAAATTATGGTTCAAGAATCAGCAAAGATTTGGATTTCATGGGCTACTCGGCAGGGCATCCATTGTTCTCCCACTTTGTTTGCCCTGTATATCGATAACTTAATTAATAAGACAGACGGTAAATGACCAGCGGATACAGCCAGTTAATGTCAGTGGCTTTGAAACCAAAGTATTAGCATATGCAGATGATATAGCGTTGCTTACTCCAGATCCTTAGACAACTCTTTCACAGATGGAAAGATTGGCAGAGGAATTTGGAGCACTATCAGGATACCATCTTAATAAGGAGAAAACACAGGTGATCCACATGGATAATATTGATATGACAGATGTGTACCAGATAGTGCCATGTATCTGGGAATAATGTTTACGGCAAAGGTAGATACCATTTATAAACTGAATTTAGAGCCACTGCTTGGCAGGGCTAGCCAGAATCTTAGAAGAAATAATGGTCTGTATCTTACTTTCAATGGCAGGTGTAACGTCCTGAAGTTGGTTTTCCTGCCTAAGGTGCCATATTTATTTAGAACCATACCCTTGGAGTTGGAAGGGCAGTGGTTCAAAAGGTTAGCAGCTGCAATATTGAGGGGCTCGACGAGCTTTAAAGTATATGGTTCTGCCAAAGTCCCAGGGGGGTGGGCACTGCCCAATTTTTTGATATATTACTGGGCTGCATTTTTGCAGCACATGGATGTTTTGTTTGCTTCTGAAATGTGAACTAAGCCATCTGGATTATTATTGGGACAACCCCAAGTATTTACGAGCTAGCCTTAGGAAGGGAAGCAGAGGGGTGTTTTTAAGACAAATAGAGCCAAGTTACTACAAAAAAGCTAAGTTTAAGGTATTTGGCGCAGCGGTAAGGATTTGGAGCAAGGTTAAAAAAGTGATTGGAATTACCAAGTACAGCCGCCACACCTCTTTATGGCATTCTCCCTTATTTCCAGCGGTGTTTCATGATGGGCTATGGAGGACCTGCGAAAAGGTGGTAATCACCAGGGTGGGAGATCTGTACTCTCAAGAACAATTGTGCACTTTCAAGCAGGATTTTGGATTAGAGGGAGAATCTTTTTATACATTTTTGCAGATTAGTATTTTTTTAACGAAATTGTTGAGCAATCAGTTCTTGTTTGGAAAAATCCCCCTGTTGGATATGCAGCTATGCCCTGGTACTAAAATCGGACAGATGTATACACTGCTGAATAATTTGGCGGTAGATGATCTTGACCTTCGAGAAGCTAAGTGAGCAGGGAAATTGGGGATTCAAGGTGTGGATATTCGAACTATTATAGAGGTTGGGAGGAAAGTGCTCTTGACAGCAAGCCTCAAAATCCAGCACTATAAAATGATAATTAGGCTATAATATGCCAAGCTATTAAAATGGGGTTAAAGGGTGGATTATAAATGCCTTCGGTGTAAGAGTGACCCTGCTGACATGGACCACATGTTTTATGACTGTGTGAAGCTAATCCATCTCAGAGAGGGTATTAAGGACTACTGAAGCTAATCCATCTCAGAGAGGGTATTAAGGACTACTGAAATAGGATTTTCCAAAAGACAGGATGCTTAAACTCATTTTTGATGTTATGGGGGTTGACACTTCTCCTAAGGAGGATCTGGGGCAGCATTATCTTATGTTTCTTTCCACAGCTGTGGGACATCTTCTAATTACACCTGCATGGAATGATAGTGAGCCACCCACAATTCAACAATGGTTCTCTGCTTTTTAACATGGAGAAAATGTTGTATAACTGCAAGGGGAAAAGTGCTAGAAAACAGAGGAGGTGCAGATCTGGTCTCCTTTGACAAGATGGATTGAGGAGCGTGTTGGGTATGGGGACTGGCTGAATGCTGAGTCTGCGAACTTCAGTTATAGGAGTTTGAGCCTTCCCCCTAAACGGATGCTACTTGCAAAATTGATAGTACTTCTTACAAGTGTGTATTATACAGTGCTTAATTTGTGCTTGTTGTTTCTGGTGTGGGTCACCGACACTTAGATTTGAGGGACAGCACAGGGTTAATTCGCCTGCTACAAAGAACAGATGTGTATTTTTATGGTTAGCTGAGTGGATGACTAAACCCAGACTTTACCAGTGCTTTAAAACAAATGAAATGTATGTGAAAGAGGGGCTATGGAGAGATTAGGGGCACTTTTGCCAGGTGCTAGTGAGGGAATCCGAAGAGAAGGTAATGGGAATGGGGGGACTGAATGAAGCGGAAAAAGAATTGTTGTACCAAACACCACCAGTTGCTTTACTTTTTATTTTTTTATGTGTGGTTCCCCTGGGGGCCGATCCTTTTTTTTTTTAATCCCCTGTGGGGAAATCACCTTTTTAATTTAAAAATATGTATGCCCCTGGGGTGGGGACCAGCTGATGGAAAGAGACTAGTGGGGTTTCTGGTGTGGCCATGATCCACAGCCAGGCAACTGTTTCAAGAAAGCCTTGTTTCAAAGGGGAGACTCTACCCTTTCAAATGAGACCTCCCTGAAAGCTGTGGAGGCGAGGAAAACTGGGTCACAGGTGGGGAGGAGGTGGAGCCGGGAGAGACTCTGAAGCAATTCCCGACCTTAAAAAAAAAAAATCCTCCAGTGCAAAACAATGGAGGATCCCTTTCAGCCCTCTCCAGTGGCACCCAATAGCCAACAGATGCACCGGGGAGGGAGTGTGTTTGTCGACCATTGTCTGACAGGCACCAAAAGGATTAAGGGATATTTCTACTTTGGTTAAATTAATGTTAGTTGCTTACAGACTCCATGCGTTCTGTTAGGAGTATTCTAAAATGGTTGGGAGCAAGGAGGAATCAGCTGGTGTGGTGCCTGCGGGGGATGACATGGATCATCTTGGACCGGAAATTCCATCCAGAAGGAGGCACTGAATCAGTCCTAATCTCTATCTAGTGTGACCTTAAAAACACAATATACCAGAACAGAATTGCTGCCTTTCTTCTCTTTCAGTGGCTTTTGACACAGTGGATCTTTATAAGCTAATTCAAAGAATTAAGGAAGCTGTAAAAGGGGCCACAGCTGTTCTTTGGATCACATCCTACCTACACAACAGAACAAATATTAGACATAGTCCCCATTCTCTTCGACAACATACAACATAAAAGCAGGAGTCCCTCAAGGCTCACTTATCTCACCCATGCTTTTCAACATCTACATGAAGTCATTACCAGACCTGATGATTGAGTTTAACATCACCCACTATAACTACACTGATGATACACAGATATTTCTGAAATTGGAAAGTCCAAAGGACATTAAAACATTAAAAACTCTACAATTGCCTCCGGGCCATTGACCAATAGATTACATGGAGCCACCTCAAACTGAATGCCTCCAAAAACTGATATACTCACCTGTGGTGTCTGGAAAACCTACGCCCCACTCTGTGCCTGGCCTGACTATCTAGGACCTCCTCCAAAAATATCTAAGGAGGTAAACAACTGCGGAATTACCATGGACGTCAAATTGTTGATAAGGTAGCAAAATAAAGCTTTCTCACAACAAAAACACTGCAACACATCTTCCTTCACCTAGGATTTCCAAACAAGGTTCAACCTATCATCTCTCTTGCCCTATTAAAACTGGACTACGCTATTGGTCTGTATCATAGCTCAACTTTGTCAACTATGAGAAGAATACAAAGAATTCAAAACGCTGCTTCTGGACTGCTCCTACATGTAGAGCCCCAATCACAGATCTCTCCTGCTTTGAGGGTGATACACTGGATATCAGTTACAAGAAGATCCCCCTTCAAGCTGATTTATATCTTACACAAAGCAATACATGCAAAGCACCACTCTTCATCAGGCAGAAAATAAACAAATATATCCAACAAAGGAACCTATGCTCAAGAATGTGTTTCACCCTCATAATTCCTACATATAAGAAAAAAGCCTTAGATAGGACATCTTTCTCTGCTCAAGCACCTAAATTAACGAACTACCTTCCTTCAAACATAAAATCCACAGACAGCCATATCAACTTCAGAAGATTAGTCAAGAGCTGGATCTTCCCATCATGGCGACTATACTCAGAGCTCCAGATTATACCACAACAATATTCTCAGACATGACAAATTATACTTCTTACAGTATGGAAAAGAGCTGTTATTATACTAATAGACATCATTGTACTTTGATCTATGCCTACTGCTATAAGGAGATACATTTATATAAGATGAAAGCTATATACTACACCACAGGGTTCCTGCGTATATCAACCCAGGTCAAAATTGCTGCTTCTATGTACATATAGGTGCATATATAGAGGATTACGCCTGATGCTAATAACTACAGTAAGTGGCATGTGTAAACATATGTTTATATGTTAATTACAGTTATTTGAAACCATAAACAAATTACCACAAGATGTATATTGGCATTGACAGCAAAATATGTAAATAATGCTGCTTCAATATACATATGGGCATGTACAGTATACAGAGAAGTTTATTCAAGCAAGCATAACTTTATCAAGTATGGTAGCTACGTGCCATCCCTACAGAGCTGTCAACAAGCAACAGTCACTCTCTTACAAGCGACAGGCAGGTGTTCATATTTTACTGTGTTAGCTTGTAAATATTTTGCTCTGTTAGCAAGCTAGATTTAATTTTGAAGTACTTTGGCCAGGACGCACGCTAGTTTCAGTTAAGAGGAAACGTGCTATGGAAGGAGTGTCTGCGCGAGAGGCAAGAAGCATTGATCTGAGCCGCAAGACATTCATATGATGTTAGTAAGACTGAGCATCAGCTGAAGTCGAATGTGTGAGTCACATATTAGCTGAGACGCAGGCAGCTAAATGCTTTAATAGTTTAATTTAGACTCCTACCATGTGCGTCTGAGGTGGTTATAGCTGTTGGATCCTTGGTTTCCTGAATTGCGAGTGCAGTTTGCACTGTTAAGACTTTCTGGGAGAAGCCACTCTTTAAATGAGAAGTTCACATTAACAATAAAAAACAGGACTTTGGGGGTCATTACAACTTTGGAGGAGGTGTTAATCCATCCCAAAAGTGACGGTAAAGTGACAGATATACCACCAGCCGTATTACGAGTCCATTATATCCTATGGAACTCGTAATACGGCTGGTGGTATATACGTCACTTTACCGTCACTTTTGGGACGGATTAACACCTCCTCCAAAGTTGTAATAACCCCCTTTGTGACGAGGGGGAAAATGGACAAAGGACTTCACGAATGCTGTATGGGAGAACCCCAAAGAAAGTTATAGAGCATAAGTCGGCCACTTTCTGCATAAACCAGAGAATCAGTAGAGTGAAAATCACATCTGACTATATATTTTTTCTCATAACATAATACTGACTACTTTATTCATGTTGGTATGTTTTTTTGTATTTACAAAAAAACAAACCAAAATCTTGTTTTCCTTGCAACATGTCTTTGTAAGCTATATTAGCACCTCCCATATCTTGGCAAAAACATGAGATTCCAATTATGCAGTGGGAGGATGGAAGGAGTACTTTGAGACTTACCTGGAGACGATGGGGGGAGCAAGCTCGCTACTAAGAGAAAACTTGCCATGCTAAAATGTAAGAAAGTTCTTAAAACATTGCCTCTACCTTTTGGAGAAAATAGCCTGGAGGATTGAGAGTCAGAGCTGATGAAGGACTGGAGGATAAGTATTTAAGTGCCATGAGAGCTTTACAGGATAGTTTTTGTTTTTAAAAAGTAAGCATTGTTGTGTAAAGACATCAATTTTTCTCCCAGGTCCAGTGACATGTAGAATCAATTGACCATTATGTAGCAGTATTACGAACCTTGCCAATTTCTTGGAGGGTTAAGGATCTTCAAGAGGAAATAATTAGGGATCAAATGATGAACAGGACAAACAACATGGAGAGCCTAGAGAGGCTAATGGGATTAAAAGATCCTTCTTTAGAGAAAACAATGAGTATTACGAGATGTATGGAAACTACTCTCTGATATGTTAAAGAACTTAGTAATTGTCAGACCATGGGGAGGTCCAAACAAGGTAATAACAAAGATTTGAATGCTTTGCACAGTCCATTGCATAAAGAGGTTAAAGCAGTAGCAAGTAAGAGTTTAACAGAAATGCCAAATGTTGCAAACAAATTACATTGTTACAGATGTCAGAGGATGAAGCATTCAGCACAATCCAACGCATGTCCTGCTGTCAAAGGTAGATTTTATAAATGTAACAAGTTAGGCCATTTCTCCCTAGCAAGTAAATTAGTGGGAAATGGATATAGAAAATGTAGGATGTACTGGGTTAAACAGCAAGAGTCTGTGGGAACGGACGACTGTGGAGCCAGATGAAATTGAAGTAGAAGATTTCATGTTGAGTGGAGTTAAGAATCAACATTCTGAAGTAAATGTTCTATGTAAAATGTATTGTCCACTCAAGTGCTTACTTAAGGTGAATGGAGAAGAAGCTCTCAAATGGGCAGGTCATTGTTCATGTTACACGTTGGTGGACAGGTCCATATGGGAAAGGTTGAGTGACAGTGACTTAATTCTCACAGATATGGAAGCAAAAGGTTATTGCGGTAGCAGCTTGTCAGTTACAGGGTATTTCAAAGCTATGTTAGAATAGAAAAGCATTAAAGTGTATGTTGTGGAGAAAGGCAAGGCCTTATTAGGATGGAGAGAACAATGAGCATTGGGAATTGTGTTAGACTCATATCATCCTGATCAAGTGTTACTCACTACACCAAATGAAATGGAAAAGTGAAGTTCTAAATTTTCCGCATTATTTGCTCAAAAAATAGGATGTCTGAAAAAAATGTAACCTTGAATAATTTTCAATAAAGGAGCACATGCAAAGGTGCATTAAGTGCATAATGTCTACTTGGCTCTACGGAGTCAATTAAAGGATGTACTAGAATGTTTGTGTGAGTCTAGAGTAGTAGAACCCATATAATCTTCTGGGTAGCTCAGACTGATTGTTTTGGCTAAAAAAGCCAAAGGGAAGGTGTGCAAGTGTGTTAACCTTAGAGATTTGAATTACAGCATATAGGTTGATTGGTATCTTCTTCCACACATTAATGAAATGTTGATGAATGTGAGAGATGCTAAATGTTTTACAACTTTAGACTTATCTGGCACTCACCATCAAGGGTTCAACTTTTAAAATGTTGCCATTGGGTTTATCTTTAGCATCTGTCGTTTTTCAAACGGTAATGCAAGAAGTGTTAAGTAGAATGTCTAATGTGTTGTTTTTTCAAGATGACATACTAGTATTGGGTACTAATAAGAAACAACATGATGTTCCTTTGAAATGAGTGTTGGATAGATTACAAAGTGCTGGACTGACCATAGGTGTAGAAAAGTGTAATTTTGGGGTGGATGAAGTAGAGTATCTGGGACATACCTTGTCTTGGCAATGCTTAAATCCGAGATAGAAATTGGTGGAAGCTATTCACATACGTATAAGGAGCAGTTACAATCTTTTTCAGGGTTAGCACAGTATTACTCCAAATTTGTGCAGCACTTTTCTAATGAAACAAGGTGTGGAGTATGAATTGCCTACTTACTGCTTATCAACACACATTTGAAATAGTGAAAAAAACACATTTTTGAAGCTGTGGTGTTAAATCCGTTTGATCCGCATGACAGAACTATTGCTGTGACTGATGTAAGTACGTATGGGTTGGGTGCTGTGCTTATGCAGGAATTTGGAGGATTTGATAAAGTGTTAGCGTTTTTATCACACATGTTGAAAGAAGCAGAATGTAAATACTCTGCCGTTGAAAAAGAGATACTAACATTCTGGTGAGGAGTGCAGCATTTTCAAACATGTGTGTGGGGTAGTTATATTGAGTTATGCACAGACTAGATGTTTTCACCACAGAAAGTGCCAGTAAAGTGACACCACCCCTAGCCCAGTGGCTATATAGTTTACAGGAATGTATGTTCGCCATCTAGTATCCACCAGGGATAAAGAACATAAATGCAGATTGCTTATCACTTTTGCCTTTCAAATTGATTCATACCTAGACGATGATGAATGGATGGTGGCAGAGGGGAAGGGGTCTTGCATGGTAGCTATATGGGAAAATAAATGGAGAGATGCATTATTGGAGGAAACCACTTTAAAATTGTTGATGGATAAATTTCCTAATGGGTTGGTCCTGGATGATGAGGTGAACGTAATTGTAACTGAGTTGATACCAGTTTGGAAGAAATTGTCAGTTGTAAGTGGTATTGTCAGAAGATTTGATAGGTTTGTAGTTCCTATCAGTTTGTGTCAACCTTTGTTGGTTCTATTACATAAAGGGCATGGTAGAATGTCTGCCATGAAAAGAAAACCAAACATTTATTTTTGTTGGTCTGGTATTGGCAAAGAAATTGTGATTGTGTACCTTATATGTGCAGTGACAAATCTCACTTGTTATTGGAAACACCTCTTATGCCTGTAATGTTTCCAAAAAGAGCATGAGAGAAAGTATCTATTGACATGTCATGTTTAGTTGACTGTTTGGGTCAAAATAGTAGGTTTGCCATTGTGTTAATGATTTTTTTTTTTAATGAAGTAGCTTTTCTGAGTGGGAAGTTAAAATGAACAATGAAATCTCTTTTTGCAACAGCATTTTCAGAAGAGAAGGGTGCCTACAAGTTATGGTGTCTAATAACAGGCCACAATTAGTGTCTACAGCATTTGAAAGCTTTCTCAACAAAGAAGGAATTAGGCATCACAAAACTGCTTGTGATTATGGTTTGGTTGACAGGTTTAACTGTGTGTTGGGTGACAGTATCTAACTGGCAGTGAGAGGAGATTTGAATTGGAAGCATGAGGTAAAAAATATTTCATAGACTTATGGGATCAGACCACATTCTATCACTGGAGTAACATTATTCTTCTTATTAAGGTGAAGTGTAACATGGGTTAATGATGCTCCTTCTTGGGTGGAAAGAACCTCTTGGGCAGGAGTAGATAGCCAAGTGTTGCATAACAACGTAAAGAAATATCAAGATCAGTATGCAGGGAAGCACAAAGATAAAATAAAGAGTCAAAGGAAGTTTGGGAAAGGGGATTGGGTGAGAGTAGGTGTTGGGGGTAATCACAAAAAAGGTTGATTCTATGAGGTCAAGTCCTAAGGAGGTGTGTAAGGCTAAAGGTTAAGAACATTTGGAGGATGGGAAATGGTGGAACGTGTGAAAGGTCACAAAGTGTCATAAATCATATTCTAGGATGTGGGGAAGAGCTGCATCCAAGCTTTTCATAATTCTTGATGAAAAGAGGTCCATTAATCTTGATAAAGGCAAAGTAGTCAAAACCATGTCTTGTGTCAGGAGAAGGCCCAAAATGTTGAATGATTATATGTGTACATAGTTTTCGTTACTTCTATGTTAAAGCAAATACCAATGTTTGTGTTAGGACACGACCGAAGATGTTGGACGATTTTTTCTGCATAGGTTTTTTTTCTTATTACATGTTTAAGCAATTCCATTTTTTATTGTGGTGGCTACTATTATCATACCTGTGATGCAATCAAAGCTAAAGGGGGGTGTTGTGTATTTACTTTAAGGGATATTAGTGTTTTAGTTAAGTAAATGTTAGGTGGTTAGACATTACTTGTGTTCTGTTGGGAGGATTCTAGAATGGGTGGGGGCAGGGAGAGATCACTTGGTGTGGGGCTGGCAAGGAATGTCACCTATCATCTTGGACTGGAAATAAACATCTGTTTATACTTGCCACGGTATGTTTCTTCACAAAAATCTACATTCCACTAACCACTTTGTTTGACAACGTATACACAGTTCTATGACACAGATTTTTGCAATGTACACATTTGCCCCTATATGCCATCGACACAAAGCATTCCATAAATGGCAGTAATATAGCACACATATTAAAAAATGAAATGTCTTAAACTTTACCATCCAAAAATCAACTATACATGTACATGTTCATGCATGCACACACACACACATGCGCACATGTACGCAAAAGAACGCTTTGGATCACATACGAATGCATAAATGGTTATGCAATCGCACACCTTTCCGCATGAAAAATGAATATGTTATTTAAACAAAGAACCATGGCAAACATTTCCACAGACAATGCCATTTGCACACACACAAACATCCTCGCAGCCTCACACAAGCATATGCAAGCACACATCCATACACACTTGCACACAGACAAACTACGAAACATAGATATACAAGCACATGCTTAAACAACAAAAATATACACACATAGAAAACCACCACTTATTTGCAACATCCAAGCCCTCATTACGAGTTGGCGGTCCTAGGACCGGCAGACTCTCGGTGGTGGTTGGACCGCTGCCAATGTGGCAGTCTGGCCACAACATTACGACTGTGGTGAAAGCACCACGGTCCGACCGCCGGCACCGTCACATTGGCCAGGGGAAAACTCATAATAGGGCCAGGGGGCAGAATACCAAACTGGCGGTCTTCCAGACATGCAGTTTGCCGGGCAACCTCTGCCAAACTCAAAATGAGGCCCCTAGTCTTGAAAAAGTTCCATATTCAACCATTCCTTGAGCCTCAGAAACATAGAAGGCCTCTCTCATACTCCTCCTTGTGCGGTATAACACCTAAAAGATTAACTGATTGGACGTTTTGTAAAGCGCAAACTGATGCCTCTACGGGGTGTTCTGGTGCTTTGCTTAACTCACTGAGAGACTGTGAAAGTGGAAGATTATAGTGCAAAAAGATAAGATTTCAGTTGCTCCCGGAAATCCAAATAAGTTTACATGTATCCAAGGGAAGTGGGCAGCTTATTCCAGAGTGGAGGTGAGAAACTAAAAAGATCTTCCTCTGTGAACACATTGGTGTTTTGCTTGTGATGTAGTTTAAAGCACCAGGAACTGTAAACCAGGTGCATCTCGAGCAGATGGTTGTTGTTTTCAAGACAAGACCTGCCAATTGTTCAGCAGCGTTCGAGCTCAAAGGCATGAATCTTGCAAATATACATGGCAACATACTTTCATCAAACCCTTAGTGTGCACACACGCACGTGCACTGAAGATACACAAAATAATTCTAAGAGAAAATGTATAGCATATTCCAAAAAGTTAGAAGATGTCAAAATGGTCTCTCTTTCAGTGGAATTTCAATTGAAAAGCTGCCTTGTGTCTGGAAAGTGCATTAAAATGAAGGAAATAATGTGAATGTTGACAGCAGTGTGAAGATTAGGAGGCGCACACCTGTGGCTACTGAAAGTAACTTTGTCTCTCTTAGAGAGGATATTCAGTCTCCACAGGGAGATTGTACAAATGACCATCTTTCCGTGGTGTACCCTCAGATGTGTGCCTTTACTATTTTTAGTGCCTGTGCACATTACTCCTGCTACGCAATGATAAAATGCCTCTGCTCCTCCCTCCTTTCAACATGATAAAATTGGCATTCTCCTAATCGGTATGTTTAATTTACGAATAAGCCCCTTATATATGGTTGTAGGAAAGTACCATCTTGCCTGGCATGTTACCCCCATATTTCACTGTATATATGTTGTTTTAGTCTATGTGTCACTGGGACCCTGCCAGGCAGGGCCACAGTGCTCATAAGTATGTGCCCTGTATGTGTTCCCTGTGTGATGCCTAACTGTCTCACTGAGGCTCTGCTAACCAGAACCTCAGTGGTTATGCTCTCTCTGCTTTCCAAATTTGTCACTAACAGGCTAGTGACTAAATTTACCAATTCACATTGGCATACTGGTACACCCATATAATTCCCTAGTATATGGTACTGAGGTACCCAGGGTATTGGGGTTCCAGGAGATCCCTATGGGCTGCAGCATTTCTTTTGCCACCCATAGGGAGCTCTGACAATTCTTACACAGGCCTGCAAGTGTAGCCTGAGTGAAATAACATCTACGTTATTTCACAGCCATTTACCACTGCACTTAAGTAACTTATAAGTCACCTATATGTCTAACCTTCACCTGGTGAAGGTTGGGTGCAAAGTTACCTAGTGTGTGGGCACCCTGGCACTAGCCAAGGTGCCCCCACATCGTTCAGGGAAATTCTCCAGACTTTGTGAGTGCAGGGACACCATTACACGCGTGCACTGTACATAGGCCACTACCTATGTACAGCGTCACAATGGTAACTCCGAACATGGCCATGTAACATGTCTAAGATCATGGAATTGTCCCCCCAATGCCATTCTGGCATTGGGGGGACAATTCCATGATCCCCGGGTCTCTAGCACAGAACCCGGGTACTGCCAAACTGCCTTTCCGGCGTCTCTACTGCAGCTGCTGCTGCCAACCCCTCAGACAGGTTTCTGCTCTCCTGGGGTCCAGGCAGCCCTGGCCCAGGAAGGCAGCACAAAGGATTTCCTCTGAGAGACGGTGCAACACCCTCTCCCTTTGGAAATAGGTGTGAAGGCTGGGGAGGAGTAGCCTCCCCCAGCCTCTGGAAATGCTTTGATGGGCAGAGAAGGTGCCCATCTCTGCAGAAGCCACTCTACACCGGTTTAGGGATCCCCCAGCCCTGCTCTGGAGCAAAACTGGACAAAGTAAAGGGGAGTGACCACTCCCCTGCACCTCCCAGGGGAGGTGCCCAGAGCTCCTCCAGTGTGTCCCAGACCTCTGCCATCTTGGAAACAGAGGTGGCTGTGGCACACTGGACTGCTCTGAATGGCCAGTGCCAGCAGGTGACGTCATAGGCTTCTTCTGATAGGCTCTTACTTCTCTTGGTAGCCAATCCTCCTTCCTAGGTAGCCAAACCTCCTTTTCTGGCTATTTAGGGTCTCTGCTTTGGGAAATTCCTCAGATAACGAATGCAAGAGCTCACCAGAGTTCCTCTGCATCTCCCTCTTCACCTTCTGCCAAAGGATCGACCGCTGACTGCTCAGGACGCCTGCAAAACCGCAACAAAGTAGCAAGACGACTACTAGCAACCTTGTATCGCTTCATCCTGCCGGCTTTCTCGACTGTTTCCAGGTGGTGCATGCTCTGGGGGTAGCCTGCCTCCTCTCTGCACCAGGAGCACTGAAGAAATCTCCCGTGGGTCAATGGAATCTTCCCCCTGCAACCGCAGGCACCAAAAGACTGCATCACTGGTCCTCTGGGTCCCCTCTCAGCATGACGAGCCTGGTCCCTGGCACTCTGCAACTCTGTCCAAGTGACTCCCACAGTCCAGTGACTCTTCAGTCCAAGTTTGGTGGAGGTAAGTCCTTGCCTCCCCACGCTAGACTGCATTGCTGGGTAATGCATGATTTGCAGCTGCTCCGGCTCCTGTGCAATCTTCCAGGATTTCCTTTGTGCACAGCCAAGCCTGGGTCCCCAACACTCCTTCCTGCAGTGCACAAAGTTCTGAGTTGTCCTCCGGCATCGTGGGACTCCCTTTTGTGACTTCAGGTGGACTTCTGTTCACTTTTCTTCTAAGTGCCTGTTCAGGTACTTCTATGGGTGCTGCCTGCTTTTGTGAGGGCTCCCTATGTTGCTGGGCACCCCCTCTGTCTCCTCTTCCAAGTGGCGACATCCTGGTCCCTCCTGGGCCACAGCAGCACCCAAAAACCTCTACTGCAACCCTTGCAGTTAGCAAAGCTCGTTTTTGGTCTTTCTGCGTGGGAAGATCTCTGCAAGCTTCATCGCGACGTTGGACATCCATCCTCCAAAGGAGAAGTTCCTAGTCCTCTTCTTTCTTGCAGAACTTCAAGCTTCTTCCAACAGGTGGCAGCTTCCTTGCACCCTCAGCTGGCATTTCCTGGGCTCCTGCCCCCCCTCGACACTGTCGCGACTATTGGACTTGGTCCCCTTGTCTTACAGGTACTCAGGTCCGGAAATCCACTGTTGTTGCATTCCTGGTGTTTGTTCTTCCTGCAGAATCTCCCTATCATGACTTCTGTGCTATCTGGGGGTAGCAGGTGCACTTTACACCTACCTTTCAGGGTCTTGGGGTGGGCTATTTTTCTAACCCTCACTGTTTTCTTACAGTCCCAGCAACCCTCTACAAGCTCACATAGGTTTAGGGTCCATTTGTGGTTCGCATTCCACTTTTGGAGTATATGGTTTGTGTTGCCCCTATACCTATGTGCTCCTATTTCAATCTACTGTAATTTTACACTGCTTGCATTACTTTTCTTGCTATTACCTGCATAATTTTGGTTTGTGTACATATATCTTGTGTATATAAGCTATCCTCATACTGAGGGTACTCACTGAGATACTTTTGGCATATTGTCATGAAAATAAAGTGCCTTTATTTTGAGTACTTCTGTGTATTGTGTTTTCTTATGATATTGTGCATATGACACCAGTGGTATAGTAGGAGCTTTACACGTCTCCTAGTTCAGCCTAAGCTGCTTTGCCATAGCTACCTTCTATCAGCCTAAGCTGCTAGAAACACCTCTTCTACACTAATAAGGGATAACTGGACCTGGCACAAGGTGTAAGTACCTCTGGTACCCACTACAAGCCAGGCCAGCCTTCTACAATGGTACAAAAAGTATCCATGGCTTGTAAGTTAAATGTCACTAGTGGGACGCAGTACCTACTGTGCCATCCACTACAATGATAGTGTAAAACATGACATCAGGCCTACCATTGTAGTCTGACTCTGGCAGTTTAAACACTGCAGTTTAAACTGACAAAATAAACCCTTTTCACAGGTCAATACCTTTCTTTTAAAACATAATGTCACCCCTATGTAGGTATTGCAGTCTACAAAGAAGGTTGCATGGTACTTAAAACAAGGGCATGTATAAATGTAATGTTAACATTATTACAGTGATTAGCACCCAGAACCTGTATTTCACTGTGGTAGATCTAGTTGTCCTATGTAGAAAAACAGAGTACAGATTTAAAATCCTATTACTGCATCACAGGAATGGAACTAGCTATAAAAATAATTAAACAATTCTTTTGATTAGTTATTAAAAATCCAATTCAATAGTGAAGCTAGATTTGTAACAAATATTAAGGAAATGTAACATTTAGAAAGTTACTTTTTCCCCTGCCTCAAGATCCTGGGGGTTAGGATGCTGCTGAACCCTGCCTCTGCCTTTCTGTCTCTGGGTTTTACATCTAACACTGTGGCATACTTGAAAGCAAGAGAAACAGGATCCCAAAACAGTTACTGTGTATACACAGGGTGCAGGAAAACCCTACTTTTGTTCTACCAGACTTCTGTCTCTTGGTCTATTGTGAGTATAGTGGCTGCCTCAAACTATGCTAGATTTTAGTGTTAGATGTGAGAGGACACTTTGATTACCATGGTATAGTCCCCACACACACCAGAGTCCTCACAGCCCAGGTTTAGTGTGGCCAAAGATTTTTACCATCTTGAAAATGCCCAGAGTGGGAAAGGTTGGTCCTTGGAACCTTTACCCCATTGGCTAGGGCATGCCCATGAGTCATTCCTCCCACTAGTTTGTGCCAAACATAAATGTGACATCTCTAGACACACAAATAAAATCAAAATAGGCTTTATTCAGATTTTTTACATCACATAAAAGAAGTGAACAATAAAATACTGTATAAGTTAAAATACTCATACACAGCAATACATTTCATCGCAACGATGTGTGCAA
The DNA here is from genome assembly GCF_031143425.1 of Pleurodeles waltl. Taxonomy (NCBI): domain Eukaryota; kingdom Metazoa; phylum Chordata; class Amphibia; order Caudata; family Salamandridae; genus Pleurodeles; species Pleurodeles waltl. Next base: position 63,610,619 of record NC_090439.1, on the reverse strand, counting down.
ACAGGAATTTTAGTTAAAGTTTGATTCTCTTTCGATTTTATAAGTGCCATTAGATCATAAGGTGAGCTTCTATACCATTTACAGATAAGCTGTTGTATAATATATTGAAGTCCTAAGCAACACACAAATACATTACCAAAGATCACCATATAATAGAGTATATATCATCACAATAAAAACAAATCAAAATAGCAATTTCAAGTTAGTACCATCATTAAATCCTTAAATAAAGTCACAAGATACATACAGGAATATTTACAGTCAATCTCATTGAAAACCCAAAATGTGGCTCCGTCCTCATAACACTTTTTCTTATACCAAACAATCATACAATGTTAGTGTTTCCCTCTGGGTGATGGCACACCTATAAAAGAGGAAATAGCATGACAGATAAATTCTGTCTCAAGCTTGCACACAAACTTATAAGCTTAATAGAAATCTCTCTGATAAAATAAAGGGCATAAAAAGTGTTTTCTTATAGCACTATAAAATTTACAAAACATAATTAAGTGCATAGTAGATTGTGTGGATTTCCCATCACAAGGGAAGTATTTTTAACTGCGCCTCTCTTTTCGGAATCGCCACCGTGTGATGTAAAATACTTAGGTGCAGTCCTGTAAGGTAAAACCATTTTTTGCAAATCTGTTACCATCTCAAGATAACCCTGTAATCCCTGCTGGATAGGCCCTTCCAAATATGTAATTACTGTTGATTTGTCCATTTCCTTATTTTCTTTCTCTATAGATCGTTTATTAGTGAACTTTTCTTTGACTTCTTCCTTACTATATGTTGAATACTAACTAGGGTCTTGGTGGAAATATCATTAACAATCTCCTTAATTAGCTTATTCACATGAGCCAAGGCTATTACATCTCTAGTGAATTTCGTCCTGATTTGCTCCAAATGCTGTACCAACCATTTATAGCGCTCCTATGAACTGTATGTTCGGGGTAGGGCATATTCAGTTCTCTATTAGTGATAAAGTTTGGCATGGTATGGGGAACAATGAGGCCTACAAAAGAAGGATTTTAGATTGCCCAATATTCTGCCCCACCTGACCCCAGAGAGATGCCCCATATGTTACCTGTGAATTGCATTCGCACCTGTACAATTTTAACATATCCCTTATAGGTTAATTACCAATTTTGTTTGCAAACCTGAACAGGGTCTCAATACACCTGATGAACTTAAACTTTGCCAGGTCTACATGGGGTTTCCATGAACCATTCTGTGAAAATGGTACCCTTAGGTAGGAAAAAGTCTGTACTTCCTCCAGTTTGTGATCCCTCACAAACTTGGCTTTTTTCTTCAATCTCCCCCTCTTACAGACCGCTATAAAGGTCTTCGGCACATTTAAGATCTTTTTACTCCATTTAAGCAACAAAACCGTTGGTCCATTTTTGTAGGCCATTTGCGGTTCTAGACAATAGAACTGCGTTGTCAACACTGGAGCACTGGGGTGGGATCCTACTCGTGGTGCGTCAGTGTCTAGTTCTTGGAGCTTCTTGTCAACCCCATTTAAGTAGTGGAAAAAGAGGGGAGAGGCTAAGATGCACACTTGCCTTATACCTCTATTGATCCCAAAGCTTGGGGTACACTCATCCTCTAACTCATATCTCACACAAGATGTCAATGAGCCATACAGCTGGGACAGATGTGAAACTATATCTACAGAGACACCCATTTCCATCAAGATTTGTCATTAGTGTGATTTATCTGGTCCAAAGCGCTGCTCAAGGCAGCAACACAAAGGTGGACATGTCCCTACTTAGCTACAGTATTCTTACTAGTCCTAAGCTAGAGATTAAATCATTGCTCCATGGTCCCTATATCCCTTCTGAAACCATACTGGGAATCAGTTAACACATGGTTTTCTACCACCCAGGTATCTAATCTCTGCAAAAGAATTCTCCCCATTATCCTTGTGGAGGACTCTAGGAGGGGACTGGACAATAACATTTTGCCCCACCTTCGGTTTTTTAAATACAGGGACAATAAGTCAGACCACGTATGATCCATTGACCCACAGCGTTAAAAACCTGCGTCAGTATTGGTGCCCACAATTCTGTGGAGTATTTAAATGCATTCACTGTCACCCCATCAGGGCTAGGGGCTTTCATAGCATTTGATTTTACAATAGCCATTGCCGCCTACTCTAGACTGGCAGCTTGTAAGTGCACTGGCATCATATTATTACTGCTCAGTTGTTCAGACTCTGAATTTAGGATACTTTTGTAGCGGTTTATCCAATCTGTTGGGGAGAAGAGCCCCTCAACTCTTGGATCCACGTTATCTTTCAGGAACAGAGAGCAGTGGCGTAGCGTGGGTTGTCAGCACCCGGGGCAAGGCAAGTAATTTGCGCCCCCTAACCCAAGGCAAGGCAAGTAATTTGCGCCCCCTAACCCGTGGATTTAGTCTCTTCCAAGATGTTGCGCCCGGTGCGGCCGGCCCCCCCTGTACCCTCCACGCTACGCCACTGACAGAGAGTCTATAATTTTCCAGAAGAGTACACTATCTTTTGCTTGCACTGCTTCTTCCAATCTGGTCCATGCCTGCAGTCTCAGTTCACTCGTGTGTTGACATACAGCCTGGTTGTCATTTAACCTGAGAAGTTTAACTCCCTCTCTGTCCCATTGGGGATTGTTAAAGGTCCTTTCTTTTGGGGAATTTGCTTGTGAACAGTGACGATCAAACCAACCTACACTCACTTTCTTTGAACTTGGGTCAGACTTTTTTAGATTGGCTGAAATGGCAGAAATGAGCCTACAGAAGGCTGACACAGCTTCATCTGGGGAGGCCTCTAATTCCGCACATGGTATGAAACCCTCTTAAATGGTTTTCACCACTTTCTCAAAAAGAGCTGTCGCATAAATTCTTGTCCATTTCAGACTAACCCCGTTTTCTTTGCAATATAAATATTAACAGCCATCTGAGGTGGTTCCTAGACTGAACTGGTAATAACAGGTTAAGCGTGAGTGGGAGGTGATCACTAAAGCAAATGGCACCTGCGACTAAAAGCTAAACAGGTTTTGCTCTGTTTGCTGGGGCAAAATATGGCCAATGTGTGAGCTACTCCTGTTTCCGTGAAAGGTAGACAATGCGGCGATCTCACTTTGGGTCAGTAAAGCTAAGTTGTATTTATAGAGTAATTCATGTATTCTCTCACCGTAACTGTTATGAGGAAAGCGTGCATGGTTATTGCCTAAGATATCAATAAAACCACATATACCTGTTACTGAGTGGGTACAGGGGCCAATGTTAAAATCTCCTACCAAAATAATTACGCACTCCCCCAATATTGTCTTTTGTAGATTTTCCTAATTCTTTATTGAGCGCCCACACAGCCTCATATTGTTTACCATTAAAGATGTTATGGTAAAAATGTATTAATACAATAGATAATCTCATGTCAGTCTGTAGGAGCACCAGTTGGTAAAAAGGAGAATTAGTGAAAGTCTTTTTTATGTTTACAGGGGCAATGGCTGAACCCAATAGAGCTAGACCACCCTTAGCTCGCCCTTGAGCCGAGGGGGGGTCACTGGAGTAATAATTGCAACGTAGCCATTAATTGTTCCACGTTTCTTGGAAGCACAACAGTTTTGCCGTGCAGTTGTAATTTAACAAGTCGCTGTTACCCAATTTCATTTTTACTCCCACAATGTTCCAGGATCTGAGTGTTAGCATCCGTGTGGTACACAGGGATCTTACTATAGGCTTCTGAGCCCCCTATCCATTTCTAGCACCAGTGTCCTGTCTACCTTCACCCCTCTCTTTGTTATTCGCCTGGCATCAGTCTTGAACTTCGAGACTTGAGAGGGGGGCAAACCTGTTGGTAGATGGCAATAATTCATTTATCCTAGGTTTGCTCTGATCATGTGTTGCCACCCATCCCTGTGAGCTTATGGTATGGCCTGGGCGCCTATAGAAGTAGGCGAGAGGTACAGCAACAATGCTTCCCTCCTACTGCATTGATGTTGCTGGAGATGTTGCAGAATAGAAAGTAATTTACTATTGCACAGTCGTCATTGCTGATTTTCCGGCCATAGCCAACCCAGTTGATCCTCTTTATCATAACAATTTCTTTATGCATATAATTTATGTTGTATTTTTTGTTTGCCATTCAATGGACCACCTTATTTTTTAGGCTGCCCCAAGTTTTCTTTGTCTCAGGCTCGAATTTAGGGACACACTTTAGGATGATGTTATAATGGGCAGCACTGGGGGCAAATGCAGCGTGCCTGGGTCAGGTGGACATAATTCAGCCCGTTCTTTGCTATTTTGTGGAATCTCCTCCCCTGCCCTCACTAGGGCAGATGCAGTGGTGGTGCCTTCTCTATTAGTAGGGCCAGCACTTTGTTGGCGGCAGTACTTTCCGCACATGCGGCAGGAGCTGTGGGCTCAGTGTGGCCAGGAATAGTCGGCTTAAGGACTGTAACTTTTTCCACTAATATTCTTGGTGTTGCATTACTAGTTCTCTCTACTGTGGTGACCCTCTTTTTAATCTGGTTAAGTTCCTGCACACTCACTCTAGATGCCGTTGGGGGTGGTTTGGAGGCAGCAACCGGGCTGAACATGTTCTCTTGCTCTTTTTGGATGGTCGGGGGTCCGGGGTAACTGAGAGTTCTGAGATTTCAAATCATTGATTCGAAACACAAGGAGTGTGGATTGATTTTCCTCGATTTGATTTACATCGGCGATTGTAGGCCTGTCAATAGTTGGAATTATACCATTCAGTGTTTCCACAGTTGGACTGCCGAATACAGCAGATGCTTGCTTAGTCACTAGCTTTTCCTCTACATTAGTTATTTCATTCTCAATCAGCTCCACGCCATCTGTTAATTGGTTATAGCATTTACTGACTTCAAGCCCAAAGTACATTTTCTTCCTAAACCTTGCCTAAGTTTCCTTTTAACCATAATGATGTAGAAATGGGGGACCCCGATTGCTTACTGAAACAAACAGCATGCTTCCTACCTTAATGCAGCACAATATAATAACGCCAAGAAGGTAAATTTCTGATAGCTCTTGGCCACTTAAAATCATTTGAGAATGAATCTCTGCAGAAGGGATGTGGAAGGGCACTTTCAAGCGTGCGGCACAGGGGGAACAGTTCAGCACCTCCTCCTTGGCTCAGGAGGATACTGGGACACTGAGTCCCACAGCAGCAGCTACACAGTTCTCATTTGCCTGTATGTCCCACGCCACAGGAGGTGAAAGGGCGCTTTAAAGCAAATGGTGCAGGGGTACCAGGTCAGCCCCTCCTCTTTGGGTCAGCAGGATACAGAGACACCGCGTCCCTCAGTACCAGCTACACAGTTCTCCTTTGCATGTACACCCTGCACTGCGGGAGGTGGAAGGGCGCTTTCAAGCATGAGGCGGGGGGAAACAGATCAGTCCCTTCTCCTTGGCTCAGCAGGATACAGAGACACTGAATCCCACAGCAGCAGCTACACAGTTCTCCTTTGCCTGTACATCCCGCGCCGTGGGAGATGGAAGGGCGCTTGCAAGCACATGTCGCAGGGGAAACACGTCAGCCCCTCCTTCTTGTATGAGTAGGATATTGTGGCACAGAGTCCCTCAGCAGCATCTACACAGTTCTCCTTTGCCTGTTTGTCCTGCGCTATAGGAGATGGAAGGGAGCTTTCAAGTGCACCGGGGAGGAAATAGACAAGCCCCTCCTCCTTGGCTCAGCAGAACACTGGGACACCGAGTCCCACAGCAGCAGCTACACAGTTGTCCTTTGTCTGTACGTCCATGCTCTCACTTCAGAACACTACAGACCTGAGAAACATTGGAAGAGGACTGCTCCTGAGATGATCTGAATGAAAGGACCTTCTTCTTCCTGTAACCAGGACCAAGAAGTGGACTTCAAGGCTCTTGTTCAAGCTACTGGTATAAAACCAGAGACCTTTTTCCTAGAAATACCCTGCTGACCAGTGGCAAATGGACCTGGATTGGACCTTGCTGTTGGCCTGATACCCTTTTAGTCTCTATGTGCCTCCCCACAGTTCCAGGGGGCTTTAGAAGTGCACTCTTATGAGGGACTGGAAGTTACAATACATTAGATTTAAGTAAATTGCACTAGTCATAAATACAGGGGTGGTAGAGGATATTATTTAGGTCATTCTTGGGCACATCTGCATTCAGGGTGTGAAGACAATAAGGGAACATAAATGTATTTCCTATTTTTAAGTCTTGTTGGGGGTGGGCCCACTAGGTACAGGAGTTCAGGTGACCTAGTTGTGGGCCATGTAAACGCCAAATGTAACAGTTGGCCTCTGCCTGACACCCTGTCAGTCTCTAGCTGCCTCTCTTGAGGTGCTTTGTGGTTTTAGAAGTGTACTCCTTGTGATGGATTGGGGATTAAAGGACTAAGGTCCTGATTTAGAGTTTAGCAGGGAGGGTACTCCATTCCAATGGCAACAGCGTACCCACTCTGCCAAACTGAAGGTCAGCACAACTAATTTAGATTAAGGACCATCAGAGGTTTTAACATTTGCCCGCCTCTCCTATTTAATGTGGGTGAACAAATGGCAAGTTTAAGTCTCCATCACTGCCAGTGAAAACTGCGAAATGCCCCCATGCCATGGGAGATTAGTCTATGGCAAGGCGGTCATTGCTTTTATTTTTTTTATTTTTTCAAAAACAAAATCCTCTTTGGGATTTTATTTTTGAAAATAAAACAATTTTTGAAAGTTAGATACAGCTCCCCTCAAACTTTCAAACAAACACAAAAGCATGAGCAGCAGGATTAAGTATTAAATACTACACTTTCTTCTACAAACACCTACAAATGTATTTGGACGTACTAACCAAACTGGGTCGAGTTATTTTAAAAATCATTGCGCAAATCTCAAACTCAGCACTCATAATCTTTGCATTCAGTTTTACATGTATTTATGTTCACAATTCTTGAAGTTGTGGTACTGCGCAAATACTCCAAACATTGCACTAAGCTGAGCCTGTCTGCGCAAATACTCCAAACATTGCACTAAGCTAAGCCTGTCTATCCTGTGCCATAGCTAACAGGAGGTTGAGTACAGTTTAATTTAGTCACCCTGACACGGGGTGTGATTATTCCTTCAGTTGTGTAATCACCCTCCCTAAGAAATCCAAGTTGTTACATAAATATTTGCTGGGTTCAGGCTATATCTGTTGCCCCATCAGTGGTATCCTCATAACAGATGCCTAATCATGCCTCAGACCCAGCCTGTGTATCTTTGTGTGTCTTTAAATGAACCCTTTTACATGCAGACACTAGAAATAAACCATGACTAATGTGTTAAGTGGGTCCCTTGAAAAGGCACAGTGAAAGAATGGAAAAAAGGTGGTGTCTTATGTCGGCCCTGATAAACTTTTTTACTTTCTCCGTTGTTCCGGGTAAGTTCTGAGATATGGCAGCCTCCTTTCTAAGAAAACCAAATTAAAATAGCAACAATCGAGTGGGTGTTCTGGCCGTAAAAAAATGCTGAGCACTCCCCTGTAATTATGATTTTCGGAGACTTTCAAACTGGAATTGCTATAATGACTCGAAATGTGCTCAGGGGAAGTGCATCATCACTTATCTGTAGCACTGGATTTGAAGGATTTCAGAACCTAAGTCTGCAGATTTCCCCACAGTCAATTGAACCAGTAACTTTTATATATCTGTACTATGTTTTTATGAAATACAACCTCACAGATAAGTAAGGCTGGGCCGATATTTTCACATAGGATATCCAGCACAGCTGATTTTTACAATATGTCCTGTTGATCTTTGAGGATGACATGCCCCTAACTTGAATTTCAGGTCGCCGACAACTTTCAGGTTTAGTTCAAATTGAGACTTGTGGGCACACGAGCAGGAGCGTAGCTTGCTCAGTAAGACTGGGGGCTGTGGGGTGAGCTGCAGATTTTATAACAATCACTGGCATATAATGTCAAAATATATTATTCAACAGCAGGGCACATGAGAAGGGCTAAAGGAGCAGTGGAAAGGGAGACGAATGTGGATTCGTAGGGGTACTTAGTGAGAGAAGACAGCACTTTATTAAACAACTAACATTTTTAAAGACTGAAATCAGAGAGGGAGAGTGTGTATGTGTGTGCGTTTTTGTATGTGTTTATGTACAAATCCCTTGTGAAATCTGACAGACACCTCACAATACCCAACTGAAAGCACCTGTACACAACTATTTTCCAGAAAATACATTCATTAAGTATGTGTAAAACCTCAAACACCCCGCAACCCCTGAAGCTACACCCCTGCACAAGAGCCATTTATGGTTTTGGGCTGGTGTTTCTAGATTTATGCACAATGGCAGCTCTGTGCGGAACCAAACCACAAATGGGTTGCTGTGAGTCAATTTTCTGCCACAAAATGGCCATTCATAGCAAGTGCATACCATTAGTGCATGAGGGTGGTTTTCATGCTAACAGTGCCGCACGGGGAAATTTGTGGCGTGGACTTCATGTTAATGTGGTGGCACAAAGGTTCTTTCAGTAGGGTACCAATATAGTGACAGAAATGACAGAGGAGCCTGTTGTGCACTGGGGAGAAGACAGGGAAAGATGAAGCCTTAAACTCTTGTAGGTGCTTTTGCATTACAAGGCAGACTGAGGAAGGGAGCAATCGTGGATGAGTGACGTAGCTTCCTTGCTTGTTCTCCTGCCTAGTTTCCTACTCTGTCTTCACACTAAAATGATCAACATAAATTAGAGGAAAGACTATAAGCAGATGAGGAAATCCCACTAACAGTTCATAGGAGGGAGGGGAAGAGAACGCAAGACCTTCCTCCAGTCCATGCAAAATATTGCAATGTTGTATAGAGCAGGACACCAACATACGTACGCATGCTTCAACCAAATGATGTAACTCTTTTAGAATTCAATATGAGTGGTCCGGTTAATTGTGATATGTGTGATATGTGTAATTGTGATAGCTGTTGCTGCACATTTCACAATTATGAATTCTGAGATAAATATCAGCAGGTCAAACCCTCCTTTTAGGGTGCCTAGCCCAAGTGTGCAGGTAAAGAGTGGATAGGTTAAGGGGTTCTTCCTGTGGTGTGGTGTTACTAATCTAATTAGATCTTTCTACAGGACTAGTGATCATCCTGCCTTCACCTTGGCCTTAGAATTATTCACTCCTGTGGATTTTCCCAACTCACTCCTGGGTGGCCCTCTACCATGATTAGGTTAGTGCCCATTGGTATGGGTTGCTCCTTTGTCTTTCCTGGGTTGATTCCTCGGACCGGATACTATGGTGTGTTGGTTAGCATCCATTTCAAAGGGTTTGCTGCATACTGCACATTTCTTAGGGCTTGCTCCGCTGCTGCAATATGGTGGGCTCATTCCGCTTACTGTTGGAAATTACCATCTTTTGTGTGTTATTCCCCCAGCTTTTTCTTTCTGTTGCTGACACCATTTTTGTTGGTCCTAGGACTCAGTGAAATGTATGCCTGTGTTGTAATTTAATAGTGATTAGATTAAGCATTAGCAGAAGACATCTTGTATTTAGCAACTATTGTGAACATTTGGCGGAATCCAATTTGTATTCATGGCAGCCATTTTCTCTGCCATGTGCTCGCCATGTGCTCTGTCCTACCTTTCTGTTAACTACTCTTGAAAATCTGTCTAGTGACAAGTTATATTTAGCATCTCCCACTTTCGCACATGCCCAGTAAGATCTGCAGCTGTTAGTAATCAGTAACAGACAGTAATGTGTCAACTAGTCCTTGAAACTGTTAGCCCCTCCTACCTGTCGGCTGTGCATTTCCATATGACCTTACATGTATGTAAGTATTGCTTCTATAATTGTACAACCTTCTTTTAGACCCTACATGGGTATAAAAGGAGCATGCTCTCTTAGTTCAGTGTGCTACTTCAAACATTACCAAAGGGTGCTGTTTGAACTGTAGTACCACCTCATGAGGTTTAATAAACTTTGTCTTTTATTTCAGTTTCTGTGCCAACTTCTTCCTATATGGTCTGATGACTTTGTGCAGAGAAAGACGAACCCCTTGCACTAGTAGGCCTTGCTGAGGCTTACTTCAACACCTGCTAACCAGTGGAACAAATGCTTGTATCCTCACTTTTAAACATGTCACAATTGGTATACACCTGATTGACAAATGTAATTTGCTTGTAAGCCCCTAGTATATGGTATCAACCCTACCCAGGACCTGCAAACAAATGCTACTGTTGGGCTGAAACAGTCATTTTGCCTCCCAATAAAGTAGCGCTGTAAACTTTGCCACCAGGCTGGCCACTGGAGCCTAGGTGTGCAGTTTTATACTGCCATTTTGACCTGGCAAAATTAACTTTTTGCCAGGCCTAAACTGTCTTTTTTATACATATAAGTCACTCCTAAGGTGCCCTTAAGAGGCCATAGGGCAGGGTGCTTTATATTTAAAAGTAGGTCATGTTTAATTAATGTTTTACATATCCTGGCAGTGAAAAACCTCCAAAGTTGTTTTTCATAGAGGCAAGGATGGCTCTCCTATTGGTTAACAATGGTTTACACAATTACATTTAAGAAGTGCTAAATTCAATTTGGGCATAGCTAGAAAAATATTTCAAAGACTCATTTTAATAGTAAAATAAATTCCAACTTAATGGTCAGGTCAGATGTTATATTTCTATTTTGGAAATTATGCTTTTAGAATGTTGTCATTTTCGTTGTTTAAAACAAAAAGACTTTCCTGCCAGTGTCTAAACGTGACCTGACCTCTGATGGCTCCCATGTGGTGAGATGCGTATTGATCCCAGGCTGTGGAAAAGGCACTGGGTGGGAGGATGGGTCTCTTTCCTTGACAGGATGGCATAACCCATCCTCTTCCTGAGTTTCAGAAGATTCCTGTTCTGCCAGAGGCAGGTGAAGTTCACACTTAGACCTGCTTTCCTTTTGTCTCTCTAACCAGCCTAGGTCCACATCCAATGGGAGGGGGGGATAAGCAGAACTGCTTTAGGGGTTGGACAAAGGGTTGCCCTCCTCCCACAGGCTGGTACTGGGCATAAATGTGAACCTCACAGACCTCTCCTCTGAAGAATCAGAAACCCTACCGTACTGTCTGAAGGACCCAAAGCAAGAGTGGGCCTGCATACCTTGAGCCTAGAACTCCAGAAGTGACACCAAGGGTCATTTGACCAACCTCTTGTTTGAGCTACAGGCTTCCACAGTTCTTTCTCCCTCCAACTGCCCAGCTGACCAGTTCCAACTGGACTTGCCCTGGCCTCTGTTCAAGTGAATTCCACACCTCAAGTGGTGAAGTGGTGTCCCCAAGTCCCTTGAAAGGTGTCAGAATGTACTCCTCCTACCCTCAAACTGAAAGAAGTGTGACTTGGAAACTTTTTGCCAACTTTCTGCCTGGAGAACCAACAGAGGCCGGACTCACCATCAAATCTGCAACTTTGATTGTCGAATTGTTGGTCGGCTTTGACTTGCACGGTTGCCCTGCTGAAGGACAACCAACTTCCATAAATGTTTCTAAGTCTGAACGTTGAGGGCTTTACTGGGACCAATGCAGAGCAACATCTAATCAACCTCAAGTCTTTCCTGGGCATGGACTTCAGATTTAACCTACTTTGACCATTACCGGCTTCGTTGATGACCACAGCTGGACCCCTCTCTGCAGCAGCCCACCACCACTGAGCCTCACTTTGGGTCCAGCTTGCAGTTTGCCTACTGACAAACTTGTTGACAAGCACTTTTTCTTCATAAACATTTCTAAGTCAGGAGGTAAACTTTCCACTGGGACAAACCTAATCCCTCTATCCAACCAGTGATCCATTGTGGTCGACCTTAACTTTTGATTTTGACCTGATCTAGTGTGACTAGATAAGCGAGGTTAGCTTTTTGTGGTTTTTGGAGGTATTTTTAATTCACACTTTCACATTGATAGCTCTAGTTCTACTTTTTGGATGTTCGTTGTTTTGGTGGTATGATTTTGCTTATTAAAATATCCTCTATTTCTCTAAATTATTTAGGTATTTTTCTTGTATTGTGTTTTTACTTTATTACTATTTAGCGTGTGGCATAAATACTTTACACATTGACTCTAAGTTAAACCTGACTGCTTTGTGCCAAGCTACAAGAGGGTTAAGCACAGTTTTATTTAATGTCTTCAGTGGTTTGCTCTGACACACATTGTGATTATTGTTTGAAGTGGGTTCTCACCTCCTTCAATTAATACTCCAATTTCTTACACCTACACTATGAAAAGTTGGATAATGAGTGTTCATCTGACACTCCTTGGTGCACCCTTCAGACCATATATCATGGTGGATTGTATATGCCTATTACTTTGGACTGGTTGAATAATGCTTATTGTTATGGGTTGCTCCTCTGCCACTCCTTGCTTCACTCTTGAGGCCATGTACAATGGTGACTACTGCTCCTAGGCAGCCTGCTCAGGCTTACAATATGGTTGATTGTACATCAGTTGCTCTCCTTTTGTCATTGGCTGGTCATTCGCCACCTCCTCAGACTTAAATGGTAACTTTTTGTATAATGCTCATTCCAGTAATCCATGATGTCCATTCTCAGGGGCTGATATATGATGTCCTTCTCTGTTGGTTCCTCCTCTGTGGCTTTTGGGTGGAGACTTGGAGACTTCAGGGTACTTATTACAACAGATTGTATAATGGTCATTCATATGCATTGCTTCTCTAAAACCTCTGTATGTCCTTCTCAGGCTTACACTATGGCTAGTTGTAAAATGATGGCTTCTCTGTCCCCGGGTGAACTACTCAGACCATACACCATGGCAGGTTGTTTAATGCTTATTCCTATCGGTTGCTCTTCAGTCACCCTGGTATGAATCTTTCTGAGCATATTCTGTAGCTGGGTATTTAGCGCCCATTCCTACACGTTTCTACCTGTTACAACTGTACAGACTCCCAGAGCACATACAATGGCAGGCAGTATAATTTCTCATTCTTATAGGTTGCTCCCTGTTACTGTGAGGACTCCCTGAGCATATGGTATTGATTATAATTAATTGCCATTCTTATGGGCTGTTGCTGGCTCCTATAGTGGTTGCTCTTCTATCATTATGTGATGGACTCTGCAGAGTATATACCATGTCTGGTTCAATTTGGCTGTTCCTACAGTTTACTCCTGTGTAGACTCCAAACATTATACTATTGTTGATGAAAGACACCACCCCCTCAAGCTTAGCACCATTCCTCTCTCAACATTTTCCTATATTTTGTATGCTATGAGGTTTAAACTGTATGACACAGACCACGCCATAGGAGGTATATCTTCATTTGTGAGTGTGTTTATACTCATGTTTCTTACACCCATGCATATACAAAGCTACATGTTTAGTGTCACACAGTATGGGTAGTCTCTTCCACAGATGGATGATGCCAAAAAACTTTACGCTTCCCGCAGAGGTCACCTCTCCCTCACACAATTTCTATTCGTCCATCCACTAACATCTATGAGTTGAGTTTTATTGCCGACCTATTTTTGCTTCAGTTCATGCCGATACACAGTAACAAACCACGATGACAGCACAATTCCTGTTTTCACATACATTGAAATACTATCCATTTAGGCCACATGATCAACAATGATCAACATTTACTTCATTCCAAAGCAATTCAACAAAGCAGTGTCCTCCATATTCACAGATGTGCTCCGATGCCTTATCGAGTTTATAATTACAATACACAATAGTAAATGGGTCCAGTGGGTGTCCTGACTACCAGAACATCTTTACTGCAGCCTGATGCTTTACGATATGGGCCCCTAAAGTTTGTTACTTCCAGGGGCCATCTTTGTTGGTGCTGGTCTATTATAACATCTGCCCCATCAAATAAATGTAGACAATTTTTGGACCATAAATGGTGTTGAAATAGACTGGGTCACACAGTTGGGGGCTGCTAGGTAGTGTGAGAGTGTGAATTTTCTAACATGTTTATTAAAGATTTTGGTATACTAAATGTATAATGAATTAACATGTAAAACGGGTGACTTTTGAAAATGGCTGCCACAGTTCATTTTCTGTTCCTAACTGAGCAAAATTCATATTCCATGAGGCAGATTGCAGATCGAAGTCGTTAGATTTCCTGCTGATGGTTCGAGTCATAGTAGCAGTGTGGGTTTAGCTGGTGTTAGGCCCGATTCTTCTGAGGACATATGTGAAGGTTTGCCCTTGTAGACTGCTTGTTGCTATCAATTTGGTAATGTATGACATGGTAATCTTATATGTGTCTCTTTTGCTTTCCAGGTACCAGCTGCAACTTATAACTTGATTGCTGCATATTAATAAAAATAGTTTATAATAACTTGAGTTAAAGAGTTTTTCTAAATGTGTGTTTCTAAATTCTTTTTACATGAAGCCCAAACATGTTAATGCTAATTTGTGGTTAGTGAGGGTATTAACGTAGAATGCTCATGATTTACATTTACATCTTTTGAGTGATTTACTTTTGTATACTTTGCCATTATTACCAGTTCTGTTATTATTAATAAGTGTAATTCTTTTGGAGATGATTTGTCTGGTTGGTTTGATTAAACTTAGATATATAAGACGTTCTAATCAACCACTATTGATCCTATATGCTTACCATTTGTGTTTGAGAGTTATTTTCGTGACATTAGCATTGTTAATCCAGGGAAATAAATCTTATAAATTCTTCTTAATAAACTGGTGTGGGTATTGTTTGAGGTTTAATATCTTTGATTATGCTGATTATTGTTGATACTTACATTTCACATTGATGACATCCCCTCAATCCTATGTTGCTTCGAACCATTGACCTCTAGCGCAGAATCCACTATATGGTATAAATGACAGCTAGGATTCTGTGCCGCTGCAGTAGTAGCCATGTAGGCCTCATGACTCAAGGCAGCTTAAAAACATTTAATTGACTCAAATAAAGAAGCACTGTTGTTCTTTTGGTGGAGGAGTTTTGGATGAAACTTACTTTTCTTATTGTTTGTGAAAGCCCTGGAGTTGGGGCTTTCAGTCCATCGAGTTGTCCAGGGCTGTACACAAAGCTAGTGATCATTCATGCAGACAGAAAAGTTGTTACATTGTATTTTTGCGTTTCATCTAAGTCTCAGTGGCTGGACTTTCTTAATAAATATTATAGTAAACTCTACAGTCCTGAAGGCTTTAGAGTTCACTCAAGTGTTACCCCATAGAATAACATTGATGCTATAAAATGTTTGGAGATATATCTCAGCTCCAGAAGATCCTATCACTTTCTTGTTTTTACTGAGCATCATATTTTTACTCTTCCTTTTCCTTACCTTTAAATAGAATCCCTATTGTTTCTTGAAGATATAATAGTTAAGGGAAATTGAGTTTACTGAGTATTTTTTACTGCCTCTGCTGTTCCTAGGTTTCGAACTTCTACAACCTTCTAGAGTATGCCTTGACTTTGTGACATCCCTGTCATTAGACAGTCAAGTACCCACAGAAAGTGACTTAGTTATACATTTGGAGTACATGATATTGGTGGCCTTAGGCCACAATGGCTAAGTGACAATAAACACTTTGGATGCTGCAAAGTTTCCAAAACACTGACCCAGCACTCCAAGAAAAGGTCCCATATATAGCATGGCTGTTGCCATCAAAGAAAAAGCTTAAAACCTTTGGTGTAGTGCAAGCTTCAGTCTTTCTGCAGGCTGTCAAACGTGTGCTTCCCTGTTGCTGTACTTATCCGAGTATGTCCTGCCCCTGCTAAAACCAGAGTTACACAATTATGACTGCTGAAACACACACATGGATGCAAGAAGGTTGGATCTCTCACTGGTCTATCCTTTTGCCCTTCTTGTTGTACCTGTGGACATTCCAAAGATATCCAGGATGCAGGCATGTACATGTACTTTATTAAATAACAAGTTACAAATGGGAGAACCCCACCAGGAGCTAGGATGTAACTAGCGCAGCCTCCAGCTGTAGACTGAAACCCCACCTAACAGGGACAGAACGCTCACACTAATGACATCACACAATTCAGATATCTCACAAAGTTTCACACCAGGCTAGAACTGAAAACACACAAAACTAGAACAGAAGGAAGGATACCACACTTTCCTCCTTACAAAGAACAGCAGCACAACAGTGTACAAGAACATAAAAGAACACAAAAAACAGAACACATGATTGCTTAACTAAAAGAACACGACTTGTTTGACTTGTATTACACTAACAAAACGTAAAATGAAAGTAAAATAAAACTATATGAATCATGTGCAAGCTTACATGAAATAAGCTCAAAACTAAAAACCACTGTACACAGCTTCACAGAGGGAAAATAACAATGCGCACAAGCTCAAACACTCCTGCACACAGGAAACTCAACTGCACAAACATACAGGGCCCACACAACCAAAGATAAACTCAACACTATTAATCTGCATGGGCACAACACCAAGTAAAGTATGAACGTTCTTGCCAAACAGCACACAAAATAACAACCCAGAGAAGTACACACACTTTACACGAAGATAAAATGGGTATTCAACTCAGTGGGCTATGCACTGTTCAAGCAAACCTCAACCAGGCATTCATTCCAATGGAGTACACACGCGGCACAAAAACAACACACATGTTCAACTCAGTGGACTACAAACTCTCCATGCAAACTACAAATGGGCATTCATCCTAGAGGAGTACTAACCCTCAACGTAAACAGCACATAGGCTAAGTGGAGTATGTACTAACCCCACAAACAGCACATTGCCCCAGTCAAGTAAGCATCCTCATGCTGGTCTCCCTTAAACACTTTTAGTTTTCACTCATCCCCAGTGTTGCCAGTGTTGCATTTCAAACTTGCAAACTGGTAAGCAGTTCCAGGAACAGGTACTTTATTAATGAATGTAGGAAAGTACCATCTTGCCTGGCATGTTACCCCCATATTTCACTGTATATATGTTGTTTTAGTCCATGTGTCACTGGGACCCTGCCAGCCAGGCCCCAGTGCTCATACGTATGTGCCCTGTATGTGTTCCCTGTGTGATGACTAACTGTCTCACTGAGGCTCTGCTAACCAGAACCTCAGTGGTTATGCTCTCTCACTACTTTCCAAATTGTCACTAACAGGCTAGTGACCAATTTCACCAATTCACATTGGCATACTGGAACAAACGTATAATTCCCTAGTATATGGTACTGAGGTACCCAGGGTATTGGGGTACCAGGAGATCCCTATGGGCTGCAGCATTTCTTTTGCCACCCATAGGGAGCTCTGACAATTCTTACACAGGCCTGCCAGTGCAGCCTGAGTGAAATAACGTCCACGTTATTTCACAGCCATTTACCACTGCACTTAAGTAACTTATAAGTCACCTATATGTCTAACCTTCACCTGGTGATGGTTGGGTGCAAAGTTACTTAGTGTGAGGGCACCCTGGCACTAGCCAAGGTGCCCCCACATCGTTCAGGGCAAATTCCCCGGACTTTGTGAGTGTGGGGACACTATTACACGTGTGCCCTGTACATAGGTCACTACCTATGTACAGTGTCACAATGGTAACTCCGAACATGGCCATGTAACATGCCTAAGATCATGGAACTGTCCCCCCAATGCCATTCTGGCATTGGGGGGACAATTCTATGATCCCCCGGGTCTCTAGCACAGAACCTGGGTACTGCCAAACTGCCTTTTCAGGGTTTGCACTGCAGCTGCTGCTGCTGCCAACCCCTCAGACAGGTTTCTGCCCCCCTGGGGTCCAGGCAGCCCTGGCCCAGGAAGGCAGAACAAAGGACTTCCTCTGAGAGAGGGTGTAACACCCTCTCCCTTTGGAAATAGGTGTGAGGGCTGGGGAGGAGTAGCCTCCCCCAGCCTCTGGGAATGCTTTGATGGGCACAGATGGTGCCCATCTCTGCATAAGCCAGTCTACACCGGTTCAGGGATCCCCCAGCCCTGCTCTGGCGCGAAACTGGACAAAGGAAAGGGGAGTGACCACTCCCCTGACCTGCACCTCCCCGGGGAGGAGCCCAGAGCTCCTCCAGTGTGTCCCAGACCTCTGCCATCTTGGAAACAGAGGTGTTTGTGGCACACTGGACTGCTCTGAGTGGCCAGTGCCAGCAGGTGACGTCAGAGGCTCCTTCTGATAGGCTCTTACCTCTCTTGGTAGCCAATCCTCCTTCCTTGGTAACCAAACCTCCTTTTCTGGATATTTAGGGTCTCTGCTTTGGGGATCTCACCAGATGACGAATGCAAGAGCTCACCAGAGTTCCTCTGCATCTCCCTCTTCACCTTCTGCCAAAGGATCGACCGCTGATTGCTCAGGACGCCTGCAAAACCACAACAAAGTAGCAAGATGACTACTAGCAACCTTGTATCGCTTCATACTGCCGGCTTTCTCGACTGTTTCCAGGTGGTGCATGCTCTGTGGGTAGCCTGCCTCCTTTCTGCACCAGGAGCTCTGAAGAAATCTCCTGTGGGTCGACGGAATCTTCCCCCTGCAACCGCAGAGAACAAAAGACTGCATCACCGGTCCTCTGGGTTCCCTCTCAGCACGACGAGCGTGGTCCCTGGAACTTAGCAACTCTGTCCTAGTGACTCCCACAGTCCAGTGACTCTTCAGCCAAGTTTAGTGGAGGTAACTCCTTGCCTCCCCACGCTAGACTGCATTGCTGGGTACCGCGTGATTTGCAGCTGCTCCGGCTCCTGTGCACTCTTCCAGGAGTGCACAGCCTTCTGCGTTGTCCTCCGGCGTCGTGGGACTCCCTTTTGTGACTTCGGTTGGTCTCCGGTTCACTTTTCTTCTTAGTGCCTGTTCAGGTACTTCTGCGGGTGCTGCCTGCTTCTGTGAGGGCTCACTGACTTGCTGGGCGCCCCTTCTGTCTCCTCATCCAAGTGGCGACATCCTGGTCCCTCCTGGGCCACAGCAGCATCCAAAAACCCTAACCGCGACCCTTGCATCTAGCAAGTCTTGTTTGCGGTCTTTCTGCGTGGGAACACCTCTGCAAGCTTCTTCACGACGTGGGACATCCATCCTCCAAAAGAGAAGTTCCTAGTCCTCTTCGTTCCTGCAGAACACCAAGCTTCTTCCACCCAGTGGCTGCTTCTTGCACCCTCAGCTGGCATTTCCTGGGCTCCTGCCTACTCTCGACAGTGTCGCGACTCTTGGACTTGGTCCCTTTGTCTTACAGGTACTCAGGTCCGGAAATCCACTGTTGTTGCATTGCTGGTGTTTGTTCTCCTTGCAGAATCCCCCTATCACGACTTCTATGCTCTCTGGGGGTAGTAGGGGCACTTTACCCCTACCTTTCAGGGTCTTTGGGTGGGCTATTTTTCTAACCCTCACTGTTTTCTTACAGTCCCTGCGACCCTCTACAAGCTCACATAGGTTTGGGGTCCATTCGTGATTTGCATTCCACTTTTGGAGTATATGGTTTGTGTTGCCCCTATACCTATGTGCTCCTATTGGAATCTACTGTAACTTTACATTGCTTGCATTACTTCCTTTTGCGATTATCTGCATAATTTTGGTTTGTGTACACATATCTTGTGTATATTTCTCATCCTCATACTGAGGGTACTCACTGAGATACTTTTGGCATATTGTCATAAAAATAAAGTACCTTTATTTTTAGTATATCTGTGTATTGTGTTTTCTTATGATATTGTGCATATGACACCAGTGGTATAGTAGGAGCTTTACATGTCTCCTAGTTCAGCCTCAGCTGCTTTGCTATAGCTACCTTCTATGAGCCTAAGCTGCTAGAAACACCTCTTCTACACTAATAAGGGATAACTGGACCTGGCACAAGGTGTAAGTACCTCTGGTACCCACTACAAGCCAGGCCAGCCTCCTACAATGAACAAGTTAAACAAGTTACCAAGTAAAGGAACCAAACAAGGAGCCAGGATGTAACCAGCTCAGCCTCCAGTTGTAGACTGAAACTCCAACTGACAATGATAGAGTACTCACACTAATGACATCACAAATTCCACATGACTGGCAATATTCCACACCAGGCTAGTACAGAAGACACAGCAGACCAGCAGAAGACAGGACACCACACCTCGTCTAGCACTTGCAGTGGAAGCTTCCAGCATCCACCAGAATGACCACCTGGTTTCCACCTCAGCTGAATCTGTTGCCCTGCTGCATGGGTGTTTATTCACCCACAGGAAAGCTTGAAATTATATACCCTTGCAAAATATTCAGAAACACACAGACTGGCCTACTTACATTAGTAGTATGAACATCCAGGAGTTCCTGTCTTATATTACTCTAAGTTAAACACTCAGGTGTGAATTCTCATTTACTAACAAGAGGCATGTTGCACCCCTAACTGGCTCCTGATGACAATCTTACGATGTGTGATCAATAGCATTTTAATGAACTTTTGAACCCTTGGGTAAGTATGGGTCTTATTATTTTACAAACGTATTAGCACTTGCTTGACAAATATATGATGAACTGTATCTGTGTTAGCAAGTATGCTTCACTATACATGTGTAAACCTTGACTGATCGCAATCACTTCCCTGAGAATCAGTGTCAAAAGGCAAGGTTTTGGCATTTCAATGAGCAGCACTGAACCCAGAACCAATTCATGGCCAAGAGAGAAGGCTGTACTTGTCACAACCATGGATTTAACCTATCCTTGATACTGCATGTTAACAATGTCACAAAGAATGCCTTTTACACAATAAAAACTATATTGCATCTTCGCCTGCCTTGCATACCAACATAAACTGCAAGCTCTCCTCACACTCATAATCTCCAAGCTTGACTATGTGAACAGCCTATAACTTGGCACACCGGCATTCATAATACAAATTACAGTTCATCCAAAATGCTGCTCAAAGTGAACGCATGACTCCAATCCTGCAGTCGTTCTGATGCCTACTTATAGCTAGACTGGCACTGTTCAAGTCAATACAAAAACACACTCTGCTCCAGGCTTGCCCACTTATCATTGTACCACCTTACCATAAGAAATCTGCAACACAAGCCACAATCTCAGCACAAGCCACCAAGTTCTGGAACTCAATACCAGACAATATATGAAACACCAAAGGAGAATACACACTTCAGAAGACAGCTCAAAACATGGCTATTTCCTAGATCCGTTCACATCCCAGCAACAGAACCCCAAAAACTGTTGCACCTTCAAGCGTAATCCTCGGCTTACAACCCATGAATTGGAAACAACTCAACCAGCAAACTGCTTTCAATATGCAGATAAGCTAAGAAGGGCTGACCTAAGGTTCACCATGGTATTATATCATTAGGTACCTGCTTCATAACAGTTATGGTCCACGATGAAAAAAAGACCATAATATGCAGCAGTAGCAGCAAATTGTAACTTATACCTATTAAGTTCACATACGACACATCGCCATGAGGGCTGTGCATCACCAGCATGATGCAACCAAATAACCAAACCACCAAAAAACAGACATGGGATAAGTGGAAAGATCTGTCGCGCACTGCTAAACAATTCAGAGGACTTTAATATAGTTCACCACTACAGGTCCCAAAAATATACACAATCTGACTGCTTCTTTACATTCCACAAAGACACTTAGATATGGGACGATTAAAAATGTCCATCCCAACTGATTTCTCCATTTCTCTCTTCCTCCAACCATGCCAGCTCAGGGCCACAACTATACACAAAATCTCAGATTGGACAACCCAATGCAGGAACCAGCTAAGCAGACTATAAAGGGACCTGCAGAGCTGTTCAAAGTTACCAGCACAATGAAAACCATAAAACTGTGTGTCTTGTCTCTCACACTTTATCATCCACTTTACTGTTACATGCTGAGTTCCATAACAGGATAACTGCAACTCAGTGGTCATCAAACACAACATGGAAACATTTCCCACGTAGGATCAAAACAAAGGCAACATTCTTCCAACTACATACCCTACACAGTATAGCATGCTGCTCATATAGGCAAGCACTTCAGCGTCCCACACAGGAAGCACTATGTAAATGCTACAATACAAGAATTGTCTTGTGCATCTGAGTCCCGAGTACTACCAGAGACTTAGGGCCTCATTACGACTTCAGCAGTCTTTTCCCAAGACAGCCGAAGTCACTGCAGCCAACAGACTGCCAGTGCTGGCGGTCTGCTGACCTCCATATTAGGAGTTGTGCTTGGACATCTGCCCATTTATGGGCGAAAGTATAATTCCGTCGGCTAGAGAAAAGGCAGTTGCATCACATGCACTGCCACGCCAACAAGACTCCATCTGCTGTATTATGAGCCGTAATATGGCTTGGCGAGTCTTGCTGGTGTGGTGGTGCTGGCAGTGCAAACCACCAGGACTCATCCCCTTCCGGATGACCAGCACGCCAGAAAAGGTAAGTTGATCGTCTGAAAGGGAGGGGTGGGGAGTGTTGGGTGCATGTGTGTGGTATGTGCGTGTATGTGTGCGAATGGGGGTGTCTAGGTGCGCGTATGTGTGTGAATGGGGGTGTCTGAATGCATGTATGTGTGCGAATGGGGGTGTTTGAGTGCTTGTTTGTGAGCGAGTGAATGGGGGTGTCTAGATGTATGCATGCACTTGGGTGGCTGTGTCTGCATGTATGCAGAGGGGAGGAGGGTGTCAGGTGCGAGTGAGCAGGTGTGTGTATTGGGATGCATGTGAGTGGGGCATGCATGTGTGCAAGTCTGCAAGTGAGTGGAGGTGCATGTGTGCAAGTCTGTGAGTGTGATGTGTATGTGAATGTATGCGGAGGGGTCTAAGAAAAGTAGCACCCAGGGCACTCCAAAAACATGAGTCCAAGAATGGAAAGCTTTGTGTGAAACGTTTTAATCCTTGGTGATCGGTAGTAAATCGTAGTTATAAGATGTTCAAGTCCACATATAAAAAAGTATATACGAGTTACAGAAACAGTCTGAATCCTCAGAATGAACAGGTATATAAGAGAAACAAAACAGCCAACACGTGTTTCGTCCTCACGGACTTTTTCAAGGCAAAAATTTGATTAAATATTGAGAAGTCCAATATGGTAAAAGGCGCGTTCCATGGACTCATGTTTTTGGAGTGCCCTGGGTGCTACTTTTCTTAGATTCTGTAATGTACAGCGCATGACATAGGTGTTTTTTACATCCACCCCTGTTTGTGTGCACCCCGAAACCCGTGGTGGTTGGGTTTCTTGCACCAGGCTGGCACCCGCCACAGGATTTATTAATGACATACTACCTTTGTTGTTATTAGTTACAGATGTGCGTCGCTAGGCATCAACCACCTCTCTTTAGTATCGTATGCGGAGGGGTGTGTATGTGAATGTATGCATTTATGAAGGGGGTCAGGTGTGAATGTTTGCGCAGGGGGTGCGTACGTGTGAGTAGGGGTGTGTGTATGTTAGTGTGCGAGCGGGTTAGGGTGTTAGAATCGATGTATACAGTTGGGGGGGTGTTTGTAAGTGTCTGGACAGGTGGGGGGGCTTTGTACGTTTGTGGACCAGTGGGTGGTGTCCTCATGTGTGTGGACATGTGGGGTTACGTGTGTCACGACAGGAATGAGGATTCCTGTCACCGAGTATGTTACCGCCAGGGTTTTCATGGCGGGGTGACCGCCACGGAAAGCATGGCGGCCTGCAGCTTTGTAATCCGGCCGGCAGGCAGAGGCCTGCTGCCGGGCTGGAGGAGCTCCCCGCTGGCCGCATCAGTGCAACTGCACTGGCAGACCAGGCGGTGTTGTGGCGTTCTCCCACACACCACAACCTGTAATGCAGCAGTCTTTACAGCCGGATCTGCGCAGTAAGACCGCCACAGCGAGGCTAGAGGTCTGATGACCGCCAGTCTCGTAATGAGGGCCTTAGTCTGGCAGCTGTTCTACCGAGGCAGAAGCGGTGGCATTAAAATAATGAGAACCAGAGCTGGATTGGTCTTTTATTCCACTAGGCATTTCCTCTGCGGGCGGAGCCATTGGAGGCCGGATTTGAAAGCACAAGGCCACTGCTAGTACCTTTGCCACTTTCCCCAACTTGCAGCGGGTAAAGCTGGAGATGAGGGAGAGCGGGAAGCACAGGGATTAGAGATGGGAGAGAGATAGAGAGAAGAGAAAGGATGGAAGGAAAGAGAAAGCGATAGGTAGTGCGAGGGGAGGAAGGGAATCGGCACGGTTCGAACTCTTTACCAGGGATGAGTCTAATTCACAGTCTTGTCGTGGTATAAATATCCAAACAACCTGCAGTGCATTCTAAATTCTGATTAGTTCGCCTCTCCTAGGACGAGCATTTAAGGAACAAATGCAGGAGACTTATGATCCGGCACACGTTTTTCTGTTTGAAGCAGTGCTTGAAATGGAAAAATTGAAGTGCAGGTACTCTCAACCAGAGTACCTGCTAGTTTCTGAGAAGTGCCGGTACTCTCCAATTAATAGTATTACGTTTTTATTGAGAAGTGCCGGTACCCGCCTTCTTAAAATATCTCGGTACCGGACAGTAGCGGTCCATTTAAAGCACTGGTGTGAAGTTATACAACTATCATTTGCTAATTGGTTTCCATTTTGGTAACTAAATGTCGACTTCACAACACAAATGTGTATCCATTTTTTAATGTTGGGATGTCTCTATTAAATTTCCAAAACGGATTGACAATGCACACAACTCATAATGCCCACAATAACTTAGCCGCTGCAAATCTTCTGCTCGGCTCACTGACTGAAATCCAAGGAGCGCTCTCGTGTATCGTAGAACACACAGTCTACGGAGTAGAAAAAATGTAAGACAAAAAGCACCCGGCAGCCTGGACTCAACACGAGCTCCCGCTGCCTAGGACGGCGCGTGCAGGGAAGGACGCCCCTGTTTCCCCTCCGCCCCCTTAAGCCGGAACGGGAGCGTCAGCCTGTTGCGCCTGCGCTCCTCCTCCTGACGCGGGGTCCTCCCCTCCCTCTTCTCACGCTCCCTCTCCTTCTTGAAGCCCTGGCGGCGGCAGCTTCACAGGAAGCAACAACACAACGGAAAGCAGAAGCTGGGGGAGGAGAGAGGGAGTCATTAATCCTAGGGCTTTGCAGCCCGGCTCAACCTCGGATCGTGCTGCTGGGGAGGGGCCTGGTGGCTTTTCCAATGAGCCGCGGGCGAGTCCATCCCGCTGCTCCTCCCCCCTGCCGGGGGCCGTCTCTGCCCCCGAGAAAAGCGACACTATCCCAGGCTCGGCGCGCCACTGTTATTTTTTGTAATCATCACTGAAGGGATCCTTGCTCGGGAACGCCCCCAGCTCCAGAAGAAACCTCTTCTTTCCTGCGCGATTGTCGCTTTTGGCTGCTGTGGTCCATTATATTTTTTTCTCTCCTCTCCCATTTCACCCTGATTCTCATTTTGGGAGCAGCTGCTCTGTCAACAGGAGCATCCTACCCCGACGAAGCAACCCTTTATCTGTTACGACTCCTTTAATTTTTTTTATCACGTAGTAGAAAGATAGACCACCCTGCGCTCCTCTTTTTGCCTTGCAGTTTTGGTTTCATTTTGCCCCCATTTTGCTTTCACTGTCTCTTCCTTTTTTACACATATATTGAACATTCTGTTTGAGGAATCGCCTCGCCTTCGTCTGTCATGAGGCTGAGCCGGACCCGGAGGTGCTCGTCGGGCCTGGGGGGTCGCATTGACCAGGAGCTGGCGCCTCCCGTCAGGAACCCCTTTGTGCATGAGCTTCGCTTCACCCCATTGCAGAAAGCCAAAGTAGGTCGTCTTTATGTGTGTGGTTGTGCTTGTATGTGCGCATCTCTGCAAATAAACGTGTACCATCTCTTCACTCAGCCTGTAGCCTCCACATTCAGCGAGGCTTTCTATCGGACGCGCACGTCACATTCCATTCAGAGATACTCCCGCACCTTTGATATCTGCATACAGCCCCTGCTCTACTGCACTCCGGTATTTTACATGACGCAGGGCAGAGCTCCTTATCCGTGGTTAATCCACAACTGCCTGTACACATCATACTTGTTGCGATGACGGCTCGTCTCTGCCTTTACGTCCAGGGCTAGGCGAGATGCTCGTTGGGTTTCGCTGCGTAATGTAGACTAGCCGGCCTGAAATGCAGGCGCCCATGCTTAATGAACATGCCCGCCCCTCGGATGCCCAGCGACCACCTGTGTGTACAGGGGGCCCCGTGGAAGGGAGCACACCAGTGCGTGTGCCTGGCGTCCGTGAATCCAAGGGCCTCCTCTTGAAGAGACTGCCCTCCCTACCCAAGAATGGAGAACAGCAGCCAAGTGTGCCTGTGACTTGCTGCCTCTAGAGTTGGCTTCACTGCTGCTACATTGTCAGGTTGGACGCTCCTTGGGCACAAATTGGACTCGTTGTGTATGCCTCCATTAGACAGTCCCTGTCCAGACCTCCAACTAGAATATCAAAAGTGATTAAAATAATTGACGGGAGTTCAGAGGGATTTTATTAAAATATAACACAACATATTCCCTTGTTTCACAGTATGTTTTCAGTATAATATGACGTGCACATACAGCTGTCCTGCAACAGTATACCACAAGTGAGGTGAATGGGTCGGTTAAAAAGAAGCCCGCCAAGCCTTATTTATACAAATGACAGATGCTGAGAGGTGTGTCCACAGTTTCTTTAAATGTGGGCAGTTGGGTGGCTGGTGTGTTGTCATGTGATAAGCATGCTGGAAAAAAAATCCATCTGGCACAGGCGCACAAGTTAGCATCTGTGAGTGTTCCTGACCCATTGAACAAATGTTCCTTAACCTCTGACCTTGACCACAAACCAAAAATTGTTTGGAATCATCTTTTCCCTCTTTTTTCATTTTAGTATAAATAACTGCAGACAGTTTCTCATCACATTGAGAAAGCTGTCACGTTACAGATAAGACTCGGGAAACGGTATCAAGCAGCTACACATGTAGTGCAGCGGTGCATTCCTGTATTAGTTAAACATTGTAATATTTATTCTGTTTATTGCTATATAAATGTATTCAGTGGCACGTACTGTGAGAATGTTTACCAATAATGAACGCATATCATTGAATATCTGTCTATAGTGCTTTTTAAAGTATCTGTGTTTGATTGATGTTTTGCCATTACCAGTTTCCCTTTTCTCATATTGTTGGGCAGCCTTTAATCAGCCCTATTGATTGCTTCTCTGGTGAACCCTGACTACCACACCCCTCGTTATGGAAGTCCCCTCTGTTGGAGACCCAGCACACCGATCAATACTATGTTGTGCATCATACAGGCCAAGAACTGAGCGCTCCTTGGGGCTGGTTCCAGCTCTTCCATTATTTAGTAGCAACTGTGGAAACAGTCATATATGCAATGTGAAGTTTAGTTTTCTCCGGCGTGTTACAAATTGGCATCTTGTGGTGGCTAATTAGTCTCCTGAAAGTAAGGCATTTTTACAAGGCCAGAAAAAGGTAGTTTTAGACCTGTGTCACACTATAATAGGTATTGGAAAATAGTAGGCCGGGCGTTGGCTGGTAGCCTTTTGTCTTTGTCTATGCTTGTTTTGTAAAACTGTATTTTTGGGGGAGCTGCTGGAACTGTCTTCAATATAAAAAACGTACATTGTCATAGCAATCACTGGCACTGAAGAAAACTTTGTGCACGTGCAAATTGTGAAATAGAAGAATTAATACATTCATGTTATCCACGTGCTGTGGTCTTGCAAACATGTAAAAATACATTTGTGGAAAATGTCACCCCAGTGAAGCAGCCAATTGTGTTTTTGTAGCAGCGAGTATTGCCCTCATTAGAGATTAGGGATTAATTTCCACAGCAGATTCTCCCGGTTTGAACCTCGCCCACAGTCACCCATCGGGGCTTTTTGATCTACCTGGGTGTGAGGTTCTTGTTAAGCCAGGCGGTGGTTATTATTTAAGTGCTTTTCTAAATAATGCCAGTTTTATTAACATCTGGTTGACCCTTATGACGTATTTGAAACAAGTTATGAACGTCTTCTATGGAAGTTCTAGTATTTTCAAACTATGGAAATATTTAGCGAAATCAGCACCTCCGATTTAGAAATCATTTTTTTCCTTAGTATTTCGGATTACAGTTCGTGTATCCTTACTGTTTACTTTTCACGCGGCCCGTGTTGAAGAACCACTTGTGAATTTTCACGCGGCCCGTGTTGAAGAACCACTTGTGAAGGGTCTCGGGGTTGTGTTGTATGTGCGAATGAAATTCATGCTGTTCCTCAAGCAATCAGAAAAAAACGAGGCGGTATTCGCAGAATGCAGGTTCTAGTAGGTTTCCAGATGTGTAGCCACTTATTACTGTACCCAGAGGTCGATTCACCATTACAAAAAAAACATTTATTCATCCTTATTTCCTTTGCAAATTTACTCCGAAGACATGGGCCAGCATTGATTGTTTTTGGCTGTGTGCTTCAGCGAGAACTTAATTCTGAAAATCACCATTCAGTCAGGCATGTGGCTTTTAGGTGATGATTTTTTTTTACTTAATTCATCTAAATTGATACTTCTGAAGGTCTAGTTGCTGGTGTGGTGTACTGTGATGGCAAACAACGGTTTGCCTACAACTAAGAAATGGCAGGGCTGCACAAAGACACGCACAGAAAATGCACCGTCACATAAACTTTTATACATTTCGCATTTGAAATGTCAGAATTTGCCTCAATTACTGGCGCTGTAAGCACCAGCTCCCAGTCACTGGCCTACTTGTTAGGCGCACGTGGCTTCTTGACATTCGTTGTTGCATGCCAGCGACATGCAAGGAAGCATTGATCAATGTCTGCGGGTGTGAACATATGCATCTGCCCTCGTCCCCGCCCCCCCCTCTTTTAAACTAACCCATCTGTTCCCCCAACACATCACTGATTAGAAGAGGGACTGGCCTCATTGTCCTGTGGAGGAAGGGAAATAATGAACCTAGCCAGAAATGGCTCTCAACCCTAACGAGGCCTATGCGCCTTCAAGACCGACCTGGCACAAGAAGAGAAACCCAGAAACGTTGTTAAATGATAACTGTAGTTGCATTTATGCAGCTCTTTATACTCCAAAATGAGGCACATTTGAGAATGTGAAACATGCCTTCCTGTGCATCTGCATGGATGGAAGAGAGTGTGGGTCTATGGTGTGGTCTGTGTAGGAAGCGTTTCAGTGTCGTTGATGAAGACACGTGTTGTACTCTTATCGTGGATTTCTCTCTTCTCCTAGGTGGGTATTAAAGCAAAAAGACTGAGGCCTTCGAGGCTTAAAAAATTCGTAAGTGTGTAAGGAGATGTGTCAAGGCATTGTGGCCTATGTGCCAAGTGTCATGTTAAAGCTACTTGTATACCGTGAAACCGCCACAGTTTTCTTGGCACTATACCCCCATGAGCGCATAGAGGAGTTTAGATGGGACTCGAAGCTTGATGAATCGGTCAGGTTTTGTGGGAACCTCTAGAGTAGTAGAATATGTCCTTGACTCTTTCTGCTGCGTAATTTTTTTGGAGTACAGCACTGGATAATGGTTTTGGTAATGTGCCTGCCTTTTCACCCACTGTCACAATCCTGCTGTCGACTGGCTTCCACTGAACTTGGCATTCCTCTGTAGTAGTTAAAGGTGGCTTTGTGGTGAAGTTCATCAGGAAGCATGTTCCATAGTTTGGCTGAACTCACCGAAAAGCTCCAGCCGCTTTATTCTTCTGGCCCATATTGTGTTGCCACAGAGTAAAGCGAATGGTGATGACGGCTACACCTGAAAATATGCTTTCCACCCTTGTGTAATTTGTTTCAGTTTCTATTGGATATGAGACCGAGTTTTGTTCTTCCCACTTAGTGAGGCGAAGCAATGGCATCAGTGATGGTCATTCACAGAAGTCCATGACAGATAAATATACACCCTGGTTAAAGATGCCCTTCAACGTCCTTTTTTAATAGTATCTGACCCTCATCACTGCTATGTGATTTGAATGGGGCCCTATCTTAATGGTTGTCATATCTTTTTGTTGTGGTGTGAGATGTTAAAAAGTATATGTATGTAACCAGTGATTGTTACCTTTGTTGTGGTACTATATGCTGAAAAACATGAATAAGGAAATAGGAATGCCTGTCAATGGTGGCACAGGACAGTGACACTTGACACCTGAGCGTATAAGTGGAGATTGGGGCTAGTCCTTCTATAAGGCTGGTAGTGTGGCATATGTGGGCCTGTGTTTGGGGGTGTCAGAGTATGGCTTGATTGGTTGTTAGATCGAAATATGGACTACATGCATGGTGGCTCACAGCTGGAGTAAGGCTTAGGGTTGGGTGTCGTTGCCAACCAGAAGCATTCTGCGGCACCAATGTTACTTCAGGCAAATAACACTGCAGCTGTCAGGTGCTGCGTCAGCTTCTGATCTTTTTGAGATTCTGGTAGTTGATCTTCATTTTCAGAAAGCTTAGTAGAGAACAAGAGTTAAGTTGTAAGGACCCAACATTTGTATCTCCAGCACCAGTGACCTAATGTTACTGTACGGCACAATCCATGACCATGGCAACAGCTAGGCATTGTACCAGGTAAGTGAGAGCAGTCCTACAGGTTTGGATGTTATGACCAAATACAGAACACACAACTTACCAGAAAAAGTGGTAAAGTCGGGTGGCGACTAAGCCAGACTAACTGTCCAAGTCAGAAATAAAAGCTTCCTGTGAAAAAAAAGCAGACCATTGAAATTTATTTTACTGTAATGGTCTATGTAACCGTCCCAGCAGCTAGTCCGAGTGCAAAGATGACCATGCAGAAGGGTCCACACAACACTGAATGTAAAGATCCTCCTTCGTAGGAGGAAACCCAAACCCAGCCTTTGTTCTGCACATTATCCTACTCTTACCTATGTTTTTAGTATTTTGTTTTTCATAGCCTTGTAGAGACATATTAATCACCTTTAATTAGTTATAAGTACGATGCAGTTAAGGGCTTCTCGGCACCATTGTGGCTTTGGATAAATTATATTTTTATGACCTATGATGTCACATGCGTTGCTCCTTTTCATCTTTCAGTTCATGTCATGGAAGCAGTGTCCTCTGTTCCCATGTTTCTAAAGGCATATTGTCTTAAATTTCAATGTACCTACATTAATACTAAATAAAGAAATATCAGACAAGCACTGCCTTTTGCCCCTTTGGTTATCCCACTGGTGTGTTGGATTGATTGAGATACTGTCTCCCATCATTCGAGCTGTATGTAGTCTGCTGGCCTTGACAGCTGAGCTTACAAGAAACGCTGTGGTTTGAGGCCAAGAAGAACTAGTTTTGTGGCTAAGAAAATTAAGAGCAGTTTGGCTCTGCGTTACCTGTGGAAGTGACCGTGGACTACACGGCCACAGTGAGAAGGACATAGAAGCGGAAGGTAAAGGAGATTTCTGTAGGGGCACATTGACTGCAGCACTACCCACTGAGAGCCTTTTGGAAACTTATTTGGTTAATTAATGACACCTTTTCTAGGATGGGTATTTTGACCTTCGGGAGGGGTTAACTCCAGTGTACAACAATAGAACGTTAGATCACACACCATTTGAAATCCTCCCCCCCCCCCCCCCCCGGCTTTATTTTGTACAGCAAAAAGAAGGGTGGATTCACCCATCATAAGATACAGCTTTCTACTAAGGCAAAAAGGCTTACTTTTAATACTGTGAACTCATTGACAAAGAAGACACATGGGCAAATGCCATGTGGCAGCTGTTTATGGCAGATTGGAAGAAGGGTTTGTAAAAGTCTGCTCCTGAAACCCTGGGAAATTTACCAGATTTATGTAGCAAAGATTGAACGTACTAGTGTGTAGTTGCACACTACTCTATTTTATATAACCCTCAGCTGCTGCCACATTCCATGATGCAGGCAGTGATCACATTAATCCGCAGGCCAATTAAGGACACCCAGCTATTTGGTAATTAACACGTCTGCCTCTCTTTATTTACTAAGACTGATTAACAAACCACACATCATAATTCATCATTAAGTACAAATAACAGTTCAGACCAGATTATCTGCATTGCAGATTGCCTCTTCACAGCTGACCTGCGACTCAAACTGCATATGATATGAGCCTCTACTTTGTTTGGTATGAGGAAAGTCTCTTCAGAGAAGCTTTATGCTTCCAAACCTGTGGGAACAAGTTATTTTCAATTCCTTACTGTTCACCATATTTAGTGCACTCTCAATTAAATTTGGATGGAGATCGTGGAAAAAAAAACTGTGCCATAAGCAGGATCAGAAACAGTGGGGTCGATGAGCTGGGTTTTCCCAAAGTTTTAACTAGTGGACATTGAATCTTGCTCAGCTCTTCAACCTAGGATTGAAGGTGCTGTAAAGTATCCTCATTGGATAATAAAGAGGAAAACCTGCTACAGTGAGCCATTGAATTAGATGATGCCTCAAAGTCGCGTACGTTGTGAAATCTTAATGCATTTCACATCGGTAATGCCCCAGTTTGCCTTATCCTAAGTAGACACTTTACTGTGGGACCTACCTGGTGGAAGCTGTAGTAAAAAAAAGTGATTTGAAGAAGAGAGAGCATTTTGGCACCCACATCTTAGATGTCAAGAGATAGTATTCCCTGGATGCTAGCGATTTCAAGAAATCGCTTCTATCCGGAGACTGTCTTTTTATAATCAGAATAAAACGGGCAGATTAATACATTTACGTTTTACAAAGATTCAGAGCTCTTTTACATGTCTTTACTTCAAGGGCACAGTTCGCCCTTACTAGAAACCAATTTCTGCGAAACCAGAGACTCAAAACAAAAGAGCCAGGCCAGAGAAAGGATAGAAAATTTAATTGGTGAGAAAAAGAAAGAGATCTAGAGGCTAGAAACCTAAACCTTACCTATATAGCAACTTTATTATTGTGTAGAATGAAGTTCGAAGCTGGAGAAATCGTTCAAACAGATCTTGCAAAAGCAAACACTTTGTGGTGGGCTTGTTCCATCACATCTAAAAAGCAGAGGAGGTGTAGGCTCTCTGGAAGATTACTTTAAATCTAGAGTCGTAAGTCTACTTGGACGGTACTCTGGAATTCAGTTTTGAGACTCTTGTGAGCTTCAAAATAACTAGGTCAGTTAAATGAGACTTGCAGCCATTGGTAATCATCTATAAAAACAGAAGCTCCATGGGCCTCAATGATGTCAATAACCTTATCTGAGATTTCTTTTCAAGCGCTTCTGTTTGTGCCAGTATGTTATACAGAAGACGTTCAACCTGGTATTGGAACCAGTAAGGAATATTTTGGGCATAGATCCTCCCTCTCACATGCATAGTTAATCCACATGGCAAACAAGGCTGAAATTTGTGTATTTGACATACTTGTGGGCCATGTGGAATAACAGAATTTATTAGACATGGCCAACTGTTAAGTAGGTTCAATCAGGGTATTTATTTTGGGGTGCCAAGAGCGTTGTAATTTTAGTAGGTTAATGTGGGTTTGTGTGTACGATCAGATAACTGGGTGAGTTCCTTGGAAGGGTCGTATGGTAGGAGGGCAGTGGATTGTAATTAAATGGAGAAGAACTAATTTTTGAGATTCAATATTATGTAATAAAGCAAAATGAAACGAAATATATTTGTATTTTTATCCTTATTTAGTATGTTGTGACTTATATTGCGACTTGAGCATGACTTGAAGTATAGTAAACATAAGATTGGGAACAAAATCTTTCAAGCTTTTTTCGGATGCATCCTGTGCCATCCCTGTATTATAAATCCAGAGTCAAGTTACTAGGTCGCCCAACTATAGTAATTAAAAATGTTCATAGACTGGTTGATAGGGGATTTAAACTCATTAGTTATTTCTTTTTCAGTGATCCCAACCCACTGTAGTAGTGGTATGCTTCCTCATCGGGTGCACCCCAGCTCCTAGAGGCCATGGTGGGCGTAACCTGCTGACGGGAGCACTTAAACCACGTTGTGATGAGCGGTCTTAATTGTGACTGGTGACTAGGTCCTGGGTTACTTATTTATTGTTTTTGGTTATTGAATTGGGAGGGTGTATTCTTGGGTGGGGGGTGGAAACAATTCTGCCACCCACCACTACACCCCACCCAAAAAACGATCATTCTAGCCACATTGGGCTTGAGAACTGAGTGTTGGTGGTTTCTCAATGCTCTGCGTATAAGATTTAAACTCGGACCCACCTTGAACAATCTATGTATTTGGCTTGTTATGTCACAACAATGCATAAGTTATCATCCTTTGTTGTGATGTTTTTGAGCTGTAGCTTCCAAAACTCATTGTAGTAACATTGATGGTACTGTGAAGAATTGCTTATGCTCATTGAAATGCTGACTGTTAAAAAAAAAAGTATTATTGAAAAGATTAAGGATAAAGCTTCAGGTTTTACTTTTGAATCTGCTTTCAAATGCATTTTTTTAGTTTTACTATACAGTTTAATTGCATGCTAGCAAAGTGATTAGTAGATGTTCTTCTGCAGTGTGTTCACGGATCATGGAGCCTGCTACAGTGAGTGCGAGCATGAATGTAGGAGCAGAGTCATCCTCCCTTTTCTCCCATCAGCATGACAGGAAGCCATGTCAGGTCTCATTTTTCTTCTTCCTTTGTAGACATTATCTACAGAGACAATATTCTTTTAGCTCCCTGTTGTCAAAAGACCTATTTTTGCAGTA
Organism: Pleurodeles waltl; assembly: GCF_031143425.1. Lineage (NCBI taxonomy): Eukaryota > Metazoa > Chordata > Amphibia > Caudata > Salamandridae > Pleurodeles > Pleurodeles waltl. The sequence goes on along the minus strand of NC_090439.1, from coordinate 63,576,137 downwards.
CCAGTGGATGGAGTTGGATTTGGTTCAGCCCTTTGCATTCCTTTGTTTTCTAGTCAAAATAATTTGCTTTCCTCTTAGTTGATGGCTTTCCTTTCAGTTCTTGTGCTTGTTGCTCCCTGGAAGCAAAGACTCTATTATCCTTTTTGATTGGCTGACTTGTACACTTCCACTGCTCCCATTTAGGGAACTATTTTTCCTTTTTCATTAAGCACTCATATGTTTTCAGGATCTCCTTCTGTTGCTACCCTCCTCCCCCCCAATCCTTGGATTCCTCCTCCCCGCACTTGCTTTCTCCTTCATGTATTTTTAGCCCCACAGTGTCTCCCTCACCCCACAGACTCCTTGCTGCCCCCACCCTAACCCATCCATTGCTTCTTCTGCCTGGCTTTTAATTATTTATAATTTGTTTTATACATTTCTTTATTCCAATTTTACATGTCAGCATTCATAATGATGTAATTGTGGCAGTCAAGTCGCATACAGTACCATAATACTTAAACAATGGACCAATATCCCCCACTGCTCTCCTGTGAGGTCTTAACTCGACTATCTACTCACCGCAGGATCTGAACTGGTGACCCATTGCATCCAGCACTGTGAGTTATCGGCAGTGGGGGTCCACTATCTTCTAAAATATCTTCCCCCTCCCCCCACCCATGTGGCAATGGCCTCTGCCGCACGCTCATCCCTGCGGGTTCGCTTAATGTGCTGCTCATCCACCACAGCTTTTAATTATTATTACCTCTCAGTTGCTTCCCTCCCACCTGATCTTCAGTAACTCCCCCATGCCTGCGGTTAGTAAAATAAAAATAATATAGTCTTGCTCACAACTAGAGGTGCCATTTTGGAATGTCATCTTAATATCCTTTACCAATGGTGTCATATATAAGCCATTCAGCTCCCATTTACTGATCGGCTGCTCTTATGAAAAAAAAGAGCTTGTCACGGGCAAAGATTATTATTTTTTGTTCAATGCTCCAGTTGGCATCTTCCATTCCTTGCCCATTCTTAGCTACGGACAGCCTTGTACCCAGTAGAACATCTGAAAGTAAAGTGACCACGAGCATTGCTTTGTGTAACAGTAAATCATGGCATCTCCCTGCACTTAAAGGCATACGTTGCAAATGCATGTGTTTTAAATGGCTGATATATCATCTTGAAACGGCTTTGCTTTCCCTATGTTTATTTTGGTTAATTTGACCTTTGGGCGAGAGACCAGCTGCTAATAAGATGCACCTACCATTTCTGGAATGCAATCCGGAGAAGCCGGTTTGCATTTATTGTTTCCTGACCAGCACGTGCCATTTGATTTGTAGCACGTTTGGTGCTAACACAGTCCGCCTTTTAGCCTTGCTGCAGCTTTTGAAATCTCTACCTGCGCTCTCAGGGGCATTATATGAAAAAGAAAGGAAATATTTATGAAGTTACAGTTTCGTAAAAGGCATCCAGCTGACAACAGAAAGTCAACTTCTATACTAACGACATCTGACCAGTTAGTGGCCAGTCAGTTACTGGGATAGGAACGCATTACGTGGCAAACCTGCTGAGCTTCTTTTACTGAAAAGATTTGAAAAAGGGTTGGGTCTTGACTACTGAAATCTGGCACAGTTGAAGGGGTTGTGTCTCACTGTTTAGTTTCTGTGCTTATTCGCCAGGCCAGTGAGTATGTGATTGAACTACTTTCCTGTCAGGGCAGTGTTCATGGGCATACGCTGTTGCCACCCAGTCATGCCATTACAGCTCTCGTCTCCTCCTATTTCTGGTCTATACATGCGAAGGGTACATTCCACCTATTTGCCCCGCGTTCCAGTGTGACGTCTGTGTGGTTCGAACCGCTTCTGGTCATCCCTGCTAAGACACGCTTCTTTCCGTCTGAAATTCACACTGGCTCATCGCAAAGAAAAATTGTTTTGAAGTTGGTTATTTTTGGTTGCTTGTTGAGAACAAACTGGTACAGGCTTGTGTCGGATTGCCAAAATCTGCACAGAGGAGGGAGACTAAAACTCAGGGTATAAAACGGGCAGAGAGGGAGAGTATTTGAAGACAACTATAGCTCTAACTAGAAATTACTTGTTTGGTCGTCGTCGTCACGGTTAGGTGAGGAGGTGCATAATAGGTGGAACCACGAGGTTATTGGGGTGTCCTGCCTTACTTTTGTATTGTTTATACTACAATGCAATATAGGAAAAAAGTAATATACATTTATTTTTTCTTTCTCAAATAAAAAGAAATAAAAATAAGCATTTAATTTATTTCCATTATATAAAACTTACAAACGGAGTATCATTTTGCATTTTTTATGAGTTGTGTTAGGCAAAGCTACCTTACTAGATGATTTTACCATAAACTATCATTTTGTGCTAGTTTCTGTAGATTAATCCTTAGCACTCAATGCAAGGGCAGACCCTGTTGTGCCAGTGCTCCTTGTGCTCCTTGTGGAGCAATGCAGCCTAGTTGCTTACAGTGTTGTGTAGCCATTTTAGCTATAGCTCAATGCATGTTACTTTAACACACTAGGCCAAGCCGCTGTGCACTTTAACCTAGATATATTTTATTCAGCTTTATTTTATTATTGTTCCAATAGCCACTTTTACGGTCTTGTTTTATTTTCTGTTTACCGAACTGTTTTTGCCTAGGCCAGCACTCTGTTCTCAAACAAGACATTCTTGCTCACTCTGTGCTTCTTCCAAGGCTACAGCACGGTACATTGTCGGTGAACATGGTAGAAGTTTAGTCTCCAACATTCGTAGAAAACACACATCCTTACTAGAGACATTTTCTCAGAACATCAGCTGTGTTGTTATAAAAACACTTCCTTGTCCCTTACACGTTAGAGGGAGATTCCAGCCAGAGAACCACAACTGTATGCTGATTGCTGAATGCTTCGCTACAGATGCCAACGAAGACCGCAGGCCTTTGCTCAGGTATCGGGGATGATGCCTTCCCATGGGAACCCGAAGTGCAGAATTAGAGCTTAACATGCTGTGCTCTATCATAGCCTAGGTAGGAGTTAGTCTATTGACCATAGTGACAATATGATAGCGTTGTGTTTATGCTTCACTGTCCTCGTCACAATTTTAATACTGTCATGCTGTGTCGTCCTGGTTATTGCAGCTCATGCTCTGCTAAGATGCAGTCGTTTTATTAAAGTCATTATTAAAACATATATTGCCTCTGTTTGTCATTTATATATGAGACTAAGGTAACTGAGAGAAACAGATGAGACCTGAGTGACCACGGCTTCCCTGAGAAACCAAGTATGTCATGCGCTCGGCTGCCCAGTTATCCCTATCCTTGGGGAGAGATGAGGCACTGCTAGTTAGCCGGAGCAAAACCTGGATTGGAGCAACAGGTGTCACCCGCAGTGGGTTAGATTTAGTCTCCCACTCCGCGGGCGATTCTGCCACTCAAAATCCAGTAGTCTCATTAGAATAATGAGAGCCTACGCGACAACAGGAAGATAAGCCGATGGAGAGTGTTGCGCATCCCATGGTGGCTTTCCTTCAACTATTGCTTAGGCATAAACTATGCAGAGCCATATCAGAAAATGGAAAACTGTCCATCGGCCGGGAGACTTGGGGCCTTATTATGACCTTGATGAAGAGGTTCCCTCCATCACAAATGTAATGGTTATCCCATCCTCCGTATTACGATCTCTATTTAATATAATGGGATCGTAATACGGCGGACGGAATATCCGCCACATTTGTGATGGAGGAAAACCCCTCTGTCAAGGTCGTAATAAGGCCATTATTTATTGGTACACGCTTCAGTGACTGCGTAACAGGGAACACCGGAGTACTGAGTGGCAAGTTTGATTCAGCAACCTCAGGTTAAGAGATCAATCTAATATTGATGAATTTTTATCTTAGCCTTGAGTACCGTCACTTATAAGTGCTACAGAAGTTGCAAATAAGCCCTTTTATTGGAGAGTAATTGTGTCTACTGATAGGGTATCTATATAGGTAGTGGATACAATGTATTTGTATACATTTTAAAAGTTTGAACAAAAGTTACGAAGCTATCATCTGGACTGCATCCTTGAGTTAATGGTTAATACCATCTGAACTTGATGCCCTTGTCTCTAGTGACAATACCCATAAAGTAGTTGAGTGCAACACACACACAGTGTACACTGAAACTGTGGATTCTGTGTCTGTATCACATGACTGGGCTATGTGTCATTAGATAATTACACAGAAATGTACTGTGTGTATGTTATTGATCTTATGTGTAAATAAATGTATTTTAGGTGTTTTTATAGGCCTGAGTAAGGTTAAAATGCACCACAATAGGACAGTAACAACAACCAGTGGTAGACATATTTAAAATAAATGTTGCTTTCCCCCATACACTGGAATAAACAAACCTCTCCAGGGAACTAATGGGAAACAATGAGACTTTCTAAAAAGGCTTTTGAACGGAGCAAGCCCCCTTTTTTTTTTTTTTTTAACTGGTCCATAAGTTTGTCATTAGCTATATGGAGTGTGGTGTGTGCTAGAGAAGAAAAAAATGATTTGTGTAAGATTTGTTTCTTACGTTATTTCATCATGCTCAGAGTGAAATGATTTATTACCGTAAATTAAGTGACCATGTCAAGAAAATGATTCATAAAGCAGCTGACATAAGCGACAAAAAAACTTTAATGTACTACCTCTCTTACATTACAGTCTCTTTTGACAGCGTTTCGTGTCCTAGTCGTGTCCCCCTTCATACCTTCCCTCTTTTAGTACCCCAAAAATCAAATTTTCTAATTTGAATGTGAGGTGTTTTTTTTTTTTAATTTCCCCACAATTTAAATTCTTGATTAATCCAAAAGTTCAGTGAACGAGTATCATTGTACAATATTAGTGAAAACAATTTAATCCAATTGAAGTACAGATTGCAGTTGAAATGTACAGTTAAATACAAAAAACGGAACTGAATCAGAAATAAAGGCGTTGCACTTAATTATATCACTTAATAATTTAAAGTTAAGGAGCTTGCAATGATTTCTATTTTTGATTCAGCAGGTGTAAGAGCAAAGATTGGTGAATGGTGACAGAGAATGGACAGTTGAAACTGGTGCTGCGCTTATTTGAAACGTGGTTCTTCATTTCAGCTTTTTTGCAGAGAGCTGTGCTATATCACACCATTTCATAGTCCAGATTTCCAGACTGGGAAATCTGGCATTTGACTTCCATTTTTTAAAACTATAAATAGACAAAACTTTAATTGGTTAACATTTGTTAGGTTGCCATTTTGGCCCTTTCCCCCTTCATCTTATGTTTGCATGGCATAATTGAAATCTAGGGGTGGGTGAAGCTGCAAAAAATGTTTAGAACATCCATGAAGGTCAATGGAGAACTTTGCAAAGTATTGAAATGCTTTTCGCTATGCCCATCAACACGGAAGTGTGCCTTTGTGACAATTTATGTCACATTTCTCCCTATTCAGCCCTACCAAAATGGTTCTGCTTAATATTCATAATTTGTGTAAAAAAACAAAACAAAAAAAATACAACTACATAAGATTATGCCATAATAATCCCACACGGGGGATGGGAAAAAGGATGTTCAAGGCATGGTTTACCTCGAGTGTTTGATTTTCCACAATGTCGCGAGTTTGTGAGGTTTACAAACTCCTTTTCTAATTCTGAGAATTATACAACTGTTCTTATTAGCTAAGTGCTTGGTTCTTCATAAACGTAAACAGTGGAGAGTTGTAGGTGTACAGCGTATGCAGTGGTTGACGTAACTGATCAGTAGTGCTGGAACACTTTTCAGAGTGAGGGTGCAGCCTTCCGTGTTACATGGAGTCGGAGGGATTGTGAAAAAAATCCAAGCGTCACGCAAAGAAAGAGTGTGGCAAATGAGTCACGCCCATTCAGCAGGAGAGCGGTAATGGTGTGTGTGGGAAGGTAGGTAAACACCAAAAACAAGCATAGTCGAAAAAAACTTTTGGTTAAACCCAAGTTTATTCACATGAACGCCTCATCCATCGTCAACCCGCTCTCCTCACAACCGTCGTCCCTTCGAATCCCTCGTTCGCGTCCCCATGGTTACCACAGAGATCGCGGTGTCCACATTATATCATGTAGCACATTTTGGAGCACATTGTCGCAAATATGACTACACCAGGGTGTGATAGCAAACTGCCATTTACAGAAAGCATATTTTCCATTGAAACGGCCTCTAAATTTCCATTAGGCGTTACGTTTTACTGACAACTCTAGAGCGTGCACAAATGATAAACTGTGTGAACCAGATTTCTGCAGATATTTATAATTTGTCAGATAAAGAAAAGAAAACATAATTTCATAATTTCCCTGTAGAAAGAATAAGAAGCAGATTAGGATTTTGCTTGACATTTGACATCTGTGGTTGAATTCTTGGTGAGCTCCAGTCACCCGGTGACCTTATTTATTCTCCTGTTTAGTAAGCAAGCTCAAGTGAATGGGCCCATGTGAACAATGAGAAAATTGAAATTACATGTCCCAGAACTCTAGTTACAGCCTGCTGAAAAACCAGGGCTCTCTGAAGGCCCATCTCAAGGCATGGGACTAAATTGGTTGCCTGCATGAATTATGTTTTACAGCCATGGTAATCACTCACTTTCCCCCAGTTTTTAACGGCACCCCTATTTTTAGCAAACTTCGCTGCAAGTGGTATTCAAGAATGTGGTGACCTAATACAAAAATCAGTATTGTGTCTCTACCGAAAGGAAATGATTGGCATCCACCTTCTAGTAAACAGTAAGAGATCTGTATACAAGAGGCAGGCTCAGACCACTGGAAAGGGAAATTTCATTTAGAATTACCTTCAAGCAGGAGTTGCAGGCCTCAGTCTGTTTTACTTTTTGTGTTTTATGTTCTCAGGAAAACTTGTGTTGAGTAGCATTCCTTTTACTGATAAGTGGCACTTGGTTGCATTAAGCCATGTACGTTGCTATAGCCATTTCTAATGAATAATTGACAATGGCTTGGTTGAAATCCTCCGCTGCGCTGCAGGTACTGCATCATTTATGGAAATATGCATACCAACCGCAAGGAAAGTGTCAGTTGAGCTCCTTCTCTGTCTTAAGAAGGGACTCTACTGGGCGCGATTTCTGCTTGAGCGGCTCTTTTTTACAGTGTCAATATTGTATGGTGGGAGTAGAAGGGAGCTGTAATACGGGAAAACTGTGTTAAGGTGTGTGCGTAAATGGGCTAGAGGAGAGAGACCTTAGGGGCTGGCTTACCTTGACTACCTGGGGAGGGGACAGTAGTATTTGTTATGATCTGTGACAATTTACACAGAATTGCTACTCAGCAGCATATTACATTTTGTTAAGTTGTGCTTCTTTTCTACTGGAGGCGAGAACTTCTGTTTACGTTAAAAGACAAAAATCAGATTTTCTGTTGTAACCTAAATCCCACCCTCATATGTGGTCACAGAAAGAAACTGATCAAAATGGAGCTCTGTGTGCAACTGAGCACAGACCAAAAAACAAGCATTTGCAATGCAATGGGTCTCATGTTTGCTCGACTTACAGCTATTAGCGTTGTGAAGTCCTAACCTGACTTTTATTGCCACATAAATTGAAAATGAAAAGTAATACAATTTTATATAAGCAAGCTGATTTAAAGCGCAACAGCATGAACATGAAGGAGCACACAAAAGGAAACCGAACTTCGCTCGCTGTCAAACGAATCAGCATTTATGCAATTTTCCATGTAACTGGGTCGATGTCCTGCAAAGCGCTCGACTACTGCCCAGCAAGATCGCATTGCATAGGAAATGAAAAGAAAAAGTAGTCCAGAAGCCATGTGGAAAACATGTTTTCATTAGTTGGCCGGTGCACTCGAGGAGGGCTAAACACCAGAAAAGACCTATACATGCCTTTCACAAATGAAATAAAGCAATTTTTTAAAAAGGCAAGCCCACAAACCAATGAAACTGATGGGTGTGCGTGTGCAGTATGCGTGGTCCAATGCCCAAAGAGAGAGAATAGCGGGCTAAAGCTCTTGCACTCAACCCTAAAAATAGCACCGCCCTAGGCAGTTTCGATGATCCTATTCTTGTCAGGAGAGCAGTGTGTGAACCAAAACTACATTTGAGCCTCTAAGAAAAATCACAAACCTTATTATGTCCCACGTTTGTAGATGTTGCATCAGGTTGCACAGCTGCTTGTCTCAGACAGTGAAATGCAGAGTGGGAGGAGATTTCAACCTTCTTGAAGTGAAATGGAGGAAGGATGAGAACCTCAGTACGCAGGAAACACCCGGAAGAACGAGTCCGGAACCACGAGGTTGTGAAAAACGAAAGTGAAACAACGCTTTCGTTTTCCACGACTCCGTGGTTTTGGTACATTAACCACGCAAGTCTGAACAACGTACATGCGTGGTTAAGGTACAGAAGGGAGTCGGAGTGGACGCGGTGAAGGAGGAGATAAGTTGGGCTGGGACTGGGGCTGTTTTTGGGGGAGGAGGGCTGGGGGTGATTAGGGTTTGGGGGGGCAGGGTTTAGGTTTTAGGGGTGGCGACTCAAGGTATTTTTAGTTTTTGGGGTGGGGAGGGGGGTGGGGGTGATTAGGGTTTTTGGGGGGCAGGGTTTAGGTTTGTGGGGTGGGGGGCAGGGTTGGAAGCATGCTGGGTTGTGTATGGTGATTGGTAATGCCTTTACCAGGAATGTGTTTACAACGGTAAAATCGTTGTAAACGCATTCGTGGTAAAGGCATTAGTGTTTAGAACGTTGAACCACGGGTGGTTTAGGCACCCGTGGTTCCGACATATACCCTTAGTACGCACATGAGGTCACCCAATAATGATGTCTGGCTGATTAACAAATTATTTAATCCCTATTTTTAGACTTTACATCTTGATTTACGTTTCGGGCAGCTTGTGAGAAGTTGAAAACAAGGGGCTACTTCACAAAACTTTTTGTGTGGGTAGTTGTGACTTCTGCTCTTAATTTGTAAATGCTATTGAACACCTGAACCTGGTTTACAAAGTATTTTCTGTCAGTAGTTCTCCCTTACGTTAGGCTTATCTTCTACTTGCTCATGTATTTTCAGGCTGAGAGAAGCTTAATAACATTGTTTTTTTAAACTAAAGCTTTTTTTTTTGTATGTCGTAGTGCTTGACTTTCAGGTAGTGGAAACTCACCTCTGCGCCTGGAGAGACACCTTCGTATAGAAGAAAGCTCTTTGAATAAGGCCTACGATTAAAAAAATGTCCAAGTTTGTCCAATATGGCTTAAAAGTGAGGGATACCAAAGCAGGGTGCAGATCTCAATTTTTCTTAACGTTTTGCACAGCAACGATCTACTGATTTGCATTTACACATATTTCTCGACTTTTCTGACCTGTAGCGTTGCTCACCTGGCAGGCTTCCCTTCTTCATTGGCATTATTTGCAGTAACGTTTGCTAACAATTTGCAGGTAACACTAATGTATTTTTATATGGGGCTTCATTCACTATTACCCACTATATGGCACTCACCTTAGCCAGCCTGCCTGGGCTCGAACTTGTGAGCTGTATCTCATCAGTTTATTCATGGCACTTATATTTACCTAATTTAGCTGTGGCTCAGGTAGGCATGTAGAGACCTTTTCAGCTGGAACAAATCACCCCAGTAACTGCCAGTATATGCAGAAATGTGAAGGACAAGGACTTGTTGGCTGTTCCTGAAATGGTTTATGCGCACTGTAGTATATGACCTGTTTTCCGTCGCTGAACCACTCTAATGTCTGACAGTGAAATATTTTTCAGCATAGTGTGGTCTTTATTTCCATCCACTCCTGACCTCATATCCTGGACATTCAACTCTCAAAGTAAGAAATTCATTATTTCTGCTTATATACGTGAGTCAGATGCTAAGAGCCTCCCTGGTCCGTTCCCAGGCATCCTCCCAACACCATGCACCCCTTTTTTGGAAAGAAAACCTTTTTTTCTATATGGTGTCCTCCCTCTCTTTAACTTTAATACCCCCAAACAAAGTGAATCCATTCTCCAAACCACACCCACTTGTGCTACCTCCTTAGTACATGAGAACAGAAGTAATCACATTATTTTCCTCAGGGTGGTGAAGAGGAAACCTCATCCTTTAGAGAGCTTAGTAATCAAATTATTCAGCAAGAATATAGTATCACTTTTATAATGTTATGTTATCAGCATTTGCGGAGTACACTTTATGCCATGTGTTAGTTTGTTGTTAAATCTGTTGATTCGCAGATACATAAACAAACTGGGGACGATTCACAAAGGCAAAAATACATGTTTATTTTTACTATTGTACATTTACTACCACACCTAGGTGTAACAATGCAGTTTTTTGCTGTTCAATTTCTAAGTGTAGATTTACACCTAGGCATAGACTTGCATGCCTCCACCCCCTCAAACCAGGTAGAGACCCCCCTACAATAGGATTTTCTAGTGTAATGTTACTACTAGTAACTTTGCACAAAAATATTTTAATGTATAAAATATAGATCAATGTAAACTATTAAACCAAAACTATTGAAATAACGTTTTAGCATATTAACTCATCAAAATGTATTAATAGCTAATTTAAATATATTTTATTTGTCCATTTTTCACCAATAATAGAACAATTCCCACCTTGATTAGTATTTAATATTTAATATGTTTTGGTAAAAGTTGTTGAAATACTTTAAATGTTTTTAAATAAAAAAATAAATATTAAATTACTGTTTTAAAAAGTAAGTTAATTCATTTCTAAAATTGCATAATTAAGAACGTTATACTTTTGTTAACACTAAAATACATAATGCAATGTTTAAATCATTTAATTTAACACTAGTTTGTTTATGGAGTTTTATTTTTTTCCCTGCCTCCGTTGTTTTCTATCGGTGTGTATTGCAGTACCTGTGAGTTGCGATGTGTGATGCTTGACTTAAAACAGGCACAAACAGCCTTGTCGTAACACCTTTAGGGCTGTAGTAATTTTAACGGTGTAACTTGTGATTAGGAACAGTCTTACTCTATTATGAGTGTGTTTTTTTTACAATGTATCTCTATAAACCTCTCTTTAAAATGTTCCCAACCCCTTTCATGTAGTAGTAAGTATTCCCATTTCCCAGCCACTCCCATGTGCCCATCCCTCATTTACAGATGAAACCTATACCTGTGTGTGTGGAGATCTCTGTCCATTGGCAGAGATCTCTCTCTGGTAAAGATAGGGGAGGCTGAGGTTTCTTGTTGCAGGTTTGTCAATAGTATTTTGTAGTATGGGAGCAGTCCTAGTATAGTACTACTTTGTATACTAAAAAATACAGTTTGGGAATCAGGCCAACAGTCAATAAGATAAATATAATGAAGTTGACGTAACAGTGTTGGCCATTTACCCAAAGAGAGGACACTGAAAGGACAGCTATGGCCAACAGACATAAAAATCAAGCAAACAGATCAACTGTGACCCATCTGCTCTGAATCCTAACTAGGATTTTCCCTACATTTTTCATAAATAAGTAAACTGAGCAACTCATTAATGAGCCCAAAAGTAGACTGGGACAGCAGGAAAAAAGGGTGTTCTTTTCTTTGTGTTCTGTTCTCAACGACACCAGATAATTCACTGAAGTTTGACTTAATTGTGCCTAGTTTTCTTACTTGATGCGCATCACCGTCTTCTCCTTTGCTAATGTGGCATGATTCAGGTCTATGTGTATCAACCTACAAACGTCGTCATTTTTGCACGGCTGCTCTCAGAATTATGCCCTTCCTTTCAACTGAATAAACCATTACCAAACCATCATACCTGTCCCGAGATGTTGCTGAAGTGTGGTGAGTGCAAATGCATGTGCTGCAAACTTTATTTTCGCTCCTCCAGAGTGTCCAAGAGCTACTTCAGACCGTCCATATAAGATCCCTGAACAGCATTCTGTGGATATCCAAAGTGCCCCCAACACTCGAAGTTGGGTGCACCTCATCGTTGTCTAGCACCTCAAGTTAGCCCTCCGTTTTCACTAGGGTGCTCACTGCTTTCAGTCTAAAGGCTACCAACTCCAGCACACATTCCGCTCCTAGTCAAATGCACCTTTCGCCTCTGGGTTGTTGTTGGAGTGAGATCCTAGAGCTTTTATCAACTGCAAGATCCTCCTGTGGTCCTTTCTCTCCTCCGTGGCTGAGGTTGTTCACTAGCACATGGAAGAAGCAAAGGAGTAAAAGACCAGAGCAGCAGTGGATCATGCTTATCTTGAACCCCAGTTGGTCCCACCCACCAAGGGCGAAGGTGAAAAATGTATGGTTTAACATGTGCAGACCACAGCTGTGTGCTGGACATATTGTTCAGTTCTGTAAAGCAATACAGTGGGCTTTGGCTACACCCTGAGGAGTATTACTCTCCCTCTTCATGCTGTTGGCTATTTGGTGTATTGTTTCGCTTTCTAGGAAGTGCTTCCATTGGCACGCATGAGGGTGTTTTTACATATGAAAATTACACACAACCATCACGTTGTTTGACATATTTTCTTATACACATTATATGGAGAAATCAGTAATCTTTGCTACTTGTATCTCATAAAGTGAGAAACCAAATGTGAGCATGCAGTGTTTGTAAACCACCTTTGTACTTGCACGCATTGGCACGTTAAAGCCAGGTGTATTGGTGTTGTCAATGCTTGTTTAAATCTATTTCACATTGTCTTACTTCTCTGCTTTGTAATCATACCACGCAGTTCTGCAGCATGTAATAAAAATAAAGCGGAGACAAGTAAAAGGAAATAAGGCACTAGGAATAACAAGGTGACAACAAGATAATAGTCCCCGGTTGTGAAAATGTGCAGTGCCTTTCTATTTTGTCCTGTCATGTCTTCATGTTCCAGTGACAGGCTTGCTGAAATGATGATAGAGTATACACAGTGCATTGAGACAGACATTTGGAAGTACGGGTAAGGATACAGAGATCTCAAATAAGTGGTTGGCTAGAACAAATGGTATCAACACTTAAGGGCCATTGTTACAAGTTATATTTGATTGTAACTACCATTAACATACAAGAATAATAATAGTAATAATATTAGTTGCAGAGGTAATAAAATAGTAGTAGTAATTAGTTTTCTAATGTAAAATGTGCATTACTTTATTATTTCCTCAGAATGTTTAAGAACTGTCTCCTAAACATTTGTGAAACAATCATAATGGGAATGATAAATTTAATTAACTACGTATCAGATTTTTGATTTATAGGATAGTAAATAACTGATGTTGCCATGAAATCATACATGTTTTAAACCTAATTTAAGAAAAGTCGCAGTCAGTGACTGGGAAAAAGTCAAATGTAATTTCTTTGTACAGAATCTGCTTTGGCATTTTTTCTACCAGTGCTAGCGCAAAAAGCTGCTGTCTGGAATTACACCAAATTTGCCAGGAAGCTAGATCATGGCCCAAAAGTAAGATTTTTGCGATTTGCTGTGAAATCCGTTCAGTAGCTTTTGAGAAGTTGGGGATCAACAATATTTGTGTATCTTGATGGTTGGGCTCGAGTGACTCTAGCGAGTGTTCTGATTGGCCTAAGGGTTTTTTTTTTCACCTTGGGTCAGCTCACTCCCACAGGCTATAACATGAGAGAAGAGGTTCCAGGCAGCCATTAAAGGACTCGGGACTTAATCCCCTGTCTTGAGTTCATTTATTTATTTTTCTTTAGAAGAAGATACAAGGGGGCAGGGTAAGGGTACACTGACCCCTTGCCCTCTTGGGAGGATTTTGGGGGGAGAGGGGCACCAGAAGTAGCCACCCCTATAGGCCCCAATTTTTTTTTTCTTTTTAAAAATTCCTAAGCTTGTGGCATTAAAACAAAACAAAAAACGCAGGCCGGTGTTCTTGTTTAATTTAAAATATTGGACCCCACTATGGGCTGAGACCTGGGGATAATTATTTTCTAATATTTGGGGAGGGGCATGAGTGGGGTCCCTTCCTTCTGAGCCACACTGGGGGATCCCATCCTCTAGGGCTGACATCACATTAAAGGGGAGGCGGGCATGCCACTTTTGGGCCTTGACAACCTCATCCCCGGAGGCCAATTTCTAAATAATTGGGAGGGGGTGCATGCAGCTTCCTCCCTAAGCCCCTTTTTGCCAATTTGGCCAAACACCTTAAATAAGGAGAGGGACCCACCCCCATGCTATTGTCTACCCCAAGGACCCCATCTTTGGGCTTCCCTTGTCCTCTTTTTGACAGCTAATGTGCCCTTTTGTCTACCCGTAAAAAATTGAATCCATCAAACAAACTTGTTCATCTTGTGAAACAGCTCCCATCTCCTTCCTTCTCCACCTCCTATATCTCTCAAAAATATGAGGTTGGCTTCGTTCCCATTCGAGTATCCTGTTTTTTGCAGATACAGTCTTAGCTTTTTGGAATTCCTAAAATTACGTTTGTGAGGATATAGCTCAGATTTTCAGCATTAAGAGCACATAATTGTCAGTATTACGTCCAAATCTGGCCTATAGCCCCAACTCCATGTTTAGTGTTGGTGGGCATGGGTTACAGGCATTTTGCTGCAAATATTTGTGACAGGATCTTGCAGCACTCCTGGCTTATTCCTGAATTTTAAGAGTAGGCCAAAAACAATCCTGCCTTACTCCTAGAATTCTTGATCAAACCAGGCATATTACAAGACAAAGGGCCTGATTACTATTGTGGTGGATGGGATACCCGTCACAAACATGACAGATGTCCCATCCGTCTTATTACAAGTTCGATAGAATATAATGGAACTTGTAATATGGCGGGTGGGATACTCCATCACATTTGTGACAGAGTATCCCATTCTCCAATATCGTAATCCGGCCTCAAATCACAACACTATTTTTGTGAATCTGGGTCAGTATGTTTTCGTAATTTAACTCCTGGAATGTAATTTCATGGTGAAAAAATTATTGCATCAGTGTTTCCCATGTTTGTGAGTCACAGACACAAATGGTTCACGGTTGTCGTGTTTTGTTTTCCAACGCATCTTACTCCGGCAATCTTGTCTGTGCTTAGAAAACCTGCTGTTTTTGTATACATTCTCCTCGCGTACGGAGACATGTCTCTTTGCTTTAGAAGCATTAAGTATTAACATGCAAATGTGTACTTTTTCCAGATTTCTCGAGGGTTGTTCGACTTCTTTGTAGTCGAGCAGCCTCTGTCCAAGTGCTCTGTTATTCTCGAAGGGGTTGCTAATGGTAGTTATCAGCCTCATTAGGATTACAGGTCCTGCGAGAACACTGCGGGTCTGGAGCTTTTCACTTGAACACTTCAGTTGATGAAGTCTTGTGAAGCGTTCTGGTAAAATGCCAGGCAAAAGCATCCAGTAATCTGTGCAGCAACATAGATTCCAGCATGTTTAAAAAGAATGTAACGGGAAGTAAAGGAATAATTATTTTCCTCACTGTCCCCTTGGGTGTTACTTAAGACCATGATATTGGTCATTCTGGAGGGGAGGGCCTATTTACTAGACCGCTCAGAATAGGCTCCTGATTGGAAATGGTGCCACCGTTTTCATCAGTTTCTTAGTGCTGTCTGAAGAGTCATTTGTTCTACTTCATGCACTTTCTTTTGATACTCTTGATGCTGTTTCAGTAATCCACGCCGATTCATTCAGTATGCATCAATATTTATAGGGTCACTCCTTCCAGTCACAACACCAGCTCTTGCTTTACTGTGAAGGTTCTGGACACACTTGAGGCCATACTTCGAGTTTGGTAGTTGGGATACTCCAAACCTGACAGACTTCCAATCGGTCTTATTACAAGTGACACTTGGCTATAATTCACTGCACTTGAACTATGGTGGATGGGACATCCATCACGTTTGTGCCAGAGCATCTTGTACTCAAACTCTAAATAAGGCCCTTGATTTTCTCTCTGGGAGGTAATGTCAAGTTATTATGATGGCTCTGCAATTTTTTGACCCTACAAATTGCTGCACCTTATGTGCAAAAGTTTATTTTATTAGTTCAGAAAAAACATAAAATGTTCCATCTCCATAAAATCACACAAAACATGATTAATACAATAAATAATGAAGGGCATATCAGTGCAATAGACACAATAACCACTCTTGAGCCAATTTACAAATATAAAACATGGTTAAAATCGTGATAAAGCACATAGTTACATGGTTCCCCCCCTTACATTAGTCATACCTATTATCCTACCATAAGGCTGTTTTCGAGCATATTGGAGGTAGTTAAAATCAAGGTAGAACATGGGTAAACTCCCCCAGCATTATTCGTACCTGCTATAATTATGAGGGGCGCCAAATCTTAGATCAAGTTTTTGTCAGAGTCCCTAAGTTCTTGGAGGGGCAGTAAGAGAGGTAAAAGGTTCCTGAAATTGGACCAGCCTAATGTTCAGTATTTCATTTCTTTGATTGAGTGCTTTGATTAGGGCTGGTCTACATGTTCTAATCCCCAAATCGTTAAATTCTTTCTTCAACATTTTTTTTCTTTGAGTGGCCAAAGCTGGGCAAATTCAGACCATGTGCCCTAGAGTTTCCACTGGGGGAGGCATAAGCGGCAATCCAGATTGGCTCTTTGTAACTCATTCTTCCATTTTGGCATGAGGTCTAACATTGGCCTATCACCTAGCCTTAGCCTTAGCAAGCGTTGTTAAATTTTCAAAGAATAAGGAGCGGCCATCAATGGTGATTCTTTATAACTTTTTTATGACTTAAGAACAAACCAACCATGAGATCTTCTAGCCAGCTATGTATTTTACTTAATGTATTCACTATTTTCTTAAATGCTGGACTAGACAGCGTATGGTCCCATAAATCAGCCAGATCCAAATGCTTTAAGCTTCTTTCCAGTTACCCTTTATAATTACTGTTGCCGTTTCCAAGGTTAATTTCCTGCCATACTAAGTTATCCAATGTCCCTTTTGGGGTGTGCCGCTTTTTATGACGGCATTTAATAAACGGTAGCCAGTCTAGCTAATGACTGATTTGCTAGCAAGAATTCCAGTCTAACCTGGGCATGTGATGCCGATCTAGGTAACTGGAAAATACGCTTGTAGGATTTTACCAAGAATTCCAGGAGAGCTTCCTTCATCCACCTCATGATTTCAGTTCCATAAGCAAGCGTTGATAGTAATTTTGCTCTCATTACTGCCGTTAGTGGTTTAAGAGTATGCCAGTGGATGGTCTTTTCTAGGAATCCACAGGCATGAATGAGAGCTTGTGCTTTGTTTTTTATCACTTCCCTATGACATGCATAATTGCCTCTTAAGTCTGTTGCGACCCCTACATACCTGTACGTTGTCACTTCCTATATTATCTTATCATTTAAATACCACTTGTGTTGGTTGAGGGGTCTATGGTTGAGGACAATCATTTTTGTTTTACTCTGGTTTATTTCCAAATCTTTTGTTTTTGTATACCCTCCTAGCTTATTCATCAGGTTTTTTTTGCATACCTATTCTGGTGTTGCTAAGCAACATCAGGTCATCCGCATGTAGCAGGTTGGAAAATTGATGACCCCCGAGGGTGGGTGGATGGGCAGACTGGCTATGTAGCACCTTACTTGATACTAAAGTCATCAGTTCAGTATTTCCAAAGGAAAAAAAAGTCCCACAAATTGCCATGAAATAGCTTTTACCCCCAAGGTTTCCTGAATTTCAGAAGCTTTTATGTAGTTTTCTTACACATCTTCTTGCAAGCTGTCACATTGCAATCACAAAGGTTTTCTGTCCTCCCTTGCATTAGTCCTTGTAATTCCCTTTTGAAGATGGGTAAAGATAGTAAATTGTTCATAAGACAATTGCTCACATGCAGTTGGATACCAACCTTATGTTGAGAAAACATAAAAAATGGAAGGAACCAGGATTCACTTTTTTTTTTTTTTTTACTGAAGACCAGCGCTTTAATATTACGAATTATGAAGCTTCCTTGTATCAGAGTGACACCTTTGCTCAGAATATCTTCTGTGAGCCCCATTATTTGCTGCAAGAAAATAAAGCCTTAAAATTGAATGAAGGCATTTGAAGGATTCGAGGCACATGCGTGTTTGAGGCACATGCATGATTGAAAAACAGAGCATCTCTTGAAGAACATGGCCTTGAAATGGACAGAAAGAGTTTGCTGGCATGAACTGTGTGATTGTCTTTAAAATGAGAAAAATGTGAAGCATTTTGATGTGACTCCCTTTGTCTGGATATGTTGGGGCCTCCGTGGGGGCTAACACCTGAGTTCAAAAATTGATGTGATGTGAAAACTGCAAGGCCCAGAACACACTGCGGTCTCTGGGGATGGGCGCCTGTCTACTACAAATACGAAAGTTGTCCTATCTGAGTCCATCCGAATCTTCTTTTCAAAGTTTGTTTGCTGGCTGTTTGGGTCTGAGGGTTTCCTGTCAATTCAATTAACCTTGAATTTTCAGTGAAGATATTTTATGGTGGTTGTTTGAAGCATTCAATGCAGAGTGTTTCTGAAGAGCTGAACTCGGCTAAAGCTGGGTAATCATCATTAAATGTAAAAAAAGAGATTGCATGCATTTTCCCAACCTTAAATTAGAAAAAGATGATAACATTGAGATGTTAAAAGCTGCAGTTGCCCGAATACAATGGGTTCTCATGAAGGCCCAGGGGTGTGGAATTTATTAAAATATCTACTTGTCCTGGGGACAGGTTGCTTCTCAAATCTACTTGTCCTGTAAAAAGATCTACTTGTCCCTTTGGTGCCATGTAGTGTGGTGACAAATTATGGCAGCAATTAATAGCCTCTCTGATTATGCCAGGGCTACTACCATAGTAGGGCTTGAATACTTGGAGTTTCAATCCCTACTGTAGAAATGTCCTTATTTTGCCACCTTTCTGCAGATCTGCATACTGGGGCTGGAGGAAGCAGTAAGCAATAGTTCCAGGGCTGGAATGCCTTTGAGTCTGCAAACCTACTAACCTGCATGTTTTAAAGATTTTTACCAGCTTCTCTCTAATATTTTCCCATAATAAGAAAGGTTGGACATTTACTCCTGACAATGGCAGAATTAGAACTTCTTCCAGGGTTGGGAAGAAAGTGGCTGGAGGGAAAATGAACTTGCAAATGCTCAATAGATTTTCACATGAGCAAATCTACACATCGTATTTACCCACGCTAAAATACAGTTCACAAATATTTTATAAGGGTACGACATATACCATGGGTGCACTTTTGTGACTTTCTTTAAGAATTTGGGGCCACAAGTAGGTAGGTTCAGATTTGTGACCTGCAAATTGCGAGTCGCAAATCCGAATGTAGGATGGTGTCCTTGACACCATCTGTGATTCGCAAGGGCTTCGCAAATGCCCACATCATGAATAATCATGAGGTGGGTCGCAATTTGCGACCCCCTCACGAATGGTGGCCTGCTGGAGACAGCAGACCACCATGTCTGTGACTGCTTTTCAATAAAGCAGTTTTTTTTGTAATGCAGCCCGTTTTCCTTAAAGGACAACGAGATGCATAACAAAAATGAAAAATGAAACGTTTTCGTTTCATTTTTTCAGAGCAGGCAGTGGTCCACAGGACCACTGCTTGCTCTGAAAATTTTTTTACAGTGACATTCACAATGGGAAAGGGGTCCCATGGGGATCCCTTCCCTTTTGCGAAAGTGTTAGCACCCATTTGAAATGGGTGCAAACTGCGATTGGTTTGCGCCCGCGTTCGCGGTCACAAAACAATCCTACATTGCACTGCGAGTTGCAATTAGGAAGGGAACACCCCTTACTAATTGCGAGTCGCAAACCCGTTTTGTGATTCGGTAACCAGGTTACTGAATCGCAAAACTGGGTTTGTGCATCGCAATGTGCTTTTTGCACGTCGCAAACAGCGAAAGTCGCTGTTTGCGACATGCAAAAAGCTACCTACATGTGGGTCTTGGTCCCTAATTAGGTCTGGTGTTAACAAAGACATTTTGTTTTTATTAAACTTCTATTTCTCTCTCTTTCGGCTGGCTTTAGTGTGAGTGATCGCATTCTGCTCTTCCACAAGGAGCATATTGCCACACAAAGTAGTTTTGTTCAGTGTCAGGAACTACAGTGGCAATCAGTGACGTAACGAAACTGGAGGGTGCCCCTTTGCAAAGAACATGGAGGAGCCCCCTCTCCAGACTCACTCAGGGCAGGTGCTGTGCTGACGGGGCCCCCTCGAGGGCGGCTGCGGGGCCTTTGTTATGCCGCTGGTGGCAACGTGTGCTTTAAGAGTTCAAAAACTTTTTGGGGGGTTTTGCCAATGTTTGTTACAATGTTGAGGGCCTGGTAGCTCCAACAACAATAAAGTGTTACAAAAGCCATGTCAAAACAAGACACGCATTGATGAAACTAAAAGACTTATAAAAATATGTCAGATCAGTTGGCTTTGTCAGTGTTTGTTTATTTTCATGCTTCCCATAATCGTGTTGAAAATGGTTACACTGATTTTCCATTAGAAATATTTTTTGGAAATACTAGCATGCATCAACACATTTTACTAAATGACACTTCATTTGCATATAATTAGAGAGCATTCTGGGAGCATTATACTTAGCCTCTTAGCCTAAACTTTTCAAACATGTGTGTACACGTTTTCTTTTTTTTGTACTGGAACCAACGTCAGTAGTGAAGTGTGACCTTAAAACATTTATTTACAGCACGCACCCTAATAGTGAACAGCATTATCCTTTGGAAACACATTACCTCAACTGCAGAGAGTTCAACTCTCTGTAAACAGGCAGCCAAAGGGTTTGTGCTGCAGGGGGTGGGGCCTACTTGTCCCAAGGACAAAGTAAACATAAAAACTTGTTGCCCTTGACCCCAAACAAGATGTCCCGTGCGTCGGGCGATAGGAATTCCACATCCCTGAGGCCCAACTCCAGAATTCTGATACTCGCAGTGGGCCTCGCTGTGTACCTACATATGATTGCTACAAATACTTAAGCTGGCTTGCTTAAGTGCAAATACATCTTTACTTCAAATATCCTGTGGGTAGGAGACCAATGGTTGAAGTTTTGTGGCATATCACTATTCTCTTCATTAGTATAGTAAGACCACCACTTGTTTTGATGCCATTGGTAAAGTATTTTGTATAGATTGCATTATTTTTGGTGGTAGTCCATTCTTCCTGTTGGTTCTGACTTATCTACATTTGGTCTCACATTAGTTCTGCATCCAAAGGCAGCTATAGAGAAAACCATACACCCCACCAGATACAGAAATACAACATTAAGCTGGTTACAACGTCTTATGTCTTTCCACTAATATTAAATCTTAGTCTTATTGTTGAGTGCTGCGACCACAGGGCATTATACCTGCATGTTTATTTGTATTGCTTCTTCTGCAGCATATTTGTATGTAGTTGTCTCTCTCCCAGGGACACCTACATTGAAAGAGACCACTTACGCAACTAGTGCTTCACCTAATAAAATGTTACAGCACTAACTCTCCCTTCCTCCTCCAGGCACCATTGTCTTTCCTGTGTTTGAGTGCTACTGCACATGGTGTTGTGATGGGTTGTTTCATTTTATTCCCGTGGTAATTGGAAAGATAGTCCATTGGGGTCAGTGACCAGCAGTCTGCATCACACACATTTATATCCCAGCTGGTCTGTTTCTGCCTTTCAACATTTCCTGCTCAGTGAAAATAGCACAATTGAAGTGGTTAAGAATAGCCTATATTGAATGAGCTCCTAGAGTCAGTTTTGGTGTGTGATTTAGTGTTGATAATATTGATGTTTCTCTTGCTTTTGGGACCGTCTTCTTGGAAACTAAAATTTGCGTTATGGCATTAATTGATATAAGGGCACATATTGTAATATGTGTATGTACAGTTCTTTTTTATAATATATTACGAAATTGAGATGTAGTTCTCAACATCTTTTCTCTTTTAAGGGTGACCTTTTCCAAAGCATTGAAAAATTGCTATCACAGAAGTCTCCAGTATAAATTGTGTTGGGTTGACTGGTAGTCAGATTATTAGGTTTATGGTGAACATATTGATGATTTGCCTTTCGGTCCATTGGAGACAAAGTTATCTTATTTTGATATCTTGAAAATCAGGAATTGAGCTAGCCCACCGGGCCCTACACTGGATGCCTGTGGTCTAGATCAGCCTCTCTTTTTCTGAGTTATTGCTGTCTAAGAGTTACAAGAGGAATGTTACTGTTCGAAGCACTCTGACATACCAACGGTCACACAGTAGTAAAACCTTAGCCGGTAAATATCCACTTCTGACCCTTAACTGTTTTTGTACATCTTGTTATGTAAGACAGTAAATTATGCTCAAGTACCTTATAACAGTTCTTTTGAGAGTAATTTCAATTACCTCTTAATCCAGATGTTGTGGCATTGCTAAAAGCAGATAACCTATTAATAATATCCAACTTTACTCAAGGTATTGCCCCTTGTATTGTACAAAGTGATGTCGGATAATGACCAGTAACATGTTGAGTTGTCGCATCTATGGTCCTTGCTGTGCAGGCCTTTAGTTTTGGAGGGCTGTCTGTTAGTTCAGTTTGATCCTCAGGTGTAAGATTATACCTTGGCTAAAAAACCCACCCCTTTTATTTTGTATAAGAAACCTTATTGTGTCTTTGCGTTTCTCAGGCCACCACTTTTCCGAATTGATGGTATATATATATATATATGTATATATATATATATATATTATTATTATTATTTTTTAATGGGCAACTATGGTTTTCAGGATTTTCCAAGTGGAGTAATCTCAATTTTTGATGTTTGCTAAGTAATTAATGACTGCTTTCTATTTTAACAGCAGCTTCAATGAAATATTCAGATTTGTTTCCTGGATATCTGCTCCTTAAAGGACTTACTGTATGACTGTGGGACACTGCAATTTGGGGAGTCTGTTAAATAAGTCTTTCACACCTATGTGTAATGAGAGGTTTCAATTTCAAATTAAATTGTGGATAAAAGGGTTTGGGAATCTATTTTGAGGGGAGACTTAGTGTTTGAAGAACAGTGATGGAACAAAACAGCATAGTTTTAAAACCTCTAATTTCTATTGATTCGTCTCCGGAAGGAAATATGCAACTAAAATATTCACGACTGTGGCTTCTTCAACTGAGCATACCCTTTGATCTGAAGAGTATTTCAAATGAGAGCGCTGTGTATGTTTTTCTTTGTTTTTTATTGTTGAAAATAATTTAAACATATTCCATATAAGTAAAGTTTTTTAATTTAATAAACCATGGCTTCTTACATTAGTCTGATCGTTATGTTTGGTTGTTGGGTAAGCAGTAGGCTGTTCAGTGGATGGTGCATTAATAGAACATAGCTCAGTGGTTCCCAACCTTTTGACTTCTGTGGACCCCCACTTTATCATTATTGGAGCCTGGGGACCCCCACTGACTCTTTATTGGAATCTGGGGACCCCCCCACTGAGCCATTACTGAAAGTTGGGGACCTAATCTATTAATATTATTTAACATTTTAAGCAGCCACAGACCCCCTGAAAAGGCTTTGCGGACCCCCAGGAGTCCCCGGACCACAGGTTGGGAACCACTGACATAGCTCATTGGAAGTGAAATTCCTTGTTAACCCCCATCCACAAGCAACAAGAGAAAGCTGCACAGACCTATGGCTGAAGGATCGCAAGATGGCAATGTCTTCACTGTCTTCTTGGAAGTACCAACTGCAGGCATAGCAATTGCATGTACCCAATGTATGCAAGATTGCTTGAACCGCTCATATGAAATGTGGATGATTAAGGCTTTCAGTAATCCCAATACAAGAGCTACTGGCAGTGTTTTTGCCCATGTTTTACACCAGTGTGGCTGCTGCTAAGCATGGCTAAAAGTTAGTAGTGCGAAGTGTCCAGAGTGGAGTGGGGGAATACAGCGCTATGGAGTGGATTTGTTGTAGTGTCGTATAGGGAATATAGTGTTGTAGAGTTGATTAAAAGGTGGTACAAGTCTGTGGTTCAGTGGCAGACAGTTTCAGAGAATGGAGAGGGGTTGAATAGGATGGAGTGGATTGAGGTAGTGGGATGGATTGGATTGTGGTGGTTTGAAATTAGGTGAGGTGGATTGGGGTGGGTGGTTTGGATTTGGAGTGATTGGAGTGGATTGCATTGGGTTGGGTGGACTGCATTGGGGTGGGGTGGCTTGGGTTGGGGTGTGATGGATTGGATTGAAGTGGGTGGATTGGATTGGATTTGGTTAGATTGGGGTGGATTGATTGAAGTAGGATGGATTGCATTGGAGTAGAGTGGATGGACTGGATTGGCATTGCGTGGACTGAACGGGGATAGGGTGGGTTGGATTGGGATAGAGTGGTGGATTGAAGTAGGTAGAGTTGATTGTATTGAGTGGGGCAGATTGTTTTGGATAAAAGTGGCTCGGATAGGAGTGGGGCAGATTGTTTTGGATTGGAGTGCGGCAGATTTCAGTGGAGCAGATTGTTTTGATTGAAACAGATTGGAGTGCGGCAGATTGTTTTGGATAGGAGTGGGGCGACCAGGAAAGGGGCAGATTAGATTGGGGTGGGTTGAGAGGATTGGGGTGGGTTAGAGTTGATTGGTTTGGGGTGACTGGTTTGGATTGGAGTGGGGTGGATTGTAGCTGGGTGGATTTGGGTGTACTGTATGATTGTGTTAAAGCATCTTTCGGAAATTACACATAATAAAAAAACAATGTTGCTTTGTAATATTTAGAACAAGAAAATCGTTGTCTTGTGAGAACAGCACCCACGAGCAAAAACAAAAGAAAACATGAGCGCAAAGTGAGAAAGATGACCTGGCAAATTAAAATAAAACTAGCTATAAAAAATAAAACTTTGCAATTTTGTTTGTCCTGCTGGGCAAGTTTTGCCAGTCAAAGGCCTTCTGTTTTCAGGGCACCAGAAGTTAAAAAGAACCAAATAGTACCTCAGTCACATTGGGAGCAGCGAACGGGCACTGATTAAGTTGAATCAATCAGTCCTTGGTCCCTGCTCCACACAGAGGAACGGAAATGATGCCAGGCCTACAGTGACAAATTAGGAGGCTGTAAAGAAGAGTATGACGCAAGCCAACAAATGATAAGCGATAGGCCCTTTACTGTACAAAACATGCACCTGCAGGCTTGACCCTAATAAGGTGATGTAAGGTTAAGTAGATGTCTCAAACACGCTTTCCTTTTTGTAATGCAGATTGTAGACCACCCTTGTTCATTCTGCACTTCGAAAGGCAGGTGTGCTCTTGTTGAGATGTGTAACTCAATGGTGCTTGCATCAGAGGGAGCAGAACGTCCCTTATTAGGTTGCAACCTACCAGACAGCACAGCTGCCGGTTTGCCCAATACATCTTGGGGACATTCAGAAAGCTGACATAGGAATGCATTCTGCCTGCTGCTTACCATTGGCTTACTAGTTTGTAACCTACTTTCTCTTGCTTTCCATTTGCTGGCTTTATTTGTTTTAGGCTGTCCAGCTTGAGTTTGTACCTTCCCTTGCCTAAACTTTAATCACAGTATCCTTCAGAGTGCTCCCTTTCTGTAAACCGGCTTGTAAACCTTGTTCTTATCTTGTCACATTTGCTGTGCAGTCATACATTGAGGTCAGAAGTCAGGTGCTGCCTCCTAAGGGCATTTGTTTACTTTTCTTTCTCAGTGGTAGGGAAGAGTTTTTATTTTTTTTCTAGCATACAACAACATTTAAATGAACTGTATTTCAAAATATGTCAGAATTATGAAAGCACAAATGAAACACATTTTTGTTATTTCTAAAGTGTGTTGGAAACAAATACTTAATATGATCAAAACTATTAAAAAAGTCATTAATATAGGTGATGGAATTTTGCAACATTTTGTCAGTGCATTGTAGGCCTGTGCAAATGTAATGGTTGTTACATTTAAAACATGTTGTCTGTAAGGACAGTGTGCTACCACACTATTAATACTCCACTTCACACCACTGTTCTGTACTCTGCTCAACTCCACTTTACACCACTCCATGCCACTGCACTCTGCACCACTCTACTCTACGCCACTTCATGCTATGCCTCAACTCTACCCTGTACCAATGCGCTCTTCAGTACCCTACACCAGTGCACTCTTAGCTACTGCTGTCTCCATCACTCCATTCTAGGCCACACCAATCTACTCTGCACAGCTCTACTCTATGCCACTGCAAGCCACACTACTGAACTCTATGCCAGTACACTGTACGTCAATGCATTTTACTCTCTAACACTCAACGCTTGGCCTCTGCACTCCATGTCAATCCAGTGAATGCTACTCTGATATACTACACATCTGCAGTCTGCCAAAGCACTCTGCACTACTTTTCACCATAACACTGCCACTTTATGCAACTGCACTCTACTCTGAAACAACCTACTCTACGCTTCTGCACTCTGAGTAACCCCACTGCACTCTACCCCACTCTTCTCTTAACCGACGCACTCTACGCCAATGAACTCTAGACACTGCACTCTATGCATCACTGCACTGTACATCACTGTAGTCTACTCTACACCACTGCACCCTGACACTACTCTGCAACACTGCACTTTCTGTCACTGAACTCTACGCCAATGTACTCTGCACTACTCCATTCTCCATCACTGCAATTTATGGCACTATACTTTACTTTGCTCCACTCTGCGCCACTCCACTTAACGCCTTTCCACTCTAGTATGCGCCACTCCAATCTACCACAATGCATTCTACAGCGCTGCAGTGTACGCCGCTGAATTCAATGCCACTGCCCTTTATGCTACTGTACTCTGCTACACTGTACTCCAGTGCACTGTACCCCAGACCAATCTGCGCCACTCCAGTGTGTTACTCTGCGCGACTCAACACTATCTCTCTAGTACATAAAACTCTATGCCACTCTACTTAATTCTTCGCCAAGCCACTCTACTCTACTCTTTGTCATTTCACTCTACAACACTCTACTCCACTCTTCGCTGTTCTACTCTACAACACTCCACATCACTCTTCGCCATTCCATTCTACAACACTCCTTGTTACTCTTCTCTATGCCCTTTAGCCATGCCGAACAGCAGCTACGCTGGTGGACAACATGGCTAAAACTCATTGGGAAAGCCAATAGCTCTGTATAGACGAGACCTTTTGGCTCTGCCAGTGCTTGTTCCTATTTTTTGTGGTTTCAGCCTACTTGCAGTTGTGGTGGGATACCCATGGGTGAACTGTGAAGGCTATACATTTCTGAAAACTAGACTAAATTCTAAATACAGCAAGGGGTTACACATGTCCCCCTCATTTCTTGACTGGAAATTTCCAGCAGCTGTGAGGATACACAAAATACCTGCCACCCAGTGTTCCCGCACTTCTCCTGATAAATGGTACCTGCCTTGTGTGACTGTGCCTAGGATCTGCAACAGGAACGGATCCAACCAGGGACCATGCCAAGCGGATATGGTCTTCACATGGTCCCTGGATTAACCACATTTTGTTGCGGTGCGAGGATGCTTAATTCATGGAGCACACCAGAAGTCACTGAAGCGCTTCAAAAAGTGTGCATATTTTTTTCTCTTGAGGTGCACCTACAAAGCTCAACATTTGTCATACCTAATGTTTGTGAGGCTGCCAGAAATATGACAGCCCTCACAGGAGTCCTCTCAAACATTTTCTCTATGTCACAGAAAGCTTCCTAGGAGAGCTATATTCAGGACCCCAGGAGGGGTTGTCTCATGCACCTACAGCATGCTAAAAGCAAAAGACTCCTTTTACTGAAATTGATAGCTTTATAGACAATGAAAAAGTTGATAATAAATGTTTATATGTTTTAACATAAATCTTGAAAAGGTTTTTGTTAGAAATTAGGTCTCTAGTGGGCAGTGGTTTACACCCTGTCCAAGTGAGGAGGTTATAAGGTTCAGGAACCTATATGGGTGTGAATTGTTAGAAGTGTGTCACCATATGTATTTCCACGTTTCATTATGTATACATTTATAAATGGGTGTGTGTCTGTTTTTAAAAAAAGTACTTTTCCTTTTTTATAAGTAAAAGCACTGGCTGGACAATGCTTTATTGGGTGATTGCCAGCCTGCAGGCTGGGGTGTTAACACACACCACCTCCCCTAACTAGACCTTGGACTGATCTATCTGACTACCTGGAGAGTGAGGTGCTACAGCTGGGTACTTGATTCCCAAGAGACTGAAAGTTGCAGACATAATTACTTGCGAAGGATTCATATCCTTCCTACTGGCCATTAAAGCTTCTTGGTCATCTTCATGGGTCGACAAATCCATATCAGAAGAGGGCTAGCAATGATTAACTGAAACTATGTATAATGCATAACATTAATTTAGAAGCCTTCCTTCGTGTGAATTTCTGAAAATGTCCATGAAACTATTCACTTTCACAACAAAATACCTGTTATTTTTCGCCAAAAATACTCTGTTTGTTCAAATACCTTGAATCTAACCAGATCCTTAAACTGTGCCCCCAATCTGTTTTGTGGGGATGTTGACCTTTCTGGTCACTGGGATGTGGGTACAAGAGGTATGGACCATTCACATGGTCTCCTATTGCATTGCCACCTTTTCCGCAGAAAGTTACTAACAATTTCTTTATGTTTAAAAGATACTGGTTGACTTAAAGTATGATACTAAAAGATGAAATTATATAAAAAAAGATCCATTGTATTCGTTTTCTAACTTGACCTTTCTTTCTCTATTTACTTTAATTATCAGCAAGGATTCATTTAAATACCCAAAATGTGTTTGAAAGTGATTCACTCTTGTATTTGCTGATTACATATGTACTGATAATGGAATGCAATGCCAGCTACAGGTGATGTCAACAATGTAATTGTCCACCTAGACATGTAATGTAATGGTCATTCCATCAAAAACTTAAAGTGCTAGGTGGCAACAATTGTCTTCTCTGATGGACTTCCGATGGGCCTAGTGTCTATTAAATGTGTTGTAGTTAATTGTGTAGCCTGTAGATAGTTTAATGTGCAGTCCTTATTATTTCAGCCTCTGATAAATTTTTGTGCTCCATGCACATTAAGGCCCCAATTAAGAGTGTGGCGGTCTCCAGACCACCAAACTCTCGGTGGCGGTCTAGCCCTCGCCAATGCAGTGGTCCGACCACCATATTTCAACCCTGGAGGTCGGGCCGCCAGGGAACCGCCAGCTCTGTCAGGATCTCAGATACCGGCGATCTGGAGGTTGGTGGTGGTACTAATCTGCAAGGGCAGCGCTGCAAGCAGAGCTGCCCTAGGTATTACGACCCCCTTCTCTGCCAGAGGTTTCATGGCGGTAGCACCACCATAAAAAAGGCTGGTGGAGAACAGGTGCAGGAGGGACCAGGGGGGCTCCTGTGCAGCCCATGTACTTGAAAGGGGCAGTGCGGGGGACCCCCTGGCCAGCACCCTCACAATGTTCTCTGTCTGCTTTGCAGACAGTGAACGTTGTGAGGGTGCGATTGCACCCTGCAGGCCGCAGCATTGCCGCCGGCTTGATTAAGAGCTGGAGGCAATGCTGTAGTATTTTTCCCTCTAGACCAGCGGGGGGGAAACGCAGGTTTCCGCCCGCTGACCTAGCAGGAAACTTCTAATATCACTGGCGGAGAGGTTGCCACGTAGGCGGCAGCCACCCTGTTAGCAGTTTGGCAGACTGGCTTTCCTGTCCACCAAACTCTTCATAGGGCCCTAAGTCTTGATAGTACAACCAGTTTATTATTTTGGAATTCTTCAAAGAACCTACATTTGAGTGAGAAGCCCACCAGCAAACCCCTTAACCTGATAGCGAGGTCACATTCGGAGCATAGTTGGACATGCACAACTTGGGCCCGATTCTCAAAAGATTTTGCTACAGCTTAATTTTGTAGTACTCCTCACTTACTCTTGAATTCCTGGAGTAGTCAAGGGTACTTTAATTCCAGAAGTAAACCAGGCTGAAAGTTATTTAATAATAAGGCATAGTAGAGTCATTTTAAAGCAGATGAAACATCGACCTATAAAAATATTGCATCCACAGTTTACACTACAACTACATTGTCAAGGTAAATAGACTTGGAGTAAAGAATAGTAAATGTGTACTTCACTGCTTGTACTCACTTTGACTAAATAATGGTAGTCCGTATTATGGAAGCAATGTTTTTGTTGATCTATATTTAGACTAATTTTGTGGCCTATAACTGTGAAGATTACTAAAAATTTAAGGGACACCCGCTCACAGCAAAATCTTCGTGAATAGGACCCTCTCTATATAAAAAAAAATAGAATTTCTCACCTATCTACGTGTCATTTTATAGACATGTAATGCATTTTTTTTCATGTCTGATACCGATGGAGCACGATCCTAGCCACCAGAGCATCAGATCATTTTATGCAGAAGATAACGCTTACAGTAGTTGTAAGGAAAGAGCAAAAGGCATTCAGTAGAAGTAACACAGTGGATTTGTAATGACAAGGTGGGGTGCAGTGGTGGGGTGACAAGGGAAGAGAAGCGTATCTTAATGTGGTACATAGCGCTTCACACCGCACTGCTGCCATTTCTGAGCATGTGAAATAATAGATGTGCTGGCATGGGTGGGGCACACGAGAACCCCTTCCAAGCCTCCTGCTGCTGCCATTCCGGTGAGTTTGTCTGACCATCTGCTGAGCTAGATGACTAGCCCTCACTTGCCTCATTCCTTGGCACCGGTATACTGAGAAGCACCAGTTGATGTATTGGCGAAAATATTCATTTGGAATCCATTTAGAAATCGAGGAAGATGCGAACGTAGATTATCGAGGAAATACAATACTTTAGCTGTAGTTCACACTTCTCGTTGACATAGCCGCCTTTCCTCTGCTGCGAGAAGCCCCTGCCAGGTGCCCGCATTCATCCTCCGCTGCTTCTACACTCTTAATGAATGTCTTTCTGCTGGACGCCTGGCGGGTGAGTTAACACAGGATCACTGGTAGCATCAGCCATCAGCGCCCCTGACAGGAGAGAGTCACAGTATATCAGTAGCGCTATCAGCTATTGCGGGCAGGCTCGGGTTACGAAGAAGACAAATCGGCATTTTGTAGTCTTTTTAATTTGCAACGTTTTAAAGTGTGTAACGTAACAGAGCGAAAACACTTAGTCATGTACAGGAGCCATATGGCTCCTCGCGTCTTCCTGTTGCTGCACAGCCTTCTGGGAGGATGAACTGGCAGGGGAGTTGGCATGAATGGACAGGAATGCGCTTATTTGCTGTCAAATTCAGTTTTGTTTAATGTGCACGGCTTTCAAGTACATTCTACCATGAGCATAAGAAATGAATGGCTTCTTCTGACTCACTGTTGTCCTTTCAGTTATATTTAGAAACGGCTTCTTACAGTGCTTAATTTGTAAATAAAGACGCGCCGGTGCTCAAAGCCCTCCACCTTAACACGCGGCTGCTGCAATTAAATGTGCTAACATAGAATACTGAGGCAGCTAATCCTGAAGTCATCTCGGGCCTCTTCAATACATTTAAAGCCACTCTCTGCCCTTCAGCTCACTCTTGCAGCTTTCTTCTGTCTCCCATTGTGAAGCTTTTTTGTTTTTCTCTTCCTCCGTCTTTCCCACTTGTCTTTTCCTCTCAGTAAATGCTTGAGGCAGAAAAATAAGCGCTGGCCCTCAAAAGCAAGTGCCGGTGCTCAGCACCGAAAATAACCAGCACAAATTAAGCACTGCTTCTTAAAATGTCTTACATCGTAACCCCTCTACTTCATCTAATTTTAACCGTGTGAGAAGCGGTATGTAATTGTTATTACATCTCTTGCACTGTGCCTCTCTTAGTGCACAATCAGCTTTTTACATGGGACAGTATTATCATACACAAATGCCATTGCATTGATTGACAGCCCATTTTAGCAATCGCAAACCATGAAAGACATTGATAACAAATGGGTGAAGTGGTTTGACTCTAAGTCCACCAACTCTTTATTTCTTATTGTATGCTTTTTTAAGAATTGACTGAACTTTACAAAAAAGTGATGGATGGAATGCTTGCACTAATCTCAGCCACTGGTACTTACTCAGGGCTGCCTCCCATCCCATAATTATATTGCCACCATACCACCTCAGTTTGGACCCAATCATATGCAAATCATTCTTGAAAATGCTCAAACATGAACTGCCCAGCCTGAACTGACAGGCAAGGTCCTCCCTCTACCTGAACACAAGCAACCCAAGGCCTGTATCATCCTTATTAGCTGTCATCAGTGGGGTATTGCTTGGTTCTGGTAGCATATTGTGCAAGGCACCCACGTCAAGCCATATTTGTACCAATTGAGAACAGGATGTCTCCTAACTCTTAATGCTGTTTGTAGCTACACCTAAACACTTGTGAAACAGTGGCACTTTACTGGTGGCATTGCATTTAGCTGACCATAAGTCTGACTTCTAAATGAGCAGCAAATTGGGTGGTTTTGTTTTTTTCTGTATCTTGTCATATTATTGTTCCTTCATTTGCCTACAACATGTTGATCTATAATATCAAAACAAAAATGCATTGGCTTCCACATGATGTTCTCCAACTCTGTCACACAACCAGGTGTACTTTAAAAGTAGGCAATTTTATGTTGTGCATTATGTCTACTTATTTTTATAGTGCCAGTTTGATGATATAGGAGTGGTGGCAAGCATGCATATAGGGTATACTTTACACTTTGGCTGCTCTCAAGTGCATTATGTTGGTACTTTTTATGTTGTATTTATATACCACTTTCCACACACCTAAAGTATTTTTCTGAGTGGTCCAGTTGTATTATTTCTACAGTACATAAAGTGATCTAACAAAGGCCCCTGTAGCCCCCGCAGTGCGAGGGCGGGGCTCAGAATTCCATGTGGCCCCATTAGCACAGTACCTGGGTCTGAGAGCTCCTGGGTGAGTCTAGAGGGGGGACCTCCATTTTCTTTGCATGGGGCCCCCTCAAGTTTTTACTATGCCACTGAGTACATATACCCCAGGTGATCAATGAACTGCCCCAATTTTCATCAGGTACTGTGTTTCCTTTTCAAGAGCATAGTTGAAGGATTGTTGTTTGACTGCCCTATGTGGTGTATGCTGTGGGAGGTTTGATGGCAATGCGGGCGCACAGCACATTCAGGGCAACCATGCATAAGTTGAGCGTTGTGGAGAAGTGTGAGAATAGGTGCAGTCAAGCGTGTAGGTACTTATCTGCTTTTGTGTGAGGGAACCTATTGAACATAGAAAAATCTTTTGGTGTGATTCATGAATATTAAGTAGAGCCTACTCAGAAGTAACATGTAAACATTCCAATGGAGGACATGTAAACTAAGCAGAGGAATAGCATATGGCCTACACCCAGAATTGAAAGGTGAGGGAAAAGATATGGGTCGTGGAGGGAAGCCCTAGGCCCTACCTTGCCCTTGTTAGCGCGTCAGACCTTAATAAGTATACTTACAAGAGGACGCAAATAGGTCGATGAACCTTTTGACTCGCAATTAAGAAGTTCTTACCATAGCTCCAGTACATAATCAATAATCAATATGCAATAATCAACAATCGTTAGCAGTCATAAAATCGATAATCAATGGAGTCAATAAATATCACGCCCCATGACCTTTCAGTCATGAAATAACTACACCTTTAGTAAAAGTTTTAGAGTGTTTATTTCCCTATATTAACAATGCTAAGGCCATGTATATTAGTCTCAATATCAAATGAAACACAGAAACAGCACTGGTTGTCCAAAACGGCAGAAAAAATGCAATCTAATCAAAGATTGAACTACAACAAATTCTAAAGTTACAGTGCAAATCAATAGCAGAGTCAGCTGCGTTAACGAGATATAATACATGTAGTTAAGCAGAGAAATCCATCAAGCATTAGTCTCTTTTGTCATAAGTCAGGATACTCAACTATCAACAGATTAGCATCAGCATATTGGACTTCATGCAAAACAATTTAGTAACACTAATTTGGAAAAACATCTAACTATGATTCTATCAAAACAGCGCAGTTGGTACCTAGGAAGAAATGGCAAATATCCATAATAATCTCAGTTTGCCGCATTATACCTATCCTCGGTAGGGGTCAGCAAGCAGAATCAGTCTTCGTCCTCAGGACATCAGTCGCACAGCAAGGCGTCAGGTCTCAGTCAGGAATGTAGGGCAAAGTCATTTAGTATTAAAGTTAGGCATGTCTCTAGTAAAGACGCATAGGAGAATAATAACCTTTTGGTGAGGAAGTATAAGGGCAATTGTCTGTCCTCTCTCAGAATGAGCGTCGTTATATTAAAGTCACTTAAACTATCCCCTAATTTTCTATTGGTCAGTTAATCGTATGTTCACACTTTGTCCAATAACACTACTATACCACATCTATGAATTCTAATATTTCTCCGTTCTCATACTGTTGATTGGTTTGTCTTACAATGTTCTCATCATCCAACTTGTCAGGTAACAATATTGTTGCAGCTTCCACTCTAGTGAGTATCTTCATTGTTCTTGTCCTGGGAAAGTCAGTCTCACACACATTACCTCCCGTCCCTCCCTCGCCTTCCTTTAAACCAATGAGGCTTCCTGCCTCCCACTAGACCCTCCCCTCCCCTTTTAAACCCCCCCACCCCAACCCCTCCTGTTCTTTTTGTCTAGCCCACGCTAGACTTTCCCTTTTCACTTACCTTCACGGCGGGGCCTGGAGGTAATCGTTGGATGCACTCCTCGGGATGCGGAGCTCCGCGAGGTGTGCTTCGGCCGGGCGCGTCTTTTCTGAGCAGGCGGGGCTGCTCGTAAGACGCGTCCTGGGAGTTGGCTGACGGGGTCAGCCGGCTCTTGGTGGCTGGGGCGTTAAGTTCCGGTTTTTCTTCGCCGCGGAGCCACGGAGGGATGCCGAAGAGTGTTTTTTGGTTTCTGGGCGGGTAAGACGGGCGTTCTGCCCGCATTTTGCCTGTAATTCTTGTTTTGTCCCTTATAGTGGATTGGTTCTGGGATTTGTTCCTGGGCCCTGTATATTTGGGTTTTTTGGGTTAGTGCCGGTGTGTTCTGTGGGTGAGATCGTGCCTACAGATTCAGTTAATGGCCGGAATCCAGGAGCTATAGCTCAGTGGCAAGGTCAAGTACCTTTGGTGCAGCAGGATACCTGTGTACGGTGGTACGAATCCCGCCTACGCCCTTAAAATATCTTATAAGGATTATTTCTTCTTCCTCCTCAAGGGAGGGAGGTGCTGATGGCATTTCCACTCCTGGGAGCCCCCAGATTCAGGGTGGTGGTGCTGCGCCCATCATGTCCAGGGAGGAGGTGCAGGAGATGTTCGAGGGGGCTGTTTCCAGAGCTCTTCATGCGGGGATGGCCTGGCCTAGTGGGGCTAGGGCTACCCGTTCTCCTGCAATTGCAGGGAAGTCCTCCTCTGAGAGTGAGGGAGGGGATGCTCCATCTTCGTCCTCTGGGGGTGTTTATGGCTCCAGGGAGGTGATGTGGGTTGTGATGGCGCATGTGCGGGACTATTTGGGGTTTCCTGTGTTTAGTCCTGCCAACTCTGGCTCTCACTTATTTCCACAATATCAGACGCTGTCTGAATTGTCCATGCCTTTTTGGGGACCTGTGAAGGTTATGGTGTTTTGGGAGTGGAGGATGTGGATTTGGCTCAGGTTCCACGGTTCATTCAGATACGTTCTTTACTTGAGGGTGAGGAGGTATGGCCTCCCTCGGTCCTCCAGGATTCACGTTTGGCTACCCTGATTGGCAGAACAGCTGTCAATCCGGAGGATTGTGTGCCTACTGAGGCCACGGCCCGAAGGGTGGACTCAGGGCTTCAGAGGGCTTTTGCGGCTGAGAATCTGGCTCTGAGGGCAGGTATTTCTTCTGCTTATGCGTCCCAGTCGTTGGGGCAGGACTTGGATGACCTGCCAGTGGCTGTTCAGGATGGGGCAGAGTGTTCGGAGCTCCTGGCTGGTATGGAACAGCAGGCCAGGTTGTTGGCTGATGCGTCTTCAGATTTGGTCCGTGCTTTGGCTCTGGCGTCTGGTGCTTTGATTGGGGCCCGGAGGTCCCTCTGGTTCCGTGCCTGTGAGGCCGTCCGGGGAGGGTAGTCTGCCTGGCTGAGACTACCTTTTGAGGGTCATAGCTTGTTTGGGGTTCATTTACCTTCCATGCTTTACAAAGCTTTTAAGGTACGGTAGCATGCTTTGCCTTATAGGCAAGGAGCAATAGCTCAGCGGCTGTGTCATCTGCCTCTGGTGCTGGAAGCTCCCCAGGACAAGGGTTCGTATCCCGCCACGTCTGGTCAATACACATGTTTGGAAGAAGCATTCCCGTTCTTCTCCTAGGCTAGAGGCCAGATCTTTTTCTTTTAGGATACAGCGTTTTCAGCCATGTTTTTCCCCTGAGTTGTCGGCGCCTTCGAACCGGGGTGCGTTCGAGGTGGGGTTCCTGACGATCACTGTGGTCCAGGCGTAGGGCTGGTTGGGGGACGGCTGTGCCCCTTTCTTTCGTCTTGGAAGGAGAGTGTCAGCGAGCGTTGGGTGCTGGACATTGTGGCCAATGGTTACGTCTTCGATTTTGTGGTGATGCCTCCGGTTCGGGGTACGTCCCACTCCTCTGCCGGCTGGAGGGTAGTGGAGAAAGGCGTGGTTGGACGGTATCCGGGACTTCCTGGTCAGGGGGCTGTTGCCCGCGCCCCGCTGGAAGTAAGGGGTCTAGGCACTTATTCGGTCTTTTCTCTAGTTCAGGAAGTATCTGGGGGGTTTCAACCTGTACTAGGTAGGAGGGGGGTGAATGCTTGGATCAGGATGGTGCGTTTCCGCATACTGTCTATTTTGACTGTTTTCCCTGGGTCAGTCACAGGGACTTTCTGGTGTCACTGGTTCTGCAGGATGCCTACCTGCACGTGCCTGTGGCAAGGTCTTCGCGGTGGTTCCTGAGGTTTGCTGTGGATCGGGTGCACTGTCAGTTTGTGTACTGCCGTTCGGCCTCACGTCGTCTCCTCAGATTTTTACGGCGGTGCTGGCCCCCCTGGTGGCTTTGCTACATTCAGAAGGGGTGTTTACTCATCCATATCTGGCCGGCGTTTGATCCATTCTACCTCGCAGGCCCTATTTCAGAGGCAGGTAGCCCGAGTTCTGGTGTTCGGCGGAACCACGGGTTTTTTAATCAACGGGGGGCTATCGGTTTAGTCCCATCCCTGGATCTGGTTTTTCTAGGGTCTCAGTTTCGGACTCTTCTTGGCTTGGTGGCAGTGTCAGTGAAGTAGTTTGTGGTGCTCCGGTCCATGGTGTGGATGGTTGTGGTACAGACTGCCCTCCGTGCTTTTCTATGGTTGCGGCTGCATGGTCGTTTGGTGGTTCTGCGGTGCTTGTTCGGACCACGTAGTGGCCTGGGCTTATGTCGTCCTTCAAGGGGGGGACCTGGTCTAAGGCTTTGTTCAGTCTGGCCAGGATGATTTTTGTGTGGGCTCAGGAGTGGGTTTCTGCTCTCAGGGCTGCATACATTCGGGCATTGTGCGGGCGGATCTGCGGTGAGGGGTGTTACTTTCTCTCAACTTTTCTCCCTCCTGAGTTCACTGTTTCTTCATCTGGTTCGGCTCTGGGGTCTTCCAGTGCTGGATGTGTTCGCGTCCGAGAAAACCGCGTAGCTCGGTCACTTCGGCTCCCGGTTTTCGATGTCCCCAAGCCTGGGAGGTGGACGGGATGTCGTGTCCTTGGACGAGGGGCCTTTTGTATGCGTTCCCGCCGTTTCAGCTACTCAGGCCTTTGCTGTTAAGGGTGCGGCTTATGGGGGACAGGGTTGTCCTGGTTGCTCCCCGTTGGCCTAGGGCGAATTGGTTCCCATTGCTGCGGCTGTGGGCATCCGGTCGGATGTGGCCTCTTCCTCTGTGTCCGTCACCCCTGGTGTTTCCCTGCCTCTCGTTGAGGTCTTGGGGGAGGTTACACTTGAGGCCCGCCGAGGTTTGACAGGTCTGGGGGTGCCTGTGGCTTTGAGTTCTACTTTACTGGGTTCCAGGCGGCGTTCCACTTTACTTTCTTAGGGTAGGCTGTGGAAGTTTTTTTTCTTCTTGATGCTTGAGGCATGTATTGGATCCTACCGGCACGTCTCTCTTTGATGTGATGCAGGTCTTGCAGGACGGTGCACAGTTAAGGTTGTCTGGGGCGTCTCTGCTGGTACAGTGGGTGGCTATTCAGGCTTTTAGAGGTCCGTGGCGCAGCCTTCCGGATAAGGGTTGTTTGTTGCCGGGATTTTTCGGGGGCTTCTTCATTTGTTTCCTCGCCCTGTACGTTCTTTTCCTTCAGGGGATCTTTCTTTGGTATTGGATGTTTTAACGGATTAACCTTTTGAACCTCTGGGGGACTTTGTTTACGTCTTCTTTTGAAGAACCGGGAAAGGCAGGCTCACCTCTCCCAGCGGTGGAGGGGACACCCTAGGCCTTCAGGGTCTCTTACCAGCAAAGAACACAACAGGCGGAGTCACGACTGATGAGGAAGAGAAAAGTTTTATTAGTAAAACAGATAATAGCTCGAGCTGAGCACAGTGTCCCAGGACAGTCTGAATGACTTTCCTACGGAGGCTGGCTGCTTCATTCTGCAGCGTACAATCTTATATAGTTAAGCTGCCCCCCTCCAACCAGGAAGCCACCCCTCCATATCTGGCGAACACAAAAGCTTCAAACAGTTCTCCTTTTAACCCGAGAGCATCCTGCTGACGTACATACATTTGATTAGTCTTTCCTGCTTGTACTCCCACTGTCTCGGGAGTATCCTGCTAATACACGGCAAAGTGACAGTTCATTTGTCAAATGTCAGTCTTATCACAGTTGGTTTGATAATTTACGAGGATATCCCTTGCAGGAGGCCCCTGGAATGCGGTGGGAAGAGGTACAGTTCTGTTCGTGCACAATGATAAGAAGGATACAGCTGTGGCTCGGTATCCTGAAAGTCAGCTTGGTTAGATAAGTGGAGAGGCCCAGAGAAGGAAATGGTTTTACACAAAAACTGAGTTCACAGGGAAGTCAACTTACACAGTTTAAATGAAGAGTCAGCTTTGTCGAGCACATGGCAATATTAATGGAATACGCAGAAATAAAGTCTGAGGCAAACACATCTCGGATTATTATTTAACAATCCCTCCTTTTGCCATTGCGAGGCAAATTTCTGTTCAGTTCACTTCTATCTTTAGAAGCTCATCAATTTGTTGTTGAAGCATTAGTCGCTCTGTATTCTCTTTGATATTGGTGGGTTTGGGTGTTAACATCGAAGCACAGACCCCACACAATGCAGGACCACATTGTACGCATAGACAGCATGTGAAGAATGTGGCAGCTATGATAGCCAGGAATATCAAAACCTTCCAACCCCCGGAGACCAACACCTGCCACAGACCTGAAGTCCAAGACCAAGGCGTACCGTTGTCCTCATGTATAACCGATGCTATTTTATGTAATCTTGAAATGGCTGCAAATACTGAGGGTGAATTATCTGGTATGTAAACGCAGCAGCTGGCCCCTATGATGCGACAAGCTCCACCCCTATCTGCTAGTATGACGTCAAGCACCATTCTGTTCTGAAGAGCTACCATCCTGGTAGCTTGGAGTTCTGCGGTGTTATTGGCAAGTGCTCCAGCTGTTTCATTTATCGTAGCCTCCAAGACTCGCATTAGTCGTCGTATTTGCAGACTGTTCACCGAGGGCCCCCAAAAGGGTAGCAGTCCTTTTGTTATATCCATGAACAGCTGTGCGGAAGTGTCTGTTTGGTCTACAGTATCTCTTCTTTGTCGATGATACGTAGGTGGCTTGTTGAACGTTGGTGGGAGAAGGAAGGCAATATAGCAAATGCCGCTCCAACCAGGTGGCAGCCAGGTGTAGGCCTTACTCCCACATACAAAGTATAGTCCTGTAGGTGCATTGAGGTAAGGGGTGGAGGTGTTGTACGTGATGGTCGCATTACAGACACTGACTCCGACAGGTATGCGTCCTTGTCCGCAGATACAGAGTGGGGCCTGCCGAGGTCTGATAGATATTGTTTTTGGTTTCATGGAGACCGGACCAAATGTATATTCCATGAGTGGATAGCGGGGCAAGGTCATGATCCTACGCATTGTTGGAGAATCCGTACAATTGCACGCGATGTGTATCTTGGCTTGAAACTGAAGGATAAAGTCTTCAAAGAGTGTGTTGTTCGTTATGATACCAGGTCGTCTCACAGGCCTAGAACCGGGTAGGGGGGTCTGTATTGAAACATTGGACATTAAGGAACAAGTGTAGGCAGCCGTTACAGGAAAGACTGGAAACTGAAATGCATGAGCAGCCGTA
Source organism: Pleurodeles waltl (assembly GCF_031143425.1). Lineage (NCBI taxonomy): Eukaryota > Metazoa > Chordata > Amphibia > Caudata > Salamandridae > Pleurodeles > Pleurodeles waltl. Next base: position 63,536,024 of record NC_090439.1, on the reverse strand, counting down.
TGAGGAAAATGACCACAAACCCAACAGTCTGTCAAGTTTGTAACAAGTTGATGTTGATGTAGCATCTGGATGAACGTATTATTGTCATATTCTTGTCTCCTGGCATGTATCTCAGGTGGTAGAGATACATGTGTATGCATGGGCGCAGACGTTGGTGTAGGAGGCTGTCTTTTCTCTGTAGCAGTGTGGATGGTCCAGCCAATGCACGCTAATATGACAAGAAGCACTACAATTATCGCCAGACACGTTGTACGTGGACCAAACAATTTTTTTAAATGTTTAATTTTTCTCAGTTTCTGTCTCTGTACGTTCTTCTCGTAATCTGAATACATAGTCCTTTTCCTTTCTCAAGTCTGCTCTTCTCACTGGCAGTGATCAATATCAAATTTAGTTATTCAGTACCTGCGTGCCACCCAGCCTCCCCTAGGTGCTGCCCGTGACTGGTGGTTGCTCCACCGGTGGGTGATTCCAGCAGTCCTATTGACACTCTCTGGTCCGCCACACCGGACAAAATCACGGCCCTGCAGCGAATGTTTGGCTGGATGCAACAGGTAAACGATGAATCATCTATTCAATGTTGGTGACGTTTGCAGAGGTCATATCTCGCAGAACCAGGCTCAGTCTGATCCGGAAACAAGGGAACAACTGGAACACCTTCAGGTGTTGCTCCCCGAAGGACCGAATCACTCTCTTCCTGGGTGGCTGTCCACTCTATCTGCGCGTCACTGAAAGGAACAAAAGTGGGTACTTTCTCGCATTCGTCGTCACCTTGACCCTCTTTCACCCACTGATCGTATGGTAAGGGCAAAGGTACCCTTTTGCAGTGTGAAGCGTGGATCCAATTCTTTGCTCCCTCGACTTTCACAGCAGTCCTGGTAGCAAGGAGTACTTGGCGAGGGCCTTTCCACCGGGGCTCGAGACTCTTTTTGCGCTGGAAATTCTTGGTGAGGACCCAGTCACCAGGCTCGATACAGTGGCCTGGAGTAAGAGGTAATGGTGGCAGAATATCCTTCACCTGCTGATGAATGAGACGTAAAGAGTTAGTGAGTTCATTGAGGTAATCCATCAATACAGGGTATGGTAAATCTGAGTATTTCTTTGGCCTTGGAACTCCCCACACATTAGCCGGTCTCCCCATGACCACTTCATATGGCGAGAGACCTGACTTGGAATGTGGTGTAGCCCGAAGTGACAACAGGGCCAGGGGGAGAGCATCAGGCCACGATATGCCTTTGTCAGCACATATTTTGGACAACTTCAATTTGAGTGAACCATTATATTTCTCAACTAGTCCTGCAGCTTGTGGATGGTTGGCAGCATGGAATTTCTGTCTAATTCCCAATCCTTCACACACCTTTTTCATCACCTGACCTGTAAAATGGCTGCCATTGTCTGACCATGCAATTCGAGGCATTCCAAACCGGGGAAAGAACTCTTTCAAGAGTACCTTAGCAGTTGTGAGGGCTGTGTTGTCCCTTGTAGGATAGGCTTCTACCCATTTGCTAAACATGCAGACGACCACCAATACATACTTCAAATTGTTACATCTTTCCATTTCGATGTAATCCATCTGTATACCTTCAAATGGATAATCAGGGGGCGCGAAATGGCCGGGAGGTACTTTAATGCCCTTGCCAGGATTGTGTTGCATGCAAATCATACAGTGTTTAACCAACTTCTCAGCTGCCTTTGGAATATTTTTGTTGTACCAGACAGGGGCAAGAAGTTTGCATATCCCTGCTGGACTGATGTGTGCTGGACCATGAGCCATTGTCACTACAGGAAGGACATACCCATCAGGAAGCATCCATCTCTGGGCTTCTGACAAGTCTGTCCAACACCCTGTTTCTTCATTAAACCTCTCGTGTGTCTCCTTCCATGATGCCAATTCAACTTCCGTCGCTTCTGCCTGTATGCTTTTCACACTCTCTACCGTGTCCTCAAACATCCCGTTATCTGGGACCCATCTGGCCGGTCCCGCTACATACATCTGGTTTTTCGTCTGACGTGCTGTTTCCTTCGCTACCTGATCTGCAAAGGCGTTCCCTTTCCCTACGTGATCAGTGATCTTTCTGTGTGCGCTGCATTTCACAATGGCCATGGTCCGTGGCAGGGCTAGAACGGAGAGCAGTCTGTGTATTAACCCCCCATGTTGTATGTGGGTGCCGTGTGATGTGTGAGAGCCTCTTTCCGCCCACAATCTGCCAAAATTGTGTGCCACTCCAAACGCGTATTGACTGTCAGTGTAGATATTGACATCTAAATCTGTGCTTATTTCACAGGCTCTAATCAGTGCCACTAACTCAGCCGCTTGTGCTGAATTATGTGGTATCCGACGTGCTTCAACTACTGCCGTTAGTGTTGTGATAGCATATGCAGCTGATGTGGTGCCATCAGGTAATTTGAGACATGAACCATCAATGTACAAGGTGCCTTGGGGGTTACTTAGAGGCGTGTCTTGCAGATCTACCCTTCCTTTCGTTTCCTCCTCTGTCCTGATAATGCAGTCATGTGTATCAGTATGTGTATCTTCAGAGCTTTCAGTCAGGGGTAATAACGTTGCGGGATTCAAGGTAGTGCATCTTTTGACGGTGATGTGACTGGCAAGAAGTGTTAACTCATAACTGGTCAGGCGGGCATTTGTAAGGTGTTGTGTCTTAGTTTTGTTAAGTAGGGCATCAACGGCATGTGGGACCAACAATAATAATGAAGTATCCATAACTATTCCAGCTGATTGGCGCACTGCTACTGCGGCTGCAGCTACAGCCCGTAGGCAGCTTGGAAGAGCCCTGGCAACAGGATCCAGAAGGGCTGAAAAATAAGCACATGGTCGCTGTTTGCCACCATGTTCTTGTGTCAGGACTGAGAGAGAGCAAGCGTTATGTTCACTTACAAACAATGTAAAGGGCTTATGATAGTCAGGCGTGCCTAACACAGGGGCTGAACAGAGAGCGTCCTTCAAATCTTCAAAGCTGGACTGGCATTCAGTATTCCAGACAACGGTGTCCGGGCAGTCTTTGTGGGTGAGTGCTAAGAAAGGCTTGATAAGGAGAGAAAAATTAGGTATCCATTGGCGGCAAAAAGATGTGATGCCAATGAATCCCCTGACCTCCCTCTGTGTTGTGGGGACAGGTATATTGCGTATGGCTTGTACCCGGGCCGGGGTAAGTGTACGTCCCTCCTTCGACAGCAGGTGACCAAGATAGGTAACCCGCTGTTGACAATACTGTAATTTAGTGAGGGATACTTTGTGATGGTGTTGGGATAGATAAGTGAGAAGTGCAACTGTGTCTTTTTTGCAATTTTCTTGGGAGTCAGAAGCAATAAGGAGATCATCAACATATTGTACCAGGGCGGAACCAGCGGGGAATTGAAAGGAATCCAGCTGTCCCTTGAGCACCTGGCTAAAAACACTGGGTGATTCCGTGTACCCCTGAGGTGCGCGACAGAACCGAAAACTGCGACCGCCCAGGGAGAATCCAAAAATGTGTCTGCTGTCCGGGTGAATGGGTATGCTAAAGAATGCATTCTTGAGATCAATTACAGAGAACCAGGTAGCAGTGGAGGGTATCATTGTTAGGAGGGTGGTAATGTCGGGTACAACAGGGAATTGAGGCTCCACTACTTTATTAACTGCTCGAAGGTCAAGTACAAAGCGTAGGCCGGGCTGATGGAAAGAATCAGCGGACTTTTTGAGTACTGGGAGTATGGGGCTGTTACATGTATTACCTCTGGTCTCTTCAACAACCCCTTTATCAATCAGCTGCAATATAATGTCCTTGAGGGCCTGTTCAGTGTGATGTGGTAACTTGTACTGTGGCAGACGGGGAAGTAGTGCATGCTCTTTTAACTTGATGGAGAACGGGGGAATATCAAGGCAGCCCACATCTTCATTGTTTGAAGCCCAAAGTGTAGCGGGGAGCATCTCTAGCTCAGGCGGGAGTGGTAACGCTATGAACTGGGTGGGTGTCACGTGAGGACCCATGGTGACGTACACGCCATCAGGGGAACAATATATAGTGGCGTGTAATCTTTTCAGTAAATCGAGACCTAGCAAATTTTCACTACAACCAGAGGTAAGTATTAGAGGAGAATCAACAGTGTAGGGACCAATTGTGAGTTCCAGTGGCTTGGATACGGGGTTAATCACTGGGACGCCTGAGAATCCTACAGACACGTTAGTATTGCTGGACAAAGGGACCCCAGGGACCGCATCCTTCATAACAGAACTCTTAGTGGCTCCAGTGTCAATTAAAAAATTCTTAGAAGTACCATCTAGTTGTACTTCTACATGTGGGCCATTCTGTTTAACTGGGATTGGGACGGGTCCTATCCTCCCTTGTCCTAAGCTGTCCTAGCAGGAATAGAAGCCCTGACCTTCTTCCGGATCATAATTATCATTATAATACTGGCGTTGGGCAGAACTATTGTCAAAGTAATTTTCAGCGGCTGCTATATTTTGCTGTTGATGGGCTCTATTAGGTCCCTGCTGTGGGGGACCTCCCCGTCCTCTACCTCGGGGTGCTCCACGGGGCGCTCCTCTACCTCTTGTCTGGGGCGCAAACCCGTTTTTATTTGGGCAATCATTTTTCCAATGACCTTCCTCTTTACAATAGGCACACTGATTGTAGCTCAGGGAATAGCGGGGCTGATAACTGTTGGGACCATTATTTTGGTACTGAGGTCCACGGGGAATTGACCTATTCTGGGGGTACGCCTGCTGTACTAGAATTTTAGTTTTTAACTCTTTTGTTTGTTTGTCTTTTCTGTCCTTCTCTTCATGAACCCTATTCTCGTAATATTGGGCCATATTAAGTATCTCAATGGGAGTGCTTGTCGACCAGGTACTCTCAGTCAACCGAATTTTTGAGGCCACCTCAGGTGATATGCAATTTACAAATTTATCTACAAACAGCCGCATACCACCTTCGGTAGAGGTGTCTTGTCCACTAAAGTCAGTGTATGCCCTTTCAAACCGAGAGAAAAAGTCAGCAATGTGTTCGTCTTTCTTTTGTTTACATGTATCTATTCTATCCCAGTCTACTAATCGCGGGGGCAAGGACTTCTGTATAAGCGTAAGAAGTCTGTCAGGGAGAGCTACTATTAGGGCTCCCGGCTTGTCACCAGGCTTCCTGTCTTTGTCCTCGTGGTCCAGTTGATCCCAGGTACCGCCTAGCTCAACAGGATAGTCTTTCTGTATGATAGTCTTCCAGATATCCTGTGGTACAAGGGTACCAAACAACATTTTAATGTCCATGAGAGTCAATATTTGTGGACTTATTATTTGGGAAAATTCTTTATAGAAGCCGGCAGGATTCTTGCGTGGGTCAGGCAAGTGGGCTTTTAGCGCTAGGACCTCTGTTCTATCCCATTGCTGGTACACAAATTGTTGTTTCCAGTGAGCGGGCACTACCGCGGCACCCTCTCCTGTGGCTGGAACGTAGCTGGGTGGGACTTCCCTTAAGGGGTGCTGTGTTGTGTGAGTGGAAGGAATACGTGAAGGACTGGGTGAACCTGTTTCTTTATCCCTCTTGTGGTGGTATTTCTTCCTATAACTTAACAGCTGACGGAGGTAGTCCTTAAGGTCCTTTCCCTGATGATAGCCTGTGGCTACCTCCTGTTTTATTCTGAGTACTTGCAAGGGGGGATTGCTATCTAAATTTTCGTCCCATTTTTCCATTAGTATCTCACACATACGTTGTATCATGTCTGCCTGTTGTACTGCTTGAAACTGAGCAAAATTCTGCCAAATAGTCTCCAGGCTTGGCTGTGTTAAGATATCTTTATGCAACATTGTGTTAATTTTCCTTTCTTCTGTCAGTTTATTGCGTCGTGGACGTCCTGGGGGAGGTGATATTGTGAGGCCATCATCGTCTGAGCTCTCGTCTTTTATTTGTAGCAAGGGGGCTGAAGCGCTTGGGGAGTCTGACCTGGGGGTCACTGGAGCTGATGCTGGGGGTCTCTGGTGTTCAGATTGTGGTGGTAGGGCAAATGTTACTGCATTCACTGGTGAACCTAATGGCTGGGGCATCTGAGCAATTGGGGGTAAAGCTGGATATATTGTTGGGGTATAAACAGGGGGGCAGTCTAGGACATCTTGCATGAGAGGATCCTTTTCAGGGTCTCTTTTCTTTTTTTCAGGTGTTTGTTGAACCACATATATCCTGTCTGTATCTAACTGGTGTCTTCTATCTATCTGGGCCCATCCCTGCTCTGCATTCTGCCGGTCATATTCTTGGGCTTTCTCAGCATCTGATTTTGCATTATGTCTCTTAGCATCCTTTGCTGCTTTAATTCGTTTTTGTCTACCCTCTTTCTGCCATAACCTGAGTGAATCAAACATACCAGGCCTACTTTTGGTTGCAAATAATCTTTCTTCTAAAAAATCAATTTTCAGTTCATCAAAAGTCCCATGCAGTGGCCACTGTAATTCAGCACTATGCCTAGTCTTTTTACGCCATATGTCAGTCCATATTATACTTCCCACCCCGTGTTTTACATACATTTCATGGCAAGGAGTTCCAATTGGAGGAGCCGGACAAGACTCCTCCAAGCGGGAGTCCGCTTGACAACAAAAACAGCACCATTTCCTTAATTTACTGAATGCCGGCATTATTTTAAACAGACAGTTGTAACTTAGTATCAGTGGATGGAAAACAGAAACAACGGAAGCAAATATGCAATCTATATATTATGACAGTTAATTATTTTACAAAACATCCACTGACTTCGGTCTTTGCAAAGATCGAATGACACCTACCAGACAGACACAGAAAAGACAGGGGTTAACCCTGTCCTTACCTTACTCTTGTCTTCCTCCTCAGTCAGGACTCCGAACTCAGGGCCAGCTATGTCAGGAACTCCAGTCAGGGCAGAGCCGCCGGCGCCCGTTGAGACAAAGAGGGGGGAGCACCGCTGGAGTACCGCAGGTCCACGAGGAAAAAGATACTTCCCAAATCAGTTGTGGGGCGCCCCCTTTGGTAGTCCTGCAGTGAACCTCCTCCTCCTTCCGAGCAGACGGCGGGTGCCACTGATGGAGTCCCTGTTCGGGCGCCAACTGAAGAACCGGAAAAGGCAGGCTCACCTCTCCCAGCGGTGGAGGGGACACCCTAGGCCTTCAGGGTCTCTTACCAGCAAAGAACACAACAGGCGGAGTCACGACTGATGAGGAAGAGAAAAGTTTTATTAGTAAAACAGATAATAGCTCGAGCTGAGCACAGTGTCCCAGGACAGTCTGAATGACTTTCCTACGGAGGCTGGCTGCTTCATTCTGCAGCGTACAATCTTATATAGTTAAGCTGCCCCCCTTCAACCAGGAAGCCACCCCTCCATATCTGGCGAACACAAAAGCTTCAAACAGTTCTCCTTTTAACCCGAGAGCATCCTGCTGACGTACATACATTTGATTAGTCTTTCCTGCTTGTACTCCCACTGTCTCGGGAGTATCCTGCTAATACACGGCAAAGTGACAGTTCATTTGTCAAATGTCAGTCTTATCACAGTTGGTTTGATAATTTACGAGGATATCCCTTGCAGGAGGCCCCTGGAATGCGGTGGGAAGAGGTACAGTTCTGTTCGTGCACAATGATAAGAAGGATACAGCTGTGGCTCGGTATCCTGAAAGTCAGCTTGGTTAGATAAGTGGAGAGGCCCAGAGAAGGAAATGGTTTTACACAAAAACTGAGTTCACAGGGAAGTCAACTTACACAGTTTAAATGAAGAGTCAGCTTTGTCGAGCACATGGCAATATTAATGGAATACGCAGAAATAAAGTCTGAGGCAAACACATCTCGGATTATTATTTAACACTTTCCTTAGCGACGTTCTTTTTGGTGGCCATTGCTTCGGCTCACCGTTTAGGAGAATTGGGGGCCTTGGCCTGTTCCTTTCCTTTTTGGGATGTTTTTCCGGATCGGGTGGTTCTGGTACCTTCTTTTATCCCGAAAGTCGATTCTTCTTTTCATGCTCGCCAGGAGGTCATCCTTACTTCCTTTTGTCCGAATCCCGCTTTGGTGGGGGTGGTTCGTTTGCATTTGTTGGATGTACGCGGGACTTTGTTGGAGTGCCTGAGGGTGGTGGCTCCTTTCCGTAAGGGTGTTTCGCTTTTTGTAAATTTTGGGCCGGCCCGTAGCGGCGATGCCTTCCACGGCTTCCTTGAGTCGGTGGGTGTGATCATTGATTCTGTTTGGTTTTTTCCTTGATGGGGGTTGTTCCTCATCAAGGAGTTCGGGGTCGTTCTACCAGGGGTATGGCGGCTTGGGTGGCAGAGTCTCAGGGGACTTCAGTGGTGGTAATTTGCAGGGCCGCCACTTGGGCCTCGCCTTTGGCGTTTGTTCGGCATTCTGGCCGGTCGGACTTGGGTAGTTTGGAGTCGGTATTGGTTCACCGTGCCTTGTCCTCTATGATGTCTTAGGGGTGGGGTTTTGGTGGCCTTTGTGCATGATATTGAACTTCTTGCAACTCAGTGTCCGTCTCCTGTGTGTTTCTTGCTATGTCTCATTGGTTTAAAGGAAGGCGAGGGAGGGACGGGAGGTAATGCGTCCATTTTCTTGCGATAATGGCATTACTCCTAGTCCTACTCCCTCGCCTTCCTTTCCGTTCCCTCCCGCCCTCCCGGTACGGACTGTCTGAGTTGCTGCTTGGGCTTGGTTTTTGTACAGGAGGGGGTAGGGGTGGGGGGGGGGGTTTAAAAGGGGAGGGGAGGGTCTAGTGGGAGGCAGGAAGCCTCATTGGTTTAAAGGAAGGCGAGGGAGTAGGACTAGGAGTAATGCCATTATCGCAAGAAAATGGACGCATTACACATAAGATGTGCTTTAGAAAGAGCATCATCTCCTAGGTGTCGGTTATCATGAAAAGCTTCCGTTAAGCACATTTAAACAATACAATAGACATTTCATAGTAAATTCACTTGTCAGCATTTTTATTAAACGCTAAGAATACAGCTTCTACATGAGGCCTGGCAAAAATAGGCCAAGTCACTCACTAAGTTAAGGCCTATAATTTATAAAGCTAAAGCATACGTCATAACCCTTAATACAACATATTACTGCATTAATTTAACATATATTTAATATTTCATAAGTATTAATCATTGTTTAGTCCATTTTGTTGTCATTGATGGCCATTCTTCGAGGTCACATTTTCAATTTTGTGCATTATTTTTTCTGCATAATTTCATTTTCTACATAAACTCATTATTCAAAATACATACACATTCATTAATAACTCTTATTAAAACACCTGCGCTAGCACCCTTACACGCCCAAACAGGAGGACCCCACATGAAAACGCGCTTAACCAGGATGACCTGAAGGAAGAAAGGAGGACGCCGCTAACCTGGGATGAATTATAAAGTAGGTTTAGAATGCCCGAAACTGCACCTGTGATGCAAGAATGGGCTGTCTAATTAAGACCTTTGCTGTCCATGAGGCCGGTGAGAAATAAAAAGGATAGCGATAGACTGATGAGGTCTAAGAAATCCTTCTTGGGGTGTTGGGGGTGGGGGGGTGGCAGGGAATGGAAAAAAAGAGAGAAAGTGAAACATTCTCTCTCCTTTCCATCAATAATGTTAGCCATCAGACATTGAGATAAAACGCCTAGTGGGTTTAACAATTCACTTTACAGTACCTATAATTTTATAGAGCACCTTCAAATACAGTGCAGTGCAGCATTTCATGATGGGGAGAGATGAAGACGTGTTGATTACAGGGTTACTGTTCTTGAAAGTTGTTTTCTAAGCAGATGGGGCAGCAGGCATTCGCCTTGGTGTTATTGGGCAATTATTCTCTGTAGCTATAATTCGCTATTTGAAGAGTTGAGTAGTTTGAAAAGGAATTCCAAACTCCGTTCAGTAGTAGGGCTTAAAGGAAGCAGCCCATGCCATGGAAATAGGTTTCTAGGCTACCTTAACAACAGTAGATTGTATCTAGCGTGTACTTGTCCTTAATGAGCATTTGAAACTGTTTGACGATGCGGAAAACCTGCTATGGTCGTAAAACAAAACAAACAGTGGTTGCATAAAAAAGCATGAATGTTTTCTTTCCAAGCATCCTTGGGCTTACCTGCATTTCTTAATTTGAAATCGAGAGCTCAGGCCAAAGAAGACGAGTACATGAAAGAGAAAACAAGGCCTCAGCATGTGACATGCCCTATGCCGGCTTTTTAGGTCTGTCAACAGATCCTTTGCTTATAATATACATGGAGTGGGCTTAAGGTCCCTTCCCTCCAACAGTTGTTTTTCTTCGACCAGCCTCTTTCAGCTCTTGGCTTGAGACTTAGTCAAGCACACGTTCCTCAGCCTAGTGGACTATTTGCCAGTCATGTAATGCTACTGGCTGCTTAAGTGCATCCATCCACCTCCATGCCAGTTGTCACATTCAACAGCATGATGGACTCCTTTTGAACAATTAACCTCGTAGTCCTCTCCTGCCACCTCCCGCATTTGTGCAACACCACAGCATATTAAACCAATACCTATTGGCCTTACCAGGGCTTGTTCTTCTCCCTATCTTGGTTTTTGAAAAGAGACCAGTAGTCCAGGCAATTTGTATTGATTTCCCCCTACCCTTCCTCTAAACGACATTTTACACTTGGAAAGCTAGAAGAAAGGTTCTTTGTGTATTTAGAGATATTCTGTTTCATAAAGAAGGTTGTCACTGAGCTGAGATCAGGACATAGCCAAGGGCATTCAGGCTGTTGTAGTGGCACTGCACGGAGAAACAACGGTGTGTGGAGGGAGACAGTGGGAACTTAAACTGCGGCTGTGTATACATTTTTTTGTCTGCCTGGGAGCAGCTTAGTCTTCTGAGGTATGTGCCTAAGGGTGTGTGGCTTGCCTCTGTCCATTCTTTGTATCTAGTCTATGTTTCAGGGATAGTTTTACATGTACTACATTTGCTGTGTGTGGTTCTGGACGGGAAGTTGCAGTGATGGTGCCTCTGCTGTACTTGTTCTGTGGTCAGGTGGGGAAAATTGCATTCCAGGAGCCCATTTTGTACTTTTGAGTAGCCCTTGGGGAACATGCGCTCTACAAGTTGCCTTGTACACACCACATCGTCCTTGAGTAATCTGCTGAGCAAGCTAGGTCCCATAACATATCAATAAGGGAGCTGACTGGGGAATCTTTATCCCATGTCTCTTTCATAGCAATAAGTGAAATGTCTGTATTTGCATCGCTTGAAGGGTTCATCATTTGGCATTAAGAACATCTAACGGTCAGACCCATACACTGCGGAAACACTCTTTGGCTTTGCCAACCTGGGTAACAAAGATCCCAGCACTGGTTTAGTTCTACCAACTAAGAATAAATAGTCTGCAGGAGAGAGGTGACCCTCCTCCGTCTTACAGTGAGAATTGAGCAACTAAAGTGGCTAATGCCATGGTGGAACTGGTAGTAGTATGGCCTCCCTATGATCCTGCCTAAGTCAGCTGCCACAAAAGGTTGTTTACAACTATTATTACACAAGCATCAAACATCTAGTCAAGTGGATTGGCTCAGTGTGTACAGTCGCAGCTCGCTCCTATTTAAAAAGGCAGGGCAGGTGTGGCGCGCGGGGAAGAGGGGGGAGTGGGACATTTAATAATATATATTTTTTTTAAACATACCTCCTCCTCTGCCGCCACTCCTCTGTCCCTTGTCGCTGGTGCTGCAGGCACAGGTTCTCAGCCTGCCCTGCGCCAATCCTGACACTGCTCAAAGCAGCAGCAGGATTGGCTGGGAGCGCCCAGCCAGGGCATTCCCAGGCAAACTAGGAGCCTGTGCAGGCTTTCTCTGGGCTGAAGAGAGCCAGGGGCACATGTGTGTTCGGCTGGCCCGGAAAAAGCCTACAGTGCATGCGCTCCTCCGCCCTTATGGTGGAGCCGCCCCTGAGTGTTTAGCCTTTTACAAAATGTTATGTAACATTGGTACTTTACTCAAAATGATGAAAACGAGCAAAGTTTGAGATCCATCTGATTGTCTTTCTCGCTATTAGAGGCCTTTGATATACACAAAATAGAAGAATACTAGAACAAGAGGTAGAAGAATACTAGAACAAGAGGGTAATCATGCTACGTTAAATAATTAAAGTACCCACCTTCATACTTTCCTTGCTGCTTGCCTCTCATGTTTCTAAGTGCATCCTCCAGTCACAGGTAGCCACCGACATCCTGAAAAAGGTGCAGTGTTTTTTTTTTTTTCCCTCTACAGATTTTCTAATTCTAGAACTCTAGCTTAAGAGGCTACTCCAGAATACAGTCTGTGCCAAATATCAGTTCAATCCATTTCAAATTTGTGAGCAAGTTGTTACAACCCGGATCTTTACCCTGCATGCTTTTAGTCTATGAGCATTACACGGTGTTGACCTGTACAATACATTATAATACCAGGCAGGGCTCTACAACGCATGTCTTTTGTTTTTATCCCATGTTGCAAAGTCTGATAGTAAGGGTGATTCCATAAACCCCTTTTTTTTGTTTTCAGGTGGGGGGTGACCCTCCAACCACCCATTTTTTGTTTTTCAATTAATGCTTCTTGCATCACCTTACCCAGGTCCTTAACTTTAAAATCACCCTTACCTCCTTTTACCTGTATTCGCCCCTTCATTCTAAAATCACCATTATATCTCTTTGCCTCTACCTACTTCCAATCCCTAAAATCACCCTTTAATCCCTTTACCTCCACTAACCTCTTAATTCTAAAATCACCCTTACCTTTACATTTAAAATGGTTGCCTACTTCGGAATAACTGGCGTAGAATGAATTTTTGGTTGAAAATGTAATGTGAAAGTATTAACTGTTTGGTGTTACATGGCAAATCATCAGCTTCAACAATAGTTAAAATTGGTGAATATACAATTGTAACATACATTTATTTATACAATAATTTATATGCAGAAAAAGTATGACTAATAGCACTTTATACTATAGTCTGAAATGGCATCCTGAAAGTTTAGTTTTCTCAGAGGTTTTGTTTGAATGTCCTATTTCTCTGTTATTGCGCCATCACTTTAAAAGTAATGAAATGCTGTCTACCTTCTGACCCGTTAACAAGGCGATTATTCTCTAAAATACATTGGGCTGCTACCAAATAAATCACCGAATCACACCACACAGTCAATCAATCAGTTTCTAAAAAGCACAACTACTCACCTGTGAAAGTGTTAAGGCGCTGGTAGTGGGTCTGGGCCTCATTCGAAGAGCCATGTCTTGAGGTTCTTCCTGAAGATGGTGAGTGATGGGCTTTGTCTGAGGTGCGTGGGCAGGTTGTTCCAGCTCTTAGCTGCGAGGAAGGCAAAAGATCTTCCTCCATTGGTGGTTTTTCAGATGCGTGGGATGGTGGCTAGCGCCTGCTAGGCGAAGTGGAGGGGTCTGGTGGGGTTATGGAATGAGATACAATGGTTCAGGTAGGCTGGTCCGATGTTGTGAAGGGCATTGTGCTTGCCCCCTGCTTCTTTTTCAAACCTGGTTAGAAAAGTAGAGCTTAATTTAATGACCAAAATGATGAATATTCAATAAGTAGAAGTGGAGATATGCATTTTTAAGGAATAAACTTAGTTTTAGTGCTTAAAAGCATAAAGCATCAGCAGGGACTATCTGGTCACACCAGACCAGTTAAAATATCAAAATTCAGGCTGACCACGATGCAGCATTGATTGGATACAGGGACCAGACGTGGCCTGCTGAAAATAGTACCTTGGTTTGGAGTTGTATCGACGTTGAAAACAAGAGGTGAGGAGCAAAGGAGGCGATGAGTTGGTTTTGATCCCAAAAAAGGTGGGTGATGTGTTGGCTCTGAGCTACCCAAAGACAGGGATGCATTGGGAATGGAGGTGATGCGTTGTGCAGTTGGCAGCGCAATGTTCCCGATCCTCGCAGCAGGGTCAATGGAGATGCGCCGGTTCCGAGCGGCGGAATGGCGTAGATACATAAATTTTGGACTGGAGCAGCACTTTATACCCACTTCCAAGGGCCCATGATTGGATTGGCACCGCTTGACAGGCAAGACTCTCAAATGTCAGTGTGCAGGTGCTCTAGGTGATGAGTTTGAAGACTTTTGTGTGCCGGACACCTTGCAAGCCAGCAAGTCCTTGGAATCACTTTGGTTCTGGGTTGGAGAGATTCAGGTCTCACTACCAGGCAAGGAGGGCAGCATGTCAGCACAGCAGAACAGGAGTTCAGATGGGTCCAGCAGATTGCCAGTCCTTTCAGCAGCACAGCAGCCCTTCTTACTGGCTGTCCACAGGTCCAGAAGTGTACTAAGTTGGTGGTGTCATGGGTCCTGTACTTATACCCAGTTGTGCCTTTGAAGTGAGGGAGACTTCAGAGAGAGTTCTTTGAAGTGTACACAGTCCCTGCCCTCCTGACCTGGCTCCAGACTCACTACAGGGGGCACTACAGAGGGGTATTCAGCCCTTTGTGTGGGGACAGGATATTGCCTATTCAGATGTAGGTAGCCCAGGATGGCCATCAGGCTGTGGATGGCCCTTCAGTCACACATAAGCTCCCTTTGTGTATGGCTGTCTAGAGGGAATGCACTAGCCCAGCTGTCACCCCACTGCAGATATGTATGTATGTATATGCTGCAGGCCACCAGTAGCATTTAATTTGCAGGCCCTGGGCACAGGCAGTGCACTGAACTAGGGACTTAAAAGTAAATTAAATATGCCAATTGTGTATAAGTCAATGTTACCATGTTTTAAGCAGAGAGCACATGCACTTTGGCACTAGTTAGCAGTGGTAAAGTGGCCAAAGTCCTAGAGCTATGAAAAATTAAGACAGCAAAACAGGAGGTCTGAAGCTAAAAAAGTTAGAAGAAAGCACACCAAGGATGCTAGGTCTAACACAGCATCTTTTCTTCAAGAATAAAATAAAAATTGATTGGTTATGTTAAGTAAAATATATACCCTTTCTCTATATATAATGAGGTGCATGCTTGAGCAATTTTCTGCTTAAATGTTTGGTGCATGGCAATATGCAGGGATTTGATTGTCCTCCCACTATTGACTTAGTTGCTCTATTCAATCACATTGCATCCCACTTACCTGCGGCCTGTCAGCGCTTCTTGCCATGTGTGTTCTAAACCAGATTTTCTCTGTACATAGCTTGGTAAATGACAAATCCTTTGCTGTGTCCCAATTGACACTGCTGGCTTGCTGTGTGTGCATGGAAGCCCTGCTCTACTCCGCAGACCTACAAAACATTCAAAAGCAAGATTAAAATCTGTTTTTGGGCGCAAGCTGGCAATAAAGTCCACACAGGCTCCAACAAGAAGTGGCAGAAATATTTATCGTGCTCCTCCAACCATGCATTGGCAGTCTTTTTTTTTCCTTTCTTTTTTTAATTATTTATTCAAGCTGTAAGGCTGCGGAAACCAAAGAGCCTATTTTGCAGGTGAGCACTTTGAATTCTCTCTTAAGAAGCATGAATGACTGTCTTATTACCTCAGAGCACTGTTTCTTGGCCTTGTGTGAAACCAGCATTAAAGGGAAAGACACTCCATCCACAAGGTTCCTTACACTTTACACCTCTTGTCCTCCTTTGGTCTTTCTTTTCTGTCTCTCCTATACCCGATTCCCCTAGGCGACCTTATGGTCACCAAACACACTATGCAAGTCACCAACATAACATAAAAAACACTATTGTATGAGGTTAAACACATGCATTCATCATGCATGCCTTTACCATGTAGATGCCCTTACCACACCAGGGATGTGGCACCTTGGACATATTGTTTGGGGTCAAAAGGGACAAGGTTTCATGTTTATTTTGTCATTGGGACAAGTAGGCCCAACCCCCTGCAGCACAAACCCTTTGGCTGCCAATTTTACAGAGAAGGGAACTGTCTGCAGTTGAAGTAATATGTGTCTATATGTTAATGCTGTTCAAACCTGTATTTATGGTTCATTAATTAAAAGCCTTCTTTATTATGGTGAGCGCTGTAAATAAACATTTTACGGTCACACTACACTACTGACAGTGATTCCAGTTTATTAAAAAAAAAAAAGTGTACACACTTTTGAAAGGTTTAACAATCTGTGGCTAAGCATAAGGCTCCCAGAATACTTTCTGATTAGATGCAAATGTTTGCAGAAGCTTGTAAGTAAGAGTGTTGTTTTTTTTTTTGCTTTCAAAATAAAATGTTCAGTAAAAAATACAAGTAGGGAAAAAAAAAAAGTTTTGCTACTATGATTTTAGGTGCTATTTCTTTGAAGTGTAATTTAATGAAATGTGTTGCTAGTATTTCCAAAAAATATTCCTAATGGGAAACATAGAAATAAACAAGCGCTGACAAAGCCAACTTACCTCACATTTTTTGTGAGTCTTTTGATTTCGCCATTGCCTGTCTTGTTTTGACATGGCTTTTGTAATACTTTATTTTTGTGGGAGCTGCCAGGCCCTCACCATTGTAACAAGCACTGGCATAAAGGAAAAAAAGGTTTTGGTCTCAAAAAGCACACATTGCCACCAATGGTGTAACAAAGGCCCCACAGCTGCCCTCCGGGGGGGGCCTCAGCACAGCACCTGCCCTGAGTGAGTCTGTAGGTGGGGCTCCATATTCTTTGTAGGGGGGGGCCCATCCAGTTTTGCTACGCCACTGATTGCCACAGTGGTTCCTGGCACTATAGTAGTAGCCCCTGCATGATCCGAGAGGCTATTATCAGAGCATAATGAGATTGCTGCTGTAATTTGTCGCCACGCTACATGACATGAAAGGAACAAGTAGATTTTTTACTGGACAAGTAGATTTAAAAAGCAACCTGTCCCATGGACAAGTAGATATTTTATTAAATTCCACACCCTTTACACATAGCAAGTATAAGAAGGTAAGTTAAACTCCTAAACACACAGACACATATATACATTTTTTTTTTGGGGGGGGGACCCAAGCCCCCCTTTTTTTTGTGTTTTTTTACTCCTAACCTGCCTTTACAATTACCTACCCCTAAATTTACTCTTTACCACTTCCCACCCTTAAACCGTAAAATTACCCTTACCTCTCTTTACCCCACCCACTCCTGAACCTAGAAAGTACCTCTTTATCACCCTTTACTAATGCCTACCCTTAACCCTAAAATTAACTTTACCACCACTCACCCCTCATCTCTAAATTTACCCTTACAACCCTTTAATACTACCCACACTAAATTTAGCTTTGTGCATACCCTAAATTTAGTAGCCTTGATCTATCTATCTATCGTTCACTTTATCTATCTATCGTTCGATTGATCTATCTATATATCTATATATCTATTGTTCTATTGATTTATCTATCTTAGTAGGTAGTTACAGTTAGGACCTACTTTCCATAGGATAAGCTTTTGTTTGTTTTCCCAATAACTTTGGCACCGTTTAATGAATCCTCACAATTTTTTCAAAACTAGTTTGCCACTCACTTTAGCTGCTGTCTTCAAAGTTTTAGGGTGCTTTGTCAAGCATAGACTGAGAAAAATATGGAGGGGTCCCAAAACGCTTTTTTTCTCATGCAATTTCCAAAGGGGATTTTTAGACAGGACTACGGCCTGAACCACTGGACGGAATTACACTAAATTTGGCATAAAACTAGATCTGGGTCCAGAAAACGTGCTTTTTGTAACTTGGCGTAAATCTCTTCAGTAGTTTCAGAGATATTAAAGGGAAAAGGTCCCAGGGTCAATATTTAATAAATAATTTGGGAAGGGAGGTGCATGTGCCCCCCCTCCCCATGGCCAATCTTGGCCCTAGGGACTGTCACCTCCCAGGGGCAGGCCAAAAGCATACATGGTGGAGTGGGGCCGCGTGGCTACCCTCCAGTGGGGGTTTACAGCCCCAGGGACCACCACCTCCTTGAGGCTGAGCCTTAAAATTAAGAGCGGGGTCGCTCAGACCCCCCAATATGTGCATATAGGGACTGCCCACCCCCCCTCCTGAGCCATTTGACCCTCG
This sequence comes from Pleurodeles waltl, assembly GCF_031143425.1. Lineage (NCBI taxonomy): Eukaryota > Metazoa > Chordata > Amphibia > Caudata > Salamandridae > Pleurodeles > Pleurodeles waltl. The sequence continues at coordinate 63,518,122 of NC_090439.1, read as the reverse complement.
GGACCTCCACCTCATCCGGGCTCAGCCATATTTGTAAGTGGGAGTGAGGCTGCGCTGAACCCCTCCCATGTAGTTTTTGGCCCCGGGGATCACCACCTGCCTGTGGCGGGCTGATTTAAAAATAAAAAAATAAATAAAAAGGGAGCAGGCAGTGTGCCACCTTAACCCCCGGGGCCATCAATAGCCCTGTGGACTCCCACCCCCCAGGGCCGCCTTCCTATGTCCTGAGGTGCCCACCTTCGGGACATAGTTGTTTGCTATCACTTGATCTATTTTTCCTGTCCACTGCTAAGCCCAGGGAGGGGGGACCACACGGTCCCCTCCCCTTTCACAAGTTTGTTGGGCCCTGGGGAATGGGATCCCCAGGGCCAAGATTGGCCTGGGGGGAGCAAGCGATACCCCCATCCCCATAATAACAAATTGTCGGAGACCCAGATAATGGGGTCCCCGGGCCAAATTCGGTCTGGGGAGGGAGACCATGCCCCTCCCCCCCACCCCCGACAAAAAATCCAGGGTTGGGTGCCTATGGAAGGGTTGGATGCCTATAGGGAGTTGGCTGCAGGCCAGGCCCTGTGACCAATCCCTGGGTTCACAAAGGCCAAAGTCTGTGCGTGGTGTGGAGTTGGGTGCCTACAGGAGTAGGCCGCAAGCCAGGCCCTGTTGCCAATCCCAGCTGTGCACGGCCTAAGGACATGCGCTTCAAGAGTTGGATAAATGTAAGGTAATTTAATATTACTTAACGTTAGAAAAATCCTAGAGATTCCCTGTAAAACCAAAGGTACAGGGATGTTATAGTTAGATTTTACACACACAAAACCATAGCAATTTTTATCTCGAGACCTTATAACCTGTGCTCTAAGATAACTACAACTTGCGCCCTTGCTATGCACTGCTGCTTAACCCATATAACCCATATATTACATCAGTAATGGCATCTTCTTGGAAATGATGTATAATATAACTCCAACATTTTCAATAAAATTATTGATGAGAACCCTGTGCATGGCTGGGGTGCGAGTATAACCTAATTATAGCATCACTCTAACCTTTGGTTTTTAGTGGAAATATATAAATATATATTTATATCACAAAGATGGACACGTCCAAGGCCCCTGGCTTCTTGCATTGGCTCCTCATGTTATGGGTGACAACGCCCATTTGCAGTATTCAAACAAGACGATTCTTCTATAACAAAAGAAGCAGGGCACGAGCACTGTGTGGTGTAAATGGGTGATTTATTTGGTTGCAGCCAGACTACCCAACACATAATCAGAACTTGTTCAAATTATGGGTAATGATGACACCTTGTAGTATCGGGGATGGAGCAGTAAATTGATTTTAATCAGCCTAAATATACCGCTAGCTCTCAATCCAAATTCGATCCATTAGGGCTCACGGTGTTGAAATCAATTATATACTGTGACTCTAAGCATCTCAAATCAAGAATTCTGTTACTCCCTCTGATATTGTTATTGTATCGAATACAGTCATTTGCAGTTACCTTGTATCACTAGAGTAGAAATCCTTACAATTCACTGCAATGGGATATTGCTGATCTTGATTGACTATGGCTTTAAAACCCTTTTTTGCCTTGTGGATAGTACTTTCTATGTAGTACTTGTTATAGGTACTTTTTAAGCCATGTATACAAAAATCAGAATTGCAAGTAAAATGTTTTCGGATTTCAAATTCTTTTTTCACCATATGGAGTTTGAAGTTTATTGATGCTGCTCGGTTACTTCAAACCAATTCAAGATTAAAACACTTTAAATACAATTGAAAAGCAATTCAGTAGCAGTAATTCCATTTGCCCGTTACGAAAATTAAGAGTGAACCGTTGTAAATAAAATTGCTTAAGGATGCCATCTTTAATATAAAGAGCATTTCATAACCTAAAAGTGTGTAGTGACCGACCATGTAAGTTCAAATCAATAAAATACATACTAAATGGTCCTATGTATGCATATGAACCTTGGAGTGGAACTAAGCAGTCTTCGGCGCTTGGCTGTCCTTTACAGCTATAGGTCCACTAAGGAAATTAGGGTTTTCAGTTTGTTCATAAGCTCTCTCCCTCTTTTTGTCCCTCTTTTTATGCTAAATATTTAATAAAGTCATGGGGTCTCTAAGGGTATAAGAGTGCGGAGATGATTATTTCATTAAAATATAGTTTCCCAATAACAAGAGAAGTGCTTATAGTCAGGGCGGAAATCTTGTGCCCGCGCTGCTAGTGGTCAGGTTTTCCAGCTCTTCTTAATCCTATTACGGTCACGGTTTTTGTGATCATATTCTTACATAAGACACACAAAAAAAGGGGAGCACACTGCCTCACACTCCAGCATAAAATAGCCCCTATGCATCATGGTAAATGCAGTCATTTGATTTAAAGATAGAGAAATTTTTCAAAAAGTCTTTCACCTCAAGTAGGTGCCGCAAGTGCCGTATCTCTGGACATGTGTTTCTGGCTTTCGGCCGTCATCAGCAGAGAGAAAATATATCTGAAGTGGTTGCTTGAAGTGCCGCCGAACGTCTTCACAGGTTTTTGTACCACTCAGTAGGCGAACAGGTGCATCACCAGAGCTCGTCAGCTCGTAGGCTCACGGGAGCCGTCAATTAGACACACAAAAAAAGGGGAGCACACTGCCTCACACTCCAGCATAAAATAGCCCCTATGCATCATGGTAAATGCAGTCATTTGATTTAAAGATAGAGAAATTTTTCAAAAAGTCTTTCACCTTAAGTAGGTGCAGCAAGTGCCGTATCTCTGGACACGTGTTTCTGGCTTTCGGCCGTCATCAGCAGAGAGAAAATATATCTGAAGGGGTTGCTTGAAGTGCCGCTGAACGTCTTCACAGGTTTTTGTACCACTCAGTAGGCGAACAGGTGCATCACCAGAGCTCGTCAGATCGTAGGCTCACAGGAGCCGTCAATTAGACACACAAAAAAAGGGGAGCACACTGCCTCACACTCCAGCATAAAATATCCCCTATGCATCATGGTAAATGCAGTCATTTGATTTAAAGATAGAGACATTTTTCAAAAAGTCTTTCACCTTAAGTAGGTGTAGCAAGTGCCGTATCTCTGGACACGTGTTTCTGGCTTTCGGCCGTCATCAGCAGAGAGAAAATATATCTGAAGGGGTTGCTTGAAGTGCCGCCGAACGTCTTCACAGGTTTTTGTACCACTCAGTAGGCGAACAGGTGCATCACCAGAGCTCGTCAGCTCGTAGGCTCACGGGAGCCGTCATTTAGACACACAAAAAAAGGGGAGCACACTGCCTCACACTCCAGCATAAAATAGCCCCTATGCATCATGGTAAATGCAGTCATTTGATTTAAAGATAGAGAAATTTTTCAAAAAGTCTTTCACCTTAAGTAGGTGCAGCAAGTGCCGTATCTCTGGACACGTGTTTCTGGCTTTCGGCCGTCATTGCTGCACCTACTAAGGTGAAAGACTTTGATTACTTTTGATAATGTGAAATGAATCTGACTGCATTTACCAAGATGCATTGGGGCCAACTTTTCGCTGGAGTGTGAGGCAGTGTGCTCCCTTTTTTTTGCACTGTGTCGAATGACGGCTCCCTTGAGCTAACGGGCTGACGAGCCTTGGTGAGGCACCTGCGCACCAGAGTGGTACATAAACCTGAGAAGACGTTTGGTGGCATTTCAAGCAACCCCACAAAATATGCTGCTCTCTGCTGATGACGGGCGAAACCCAGAAACACGTGTCCAGAGATACACAGCACTTGCTGCACCTACTAAGGTGAAAGACTTTGATTACTTTTGATAATGTGAAATGAATCTGACTGCATTTACCAAGATGCATTGGGGCCAACTTTTTGCTGGAGTGTGAGGCAGTGTGCTCCTTTTTTTTTGCACTGTGTCGAATGACGGCTCCCTTGAGCTAACGGGCTGACGAGCCTTGGTGAGGCACCTGCGCACCAGAGTGGTACATAAACCTGAGAAGACGTTTGGTGGCATTTCAAGCAACCCCACAAAATATGCTGCTCTCTGCTGATGACGGGCGAAACCCAGAAACACGTGTCCAGAGATACACAGCACTTGCTGCACCTACTAAGGTGAAAGACTTTGATTACTTTTGATAATGTGAAATTAATCTGACTGCATTTACCAAGATGCATTGGGGCCAACTTTTTGTTGGAGTGTGAGGCAGTGTGCTCCCTTTTTTTTGCACTGTGTCGAATGACGGCTCCCTTGCGCTAACGGGCTGACGAGCCTTTGTGAGACACCTGCGCACCAGAGTGGTACATAAACCTGAGAAGACGTTTGGTGGCATTTCAAGCAACCCCACAAAATATGCTGCTCTCTGCTGATGACGCGTGAAACCCAGAAACACGTGTCCAGAGATACACAGCACTTGCTGCACCTACTAAGGTGAAAGACTTTGATTACTTTTGATAATGTGAAATGAATCTGACTGCATTTACCAAGATGCATTGGGGCCAACTTTTTGCTGGAGTGTGAGGCAGTGTGCTCCCTTTTTTGTGTGCATATTCTTACATAACGTCCCATAATGATTTACTTTTTCTAATCGTGAGTGTAGGATGATTACCAAGATATTTTGAAAGGATCTCATCTGTTTTTAAAACACGCCATTGTTTTCTATAGGTTTGACTTATTTATTGTGCTTTCTTGTAGGTAGTACTTAACCCTTGCTACTGTTGTCTGTATACTGTTAACTGGCGTCACCTCTCTTGAAACTGTGTGTGTGTGTATATGTTAAGTATATGTGGTAAATACACAAATCATTTCACCTGCGTGCTTAAGGCATTGTGTGGTAATGGGGTCGTGTGGCACCAACTTGCCCTGGTAACCGAAGCACGCTGATACCCTGTTTCTTTGTCTATGCCTGGCAACATGTAGTTTGCATGCATTTAAATTATATCCCCAGTGAGATTTAGCAGGCAACGACGTTGCAAAAGAACACTTGGCGAGCGCGCCCGTGACTTCTGAGCTAGAAGTTATTAGCTTCCTTATTCTTAACCTTTCCATGCTTGCGATGTTTTTCCTCCCCATTTTGGCCTCTGCACGTGACTTTTACTCATAAACGGAAAGCCCGGGTTTGTGCGCACCCAAGAAAACACGAAGTGAGAAACAGCAGAACTTCCTCCCCGAGGTCTGAACCAGTTGAGCCGGATGTCGTGCGCTTGGCCTGTTTACTCTGCAGTGAGGAAATGATGGTCCAACTCCAAGAAGGCTGTGATTTATTACATTTTGGGACAGTTTTGAAATTCGGCAAGTTGGCCGCCACTCTTTGAGAGTGCAACGAGGTGGGAAACATTAACAGCCAAACTGAAAATAGCTCAGTCTCCTTTCGCAGAACAGCACACAGGCAGCTTTTCTCTCACTATTGTTTCTCTTCCAAGCTGGGTCACTTTGTGCCTTGCGGGATAGGTTCTGTGAAGTAAATTTTCAAAGCCTGACCCCCAAACTGGCAATTTGCTGTCTTTGCATCGTTTGCCCAGTTATAGGTTCTCTAGCAAAACGGTTGACAGAACACACAAATCATTCTGCTGCTGTGCATTCGCAGTTAATGCACATTTAATGCAGCTATGAGGCAGAGAAAATGCTCTTAAGTAAGAAAATATTTGTTACCGTTTTTTCCAGCATTTCCATTGTAAACAAGATTTAAGCGACATAAAAATAAATAAAACAAACAAGGAAGCTTGTCAAGCAGATGGTACTTCCTGCCTGGCTAATTTGCAAAATAACTGAACTCAGGAATTACTCATTACACTTACCTATTTAATGTATTTATGTATTATTAATTTAATAAAGACTTTCATAGAGTGCCACTATCTGCCTCTTGTTTGCTTAACCCCTTCGCTGCCAGGCCTTTTCCCCCTCCTGTGCCGAGCCTTTTTTTGGCTATTTGGAGCAGTTCGCGCTTAGGCCCTCATAACTTTTTGTTCACATAAGCTACCCACGCCAAATTTGCGTCCTTTTTTTCCAACATCCTAGGGATTCTAGAGGTACCCAGACTTTGTGGGTTCCCCAGAAGGAGGCCAAGAAATTAGCCAAAAAACAGTGAAAATTTCGTTTTTTTTTAAAAAATGGGAAAAATGGGCTGCAGAAGAAGGCTTGTGGTTTTTTCCCTGAAAAGGGCATCAACAAAGGGTTTGCGGTGATAAAATCACCAGCTTCCCAGCTTTCAGGAACAGGCAGACTTGAATCAGAAAACCCAATTTTTCAACCCAATTTTGGCATTTTACTGGGACATACCCCATTTTTACGATTTTTTGTGCTTTCAGCCTCCTTCCAGTCAGTGACAGAAATGGGCATGAAACCAACGCTGGATCCCATAAACCGCAACATTTCTGAAAAGTAGACAAAATTCTGAATTCAGCAAGGGGTAATTTGTGTAGATCCTACAAGGGTTTCCTACAGAAAATAACAACTGAAAAAGAAAAATATTGAAATTGAGGTGAAAAAAACATCAATTTTTCTCTAAGTTTTACTCTGTAACTTTTTCCTGCAATGTCAGATTTTCGAAAGCAATATACCGTTACGTCTGCTGGACTCTTCTGGTTGCGGGGATATATAGGGCTTGTAGGTTCATCCAGAACTCTAGGTACCCAGAGCCAATAAATGACCTGCACCCTGCAGTGGGTTTTCATTCTATGCCGGGTATACAGCAATTCATTTGCTGAAATATAAAGAGTAAAAAATAGCTATCAAGAAAACCTTTGTATTTCCAAAATGGGCACAAGATAAGGTGTTGAGAAGCAGTGGTTATTTGCACATCTCTGAATTCCGGGGTGCCCATACTAGCATGTGAATTACAGGGCATTTCTCAAATAGACGTCTTTTTTACACACTGTCTTATATTTGGAAGGGAAAAATGTAGAGAAAGACAAGGGGCAATAACACTTGTTTTGCTATTCTATGTTCCCCCAAGTCTCCCGATAAAAATGATACCTCACTTGTGTGGGTAGGCCTAGCGCCCGCGACAGGATATGCCCCAAAACACGTGGACACATCACAGAAAACAAAGCTGTTTTTAGCAAAGTGCCTACCTGTAGATTTTGGCCTCTAGCTCAGCCGCCACCTAGGGAAACCTACCAAACCTGTGCATTTCTGAAAACTAGAGACCTAGGGGAATCCAAGATGGGGTGATTTGTGTGGCTCGGACCAGGTTCTGTTACCCAGAATCCTTTGCAAACCTCAAAATTTGGCTAAAAAAACACATGTTCCTCACATTTCTGTGGCAGAAAGTTCTGGAATCTGAGAGGAGCCACAAATTTCCTTCCACCCAGCGTTCCCCCACGTCTCCCGATAAAAATGATACCTCACTTGTGTGGGTAGGCCTAGCGCCCGCGACAGGAAACGCCCCAAAGCGCAACGTGGACACATCACAGAAAATAGACCTGTTTTTAGCAAAGTGCCTACCTGTAGATTTTGGCCTCTAGCTCAGCCGCCACCTAGGGAAACCTACCAAACCTGTGCATTTCTGAAAACTAGAGACCTAGGGGAATCCAAGATGGGGTGATTTGTGTGGCTCGGACCAGGTTCTGTTACCCAGAATCCTTTGCAAACCTCAAAATTTGGCTAAAAAAACACATGTTCCTCACATTTCTGTGGCAGAAAGTTCTGGAATCTGAGAGGAGCCACAAATTTCCTTCCACCCAGCGTTCCCCCACGTCTCCCGATAAAAATGATACCTCACTTGTGTGGGTAGGCCTAGCGCCCGCGACAGGAAACGCCCCAAAGCGCAACGTGGACACATCACAGAAAACAGACCTGTTTTTAGCAAAGTGCCTACCTGTAGATTTTGGCCTCTAGCTCAGCCGCCACCTAGGGAAACCTACCAAACCTGTGCATTTCTGAAAACTAGAGACCTAGGGGAATCCAAGGAGGGGTGACTGGCGGGGCTCGGACCAGGTTCTGTTACCCAGAATCCTTTGCAAAGCTCAAAAATTGGCTAAAAAAACACATGTTCCTCACATTTCTGTGGCAGAAAGTTCTGGAATCTGAGAGGAGCCACAAATTTCCTTCCACCCAGCGTTCCCCCACGTCTCCCGATAAAAATGATACCTCACTTGTGTGGGTAGGCCTAGCGCCCGCGACAGGAAACGCCCCAAAGCGCAACGTGGACACATCACAGAAAACAGACCTGTTTTTAGCAAAGTGCCTACCTGTAGATTTTGGCCTCTAGCTCAGCCGCCACCTAGGGAAACCTACCAAACCTGTGCATTTCTGAAAACTAGAGACCTAGGGGAATCCAAGGAGGGGTGACTGGCGGGGCTCGGACCAGGTTCTGTTACCCAGAATCCTTTGCAAAGCTCAAAAATTGGCTAAAAAAACACATGTTCCTCACATTTCTGTGGCAGAAAGTTCTGGAATCTGAGAGGAGCCACAAATTTCCTTCCACCCAGCGTTCCCCCACGTCTCCCGATAAAAATGATACCTCACTTGTGTGGGTAGGCCTAGCGCCCGCGACAGGAAACGCCCCAAAGCGCAACGTGGACACATCACAGAAAACAGACCTGTTTTTAGCAAAGTGCCTACCTGTAGATTTTGGCCTCTAGCTCAGCCGCCACCTAGGGAAACCTACCAAACCTGTGCATTTCTGAAAACTAGAGACCTAGGGGAATCCAAGGAGGGGTGACTGGCGGGGCTCGGACCAGGTTCTGTTACCCAGAATCCTTTGCAAAGCTCAAAAATTGGCTAAAAAAAACACATGTTCCTCACATTTCTGTGGCAGAAAGTGCTGGAATCTGGGAGGAGCCACAAATTTCCTTCCACCCAGCGTTCCCCCAAGTCTCCCGATAAAAATGATACCTCACTTGCGTGGGTAGGCCTAGCGCCCGCGACAGGAAACGCCCCAAAGCGCAACGTGGACACCACCAAAATTTTGGAAGAAAACAGAGGTGTTTTTTGCGAAGTGACTACCTGTAGATTTTGGCCTCTAGCTCAGCCGGCACCTAGGGAAACCTACCAAACCTGTACATTTCTGAAAACTAGAGACCTAGGGGAATCCAAGATGGGGTGATTTGTGTGGCTCGGACCAGGTTCTGTTACCCAGAATCCTTTGCAAAGCTCAAAAATTGGCTAAAAAAACACATGTTCCTCACATTTCTGTGGCAGAAAGTTCTGGAATCTGAGAGGAGCCACAAATTTCCTTCCACCCAGCGTTCCCCCACGTCTCCCGATAAAAATGATACCTCACTTGTGTGGGTAGGCCTAGCGCCCGCGACAGGAAATGCCCCAAAGCGCAACGTGGACACATCACAGAAAACAGACCTGTTTTTAGCAAAGTGCCTACCTGTAGATTTTGGCCTCTAGCTCAGCCGCCACCTAGGGAAACCTACCAAACCTGTGCATTTCTGAAAACTAGAGACCTAGGGGAATCCAAGGAGGGGTGACTGGCGGGGCTCGGACCAGGTTCTGTTACCCAGAATCCTTTGCAAAGCTCAAAAATTGGCTAAAAAAAACACATGTTCCTCACATTTCTGTGGCAGAAAGTTCTGGAATCTGGGAGGAGCCACAAATTTCCTTCCACCCAGCGTTCCCCCAAGTCTCCCGATAAAAATGATACCTCACTTGCGTGGGTAGGCCTAGTGCCCGCGACAGGAAACGCCCCAAAGCGCAACGTGGACACCACCAAAATTTTGGAAGAAAACAGAGGTGTTTTTTGCGAAGTGACTACCTGTAGATTTTGGCCTCTAGCTCAGCCGGCACCTAGGGAAACCTACCAAACCTGTACATTTCTGAAAACTAGAGACCTAGGGGAATCCAAGGAGGGGTGACTGGCGGGGCTCGGACCAGGTTCTGTTACCCAGAATCCTTTGCAAAGCTCAAAAATTGGCTAAAAAAACACATGTTCCTCACATTTCTGTGGCAGAAAGTTCTGGAATCTGAGAGGAGCCACAAATTTCCTTCCACCCAGCGTTCCCCCAAGTCTCCCGATAAAAATGATACCTCACTTGTGTGGGTAGGCCTAGCGCCCGCGACAGGAAACGCCCCAAAGCGCAACGTGGACACATCACAGAAAACAGACCTGTTTTTAGCAAAGTGCCTACCTGTAGATTTTGGCCTCTAGCTCAGCCGCCACCTAGGGAAACCTACCAAACCTGTGCATTTCTGAAAACTAGAGACCTAGGGGAATCCAAGGAGGGGTGACTGGCGGGGCTCGGACCAGGTTCTGTTACCCAGAATCCTTTGTAAAGCTCAAAAATTGGCTAAAAAAAACACATGTTCCTCACATTTCTGTGGCAGAAAGTGGTGGAATCTGGGAGGAGCCACAAATTTCCTTGCACCCAGCGTTCCCCCAAGTCTCCCGATAAAAATGATACCTCACTTGCGTGGGTAGGCCTAGCGCCCGCGACAGGAAACGCCCCAAAGCGCAACGTGGACACCACCAAAATTTTGGAAGAAAACGGAGGTGTTTTTTGCGAAGTGACTACCTGTAGATTTTGGCCTCTAGCTCAGCCGGCACCTAGGGAAACCTACCAAACCTGTACATTTCTGAAAACTAGAGACCTAGGGGAATCCAAGGAGGGGTGACTGGCGGGGCTCTGACCAGGTTCTGTTACCCAGAATCCTTTGCAAAGCTCAAAATTTGGCTAAAAAAACACATGTTCCTCACATTTCTGTGGCAGAAAGTTCTGGAATCTGAGAGGAGCCACAAATTTCCTTCCACCCAGCGTTCCCCCACGTCTCCCGATAAAAATGATACCTCACTTGTGTGGGTAGGCCTAGCGCCCGCGACAGGAAACGCCCCAAAGCGCAACGTGGACACATCACAGAAAATAGACCTGTTTTTAGCAAAGTGCCTACCTGTAGATTTTGGCCTCTAGCTCAGCCGCCACCTAGGGAAACCTACCAAACCTGTGCATTTCTGAAAACTAGAGACCTAGGGGAATCCAAGATGGGGTGATTTGTGTGGCTCGGACCAGGTTCTGTTACCCAGAATCCTTTGCAAAGCTCAAAATTTGGCTAAAAAAACACATGTTCCTCTCATTTCTGTGGCAGAAAGTTCTGGAATCTGAGAGGGGCCACAAATTTCCTTCCACCCAGCGTTCCCCCACGTCTCCCGATAAAAATGATACCTCACTTGTGTGGGTAGGCCTAGCGCCCGCGACAGGAAACGCCCCAAAGCGCAACGTGGACACCACCAAAATTTTGGAAGAAAACAGAGGTGTTTTTTGCGAAGTGACTACCTGTAGATTTTGGCCTCTATCTCAGCCGGCACCTAGGGAAACCTACCAAACCTGTACATTTCTGAAAACTAGAGACCTAGGGGAATCCAAGGAGGGGTGACTGGCGGGGCTCAGACCAGGTTCTGTTACCCAGAATCCTTTGCAAAGCTCAAAATTTGGCTAAAAAAACACATGTTCCTCACATTTCTGTGGCAGAAAGTTCTGGAATCTGAGAGGAGCCACAAATTTCCTTCCACCCAGCGTTCCCCCACGTCTCCCGATAAAAATGATACCTCACTTGTGTGGGTAGGCCTAGCGCCCGCGACAGGAAACGCCCCAAAGCGCAACGTGGACACATCACAGAAAATAGACCTGTTTTTAGCAAAGTGCCTACCTGTAGATTTTGGCCTCTAGCTCAGCCGCCACCTAGGGAAACCTACCAAACCTGTACATTTCTGAAAACTAGAGACCTAGGGGAATCCAAGATGGGGTGATTTGTGTGGCTCGGACCAGGTTCTGTTACCCAGAATCCTTTGCAAAGCTCACAATTTGGCTAAAAAAACACATGTTCCTCACATTTCTGTGGCAGAAAGTTCTGGAATCTGAGAGGGGCCACAAATTTCCTTCCACCCAGCGTTCCCCCACGTCTCCCGATACAAATGATACCTCACTTGTGTGGGTAGGCCTAGCGCCCGCGACAGGAAACGCCCCAAAGCGCAACGTGGACACATCACAGAAAATAGACCTGTTTTTAGCATAGTGCCTACCTGTAGATTTTGGCCTCTAGCTCAGCCGCCACCTAGGGAAACCTACCAAACCTGTGCATTTCTGAAAACTAGAGACCTAGGGGAATCCAAGATGGGGTGATTTGTGTGGCTCGGACCAGGTTCTGTTACCCAGAATCCTTTGCAAAGCTCAAAATTTGGCTAAAAAAACACATGTTCCTCACATTTCTGTGGCAGAAAGTTCTGGAATCTGAGGAGGGCCACAAATTTCCTTCCACCCAGCGTTCCCCCACGTCTCCCGATAAAAATGATACCTCACTTGTGTGGGTAGGCCTAGCGCCCGCGACAGGAAACGCCCCAAAGCGCAGCGTGGACACATCACATTTTTTCATTGAAAACAGTGCCTACCTGTAGTTTTTGGCCTGTAGCTCAGCCAGCACCTAGGGAAACCTACCAAACCTGTGCATTTCTGAAAACTAGAGACCTAGGGGAATCCAAGATGGGGTGACTTGAGGGGCTCTGACCAGGTTCTGTTACCCAGAATCCTTTCCAAACCTCAAATTTTGGCTAAAAAAACGCATTTTTCACACATTTCGGTGACAGAAAGTTCTGGAATCTGAGTGGAGCCACAAATTTCCTTCCACCCAGCGTTCCCCCAAGTCTCCCGATAAAAATGATACCTCACTTGTGTGGGTGGGCCAGGTGCCTCCAACAGAATAAGGCCCAAAACTTGTAGAGATACAGGGGATAGTACTGCGAGTTTATAAGGACATATTCTTTTATACATCTTTAGACTGACTCTGCTTTGGGGTCCCACATACGTGAGGTGTCATTTTATTTGGGAGACTGAGGGGAACACTGGGGAGTAGGAATTTTGTGCTGGAGTGGTGATCGTACGAAGAAAAGTCAGGAAAATATGCTTTTTTTAAGCACATTTTGAGGTTTACAGAGGAGTCTGGGTAAGAAAATGTTGGGGGATCCACGCAAGCCACTCCTCCCTGGACTCCTTGGGGTGTCTAGTTTTAAAAAATGTCTGGGTTTGGTAGGTTTCCCTAGATGAAGGCCGCACACAGGACCAAAAACATAGGTGCCCTCTCCCCCCCCAAACACAGGTAGTTTTGTAATATATCGTTTTGATGTGCCCACATACGTCCGTGATGTGCCAAACACTAAAATTTTGAAAAGAAACACACTTAGGTTATGTGAAAAAGACCCCTCACCCACCAACCAAGTTGGTGGCATGCTTCATCATCGTGGTCCCACCTGAGGCACCTAGCGTGTCATAGGTGTGCTGCGACGCCTGATTACAGCGGAGCAGGTTTGGTCATTTTTACCACACATACTGGTTGGATTTGGCACGAGGGGGAGTGATGGTTCAGTGGATCAAATTTTACTAACAAGAGCTTTCACAAAAATGAAAAGCATTGTTAGTAACTGAAAGGCAAAAAACTGAACCAATGACTCACAGCTCGTGAGCTGTAAAGCCGCGACAAGGCACCAACCGCTTTACAGTCCATTCACACAACTTTCATACATGACACACACAAGGCCATTCACACCGCCAGCCACGGGCCCAGCACATTACAACACTCACATCGACAGACAGCGCCACTCAAGGGCCCATCACTTACATACGCCCACATGCCTGATACAACAATCACACCAGCTGATGGGAGTGTGTGGACTGGTGTTTGGCTGGCAGTGTGTTGCAGTAGCCAACATCAAGTCAATATGTACAGTCTCAGCCAAGCCCCACTCCACACACAATGGCATCATATATATTTTTTTTTTTTAAACAGAGGAACCCCTAACTAAGTAGAAAGAATTACAAAACAACAAACACAAAAGCTCTAACTAAGAACATGACAGAAATGCTAACCATGAAACTAAACACATGAAAATACAAAACCGACATGAGTTTACACTCATGGTTGTTCCCAGAAATTCTTCTGGGTGTGGTAATTCTTAAAACAAGCACCGACACACAGCCCAGGCTTTGAAGGACAATCTGGGCAGTACATTCGAGACTCCCTCCGGATACCTCTTCGAAAACACACTCTACATTTCTTAGCTGGAAAGTCTTTTTTGGGTGTGGGAGGAATGTGCTCAGCAAAGTGGCGATCTTTCAATCTAGCCACATCCTCCACCACTGCTTCTCTAGGAACTCTGGCCTGTTCCACCACAATAAGGCTCTCTATCACTGACTCCTGAAATTTCACAAATGTCATCTTTGAGTCTGGAGACCTATCCCTAAACACAATAAAAGCATTGAAGGTTGCTAAGTGGAAGAGGTGAAGTGCTAACTTCTTATACCAAACATAAGACTTACGAATAGCAGTATAAGGTTCCAACCTCTGGTCAACTCTATCTACACCTCCCATGTGCTTATTATAATCTAAAATGCACACAGGTTTGCGCACTTCAGCAACCTGGCCCCAAACAGTCACAGGGGAAGTACTCTCATCATGGATGGTACTTAGCATGTAGACATCCCTCTTGTCTGAAAATTTCAAAGCTAGCAGCTCCTCGTTCCGCAAGGCACAGCACTGTCCCCTCTCAAGTTTTTTACAGACAAGCTCCCTTGGATAGCCTTTCCGGTTAGAACGGATTGTGCCACAAGCAACTGTGTCCACTCTAAACAATTCCTTGAACAACTGCACACCAGTGTAGAAGTTATCTACATACAAATGGTGACCTTTGTTGAACAGTCGTCTACCAAGATCCCACACTATTTTCTCAGTAACTCCAAAAGTGGGAGGACAACCAGGGGGGTCAATATTGGAATCCCTACCAGTGTACACACGGAAACTATACACATATCCTGTCCTACTTTCAGACAGCATATACAATTTTATTCCATATCGTGCCCTTTTGCTAGGAATGTACTGCCTAAAAACCAAACGACCCTTGAAGAGGACCAAAGACTCGTCCACACTTATCTCTTTGCCTGGAACATAGACCTCCGAAAACCGATCTACAAAATGATCAAGGACAGGCCTAATCTTAGAAAGACGGTCAGAATCTGGGTGATCTCGTGGCAAGGCTAATGCATTGTCAACAAAATGCAGCATCCTAAGAAGAAGCAAATACCGATTACGACTCATGGTAGCTGGAAATATAGCTGTTGCCATCAAGGGACTAGTAGACCAATAAGAAGCCAGTGACGGCTTCCTTATCAACCCCATCAAAAAAGTCAAACCCAAAAACTGTTTTATCTCCTCCAAATTTGTGGGAATCCACTGGGCAGCTCTAGAGTGTGGCCTAAGTCTAGCAGCGTTGTCCCTCAAATGCTGCTCCGCATACAAATTAGTCTGCTCAACAATCTCTTCCAAAAACACATCATCCATGAATAACTCAAAGAAATTGATAGGCATAAAGTTCTCTGTATTGGCGTTACACCCCGGGAGACCAGTAAAGGCAGGCAACTCTGGCTGCTCCATGTTTGGGGCAACCCAGACATCAGGTCTTCTAACGGGAAACCTTTCAGCCCCAGGTTGCTGCACTATTGGCACATCAATGTCCTCCTCTAAAACAGAACCTTCATCTGCACTGAGTGTGGCTTCATCATCAGAAGATTCCCCTCCAACAGAAACATCACTGCCAGAATCTCTGACTTCCTCCTCTGCCTCAGATGCAGAGTCCGTCTCATAGTCATGATCAGACTGTGACTCAAAAAGCATACCAACCACCTGCTGAGCGGTCATCCTACGGCTAGCCATGATCTCTCCTGCTAAAATTAACTGGACAAATTCACCACCAACAACCAGCACTGTGTAAGACAAGTAACAAAGTGTAGCTTTGTTAGTAAGAGTTACAAACTCAAAAACTATACCGCTCACTTGCCTGAAAAAGCTTGATTCACCAGCAACTACACAGCAATCACCAATGATATCCCACTAAAAAGAAAGAAAGAAAGGCAAATTAGAAATAAGACAAAACAAATATCATTGTGCACAAACCTAAGGACAATTTCACACACAATCCTGCATTTAGTACACCCCCTACAAACATGTCATTCATGCATGGCAACAATACTCCTTTGGAGTAAATTGTTTTTACTTACCTAAAACATGCAACTGTGCAAACTGCAGGTCAACCACCGCCAAAACCGCAAGGAGCCACAGCAAATAAAGCAAAAGCTTTGAACTAGAACAAAAAGGAGGAAAACATTTATTATCACAAATGCAAAGACTTCTTCAGTTGACAAACACCCCACCATCAAACATTTTAGAAATTGGTGCCTAAGTGGATTCTGCCATAGGGGCAGATGGGCCTACTAAAAAAATAGGCCTGTCTGCCCCAAGGAAGCCAAAAAATACCTTTAGTACTGTGTCCCCATGGAGAGCGACCCTTGCCAAAGGGGACAGCCCTCAAACAAAAAAAAACAAAAAAAACACACACAACACTATCCCTGGTGCCTAAGTGGCTTCTGCCCCCTTGGGGGCAGGTGGGCCTAAGAAAATAGGCCCATCTGCCCCCAGGGGGTGTAGAAATGGCCAACAGGTCAATGCCCCCCTTGGGGGGGCGCCCCGTGAGCAAGGGGACGCCCCCCCACAAAAATAAACAAATAAAAAAAAATCCCTGGCGTTCTAGTGGTTTCTGCCCCCCTTGGGGGCAGATCAGCCTAAAAATAATAGGCTGATCTGTCTCCAAGGGGTGCAGAAATGGCCTGGGTACATGTGCCCCCAAAGTGGGGGGCGACCCTTGCCCAAGCCCCCCCCATCCACTAACACACACACACACACACTATCCCTGGTGTCTACGTGGCTTCTGCCCCCCTTGGGGGCAGGTGCGTCTAGAAAAATAGGCCCATCTGCCCCCAGGGGGGGCAGAAATGGCCAACAGGTCAATGCCCCCCTTGGGGGGCACCCCGTGCCCAAGGGGACGCCCCCCCACAAAAATAAACACATTAAAAAAAAACCCTGGCGTTCTAGTGGTTTCTGCCCCCCTTGGGGGCAGATCAGCCTAAAAATAATAGGCTGATCTGTCTCCAAGGGGTGCAGAAATGGCCTGGGTACATGTGCCCCCAAAGTGGGGGGCGACCCTTGCCCAAGCCCCCCCCCATCCACTAACACACACACACACACACACACACTATCCCTGGTGTCTACGTGGCTTCTGCCCCCCTTGGGGGCAGGTGGGTCTAAAAAAATAGGCCCATCTGCCCCCAGGGGGGGCAGAAATGGCCAACAGGTCATTGCCCCCCTTGGGAGGGCGCCCCGTGCCCAAGGGGACGCCCCCCCACAAAAATAAACACATAAAAAAAAATCCCTGGCGTTCTAGTGGTTTCTGCCCCCCTTGGGGGCAGATCAGCCTAAAAATAATAGGCTGATCTGTCTCCAAGGGGTGCAGAAATGGCCTGGGTACATGTGCCCCCAAAGTGGGGGGCGACCCTTGCCCAAGCCCCCCCCCATCCACTAACACACACACACACACACACTATCCCTGGTGTCTACGTGGCTTCTGCCCCCCTTGGGGGCAGGTGGGTCTAGAAAAATAGGCCCATCTGCCCCCAGGGGGGGGCAGAAATGGCCAACAGGTCAATGCCCCCCTTGGGGGGGCGCCCCGTGCCCAAGGGGACGCCCCCCCACAAAAATAAACACATAAAAAAACATCCCTGGCGTTCTAGTGGTTTCTGCCCCCCTTGGGGGCAGATCAGCCTAAAAATAATAGGCTGATCTGCCCTCAAGGGGGGCAGAAATGGCCCTAAAAGACATGCCCCCCAAAGGGGAGCGACCCTTGCCCAAGGGGGCGCCCCCCCATTCACTACACACACAATCCCTGGTGCCTAAGTGGCTTCTGCCCCCCTTGGGGGCAGATGGACCTAAAAAAAATAGGCCGATCTGCCCCCAAGGGGGGCAGAAAAGGCCAACAGTTCTCTGCCCCCTTGGGGGGGGCGCCCCTTGCCCAAGGGGGCACCCCCCCCCAACATAAATGCACAGAAAATATAAATCCCTGGTGATCCAGTGGTTTCTGCCCCCCTTGGGGGCAGATCCGCCTAAAAAGTAGGCCAATCTGTCCCAAGGGGGGCAGAAATGGCCGTAACTAATTGCCCCCACAAGGGGAGCGACCCTTGCCCAAGGGGCCGCTCCCCGCAAACAAGAAAGGGTGAAGAACAACAAAAAAAAAAAATCCCTGGTGTCTAGTGGGCATTCCTGCTGCCCGATCGCAATGCGATCGGGCAGCAGGAATGCTCAAAGAGACACCGGGGGAAAGGAAAAGCCTTTCCTTTCCCCCGGTGCCTCTTTAGCCCAAACCCCCCACCCACCGGGAAGAGGAACTCACCTCTTCTCTCCACGCCGCACAGGAAGCAAATGGCTTCCTGTGCGGCGAAATCCCCATAATGAAGTCAGCGCGCGATCGCGCGCTGACGTCATTATGGGGGGGTCGGGGGGTCGGGGGTGGAAGGGGAAGGGCTTCCCCTTCCATCCCTGACTTTGGGGGGTGGGGGGAAGCACACAGAGGGAGCGAGAGCGCTCCCTCTGGGCTGTGTGCCGAGGACGTAGTGGTTACGTCCTCGGCACAGCAGCACTGTGCCGCAGGACGTAACCACTACGTCCGCGGCACAGAAGGGGTTAAAAACGTTTTAAATGTACTATCAGCGTGACCTTGATGTGCTGGGAAAGTTAGTCCAATAGGGGAAGGATTGCCCAGCTGGATATTTGCCATCCACTTCTGCAGTTGCAAGTAGTTTACTTGAAGACAAGCTGGAAAAGTTCTAATTCCAGGTCTACCCTGACTCATATGTGGCTGGCATTGTCATAAAGATTGGATTCCAATAGTTTCACAACTGGGATCCTGAATTCTCAATGTCTCGCCTCCTTGTTTGCTCTGATTAAATGCTAGTTCGGTAGTCACATGTGTTGATGCAGAATTCAGGGTTCTACCGGGAGAAAGCAGTGCTGAGCCCTTTATTGGCTATTTAGGGTAGTTCTCTCCTAGGCCTCCATAACATTTTGGTACATAAACTACCCGCACCAAATTTGTGTCCTTTTTTCCCCAACATCTTGGGAATTCAAAGGTGCCTAGTGTTTGTGGATTCCCCTGGTGGGGAATGAGATAATAGACAAAATATAGCAACATTTTTAGTTTTTTGAGAAAAGTGCTCCAAACAAGTGTCTTTTTTCCCCCCCTAAAAATGGCATCCACAAACGGTTTGCTGTACCAAGGGGGTCTATGAGTCTGGCAGTACAAGGATCGCTAGACCTGCGGTGACGGGTGGACAGCCTCAGTCAAGCGGTCGGACTGCCACCTTACGACCCCGGTTGTCGGACCACCAGGGCACCTAGATCACCGCTGGGAATATGGTTCCATATGGGCTGACGGTGGTCAGGGCTGTTCTCGGCCACTGCAGCGCTGAACTCAGTGCCACCTTGCTGATCACAACCCATCTTACCGCCAGTCTTTCCATGGTGGGGACCCTCCATGGAAAGACTGGAAATATGCCAGTGCTGTTGCCACAGGGGGGCCCCTGACGATTCCCATACCCTTCCAAAATGGTATTTCAGTTGTGTGAGTAGAACTAGTGCTTGTGACAGGAAACAACCCAAAACACAACATGGATGCAGTGCATTTTTCCACCGAAACCTGACCCTCTTTTTCCGATGTGGGTAGCTCTAGGTTTTGGACTATAGCTTTACCAGCACCTAGGGAAACCGAGCCGACATGGACATTTCTGAAAACTGGACACCTAGAGGTATCCAGGAAGGGCTGACTTTTGAGGCTCTCACAACATGTTTTTCCCAGAATCCCGTGGCAAACCTAAAAAATGGACGTAAAAAAGCATGTTTTCTCACATTTCTGTGATGGAACGTTCTGGAATCTGCAGGGAGCCACAAACGTCCTTCCTCTTGGCGTTTCTCCATGTCTCCTGATAAAAATGATACCTCACTTGTTTGAGTAGACCTAGTGCCCGCAACAGGAAACAACCCAAAACGCGTGACTTGCACGGATCCCAATAGGTTTTTTTTTACAGGCAGTGCTCAGCAAACAACCAAGTTGGCCTGAAATCACGCATTGTCCTTACATTTTTGTGATAGAAACGTCCGGAATCCGCAGGAATCCACAAACTTCCTACCACCCAGCACTGCTCCACCTGTGCCGATAAAACCTCTGCCCCAATTGTGTGGTTGGGCCTAGTGTCGTGTGAGGAATGGAGCAAACCAAGGGCAATGGGAGTCCTATTGACCTTGGTTGGATTCATTCCTGTCACTGGCACTAAGACCAGCTTCACAATTGGGGCAGAGTTTTTGACATAGGTGGGGCAGTGCTGGGTGGTGTGAATTTTGGGGATTCCTGTGGATTCCAGAAGTTTCCATTACGGAAATGTAGGTAAGATGTTTGACTTGAGGCAAAATTAAAGGATTGCAGGTCATTGTGGGCAAGAAAATGGTGTAAGGTGCATGTAAGGCACTCCATCCTGGACTCCCCCAGATGTCTAGTTTTCAAAAGGGTCTGGTAGGTTTTTCCAGATGGCAGCTTACACAAGCCCAAAAAGTGCAGCCGTTCACTATTGTAAGTGGGGCAATATTGGGAGTTAACCAAGCATTCCTGGCCCATATGTAAAATCAGTACTGAAAATAGTCAAATGACCTCTTGCTTGCCATTGGAATGAGATGCTTTAGTCTGCCGGAGGAGCAGAAAGACTGTGGCCTCCTTCAGTTGACGTGGGGGCATAACCATGCACATGGGATGGTGGGCAGCCCGAGCAACTTTTTGTTTTTGTTTTTAAATTCCCTGGTGTCTAGTGGGCTGTCTGTCCCCTAGGGAGTGGATTGGGGGTAATTACCCCAACTGTCCCTAAGGGGGCAGAAATACTCTGTCCCCATTTATTTGGGTTGTGGGCATGGCCATACTCCACCCTTCTCTCTTGAAAAACAATATCTTCCTCTGCTGTGTATTGGGCTTTCTACCCCCACCATCTGGCCCCCAGGTGCTATAAAGACTGCCCTTATGTATTTGGGGGCATTGGCATGCCTATTTTGGGCAGCCCCAACTCCTACATATGAAAAAAATCCCTGGTGTCTGACCTTCTAATCTACACAATATCATTCTACAGTTATTGCTTCAACATAAATAAGCATCCATTTCCATGCCATCTACTTGTAATGCTTCACATTACCATACAACATTCCTTTAAAACCATTGTCAATGCTAGTTTTAAATTGGCTTTTATATGCATTATGAAAAGGGCATTAATGTTGAGCATGGGATCTCTCTGTTGGCTTTTCTGCAAAGTTTGCTTAATGTGAACATAGCCTTGTTTTCCTTTAACACCTTGCCCCCCCCTTTTCACTTCTTGTCACACAGTGATGTTTCACTTTTTCTTTTCTAGAAACTATTCCCAGAGATTACTCCTTAATATCAATTCTCTCTACCACTTTTTAACCCTCTTGCATTCCTTCTCACTCCTCCTGACCCCTTCTCCCAGTGTTAGGTTTAGCATAAGATTTCAACCTGGTGTATACTGAAATATACTTATACTGTGGGATAAAGCGATCTCATTTGTTGGCTGCAGTGTCCTTTAAAGATTCTTGCTCTCTAGTGGTCAGTTCTGCCTTTTTCTCCCTCCTTTTTCTGTTTCAGAGCAGTAGCCACCTACTGTATTGTTCCACTTTAGTTTCTTTATCTGTTGTTGTGACAGACTATTTTTTTTTTTTACATGTCTTTGGTGGTCCCCTTTTACTTTTTATTGCAGCATTCCTTTCCTCCCACCTCCTACCATGTCGCTGACATATGTTTTGGCTTTATTCCAGTGCTATCCTTGTACCTGGCTCCTAAAATAAGCTTATGTCACTAAACAAACACCATAATCCCTCGCATCGTATCGCAGAGAGTCTCTCTCTCTCTATCTAGGGCCCCTCCCTGCCAGCACTCATGACATCACACACAGGGCACTGCTTATCTCCTTTATTGAGGCCATACATCTTCTCAGGCAGCTCTGCTAACTTCATTAGAGCTTTGTTGAAATGCAAGGCAAAAATGCTTGTCAGACCCATTCTCTTCAAATCATTCTCATTAGGTGAGCCAACCCAATTGTTTCAGTCAAAGCAACCTGTGACTACAGTTCCAATAATGCAGCAGCATATCAAATGAATGCCTAATTTTGGAAGTCGTAGTGATGACATTGAGCTAGGCGGACACCTTTTTGCCCACCCAGGCACTTCACAGGTGATTCACGTCTATTACTGTAAAAGAGAAAGGGGTCCTCAGGAAAGGAATCGAAGGAGTAGTTTCCGGGTGACACACTCCTTCCTTTAGGCACACAGTGCATTGCATGAACATGAAGTATAAAAGAAATGATCCACGTCTCGTCATTAGGGACAGTCCACATCTGTGGTGCAGATTGTTCTGCAAAAAATGCAGATTTGTTGGTTCCCCACAGATTTTGGGCATTTTGCAAATTTTCCAAAGGTTTTTTAAAATTACCCGGAAGTGTATAGAAATACTAGAAATAAGGGGGAATGGTCTTTGTCGTGCTGCTGGAGAGTATGCCTATCACCACTAAAAGGGCCGTCATCATCGAATCTTAAACAGCGTGCATATTAATGCCTCATATGGAAAAAGTGTGTCCCTTATCTTCGCGCCGCGAGTCGCTCTGGTTGTAATGCATTTCATTTTTAGCTCCACTAACCTAGAAGAATTTTTAGATAAATGAATTTATTTGAAGAATGCACGTGACGTTGACAACTGTGTGTTTCCAGTTGTATTGATTTTTAAGCCAGCACATGCCAAACTGATCCCTAACGCGAAAACAATGTGATCTAAATGACAATGATTATAATGCAGTTGGCGTGTGATAATGACTGAAAAGATAATGGTGTTTTACAATGTACAGGGCCCAATCGCAGTGAGTCGTTGCAGGAACCTAATAAACATGATCCCAATGTGGAAACACAAAGACCTAGTAAGAGATCACTTCTGGTGTACAAGTTGATTCCTGGATAGGGCCTGATGTCAAGGTTACATATTTCAAGACGAAGAGGAAGATTTAAGTGCCATTATCTTTATGCCGAATAATGACGAGGTGTTTGGGACACTCAATCTACAACCTAACATAGCAGGCGTAGTGCAAACTCTCAGGGGCTCTCTTGGCACCATTGACAAATAAAAAATCTTTATTGTTTCCCAACTCAATAATGCTCACTTAATTGACCCCAAGAAGAATGAATGACTAAGTGGGCCTTCCACCACTTTAAGGTGTGACGCAATCAAACAAAGACCCGTCATGTTGTTCCAGTTCTTTCCTTGTCCACCAGACCCTACATCTATATCAGTGTATTGGAAGCTCGAAATGTATCTTTTACTTCTGTTTTTATTGGTTTTAATTGTAACATCTTAGTCCATGGATAACTGCTGTACTTGCTTTTAATCACTCACTATTTGCAGTTTTGCAAAGTGATGTGAACAACTTGATGAATATATTAAACTTTATTGTATCTCAAAACATCATCCGGATAAATATTGTCTGCCATAACTAAAATATCGTCCCTCTGAGTATAAATGCTTTATTATAAACTCCTCAAGTGTGCGACATTTTTGTAAACAATATTTAGACACAATATTTGTCAGTTGATAGTCTGAGAACAATATTCTAGTACCATACCTTTAAATTTGTCTTAGACTTGCAAATACTCAGTGCCCCCCTTTAGTGTGATGCCTTTTCTCTGGATCCAGGTGATGTCAGAGGTGGCAAATACTATTTCACTACTGGGGCTGGTGCCTTTTTAGGTTGAGCGTAGCAGTGCGCAAGTGCTGCTTTTTGACGTGTTGGTATCTATGTAGGCTTTTAACCACGCCCATCACTTTCACTTGTTCGTGACAGTTTTTGTCCCACCTTTGGACGGTTTTGTTACCGCCTTGGGGACCCATTCTGTAACATGGATAATTGCACTTTTGCCGATACGTTTGACTGTGAGCAAATTTATTTTTCCTTTTGTGTCTCTCCTTTACGCTAATGCTCATGGCGGCCGTGATGCTTTGAATCGTCTTGCTTTGTCAACTGTTTACTTTTCATTTTCAATTTATGTGGCAAGAAAAATCCATTTGGGAAATTACAACATCTATATCTCTAACGCGAGACCCATTGCATTGCAAATATTTGTTTAGTATTACTTTTCCTCTGTTCTTCGTGCTTCTCCTGTTTTGGGTTTTATTTCTGTAGGGGTGCCCCCATATGTACCCTCATCCCGTGTCCTAGTCCCATCCGTACCATACCCTTTTTTGTTTTGTCTCCTTACCTCTTTCTTTGACGTTATTGAAGCCACTCTACCTTACTTATCCACATTATTTTCTTTTAAAATAATTTAGTTCATGAAAATGAATGTTAACAATTAGGGTTTGTTTTATTAATTTTGACCAAACGGTGCTCCATTCGTTTTTCCACTAAATGTTTTTTTTCGGTGATGCGTTGGTTGAGATGTGGCTTTTCGTTATCTAGTTTTGGTGTAATTATTTACATACTACAGATAAAGACATTTATGACTTAAGCACCATTTAAATTTGTGGTTAGCGCTTTCAGGTTTTTCATTATCATTCTTATTTTTTAAAGCCACCTGGCTTCTTTTCTCATACATTTTAAATTGATGGACATGCATAACTTCCACCTCTGCTTTTGAAGCTCTACATAAAGCGCCGGATTTTCAGAAAACAAATTCCGTGAGATCCTTTGTTAATCGAGCCTAAGGTAATGTGGCCTCATATTACTCTGTTGATTGCAGAGTTCATTAGGTATCGATCATAGGAAACCATCACACCCTTGACGCATGTTTCTCTCCCAACACCTCTTGGATTATCATTGAGATGCTTGAAGTTGGTGCTATCTTAATTTCATGAGATATCTGTTTACATTTGCCTGGTTTGTGAAACGAGATCCAGGTTGTAAGCAAACAAGCGTTTTTAGCCGATGTATGCTTACATGAAGGTCAGCATGCTTTATATAATTTGCTACATTTGTGTTGAAATTAAGCTGAGAAAGCAATGCTTGGTTCTGGTGGTTGCTTAATGCATGCATACCGTACGAGGATTTTTCTTACAGAGCATTGCCCATGCTTCTGCCTATTTTGATAAGCTCTTTTTGCCTTATTTGCATTTTGTATATTTTCATGAAACAAAGTATAATCGTGAAAGGCCTCCTTTAGCGCGCCCATTATTTTTTCTAATGGTATCCTTGCTGCTATTTTTTCTAATGGTATCATTGCTGCTATTGTATATCGTAATTGTAAGTTCCTTTTTTTAAGAAGACAGCTTTTTCTTAATGTACTAGAATGACTATAGATCTAATTTATTATTCGGTGTTCCCTCCTAAAGAGAGTGGCCCATATAATGCTGTTTCTCTGACATCAGGCTGGCACAATAGCTTAGGCTGGCACAATAGCTTTCCTGATGGTGGCAGGATGGAAGCCCTGTTATCTGGAAAATCACATTTCCTAGAGGGCTGCGGTCAGGACATATGTAAATTTACCTTCATGACCTCTCCCCTAAGTGTAGGTCTAAATGTTGTCTGCAGGCATGACTGAATTTCGTCTGTAATTCAAAATATCCTTAATTATTTATGAGGAAGTAATCAATATTTAATAATGCTCTACTTTGAAATGATGGTGACACTGAACAAACTCCTCTGTAATTTGCATAGGCGGTGGATGTGCAGTGGTTGCATGTCAGACGCTATATCAGATACTGGAAACAGAATGTGATACTTGGAGGGCCAGTGTTGCCATTGTCTTCCAAATATATCAAACAAAAATCTTTGCAGGTCTAACTTCCCAATGGGCTACAGAAGAGGACCCTTGATTTAAATAAAGTATGATGCTGAAATGTTGAGGCTGCCCTTAAACTTTTGGTCTTCCTGGGATGGTCTTGAGCAATCATTCCATAGATGACGGGACCTGCCTTCTGCCTGTGGACTTCCATGGTTATTGAAAGCGCAAGAGGCGTGATCTCCATACCGATTGTTAAAGATGGGCTACCCCATCTCTGACCTGCATAAGGAGACACAGTATTATTACTTGTAAATTGTTAATGTAATGTTTTTGGTCCTACTTGTTTAGGAAAATTAATATTTCACAAATTACCACAAGGATTAAATACACAAACCTTGAATTATTTTTGCTTCTCCTAACCACTCAGCTAACCGGCTCTAAGAGAATGTTACCACAGTCCAAGAGCCTCAGATGTAGGCCTCTCACGCAGCACAGCTCTCCACCCCACCACTAACATGGCACGACAATTTATGGCAGAGCCTTTGTGGTTAAATATCCCCTATTGCGAGTTAAAATGTGATCTGCCTCCTGGGCCCTCGGAAGTGGGCAGCTCACTTAATCTGGCGAATGGAGCTGGGGACCAGCAAGGCACCAGCCAATGGTCCTGAACCTAGGGATGAAGCAGGACAAAGTTGTGTAATGTACTCATTACATATGTCTAGCCTGAAACCAAGAGATTGCAGAAAGTGAGTTGCCGTGTTCCTTTGCACAGGGTCTTAGGAAGTCCAGGCTTGCGGAAACAAATAGGACAGACACCTTTGTTCTGAAAGAGCATTCTTTGGGTATCCATCTCTCAAAAAGAAATCTTTTACAGCTCAGACGTCCAGTACGTATCCATGGTAGATTTTCAGAGTAAGTGTTCACTGTATAAAACACCCACATTTAGATGTATTACATGTAAGTGATGTGTGCTGCAGTTGGGGTATGAATGCGACCCTCGTGAAGTTATGCTGCGCAGTCCTCCGTTGCAGTTTTGAAAGTATTCCTAGTCCAAATATCTAGATATATTATGGAATATTAGCAGTATTTGACGACATTTGGAAGTATTTGTACTGCTTAGAATAGATGAAAAGCTGCAGTTTCCAAAGGAATTTCAAGCCCTGTTGACTGGATTTGAGTGTTGACTACCAGATAATAGTTTAGTCTCGCCCTGCTGACCTTTTACTGATCCGCTTTCTGGTACGGTGATGATATCTGAATTATGTCACAGGTAAGGCCTTTGGGAACTGATTTACAGGCGAGGCTGTCAGTCATCTTATAAAAGAACTTCATGTGTGCCAGTATGCTATTTCGGTTATTGTACCCTGCCCCAGATTTTCCAAAGGCAATTTAAATTGCAAACGGACACATTGTTTATGTATTTTCTTTATTGTTTTTACCTGCTGCTTTCGCCATACCATGGCTGTATTAGACGCCCTGGATATTTTTATTGCCGATTGTAAAAATGAAGGTTGCTCTCATTGTTATTAGTGATTGATGTGAGTGGTGTGTTGAATAAAGTTCTCATCCTTTGAACAGAAGATGTTCCACCATAAGCAACTTTGTGTCTTCAGGATTCCCCTGACTAGCCCACTTTCACAGGATTTGCCCTATGAAGTGACTCTCGCTCTTGCCTACTGCGTCTTTGTGATTTTAATTATCTTACTATACAAGTCTACACATTTGCACTGCCTTTTACGTGTTGTCATATACTTAGTTAACTATCTTTCTTGTTGCTCTTAAGCTCTACGAAACTAGCGTGCACATGTTTAACATGTCAGCATAATTATGGACTATTACACAAGTTTCACTTTGATTCATTGCATGTAAATGTATTTAAGGTCCTAAAAACCCACTCAGCATGGGTTGGCCTAACTGGAAATATGTCGAATCCCCATAGAGACTGTCATCGCTCCTCCATGATGTGACTGGCAGCAAAGCCCCTAACCTCATGCAAAGTGTGTGGCAAATATGACTTAACAAATCAAAAATAATTGAATGGAATTTGTTAAAATTTCATGTCCACGAGTGTACTGTACGCCAAACAGGAAATTGCAAGTGATGTTGCTCGTGATTATTTGTCTATAGGAGTGTTAGTATGTCTCTAAACAGATGTATAGTGCCAGTGTCTTACCGAACTTGGCTCAGCCCTAGTACACACTTGAGTAATTATTCTCCGATTATTATGCTGGGCTGAACTCCTCAATTTCTGTTCTTTCACAGTTATTGTAGTTTACTGCTTGCTCTTGCCTCACAGCTTAGCTGTATTCATGCGCATCTCTAAATTCATGGACTTACTGCTGGGTTGCATTCATCCTGGGGGCATGCACAGCCACCAGCCTTATTTCCCTTGTCAGGCCTTGGTTAAACAGTTTCCTTTGACGCCTCCTTGTGTGATCCCGGTTGATTGTTCTGATTGTTTTCATTGTTTTGATCTCCTCGGAGCAAAGGCTTAAGGAACTGTTTCATCCAAGGCTCAAAATAAACATTGTTAGAAAAGTTTCCCTATCCCGAGATCGGAGCATGAGGTAATGGAAAATCCTGTACCTTGACAATTTTGATGAACTGAAGGATCTACCTTGAGGTAGCACACCCAACATCAGAAACATCTGGATGACCAGCAGTATGTTTGTGACATTTGACGTAAAGAAATAACCATTTTGTCACTGTTCCCCTAAAATAATAATTTTAGGAAACAGTAACTAAAAGGATGTGCTCCCCGCCTATGCAGTAGTTACAACTTTCCAAAACTATTTCTCCTAAACTTAGTTTTTATTGGTAAAAGACTTTTTGACGGATTGTTCCAGCGCTACACCGAACAAGCGAAATGTGACATCAGCAATATCATAGAGTGTTTTATACTTAATACGTCTAAGCTGTTTTTATGGAAGGCCGCATTTGTTAGTCTTGGAGAACCAAACATCTTTGCCAAAAAGATCACTTGTAAGAGAGGAAACATGCAAAGGGGAAGTTGGTTTTGGTGGTGGTGGGGTTGTCTGTGAGCGAGAGTATGAGTTGGGTGCTGTCTGCGCAGGAGATTATGTTGAGGCCATGGGATCTGACCATATTTGCTAGCTGGGTAGTAAATGTTAAGTGTAATTTCTGATGCTCCTACATCACTCAGTCAATCAAACAGGATTTGTAAAGCATGACTAATCACCCTTGAGGGTATCCAGGCCCTTGCATGTCTCAGCAGCTCATTCCAATATCCAGTTATTCAAGGCTCTGCTGCATTCTGGTTGAAAGGTGATGGTCCCGAGGTGTGCGGGGAGGCTGTTCCAGGTTTTTGCTGCTATGTGGGAAGAGATATGTGCCCCACTTCTTCAGTGGATGCGCGGAGTGTGGACAAGCGATAGGCAGGCGAGCGTAGTCTTCTTGACTGTTGGTGAAAATTCATGCTGTTGTCAAATGCACATATTTGCAGATACTTACAAATGCATTTACAAAGGAGTTTTTGACACGGAGAGCCGGAGTGAAAAATCAATGACCAAAGGTCTGTTTATTTTTGCTGCAGCAAAGAGGACAGGTTTACCACTGGCATCCCAGGCCCGAAGTAAAGTGTGCTCGCATAAAGCGTTTAACAGTGATATTTATACTCATACATCAAAGGATACATAAAATGTGTAAATAATGATATACGTCATACAGATATTTTAAGGAGTTAATCAGTTTCCACACACCGGTTCCATTCCCAGCTTTGTCCTTGCCTCCCCTCTGCAGCTGCCTGACTCCCCACATTCTTGAGACCCTTCAAAGGATTACGTGGTTCAAAGGTATAGATATCAGCCTTTCCCTCCCCAAAATACCACAGCCGAGGTCAGTTAGTTATTTTGAACACACAATTATAATGAGTACAGTGCCCCAGTTAGGGAAAGAAACCAGCTGCAAGCCCATGGCGTGGAACCAGGCTTATTTTACTTAAACAAATATACATAAGATAACATATGTGATAGACAGTGCGTTCAGAGACAACAAAAGCTCAAACTTACACGTGTAAAAGAAACGAAGCAATTCAAAATGAATTCTAACAATCGACCCTTTTTGAGTTTTTTTTCTTCTGAACATAATCAACGTTTGAATAGTTCTAAATTTCCTCATATATGTTGAATTTTACTCCTACTTCCTTGAAATTTGCATTCATGGGGACATAAACAACCGACGGGTATGAGCAACCAGTATCTGTAGTGAGGATAGTGGGGTCAATAGCCATTAGGGAATTTATCTCTTCTTTCTGCATCATAGCTCGATTTGTTTCTAGTATTTTCACTGGCGGAAGTTTACACAATTTTAAACAGGAACAGAGAGCAGGTAAGCACTGTACTAATAAACGACTTAATACAATAGCTATTATTATAAAAAGTATGTCTTTAAACAACCAGCCCCACCCCCCAAACCAAGACCATAACCATGATAAACTCAAATCGCCTCCTTCATATTGGCCCCCCTTTTCAAATACCTGTACTGCTTCTTTTATTTTCCCAATATCCAATTCTATCTCTGATGACTTGTTGACAAAATAACAGCACTTTTGCTGGTACTGATGTTGGATTAAAACACATACTCCTCCTTGTTGTACTGTAATCAAGTCCAGGGCAAGCCGATTTTGTATCGCCAATTGGGCTGCAGAGTTTATCTCTATCTGTACACTTCCTATGGCCTCCCTGGTGGCATTAAATGCAATGGCTAACTCAGCTGACATATTCATCATTGCCAGTTGTAAATCGAAAATTCCAAATCCTGGAATAAGAACATGTAACACTTGAAATACCCAGTTCTTTCGCTCCTCCAGTATGGGTGTCCCTCGTTTGTACCTATGTGCAAAACTCCCCATGTTAAGGGGCTGGGAAGATGATATATTTGATATCACAGTAATGTTGGGTGCCAAATATGCCAGTGAACATATCCCTTCCCAGTTTAGAGGTAGTACTTTATATGCAGTTCTTCCACATATGAAGTACATGCCTCCCTGGATTTGTGAATTTATAATGCTGTATTTTATTCGGGGCAATCCTACACCCTCTGGGGTGTCATGCTCAGAATTATTGCAATACTTGTAATCCTCCCAGATTGTATTTAGCAATGATACATTTGCCCAGGGTGCAACATATGAACATCTAGCCGTCCAGAGGGGGCCAAGGAAAACCCGGGATAATATTACAGGTGAATTTTTCCCATTTCTATCTTGTTCTCTGGAGGGATCATATAACAATCCTTCTGGATCTACCAGAATCTCATTTTCTCCCACAGTCAGGTTCCAATAATTTACAGTGTAATTTTGATGAGTCCCATTAATTAACGCTGTCCAATTTCTGTCTATTTTCTCCTCTCCTTCAAGATCCCAATTCCCTGTTTTTATATCAAATAACAAAGTATAAACACACTGTTCAGGAGGGATCTTTCCCATGTATTTTGCCTCTGGGTTTTGCCCATAAAAATAGGTACCAAAACATATGGGAAACATTTTAAGTGTGGCATTCTCTCCAGGCATCAGGGAGAGCTTGTATTCTGCCTGGGTATTAGGGAGCACCGCACACCTAGGGTACCATTGATATTCTTGTTGGTCACATCTCCAAGTGGTATTTGGTACAAGACACACTTCCCCTCTTTCATATTCGCTTGGTGATACTGGTACTTCATAAAGGCCTATAGGATCCTCAGGGTGTCTAGACAAGTGCCGGCAAATCCAGCAGTCAGTGAGACTTAATGTCTCCGCTAATTTTCCATGAACCTTTATCAATGGATGTAAGGTAGGATTTTGCAACAATGATGCAACACCACTGGACATTATACATATTAACATAAGGGTCACTAGGTACTTCATTGTTGTTTTGTAGAAATAGTTATAAGGCCACTCTTCCCTATTCTCTAGAGGGATATTTGTCCTGCCAAATGGATATATTTTCATAATTTTATTGTGCTCTCCTCCTTGGTCCTACAACCTTTCTATGATACCGTTTTACTCGTCTCAACCGCCTACGCGTGTTCAAAAATATACCCACACAATTACCAAATATGTAAATGCAAAATATTAATATCACTATACTAATAATCATATACGTATAGATACAGATAAGTAAATTTTCCTTCAATGTTCACACCCACTAGGGTTCATCACCGCCGTGCTTTCCACTCTAGCAGTTAGGCTGCACTGGTTGGTCCATGAACAAGTTTTTTTTTCAAATACAGGACAATAGAAGTTGGCTTGATCCTAGGTCCCTTATCTTCTCCTTTTCGAGTTTTAACTCCTGGTGAGTCTCAACTCCCAGTGAGTAAGTCGCGATACTTCAAAGTTCGTCTTCAGTATAGTTTGTCAGTTTCGTTCAGTGTCTCAGCAAAAATGAGGGCGGAGGCCAGCAATTTTCAACCAAATCAGTGATGTGCTTGAGTATTAAACAGAAAAGGGCACCTTTTTTTTTTACCGCTGGGACTACAAACCGCACCAACCCTAATGGCTGGCCGCTTCCGTAGAACTGGTACTTGGTTTTTTCTCGCCAGTCACAGAACTGTTAACTCCATTTACCCACTGCTTTTAACACAGATAATAGCGTTGCACAAGCTGCATCCCACTATGCTTGTGTTCTCGTTGAGACAATTGTTCTAACCAATGTTCTGGTGTCGTTGCACAGGCTAGTCACCCGTGTTCCTGTTCATGCTGAAAATTTAGTCATCACAGTCATTTACAACCTCGTCGCCCAAAGTGTGCGTAACAACAGTGAGGATAGCTCGTTTTAATACTGGTACATCAATGGCATCGGAAATGCCGGTGGCGGTGAAAGCGGGGAACTGTATTTCATGAAGGAAGGCGTGCCGTATTCTGCTGAGCAAAGGATTCCTTGGCCATTCAGAAAAGACCTCAGTTTGCAATTCCAAGCTAGGAGCTATCAGGGTGATGTAAATGTAGCTTTTCGTAGGGGTCACCACCTTACGCACCTTCAAAATTCTGTTCATTTAGATGGGCGAGGACGCAGGTTGTATCGATGAGTTTGTTGATCTTCAAACAGTAACTCTTCGTCACTGGGCTGCTGTGTCACCTCAGGAGCAGAAGTAGCACTTGAAACCGGTGGAGGTGTTTCCTGTCTCCCTACTTCTCTGTAATCAGGAGACAATGGTAATTCTGCTGTTAGAGTACTTTGTAGTGGAATTGGTGCACGCTTACAGTGGCTAGCATGTATCCAGTTTTTCCTTCCTTCCACTTTCACCGCTGTCTGTGTTGCAAGCAGTACCTGGGCTGGCCCCCGCCACCTGGGCTGAAGACTGTTGGTTCTTTGAAAATTCTTTGTCATAAGCCAATCCCCTGGCTTAAAAGGGTGACCAGGGCCTTCAAGAGGAGTCGGTAGGCTGGCCTTGACCTGTTGGTGGATCAAACGCAAATCTTTAGTCAATTGTTTACAGTAATCTACAAACAAAGGATATTGCACTTCAGAAAGCTTCTTTGGTCGTGGTACCCCCCAGATATTGGCTGGCCTCCCCATGACAACTTCATAGGGGGATAATCGTGACTTGCTACTGGCAGTCATCCTGATGGACATTAATGCTAGGGGCAAAGCATCTGGCCATTTTAAGTTGGTCTCAGCACAAATCTTAGCTATTTTGCTCTTCAAGGTGTAATTATACCTTTCTACAAGGCCCGCTGATTGTGGGTGATTTGCAGCATGAAATCGATGTTTGATGTTAAGGGCGGTACAGACCTTCTCCATTACCTCATTAGAAAAATGACTGCCATTGTCACTCCAGACTAATCGTGGCAATGCGTATCTAGGAAAATATTCTTTTAGTAATATTTTGGCGGTAGAGAGGGCACCATTGTCTTTTAACGGGTAGGCCTCTATCCATTTTGAAAACATGCATACTACCACTAACACGTATTTCAGTTTGTTACACGGTTCCATGTGGATAAAATCCATCTGTATAGCTTCAAAGGGGAGATCAGGAGGGGCAAAGTGGCCAGGGGGCGTAGGGGTCCCTTTTCCTGCATTGTGCACTGCACACACCATACAACTTTTAACCAGGTTATTAGCAGCTTTGGATATCAGAGGATTACTCCAAACATGGTCCAAAGTTGTCTTGATGCCTTGGGCACTGATGTGTGCAGGACTGTGGGCCATAGTAACCATAGCGTGTACATAACAATTAGGTAACATCCATCTTCTTCTGTCTGTGTCATCTGTGTAACAACCCTCACTGTCTAGTCTACCGTTCTTCTCCCACTGTTCCCTTTCCTCTGCTGTTGCTTCTGCTTGAATATCTCTCCCACACTGCATGGTATTTTCTAGTACTTCGTTCTGGGGCTCTCCCTTGATGCTACTCTCAACATATGCATTGTCAAATGGTGCTCGTGCTGTTGCTTTCGCTGTAGCATCTGCAAAAGCATTTCCTCGTCCTATATCATCAGTAATTTTTTTGTGGGCACTACACTTAATGATTGCGACCTGACGGGGCAGGCTGAGAGCAGTCAAAAGTGTCACAATCAAGTTGCCATGCTGAATGGTAGTGCCATGTGACGTGATAAAGCCTCTATTCGCCCAGAGTCGCCCAAAATTATGAGCTACTCCAAACGCATATTGGCTATCAGTGTAGATGTTAACACTAAGATGTTCACTTAATTCACAAGCTCTGGTGAGGGCAATTAATTCTGCAGCCTGTGCCGAATTTTGCAGGATTCTATGAGATTCAACCACTGTTTTGACTGTGGTGACGGCATAGGCTGCAGTGGTCGTACCATCTGGTAATTTGAAGCAAGACCCATCTACAAACAGCTCTCCCTGTGGGTCAGATAGGGGAGTGTCTGTTAAGTCTACCCGTCCCTTGGTTTCTTCCTCAGTGGCAAAAATGCAATTATGATCAAATTCCACATTGTCCTGAGGGAGGGGTAGTAACGTAGCTGGGTTCAAGACATTGCACCGCTTCAAAGTAATATTTGGACTGAACAATGTTAATTCGTAACCTGTTAGACGAGCACTGGTGAGGTGCTGCGTCTGTGTCTTGTTTAACAAAATATCAACGGCATGAGGAACCATCACAGTGAGCGGATTGCCACCAACAAACCCTTCACTTTGTTTCACCGCAGCTGCTGCAGAAGCCACTCCTCTAAGACAAGTAGGCAAAGCTTGCGCCACAGTGTCCAAGGTGGAAGAGAAGTATGCACAAGGGCGTTGTCTCCCACCTTGATCCTGTGTCAAAACAGACAATGTACAGCCATGCTTTTCATGCACAAATAAAACAAATGGTTTGCTGTAATCCGGATTACCCAATACAGGAGCAGAGCACATCGCCTTTTTTAAATTTTGAAAAGCCTCCTCACATTTGTCAGTCCAAGGTACAGGAGAGGGCACATCTGAAAGTGTCAGAGCAGTCAATGGTTTTGCTATAAGTGAAAAATTTGGAATCCACTGTCTGCAAAAGGATGTAAATCCCAAAAATGCTCGGACTTCAGAAGGGGTGCGTGGTGCAGTCATTGTATGAACCAGTTTAATTCTGTCTGGATGTAATCTCCTTCCCTCCTTAGAGAGGAGGTGTCATAGATAGGTGACCTCCTCTCTACAATACTGCAATTTTGGAAGGGACACCTTATGGCCCAGAGTTGCTAAATGATGTAATAATGCAACAGTATCAGTCTTACATTGTGTCATGGAATCTGAGGCAATTAAAATATCATCAATGTACTGCAACAATGCAGAGCCTGAAGGTGGATTGAATTGGTCTAATTGACGTTTAAGGCATTGACTATATATGCTCGGGGACTCAACAAATCCCTGAGGAATTCTTGTCATCGCGAATGATCTACCAAAAATCGCGAAGCTAAACAAATATTGAGATTTTTCGGCAATTGGAATGCTGAAGAAAAGATTCTTCAAATCGATTACGGTGAAAAAACACGCAGAGGGTGGAATCATGGTGAAAAGACTATTCATGTCTGGGACCACGGGAAACTGGGGAATTACTATTTTATTAATTTCTCGGAGATCAATAACTAATCGATATACTGTGTTATCAGTAACTGATTGCTCACCATCTAATCTATTAGCATCATTTTGTTTCTTTACAACAGGAAGGATTGGACTGTTACATGGGCTGCTCACTATTTCCTTTATGACACCTGCATGCACAAGATCAGATATGACTGCCTTGAGCCCTTTTTCGCTTGATTTAGGTAATTTGTATTGAGGAACACGAGGTAACCGGGCACCTGGTTTGATTTTTATTACAATAGGGTCGATATCCATAATGCCTACATCATTCTTGCCTTTGGCCCATAAGCGAGGGTCTATTTCCTTTAGCTCTGGGGGTAAGTCGTATTCCTGTGAGAACATGCACCGAGTTGGGGAAACACTATCCATAGTTACATAGACACCATCCATTGAACAGTGAATAACTGCATTTAATTTCTTTAACAAATCTAATGCAAACAAGTTTTCATTGCAACCTGATGTTAAAGAGAGTGGCGTGTGTACTGTAAATGGGCCTACAGTTACTCTCATAGGTGTTGAGATGGGGCTCACCACGGGGATCCCAGAAATCCCAATTGATGTGGTATGAAGCCCAGACAGGGGAGCCCCGGGGACTGCAGAATGTGCAATAGATGTTCTGGTGGCACCAGTATCTAGAAGAAACTTATGGCCCTCTCCTTCGATTTTTACATCAATGTAGGGACCATTCTGATCTACAGGAATACTTACTCGCCCCTGGCCCTGTCTGTGGCTGTCCTAATAATTGTAGGATTCAGAAAAGAAATCATCAGCATAATATTGTCGTTCAAATGCATTGTCAAAAATATTAGTGTTACGCGGGACCTGATTCTCATTCTGCGAATTCTGATCAGTTCTACCTCTTCCTCGTCCTCGTGCATTACCTGCCGCGTTCCCTCTATGAAGTGACATACTTTGTCTTCCTTCCAGTAATGGGCAAGTATCACGCCAATGTCCATCCTGCTTACAGTAGGCACATTGGTTGATATTTAATCGGCGGTCTTGGGGTGGTGCAGATGCACCTCGACCCCTTCCCCGTCCCCTTGGTGGGCCACCCCTTTGCTGAGGGGTTGTATCCCGCTGGGGGTATGCCTGCTGTAATAATACCTTTTTCTTCAATTCTTTTACTGACTTCTCATTCTTTTCTAATTCTTCCTTGTACCTGCTCTCATAGTATTGTGCCATCTGTAAAATCTCTGCCTGTCCCTTTGTCATCCACGAACTCTCTGTTGCTTTTAATTTTTGTGATATTTCAGGTAGAAGGCCATTAACAAAGCGTTCTACAAATAGTGTGACACCTGTTACGGTGGCGAGGTCTTGACCGCTAAAATCTATGAAAGCTTGTTCAATTCTAGTAAAATAATCTGGGACATCTTCACCTATTTTTTGTTTATAAGTGGCAAGTTTTCCCCAATCCACAGTCTGAAGAGGTATAACAGTTTCTAACTTAGTCAAAATCCGGTTAGGTAAATTTAAAATATCCTGATGCGGCAGGGTTCCTGGTGCCCTTTGTGCTTCCCGTGCTTCTAAACCCCCCCATGTATTTCCCAAAGTAGGTGCATCATCTACTCTTCTAATTTTATGCCAAACTTCAGGACCCAATAAAACACCAAAAAAATAGTCAATGTCTTTGAGTGTCATGGTTGTGGTGGAAATGGCAGTTCTAAGGTCCCGATAGAATCCAGCTGGATTCTTTCGAGGGTCTGGCAAGTCTTTCTTTATAGCCATTACCTCCTCCCTTTTCCATGGTATATGAACAAATTGGGCCACCGGCACGGGAGCTGGTCGTCCGGCGGCAGCTGCTGCTGCAACTGCAGCTGCAGTGGGCATATCAGGGTGCACTTCCCTCATTGGGTACCCCTTGTCATATATATTGAGAACATCTTCCCTGGCTATGA
The DNA here is from genome assembly GCF_031143425.1 of Pleurodeles waltl. Classification (NCBI taxonomy): domain Eukaryota; kingdom Metazoa; phylum Chordata; class Amphibia; order Caudata; family Salamandridae; genus Pleurodeles; species Pleurodeles waltl. The sequence continues at coordinate 63,480,637 of NC_090439.1, read as the reverse complement.
CACAAATGCGTACTCCCTCATTTATGCTGTTACTATCAAGAATACAAGCCACACTGTCCCGCCATAATTGGTATAATTCTTGTTCATAAGGGAGAGGGGTAGAATCTGTAATACAAGACTTCCAATCCCTCTCCAATTTTTCAATCATATACTGTAGTGCTAATTGCTGTCCAAAATGTGACATCTGTTGTATTGTGTCCATAATATCGGTGTGGGTGTAAATAGGATGTGACATCCAGTTCTCTGACTGATTCTTGATAACCCGTTTTTCCCCATCCCCAATAGTGGAGCGGGTACTAGGGGGCGAAATCGACTTAATAGGTGTGCTCCATATGGGTGAAAGTGAGTGTGTGGCTGTGCACCGTCGGCGTTGTCCATTTGGGGTATTAGGGGCAGGGGACATTATTGGTAACCTTGCAGTGCTGGCTGGTAGTGGTGGGGCAGGTGGCGGAGGGATTAGGACTTGGGCTATTGGGGTAGCTTGGGCTAGAGGCTGTGGTGGTTGTGGCACATGCTGCTGTAGTGGTGCACCTGGATTTCCCAAATTGTGCCCTTGCCCTTGCTGCTGTTGCTGTGCCCCCATGATAGGTTGGGCTACTGCAGGGGGTGTGTAAGGTGGAGGTGCAGTAGGGCTATTATCTAATAGCTGTAGCATTACCTCATCTTCCTCTAATGCATGTTTGGTTTCTGTTGGCTTTGATACATAACTTCCCTCCACCTGGGCCCTATGGACTCTATCTTCAGATTCAATCCCTTTCTGGGTTTGGGACTGGTGATAAAGGGCGGCCTTCTGCATGATGGTTCTCCTGTTTTCCCTCTCTATCAGTTTATCTGATTTAATTTTTCTTTTATTGGCCTCCATTTCCCATTTTCTGTATACCTCAAACATATGTTGTCTAGCCTTTTTATGAAACAAACATTCCTGTAGGTAGGTTAGTTTCTTTAAATCAAAAGACCCATCCTCTGGCCACTGGAGGTCAGGACAATGTCTAGTATACCTGCGCCATATACTATTATACAAATTATTCTCTAAACCATAATCCTTTAACATGTCCCACCCTGGTGTTCCCTCTTTTGGGATCGGTTGCTTTTTATCTAAACGTGGCACATGATTTCGGCGAAAACAAAGACATAACCCTTGCCAACATTTCTTATTTCCCATATCTAACCTTGTAAATTTTCAAAAGACAACACACATCAAATTTCAAAATGTAACATGCACCAAAGAAACCCTTTTTCAAATGTGCACCAAAGAAAACCTTTTTCAAATGTGCACCAAAGAAGAAAAAAAACCCTTTTTCAAATATTTACCAACTTACAAATTGCTCCAGGCCTGGGCAAATTACTCAAACAAGAAAAACACGTGTAATACAAATTGTCAAATGGTACCTTGTACAAATGCAAATTTACCAAGAACTAATCATTCCCAAAAATGATAAGTTATCCAAAAACAATTATTCTCTCAAATGCAAGTTAAAGCAGACAAGTAGCCAGCGAGGAACAGTCTTACCTGACTATCTGCTTTTTCCTGGATTTCTCTCCGGCCGCCCGTGTCAGACTAATCAGTCAAGATAAAAACCGATGTTTTCAGGGACTTCGCTGGGACATCACGAGAAAGCGGGGAGAGGCCTGCCCGGTGGATAAGATGCAGCTGCTTTTGAAACTAAGTCTTTGTGCAGGGGCCCCTGAAATCTACACCTCCGGAATGGCGTCCCCCCACTGGCAGCACGTCTCTTGACAGAGCTACTGAAGATATCCACTGGAAGGTCCCTGTTCGGGCGCCAAATTGTCAAATGCACATATTTGCAGATACTTACAAATGCATTTACAAAGGAGTTTTTGACACGGAGAGCCGGAGTGAAAAATCAATGACCAAAGGTCTGTTTATTTTTGCTGCAGCAAAGAGGACAGGTTTACCACTGGCATCCCAGGCCCGAAGTAAAGTGTGCTCGCATAAAGCGTTTAACAGTGATATTTATACTCATACATCAAAGGATACATAAAATGTGTAAATAATGATATACGTCATACAGATATTTTAAGGAGTTAATCAGTTTCCACACACCGGTTCCATTCCCAGCTTTGTCCTTGCCTCCCCTCTGCAGCTGCCTGACTCCCCACATTCTTGAGACCCTTCAAAGGATTACGTGGTTCAAAGGTATAGATATCAGCCTTTCCCTCCCCAAAATACCACAGCCGAGGTCAGTTAGTTATTTTGAACACACAATTATAAAGAGTACAGTGCCCCAGTTAGGGAAAGAAACCAGCTGCAAGCCCATGGCATGGAACCAGGCTTATTTTACTTAAACAAATATACATAAGATAACATATGTGATAGACAGTGCGTTCAGAGACAACAAAAGCTCAAACTTACACGTGTAAAAGAAACGAAGCAATTCAAAATGAATTCTAACACTGTGGTTAATGTAGGTGCTCTTGGTTGTGTAGAACTTTGTGTTTGTCGGTCAGCAGCTTGAATGCACACTTCTTCTGCAAGGGGAGCCATTGAAGTTATCTGCGGTGTGGTGTGATGTGTGCTACTCGGAGAATGCTGAGGATGAGTCTGGCTGTGGCATTCTGTATGGTCTGATGTCTTTGTAGGGTTTGCGAAGTGATTCCTGTATAGAGAGCGTGACCGTAGTCTAGTAGACTGGTGATGAGGACCTGTGTCCCAGTGCATCTTGTGTGCGGGGGTAGCCGTAGCCACTTGAAGATCTAGCGTAGCATGCACAGAGTGAGGACGCAGGTGGAGGAGACTGTGTTAATCTGTGATTCTATGGTGAGCCTTTTGTCATTGATGATTCAGAAGTTTCTGGCATGTTCGGAGGGAGTGGGTGTGGGTCTTAGCTCTGAAGGCCACCAGGAGTCATTCCATGTGTTGCTGCTCTTGCTGAAGATCAGCACTCCAGTAGTGTGTATGTTTAGATGTTGGTAATTTTCTTTCATCTAGTCAGCTACTCTTGTCATGCATCTCTGGAAGTTGGTTTTGGTGGTGGTGGGGTTGTCTGTGAGCGAGAGGATGAGTTGGGTGTTGTCTACGCAGGAGATTATGTTGAGGCCATGGGATCTGACCATATTTGCTAGCTGGGTAAAAAATGCATTGAAAAATGTGGGGCTGAGGAATGGTCCTCGGGAACCCCAGAGGTGATGTTTTTTAGTTCAGAGTTAAAAGGAGGTAGGTGAATTCTCTGTGTTCTTCAGGTGAGGAAGGAAGTGATCCATCTGAGTGCATCCCCTTGGATGTTGATGTGGTGGAATCTTTTGATCAGCGTGTGGTGGGATACGGTTTCGAAGGCTGCTGAGAGATGGAGGAGGATCAGGGCCACTGTTTCTCCTCAATCGAGGAGGGTAGAGATGTCAGTGGCTGCGATCAGGACAGTATTGGAGCTGTGATTGCTGCGGTAGCCAGATTGGGTGGCGTAGAGTAGCTGGTTCTTGATTCAGGTAGGTCATGAGTCTGCTTCCTTTCATGCTGCCTCACCTCATACCGGCATTGATTTTAGAAGAAAATTCTGTCTGGATGGCACTTGGTGAACCTTCCTATTTTGTGTATTTGTCCAACTGTAATCTCTAATAGAAGGAACCACCTCCTCTCTATTGTTTCCCCTGCATATAAATGTCATAGGCTGAAGATGGTCCTGGGATTCACTGTGCAGAATTTCAGTGATTTGCTTAGTAGCTATTATTTTTGTCTATTGCATAGAGTGCATTTTCTTTAATATTAGAAGGCAGAGTGCTATGTTGACCCATCCAGGGGGTCAGTATTTATTAATCGTGAAGCACAAAGCGGATAGCTCTATACCCCCGACAGCTGAACTATTCTCCTGCATTGTTTTCCTTTTTTTATGAGGAAAAAAATCCTAAAGTGACAATACCAAAATAGCCCCGTTCGGTTTAAATGCAGTCACCTCTCCTCTTCCACCTACTTACTATCCCTACCTCTACTCCCACCTATGAAATCAAGGTTGTAGTGCACCACTTCTGTCACCTCCTCCTGTACCCCTTTGGGTTATGTTTCAGTAGCGTATGACACTCCTTACACAGTAGCCACATTCTTTCTCTTCGCATGGGTCTGCTTTTTATCACAGCAAAATATGTTCACTATGTAAAGTTCATAAGTTTTGGCTTTGTCAATTGGTTCCCAAATCCGCTCGCCTAATTACAACAGGACAGTTGTAAACTCGCAAGAACATAAGGTGGGTCCATTTCACAAACCTTTTCGAGGAAAAGTCAGAAATCTAATAAACAGGTTTCCGGCTGCATTTTATCGAGAATTAATAGATTTTGGGGATTCTGAACAATTCTAGTGAAACTTGCAAAAGTTATAGCATTCCAGGAATATTTCTCCTCTATACCTAAGCTGCTTTTCCCACTAAGCTTGTCTCCTGAGTATGCAGAGCGGAAGGGTGAATCCGCATGTTTCCCTTTTTTGTTGTTCCCTTTGGAGAAACCTCTACCTTTACACCACCTCTTTTCCTCCACGATATTTGGAAATTTTCCCTTCCTAGCCCTGATGAGAAAGCAACGACTCTAACCTTGGTTTGAGAGTAACTGGGCCTGGACTGTCCATGCAAAGTCTTGCTATAACGCCCTAACATTTGAATTTGCAAGTTTTTCTTGCCCTCTGCATAGCCCCTCCCCGACTTTTTTTTCCTGCTCCTAACTATAAACTAACAGCTGTGTTAAATCTGCATTAATGTACGTTTTTTACAGCTGTTTTATTGAACCTATATTTAACCCGATTCACTGGATCAGGGTGTGGAATTTAAAACAGTAAAAGCATCTTTTTTAACACACCAACATTGTGTATGGTGTGCACAACACTAAAATCCAAAATCGGCAAATTTGAACTGGAGTGAGCGAAGTGAGCATCACAAGTTTAAAAGTGAAATGAGAAGGTGTGACTGTGACAGGAAATCATGTGTTAACAACGATGTCGTGGAGTGCTGTCATTGTAAAACCTGGGACCACATTTGTACATTATAGTCCTCCTATGTCTGTGGCCGGTTCCAATATTTCATTAACAGAACACACCCACCTTTTACATACGTATATCACTGAAAGATAAAACTGTTTTCAGAACACCATCCGAGTATTTGTCTGTCGGCTATAACTACTTTACTGACTGCTGCCGATGGAAGACTAACCATGGCATTTAACCACTGTAAACATTTAAGTCTGGTATTGAATCAAACTGCGGGGAAAGGTTTATCAAGGTATAGTAATATCACACCCCCTGTGTTTGTCCACATTCAACAAAATCGACTGCCCTTATCTTCCTTATGGGTTCTGTTTTAAACAGAGCATTAGTCCAACACGTGTGTTTGCAAACATTTCCAGCCCTGCTGAGTTTCCTAGGGCCATGCCTGAAGTGCTGCTTCAGTCCAGGTTTTTACTCTGAATTCTGGGACATGTAGTTTTGTTGATCACATTGTAAAACAGGGCTACAAATCCCAGCATTCATAGCAAAGAATGTGGCCTGGAGCGGCACATCAAGCGTGGACCTGTCAAACATGGCAGCCGTGTATTTGTTCTGGAACGCTCGCCGTTTACATCCAGAATCTCTCTCACAGGTGACTACTAAACGAACGTGAGGTAAAAATGCTGGTGAGACTTGCTGCTGAAAACGGCAAGCTTCTTGTGTCATCGTTTCACCGTTCACATCTCCTGGCGTCGGCCGTAGATTGGTCTCCAGTGTTTTTGATTGTCTTTGCATATTGCAGAATGTTCAGCCACATTTGTCTATCCCTTTGCATCGTTGCATTTTGTTTTATCTGAAAGTGAGAGTATATTGAATATATGTGCAGTTTGAAATTTGCAGCATCAGATTTAAGTTTGTCTTTCCTTGATGTGCTCATTTTGGATTCCGTTAACTTTTACTGGGTTTTGGAAATAGTCACGCTTGTTGCGCCGGTCTGTTTTGGGATCCCTTTCCACATGACCTCCTTCTCCAATAATTCCCTCACTTCCACACTCCAACAGTACACCCCATCTCCCCATAGCCTCTGTTTGGCATACGTTTATTTATTTATTTTTTATAGCGCTACTCATAGTTCACTCACACTGAGTTTCTGTGATCTACGTGGTACGTGTTCTTTGCAGCAGGCACATTACCCCCCCCCCCCCCCCCCCCCCTCCAGGCTACTTTATAATGGGTCAAAACTGCCACTAGACAAAATTCCGATCTCTTGCCAGTCGGAACATTAGTCACCAGAGTCATCTTGGCGTTTTGTTTGTTGCCTAAATACCGCTGGATGCACAAGGAAGTTCACATTCTTTTAAACTAATAGTTATTTTTAAACACAGCGCTCCCACCAAAGTCAGCCCCTTGCGGCTGCACCAGTCACACTGCCGCAAAGCTGACCCTGGTTGCTGTGATACTCCAGTATCAGTAAGGCTGCCACCTTTCCCAGGGGGTAGAGCAACTAGCCATGTGTTTGTTTTAAGATTCTGCGATTTTCTGCTTTTGTTTACCTTAACTATCAGTCATGGATAATTAATACATTTAAAGTGTTTTCTTCTTATGTTTGCTGTTTTAGTATGCACCAATAAGAGGAGTAAATACCAGCTTTAGGCGATTTTTCTTAATTTTTGTAGTGGCCCAGACTTTTTAAAATAGTGGTCAAGCCAGCAAAAACCCAGCCAGGTCACAACTCGGATATCAGGAAGGATGTTCCACGAAACTGCAGGTCTGAATGAATTGTAGACCAGTTTCCCAAGAAAGAGCAGAATGTGTCCTCTGAAAAGCTATTTGCAAATCTTATAATTCATTACAATCCCTTATGCTGTGTCCCCATCAGGGTTAACTCATAATATGAGTCCCCTTTCAATCCCATGATTTGCATCAAATAAGTTGAGCCTCTTACAGTACTAGTTGACACCATTTGTAGAAGCAATAAGTATCTAAGTGGCATTCATTTGGTTTAGCACTTCCTTTTAGTTGTCACCAGCATCATTCCACATCGCTTTTCTGACTTGAACTCCTTGCAGAAGATTTTCATATCCCGGGCAGTGCTTAAATTGAGCTGGTGGTTTCTGGTGCTCAGCACCGGCAATTAATTGTCAACAGTTGTTTATTAATTCAATATACATAAAAAAAACTAATACCTGCCACCCAAGCTAGTCTTACAGCTTTGGGGGCCTCGGACAGTATAAATTGTCACACTTGTAGCGGTGTGATGGTTAGTAGTTGTGTACGTACTGTCATTGGCAGTGCTAACAGCTTCAGTATGTGGTGCACGCAGCAGTGACCTCCTGACTAGGGCCCTACACTTAATTTTTTATTTTTTACAAACTAAGCACTGCCCCCTGGGTTTGTGTCAGGACCAAGTAGATCATGCTTACCTGTTCTCTTGTTGAGGTGTGCTTCTGTTCTGATTCTGACCTTTATCTAGCCTGATTCTTGCCTCTGCCCTCCGGTTAGTGCCTGGGTGAGGAAGGACACTGCCTCTCAAACTGTTGCTAACCTTCATTTATTACTGAAGTGTCGTCACTCTAGAACTCTGCCTCTCTGCCTTGCTTTGTTGCCTATCAGACGTTGGCCATACAATTTACAGCAGTGCTAGTTGAAAATAATGTTCTGCTGCTCCTACATCTTGAGGTTGCTGGTAGTCTTCTTCATTCTACTATTTTCTGTGAGTCTTCTAGCGAGAGGCAACTTCTGTGGTGTCTGACAGCCTGCTGGGCAGATTTCCAGACTACGGTCACTGGGTAACACTAGTGCTTCCCGCTAGAACTAGTGAACAACTTATCCCTTTATTATTGGTCATTAGAGTTTATAGGCATTATTGGCCAGCATGTGAAAAAACAGCTTTTGTTTTGTTTGTAGCTGTCGCCTGCAAGATTGCATTTACTAGTGAGTGCTCTCTTGCAAGAGGTATTGTGTTGTTTAAGGAGTCTGAAACCCGCCCGTTGCTTGCTATTCATTGGCTTAAGTGTCACTCTTCATTGAGTGCTCTTAGTTGGCCAGTGCTTGCGATGCCACTTCCCCCCTCTTTCAAGTGTCAACGTGGCCCAACTACGGAATAATTCAGTCTGATTAGGGTCCTTACGCTATCCATTCACTGCTCGCGCTGTGATTCAGGTACTATTTTCTTCCAAGTTCACTAGTACTCAAAGTTCGTGGGCAATTTCCCCCTCCCTTTTGCCAATGCTTGTTGCATCTGCTCCATGTCTAAATTCAGTGTTTTATATGGTGTGTAATGGACCCGAAGGTACTGGAGCACTTAACATGACTGCCAGTTGCATTACACAAGTGGATTATTTTTTTTTTACACAGGAGATTGTGATTTGAGTTGGATCACTTGATGCTGAGCAGATGCCGTTACTCAAAACCTGTTCCCCGGTTCCAGAGGCGGTAGCTCTGGCTGTTACGCCACACGCTGTCCCCTTTTGGTACCTTTGTCTCTGGTTTATTATTGCAGCAACAGAACACCGCTTCCTCTTTAACAAATTGCTTTGGGACTCAACTTTTGTGGGCAATTTCCCCTTCAGTCCCCCTCTTTGCCAATGCTTGCTGCATCTTTCTCTACCTGCCCACTCCTTCCTGTATGTGACACAATCAATTTTTTTTTTTTTTTAATTAATTGCAGTTCGTCTGGCTTGTAGCTTGTTATGAGGGTCACGGGTGCAAACAGGCCAATATTATTTGAGGATGAATTTGCAGAAGGATTATCAGAATGCGAGAGTCCACTGTTAACTGTGAAACATTCACAGCAGGCTTATACTGCAGACACTTACTGGTACAACTTAATTGCCTCTAGTAGATATGATTACACTTTTACCCTTCGCCGGCTAAATTCCGCCTCTCCGCTGTTGATGTAACAAGCATTGGCAAAGCCAGTAGCTCTTGCCATGTTGAACAGCAGCGTGGCTACTGTGAGCATTGACAAGTTAGATGAAAAAACACAGTGACATGCCTCGTCATAGCACGTTTTTCCAAAACTTAGCACTGGTGCACAGCAGCAGTGCTGGTATTCAACACGCCTAAAAACATTGACAAAGCCAGTAGCTCTCAAAGAGCTTTCGTAGGCGAGAGCCAACGGCTTTGTCAGTGCTTGTTATTTAAACATTCATACTTTTTATCCGAGAAAAATGGTGCAAATAAAAGCAAATGTTTTAGAGACTTGGCAGAAGGAAAAAAAAAAAGAATGAGAATTGTCACATCGAAAAAATGGGTTTATGGCGAGTCAAGCCCATGTGGAATTTATTATACCTTGTTCGTGGTTGTGCCTTTCATTAAGTCTTGAAGTTGCAATTGCACAGCAGAAGCTCTTAGATGGGGGCAGTTTCGTACTTGTTATCAGTATTCTGCAGGTTTGGTTGCGTTAGACCATGGCACTTATTTCACCAATGATAAGTTTCTGTTGCTTGCAGCTTCGTGTGACAAATAAAACATCTTGAAGCTTTGCATGGGACAGATGTCATTTGTGGAAGTATGCAGTGCTTGACAAAAGAAGATCTGCTTTCAAGGTTGGAGTTGCAGAGGTTCCCCCACCACATCAGGCCTTAAATATGCCTCCCTGTTCCCAAGCACACTAGACCGTCCCCCAGATCTTGCATAGCCAGAGGAAAACTAGGAGCATTGGCGCCAGCTTCTAGGAAGCAGAGTGGATTGCAGAGGCTGCAGAGTGGAATTATTGTCAGGTGATTCGGTGGCAGTACTAGGATGCCACTGACAAACAGTAAATCCAGAAGGTGTCTAGACAGGCCACAGCCTGGAGAACCGTGGTGCTAGGCATAGCATTTTCTTGAAGCTTCAGTCGTGGTGCCAGGCACACACTCTTCTTGAAGCTTTAGCCTTAGGGCTGGGCAAACCATTCTTCAGAAGTGTGAGCTTTGGGGCTTGGCAAACAGTTCTCCTGAAGCTTGACCCGTAGGCTTGTCACACCGACCTCTTGAAGCTTGAGCCGTGGGGCTAGTCACACTGCCTTCTTTAAGTCTGAGCCAAGGGCTGGACACACTGTTCTCTTAAGGCTTGAGCCATGGGACCAGTACACCGTCCTCTTGAAGCCTGAGACATGGGGATGGGCACACCATCCTCTCTAAGCTCCAGCCCTGATGCAAAGTACACCTTACTTTCAAGGCTTAAGTCGTGGGACCAGCACATGGTCCTCTTCAAGTTTGAGGCCAGGGGTTAGGCACAATGTCCTCTTAAAGCTCGAGCTGTGGGGCCAGTGCAGCACACCTTCCTGTTGAAGCCTGAGCTGTAGGGATGAGCCCACCATCCTCCTGAAGCTTGAGCTGTGGGGATGGGCCCACCATCCTCCTGAAGCTTGAGCTGTGGGGATGAGCCCACCATCCTCCTGAAGCTTGAGCTGTGGGGATGGGCCCACCATCCTCCTGAAGCTTGAGCTGTGGGGATGGGCACACTGTCTTCTGAGGCTTGAGCGGTGGCACCAGCACGCCGCCCCCCTGAAGCGTGAGCAGTAGGGGTGGGCAAACCTTCCTCTTGAAGCTTGGGCTGTGAAGCAGCGTACACCTTCAAACGTGAGCAGTGTGGGCGGTCACACTGCCCTCTTGAAATTGAATCTTGCAGAGTGTTTTCTTACAACTTCCAAACTGCTAAAAGCATGCCAGGCCCATGTGAGGTTTTGAAACTTTAACGATGAATCCCATCTTCCAATAAAGTTAATAGGGTTTGGAAGGATGCCAAAGATGAATCCTCGGGCATGCATTGCTTTAGGATAAATTCTTGCAGCCTGCTATATTACCTGTTGGCCGTGCCTGCTTTGTGCGTGCCTTAGGTTCACACCCATGCCTGAAAGAGGTACTGCATCTCTCTACTCATGCATCATTTTAGCGCTTATTTACAGTGCTTGGATACTGCAGAAGCATCCTAGTAAGTCCAGCGTAACATTTTCTTATATTGAGATCGTTGCTGATAGTGCTAGTCCTAGTATGGCAAACGTGTGTAATTTGTTTTTTTGTGTTGCTTGCTTTTGTTGGCTTTGTAACCCGTATGGAAAGAAAATGAGAGGAAGTGGAATAAATAGTTGCCGCTAGCTAGCCCGATAAGTGGAATTTCAGTTGGCAATTCATATTTTTCAATGGAATTGCTTTCAGCAGCTTACTGGCGCTGTGCCGTTTCTCACTGATCAGCAGTGAGTCAATTAGGCCATCTGTTTCTGTGGTTTTCATTAAGATAAAAGGAAGCTATTGGCTGACTCAGAAAATGCTTTCTATATTAAGGTATTTCAGATATAAAATGCAACAAGTGCTCTGGTAATGTTGTCGGTCCGGCGGCTTTGCATTTCCAAGGTCCGCTAAGGTTACTAAAAGGTAGATGGACGAAGCTACATAACATAGACTGAGTGCGAGATAGCAGCTAACAGTGCTGATGGGACTGGCTTTCTCCATTTGTAGCACGTGTTGCTTTATGTGCACATTTTAACCATTGCACTCTTGATACATTTTATATGGGCCACACTAAGTATGCACCACCAAGTTAAGAAGTCTTGCAGTAACACCAGGCAGATGTTAGGTTACTTATCACTTTTCTTACACTCAACAGCCACTAGTGTGATATCGTGGCACTTTGTCCATCGTGAACGCAGATAGATCTGTGTGGTTGTAGAAGTGTGTGGATGAAGAACCATCAATGTGAGGGTGAGTTAGACGATGAGCCTAATTTTCAGACACAGGGTCTAGTCTAGCAGCGAACATGATGCTGCTTTATTTTTAACATGAGCAAGATGGATGAGCTTCATGCAGCTTTGAATGATTAAACTTCCTCAGCTTTATCCTTACATTCTGATCCCACCAAACCTTTCAGTTGTTGCCAAATGTACAACAAAAATATGGAACGTTTTGGACAACACAAAGATAAAAGAAAATCCCCTAGGTTGAAACTTTTGTGACTGGACACTTTTCTAACTTCTGTGATGCAGCATAGTGGTAGACGGAAGAAAGAGATCCTGCAGGTATATAGGGGGAAACAGAAGCAGTCCAGCAATTGTGAGCTGTCAAAAGGTGCTTCCGTTGCAGTGCATCGAATGCATTGTTTTCAGCAGATGAAAGAAGCTCTTTGGTGATTGAAGAATACCTCTTGAAAAGGGCTAATAAACACTTTTGCTTTATGGCCAAATGTTTACTTTAAGTATGGAAATGTCCCATAATATTTTTTTTTGTGCAAAAACCTATACAAAATAAATTTTTTAAACATAACCACCCGGCAAATTACTAAAGCAGTTACATATTTTCCCCTTGTAGTTCTTATTTTAGTGGTGGTACTGCATTGCCGGCATCTTTAGAACAACCCTAAGAGTCAGCCTTTAGTTCATGAAGACACATAGGCTCAGGCCTTTCTTTGTGTAAATTCTCGACGTTCATCATTTCATGCTGAGGGAGCGGCGTTGAAAGAATGACAACCATTCATTTAAATTACACCATCAGAGGCACTTTGAAGTGAAGACACACATTTGTGAACATAATGTTTTTAGTTGTGCTTGACAAATATTGTTGAAACACAAAATTAAGGGCCTGATTTAGAATTTGACAGATGAAATACTCTGCCACTGCGTAATGGGTATCCCTTTTGCCTTATTACAAGTAACATCATAATGCTCTTTTATGGTAGACGGTATACCCATCACGGTTTTTCATAGACTGTCCCTTCCGTCAAACTCTACATCAGGCTACAAGTTTAGCTTTGCTCTTCTTTATAAAGATAAAAAATAGCGGCGAAAGGAAACTTTATAAGAGAAAATAAACAATTAGTTGCATAGTATCTATTAGTCATGTATATTCCAAATACACTCAATTCTTTTCTCATTGCATGTTATGTTGCGTATTTGGATTGATTTAAGTCCATGAACATAGTTATATTTGTACAGACAAAGCTGCATGGATGTGCTGTTGCACCTAGTAACATTGGAAATGATGCAATTATGTGCATTGAATTACATAAATTGTTCCTTTTGTGTATTTATTTGCACATGTATTTGCTTGAGCAAATCTAAGCCACTGTCCTCTGACCTGTTCGTCCCTGTCTTGTCAAAATAATCCTAGATTGTTCTTATATCTGGCCCACATATCGAGATTCAGCCATCTGAATGCATTTGAAGTGCAAGATCCTGTCCCATAACTGCAGACTGTGTTGTTTATACAGCTTGGAGTACTGAACATAATGCAGTATGCATGCAGGTAAAGGAACACACTGATGTTGCTTATTCAAATTGTTATAGCGAAAACTCCTTTCTGCCAAAAATCAAAGTGAATAGTCATGGCCTTGACAGTACAATTGTGGCATCGTTATGCCTTAATTTCAAAATTTATGTGAGGCGCAGTATAACTCACAACCAAAAAGGGTTTTCTGTAAATTATTAATAGATAATACATACTGAAATTGATATATTAAAATAAACAATCTGGTGTTACATTGTGTTGAAACCCAATCGCCTTTCCAAGCAAGCAGCACACTTCAAGTACAAAGTAAAATGGCAGAATTTATTAGGTTTTCAAAACACAAACGACTTCTAAGTTAATATAAAATGGGAGACACTGATGGATCACAAGAAAACCCCCTTGGCATATTGTGCATATCAAATTTGGGGTCCCCCTCAGGGTCCTGGCAAAGTGTTTATAAGCGCTCAGGCAGGGAATCTGTCAGGAGCAGATGGCAGCATGTCAATGACCAGTTAATGGTAAAGATTCATATACTGTTCTTAGTGTTTCCTTTAGATGGATTGAGTGGATTCTCCTAAAGATAGAAAGCAATGTTTTGTGTGGATATATGTGGTAACTAATGAGTTCCAAGGAACAAGATTAGCGTCTAAAACCATGGGAGTGAATTATGAGCTTTTCAAAGACCTGTGAAGGTTGTCTCCAACTCTTCCCCCCCACCCCCCAATTCGAAACATAACGCTCTGACTACCATCTGCAGGAGGAACCTCATAATCCATCTAAAGCAGGCTACATACCTGCTCACTATGGCAGTTTTTACCAGGTATTTCTAGGACCTACTGCCATTGCTGGTGAGTTCACAAAGAACAGGTGTTCTGTTCAGTCAGAGAGTGAAGGAGCAATAAAGACCACTTTAAATCTTGTTCTTATCCTGTGACATTTGCTCTGTGTTCAGAGACAGAGGTCAAAAGCCAGTTTGTCTTCCTGCAATAAATTTCCCTTCTGGCTGCAGAGTTCCAGGATTTTGTAAGGTGAACTGTCTGACTTGCTGCACAAAGAGCAAAATGAAAGGCTGTTGTGTGTCAGGTTTGTTCTAACACATAACATTTAAAGAACCAAGTCAATTATACAGACATTTTAAACTATATTTCAGTAGTTGTGAAAGCCCATTTTTTGTAGTTCTGTATGATGAAAAAAGTATTTTAATAGGAAGAAAATAAATCAGAACACTTTGCTGGGCGATGAGCAAAGGATAAATGAAACCCAATTTTCACAGATTATTGTTGATACACTATATAGTTTTATCAGTAAAACTGCAAGTTAATTGTAAGGTTTTCGGCCATTGCTTGAAAATGTATTGTCTGTAAATGACAGTATGCTACCACATCACACTTTAGTAATATATTTATTAAAAGTGAGTGTTTAAACATAATCTGCAAAACACTCCTGCTCTGGTGGCAATGCTGTTAGTAAACTAAGAGGCAAGTCATGGATTGTGTGTCCCTTATAGCTGGGATAGATTCTTTTTATACATGGAGCAAACATTTAGTCCATTTAATGGAGCAACAGAGGTATGTTTGCACAGCAGAAATCCTGAGCTCACACATCTTAAGGTGTATTTATATGTGAAAATAAAGAAAAAGGCAACTGTAAACTAAAATATTTTCCTAGGATCACATAATTTGAGACCCCTTTTACGATTCAGGTACATTACAGTTAGGTTGAGTAGATTATTCAATTTATTCGACTTGCAGGTCTAGTAATATTTTAATTATTTTTTTGAGGCCTGTAAAGGAAACACTGAGAACAGTGTATCTCAACAATTAATAGCCATTTGGCATCGTCAGATCCCCTACCTGGACTCTTGTAAATACTTCCCCTGCACCCTGAAGAATCCCTAAATATGCTACGTAAGATCTCCCATGGGGTTTCACGCTTCACCACTGGGGTCCATTTTTTCACCAAGTTGGCTGTAGTTTGAAAACCTTTTCTCTCTACACATACTTTGTGGAGGCCTGATCTCTATCCATTGCTGATGTGGAGTAGATTGCTTATTTGAGTGTGAAATCCTGATGGGAAGAAAGGTTCTTCAGGAAGAATTTCCAGTTGGGTGGTTATTGAAGCTGCAGCTCTTGCAACACGGAGGCGGTCATTCTGACCCTGGCGGTAAAAACCGCTAGGGCCGTGGTCCGCGGGAGCACCGCCAACAGGCTGGCGGTGCTCCGCCGGGCATTCTGACGCCAGAAGTGGAAAGTCGGCGGTGTACCGCCGACTTTCCGCTGCCCATGGGAATCCGCCATCCGCCCGCCAGGAACAGGATGGCGGTGAGGGGTGTCGTGGGGCCCCTGGGGGCCCCTGCAGTGCCCATGCCCATGGCATGGGCACTGCAGGGGCCCCCGTAAGAGGGCCCCACTTAGAATTTCAGTGTCTGCTAAGCAGACACTGAAATTCGCGACGGGTGCTACTGCACCCGTCGCACATCCTCCACTCCGCCGGCTCCATTCGGAGCCGGCATCCTCATGGAGGGGTGTTTCCCACTGGGCTGATGGGCGGCCTTTTGGTGGTCGCCCGACAGCCCAGTGGGAAACCCAGAATACCCGCGGCGGTCTTTTGACCGCGCAGCGGTATTCTGGCAGTTCCCTCCAGGCGGGCGGCTCCCGCCGCCCGCCGGGGTCAGAATGACGCCCAGAGTTCCTTACCTTCCGGATACAGTGACTGTGATAAACCGTACTGTTACCCATATGCTCTGAGATACAATGGCATCTGGCGATTTCTATGCCAGCTTCTGTGTTTTAACATCCTACTTCAGTGTCTGAAAAAGGGGTGTTTGGTTTTGGTCAATGGAGGTAAAGTTCATGCCAAATGTTCAGCAGAATCACTGATTATGTGCATTAGTGCTGTTTAGATTTGATATATGTAAATTAAGTTCAGGTGAATAACCTTAAAACCCTACATGGTCCTGCTCTGGTAAGCCAACGTTAGGCAATGAAATCTATTTATGCATGTATGATTTATCAAGCATTTTATCATGCAAAGGCATCTTAGCACAGCAGAGTAAAATCATAAAGAACTAGGTTAAATAAGTTCTAGCCATGCTGGATTCACATATATAGATGTTATTTGTTCCAGCAGGATGCACCTGAACTGAAAACAACCTCCAAGTAAATTCCGCAAGAAGCTCAAGGCTTGGCTTTTCGAGAAATCCCACTAGGCCCTAGGTTTGGCTTGTCTCACAAATCTGCATAACATAACATAGGCAAAATAAACCACATCCTTTCTCACCTTCCTAGCAAGAAAGCTAGCTCCAAACACTCCTAATGTTCTTAAATGCTACAGAAATCATAAACATGGGTTAAATATTGACATTGTTATTCTTTTGAAGGTGTTTGCAAACCCAAATTCTAGATTTTGCAGCATAATATTAATCTTTATTAGAGAATTGCATATCTCAGCAGTAGAATCAAATCTCAGTCCCACAAAAATACAGTTGCAAGGGAATACAACAAGTTGGTTCTGATATGCAGAGATTTGGCTTCAGTAATTAGTGTTGGAATGTTAGTAGTGTTTTGGTGCAACTGCCATGAAATCCTCCTGAACCCTCATAGTAGCCCATGGACCCCACCAAAGTAACAAAGTTAAACAGCAATGATCTCCCACAGAGGTACAGGGGCGGTGCTCTGGGTCTACTTTATTGTGTTGGGGCACAGTTTACTCCAGTCCTACTAATCCAGTCCCCTTTGGGCTAATTGTTTGGTTGAATAGCTGCTGTAGGTGCTAGTATTAGATACCTTTTGAGAATGACACAAACGTTTGGGAGAGTCTTTATATTGAAACCTACTGGTCACAGTCCACAAATTTTGATCATTGGATTCCACAGGGGCGGTGGCTCCCACCACTGGGAACAGATTATAGAAGGGCACAGCTGGAATGCAAGCCTTGGGGTAGCAGTTGGAAGTTTAAATGACAAGTAAGAGTATGTGCTTCAAACAAATTTCAGAAGTGCCAGATCACAGCAACCTCCTTCAGCCACATTGCTGAATCGGCAGGTCAGGGGTGATATTGGTATTGAAGTACTTTGTAGGTTCCGCGTAGATAAGTAAAGGATGCTCACAGACTCTCTGCTGCATAGCAGTTGGAGGCAAGGAAGAAAGTCTCACCTTTATAACAAGTGCCCTGATGGTGATGTGCTGGGAATACTGAGCAGCTGGTTTGGGCCATCGCTTTTGTTTTTGGGCAGGTGTAGTCCAACAGCTATCTCCCACAGGTTCACTCAATCAGCTGGGCTCTATACTTGTCTGGCATTTGGTGACTTGTTCAGAGAAATCGCATCAAGCTTCTTCCTCTTCTCGTTTTCAGTCACAACTGTGGTTTCTTCAAGTTTTGGCCAATATTTAGGCTTAATTTGGAAGAGGAATGTGTACTGAGGCCCTCTTGGACCTAAACCGGTTCCCTATTTTACCTTATTGTTTTAGCTGCGATGTTATTTAGCAGTGACATTTTACATTCTTTGCTTGCTTGCTATTCTTGTAATATACTGTGCGGGTTGCTTGTTTTAGTTAGCCTTTTCACAACATATAGTCAGTATATTCTGTTCCAGGTTAAGAACACAGTACACCATAACCTGGTGCTCACGTTGCCCGTTCGGGGGACCGCTTCTAACCCTTGGATATATATGAATGCTGTGTTCAACATGCAGCTTTGCTGGCGTTAACCTACCAGCTTCTCAAAAGTATTGCTATTCATACAACATGCAGATTCCTGAGGTTGTTCTCCAGGTATGGGGGCTCAGGCTAACCTCTCAGATCGGGCAGAGGGTACACCCACTATGCTCTCAATATAGACTTAAGAATAGGTAGGAAGATCTAGAAATAATTTATCACAGTTTAGTTTTTTAATTCTCTTTACCATTTTTGTAATGCAGGTTATCTGCCTAAATATAGCAGTTCATTCTCTCCAGTATTGAAAACTTATCTGGTATCTCTCTTGTGTTTCACCTGGTAATACAACAGAGGGGTGAGCTCTGTTTCCACGACCTCCATGGGAGTCAGTGTTGTGGGTTCACCTTAGTGTTTTACCTGGGCACGCTTATTTTAGCTCCAGGCCTGCGGCGTGTGCCCTTCTACCCAGTTACACATTTTCGTTCATTTATTCACTTTAGTATATTTCAGCATGGCTTGATTTTAGCAGGGATATTTTGATTTTCCAATCAACTGCTTTTCTGTGAAAACATTTTGGTAGGTTCTTTTGCACAACATTTCATCCCGTGCCTCTGCTCAAGGCTGTACATGGTAGTTTACCTAGTATTGCTGGCCCAAGAGTACAGAGCCAAACTTCTAAAACCTGGACATCAGGCCTGTTCTCATGAAAACAGCACACAAGCCAAAGGAGGATAGAGGGGATTCCAGCCAGAGCCATCTTGCTGACAGGTACACCAGCTCTGGTTTTCTTTTCCAGCTAATTGGGAGGATTGCCAGCAGAATAACAGACAGACTCCTCTGCACTCCAGCTCTGGAGTCAGGACTCCTCTCCTCCTTTAGACTGGGACTAGCAGTAGAGCTACACAACAACATATTCTCAGATTTAGAGATCAGGGCATAGGTAGAAGTCACTAGATTTATGCTTATTTAAGGATGTTGGGACTTTTCATATTTTTCACACTAACAGTCTCAATCCTCTCTGTGCTACGTTTCATGCTGCTAATAATCGCAGCTCATGTTTTATATACGAGGATGCAGCCGCTTCAATAAAATGTATTGAAACTTTCCCTACATTTCCTTATCACCTTCACATGTATGAGACCTTGTGGATGTGAGAAAAAGGGGTGTGATCTGTCAACCACGACTTCCCTGAGGAGTCTGAGTGTTACGTCTCTGTGCTGCCAGAAAACGTCTGTACTTCCTAGGTGTGGATGAGGTGCTGCTAGCTAGCAGACTTAGGCCGCCAGCTTTCAGTCAGTGTGGTACTGTCTCAGTCACACACACACAGTGGTCCTGCTGTCCGGAACTCAGTAGTCCTACCCCCATGGTAAGAGTCCTACAACATCAGAGTGTCATTGCTAGGTTGCCACAATCACCTTCCACTCTGTAAGGTTAAGGGTGTATATGAGGCACTGTGAGCTAGGCAGGAATTGGGTCGACAGCTCCTGATGGTAGGAAAGGACTTAGTTCCCCACGTTTTGAAGTCCTGTCAGTCCAATTATCTTAGGAATTGTATAACAGTGGCAGTGAGCAAGTTCATATCCATGGATCAAAGGTCTTCTTTGTTGCACCCGAGTGCAGCGCCTCATTGGATGCCAGGAGAAATGTTGAACCTGGTTCTGGTCCTGGGACAGAGTACTTATTTCCTGATCTCCCATATCAGATCTTTTTTTAATCATGGAGGCCCCTCCTGTCCTAGAAGGGCATGAATACAGCTTGATCAGTGCATGCAAGGGTCATGTCTTATTGAAATTTCTCCTGAGCCAGTTTAAGTTGGTCTGACACAAATGTGTGGCTATGTCTTCTGACAAATAGCTGCTTATGTTTTTAACATGGAGATAGGTGTTTACAAACTCCTTTAGCTTTGCATTCAGAGAAAGATAAGGAAAGTGAATTATGTACAAATCTTGTTGGGATGTAGGGTGTGTGAAAGGAAAGGGTGTAGGATGTCATTTTTTTGTGACACACAACAGAATGTAAGTATCTGTAAATTAACTGTACACGTTCAACGGTTAAGAAAAAAAAACATTAAGCTAATTTTGTTTGTAATTCTAAAGTGTGATGGAAACAAAGATTTTAATAGGATCACGTCAAAACACTTGGTGATGCACAAATAATAAATATTCACTGAAATCTGATTTTCACACTATCATTTGTGTGCAGTATAGTTTTATCAGGAAAACTGTATGGCTGTGCAAATGTAGTGGCCATTTAAATGGAAAATGTGGTATCTGTAAATAACAGTGTACTACTGCACAATGCTTCAGTAGCAGTAAAATAAATCACCTGCCTCATTTCCATTAAAGTGAGGTGGGTTGGGAAAGTTTCCCACTGTAAAAAGTGGGTTGTGGCTCTAAAAAGTTTGGGAAGGACTGCTCTAAATTATAATGAACTTTCTATGCCCTTTGACCTCCGAAGCCAGCATGGTTCTCTTACTTGTAAAAACAGTAAATCCTCAGTGAGCTCTCTTGGTTGTTGTGCTCCAAGGGTGAAAGTCATGACAGCTCTTTAGATCCCTGCAGGGGGTTTTTAGTCTCAACATGTGCTGTATTTTTGGCTGGACATCAGTCAGAGCTTGCCATTATTATGCTCTTTAGATACCTGGGGCTAGATGTAAGTAGATTCTAAATTGCGACCCGCAAATTGCGAGTCAGAGCGACTCGCAATTTGCGAGTCACAATTCAGAATGTAGTATGGTGTACCTGACACCATCTGCGACTCTCAAGGGGGTCGCAAAGGCCCATCTCATTAATATTAATGAGGTGGGTTGCAATTTGCGACCCCCTTGAGACTCGCGGCACTCACAGGGATGGTGGCCTGCTGGAGACAGCAGACCACCATGTCTGTGACTGCTTTTAAATAAAGCAGTTTTTTTTGTTGTTTTAATGCAGCCCGTTTTGCTTAAAGGAAAACGAGATGCATTACAAAACTAAAAAATGAAACGTTTTCGTCCATAGGACCACTGCCTGCTCTGGAAAAATGTTTTTAATGCCATTGCCTTTTGCAAATGGGTTAGCACCCACTTCACATGGGTGCTAACTGCGATTGCTTTGCGACCGCGTTCGCGGTCTCAAAGCAATCTGGCATTGCACTGCGACTCGCAATTAGGAAGGGGACTCCCCTTCCTAATTGCGACTCGCAAACCCGTTTTGCGATTCAGTAACCAGGTTTTTGACTCAGTTGTGTAGCATTCCATCACATTTCATCTTAAATCGTTTTTTCCAATGTTTGCCAGACAACCATATTTATATACTCCTATAACTGCTCGTCATAAAGCGACTCATTTTAAAAGGGCAAATGTTTGATGGCATTAGAAGCAAAACAGTTATTGGATTGACTGAGGGTCAAACACACTTTTAGTTTGTACCGGTAATCTCTTCTTTGCGATAAACCATTTGAGTTGGAAGTGCGGTGTCTTCGATCTTAGGTGGCAGAGTTGTTGATCTGTAGATCCACTTTCATTTATTTTTGTGTAGGCTGGAACAAGTGTATAAATATTTAAATGTATAAATTTACCTTTGTTTTTAACCAACGGTGTTGGGAGACGTAGGAGCCGATTTGAACATTACAAGTGGGGTAAAAAGGAAATGTGTTGTGTTCTTTCTTGTTCCTGCTCCTACTTATGAACTGATGGTTGTGGACCTATTAATGAAACCTTATGCACACATTACCATGCCATTTATGTGCTTAAATGTTGTTTTTGTAGTTAGAGATTGACAATGTACAGACAATGTTTTGAATCTTAACTGGTAATTTCTACTGCCCACGATTCTTAAATATCCCTTTGAAGTCGTAAATCTACATATCGTAGGTTTCATTCCATGATTTGTGCTAATTTATGAGGATTTACAAATATTCCAAGGGATATACAAAAATATCAGTGACAATCGTAGATTCCCAAGCACACTCCCTTTCCCAGTACTTAAACTCATGTTAAAAACTAAAAATTGTGTGGATTGCTGCTCCGTCCTGTGAAAACCGAAACACAGATATACATTTCTTGGTGTTCCTCTCTCCTTTTCCTCCCAGAAAAACTCTTATATTTAACTCTTTCAGGAGTGCGTGTGTCTGTAGTTTCAGGGTGCAGTTGGCCTGTCAAAAGCGTTCTGGTTTAGTCTGTGTTACAAGCATTTTGCATGACCATATGTCCTTACTATTCCTTCCTCCCCATTCCCCTAAACTTGAGAAGACCTGTGCGATAAGTTAGTATATATCTTAAGTTAGTATTTATCCGATGACATTAGTAATGTAGAGATGAGCCATATCCAGCATTCCAGGAGTAGAATGTTGTGATGTCACGGACTGGAAACGGTTGAAGGAGGTGAGAGAGGAGACCAGGAGTTAGATGGATGGGGTCTCTTGCATTTAATAAACTACTCATCGTCATCTACACTTACTGTCTCAAGTTGTATTACCTGTGGATCACCGTCTCAAAACCTGCTATTCTTGAACATTTTCGCCCAGTCACAAGTGGAATTTGTAGTCAGAAATAAAATCCATATCCAATTTTTTGGAATTCAATATTTCGAATTTGATTTCAATATTCAGAATATGATGTTAGCATGAACCATACATCTCGTGTAGGTGTGATATTTGACTCAGGCTTACGTTTTTATGCATTCAAACTGAATCCAAGTGTCTGTGCCACGGCTAGACCTGTGTCATACGGTTTGACAGTGAAGATGTGTCCGGCGTTGGTGCATTTCTGTTTTGATTATAGGAACAGGGGGAGGGATATATCTGTGAATCTCCATTCTCTTTGGCCACCTTCTCTTTCATTTTGTGCATGCTTTTGGGATGCGCCTACAATTCTCCCCTATACACGTTAGCGCGTTGGTCCTTAATAAGTAAACTTACAAGGTAATGCATATAGGTCGATGAACCTTTTGATTCGTTTAAGTTGTTCTTACCATAGTACCAGTATAGAAACAATAATCAACAAACAATAATCAAATCAGTAATAAATGGAGTCAGTAATTTTAACACACCATGACTTTACAGCCATGAATAACCGCACCTTTAGTAAAAGTTTTGTAGGGTTCCCTTACATTAACAAAACTAAGTCATGAGTCTTAATCACCAACTCAAATCAAGCAAAATTAAAAATACTTATTAATCAACAAGTCGCAAGAAACATGATTTAATCAAAGCTTGAATCAAAAGGCATTCCAAAGCATCAGCACAAATCCTTAGTAAAACCAATTTCAGCAAGGCTATAATATCCATAAAGTTCAGCAAAATAGTCCGTCAACCATTTGTCTCTGCAATCTGCCAGTCGTCATATGATTAACCTCAACTAACCCAGATTAGCATCAGCATGTGTGGCTTTGTACAAAACAATTTGGAACACAAATTTGAAAAACATCTACATTAAGAAAGTATTAAGACAGTGCAGTTGGTACCTAGAAAAAAAAAAGGCATAAAAATGCAATACAGTCATTGTCATATCTACGTATCCATGGTATGGGTCAGCAAGCAGAATCAGTCTTCATCATCAGGTCATCCGTTGATCAGCAAAGCATCAGGCTCTCAGTCGGAGAGTATGACCCAATGACAGAATCTCGAATCTCTTCTTCTCCCACCATCACTCTAGATCTCTAGCCTTGCAATCTGTCTAAGTTCCCTCTGTCACGTTTTTATATCAAAGTTCCCCAAACTATCCCCTAATTTCCAATTGGTCAATTAATCGTACGTTATTACTCTGTCCAAAGATGTCCATATCCCAAATCTATGAATTCTAATATTTCACCCTTCACACGTTGATTGGTCTCCTTTACGATGTTCTCATTATCCGGCTCGTCCGGTATCGAATTTGTTGCATCTTTGTCTCCAGTCAGTGTCTTCCTTGTTCGTGTCTTGGGAAAGAACCCTTTGCACATATTACTCATGATTTGTTACTTTGCGAGAGACCTAATCTCCTGTCCGTCGGTTCCCATTGAAAGGTTCTGCTAAGCATTTTATTAAAACAATGTGCATTCCACAGTTAGTTCACTGTGTCAGCATTTTTCATTAAATGCTAAGAAATCTTCTGCATGAGGCCTGGCAAAGTAGGCCAAGACACTCGCTAGGTTAAGACCTACAATTATTAAGCAAGAACATAATTCATAACACTTAATATGACATATTACTACATTAATCTAATACATTTTCAATATTTTATATGAATTAATTATTTCAGAACATTTCATGAATACTGGTGGCCATTCTTTGAGGTCACATTTTCAGACGTGCACATTATTTTTCTACATTATTCAATTTTCTACATAAGTCATTATTCAAAATACGTGTTAACATTCATTAATAATTTCTTATTAATACATCTGCTTCAGCATGCATAATCTACCAGTCACGTTGACGCGAGACGCTTCTCACCTAGACCCTTCTGTGGTCTTTTGTCTCCCTCACAATGCCCGGCTGACCCCTGCCACAGTGCCTATCTCGCTCTCAACCCACCATGGTGTGACCATATCTGCGCCTTTTTTAGGGAAGATACACATGGCTGAGCACTGTTTAGATAAACAGAATATCGGCTAATTGGAGCCCTTACGTTTGAAGTAGGTTGATAGTAGGTTATGGGGTCTCAATCCCTTAGGATGTAATCGGTGCAGGATGTGCAAGAAGGGATTTTTTTAATACTACATGTTCACCCCCCGGGGTTTTATAAAAACAGGATAAATACAGTTGCTCTCTTTCTTACAGTATACTTCATGCTTGCTAGTAAAATCTGCTCACCACTTCGTATTCGCGTTCTTTATAGCTGTTTGGGCAACTTGCAGTAAATGTAATCAGTTTTTCAGTCAGCCTTAATTTTATTATTGATGCCTTTTAACTTTGCTTTGTCGTTGTCACTCCAACTCGTACACCAGCCACCCTGACCCTCTCCTCCAACAGTCCCTTATCTATCACCATCTGCTTCTACCTTTTTTTTTTTTTAAGATGTTTTTATTGGCTTTTCAGAGAGTAGGCCACACAGTCAGTATTTACGCTGAAGTTGAAAGAATATGGTCATTTAAAAAACACAACCGCAGCAATCCGAACCATGGTAACAGTACGAGTCTACAAAGGCTCTGTTTAATAGTAATTATTCTTTGATGTTCCCATTGTATTTTATTTGTATTTATTTCTGCTTATTGCATCCGTATTTTTCCACAGTTCTTTTGTATTTTGGGAAACGTTAAGTTGCCATTAGTATAGCTCCACTTTTGATTTCCCAATAAATGCACACTCCTGCTTGGGTGACTGGTGGATTTTACTGCTAGGAGTAGCCATATGCAGTGGCGTAGCGTGGGTTGTCAGCACCCGAGGCAAGGCAAGTAATTTGCGCCCCCTAACCCGTGGATTTAGTCTCTTCCAAGATGTTGCGCCCGGTGCGGCCGGCCCCCCCTGCACCCCCCACGCTACGCCACTGGCCATATGTAGTAACTTCAGCACGTTTTTATGAATTCTTTAACATTGCAGTAAAAGCATGCAAGCAACGGCATCTGTTTGCTTCATGTGAAAACTGACCCTTTTTTCTAACTCCCCTACCATCTGCCAATTTGCACAGCATACGGCCTGAAGACATTGTAGACAGCACTGAGAAATACTCAAAAGAAGTCTTGTTTCCTTTTTTCCATGTGGAAAAAAAATGACGATAAACAAAAAAATATGGACAATAGTTATCTATGAAAAATCAGTAAAACCGTGAAATAAGAGCCTTGGATGTGAGTTTCCGATTGCACAATACAAATTAAATCACAGTAGAGATGCATGTTGCAAGATGTTGCAACTGTGGTCACAGGTAAGGGAGGAGAGTTCAGGTAAAAATAGGTGTAGGTTGTAGTATGAAGGGAACAAAAGACTGAGCACAGGCAATGCTTATATGGTAGACTACCAATAATCATCAGGTGGTTGGATTGCACGTACCAAAGAATTAAAAGAGGAGTATGATCCTAGCCGCAAAATATTGCAATAAGTACTGGTAAAAAAAAAAATGTAACCATCTCCGCCCTTCTTCAGTATTCTGCATTTACGCTTCAAAGAAATAAAACGAGCAAACGAAAAGCCTTTTAAAAGCCATGAAGGCCTTTTGACTTCGCTAATGGTAATTGCCAGTTTCGCTCTGCAGCGTCAAAAAGAAAATAAGCATTGGCAAAGCCAGTAGATTTCGCCTGTGGTCACTTAGGAACTAAGGTATCATTAAGGCCACTGGAATTATGCAGTTGGAGAGGGCCACATTATGCGGCAGGATTCAGTAAATTATGGGGAGTAAAAGGCAAATTATGCAGCATAATGAGACACATTTTATACTAGAATTACTCCATTATTTCATCATTTTTAGGGGCGAGCGCAAAGCGCTCCGTCCCTCTTCTAATCTCCCTTTAGGGAGATTTTACCCACGCCCATGTTACGTCAGTCACTTACATTGGTTGGTGGGCTTGCCTTTTAAAATCCGCTTGTTTTCATTCGTGAAAGGCATACATACGTCATGCCTTTTCCAGTGTTTAGCCCTCCTCGAGAGCACCGGTAAACTACAAGAAACCTACGAGGATCTAAGTTTTCCGTATGATTTCTGGACTACTTTTTCTCTGCACTCCGCAGCCCGATCACGCTGTGTTTTACACAGCACTATCACTCTTGTTTTTTTTGTTTTTAATTTAATGTGGCAAGAAAAGTCCGATTATGCGTTTACAACGCTAATAGCTCTAACTCGATGTAACTCGAGACCCAGTGCATTGCAAATGCTTGTTAAACTTGGTAACTCTGGGCATTGGTTGCACTTCAGGAGTTCATAGTATCAACAACTCATGCTAAATTCTACTTTCCCATCGTGGACATGATATTATTAATTCATTGACTTTTGTCTTAAAACATATGCTAAATTCTGCTTTATTTTAATGGACATTGTATAGTATTTTATTCAAAAGACAGACGTTTAGATTTGTTAAAGAGTAAAAAAATTCACTTTTGTTTGTGCTTACCAAGGTTGGAATAACTGTGTTTATTTTGGTCCTTTTTAGATATACTTTGGATAGGGCCATTAGAAGACTACGTTTCGGGGCTAGAGCACCTTTTAACATTTCCACACTCTAGAGCTGTGCAACTGACCTAAAGTGTCCCTCCAATGTACGTTATCTTTCTCTTACTTCTACAAGAATCATCCCAACACGAGAGGCGACTAACCTTGGATTCCCAAGTAGTGTCCTACCCCCATAAAGCACATCAACACTTTGTCAGGGGTAGTAAGCGCTATGTAAATTCAATTACAATACTTTTCATGTACAAAATAAATCCGTGAGGCCACGGAGTGATCTTCTCCAATGTAATATATAAAGACTGTGTATAATGTTAACAACATTTGGGTGCACAACCTTTCGTGGTGCCATATTTTATGTGCTCTTGGATGCACATGTTTACAGATCCATGAGCCAGCAAACTGTATAAGGGTTAGAAATACATAACTATTGACATTTGATTTGCTCAGCATGTTACGAGTTCATCATATATAACTTAATTTCGGCTATAAGCCATAAAAGTAAACAATACAAGACATAACATGATTAAGAAGCATAGCACTTTAAAAATTTTAAGAATGTATAGACAACGTTATTTTTAAACATTTTTTGTTTTTACGAAATCTCAAAGACATATAAAAGTATTAGGTTGTTAAAATTTAACTTCAATTAATTAAAATTTTATCAAACTAATTAAATATAATCTAAAATCAGGACATTAGAAGCACATGATTATCGGAATTCTAGTTCGTGTCACCTGTGTATTTTTACAAGAACCTTGCCGCTGAGTGACCAATTTTAACATTTGTCTCTGTTATCCGAGATAAAAGAAGAAAATTGCATAATTTACTTTTTTTTTTTTTTTTTTTAGAACCCTAAATAAATAGTGAGGTCATATATTTATAAAACATACAAATCGTCATTATTCTTTAAACTAAAATCCAGACCGTTTAGGTTTTAGGTTCATCCGGTTAAAAACTGATGTATTAAGTGAATATAGTCTAGAACCAATGTATTAAAATTACACATTTATAATCGTTCTTTTGTTCTTAGTAACCATGCACTTCGCAGATATCCCACCACAGAAAAAACTATTTTATCATTTGTATCAGTTGTTAGGAGTCGTAATGCCGTATTCCATTCCCTTATCCCAATAGCCCTACATAGTGGAGCAATCCACTTTTTCCTAGGTACCAAATATCTAGGGCAG
Organism: Pleurodeles waltl; assembly: GCF_031143425.1. Taxonomy (NCBI): domain Eukaryota; kingdom Metazoa; phylum Chordata; class Amphibia; order Caudata; family Salamandridae; genus Pleurodeles; species Pleurodeles waltl. The sequence goes on along the minus strand of NC_090439.1, from coordinate 63,452,615 downwards.
AAAAACATAAAGTGCGCGAGTGACTCTTTTGTCTTTTGACAATGATGGCAGTATATTGAGTTGCAGTCCTCTGGTCTCCATTGCGCTGTAAATGACTTAAGCGGAAGAGTCCCTAGTCTAAATTTAATAAATAGTGTTTTGGTATATGGAGGATTTACATTATCCATATAGGCCTCGAACTTGGGACTACATTTATGGTCTAAGAACTGCAAAGTCAGACTACCATGATTTTTTAACCAAATTTGGGTCAGAATGCTCTCCCAGTAACACCTTTTTACACGTTCCTTTGTTCCCTTTGCCAAATTGTGGGGAGCACTCCACACCTCCTCCATTTAAAGAAATTTACACGTATCTCTGATGTATCTGAACCAAGGGATCTTTAATACGCTGTCATTTGCAAGAAATTCATCTAGTGCTTTATGGAGAATGGACCGGTCCTCTGAGGACCAAAGATTAATCCAATACATTAGGGGTCTTAATGCAATTTCATTGTGTATTTCATTTAGGGCTAAATCAAATCTTAGTGGAGTGAGAGGGGTGCTCATCGGCAACTTTAGGAAATTTCGAATAAACCGGTTTTCTACAGTGGTCAGACACCTAGAGTTGGTATGACCCCAAAGCTCGGCACCATAAATTGAGGCCGCTACTGCCACTGATTTGTAAACGGTGATGGCAGGTGTTATCTCCCCTTCACAAGTATTAGCTATTTTCTTAGCTATCACTATAGACCTTTGCCTAAGTGTTGTCAGACTCTTCTTAATCTGTGCCGACCAACGTTGGTCGTCACTTAACCTAATCCCCAAATAATCAAATTGTCTGACTCTCTCCACTGGTTGGCCTGCTATCATCATTTTCCCCCTAAATAGTTTGTGTGGGTTATAGGCCATAAACTTAGATTTTGTTGAATTAATTTCAAGTCCTCTGTTAGAGCAAAAATTATAAAAAGTGTCCAATTCATTTTGCAAGCCCATAGGTGTTCTTGAAATTAGTAAGGTGTCATCGGCGAACATTAAAATAGGGACTGGGGTTCCAGCTAATCTAGGGGCATCATGATTACAGTGTAGCAATTGGTCCACAGCACCGTTTATGTAGAGGTTAAATAGTGTTGGTGCCAAGATGCAGCCCTGCCTAACCCCTCTATTGACGGGTATGGCTTCCGTTAGGTCGCCACTATCTGACCAACGTACATGAGCGTAAGTCCCTTCATGGAGATATCTAATCAGTCTTAGTAGTTCGCTATTGGGCTGATAACTCTCCATAACTTCCCATAATGTATCCCGAGGTACCATGTCAAAAGCAGCTTTTAAGTCGATAAAAGCTACATACAGTTGACTTTTGTTGAATGACAGGTATTTCCAGCAGAGGAGGTTAAACCTAAATACCTGGTCTATTTTACTCACTCCTCTTCTGAAGCCTCCCTGGGATTCTGAGAGAATTTGGGCATCATCTATCCATGTCTGTAATCTGTTCAGCACTTGCTTAGCGAAGATTTTTTGGCTAACATCAATAAGACTGATAGGTCTATAGTTGTTAGGTTGTTCCCTTGGCCCTTTCTTATAAATAGGGACTATAACTGCTCCTTGCCATGTAGTAGGGAGTCCTCCCCCCTCAGTATTTCATTACTAAGTGCGTTTAGATACAATGACCACGTTGTCAGACGAGAAAGATATAAATCTCCTGGGATACCATCAAGACCAGGGGCCTTTCCCTTGCGTGTGGATTGGAGAGCCTCTGTTGTTTCTTTTATGGAGAATAAGTCCAGGTCAAATTTGGGTGGTGTTGTACTCCCCCACGTTAGGGTATTGCCAACAGGATCATTAGGTTTTAGTAGGGGTGTAATAGTGCTATTGGTATGTGGTTTTCTGTATATATTTGAAAAGTGCGTCATCCAAATTTCTGGCTGGATGACAGGGTAACTTTCCATTTCTTGAGGGCTACTCTTATCTGACACTAGTTTCCAGAATAGGTTAAGATCTTTCTCCTGGAGCGCCACAACCATCTTGTTCCAATTCCTATTCGCCCATTCTTTTTTTTGCATTTTTAAGTACATCTTTGTATACAGTCCTGCTCTTCCTTATCTCTCTTAAATTCCCTTCCTTAAGTGCTCCCAGTAAGTGTATCTTAGCTTGACGGCAGGAGTTGGAGAACCACCTAGAGGTTTTAATCACAGTCTCTGTCCGCCTCCTTACCGTCTGAAAGTGTGGTTTTAGTCGGATGGCCAAGGTATTATGAAGATAGACCAAATCAACCAATTTGATATTTGTATGTTTCAGGGGGGAAAGTGTTGTTGCAACTGTTCTATAGATCGCTAGCTGGAAATTTACATCACTTTCAACCCGATCCCATTTCACATTTTTACGGTCATTGGTCCTAATGAGGGCACTATTTGAAGTCCACGTTGATAGTGTCTTGGAACTAAATAAGATAGTGGAAAAGGAGGTACTTAAGGCTAGATGGTCACTATTAATGCGAGGGAGAACTATCATGTCAGTTAGGGATTTCCAGAGGGCGTCATTTACTAAGACATACTCCAGGTGGCTAGTATATACACCTCTCCTATATGTAGGTGACGCCGGATTGTCTGATCTGGTATTCCCATTTACTATTCTTAATCCCTTTATTTTTATTAGGTCTTCCAGTAGGTCTAAGGCTTCTCCTTCTTTCTTAGATGTAATTTGCACCGGCCCTGATCTATCCCATGAGTCTGTGAACTGGGATCCCTCTTGCTGATTGCCATCTCCGCGGTTCAATTGCATATTGAAGTCGCCCTCAACCATTATACCCCGCCCAATAGGTAAACAGTTAAGAAATTCTACTATTGAACTCATCTGGATGGTCTGGGTCCTTTGGGTGCCAGGTCTAATATATAAATTTACAATTATTATGTTAACAAGACCTTTAACAGTACTAATTTCAACTGCAACGGCTAATAAATCCCTCAAAGGGGATACCATCTCTTTAACTTTTGAGAACAAGTCGTGTTTTAACCAAATTATCAGGCCGCCTGAAGCCCTACCTGATGGTGATGGTAATGCAGCCTTCTGGAAGGTCCAATAGCCTTCTCTATTTACTACAGATGGCGCCCAGGTCTCCTGTAATAAAATGATGTGGTGTTGATCTATAAGTCTGCACCAGTCAGGATTAGCTATTTTCTGAGTCAGGCCTGCCACATTCCAGGATAGAATCTTAATCGGTGGGTCATGGTCATGCCCATTTTCTGGTAGATTTTCCCTAGTCTCATATGTACAAAATATTTCTTGCTGGGACTTTCCCTTTGGCGAGCCACTACAATAAGTTTTAGGCTCTGCTCCCAGGATATTAGGTAAGTCATTTTTTGTAGTATAAGAGTCGGGATTGGGTATGCCATTGCTCCCAACTTCAACGGCAGGAACTTCAACGGCAGAGACTTCGCGTCAATCTATGTCTGAAGTATGGGTTTGCTTTCGATCCCTTCTCTGCGGGCAAGAATATTGGGCCATTATAGTACTATTTATCTCTTGTGGAGACCGGTTTGTCAATGATTGCGGAAGTTTGTGAACAAGTGTCATTTGGGAGGAGGTGCCCGGTCTCATTCTTTCCTCAAGTGCCAAAAGGCCCTTAACTAGATTCTGACTGGTCAATTTTATCCCTATGAGATCTGATGTTGAACCTATTTTTATAAGTCTCTGTGCAATGACTATATCGTCCCTTATAATGGATCTACACTTCTTTGTCCTTCTTATCCAATGTATAACTTTATTTTTAAGGGAATCCCCTTGCTCAAATTGATCTTTACTTAGCTTCGGGACGTTTGTTATGTAAATATCATAGACGTTATGTCTAGTCTGACATTGGAGGTTATTTCCCAAGGGGCATTTGGAGCTTGTATCTAGGTGTCTTTCTCTGTGCACCTTCCAATTATTCCCTGTGTCCAAGGGTGGATTGTAGTTATTACGAACACACGCTGCAGGAGGTGCGCTATTGCCCCCCTGAGTAGTCTGTGTTACCATTTCGACCCTTTGACGCCTACGCCTCTGTGGGATGGGTGTTTCCGGTATTTCAACTGACTTTGGTAAGGAATTAAGGTCTAATTTTTGTGGTATCTTCTTTATATCCCCAATTACTGCAGATATGCCGTCCAGCTTCTCATATATCATATGAGTAAAAGATGTAAGACGCTCTCTAAGGCTTAAAATTTCATCTCTTATCTGTACTAGCTGGAAGACAGCTAGATGTTCATCTTGAGTGGCTATGACTGGGACTGGTTTCTCAATTTCCCTTGAGATGGTTCTCTCTAATTCAGCTGGCGATGGTAGGACAAGGGGTAAGAAACGGTTATTGCAGTTTGGCAGGGGGGATACACCATCTTGCTGGTTAGGCAAATTTAAGTTAGGGCTCTCTGTTGGATTCTTTAAAATTTCTAACTTCCTAAGTTCTGTGCTGGTGCCTTGGGGTATAGATATCTGCGAATCTCTGTGTACAGGAGCGAAGAAAGATTTTATGACATTAGAGGAGGAAGAAGCATCTTTCCTACGAGATTTTGAGGGTTTCGTGGCTAGCAAACTCTCCACTTCCTCTATAAGATCGTCAATTTGGGTGAGCGTACAATTTTCGGCCGCGTGTCGAGGTGCTCTTTTTGCCCTTCCCTGCTCAGTAGGATTACTGGTAGCTTTCCTTTTCCCCATCTTGGTAAGCTATTTGCCTCAAAGACGTTTATAACTAGTGCGCGAAGGGGGAGTTATGAATACCTTGGGTAATAAATTCCAGAAGCCGATAGGCCCTAATTGGGAGGTAGTGCGATATGGGTAAGATTGTTTGTACTTAAATAGACCCAGGTGCACTGCTTTTAAGGGGCATCACATTTGAGCCTACCTCGTTCAAATTATTAGGGGGGTGGCCCTGCCCTGGCTCTTCCTGGCAATGACGGGCAAGGACGGGCCCGCCCTTGGCCCGGGCTTCGCCCGGGCGCCGCCCGCGCGCGTCCCGGGCAGCGGGAGCGCGACAATGTTTTTAAAGGGCTCCTTGCCCTGACGTGTGGCGGCTGGCCCCTCCTCCTGCTCACAAGTGCGCTACCCGCGGCAGCGGGAGCGCGACAATGTTTTTAAAGGGCTCCTTGCCCTGACGTGTGGCGGCTGGCCCCTCCTCCTGCTCACAAGTGCGCTACCCGCGGCAGCGGGAGCGCGACAATGTTTTTAAAGGGCTCCTTGCCCTGACGTGTGGCGGCTGGCCCCTCCTCCTGCTCACAAGTGCGCTACCCTTTACGAGTTCAATCCTGCATTAACCCTTAGGTGATCTTCAAGTACCATTCCCTGTGACTTACTGTTTTATCGAGTACAATGCATTTAACTAAAACACACGTTTCAGTCATGAAGATCTACGTAATTAACTCGCGCAGACATGCATTATACCACTACATACAAGAAACAACAAAGGCCACAATGCAACGGATTACACACAAGGATCCTCCATCTCTGAAACCGTCGGGTGTACATTGTACTAGCAATTTTTTAACAAACAATACCAATGGGGGATTAATACAAGGTAGACACAAAGTTAAGTGTGTCCGGTTATTACCTTACCGTCACAAAGCGGGTATCTTTGGCATACTGCCTGGAACACTGGCGGCACATATTCAAACCATACTTGCGAATGAGTCCGTGCTTGTTGGAGCACACGCGACTACAAAAGAAAAGCAGACATTACTATGAGTTACCGTAGTATTATGTTTATCTGAGGTCTGATTGATTGCAGTGCATGCTGCCTTCAAGTCATTGCCAGAAGTGACAGGCAAAATCATCCACACATCTATTTAAACTCTTCAAAATAAAACCTAAAGAGGCTTTATTACTATGTTACTATGCTGTGCAATAAATGAACACTAAACTGAATTTCTCTGTATAAAAATATTGGAAGGATTACCTCTATGAGTGGCATTCATCTCCTTGTCTCTGGACATCACTGCAGCTTTCACAAACCAAAGGCCAACTTTACATCGCAACCATGAATAAACAGTTGCCTTTTATTTGTCAGCCCATTTCGTTTTTTGTACACTGGAAGCCAGTAAATGTACTTTGAATAAATAAATGTAGCTATGACTAGGATACATATAATGGATGGAAAGAATGCTATATAGAGTACTATACGAGGTTATGAAATGGTGCAGTAGTTGGGATGAGAGGATGAAGCAGCAGTAGAGCAAGTAGTCTAGACCCAAACTGCCTATTCTTTCACTGTGTTGTCGAATGCGCGGTACTGGAGAAAGTCCGCTTCAGCCTCACTGGCAGGGCAGTACGCTGCCATTAACAAGCCACATGTGGGTGAATACTACCACTCGCTCCGTAGCAATTCCGGGACACTGTTGAGCCCTTAACCATTGGCTACACAGCATGATGCAGCCACAATTTTTATATTGAAATATTTTACATCGAAAGTTTATTGCCCCTTCCTTGGAACAGTAAATAAAATAAAAAATAGTGAATTAAGTGTTCGAAGGCATGCATCTAGAAAGGAGCAGCCATGCAACAGTTTGAGTTATCTGACCTTTCACAATAAAATATGCCCAAAAAAGCAGAAGTGTGACCGGGAGAGGTAAGCGAGCACTAAAGGTCTAGGTGTGCAAGAGAGTACAGGGGAGATAGTCAATACTTCCAAGTGGCCTGAGCTGCTTAGGGTGTGGAGGAGCAACAGAGGATTTGGGGTAGAGTTAACAAAATAAAAAAAATAAAAAAGTGGTGGGGAGGAGCAATGTGATAGAGACAGACTGTCTTCAACAACAGACAGCTGTAGGCAACAGCTACAAAAACTACTGAAAACAAACATTATTAAAGCCATTCATTCTCACCTACGCAAGATCCCTTGGCTTTGTCAGCTTGTTTTAGCCATGTTGTACACCATGTTTTTCTAAAAGTTAGTGCAGTAGAAGAGAGTGTCGGGGAGGAGAGTGTCATGGAGGAGGGGGTTGTGGCATAGAATGGTTTAGAATGTTGTGGAGTAGAGTGGAATAGAGTGAAGTGGCATAGATTGAGTAGAATATCGTAGAGTTGAATAAAGTAGAGTAGTGTGTAGTGAAGTAGCATAGACTGGATTAGGTTGTCGTATGGTGGAGTAGTGTTGGGGAGTGTCGTAGTGTATTGTAGTGTGGAATGTTGTGAAGTAGAATACAGTGGCATGGAGTAAGTAGTGTGTTGTAGAGTAGTGTGGTATACAGTGCCGTGGAGTAGTATAGAGTGTTGTAGAGTGAAGTGGCATGGAGTGGAGTATCACAGAGTGGCAGCACATAGACTAGACTAGAGTAGGGTAGAGTGGAGTAGACTGGAGTAGAGTGTTGCAGAGTGGAATGGCATAGAGTGGGAGCACCATGGGGTGTCAAAAAGTGAAGTTGAGTGGCATAGAATGTGGTGAAGTGGAATAGAATGTCATAGATTGGAATAGAGTATCGTGGAGCAAACTGGAGTGGAGTAAAATGAAGTTGCATATATTGTAGTAGAGTGTTGTAGGTTGGAATGGCATTGGAATGTTGTAGAGTGGAGTGATGTAGAGTAGAGATGGAGTGGTGTAGAGTAGAGTGCCCTAGAGTGGAATATCATTGAGTGGAGTAGTGGGCTGGGTAATTGTTGTAGAGAGGAGTATAGTATGGTAAAGTGGAGTAGGATGGAGTGCATGGCATAGGGTGAGTTGCGTAGAGTGGAATAAAGTGCCGGAGAGAGTAGGGTCGTAGAGTGGCATAGACTGGAGTGGTGTAGAGTAGTGAGGTAAGGTGGAGTGGCATAGAGTAGAGTCAAGTAACATGGAGTATAGTGTCATAGCTTGGAGTGTTGTAGAGCGCAGTATGCATGGTGTGGTAGCCCAAAAACATATTTATTTGAAATTACCACTACAATTGCACAGATGTACATTTTTGATGATAAAACTATACAGTGCACAAATGATAATGTGTGGAAATAGACATCAACTAGTGTACTGAGTTGTACAAAATATTTGTTTCCAACGCCACTTCAGAATTACAAAAAATGTGGTTCATTTGAAGCTTCTTAATTCTGATATATTCTGAATTGTTTGTACAGTTCATTTACTGGCATTTAAATGTTGTTGTGTTCGAGGAAAAAAAAGTCCTACACCCTTTCCCACCCCCAGTTCCCAGCAAGATTGCCACATAAAAACTCTCACTTTGCAGTCACCGGAAAAAAAATAACCACCACCTTCCCTCAAGACCGATCCTGACATTTGACTTCTTTCTTTGGATGCACAGTAAATATGTCAAGATAAAAACAAAATTTAAAGGCCAGTTTATTTCTCATTCACTTCTGAACTCTAGCGTAGTTATTTTGGGAGTACTTCACCCCACGTCTCCCAGACTTCCCTACTTCCAGCACCTGCTCATGGGTGTGAAATTGAGGAAGATGATTAAAGCTATTAATCAGCTATGAGTTAAGCTATTAGTAAAGAGCACTGACCAAAGTAACAATCTTGTAGACTGAACATTGTTCCTCACAAGCATACAAGATTGATGAAATGGTAGTGGCAAAAAGATCAGTAGAATCAATGAAGTAGAAAGATAGGAGACAGGAAACTTATTCCAAGAAATGCATGTTTTTTGCTTCCTGAACTATCTTTCAAGGGAGACAATTTAAAATGCATGTTCTCTCCTGGAGTGCCTCACAAAAAGAAAAAGGGTTCCCAGAAATCCAGCACTCGTGAAGAATGCAAGGAGCGAGTCAGAGAGGTGGTAAATAGGTTATTCTCCAAGGGAGGGACAAAGACATGCTGGACAGCCTATAACAAATAAAGCCAGCAACTAGAAAGCAAACGCATGTTAGTTACAAAACATAAAGCAAATAGTAAGCAATGGGCGGAATGTATTCCCAAGTCTTTTGCAAACAGACAACTGTGCTGTCTGATAAACTTCGAAGAGTGAAAAACAAAATCCTAACAGCTAGTTTTCCAACTGAATTTCAACTGGATTACATCTATCAGTGGAAAGAAAACCTTTGCTCTGGCATCACAAGCAAGGTGTCTCAAAATAGAAGTAACACCCTACCCGCCTTGTTCTGTTGACCACCCCCTCCTCACATTTTTTACCCGCCCTTTAATCTTTGCAGCCATCTCACTTTCGTAAGACTTCTCTTGTGGGTTTCTAAAACTTTCTTTTCTATAATTTAAAGTTTTCAGTCTTGCGTTTATTAGAATGGATTACTGATCCCTTTTTTTCCTCACCTGTTACTTCATTTTGGTCTCCTTTCAAACGTGAAGGGACATAGGGGGGGACTTTCATATCTTTTTTTAACCGCTCCCATGTGTTAAATGGCTGGGAACTGTCTGTTGCTACAGTGCTCATGTGCGTTGGAGCCTCTTGGCCTGGCACCAGAAAGATTTCTTTTAAAAAGAAACAGCCTCTGGAGATGGGGGTGAGCTTCCTCATCTCTTGAGGCTGCTTCAGTGAAATGACGATCAGATTTTGGTCATATTAAGTCTTGGGGGCAGCAGCCCCTGACCTGCACCCCACCTATGCCCACTGAGGGGGAAGAAACCCACTAGAAACCAGGGAATTAGCTTTTCCATACATCCAGATGGGGGGAATAGCCTCCAGTCTGCCCACCGCCCCCCCGCCCCCCGGGATTGGGGGTGGGGAAGAAAGCCCACTAGGTGCCAGGGATTTGTTTTATTCATCTAGAGGTGGGGGCTGCCCAGTATAGGCATTGCAGTGCCCCCTTCCCCCAAATAAATGGGTACAGTCTTTATGCCCTCCTGGGGGCAGATCCGGATTATTATTCCAGTCTGTCCACCAGAGCAGGCAGAAGGCTCACTAGACACCAGAGAAGCATTTTTTTTCAATAATGGGGTGGGGGCTGGCCACCACCATCAGCATGGAAAATTATGTAATCTGCAGAAATACACTTAATTCCTACCACCCATCTCTACTGATAAAAACCCACTTGTGTGGGTGCCTAAAGCGGAGTCAGCCTAAAAACATATGACAATAAAATGCTCTTTTGAACCCGCTTTGAATCCCTTCCCTTTTACAGGCACTTGGTCCACCAACACAAGTAAGGTATAATTTTTTCCAGGAGACCGAGGGAAACACTGGGTGGTAGGAAATGTGTGGCTCCCCTCAGATTCTAGAACTTTACATCTTAGAATGTGAGGAAAGTTTATTTTTGTAGACAAATTTTGAGATTTGCAAGGGATTCTGGGTAACAGAACCTAGTGAGAGCCAAACAAGTCACCCCCATCTTGGATTCCCCTGGGTGTCTAGTTTTAAAAAATAAATAGGTATTGCTTGGTTTTGCCAGGTGCGAGCTGAGGTAGGATCTAAAAACCACAGTTTCCCACTTTGCAAAAAAACAGGTCAGGTTTACGTAGAAAAACTTGATGTGTCCATGTTGCGTTTTGGGCCATTTCGTGTTGGGGGCACTAGGCCTTCCCACACAAGTGATGTGCCGTTTTTATCAGGAGACTTGGAGGAACAGAAAATAGTAGAATGAATAAGTGTTACTCCCAATTGCCTTTCTCTGCATTTGCACCTTCCATATGTAAGACAGTTTGTAGGAAAGACGTTATTTCGAGAAATGCCCTTTAATTCACATGCTAGTATGGGTAACCCCAAATTCAGAGATGTGCAAATACCCACGGCTTCTAAACTCCATATCTTGTGCCCATTTTGGAAAAACATATGTTTTCTTAACCCCTATGTTTCACTCTTTATAATTTCCTAAATTAATTACTGTATATCCAGCACAGAATGAAAAACCATTGCAAGATGCATTTGTTATTGGCTCTAGGTACCCAGGGCTCTTGGTGAACCTACAAGCCCGATATATCCCCAGGGGACGTAACAGTATATTACATTCGAAAATCTGCCATATTTAGAAGATACAGATGAAAACGTAGACACAATTCTGTTGTTTTCAACCCAATTTCAGTTTTTTATTATTTTTACTTTAACTGTTACTTTCTTTGGGATAACCTTAAAGGAGCTACACAAATGACCTCTTGCTGAATTCAGAATGTTGTTTACTTCTTGAAAATGTATAGTTTTCCGGTATCCATCATTGGTTTCTCACCCATTTTTACCACTAACTGGAAGGAGATTGAAAGCACAAGAAATAGGAAAAATGGGCTGTGTCCCAGTAAAATGCCAAAACTGTGCTGAAAATTTTTGTTTTCTGATTCAAGTCTGCCTGCTCCTGAAAGTTGGAAACGTAGTAAGTGTAGCACTACAAACCCTTTATTGATGCCATGATAACCTTTAGAATCTCCAGGATGCTGGAAAAAAGGGCGCAAATTTGCCATGGATAGCCTATGTGGACAAAAAGATATGGGGGGCCTAAGCACAAACTACCCCAAAAAGCCCAAAAACAGCTTAGCGCCGGGGCTTAGCAGCAAAAGGGTTAATGTAAAAAAATGTTTTACATTTATAAATACCAAGGACAGTATGCTTCCTCTGCTTTATTTCATTGCAAATTTTGGAGGAGATGACTTGTATGGAAATGAGATTTCTATATTGCGTCACAATTCAAATGCTATTATCCAACAATGGCATCTAACAATTCTCATCTCATAAAACTAAAATATTTATTATGACGCTTTAGCCAATCACGTACAAATATGTGAAATTAGCACTCATAGCACTGCTTTCAATAAATGCTGAGTGCAGCAGTGTAGCACTGAGTAAGTTATCGACGTACAAAGCCGGAGTATGGCTATGTGAAGTCATTTAGTTAATTAAAACTGACATAGTTAATCTTCTGTCATTTAATGACAAGCAGCAACGTTACAGCAGTGCTGAAATTAAAATTAGCATAGATAATGATGGGCTGATTAAATGGATTAAATTGCTTGTGTGGAACCTTTTTTTCAGTGTATTTACAGTGTTGGCTAAGAGTCACAGGCCTAGAGGCGTGATGCAAAATGAAGGGCTCCCCTTACAGAATGTGATAAAGCTCCTCTTTGTCTCCCATATCTCACAGGTATTCTTTAGCCTTGAGCTGAATGGCGGCTACCTTAAGGGTTGGGTATCCCCCGCACCGCAGGGCTGCAGGAGTCTGTGTTACACCCATGCCCAGTTTCATTTAAATTAGGCTACAACGACATATGCCTAATAGCAAAGAAAAGCAACCATACTAGTGGCAATAGCTGTCAGAGGATTGGGGGCAGCAGGTAAGCCTCATAGTTCTGTGTCATGATGGAATAGCTACAAGTCTACCTCCTAAGTATCGCACTTTATAGTTGTATTCTTGGTTTTTAACTTACAGAAATGGTTACCCTGTGTCTTTTTCTGCATAATAAATTCAGTGGCCATATTGCAACAATTTTGTTGTGAGGAGGTATGACGTACTCTTGTAGTTCTGGATTTCTCCTGAATGTCTTGAGGGATCCAAGCTTATTTCTGTAGCTCAGCAAATTCTTTGTGAATCAGGCCTAATGTGTCAAATGAGTTTTAATTCTGCATTAAAACCATTTCTTTCTAAACTGGCTTATCCGATTTTTCACATTATCTTCGGGAGGCTTTATACTGAAAGTAGGACTGTGGCTACAGGGGCGTAGGAGACAATATATTTCTGGGGAGGACAGCGACAGCCTTGGGGACTTCTCAATTGACCCTACACAAATCAGCCATTGTTTGCGAAAAGCAGACTCCGATAAATGTACACAGTCGTATAGTTTCGACGTGAAATAGGGAGAAAAGAAGGCATGTTGTCTGTTTGAAATTATGTTTTATTGTTATTTACATTCACAAAGTATTTAGACCAAATGTGAAAAAACATGTTGATTAACCTTGCATCTTCATGCACCAAGCAAATAAAGGTAGGGGGTAGAAAAATGAAGAACGTATCTTGTGCTGCACCGATCATGCCTCTCACCTCATGCAAATTAAAACCTCACTAGAAATATCAAAAGTAATCAGGTACAATAATTGTAAACTGTGCTCTGAAACCATAGTACTAATATAGCCTTAGAACCCGCCGTAGCGGCTCTACCGGCTATTAAAGGCCTGTGCCCGCGTAAAAATGCCCGAGCTGAAGGCGAGGGCATTTAACAAGGGAAAGGGCCTTTAATAGCCGGTAGAGCCCGCTACGGCAGGTTCTAAGGCTATTAGAACATTCTGCCACTCAGGGCAGAATGTTCTATTAAAAAAAAAAATTGCTCACGGAGCCCAAGGGGATTAAATATCCCCTCGGGCTCCGTGAAAAGCGAACATTGGAATGTTGGCGCTGCGGGCTTTTACCGGCCAGTAAAAACCCGCAGCACTCCATTGTTTTCAATGGAGCTGCCAACGTTCGAATGTTCTAATAACACTTCTGCTCCTCTGTGCGATCTTGGGCAGGTCAGCTCCACGTCAGTCAAAACTGTGAGCATTTACACTGAAGAAGCTCTTGGAGTTACAGACTATTTAATACATGGGATTCTGTGATTCCTGTATAAACAGCAGTCATTAATTTCTATATAATCGGCAACTTCTGATGCATCAAGTCACTGATTATAAAGAAAAGACGTCAGAACTCAACTATTATAAGGTTATTACAGTCCAGTTTTGACTTGCCTTCTGCCAGAGCCAGCAGCCTAGGTGAAAGGAAGGTTAGGACATGGAACATAATTAAAGCAGCAGTTTAAAGCAACAAATAGTACGTTGCTTTTCTTTTTTCCGCTCTATTTTAATACCTTAAAATTACAGAAACTACGCACTAAGGCAATGATTCCCAACCTTTTGAGTCCTGAGTACCTCTACTGAATCACTACTTAAAGCTTGGGACCCCCAAGCAGTTTGTATAATTTAAATTTCAAACATTAAAATAGTAATTCGCAAATAAACCACAAGCAAGTTCACATCAAACAAGTACTCGAATTACTAAAGATCGAATTATTTTATATTGAAAAAATATTCAAGAATCGAAAATTTTTAATGGGAAGGTTGGCGCTTCATCTCAGGTGACTACATTTTCAATGTTTTGTCTTATTTAGGAAAGCTGAATCCTCAGGTCCAATTCTACATTTCTGAAGTGATTTTTGTTTTTATTTTTTAGGTACGTATGATCTGAAAAGGCTTTTTCACATAAATATGTGGTGGGGAAAGGAAGTAAACCGTAAGGGCTCACATCTCCCCATAGCCTCTCTGTCACATATAATCCATTTGTTTAATAGCACCTCTCATACCAGTGTAAGGTGTTGGAGCACTTTACAGGAGACTACAATATGTAGGATTCACATCATCCACACTGGTAGGCATTTTCTAAGAGTGCTTGGTGTGGAGAAGCACAAACTTGGGATTCAGAACATAACACAATGTTTATCTTTGCCTTTAATAATAAGAATATATTTCTACACAAGCAAACCTTTATTAGCAGCATAAGAAAAATGAAAGACTGAGAAAACAAAATATAACTTTCTAATTTGAGAAAATGCAGTTTGCATGCAGCTCTTTGATGGCAGTTCATAGCTCAAAGTGCTAGATTACGATTGTAATAACGTGCACAGCAAAAAATCTCTGACAAAAGTAGTAACCCACAGTGCTAGGCACATGAAATACTGTTCTTTGCACAATACACATTCTTTGCAGCAGGCATATTAACCATCTGTGTTACCTTAAATGAGTCAAAACTGTCACTAGACAAAACCCCTACCTCTCTTCCACAGGTACATTAATCAGCAGAGTTATCTTGATGCTTTTATTTTTGCCAGAAAGCCTCTGGTGACTGCTAAGAAACGGGGTGACGAGGCAGGGGGATGACATTTTTAAAAAAGAACACTTAATCTGTGTTTGGCTGTCGTCTATCTGCCGTCCTCTTCTCTTCCCGAGTCCCAGCAGCACGGAAGCAAGCAGGCTCCCAGACTCCCCTAAACCAATCAAAATGTTGCTGTCACCAGCATGACAGCAGTGTCGTGATTGGTCTGAGCAGCCTGGTTCAGCACTCAGACAGGGAGTGGGAGCCTGTTCATGTTCTCCACCTGACTATGCAATACATCCGGATGGGGAAACACTAAGTGCGCATTTCTGTTTGGCCGGCCCAAGACGGACGGTTAAAGCCTCATGGGCACTTATGGTGCACATTTCACTCCTCCTCCATGTGACACAGCCCAGCCCACCCCGTCCTAACTTGGTTCTGCACTGAAACATAAAATGATAATAACATTGTGTTGTTATCATTTTATTTTTCATTTTATTCACTGCTCGGAGCAGTAGGGCAACGCGCCTTCCCCTTAGCGGAGGAGCTGCTGCTGTTGGATGTACAAGGGACTTTGCAGTGCTTTTAAAACTGCTGCACAAAGGAAGAAATAAGTATAAAAACACATGTTTGTAGATGTCCCAGCTGGAGAAGTGTCTTTCTGCTGGGCCAGGTCTGCGGATTCCTTTAGAATGTGTCATGGGCCCTTGGGGTCCTCAGACCACAGGTTGGGAACTGCTGCACTAAGGTTTTAGGTGGCTTCTGGGTACATTGATCGTGTGACTATGTATTATATGGGCTATTGTACCCCTTGGCATAGAAGATAAGGATACAGCAAGTCATCTTGGAGTTCCATACTTTATAAACAAGCATTGGCAAAGCCAATAGGTCTCTCCTATGTAGAGCTATTGGCTTTGCTAGTATGTTTTTACCATGTTGTAAACTAGCATTGCTGCTATTCAGCGTGGCTACAGGTTAATGGCATAAAGGAGAATGACATATAAAGTGTTGTCGATTGGTGTGGCATAGAGTGTCAAGGAGTGAGTAGAGTGGAGCAGTGTCAGAGTGGAGTAAAGTGGAGAGGCATAAAAAAGAGTGGAGTGGCATAGAGTGGAGTATAGTAATGTGGAGTGCCATAGAGAGTGTTAAATAGGGTGTTGTTGAGCATAGTACATTGTGGTATGGTGCAGTGGCATGGAGTGTCATAGAGTGGAGTAGAGTATTGTATATTGAAATGGAATAGAATGTCATGGAGTGGAGTAGTATGCCATAGAACAGAGTGGAGTAAAGTGGCATGGAGTGGTGTAGAGGCAATTGTGTAGATGGTCAGAGAGTGGAGTAAAGTGTTGTATAGTGGCACAGAGTGGAGTAAAGTTTAATGGAGTAGAGTGTCTGAACGGAGTACTATGGAGTTTAATGCCGTAGAGTAGTCTAGAGTGAAGTGGTGCAAAGTACAGTGGTGCAGAGTAGATTGGCATAGAGTGCATTGGTTTTTAGTAAAGTGGTGTAGAGTGCATTGGTGTAGAGTGAACTGGTTTAGAGTAGATTGCACTACTCTAGTGGTGAAGAGTACAGCCGCATAGTGGAGTGGTACAGCATAGATTACAGTGGTACAGAGTTCTGTGACGTAGGGTGGTGTGGTGCATGGCAGAGTGGAGTGCAGTGATGCAGCATAGAGGAGTGTAGAGTGTAGTGGCAAAGAGTTGAGCGGTGGCGAGTAGAGTGCAGTGGTGCAGAGTACAGTGGTGTAGAGTTCAGTGGCAAATTGTGCACTGTTGCAGAGTAGAGTGCCATAAAGGGCAGTAGTGTAGAGTAGAGTGGCATAGAGTGCGTTGACGTAGAGTGCAGTCGCATAGAGTGGCATACAGTACAGTGGTGCAAAGTAGAATAGAGTGGCGTAATGTGCAGTGGTGTAGAGTGATTTAGCGAGCAGTGGTGTTGAGTGCAGCGGTGCAGAGTAGAATAGAGTGTCAGAGTAAAGTGCTGCAGTAAAGTATAGTGGTGTAGAGTGCTTTGACGTAGAGCAGAGTGGTACAGAGTTGAGTAGAGAGGTGCAGAATGGAGTGGTGCAGAGTAGATTGCAGTGGCATGGCGTGATGTGGAGTGGAGTGACATAAAATGGAGTATGCATAGTGTGGTAGCACACTGCATTACAGGCAACACTTTTTCAACAGAAATGACTGTTACATTTGCAAAGACATACAGTTTTACTGATAAAAACATAGAGCACACAAATGTTAATGTGTGGAAATGTCATTACCTAGTGTATTGATTTGTTTTGATCATCTTAAAATAATTATTTCCACTATACTTAGGTTCTTAAGTATCTGCACATTTAATTCACAAATATTTGAAGTTTGTTGTGTGGTAGATTAAAATAGAACCCTAAAGCATTCCTCCACCACACCCCCAGTAGCTAGCATGATTGTCATATAAGTTCTCTCACTTTGAAGTCAGAGAAAGAAAGATAAATGCCAAGCTCCATGGGAAGACAGAGCCTGTAATTTGGCCTTGGTCTTTGAATGCACAGCAAGTGAGACAAGATAAGAACAATATTTAAAGGCCTGTTCACAAACATCGAACACTGGTGGAAGGATACAGTATGCAAGAGATGCTCTACTGGAGGGACAAACTCAAGTTGGACAGCCTAAATCAAATACATCTAGCAAATAAAAACCAAGCAAATGTAAGTTGCAAAGCCAAAGGTAAGCAATGGGTGGAATACATTCCCAGGGAAGCTTTCCAAATGTCCTCTAAGTGACTTTAGCAAACCAGACAGCTTTGATCTAATGAACTCCGCGTTCAGCCTAGTCTATATATTTATTTCAATGAAACTCCTCTGTGACTGCGACAGTCAAACTGTATCTTGCTATTTAGGGCCTTTTACACACACTCTATAGGCCAGGGCTGCTGTATTGTCCTGTAACATTATGAAATGTGTGCAGATGTTTTCAAATGCATTGATATGTACACTTCTTTTCTGATGGCTGGGTTGATTATCACCAGGGCCACTGGAATTATGCGATTGTGCGAAGTAGTGTTTTTCGCATAGTTATGGATTTGCCACAAAATCTAACATCTGCTGTATAATCTGCATATTTCAACAGCAATGGTTCCAAAGGTACTAAAAGCGCAGCAACACGTGTTGGTGCACAGTGGAAGGATCCTTTGCAAACGTTGACTGATAACCTTTTTTGCTTGTTGCTATATTTAGGTGTTAAGCTGTTACTAATGAGGTGAAACTAAGCCAAGAGATTGTTAACAAGTGTAAAAATGGCAACATATTGAAATACTATCACATTATGTCGCATAATTTGCCTCTTCTGTATGAATAACTCAGTCAACCCTGCCACATAATTTGGCCCTCCCCTGCTGCATAATTCTAGTGGCCCTATCACCAATGTATCCTGATGTAACTGTTATACTTTATTTTAAAAAAATTCTGCCTCTACTCATTAAAATTGAAAATTAAATTAAAAAATTATAATCCAAGCCAAAATAGACTGGTAAATACAGAAAAGATAATATACTTCAATATGCTTAAGTATGTGAAAATAACAACAATATAACTAATAGCGCTAGGCAAACTGCCTAAAATGAAACGTGGCTTCTCGCCACGCTGTAATCACCCATTATTACTTAGATAAAAAACATTTGGCCAGATTCACAAAGTAAATTTAGACTTTTGGTCTAAATTTAGACCAATCGTCTAATTTTGAGATTTTTGGGAATTCACTAAGGATATTTACAAGTAGTATCTTTATGTCTGCACTTGGGGCGGATCTCTATTACGTGTAAATGTTAGAAAGAGATACCCTTCTAGTAGCTAAATTGTATAGTGTGAAAAGATAAAATCTCGCCTTCCCTGTTTCACTGAATGGTGTGATCCTAGGCAATTCCAAATACTCACATAAAATAGAAAGAAGTGGGGGGACTAACCAAGCTAGGCAGTATGCAAGTGACATCACAATGCATGACATCATGGCGTGTGACATTGCATTTGGCATCTGCAAATCATAGCAGTGAGAGGGAACATGTTTTTGTCCCCTCGTCCCCCCCCTTCAAAAATCTGTTGGGGGGGTGCATCCCCTGCGTCCCCCACACTTCCTGCGCCCATGTATGTCTATAGAAAGTGGTCATAATGCTGCAGCCTCCCCTGCTGGTTGGTGCCATCATCTGAGCCTTCTTGTTCTTGAAAACTGTTACTTTATTTCATCTGTTTCTAGGAAAGGTGAAGCGTGAGTGCCCCTTCGACTATATTTGACTACATTTGAGCTAATTAAGTAAAACCAAGCACGCTTCAGATTTTTGGGAGGTAAACAAGCATTGGCAAATCCAAAATGGCTAGCTTTAACGTGCTAATGCATGTCAACAGTAACCGAAAAGGAGATGAGACCAAGTCTAACTCTTCATCTGTATAAAGGGACTTCGGCTTTGTGGGTTCTTTTGCAAGATAATTCCCTGGAAAAACGTGCACTTCCCCCATTCGTGTTATTGTTGCACAAAGCTATGCCTCTCCATGGCTTGGCTGCCTTATCACTGAGAAGTCCCATTCACACCAAAGCTTTCTTTTATTGTGTCTGTGCGTGGAATCGTAATCTTGATTCGAGGTCTGTAAAGGGTGATTCCAGTTAATAGTTTCGGGATCTGTACCCGCTGCTTTGCATTTGAGTTTTGTGGGTCAAAAAAACACCGAAAACCCTGTTCGGCTTAGGTGTGTGCGTGTGTGGGTTTTTGTAGGAGGGCAGCTAAAGGGGATTGTATTAGGTCTGCTTTAAATGTCTTAAAAACACTTCTGTAAATGAAGTGGATGGATGTGGAACGATGACTAGAAAAGTAAATCCGATCTTCAATCCGGATTGTTTTATTCCATATCATTCTTCGAGTGTGGTATTTTACAACCTTTTTCTTCTGAAGCTGATCAGTGTCATTCTTTTCTTATACCATATTAGCATCCCTTTATTAGCTTTACAGTGCCTTTAGTTAGGGCCTCATTATATGAGATTCTGTCTGGATTTTCGTGCGGGGCCATTTCAAATGTTAAAGCTTTGTGTTGGTATTTCACCTTCGGATGTTGTAACGTGATCCTATATAACTATCACTTGTTAAGGCCCTTTATGTTCTCTGTGACCTCAGAGGCTTGCCTTAAGATGCGGGCTGTTGTACCTTTCACAGTGGGTTGGATGCCATCTTTATGGATGTTAAATTGCCACGGGCTTGAAGAAGGTTAAGCCTTGAATTAAAGGCAGTGGTACTGGCCTTCATTAAACTCTGTCAGCTGCTGAGCGCAGGAGGAGGCTCTTGGCTGTGGTCGTCAACCACGAAAGTTGATCATCTTGTACAAGTCAGATTCCCAGTCATGATGGATACATGCAGTGGGAGATGCTCAGGCTGCAAGATATTATACCAGACACTACCCTGCAAAGAAACAAAAGAACAAATCATGCACTATGTAGCGTGTGCCCTCTCTGGTACCTGAAGAAGTAGCATGGACAAATGCGGCACAGACACTAATGTACACCCACTTTGGATAGGATTTGAACGTGACTGGAACAGGGGATTGGACTTCACTGGGCCTTGGAAGAACCATGATGGAACAATTTTGACAAGAGCAAGCCACACTGCCACAGTCTAGCTTAACCCACTGCTAGAAAGACGTAAAGACATAAAGTTCTTTCTCCTTTGAACTTTAAAGATGGCTATGGCTAACATCACTGCTATGCATTTGTAAATTCTGAGAGTCACATAACCGTATATAAGGTCCTTAAACGTCTCTCGGTGTAATAATTAATCCGACGTTTGCTGTAGATTTCAAAAGAAGGTTTCTTCTTTATTTGGCAAATTACAAATGTTTACAGTCCATGCATTTCACGGCTTCTTCCAGTTTATCAAGGCTGTAACAGAAAAAACGAAAGGGACCAACCTCAAAACCATATGGTATTTTGCTAACGTTCTGACCTGTAGCAAAGTGCTGTATGGCTTTGAGGTTGGTCACTTTTGTATTTTATGTTACAGCTCTCATGAACCGACTGAAACTGTGAAACTCGTGTTGGCTGTAAACATTTGTAATTTCACAAAGAAAGAAAACTTTTGTTGAAGCCTACAAAGAATGTGGGGTTAATTATTTGAGGACATTATTGAGAGACGTTTATGGACCTTATGTATGGATATGACTCATATGAGACTCTGAGATTACGTATGTTCTATGGCTTTGGCTGGTATCCAGAGAATGAGAGTGTGCTGGGCGTGAAACCTTATTACCACTTTGCATCATAGCATCCTCTCTAGGCAGCCTTTCCTCCAAGAGACGGTTTGTTCCACCATCTATGATTTCTGTGCCACTTTCTCTCTCCCATACACACGAATCATTTACATTGGTCAGTTCTTAAGCACAACAGCATCTCAGTGTATCTCCCGGGAAATGACCTCTCTCTCTACCTCTTGAACACCCATGGGCTGTTTTGTAACATGGATCTGCTATTCTCTATAATCTTAACAGACCTGCAGTGCTTTCGCTTACCAGCCAGGTGTTCTGATCGAGTGGGAAACGGGCACCTTCAATAGATTACGAAACTCCACCACAGTAGCTGTGAGATTTCAAAACCTATTTGTTTAGCGAGGAATGGGTAAGGATCATGCAAATGCTAGTACGAACATGAACGGTGTCTGCGTATTTGAAAGACAAGCATCATTACAGGGAAAGAAGATGTGTCCCAGAGTTAATAATATTGGGTTAACTCAAGAGTTATTGTCCGAGCTTCCACGGGCACACCACGCCACATTTTGTTTGCTTCGTGGAGAGCTCTCACCTGTGAATAGAGAGCGTGATCGGTATCTAACTCTGACATGAGACGCTGGACCAGTTCCTGCACATTCCAACACATGGGTGTGTCCTGAAGCGGCCTCGTGATGCTCTCTGCTTCTTGTGATTGCCTTGGGACCTGAATGTTTCCTTCCTTCACCACCTGTGCGTGACTTGAGCGCTTGTGACTCCCAGAGTGCCTGCATAGCACCACTGTTCAAATGCTTTCAGTGACAGCTAACGTCGATTCTACGCTTTGAGCAATTCTAAAGCACTCGAGGAATGCGTGGCTGTCTCATGCGTGCTCCTTCTCAGGAAATAAAATGGCACATCCGCACTCCCGTTCTAAACACTTTAAGGGCACCCACGTTAATACCTTGCGAAAGTACAGACTTCAAGGTCATGTTGACGAGTTCAGCTTTATTACGGAGTTATTTTGTACCATGTCAAATTGGAGAAAAACTCCTCATGCTGAGGAATGTCAGGATCGCTCCCCGTGAAAGCTGCTGCTACCAGCGTTGTGTTGCGCTCGTGAGCCGCTGTTCCTAACCTGTGGTCTGGGGAGCCGTAAATTGAAAATTGAGCAGTATTAGCAGATTAATAAATTATATACGCATGAAAAGCAGAATTGGAAACAGAAAGTTTTAAAACCTTTTGTGAAAAGCAGACTTGAACATAGAACGTTTTAAAACGTTTTGCAAATATGAAGAAATTTGAAATTGGAGGCTTAAAATTAGGTTGGTAGACTTTCATTTCTCTCCCTAGCAGGAACATTAATCACAAGACGTATCTTGACATTTTAATTGCTTAATGAAGGCTGGACGCACAAGGAACTTTTCTGCAGGTACTTTTAAAGGGCATGTTTCTAAGTTATTGCTAAACACTGCCCTCTCCCCCATCGCTGGCTTTTCTAGCAATAAAGAGAGGAATCTGATGCAATGAAAATACTATCAGAAATTGAGATTTTCTGAACATTGTTTGCACCAGGATTGCATTTTAAATGATCTATTATGTAAACGTTTAAAATGATATATGCTAATTATTTAACTGTTACAAATGCAATAAATATGTAATATAGATACTGATTCACATAATGTCATAGGCCATTGATGACCTTTTTTGAGTGTGGGAAGCGGATAGAACTCACAAGAGGTGAAGCATCGAGAGGATCATGACCATCATCTCCTCCCTCAGTGGTAATAAGTAATGTGTTACAAGGTGTGTTTCTCATAATGTTTTATGCCATGGCGTTTTTTCAAATGCATTTTACTGAAGAAAAAGATGTTTACCAAATTTCAGGATTCAAAGGGTAAAATGTGTGCAGTGAGTTAAAATCACATTACAAATGCTTCCTTGACAGTGCACTTACAGTAACGTGTGATTGTGCACCTCTTAGTACATGTGCTCCTAAGAGGTTTTTTGGCCTTTCCGATCTGGTGACAAAGTGACAGATTTCTAGATTATTCTCACTGAGTGCCCGGACAAGTAGCTATTAGCCACTTACCCGGGTTTGGGGTTGGGATGGAAGTAATGTCCACTCAACTGTTTGAGTATGCCAATAGAGCATGTCAAACAAAGCTTGTTAGATATCAATATTGGACATGCGACAACAGGGCTGTGCAATTCTGGGAAGTAATGGTCAACATTACTCCTCTCGTTGATTGGACACCATTACGATGATGATGTTTCCCAGTTGTCTTTCTGTATTATGATCTTAGACTCATGGAGCTTCTTCAGCAAGCTTGACAATATAATGTCAACTATAGTCGCAATAGAAACACACTCAAAAGTCAAATTAGCAACATTAAAATCCCTACGATCAAGGGGGCTAGCTCTCCCTGATGTGGAACCTTAAACTTAGATTATCACATAAAGTACCTGGTCAATTGCTAGGAAGATTGATCAGACATTGAAGCATGTCTTACTGGCAAGCACACATGGGATTAATAATTAGGATGTCTACTCTTCTCACATGGTAGGTTGACACTGCAGGTGCAGTATCAAAAGCTTTATTTGAATAATGTTGATGTCATAGGTACCAGAACTGTACAAAAGAAGAGCGGGTGGGAGACCTGCATTTTATCTGGAGGCACCATGTGTGTCTTCTGCTTTTCTTTATCCCAGTGAATGAAAGGGCAGTCCTTAAGTAGATTATCAGGTGTAAACGGCGCAATGGAACATTTGTTTGAGGGATGCCTGCTTTTATTTTTTGTTTGCTTTTTACTTTGATGTATTTAGTGCCTATATGAGGTCAACTGTGAAGATAGTCAGCTTTAGAACGCTTTAAATACAGCATGGTACTGGTGAATCCTGCTAATCAATTTCTACTCCAGTTCAGGAAATGTAGGGACTAATCCAAAGGACAGACAGAGACAGTCCTTCCAGCTAGTGAAGCTGCAAACAACCCAATCCTTTTAGGAACCGCAGGTGTGGAACGAGCAGACAACATACAGGCCAGCCGGGGCATTAGACCTCCAACTCTTCTGTTGTTACAGCGGCTTCCAAGCCACTTTAATTTGCCCTTAGTGGCACAAACCCTCCTAGGGAGAGGCAGGATCCTGTACTTCCTCTAAGGTTGGGTATCCATCATGCCCGACAGGTAAGTCTTACAAATAATACAAGCAGTTTGCACCTTTTTCTTTTCTCTCCTATCCACCCAGTATTTCATCCACACTGGAATGAATCTCAGAAACAAATCTGTTGATCCTGAAACATTAAGAGTCTTGTTGTTTGCTAAGAGTGCCATAGAGAGGGTAGCCGACTTGGAGGGTGGTTGAGGTTTTTATTCTTTCTATTTCCTTATGCCAAAATGGGATGCGGGCCTATCTTAAACCTCTGACTCCTTGAACGCCTTCTTCCGGAATGACAAATTTAAAATACTCACATTGACTGAGATCCTATATGATTTGGGCCCAGGAGTGTGAATGGGTGACCTTGGACTAGCATGACTCGTATTTTCATGTATACTTCCTGTGGATCTACAGGCGTTATCTGAGGGTCAAAGTAGACCAGGAGCATATTTAGTTTGCTGTGTTCCTCTATGACCTCATCAGTGCCTCTTAGGTGTTAACAAATGTGATGGTCCTTGACAATCTTTTGAGGTCAGGAGTTCGAAGTATTCTGTACCTTGAGAAATGGTTGCTGCAATCAGTTGTGAACCACCTTCAGACGAGGGTGAAACTTTTGACCTGTTGGGTTTCACCATAAACGAGTCCCACCTGATTCCGTTACAGAGGCCTCAGTTCAGTGGTGGTGAAATGCCGGGGCTTTCCTCCACCCCAATGAGTCCAGGACATTTGGTCTATGATTCAAATGTTTCAAGCTTGTTCCTGGATCTAGGTGAGGATAACTGAGGCTTCTTGGTCTTTTAGATTCATGCATCCTGCTTGTCAACCGTGCCGAGTGGCACCAACGAGCCCTGCAGTGGTATCTGCGTCAGGATCATCTTTCTATCACCATCCAGGTCTTGGAGGAAACTGCTCAAGATCTGCAGTGGTGACTGACTGATCGCACATTGTCCTGCGACAAGCCACTGTCCCTCCTACACAGAATTGACAGTGGTGATTGATGCATCGCTTGCGGGTTGGGGTCACCTAGAGGAGGTAGAGCTCAGAGGACTTTAGACTGCAGTGGAGGGTCAGGTCCACATCAGCCTACTGAAGCTTTAGGCCTTTCTTCTGGCCATGGAGGCCTTCCTGCTGTCCATCAAAGGGGGGCTGGTGCAGTGCAGGTTCTCAAGGATAGCACCACCGACATGTGGTACTACAAGAAAAAGAGCAGAGTGGTGTTTTTTGTCCTGTGCCAGGAGACTTTGTGCTTCTGGAGGTAGCTAGTGTGCCAGAATCTTTCTGATTCCTAACCACCTTGCGGGGGTCCCTGAATTCGAGAGCAGAGGAATTGAGCAGGTATAGTTTGGCAGAACTCTAGTGGTGTCTGCAGCCCAAAGTAGAGCACAATGTCTTCTACGAGTGGGGAAAGCCTTGACTAGATCTTTTTGCCACTGTCAAATATGCAGTGTCAATTATTTTGCTTGTTGGAGCTTCCATAAGAACCCTAATTAGGTGACGCATTCTGGCTGTAGTGGAAAAAGAAACGAATATACGCCTTCCACAAGGAGACCAAGGACAATTGGCCCAAGTCTTCCTGGTGACTCTGGATTGGGACAGGAGTGTGTGGTACCTGGAACTCTTGAGTAAACATCTGTACTCCGCTGTGTGCTTCCATAAAAAAAGTGCATGCCCTCAACACAACTGTGATTATTTTATGTATTTATGCAGCTTCCTGAGCTTGAACCTTCAGGGGCATTCACATGCCTTTGTAAAGTGTCTTGATAACAGCATATTTTATGGTGTTTATCTCTAGAATTAACAAAGTTGTAATCCACAGAAGCTTACCCTTTGAAAATGTTGTTTGTTACACTATGCCAGGTAGAATTCTAAGCGAAAATTGAGGTGCCCAGTCTCTTCCAAGCAAGATTGTTGACCTTACTCAGTCAGCATCGCACTGTGTGGTCGTGAATTACCTTCGGTGAAATCACAGGTTTAGTTTCTGTTGTACTTATCAAGGTGCTGCTGCAAAGTTTCTACAGATAATGGTTCCTCACAGATGCTTCTGCTAAACCCCGACACTAGTGAGGGATGTTGTGCATGCCAGTAAAAGTAATATTCCTCTCTTATATCGATAAACCACTTTCTAAAAGTGCTAATGCTTAGCACAGGGTCAGAAATGAATAGACTGCTCTGATCCACGCTCTCAGTGCTCTTTGTTCTGCTTCCCATAGGCTTTGAATTTAGGAAGGGTTGGCAGTTTTCTAGGTCTGTATTTCTCCTGTGAGACCTACTGGACAGGACTTATTAGCTTTTTTGGAGTAGGCTGCAGGAATGGGTCTATAGTTCCAAATCGGGGAAGCTTGCTTTTTTGCAATTTACCCATGAGTCAGTGTAGTTTCGGAGTGATTTATGAGGCCTAGACCTGCTCCTTGTGCAGTGGGAACACCTGAGGGTAACTCTGATTTGTGGTCGCAATCCAGTTTGACCTAGAGGTCTAGACGAGTGACTCGGAGCGAGATATTGCTATAATGAGGCATAACTAGAAACCTATGGGTTATCTAAAAAAGTGACCTCTCGTGGAGTTATGGAATACCCTGTAAGTTTGCTTCTACATCTGCAGCTCTGAAAGCCTGTCATCCATACTACGTGGCCCCTGCTCAGGAAGTAGATTAAGAAGAGGCACAAAGTTCCTCACTCTCAATAGCCGTTGGATCATAAGAAGAAAGTAGAATCCCAGTCCTAGCACCGAAACGGTTGGGTGCACCTTTACCACTCCTAATCATTCATCACATGTTGCCGATGCCGAGACTTGCGCACCTGGGATACAGCAGCCATTAACATTGTTGTCTTACCCAGGAGATAATCAGGTGAATTTTGAGAATTCCAACTGAGGAGCTTCTCCCGCAGAAATAAAATGCATACATGCACAGAAAATGAAGCAGTTGCAAAGAAAGATTAATACCGACATAAAATGTTTTCTCGATGGCCCTCTGATGATTACGTTGCATAACGCCTTGTTTTCCATTGCCCCTGTTGATATTGGCGATGAACACCTTGACTCAAAAAATGGTGGCCTTGCCAAGTTTGTCAGGCCTTAATGCTACACTTCATTTGCTTTATTAGTTTATTTTTCATCTTTTCACTTTTACAATTATTGTTATATTTATTGTTGAGTACAGAAACGTATCTACGCAGCAGAAAATAATAAATGTTATCTTGACAAGGGTAGGTAGTTTTGCCACTGCGAGTTTAGGGTAATAGCGATGCAACGTTTTCCAAAATAAGAGTCTGTTTTTGTTAGTTTCCCTTACGTGACTTAATTTCTGTTCAGTGTGGAGTTCAAGCCTATTTCTGTAACGTGCCCGCGATTTAGCTGTCATTTTCTTTGTGGTTACTAGATAATTCCTATTAAGTTGTTTGATGATCCAGGTCCCCTCTAATTTCTGAGCGAAACTAAACGTTTTTGAAATAAGATGGGAAGCTGGGTCCGACTTTGAGGCATTAGAAAAAAAATGATGCTTAGAGATTATATTCTATAAAGAGTTAGATAGAAAAATATAGGATTCGGATCCCCTATACCCTATGGGAACTGCTGTTAGTTAGTGCCTAAAAATGATCTTTTGAGGCTGCTCCAGAGAATTTGGTAGCCATTATTTAAAAAATAAATATATGGAGCTTTTACTACAACTTCATAGATGCTGCACAAAATTTTAAGTGTCATTCATATTACCGATAGATATAGCAGGAAGAATATTAAATGAAAGAATTCACGAGATTTGACATTATTTTTATGGGGAGTGGGTGACCTTAGTTGATAATGAGGGAGTGTCACACATTGACAGTTTGTGTTTTATGTATTTTTTTATTGTTGAATTAGTAAACATCAAAAGTTATGGAATTTGGGATGAGCATTAGAGGGTTGTTTCGTGCCATAAATGTATCTGTGTTATCGTAGTTCCCCTTTTAGATCTCACCTACCAGACTGAACAAGCTGCCTGGTTGTGAAATGCCTGTTGTGGGTTTACTAAAACTTAGAGTAAGTATAAAGCCCCCTCACGCTTACCATTGGTTGGTCGCTCTCTTTTGCTTGTTTGCTTATTTGATGGCTTCCCTTGTCCATCATGTGTTTGTCCGTTACCTGGAGCATACCCTCTTTACCATCCCTTTGCTTGCCTGACTTGTATTCTTCTATTTCTCACTTTTAGGGAACTACTTTTTAGGTCCGGCTTTAGCCAATACCTTTTGAGTTTACTAGAATAATATGTATAATATACTGACTTCAGCCGTTGGGTTAATGTCACTTTGCGTGACCACGTTTTGCTTTTTCACAACGAGCACATGAGTAAGCAAGGCAGTTTAGTTCCCTTTAGTGACACTGTTACTTGATGGGATAGTAGGACACATTTGGCTTTTATCATGTTTCATTTACAGCACACTTGTAACAGGTTTATTTAAACATAAAGGGGGGTTTAATTTGTGTTTTTAGTATGCAATATTTTATACAATGAATCCTCTTTCCTTTTTTCTTTCCTTTATTTCATTTTGCCTTTTTATATTTTCCTTCTTTCTTTTTCTTTTCCTTTTTCTTTTCTTTTTCTTTTC
This sequence comes from Pleurodeles waltl, assembly GCF_031143425.1. Taxonomy (NCBI): domain Eukaryota; kingdom Metazoa; phylum Chordata; class Amphibia; order Caudata; family Salamandridae; genus Pleurodeles; species Pleurodeles waltl. Next base: position 63,424,023 of record NC_090439.1, on the reverse strand, counting down.
TTGTTTCTTTCCTTCCTTCTTTCTTGCCTTCCTTTTCTTTCCTCATGTCTTTCTTTTTCTGTTTTTAATTCCTTCCTTTTCTTTTACCTTCTATGCTTCTCTCTTTTTTGCCTTCTTTCCTCTTTCCTTCCTCTTCCTGCCTTCTTTTTTCCTTTTTTCTTTCACTCTTTTTTCCTTCTGCTGTGCCTTATTTTAGTCTTAATTTCAGTTTGTTCTTTTTTTTGCAAACTTTCCTTTTTTCTTCCTTACTTTTATTCTGTCTCGTTTTCCTTCTTGCCTTTTCTTCTTTCCTTGCTTTAATTTTTGCCTTTCCTTTTTCTTTCTTTTTATCTGAGTTTTTTTGCGTCTTTTTTCTTGCCTTTATCTTTTTCCTCTTTCCTTCTTAGTCTTTTTTGCCTCCTTCCCTTGCTTTCTATTTGCTTTGTTTCCCTCCTTCCTTCTTTCTTTTTTTGACTTTATTTCTTTCCTTCTGTCTGTTTTGCCTTCTTTCTTTCATTGTTCTTTATTTTTCAATTTTCTTAACTTCTTTTTTCATTTCTTTCATTTTGCCTTTGCTAGCGCACCTGGTCCTTAGTAAGTAAACTTACAAGGTCATAGCTAACTATCCTCTGTCATGACCTTTTATTAGAGTTTTTCAGTCCATCCCCCTAATTCCTAATTGGTCAGTCAAACACCAGTTATTACCCTAACCAATAACTTTAATTTTACAAATCAATGAATTCTAAAATTTCACTGTTGTCAGTTCGTTGACTGGTTCACTGTACGATGTCCTCATCATCCGGCTCATCAGGTATCCAAAATGTTGCATCTTCTTCTCCAGTCAGTGCTTCTATTGTTTGAGTCCTTGGAAAATACATCAAGTCTGTCTTACACCAAAATTGTTACATACTCTAGTCCTTCATCTCCTATTCGTCGGTACATTGCGGAAAATAGTAGCTAAGCAGATTTCATTAACATACGCAGTTCATGGACAATTCAATGCACCAGATTCTCTGCAGTGCGCTAGAAATTCAGCTTCTGCATGAGGCCTGGCAACTAAGCCACAACTTAGGCTAAGTTAACTCTACAATATAATGCAAATCACACCTTATACATCTCAATCTGACATGTTACTACATTATTATTACACATTTTCATTATTTCACGCATTTTCAAACGTGCACATTAATTTCTCTACGCTTAATTTTTCTATCAACTTCTTGTAAATCAAAACACATAATCATTCATTTTTAATTAGCATATCTGCTTCAACACCTTCATTCTTTTTCTCCTTCTTTTTTGCAGTTTTTCTTTTTTTTCCTTCTTTTTTTGCCCTCTTTCCTTCCTTGCCTTTTCTTTTTTCTCTCTAGACTTCTTTCTTCCTTTCGTGCCTGCTTTCCTTCTTGTTCATTTTTTCTTCCTTCATTACGCCTTTTTCCCCTTCCATCCTTCTTTGCCTGCCTTCTTTCCCTTCCTGATCTCTTTCCTTTTTGCCTTTCTTCCTTCCTTTATAACCCTTCTTTACTCCTTTTTTCATCATTCCTTCCTTCCCTTTTTTTCTTGCCATCTTTCTCAAAGGTGAGGGTAGCCGCTAATGCCAGACTTACAGCTTTTTTGTAATTTTTTTTATTTTTTAAGGTCTGCGTTAGTCAAGACCTTTTGATTTTACTAAAAGTATCGATAACATGGTTGCTTATTGGGGGTTTAAGCCAGACTTCATCAATTTGTTTGCCATCAACTCACTTACCTATGAGTTATGGTATGCTGCTCTTTCACAAGGAACACACCCACAAGGTAGTTTACTTCACTAATGAGTGTATCAGAAGAACAACTTTGCCATTAGCAAGTCTTTTAAAAAAATTTTTTTTAGATTTAATGAAGCGCCAACAGCTTCCAAAGCAATATGTCTTGTGAGAACTATGACAAAACAAAAAAAAAAAATGCAAAAACGATGGGGGCCAGTGCCTGGCCTATTGGCTTTGTCGATGCTGGTTTCTTATTCTTTCAGCACTCTTGGAGATTGCATGCGTTTTCTTGCTCTCTCCTTTGTGTGCTGCTTCCCTCATCCACCCCTCTGGGCACTCCGTCTCGTATCTCTTTTGAGTAGCCATCCCCAGTGTCATCTTAAGACTTTGGAGGACCTCGGGAAGACACTTTGGGGGCTCCTGTAAGAAATACATTTTGACGTTGATTATCCATTTGCTTCCAATTACAGAACCGCATGGTGCCAAGCATTAATCATATGCAAACGTATAAGAGGGTCACCCAAAATAGTTAACATATGTCTTACACGGTTTCGAGGGACAGGGTCCAAGGTAGAGAAAGCAGTGAGGTTTAGCTAGATAAACAGAAGAGGCAGAGGTCAGAGAAACACAGTTCCCTTTCCCAGGGAACCTTTGGAAGGTGTGGGCCATGCGGAATTGCCAGCTTTGCCCATACCTTCAAATGTCTCTCTCGTTCTCTCTCTCTCTCTCTCTCTCTCTTCTCTCTCTCCCCCCCCCCTTTTTTTTGCTGCTGCAGCACTCACAGGCATTTTACATGTTATTTTTCATTTTTTGGAGGTCCTGTTATCTGCTATTTGCTGCTGAGTGTTCCGCTAGAAATATAAGTTCTTTCGTGCAGTTAACATTTCTGTTTCTATTTTTCAATCTGAGTGGCGTCAGTCGTCACAGATCAGTCAATAAAAACAAGAAGAATTTGGCGCCTGTCCAATTCTGTTGGCCCTCACAAGCGTGGTGACCCCTGTGCATGTCTACCGAATGACGTGACCGGTAACAGCTGCCGCATCATTGCGACTTTGTTTTTATTTTAATTGTTTTGCTGATGCTGCACAGCAAAAGCAAAGACATTTTGCTTTTTGCCAATTCTATGACAATGGATCCAAAAGGCTTTGCCAATGCTCGTTAATAGTGTGTGCTGGTTGCGATTAGTGCATCAGGGTATTATGTTTGTTTGGTTTAGTAATTCCTGGCATTTTGCCTTCTGATGTAAGTATTGCTAAACCTTTGCTTATGTTTGGCACTGAATGCAATTTGTTAGAGGAAAGGGGGACAGTAGTGATTTTGATCTTTGTGATATAATAATGAGCCTATATTCTGCACTGCGTGCAGTATTTATTTCAGTCCAAATGATGATGTGTGAGAATGAGCGTCAAACTTTTTTGGTTTAAAGAAAAGATGGTCCCCGGGGGATTAGATCACAATTTTATCAGTATAAAACGGGCTCCTATCTGAAGTGAGCACAGAACCTATTCATCCACAAAGAGTCAAAATTTATAGTTGGTTCTGCTGTTAAACCTGTTATCAGTCGACTTAATGCTCATGGAATGCCGTGTTTCTTCTAGTCCACAAAGTCCCTGTTACTGACATTTTAATAATGTTTTTCAGTAGTCTACCCTAGACTTAAAAACACAAGTACCTCTTATATTCACAAACTCATCCCTGGGACTTATTCCTATATTGACAACTTTTCAAATTCATGAAAATGCAAACCACTGGTTGTGTCCGTGCATTTCCCTCTAAATTAGCAATTTGCATTGTTATGGTTAGACGATGTGTGAATATGCACAACCGTATTTGGGACACTTTCCCATCCTGAATTTACATCTACTATAATCGTCTGTGGAGTAACTTGTGGTCTACAGTTTGCATGAAATAGTACATGCAAAATTCTCCTAATACCCTTGATTTTTTTACCTGTATTTCCGTGCATTGACAGTGCCGCTCATTGTCCCAGCCTGATATTCCGCATTTGTAAATTGAATTTATGTCAGGAGATTTCTGCAAGTGCAAACTTTTCAATCCATGAAGTTGGACCTGTAGATTTAAATGCGTTGTTTCTCGATATTTTGCCTTGCTGGGGTTGTAAAATGTTTTTAAAATAAATTCTTAATTCCTAATTAAGTGTTGCCAGGGTTTGTCGAAACAAGGTCTAAAGAGTTAAAACTTGTGGACCAAAAGGCACATGATTTATATCGCTATTGTTCTGGGCATCATTGCGATATGATCCCATGTTACATATTTATTCCACTGTTGCCACCGTCCCTCTAGGTCACGCATGGAAGAAACCAAAGCGTTTTTAGCTGGAAGCCTACCAGACAGCGCACCTGTCTAGTGTTCCAAAGACGTCCTGGGGGCATTTTGAAAGCTTCTGTGGGAACGGGTTCCGCCCATTGCTTAATATTGTCTTTGTGTGTTAAAACTCTGGGCATCATTTACTAGGAAATGATGCAGCGTGGCACTACAAGCCAGCTTTCTGCGCCGCTCTGTATCATTTTGAAAGTGCAGGGATGTGTCTTATTTACAGAAATCCACGCATTCCTGTACTTTACTCTGGGTTGGCGCACAAACTGCTGCCTAGTGCCAACAGAGGCACCCATGCGCCATGGTGCAAGGGTACCTGTGTTGCAGGGATGATTGTTTGTATGGAGGAAGGGACACCTTCCTGCACATAAACAATCATTAATGGTGGTCTCCTCTTTTATATGTGCTGCTGACTGCAGCACACATTGAAAGTCGAAAAAAGAAGGAGAAATAATGTTAATTCTTCCCATTGTGCCACTTTAACACCACCCCTGAGGTTAGCCTTTTAAATCTGTGAATGCATCAGATTCCATTAGGTTCTATGGGTGTTGTGTGGGAACACCCACAGCAACGCCCATGTAACACCCTTTTCACGCAGAATTGTGCGTGAAAGGGGCCCATATTTTCAAGGCCATGAAAGGCCACGCAATATGGTTTTGCGTCACCTTGTAAATATGAGCTGGTTCACTGTGTCACCGAAGCGTAAAAAAATGACGCTCCAGCGAGGCAGTGTGCTCCTAATACCTTGTAAATGAGACCCTCAGTTTCTTGTTTTCTATTTGCTGGCTTTATTTGTTTAACCCCTTCGCTGCCAGGCCTTTTCCCCCTCCTGTGCTGAGCCTTTTTTTGGCTATTTGGAGCAGTTCGCGCTTAGGCCCTCATAACTTTTTGTTCACATAAGCTACCCACGCCAAATTTGCGTCCTTTTTTTCCAACATCCTAGGAATTCTAGAGGTACCCAGACTTTGTGGGTTCCCCAGAAGGAGGCCAAGAAATTAGCCAAAAAACAGTGAAAATTTTGTTATTTTTCAAAAAAATTGGAAATATGGGCTGCAGAAGAAGGCTTGTGGTTTTTTCCCTGAAAAGGGCATCAACAAAGGGTTTGCGGTAATAAAATCACCAGCTTCCCAGCTTTCAGGAACAGGCAGACTTGAATCAGAAAACCCAATTTTTCAACACAATTCTGGCATTTTACTGGGACACACCCCATTTTTTTTTTGTGCTTTCAGCCTCCTTCCAGTCAGTAACAGAAATGGGTATGAAACCAACGCTGGATCCCAGAAACCGCAACATTTCTGAAAAGTAGACAAAATTCTGAATTCAGCAAGGGATAATTTGTGTAGATCCTACAAGGGTTTCGTACAGAAAATAACAACTGAAAAAGAAAAATATTGAAATTGAGGTGAAAAAAACATAAATTTTTCTCTACGTTTTACTCTAACTTTTTCCAGCAATGTCAGATTTTCGAAAGCAATATACCGTTACGTCTGCTGGACTCTTCTGGTTGCGGGGATATATAGGGCTTATAGGTTCATCAAGAACTCTAGGTACCCAGAGCCAGTAAATGACCTGCACCCTGCAGTGGGTTTTCAATCTATGCCGGGTATACAGCAATTCATTTGCTGAAATATAAAGAGTAAAAAATAGCTATCAAGAAAACCTTTGTATTTCCAAAATGGGCACAAGATAAGGTGTTGAGAAGCAGTGGTTATTTGCACATCTCTGAATTCCGGGGTGCCCATACTAGCATGTGAATTACAGGGCATTTCTCAAATAGATGTCTTTTTTACACACTGTCTTACATTTGGAAGGGAAAAATGTAGAGAAAGACAAGGGGCAATAACACTTGTTTTGCTATTCTATGTTCCCCCAAGTCTCCCGATAAAAATGATACCTCACTTGTGTGGGTAGGCCTAGCGCCCGCGACAGGATATGCCCCAAAACACGTGGACACATCACAGAAAACAAAGCTGTTTTTAGCAAAGTGCCTACCTGTAGATTTTGGCCTCTAGCTCAGCCGCCACCTAGGGAAACCTACCAAACCTGTGCATTTCTGAAAACTAGAGACCTAGAGGAATCCAAGATGGGGTGACTTGTGTGGCTCGGACCAGGTTCTGTTACCCAGAATCCTTTGCAAACCTCAAAATTTGGCTAAAAAAACACATGTTCCTCATATTTCTGTGGCAGAAAGTTCTGTAATCTGAGAGGAGCCACAAATTTCCTTCCACCCAGCGTTCCCCCACGTCTCCCGATAAAAATGATACCTCACTTGTGTGGGTAGGCCTAGCGCCCGCGACAGGAAACGCCCCAAAGCGCAACGTGGACACAGCCAAATCTTTGAAGGAAAACAGAGGTGTTTTTTGCAAAGTGCCTACCTGTAGATTTTGGCCTGTAGCTCAGCCGCCACCTAGGGAAACCTACTAAACCTGTGCATTTCTGAAAACTAGAGACCTAGGGGAATCCAAGATGGGGTGACTTGTGTGGATCGGACCAGGTTCTGTTACCCAGAATCCTTTGCAAACCTCAAAATGTGGCTAAAAAAACACATGTTCCTCACATTTCTGTGGCAGAAAGTTCTGGAATCTGAGTGGAGCCACAAATTTCCTTCCACCCAGCGTTCCCCCAAGTCTCCCGATAAAAATGATACCTCACTTGTGTGGGTGGGCCAGGTGCCTGCAACAGAATAAGGCCCAAAACTTGTAGAGATAGAGGGGATAGCACAGCGAGTTTATAAGGACATATTCTTTTATACATCTTTAGACTGACTCTGCTTTGGGGACCCACATAAGTGAGGTGTCATTTTACTTGGGAGACTGAGGGGAACACTGGGGAGTAGGAATTTTGTGCTGGAGTGGTGATCCTACGAAGAAAAGTCAGGAAAATATGCTTTTTTAAAGCACATTTTGAGGTTTACAGAGGAGTCTGAGTAAGAAAATGTTGGTGGATCCACGCAAGCCACACCTCCCTGGACTCCTTGGGGTGTCTAGTTTTAAAAAATGTCTGGGTTTGGTAGGTTTCCCTAGATGAAGGCCTCACACAGGACCAAAAACATAGGTGCCCTCTCCCCCCCAAACACAGGTAGTTTTGTAATATATCGTTTTGATGTGCCCACATACGTCCGTGATGTGCCAAACACTAAAATTTTGAAAAGAAACACACTTAGGTTATGTGAAAAAGACCCCTCACCCACCAACCAAGTTGGTGGGATGCTTCATCATCGGGGTCCCACCTGAGGCACCTAGCGTGTCACAGGTGTGCTGCGACGCCTGATTACAGCGGAGCAGGTTTTGTCATTTTTACCACACATACTGGTTGGATTTGGCACGAGGATGAGTGATGGTTCAGTGGATCAAATTTTACTAACAAGAGCTTTCACAAAAATGAAATGCACTGTTAGTAACTGAAAGGCAAAAAACTGAACCAATGACTCACAGCTCGTGAGCTGTAAAGCCGCGACAAGGCACCAACCGCTTTACAGTCCATTCACACAACTTTCATACATGACACACACAAGGCCATTCACACCGCCAGCCACGGGCCCAGCACATTACAACACTCACATCGACAGACAGCGCCACTCAAGGGCCCATCACTTACATACGCCCACATGCCTGATACAACAATCACACCAGCTGATGGGAGTGTGTGGACTGGTGTTTGGCTGGCAGTGTGTTGCAGTAGCCAACAGCAAGTCAATATGTACACTCTCAGCCAAGCCCCACTCCACACACAATGGCAACATTTTTTTTTTTTTTTTAAACAGAGGACCCCCTAACTAAGTAGAAAGAATTACAAAACTACAAACACAAAAGCTCTAACTAAGAACATGACAGAAATGCTAACCATGAAACTAAACACATGAAAATACAAAACAGACATGAGTTTACACTCATGGTTGTTCCCAGAAATTCTTCTGGGTGTGGTAATTCTTAAAACAAGCACCGACACACAGCCCAGGCTTTGAAGGACAATCTGGGCAGTACATTTGAGTCTCCCTCCGGATACCTCTTCGAAAACACACTCTACATTTCTTAGCTGGAAAGTCTTTTTTGGGTGTGGGAGGAATGTGCTCAGCAAAGTGGCGATCTTTCAATCTAGCCACATCCTCCACCACTGCTTCTCTAGGAACTCTGGCCTGTTCCACCACAATAAGGCTCTCTATCACTGACTCCTGAAATTTCACAAATGTCATCTTTGACTCTGGAGACCTATCCCTAAACACAATAAAAGCATTGAAGGTTGCTAAGTGGAAGAGGTGAAGTGCTAACTTCTTATACCAAACGTAAGACTTACGAATAGCAGTATAAGGTTCCAACCTCTGGTCAACTCTATCTACACCTCCCATGTGCTTATTATAATCTAAAATGCACACAGGTTTGCGCACTTCAGCAACCTGGCCCCAAACAGTCACAGGGGAAGTACTTTCATCATGGATGGTACTTAGCATGTAGACATCCCTCTTGTCTGAAAATTTCAAAGCTAGCAGCTCCTCGTTCCGCAAGGCACAGCACTGTCCCCTCTCAAGTTTTTTACAGACAAGCTCCCTTGGATAGCCTTTCCGGTTAGAACGGATTGTGCCACAAGCAACTGTGTCCACTCTAAACAATTCCTTGAACAATTGCACACCAGTGTAGAAGTTATCTACATACAAATGGTGACCCCACACAATTTTCTCAGTAACTCCAAAAGTGGGAGGACAACCAGGGGGGTCAATATTGGAATCCCTACCACTGTACACGCGGAAACTATACACATATCCTGTCCTACTTTCAGACAGCATATACAATTTAATTCCATATCGTGCCCTTTTGCTAGGAATGTACTGCCTAAAAACCAAACGACCCTTGAAGAGGACCAAAGACTCGTCCACACTTAACCCTTTGCCTGGAACATAGACCTCCGAAAACCGATCTACAAAATGATCAAGGACAGGCCTAATCTTAAAAAAACGGTCAGAATCCGGGTGATCTCGTGGCAAGGCTAAAGCATTGTCAACAAAATGCAGCATCCTAAGAAGAAGCAAATACCGATTACGACTCATGGTCGCTGGAAATATAGCTGTTGCCATCAAGGGACTAGTAGACCAATAAGAAGTCAGTGACGGCTTCCTTATCAACCCCATCAAAAAAGTCAAACCCAAAAACTTTTTTATCTCCTCCAAATTTGTGGGAATCCACTGGGCAGCTCTAGAGTGTGGCCTAAGTCTAGCAGCGTTGTCCCTCAAATGCTGCTCCGCATACAAATTAGTCTGCTCAACAATCTCTTCCAAAAACATATCATCCATGAATAACTCAAAGAAATTGATAGGCATAAAGTTCTCTGTATTGGCTTTACACCCCGGGAGACCAGTAAAGGCAGGCAACTCTGGCTGCTCCATGTTTGGGGCAACCCAGACATCAGGTCTTATAACGGGAAACCTTTCAGCCCCAGGTTGCTGCACTATTGGCACATCAATGTCCTCCTCTAAAACAGGCCCTTCATCTGCACTGAGTGTGGCTTCATCATCAGAAGATTCCCCTCCAACAGAAACATCACTGCCAGAATCTCTGACTTCCTCCTCTGCCTCAGATGCAGAGTCCGTCTCATAGTCATGATCAGACTGTGACTCAAAAAGCATACCAACCACCTGCTGAGTGGTCATCCTGCGGCTAGCCATGATCTCTCCTGCTAAAATTAACTGGACAAATTCACCACCAACAACCAGCACTGTGTAAGACAAGTAACAAAGTGTAGCTTTGTTAGTAAGAGTTATAAACTCAAAAACTATACCGCTCACTTGCCTGAAAAAGCTTGATTCACCAGCAACTACACAGCAATCACCAATGATATCCCACTAAAAATAAAGAAAGAAAGGCAAATTAGAAATAAGACAAAACAAATATCATTGTGCACAAACCTAAGGACAATTTCACAAACAATCCTGCATTTAGTACACCCCCTACAAACCTGTCATTCATGCATGGCAACAATACTCCTTTGGAGTAAATTGTTTTTACTTACCTAAAACATGCAACTGTGCAAACTGCAGGTCAACCACCGCCAAAACCGCAAGGAGGCACAGCAAATAAAGCAAAAGCTTTGAACTAGAACAAAAAGGAGGAAAACATTTTTTATCACAAATGCAAAGACTTCTTCAGTTGACAAACACCCCACCATCAAACATTTAGAAATTGGTGCCTAAGTGGATTCTGCGATAGGGGCAGATGGGCCTACTAAAAAAATAGGCCTGTCTGCCCCAAGGAAGCCAGAAAATACCTTTAGTAGTGTGTCCCCATGGAGAGCGACCCTTGCCCAAGGCCCCCCAAACCACTAACACACACACACACACACACACACACACACACACAGGTCAATGCCCCCCTTGGGGGGGGCGCCCCGTGACCAAGGGGACGCCCCCCCACAAAAATAACCAAATAAAAATAATCCCTGGCGTTCTAGTAGTTTCTGCCCCCCTTGGGGGCAGATCAGCCTAAAAAGAATAGGCTGATCTGTCTCCAAGGGGTGCAGAAATGGCCTGGGTACATGTGCCCCCAAAGTGGGGGGCGACCCTTGCCCAAGGCCCCCCCCAACCACTAACACACACACACACACACTATCCCTGGCGTCTAAGTGGCTTCTGCCCCCCTTGGGGGCAGGTGGGCCTAAAAAAATAGGCCCATCTGCCCCCAGGGGGTGCAGAAATGGCCAACAGGTCAATGCCCCCCTTGGGGAGTCGCCCCGTGACCAAGGGGACGCCCCCCCACAAAAATAAACAAATAAAAATAATCCCTGACGTTCTAGTGGTTTCTGCCCCCCTTGGGGGCAGATCAGCCTAAAAATAATAGGCTGATCTGCCCTCAAGGGGGGCAGAAATGGCCCTAAAAGACATGCCCCCCAAAGGGGAGTGACCCTTGCCCAAGGGGGCTCCCCCCCAAAAATAAATACACATAAAAATAAAAAACCCTGGTGATCTAGTGTTTTCTGCCCCCCTTGGGGGCAGATCTGGCTAAAAAGTAGCCAATCTGCCCTCAAGGGGGGCAGAAATGGCCCTAAAAGACATGCCCCCCAAAGGGGAGCGACCCTTGCCCAAGGGGGTGCCCCCCCATCCACGACACACACAATCCCTGGTGCCTAAGTGGCTTCTGCCCCCCTTGGGGGCAGATGGACCTAAAAATAATAGGCCGATCTGCCCCCAAGGGGGGCAGAAAAGGCCAACAGTTCTCTGCCCCCTTGGGGGGGCGCCCCTTGCCCAAGGGGGCACCCCCCCACATAAATACACATAAAAATAAAAAACCCTGGTGATCTAGTGTTTTCTGCCCCCCTTGGGGGCAGATCTGGCTAAAAAGTAGCCAATCTGCCCCCAAGGGGGGCAGAAATGACCGTAAATGATTGCCCCCCAAAGGGGAGCGACCCTTGCTCAAGGGGCCGCTACCCGCGTGCCAGAAACAGTTTACAAATACATAAAAATAAAATCCCTGGTGTCTAGTGGGCATTCCTGCTGCCCGATCGCAGTGCGATCGGGCAGCAGGAATGCTCAAAGAGTCACCGGGGGAAAGGAAAAGCCTTTCCTTTCCCCCAGTGCCTCTTTAGCCCAAACCCCCCACCCACCGGGAAGAGGAACTCACCTCTTCACTCCATGCCGCACAGGAAGCAAATGGCTTCCTGTGCGGCGATATCCCCATAATGAAGTCAGCGCGCGCGCTGACGTCATTATGGGGGGATGGGGGGGTCGGGGGTGGAAGGGGAAGGGCTTCCCCTTCCATCCCTGACTTTGGGGGGTGGGGGGAAGCACACAGAGGGAGCGAGAGCGCTCCCTCTGGGCTGTGTGCCGAGGACGTAGTGGTTACGTCCTCGGCAAATCAGCACTGTGCCGAAGGACGTAACCACTACGTCCTCGGCACAGAAGGGGTTAAGGCTGTCCAGCGTGTCTTTGCCCCACCCCAGGAGTATTACATGTTTACTAACTTCTCTCAAGAGTGCTTGCTTTCTGTAAACAGGCCTGTAAATTTTGTTCCTACCTTGTCACATTTGCTGTGTATTTAAAGACAAAGGTGAGATGTCGGTCTCTGTCTTCCGAGGGAGCTTGGTGTTTACTTTTCTTTCTCTGACTCCCGAGTGAAAAGATATACCCGACAATCTGGAAGTGGGAAATACTTTTTTCTAGCACACACCAAAATTTAAATGTCTGTAAATTAACTATGCAAATATTTCAGAATATATCAGAATTAGGAAAGCACAAATGAAGCATTGTTTAATTGTTTATATTAATACGATCAGAACAAAGTTATGCACTAGGTGATGCCATTTTTACTGACTGTGTGCTGTACAGTTTTCAGCTGAAAGTGTTGTCTGTAATGGCACTGCACTACCACACCATGCATTCTCCACTTTACGACACTCTACTCTATGTAACTCTACTCCCTTCCAGTCTGACCTTCTCCGTTACGACACTCCATGCTGTGACATTCCACTCTACTCCACACTACTATACTCCAATCTACGACACTCCAATCTGAAATGCTACTCCCCTTCACTGACACTCTTCTCCTCTCTGATACTTCACTCTACACTGCACCACTACACTGTACTCCACTACACTCTAGTCCACACCACACCTCTCCATACCACACAACTCAACACAATGCACCACTCTATGCCACTCCACCACATTTCACTTTGACCCTTCACTCTGACAGTCACCTCTACGTCACTCCAGTCTGACACTCTACACCACTTCACTCTGTGCTACCACATTCTATGATACTCCACGCTACGGCACTCTGTACCATTGCACAGTACTTTAGGACACTGTGTCATTCCATAACACTGTGCCACTCCACTGCCACTCTACTCTTACACTACTGTAGGATACTATGCCATTCCACGCTACTTCGATCCACTCCGTGGCACTTTGCTTCATGATACACTATGCAAATTTATCTCATTTTGTGACCCTCCCGCTTTGCGCCCCTCCATAACATTCTATGGTAATCTACTGTATGCTACTATACTCTGTGCTACTCTACTCTGCCCTACTCCACTTTGCATCATTCCATGCCTCTCCTTGCTACGACACACTACTCTCTTATCTACGACACTGTGTGACACCTCTCTAATCCAGTCTGACACTCTACAACATTCTACTTCACTCTGTGATTTCATTCTGCCCCTCTACAACACTACTCCACTCTACGTCACTCTAGGGTGCCCTACTCCACTCTCTCTGACAATCCACTCCACTCGACTTAACTCTACTATGACACTACACTTTGACAGTCACCGCTAGGTGTCTCTATTGTACTTCACTCTCACACTCTACACCCCTCTATGCCACTCCACTCTACGTCACTCCACTCTGACACTCTACACCAATCAATCAATCAATCATTCGCTTTTATAAAGCGCGCTACTCACCCATTAAGGGTCTCAAGGCGCTGGGGGGGGGTCAGTGCTCAAAGAGCCAGGTCTTGAGCTGCCTTCTGAAGGAGAGGTGATCAGGTATGGCGCGAAGGTGGCTGGGCAGAGAGTTCCAGGTCTTTGCTGCCTAGAAAGAGAAGGATCTTCCTCCGGCGGTTGCTTTGCGGATGCGGGGGACGGCTGCCAGGGCTTGTCCGGTCGAGCGTAGCGTGCGCAGAGGAGTGTAGAAGGAGACGCGGTTGTTGATGAGTTTGGGTCCGAGGTTGTGCAATGCTTTGTGTGCGTGGGTGAGGAGTCTGAAGGTGATCCTCTTGTTGACTGGGAGCCAGTGGAGTTTCTTCAGGTGTCCGGAGATGTGGTGGTGGCGGGGTATGTCCAGGATGAGTCGTGCGGCCGCGTTCTGGATCCGTTGAAGTTACTTCTGCAGCTTGATGGTGATGCCGGCGTACAGAGTGTTCCCGTAGTCCAAGCGGCTGGTGACGAGGGCGTGGGTGACGGTCTTCCTGGTGTCGATGGGGATCCAGCGGAAGATCTTGCGGAGCATGCGGAGGGTGTTGAAGCATGCTGAGGTCACTGAGTTGACCTGTCTGGTCATGGAGAGGGATGAGTCCAGGATGAAGCCGAGGTTGCGTGCGTGGTTGGTGGGCTGGGGAGTGATGCATAGGGCGGGAGGCCACCAGGATTCGTCCCAGGCGGTGGGAGTAGGGCCGAGGATGAGGACCTCCGTTTTCTCTGTGTTCAGTTTCAGCCGGCTGTCTGTCATCCAGTTTGCTACTTCCTTCATACCGTCGTGTAGTCTGGTCCTTGCTGAGGTGGGGTTGTTGGTGAGGGATAAGATGAGCTGGGTGTCGTCGGCATAGGATATGAGGTCGAGTCCGTGTTTGCATGCGATGTTCGCTAGGGGGGTCATGTAGACGTTGAAGAGAGTGGGGCTGAGGGAGGATCCTTGGGGTACGCCGCAGATGATCTCCGTGGCTGTAGATCTGAAGGGGGGGAGGCGGACTCTCTGGGTTCTTCCGGAGAGGAAGGAGATGATCCATTCCAGGGCCTTGCCTCTGATGCTGGCGTTGCTGAGGTGGCATATTAGGGTACGGTGGCAGACAGTGTCGAAGGCCGCAGAGAGGTCCAGGAGTATGAGGGCCACGGTTTCTCCCTTGTCGGTCAAGGATCTGATGTCATCCGTGGCTGCGATGAGGGCGGTTTTGGTGCTGTGGTTAGCTCTGAAGCTGAACTGTGTCGGGTCGAGGGAGTCGTTGGCTTCCAGGGCGGTGGTGAGTTGGGCGTTGACGATTTTCTCAATCACTTTGGCGGGGAACGGCAGGAGAGAGATTGGCCGGAAGTTTTTGAGTTCGGTGGGGTCTGCTGTAGGTTTCTTTAAGAGGGCGTTGAGCTCTGCGTGTTTCCAGCTCTCTGGGAAGGTGGCGGAGGTGAGAGATGCGTTGATGACATCCCGGAGGTGGGGGGCGATGATGTTGTCGGCTTTGTTGTAGATGTGGTGTGGGCAGGGGTCGGATGGAGATCCAGAGTGGATCGAGTTCATGACGCGGGTGGTTTCCTCTGTGGTGGTTGGGG
The DNA here is from genome assembly GCF_031143425.1 of Pleurodeles waltl. Lineage (NCBI taxonomy): Eukaryota > Metazoa > Chordata > Amphibia > Caudata > Salamandridae > Pleurodeles > Pleurodeles waltl. Next base: position 63,408,994 of record NC_090439.1, on the reverse strand, counting down.
TCCAGGTGAGGATGGTGGTGTGGTTGGTGGTGGGTTCCGGTGGAGGGTTCGTGTTGTTTGTGGTGAAGCTGTTGTAGATGTCTGTGATCTTGTGGTGGAAGAAGGCTGCGAGGGAGTCGCAGAGGTCTTGTGAGGGAGGGATGGAGTTGTTTTCTGCGTCGGGGTTGGAGAGCTCTTTGACGATTCCAAATAGTTCTTTGCTGTTGTGGGCGTTGTTGTCGAGTCTGTTCTGGTAGGCTGTTTTTTGTGTGGCACGGAGGCGTTGGTGGTGTTGGCGGGTGGCGTCCTTAAGGGCTGACATGTTCTCTTCGTTCTGGTTGAGGCGCCATGTCTTCTCGCGGGTGCGGCATTCTTTCTTGGAGGCCTTGAGGTCGGGGTGAACCAGGAGTTTTTTTTGTGGTTATTGGTGTTAGCTTGGGTCTTCAGGGGGGCCAGGTGGGTGGCGCAGTCGGAGATCCAGCTCGTGAGGTTGTTGGCGGCTTCGTTGGGGTCTGTGGTGCTGGTGGGTTGTTTCTGAGCGAGGGTCGATGTGAGTTGTTCCGTGGTGGTTCGATTCCATTGTCTTCTTGGTGGTTGCTGGGTGTGGTGGTGCACGGTGGTCTTCTTGAAGTTGAAGTGGACACAGCTGTGGTCCGACCAGGTGAGTCCGGTGGTGTGGCTGAAGGAGATGTGTTTGCTGGAGGAGAAGATGGGGTCGAGCGTATGTCCGGCGTGGTGGGTGGGGGTGTTGACTAGCTGTTTCAGTCCCAGGTTGGCGAGGTTGTCCAGTAAGGCCGTGGTGTTGTTGTCGGTGTGGTTCTCCAGGTGAAAGTTGAGGTCCCCTAGGAGGATGTAGTCGGTGGATGATAGTGCGTGAGGGTTGACAAAGTCTGCGATGTCTTCGCTGAACTTGGTCCGTGGTCCCGGTGGTCTGTACATGAGGGTGCCTCTGAGGGTGGTCTTGGGGTCGCTGTGGATCGCGAAGTGGAGGTGTTCGGCGTCGGGGAGTGAGTTGTCGGTGTATGTCGAGATACGGATGGAGCTTTTGTGTGCGATGGCGATGCCTCCTCCGGTGCGGTTGGTGTGGTCTTTCCGGATGGCTATGGCAATGTCGGGTGCCGAGGAGGGGTTCATCCATGTCTCGGTGAGGAAGGCGATGTCCGGGTTCTCTACACCACTCTATTGTATGCCACTCTGCTGTACAACACTCCAAATTACTCCACATTTATGCCCCAATATGGTAGGCCACTTTACTCTGCTCTATGTCCCTCACGCTATGCCCCTATGCTCTACAACTCTGCGCCCCCTCCACTCTGCCCCACTCTTCCCCACTCTACGCTATAGTACACTACTGCACTCCTCTCCACAACATTCCTCTAATCCACTCTGACAATCTAGGCCACTTTATTCCACTCTATGCCATGCCACTCTGCGTTGCTCTAGGCAACTTTGCTCCACTCTGCGACACTCCACTCGGACACTCTACTATATGACATTCCATTCTACTCCACTCCACACCACTCTGTGACACTCTTCCACTCCACTCTGCCATTCTACGACACTATAAGCCACTCCACTCTACAGCACTCCATTCTATGACACTGCGCCACTCCACAACACTCCACTTTTCTACACTCCATGGCTCTTTACTCCACTCTGTCCCTCCACTCTATGGCACTCCACTCTAACACTCTCCTCCACTCTACCACCGCTCTACTCGTTTCTGTGCTGCTCTACTCGATTCTGTGCCACTCTACTCGACTCTACACCACTCTAGGTGATGCTTTACTGAACTCTGCGCTGCTCTACTCGATCCTAACTCTTTACTCTGTCTTGCCCCTCTGCTCTACGACACTCTATGCCACACCACTTGACTTCACTCTATGCTCCTCCATGACCCTAGACATTCCTCCACTCTGTAACACTGTACACACCTCTACTGTGTGCCACTCTATGCCCCTGCACTCTGTGACAGTCTATTCCCCTGCACGCTATGCCCCTCTGTGTTCACCCCAGTATGACCCTCTACACCCCTCCACTCTGTACTCCTCTACTACGACACTCTATGCTACTCCACTCTGTGGCACACTCTGCCACTCCACTCTGTGGCACACTCTGTCTCTCAACTCTGCAGCACTCAGTGCCACTCCACTCTGTGCCATTCCACTTTACGGTGCCTACAGCACTCTATGCCGCTCCAATCTACTGCACTCTGTGCCACTCCACGCTGTGCTGCTCTACTCTAACTCTTCTCTCCTCTGAAACTCCACTTTATGACCCTCCTCAACTCTCTGCTCTACTTCCCTCTGACACTCTGCACCCCTCCACTCTGGCATTCTACACCCCTCCGACACTCTACACCACTCCACTCTGTGACATTCTATGACACTCCACTCTATGCCATTCTGTGGCACTGTACTCTAATCCACTCCATGCCATTCAAAGGCGCTCCACTCTATGGTACTTTACTCTGATATTCTACTCCCCTCAATGAATCTACTCCCCTCTATGACTCTAATCCACTCTGACACTCCACATCACTCCATTCTCTGCACTGTTTAACTCTATGCTACTTTACTCTGACACTTCACTCTGCTACACTCCACTCTATAACACTCCGCGACAGTACGTTTTTCCACGCTACCCCACTCCATCCTATCCCACCGTTCTGCTAGTGTCATGCATGGCATATAGAGTTTAGCTGTTGCTCTGTGCTAATCGGGAATCTGCTGTTTTCATTTGCGTGTCAATTTGAAAAAGAGGTACTATTTTTAAAGAAACCATTTGAGGACCATACTTCTACTGTAACATCCTTTGTATATATCATTGTTTTGCCTCTCTGAAACAAGTCATCAGTTTCAAAGTGGTATAGTAAGTTTTCTTTTTATTCTTTCCTGTTGCATCAATTTATTGCACAGGACCCGTCTTATCTGTAAGAAACTGTTAAGAATGATTAATGGGAAATTGCATCATACGCCCATGCAGTGCAGCCTCTCTGGCCCAAATATTGTCCTATTGTTTATTACTTCTCATGAAGAAGCATATTACGGCCAGGGCACTTGCATGCATGGACATGGAAAAGGAAGAAGTAGAAGAGAGAACATAGATGCAAATGTGAGCTGGGATCTGTCCACTCATTTTGTCACAACTCTGGAATTCTAATTGTAGAGACTACAAGTAAATAGGAAGGACTCCACTAAGAATGTATCACAAAGAAAGGATGACAACTTCACCCATGTCATTGAGAAGTAGCTTACCCAGTCCACATTTGCCCTTACATTCAAACATTCCGATTCCTGGTTTGTAATGGGTGAATACCACAATTGCATGAAAGGAAAAATATATTCTAGTGCACACAGTCCTGTGTGACAAAACTGACCATGACTCAGTACTCCCAGTGCAGAACACTGAGTGATCCCTGAGGCACATCACGCATTGCTCATATAAGGCATGACATGTATGCAGGGTTGCCTTTCTCATGTTCACCATGGTCTGGTTATTTCAATTTCTCACTTTAAATTCACCACTATGTCACTAGCAGCGAAAGTAGTATCAAGTATGTTGGGGTACCCTTTAATCCTAAAAGAAGATAGAGAACCGCTGTCTCTTCAGAGAAAAAATATAGATATATAGTTCGAAGAATTTCAGCCATGCTACACAGCAGCCATGCTCCTGTACAGCATAGCTAAAAATCATTACTACCTCTAATAGGTCTCATAGGTGAGACATATGGCTTTGGAAATGCTTTGTCTTTTCACTGTATTACAGTCCAGTGTCGCTGGGTAGCCTCTTTCATTCAGTTTCTTATTTAAGATTGACCTCTGAGAAAAAATATCCTTTCTTCTTATAGTTTCTATGGATGTGCAAGAATAGTCCCCTTAGAATTTTTTCTTTGGCTAAGAACTTGAAAAATGTAATATTGTATTGTGATCAATTGGTTTCGTGCATAAAGTTTAGCATCTTCATATTTTTTCATTCCTAAAAAAAAAGTTGTTTGTTTCTCTTAGTGTGTATTGTGAATTTTAGATCCTTAGTTCTGATGTTCAGTCACTCGTGAAATGCTAATAGTTCCTCTTCTGGACCTTAAATATATAATTGATATATCTCATCTATTTATGTATGCCATCTATTAATTGATTTTAACTCATATACATCTATTTCTCTTCTAAAAGACATCTACAGGTTAGCCATCTTAAGTGGGAGAGGGCAGTCCATGGCTAAGCATTTGACCAAGTGGCAAAACTATTTTGGTTAATGACCAAGTACTTTTTTAATGCCCTTTTAGGCAAATTAATTATGAAATAAGTCAGAACTGTGTCGGCATGTTTTTTTGTTGTTTAAGATAATCACTTCTATATCTCTATCCTGGAAAATATTTTTATGTAGTGCTTCAATAGTGAAGCTTACCAAGATGTCATTATTTTGATCACATGTGTTTTTTTCTAGTATGTTAATGAAATGATTGGAATCTCTGCTATAACTTTAATGTTGATTACTAAGTTTGGATTAAAAATCACTTTACTGAGACAGAGGCGGCAGAATGGATCCACATTGGAAAACCATCAGTCTACCAGTTGGCTTTTCCAAGTATGTATAGATGTTTTGTTATATATATATATATATATATATATATATATATATATATATATATATATATATATATATATATATTGCAAAGGTGTACAACATCCTTGTTAGGTCTGTCATGTGAAGCAGCTTTAACTTTATCGCCAGACTATTGTTTTTTTTTTAAATCACACTTAATACACATACACACACAGAGTTCTTGTGCAGCAGGCTTCATCCATTGGTCTGCTATATTGTCATTCAGGTTTTGATTCTATCCACAAAGCGCACAGTTTGGGGCAGTGGGTCAGCCAACTTTTCCGATTCGCTCTCTTTACTTGTTTGGCGGCAGAAAGCCAGTGTACATTGTTCCTTGAAAAAAATGGAACATCTTTTGGGAAGATGTGAACAAAGGTGTTTAAACCCACATGCCAGGAAGTTTAAAGTCCGACTAGTAACACAGTAAAAGAGCAAAGGCAATTGTAGTTTCAACTGACCAGGGCTCTTGCTAGGACATTTTTTTAAATGACACCCATTTATACATAGGTTTTCTCTTAATACACGTTGTTAGACCTTGAATCCTTGGTGAGGTTTCCCCTTACTTGTTGCCTTCTGACCTCCTGTTTACTGACTTTGTTTTGTTGACTTTAGAACTCGAGGGACTTTACTACTGCTAACCAGTGCTAAAGTGGGTGTGCTCTTTCCCTAAAACATGTTACCATGGACTTAGCCACAATTTGCATATTTAATTTACTTATAAGTCCCTAATAAAATGTACTACCTGTGCCCCGGGACTGTACATTAAATGCTACTAGTGGACCTGTCCCACTGATTGTGCCACCCACTTAAGTAGCCCTTTAAACATTACTCGGGCCTGCTATTGCAGAGCCCTTGTGTGCAGCTTTTAACTGCTATGTCTTTCAGGCAAGGTAGCCCTCTTGCTAGGCCCAAACCTTCTTTTCACTACATATTAGTCACCCCTATGGGAGGCCCTGGAAAGCCCAAGAGCAGGGTGCAGTGTACTTAAAGATTGGATATGTACTAAGTTTTACATGTCCTGCTAGTAAAAAAACCTCTCAAATTTGTTTTTCACTACTGCAGGGCCTATCTCTCCCATAGGTTAATTTTGGGATTGTCTTATTACATTTGTGTAATAATTTCCAATTGGGAAGAGATGGGACCCCAGGTTTGGTGTTTCTGGAATCACAATTTAAAATCACAACTAATGGTGAAGTTGGTTTTTAAATTGTAATTCTGAAAATGCCACTTTTAGAACGTCAGCATTTTCTTACTTTAACTCATCTAGTGCCTTCTGCCTGTCTCTGAATTCACGTCTGGGTGGGTGACAGCTGGGTTCTTGTGCATTCCCTCCAGACAGCCACACACAAAGGGAGCTTAGGTGTGACTGAATGGCCATCTGCATTTTGATGGTCCATCGTGGGCAGAATGGGAGTAAGAAGCTGACACACCTGAATGGGCTGGGTCCTGAGCCCTCAGGAAGGGCTGCATAACCCCCTGTAGTGTGTCTGGAACCAGGGCAGGAAGAGCAGGGACTTTGTGCATTTCACATGCCTCTCTTTGAAGTCTCCCCCACTTCAAAAGCACCTCGAAGTATAAGAGCTGGACATCTGACCCTACCAAATCAGTACACGTCTGGACTTGAGTAAATCCTGCCAGGAAGAAGGACTGTTCTGCTGCTGAAGGGACTGTCTGCTGGAACTTTACTGAACTCCTGCTCTGCTGTGTCTTGCCTGCTGCCCTCCTTGCCTGGAAGTGAGAAGGGCTGGACCTGCATCTCTACATCCCGAGAACCAAAGTGACTCCAAAGGCATGAAGGCTTGCCGCCTGTTCTGATCTAAGGTCTCGGGGACATCAGAGTCTTCACCCAACTCTGCTACAGCTTCTAGACTCTGCCACTATGAGTCCTACCCTGCCAAGTGTTGTCAATCCAGTCCTGAGTCCTTGGAAGTGGGTTCTATAGCTGTCCCTGCAGAAATCTATGCATCGCCGTCACTGTGCCAATAGCAACTGCTGCATCCCTCTTTGATGCTGATGCATCGCTGTTATGAAAAAGACATTGCAGCACCAACTGCGCGGCTTGGAACTGGCATATCGCCCTCAGTCCGGACGCATCTTCTTTGCAACGCCGGCTGTGCAGCTCGACAACGATGCATCGTGTTCATCTCAAAGGGTTCAGTGCCACACCATTGCTCAAGGACATCGCATTGATGACTGCGCGGCTCAACGATAACCCATCCCTGACTGCACAGATTGAAACAGACGCATCACCTTTGCATCATCCCCTCTGCTCCTTGCATCGGATCTTCGATGTTGATGCAGCCCTCCATACAAGATACTCTTTAAGCGAGACAAGGCTGGTCCCTGTAGCTGGCCTGACTCCCTTGTGGTCGGCTTGAACTTTTGTATTTACCCTGGTCTAGCGCGACCAGAAAGCTCCACTTTGTGCTTTAAGTGTCTAAGCACAATATTTGCAGTTAATCTCTAAAAATTCATATCTTGGCGTCTACCTATTGAATTTTTGTTGTTTTGGTGGTCTTCTGTTCATTAACTTAAGCTCTATTTTTTTAACCTGCCATGGATTATTTTTGTTTGGTGCTTTCACAGTTTTACTGTTGCACAAATACTTTACACATTGCCTCTTACGTTAAGCCTACCTGCTCTGTGCCAAGTTACCAGAGGGTGAGCACAGGTTAATTTATCGTGTGTATCTGACTTACCTGGATTCGGATTGTTGTCCTGCTTGGACAGAGTGCATACCCCTGTCAACCAGAAGCACAATTTCTGATATGTCAATGAAGAATAATCATGCGACAGAAACTTGTTACTCTCAATTAAACCTTATCTAATGTGCAGGTGGCAGAGTCCCACCCTCAAGAATGCACAAAAGGACCTTGAGGAGAAAATATAATTCATGTACTTATTAAAGGCTTAATTATTCTCACAAGATAATGCTTCTCATCGTTGCCATGTTTGAAAGCGAGATTATGCCGGTAGAAAATGGGAAGGTACACAACCCTGAGCCCTGTGGCTTCCAGGCCTATTAGAGCCATAAAGGTTTGCAAACCTATTCTGTGTCATACAAAGCTTCAAGCTAATATAAAATTACATCCCTATTTGATTAAATGGTTGATGCATTCAGGATTGGTATGTGGATACTAACAAAACATTACACATGGGTAAATAAACATGATACAGACAGACTTTGTTTTCACAGGTCTGCCTTTTAATTGTATTTTTTATAATAAATTCAAATACCAGCTATTTGTTCTGTCTTCAGTTTGAATGCCCAGTTAGGTTGTGGTTTATTTTCTGTCTTTTTTTTAAAGTAGTAGTTGTTCGTTTTTAAGTGACATTGAGTTGCCTGAGATTTGAATCCTTGGTTAGGTTGTGATTTATGGTTGTCTCCTTCAAATATAATTATAATAACATGCATGATAGAACTGAAGCCTTGCTATTTAAAAACATCACTAGTAAATCATTCATTTTATTTTTATTAGAAGCACATAGCAGTCACTTAGCAGGTAGCATGTTTTCATTTTTCTTTTTGTGGCATGTTAGTCACAAAAACATAACCATTACACCTGCTTGCCAAGGCCAGACCTATGGGCTTTATAAATGTATGTGTAATTAAGAACTGGCATTTTGAGTCAAACCTTCTTGAATGTCTTCCTTGTAGCTTTTGGTGGTTGTTTTTATTCGCTCTCTACGTGGATCTATACTCCGTTTTCTAGAGTATGACACATTAAAAGGTTGTAGTTGAATTTCACTATGATAATTGTATCATTAGAAACAATGCCTTTATGGCTTTGCTTTTATGTTTTTATTATTTGTCAGTGAAGCAGTGCCTTTACGTTGCTACTTGGGTAAGTTGTATCTAGTATGTTGTTTCTTATCAGACAATTTCTCACTGTCTTGTGTTCTCAGATATGTCTAATTCCATTTCAGATTATCTGTTGCATCTGTAACGCTTCTGGTTAGTGTTAGTATAAAGGATAAACTGTTGCATAGGACTGACATTTAAATGTCTGTTAGTTGGCAAGGGGAAAAGACCTAAATTGGTGTTATGCTCTGTAAGTTTGGGCTGTCCACTGGTAAGTCTGTCTGCATATTCCATTTGCTCAGGAATTGTATTTCTGGTTGCCTTTTCCTCCACTTTTCTTTAATCCTTTGTCTAAAGAAAAAGGTGGGGGTTGCCCATTGATTTGATGGACCCGGTCTTCCTTGTGATGGCTTTGACAATATTTCTAAAAATGTAAAATGTTGTGTTGTAGACATCATTTATATTGTTTGCTCAACTGATTTTCTAGATGAATATAACTTATCTTAAGTATGGACAGGTGACAATGTTATTGTAATTTCTGAAATCCTTTTCTAATTTGGCTGTCTTCTAGTTGTAAGAGAATATTTTAAATAAAGCAACTTCTTTGTCATCTTTCGCAAACAGGGTGTTTACACCATAATGCTGACATTGCTTAATATTTCTCTTTCTAAATCCTCAATTTCTTGTAGTTGTTTCAGCTCCCCACCAGCCTCTAATATACTGTTGAGGAACTAGTGGTAAACTTGAGTAGTGAAAACTACATGAAGTAAGCAGGATCTTCGAGCCCTTTCTTCTTTTTAGGTCAAACCCTACTACACAATGTGTCTGTCTGCTTTGCTTAATACTACTTGGGGACAATCTGCAAGCTTCCCTGGCATTGCATCCATTGCTTACTATTGGCTTTGTAACTCACAGTTGCTTGCTTTGTATTTGCTGGCTTTATTTTATTTTGCTTGATCAGCTTATGTTTGTCCCTCCCATGGAGCATAGCCTGTTTACTGTATTGTTCCACAGGTGCTCACTTTCTGTAAACAGGCATATACATTTTGTTCTTATCTGGTCACATTTGCTGTGCATTCAGAAACAGAGGTTAAATGTTGGGCTCTGCCTTCCAAGGTGGCTTGGTGTTTACTCTCCCCACCCCCAGATTTCAAAGTTAGAGGATTTATCTGACAATCTCAGAGTATGAAACTATAGGATTTTGACTAGCACAGAACAAAATTTAAATGTCTGCGAACAAACTTTGCATATATTTCAGAATATGTCAGAATTAGGAAATAACAAATAAAAAACTTTGTAGTTCTTAAGTGTGTTGGTAACAGATATTTTCATACAATCAAAACAATTCAATATGCTAGGTGATGCCATTTCCACACATTATCATTTATGGATTGTATAGTTTTATCGTTTATGCACTGTATGGTTTTATCAGTGAAACTTCAGTCTGTACAAATGTAATGGTCATTTCAATTGAAAATGTGTTGTCTGGAATGGCAGTGCACTATCACACCACGCATACTCCACTCTACGCCACTCCTCTCTGACACTCTAATCTATGCTACACCCCTCTAGTCAATGCAACTCCACTCTGACAGAATACTTTACTGCAGTTCACTCTGTGACACTTTACTCCACTCTATGCCACTACACTCTAGGCCAATCTACAATACTCTCCTCCACAGCACTCCACTGCAGCACCCGAAATCACTCCTTTCCACTCTACGTTACTTTACTCCACTGTATGCCCCTCTACTCCCCTCCACACTACTCCACTCTATGCTGCTTCACTCTACGACACTACAGTCTCATCTACTCCTCTCTGTGACACTCCACTCTATCCCACTGTACGCCCTTTTGCTGTACATACCTCTGCTATATGTGTAAGCACCTAACTACGACACCACCCTCTGCCATTCTATTCTGCAGTACTCTACAATACACTCTACGCTTTTGCACTCTACACCACTTCCCTAAGCCACTGCAGTCTACGCCACTGCACCCACTTTTAGCATTATAGAACAGCAGCCATGCTGGTATACATCATGGCTAATACCTCTTACAAGACCTTTCAGCTTCTCCAATGCTTGTTGTGCCTGCCGCAAATTTCAAGGCTTGGAAGCCTATCGGAGCAAGGGCAGTGCCGAGGGCACTAAAGGGGAAGACGCGGGAGTATGGACTGCTGCCCTAATTGCTAGTCCGCCTCTGCAGGTCTGGGCGTTTAGCTCCCTGGGCCTTCGCACATCTTCAAGCGGTAAGCCTTTCATTCTGGAATCTCCGGATGTCGGACTGAAAGTGGAACCGCGGTTTGTTTTATCAGCTCTTGCATGACTACACCCGAGTTATGTCTGATACTAATCATTTGCAGGCCTTGCTCTGGAATGGCAGCTTTCCCCTCTTCCCGACACAACCACTAATAAGCTGTGGTATGTATTCGAAACTGCTGAAATAGTTCCTGCATAAACCACAGCTCACACATCTTGAACATACCCTGCATGTTAAAATCATGTTCATGTCTTCTCTTCCTGTTTTAGTGTTTGTATATGTTAAGTTAAAAGTTGTATCTTCATAAAGACTTTATTCAGTGAGAGAAAGCCAGAATGGAGTGGAAAAAATAGTCACAGTCTGATGTATTTGTGTGACATTGTACAGAAATAAAAAAAAAAGAAAAGCCCATTACAAGATTTGGAAAGCGCAACAGAATGTGTTCAATGTACCTTCTTTATAGAGTTTTGTCTCTGTCCAAACACCATGTGAAATTTTGCATGAACTGGATTATTCAGTCTAGCAAGCACATCAAATCTACAAAGCACAAAAGGGATGAGAGCTGCATGAACAAACGCTCACTCAGCTCTCTGGCACTACCCCATTGCCTGGCTTCCTCTGCTGGCTGGAAGGATGCAGAGCCTACCTGTGGCATAAAAAACAAGCATTGGCAAAACCACTATGTTTCACCTATGTGAGGGCTATTTATTGGCTTTGTTAATGTCTTTTAGCCATGTTATACAGTGGAGTAGCATGGCATGGCATAGCGTGGAGTGGCAGAGTGCAGTGGTGTAGAGTGAAGTGGACCAGAGTGGCGTGGAGTGACATAGAGTCCACAGTATACAGGGTCCTGGAGCAGGTTAGGGCAGGCATTACAGGCGTTGTACAGAGTAGAATGGTTTGGAGTGGCGTAGAGTACAGTGGCATTGTAGAGAGGGGTAGAGTGGCACAGTGGAGTTGTGTAGAGTGTAGTGTCATAGTAGAGCGTAGTGGCATAGATGGCATTGTGTGGAATAAAGAGAAGAGAGCTGTAGAGTGCAGTAGTGTAGAGTGCAGTGGAGTGATGCAGAGTAGAGAAGCATAGAGTAGAGTGGGGTCGAGCGCAGTAGCCTTGGTGTGCAGTGGCACAGAGTAGAGTGGTGCAGAGTATAGTAGAGTACAGGGGCAGAGAATAGTGCAGTGGAATAGAGTAGAGTGCAGACTCCTGGAGGAAAACAGTCAAAGGCCTATTTAAGAGCCTCATTTCAAGATCTACAGGGTCGTTAATCTAAGATGAAAAGCCACTCTTAAGGGTTTCGGCAGTGCTTCACAGAGGAACTGCACTGGTGAGCACTATATTTTGGACAAAGTAAAAGAATGCAGCGAAAACAATGTTTTGCTCAGTAAATTATATTTGGGGACAAGAAGTAATGTTGCGGCATTCTTTATTTGGAAGGCACGCAGAATCACATTGCTGTCATAGGTGAGCTGATTTGCTTACATTGCTGGGCCAGAGGGAAAAGAAGCAACATAGAAAGGAAGGGGGCAGATGGGAGGGAATAGAAGCTACATGGATGGGGATATGTGAGACGGACTGAAAACACAAGCACTCTTATGGAGTGCTTGAACTAAAAAAAAGTAGCTCCAAAAACTGGAGAAGTGTAAAGACACATAGTTGATCCGGGGGAGGGCCAAACACATGAAGAGGACACGACCCATGCATGTCATCACAAACTGGAGCAAAGAAAATGAGAGCAATGCTGAAGATAACCAATGGTAAACTGTGAGTGGGCTGTAAGCCCACTGTATGTGCACAAAACGTTCTGCAGAAACAGCGCATATACTGTCTAGGCAGAACCTAAATATGCTGGGCCCCACATGCAGATTTTGGTGAGGGGACTGCTAATATTTTTCTTAGACCGGTCCCAGGGTTATATGGGGTTCTACTTAGGGCAACCCAACGTGCTATGTTGTGCTTGTCTAATGTTGCACTGAGTTTGGCCTATGACTATGGTCTACTTCTTTGATTTTCCTCACAAGTTTCCCACATCTCCTCTGCGTGTTTTTCTGTCTTCTTCAAAATAAAACTGAGTCAGATCCCTGGTGCTTTCCAAAAGTCTGAGCTTTGCTTGTTGAAGCCACTTATGGATAACTTTTTCCATGTTGTGGTTGCATCTGGAAGTTGTATCTTTCCTAAACTTTTGCAATTGCATTTAAAACGTCTTGGAACAGCATTATTGGTATAGTGGTGCTCACTGGTAATCTGTAGTAATACGAAAATTGGCATAAATCATGTTCTCAGTCTTCATACATACGTCCCCTGCCGTGTATTCAGTCCTATAAAACCTCCCAGGAAAAGGCTTTCTTACATTCAACTCTCCTGTGCAGATTATTTTTCCTCCCTGCTTTCTCCCTTCGGCAAAGGTTTGCTATATTTTCCTCCTTCTTTCTCCCTTCTCTCTTTCTTTTGCTTCAGGACAAATTAAGTCCCATGTTCCAAAATGACTACTGATGCCGGCAAACTACAACCACCCACCCAAACTAAGCACATAATCCCCTCTGACCCATTAGGCCGATCTGTCCATGCTTCTGGTTAGATTTGAAACTACAGAAGCCCTTTTGGTGCCAAGCCGACATGTGCCGCAAGACCTACTTACATTTTGTTAACAGGGCTATAAAAGTAGCTTATATACCAGAGGACACTTTGCTTCTGCTCAAACAGTGTTAGCTTTTTTATTTTCTTGACAGTAATCGTTCTCCATTGAATCCATGGAATGTTTCAAGGAAGGCCTATTAGCCGGATGCGACTGCAGTTCTGTTCAAATGTAGGGCTCTTCACAAGTTTCTGATGTGGCTACTAACGGAAGTTACAGGCCTCACTGGAGGATTTTGGGTTTCACCCAGTGACCCCAGCTGCTGAAAATCCAGTGGTGTATCGGGAACTACTAAAGGAACTGGGCATGGTATGCCCGGTTCACCCAGTAATCCACATTTGTTAGTGAAACCTCAAGGTCCCTTTTATAATTCCTGGTCACTCTACATCCTGGGAGTTACCGGTATCCAGGTATAAGAAACTTCCAGTGGGTGGGCACCTGGGGAACGGTTGAAGTTATCGGAGACAAATGCGCCATTCCCTATTGGGCCCTTTGGTGGAAAGGTAGTAAGTGTAGACAGTCAACATTTTAGAGTTTGTTTAGGTCTCTTTCACCAAGTTTGCAATAAAGCTCTCTTTTTGGCAAGATATTCTTGACGTCACATGCACAGAGTGCCAGGAGAAGAGGTGTCAGCTGATCTAGGATTATAGTTGTGGAGTCAGTCTATTCCCCTCTTAATTCACTGATGATGGAAGTAGTCAACAATGAGTAATGACATTAATACACTGTGTGAGCTTGTTTAGAAAGATGTAAATATTTTCTGTTGCTGTCACAAATCTTATCCATGTCACTTATTTAAAAATGAAATATCTCCACATTAGTTAGTTTCTTTCGCTATCTATTTACAATGTACCATTGAAGCGATTTCTGTATGTTTCGTTCCTAGGTGAGCTGTTGAATTAACTTGTTATTGTTGATGGATATTAGTTCAAAGGACCCCCTACGTGTAGTGTCTTTATAGTTTTTTTCGCAGTTTTGAAAGCCTTTTCATTCTCTTATTTACAAGCTGGTCTTATATCAACATTGAACTAGAAATCAGGAATCCCAAATTTAGTCACAATATTTTTTAAGTGACCTCAGATTTCTACAATACTAATAGCTGCAATAGAAATAGTGGAAAGCTGGAGTTTCCAGAGCTAGGTACACAGCTGAGCTAGGCTTGAGGTAGTAGAGATCCCCAAAATGACAAAATGTAACATCCTTTAGTTTGTGTTTTGTGTGTTTAGAGGTAAGATTCGGTTTGTCTTTTTTGAATAATTGAGACAATCCGTTTATGCAGCAGGTACTGCTTCGTTGGTACACGAAACTGAGAGTTCTGCAAATGTATCCATTGGATATTTCTGCATTAGTGACGATTAGCTCTAGGGCTTTATCAAAGCTAGGAGTATACAGAAGTAACACACACATTGCTTTATACATAATCCTGATGTGTTGGTAAATCTGCTTTGAGGCACTGCACTCTAGAAGAACATATATGTCACCACTAATGTATCACCACTATACTCACTATAAACTGGGATAATAATTTCTAGAGCTGCCTGAAAGTGTTGATAATGCAACGTAGCTACTTATGTATGTAAGCTGTGAAAGAAGATGCTTGTAAGCATGTCTGATTTACAATGCATATATATTTTTAGTTACAATACAGATTACTCAACTTCTTCCACAGAATTATTAAGGATCCCTAGGGTACTATGATGCTTCACAGAAATAGCACCTAAAATTTCATAATAATGAAACGTTTCTTTTACTATTTGCATTTTTTCCAGAACATTTTATTTTGAAAGAATCATCACTCTTGCTTACAAGCTTCTGCAAACACTTGTATCTAATCAGAGAGCATTCTGGGAGCATTATACTTAGCCTCTAATTGTTAAACTTATCAAATGTGTGTACACTTTTTTTGTTCTTTTTTTTTTTTTTTACTGGAACCGCTGTATGTAGTGCAGTGTGACCTTAAAACGTTTATTTACAGCGCTCACCCTAATGATAAAGGCTTTTCATTAATGAACCACAAATACAAGTTTGAACAGTATTAACATATGGATACACATATTACCTCAACTGCAGACAGTTCCCTTCTATGTAAACTGGCTGTCAAAGGGTTTGTGCTGCAGGGGGTTGAGCATACTTGTCCCAAGGACAAAATAAACATGAAAACTTGTTGCCCTTGGCCCCAAGCAATATGTCCCGGGCATCGGGTGATAGGGACTACCATGGTACATATCTGTGAGGCACTAACTCACAGAGATAAAGGGGACAATAATCGATCAGCGCTTAAACGCCTCTGGGTCTGATGAAGCCTTGTATCCTAGGCCGAGACACTAGGGTCTGGAGTGTTCACTGAGGCTGCATGTCATGTGATACAGCTTAGTGAATGTCAGCCAAAAACCTTGGGGAGTGAAAGAAAACACAGCAGACTGGGGAGCGGCCGACCCTGAGTAGCAGAGGACCGAGTGATCCCACCTTGTTGGAACTGCAGTTGCACAGACTGAATGAATGTTATTTTTGTCCCCTGCCTGACCATGCTCATTAACTTATATTGATGCAATTTCAGTGTGCCACTGCTAGAACATCTGTAGTACTCCATGGAGAACTGGTGGGGTGCCACTGGAACCAGCTGAAGTTGAGAGTTTTGTGTCCTGATGTGTAGTGATTCCCCCAACAGTGCACCCTGCAAAACAAGCCGCAGGTGGCGAACCAAAGAAGTAGCTGCAAAAAACCATGGGCAGAAGCCAAATCAGGGGGATCTGTGTAGCTGGGCAGAGGTGTTGGGGTATTATGATCAGCATCACTTCATGAGGCAACAGCAATGCAGGCGAATGGGCTTGGCTCCGCTGACCTGAGCCGAAGGTGGGAGGGAGCACATGATGGGCTTGTGCCAGAGAGCAACAAACTGCCATACAGTAGGACGTTGTGGACTGAGAAAGGGCCCTGTATTTTGCCAGCCCCATACTGAAAAGGAGAAACTGGTGCGGCTAGCCTGAATGAGGGGTAGGGGGCTGTTGCTCGAAGGCCAGAAACTGCAAATGTTCCAAGACCTGGCTAGCCGAACCTTGACGAGGAAAAATACTTCAAACCAATAGCTGAGAATTACTGCTTGCTGAACACAGTGTGATAGTGGGTACACACATTCTGCATAATATTGACATTGAATGGAGGAAAAAAGATCTCAAGAAATACCACAGACCATGGGGAAACAAGGGAGTTAAAATCGATATGGCAGATTGTGAACGTGAATCGGAGCTAGAGGAAGTTTTCACCTAGAGATATAGCGGAGCTTTGCCTGAGGCTCGGGAGGCTCTGGTAAGCTTCTCAAGTCATTGGAGAACACCCTTGAGTAGTCCCCTAAAAAGTCTTGGAGAAAGATTTCACAAATAGAACCCAAGGTGATATGCAAGAATGGGAGAGGTACCTCTTCTGACCTCAGCCCAATACTGATGATAATAGGTATTTCGGGGTGGTGGTAATTCCTTTACCAACATGGTTGCGGAGTGTTTTTAGCGAGATGTCTTATGTCCTTGGTATCTCAATGTTTTCATACTTCAGTTATTCCACAGGAACGTACCAAGTTGGAAAGAGAAATATGGAAGAGTGGGTTATAGCTGGTACAAAATGTCAGACAGACTTTTCTTAGCTCAAACAAAATTAGAACATGCATGTGTCTCATTAGAGGCACTATTTTATTGGTAAGTTGGGGAAACTGCTTGTTTATTTGATTTTGTTAGGTATACACTTGTTGGTTTTGACATATATTCCTACTCGCTGACTATTGGTTGTATGTGAGTGTATGTGTAAATTCTTAAATATCGACAAAAAAGTTTGATAGAAAAATAGCTCATTACATGAGCCCCAGGTTAGGGAGAGAGAGAAAGTCAAATCTGAGTTAGTTCTAACCTCCTTTCCTAACATCTTGCTGTTTTTTTCATTTATCTGTTAAGCACTATAAATTAATCAAAAGAAGCATCCCTCTACAGAGAATTCCATAATAATTAAATAAGTAGGAGTGCTCGGGGTTTGTTGAAGAAGATGCCTCTTTCTGTTAGCCCTTCCTTCTAATCTGTGTTCATTTAGCGATGTTATTGATTAATTTAATTTACATAGGACCGACCAGTACATGTGTGAAGTAGTAAAGATCAATATAAATTAATTTTGTGGTAAAGGTGCAAATCCTGGCCCCAGGTCTTTTCTTGCACTACTTTTGGCTCAAAATGCCAACATTTCTGTTGTGAACTAAAAGCTTTTAAATGTAGAACATTAGCGTTTGGCCTATTTCCTAAGAAGCATATTCACCTTAAACTGCTAAACTTCTGGTAAGAATTATTTAATGACAAATTTTTATGTAGAATCGGGGAATTATGCATATTTAGATCTACAGAAAAGTCGACATTAATTGATTGTAACAATTGCAATGTGAATTCTATCATATTATGACGAATATGCCATCCATTGAAACTTTTTTTTATTTTGCAGCTTGCCATCATGAGCGTAACTCTTTTCCCCATAAGACTGTTCTTTGCTGCTTCCATGATGCTACTTGCCTGGCCTTTTGCATTTGTGGCCGCGATGGGACGCACTGAGGAGGATCTCGAGAAACCTCTCTCTTGGTGGAGAAAGTGAGTTTCTGTAATCATAAATTTCATTGTATACCCACAGGCACATGAAGTTCTCTTTTAAAGCATTTCCACTACCCAGGTACATCAATCTGAAGCAAACTAAAGTCTTTAGCAATGGTTACTGTTATCTACCTACTAGGTTTGCAAAATGGAGGCCTTTGTATTGCTATGGGGCATCCCTGTGGGCTGGACCCCACCAAAAGTTCAAGATAACCCCTCAACTATGTGAATGAGTTCTACTGTGACTTAGTTAGAAGTAAAATTATCTCATGTGGATGTACTAAGAAAGTGGTGCAGGTTTGGCCTTCCTGGAACAACACAAGACGTCTGTTCTGAATATGACCTTTAATCCCAGTGTGTTTCTAGCTCAATGTTAGGCAAATGTTCTATTAGTATTCTGATTACTTTATATCTTTTCACTTTGCAAGTAGGGATTAGATACGACAAAGAAATCAAGGACAGCAATAGGAAATTTGGCAAAAAATAATAGAATGCCTCAATCTATACCTCTTGCTTCCCCACCTCATTTAGATGCTGGGATGACGGTTTTTGCAAGGAAAGAGTTACTGATGGATCAGCCATCATGTAAAACGCTGTGGACTCGGCAAATACCAGTGAACATGGCAGAGGAAGGACTACCCTAATTAGGGCAGGCATTCAGCACCAGATCTGGTGTCTTTTTTTTTTTTTTCTTTTCTTTTATTCTTTTCCTGGCTGGATTCACCATTCACACCATGGGGAGTCCTCTGCATGCTTGGAATCAGGGACATTGATTTTTGTATGTTAAGAAGACAGACATAATTGTTTTGGGGGGTCTGTATTCGAATAATAAACGTATTGTCAACAGGTTCTCCATGCCACTGTGGCATGGTGGATCTGCTGTCATATTTTGTTTAGTGCAGTAGCTTTAGCCATGGTCGAGAGGTTTGGTACCAGAAAGCCACAGACTTGGCAGTAAATTCAAATTATGGTGGGCCAGCCAAAGATATTCAGATTCTAAATAAGGCCCAAAATCTGTAGTCCCTATCTTTACACTGCAATTGTGAGGGCAAAGGAAGGGTGCGTTTTTCTTATGTAGGCGAGAACCTAAACTTTACCTTAACAAATATCTTTTTTATTTTAGAGTGTTGAATTTTATAAAACTATGGGTGCATGTTTTGCTAAAGACACTGATAGTCCTTTTATATCAGAACTTCCCACCTTACACCCCTGAGGACTGAATCTGTGCCAGCTTTTCAGAGGAGCCACCTACAGCAAATCTTAATGGAGCTCATGTACAGAGTCAGTGGTCATCCTGAAAATCTGGCATGCATGCTGCCTTCCTGGACATACATTAAACACTTTAGTCCTAAGTGATTCCTTATCAAGTAGAGTAGGTTTTAATTTAGCCCTAGCATAACCTATTAAAAAACGAACTGCAAATTGAGGACCATAAATAGAATCCACCATACTGGGATGATTTTATATGATGAGAGTTCATATGTGAGTGTGAGTGACCTAGAAAACCAAATACTAAGCTGAATGTGTTCATTGTTAGATGAAATTATTAGGGTTCTACATGCATTCTTGGCTTTTGCTTGGCCACCAACTCTATTCTTCTGCACACTTTTTTTATTTAATTCAACCTTACTGCCTAGTCTAAGGTCATCACCCAGTTTCTAGCACTGTCAGACACATGGAATCTTCCAAGAAACTAGTGTTTGATGTCCGGCTTACCCAATCTCAGTCAGGTTTTGCAAGAGTATGAAGTATGTGTAAAATAGTTTCTTCCTGCTGTTTTGTAGAGGAGTTTCCTTGATGGTATGTCAACATCCACTCCCACTAAATGCCTACCAACTCTGCACTGAAAAAGTTGGACGTTCCTTACCATTATATTAGGTGAGAGTTGTGTAAGGTGCGGCATGATCCTCTGCTTTTGCTTCCGGGTGTTAGGCGTTGAAATCTGTGGAGATTCAGATTGTGATGGCAGTTATGCTCATTGCAACCTGTCTGCCACACTGTGCTCTGCCAGACGGTTAGCAGACATAAGTCATTGAGGCTGTCCACCAAAATCCATACAAAGGATATGCTCAATTGGCACGAATTTCTGCTATAGGTTTGTGTGAAGTCAGCTGGGTAAGTGATGGGAACTAGTCCATTCGGAAAAAGGTGTGGGATGAGACGCAAAGTGGACCAGATAGGGGCCCATGATGAACGTCTCCTGAGGGCAGGCCGTTAGGAAGGTGAAGGCTCGGATCCCACGAAAAGACGAAGAGTAATTGGTCAGCATGGTTTGAACCTGTCAATGAGGAACGTCGCAAGAGCGGGGAGAGGAGGTCAGAAGGAGGTGAAGTGTCATCCGAAAGCAAGGTAGATCTCTTCATTTTGAAGGTGACCTTGTTGGATCAAGATTCATCGGGTGGCGTTCTGGAAGTGGTATCGCAACGAATCCCTGCTGGATTGCCCGCTTCTTTGGAACAGCTGAGGACTTCACCCGGGGCAAGTTCGGGTGAAGAAAAGAAGAGTGTGGGAAGCATTTTTTTTCCCCCAACACAGCAACACTCCCCCACTTCCACCTCCCCTTCTGACGTGGAGATAGTGCAACCGAGCAACAGAGGTGAGGAACCAACCTGTATGCCCTGCAGGAGTGTCATGATTCACAACTTTGGCTGCAGTCTTACAACAGTAACAGCGAGCGTGGGCAGCTTATGAGGCTGAACCGTCTGGGACTCTGTGGTTCGCCGGGTCTTGGGCATCGCATGCAGGGGTGTGATAGACCTTGTTGGAGTGGCAGTTGAACCATCCACGACAACATGAAAAGATTACAAGCTAGCACCAGAGCTGGCAAAGAGGAGAGCCCTCCCACAAACTACTTTGGTTCGGGCACATTGATAAAGAAAGGAAAGCGCCAAGCAGACTGCAGGGCACACAGATTCAGTGGTGAGGGGCACACGGGGGCATAATGGAGAGTGAGCGCCAAGCCATGCAGACAAGAGAAAAGAAGAAACCCGCCACTTCAGGGACATGGTGAAGGCAGGCGGGGCTATGAAACGCCAACCGGGGCGGCTTGTGGCAGCAAGCAGCACTGACCCCGACCTGGATGAGGACCTACAGTAGATGCTTCAGAAAGCAAGGCAGCTCATGGCATGACGGGTGAAAAACTGGGTAAACAAACAGGTGCTGGAGGCGGTGGAAGCAGAGGCACTGTGGACACACAAAGGAGCCCAGGATGTGCAAATTATGGCTAAGGAGGCAGCACCAAGGAGGCCTGTACCTTTTCCCCAAGACCCAGTAGCATGGGGCTTGCAGCCAGAACGGCACCTTCTGCGGGAACAGTGCGAGCTCTGGGGCAGGGTGGAGACTGGCGCTCAAAAAATGCAGGACCAACAAAAAAAGTGCTTGCGCTGCAGCAGGGTCAAAGAAAATAGGGTCCCCACACCCCCATCAGAAGAAGGAGGAGATTACTCTGAGGACAGCGAAGGAGGCTGTGAGGAGGAGCAGCACGCCATGCCTGGAGCCTGTATGGCGGCAACTGTGGGAGCTGGTCCAGAGACAGCGGTACACCCGAAGGACTTGGACAGTGAGCATCAAGCAAATTGCAATGGGGGAAGGTACAGCAGAGGCTGCCCGTGCTGCGCAACAGCACAAGGGGGGAACCAATGTGGGCAAGCCAATTATGGTATTCAGGTTGGGGTGTTAAACTCCAGTCAGCAAGGCAAGTTGGGTATGTGAGGTGGCAGGATCAAGCTCATGCTAACTGGGTGGGAGCATGGCAAGGGGGAGCTGGGGCATGGCCCCAGCACGCGCAGGCCCTCACCACCATTTATGGCTTCTCCTTGGTGGCTTTGGTCAGGTTCAGGGTCCCACCTCCCATCTAGTGACCTGATGTTATACTGGCTGGGCATGAACCCTTGGCAGGGTCAGGCATTTGCGGGGACAACCACAGGGCAGCCACTGAATGGTGAGAATGCACAGGTCGCAGTGGGACCGGCGGGGACAGCCCCAAACCCAAGTACGGAGGATGCCTCCCCTCAAGCACAGAGCAATCTAGCAAGTGGGCAAAGAAGAGCAAGGAAGGGCCAGCGAACCTGAACAAGTAGACCAAATAGCTGAGCCACGCAAAAAGAGACCAACCCCACTAAGGCATGGATGGGTGGGGCAGGAGGGGGCAAATCAGCAAGTGAATATATTCGACCCTCCCCTGGGAACAACCCCCCACCCTCAAACAAATCCCCCTGACAATTCGAGGGACAGGATTGGCCAGCCCTATCCCACAGCGAGCAGGTTTAGACCTGAATGCGCATGACAAGAAAGAGGAAGAAAGGACGGACAGGCGAAGACCCAGAGTGGAGAGATTCATAGAGAAATGGCTGCTGGTATTTAGAACCCTGGTATGCGTTTTTGTAGAAAAATTCCCTTTAAGCGCAGCAGCAATTCCTACACGAACAAAAGGTGCATGAAGTTGAAGGTTCATCTAAAATACCAAGGGGATGCTTGGCTACGCTACCATGTAGGATTCAGTGAAAAAATGCAAACATGGCCAGTTATCTACTGGGATCACCTAGATGTAGAAGTGTTCACCAACCATATGGTAGCGGCAAGGGAAGGGGGTGAGCACAAGGGAACATAGTTTTCACATGATTGGAGGAAGAAGGAACTTTGAAGGCTTTTCCCATGAGGGGACAAGCAAAGAACCCAGAAAGGATGGAAATTGGGAAAAAACTGCAACACAGTGTTTTGGAAATACGAGAAGGATAAGTGTAAATGGGGGCAGGCCTGTAGATTCCGACACATCTGCAGCAATTGTGGGGGAGCCAACTCCTCAGTGGAATGCAAAAAGGCAGGAGGGCTAGGCGAAGCCAGGGCTAGTGGCAGCAAAAAGTAGTGAAGGCAAAAAGGGGCACTGGGGTGGAGGAGGGGGTCCTGGGAACCAATGGCAACTCTCCCAACCACAATACATACAGTTTTGCTTACAGGGTTACTGAACATACACCCCAAACAAAAAGGAGAGATGTTAGCAGAGGGATTTAACTCTGGCTTCCTCATCCCTTATCAGGGCAGTCTGACCTCTCGCAATTTCCAGAACCTGAAGTCGGCTAGGGATATCCCTTCAGTGGCCCACCAGAAAGTGGCAGAAGAAGTTGGCCTGGTTAGGATAGCTGAGCCCTTTCTCAAACTGCCCCTTGACAACTTCATTGTTTCCACTCTTGAGTGGTACCAAAGAAGGAGCCTGGAAAGTACAGGCACATTCATCACCTGTCCTACCCTCCTGGGGAGTTTGTGAATAATGGGGTGGACTGGAATAATAGTTTAGTTTCCTATGCAACAGTTGATGATGAAATTAACTTGATTAAGGTGGCGGGAAAGGGGGCACTATTGGCAAAACCACACATTGATTCCGCTTTCCACCTCCTTCCAGTCCACCCAAACAGCTACCATCTACTGGGATTCCAGTTAGGGGATGCCTATTACTATGACAAATTCCTGCCCATGGGCTGTGCCATTTGGTGCACCTATTTTGAGGCACTCAGCAGCTTCTTAGAGTGGGAACTGTGAATGCGGTGTAGGGCGGGGTTGCACTCACTACCTGGATGGCTTCTTGTTTGTTGGCAAAGCAGACACCACAGAAGGCAAGGAACCACTACAGGCCTTTACGGACCTGGCTGAAGAGCTGGGGGTGGCACTGGCCTGCAATAAAACTGAAGGACCAGCCACATGCCTTTCCTTCCTGGGTATTGAGGTGGACACAGTAGAAGGTGTGTGCAGGCTCCCCGAATCCAAGATAGTTGAACTGAAACAGAGCATAGGCTTGCTGCTAACAAGGAAGATGGCCACACTAGGTGAACTGAAGCAGCTCTTAGGCAGGCTCAGTTTCGCTAACAGGGTGATCCCAGTTGCCAGGCCCTTCGCCAGGTGTCTAGCATGGCTGACGAAGGGCCTGACAAAGAAGCATCATAGGGTTATGTTGACTGAAGGGGTGCGAAAAGGCTTGGAGCAGTGATTGGGTTTCCTCAGCAACTTCAATGGGACAATGATGTGGACGGAACCATGGATGATGGCAAAACAGCTGGAACTGTTCACGGATGCTGCAGGAGGAGAGGGCTTTGGTGCAGTAATGGGGTCAGCATGGGCAGTGGCACTCTGACCCGAAACCTGGCACAGTAAAGGTTTAACCAATAAAAGTGCTGGAGCTATTCTCAATCCTACTTGCCTTCACCATCTGGGTGTACAGATTAGCCAATAGACCTATTTTGCTGTGGTCAGAAAACCACGCGGTGGTGCAGGCCTTAAACTTGGGGCCAGCAAGATGCCTGGTGCTGTTGCATCACCTAGTGTTACCAGCTAAAGACTAACATAGCAATTGGGGCCAGGCACATATCATGCTGTGACAATTCAATAGCTGGTACACTTTCTCGCGTACAATGGCAGAGGTTCAGAGAACTGGTGCTGCACGCAGGCCAACACAAGACACTGATGCCTCAGCACCTCTGGGGAATTACGGACCCGACCTGAAGGTACTGGTGGACAATGCATCAGCCTCCAAAATGGCAGCAAAGTACCGTAAGTGCTGGAATGTCTTTCAAAGTGTGATCGGTGCTGCAGGAGAGGACAGAGTGACAAATGAGGACTTACAGGGCTTCGTCCATTGGGCATTCATGGGTGAACAAAGCAAATCCTGGGCACAGGCACACCTTAGCTCAGTATCCAACTACGCAGAATTAACTACGGGAAGGGATCCAGCCAATTCATTTTATTGTAGGACAGCCGTAAAAGAGTGGGGATGGTTACAGGCTAAAAGCAGGGACAGGAGGCGTCCCGTTGATTTCTCAGTGTTAAGACCAGACCATGAAGTAGTGATGCTTAAAGCAGCTTTCGTGCTGGCATTTTTTGGAGCATACCGCATTAGTGAGCTTGTTGCCCCCTCCAGAACGATCCCAGGAATAGCATGCTTCGGCGGGTGGGGCGGCAGGGGGGGGGGGGGGAGGAAGGTAACATATACTTAGAGGACATCTATATGATAATTCACCTCAGGAGGTCGAAGACCGAAAAGGGAAGTACTCTTGCTCACTGTACAATATGCATGAATACTGTAAGCAGGGATACAAGAAGGACAATCACTCTTCAGACATGCGGACAGGTCTTACCTGAGCCACTTCCAATTTATCACATTGCTTAGTTGACTATAGCTAAAGCAGGCCCCCCCCCCCCCCCCCCCCCACCCCCAAATCAACTTGGTTTCCACTCATTTAGAATAGAAGCGGCCATAACTGTGGCACCAGCAGGTTGAGTGAGGAAGGGATAAAGAGACTGGGCAGATGGGTTTCTGGCGCTTTCAAGGGATACTTATGGCCTGTGGTCCTCTGAGTCTTGACAAGCCCCCCAGGTGACAAGGGCAGAGTATGGATTCTAGGCCACTCATATATCGCACGGGTACAGTGGTATACAGCATTGAGGAAGGACTACAAAGGGATCTGTTTGTGTGACACAGCAGTGAAATGACTGGGGCAACCAGGAATGAGATGGGCCCAGCTACTGCTCTCCAACCAGAGTGCGTTACTTTGGGAGGAGAAACCACGTGCTGTGCTAATTTGCCTATGGGGCAATGACTTAGCTTGTCTGTGAAGGAAGGACATGCTAGGGACAATAGTGTCTGGGCTCACAGTAGTGGTGAGGCTGCTGTGCCCAGCAGATGTTTTGTGGTCTGAGGTCCTAATGAGGCCAGTCTGGAGAAGGGCAAGGGACCACGGAGTGGTAGAGAGGTCTAGGAGAAAATTGGACATCTTCATGACAAAAGTATGTGGGGCCAGTGCATGCGGCTTCATGAGTGTAGGAGGCTGGACTGGCTTGTAGTGAGTACCAAGGGGTACTTACACCTTGCACTAGGCCCAGGTATCCCTTATTAGTGTATAGGGTGTCTAGCAGCTTAGGCTGATAGATAATGGTAGCTTAGCAGAGCAGCTTAGGCTGAACTAGGAGACGAGTGAAGCTCCTACAGTACCACTAGTGTCATATGCACAATATCTTAAGAAAACACAATACAAAGATATACTAAAAATAAAGGTACTTTATTTTTATGACAATATGCCAAAGTATCTCAGTGAGTACCCTCAGTATGAGGATAGCAAATATACACAAGATATATGTACATAATACCAAAAATATGCAGTATAGTATTAGAAAACAGTGCATACAATGTATAGTTACAATAGGATGCAATGGGGGCACATAGGGATAGGGGCAACACAAACCATATACTCCAAAAGTGGAATGCGAACCACGAATGGACCCCAAACCTATGTGACCTTGTAGAGGGTCGCTGGGACTGTAAGAAAACAGTGAGGGTTAGAAAAATAGCCCACCTCAAGACCCTGAAAAGTGAGTGCGAAGTGCACTAAAGTTCCCCAAAGAGCACAGAAGTCGTGATGGGGGAATTCTGCAGGAAAGACCAAAACCAGCAATGCAACAACGATGGATTTCCAGACGAGAGTACCTATGGAACAAGGGGACCAAGTCCAAAAGTCACGATCAAGTCGAGAGTGGGCAGATGCCCAGGAAATGCCAGCTGTGGGTGCAAAGAAGCTGCTACTGGACAGTAGAAGCTGAGGATTCTGCAAGAACGACAAGGGCTAGAAACTTCCCCTTTGGAGGATAGATGTCCCACGCCGTGGAGAGTCGTGCAGAAGTGTTTTCCTGCGGAAAGACCGTAAACAAAACCTTGCTAGCTGCAAAGTTCGCGGTTAGGGTTTTTGGGTGCCGCTGTGGCCCAGGAGGGACCAGGATGTCGCCAATTGCGTCAGGGGACAGAGGGGGCGCCCAGCAAGACAAGGAGCCCTCTCAGAAGCAGGCAGCACCCACAGAAGTGCCGGAACAGGCACTACGAAGTGGAGTGAAACGGTGCTCACCCGAAGTTGCACAAGAGAGTCCCACGCCGCCGGAGGACAACTCAGGAGGTCGTGCAATGCAGGTTAGAGTGCCGTGGACCCAGGCTTGGCTGTGCAGAAAGGATTCCCTCGGAAAGTGCACAGGAGCCGGAGTAGCTGCAAAACACGTGGTTCCCAGCAATGCAGTCTGACGTGGGGAGGCAAGGACTTACCTCCACCAAACTTGGACTGAAGAGTCAATGGACTGTGGGAGTCACTTGGACAGAGTTTTTGAGTTCAAGAGACCTCGCTCGTCGTGCTGATAGGAGACCCAGAGGACCGGTGATGCAGTTCTTTGGTGCCTGCGGTTGCAGGGGGGAGATTCTGTCGACCCACGGGAGATTTCTTCAGAGCTTCTAGTGCAGAGAGGAGGCAGACTACCCCCACAGCATGCACAACCAGGAAAACAGTAGAGAAGGCGGCTGGATCAGCGTTACAGTGTCGCAGTAGTCGTCGTTGCTACTTTGTTGCAGTTTTGCAGGCTTCAAGCGCGGTCAGCAGTCGATTCCTTGGCAGAAGGTGAAGAGAGAGATGCAGAGGAACTCTGATGAGCTCTTGCATTCGTTATCTAAAGAATTCCCCAGAGCAGAGACCCTAAATAGCCAGAAAAGAGGGTTTGGCTACCTAGGAGAGAGGATAGGCTAGCAACACCTGAAGGAGCCTATCAGAAGGAGTCTCTGACGTCACCTGCTGGCCCTGGCCACTCAGAGCAGTCCAGTGTGCCAGCAGCACCTCTGTTTCCAAGATGGCAGAGGTCTGGAGCACACTGGAGGAGCTCTGGGCACCTCCCAAGGGAGGTGTAGTTCAGGGGAGTGGTCACTCCCCTTTCCTTTGTCCAGTTTCGCGCCAGAGCAGGGCTTAGGGGTCCCTGAACCGGTGTAGACTGGCTTATGCAGAAATGGGCACCATCTGTGCCCATGAAAGCATTTCCAGAGGCTGGGGGAGGCTACTCCTCCCCTGCCTTAACACCTTTTTCCAAAGGGAGAGGGTGGAACACCCTCTCTATGAGGAAGTCCTTTGTTCTACCTTCCTGGGCCAAGCCTGGCTGGACCCCAGGAGGGCAGAAACCTGTCTGAGGGTTTGGCAGCAGCAGCAGCTGCAGTGAAACCCCTGAAAAGGCAGTTTGGCAGTACCCGGGTCTGTGCTTAGAGACCCGTGGGATCATGGGATTGTGCCAACAATGCCAGGATGGCATAGAGGGGGCAATTCCATGATCATAGACATGTTACATGGCCATGTTCGGAGTTACCATTGTGACGCTATACATATGTCGTGATATATGTATAGTGCACGCGTGTAATGGTGTCCCCGCACTTACAAAGTCCGGGGAATTTGCCCTGAACCATGTGGGGGCACCTTGGCTAGTGCCAGGGTGCCCACACACTAAGTAACTTAGCACCCAACCTTTACCAGGTAAAGGTTAGACATATAGGTGACTTATAAGTTACTTAAGTGCAGTGGTAAATGGCTGTGAAATAACGTGGACGTTATTTCACTCAGGCTGCAGTGGCAGGCCTGTGTAAGAAATGTCAGAGCTCCCTATGGGTGGCAAAAGAAATGCTGCAGCCCATAGGGATCTCCTGGAACCCCAATACCCTGGGTACCTCAGTACCATATACTAGGGAATTATAAGGGTGTTCCAGTATGCCAATGTAAATTGGTAAAATTGGTCACTAGCCTGTTAGTGACAATTTGTACAGAGAGAGCATAACCACTGAGGTTCTGGTTAGCAGAGCCTCAGTGAGACAGTTAGGCATCACACAGGGAACACATACATATAGGTCACAACCTTATGAGCACTGGGGTCCTGGCTAGCAGGATCCCAGTGAGACGGTGAAAACACCCTGACATACACTCACATACAGGCCAAAAGTGGGGGTAACAAGGCTTGAAAGAGGCTACTTTCTCACAATGAGGCACGGGTTCATCAACCTTAAGACTCCAGGATACTATGGAGCTGATGGTGTCCACTTGACTGGAGTGGGATCGATATGTTCTTACTCAAAATAGTGAGCGCACTACAACAAATAGATTTCTCTTAAAGGTAAGAGAGGGGGTGCTGTCCGCGGTCAGAAAACCGCCGGTAGCTTGGCAAAGCAAAACAGAGAAGCCAGAAAGAAAGTAAACAGTCTGAGAAGGAGAGCTGCTCAGACAGTGTCCTAGGGATGCCTCCAGGTAGGGGCACGGGTTACCGGCAGTACCCAAAAATGGGTCAGCATCAGGCAGGCATGGCACTTGCAACCCAGGCAAGGTCCTGAGGGCCCCCTTCATAGAGGTTGGTAGCAAGAGTAGCCTAGCTGGCGTCACAAGCTAGACGCCTGCAGCAGGGGCTATCGATCAATGACTGAACAGGAATACTGACGACAATCAGGCAAGATAAATATAGATAAAGGGATGGTTGCATAATGGATCGTATGTATGATCGCAAGCTGTGATACTTAATGAACCATGTATGTCAACTCTAATAAACTCCTGCCATGTTAACTTCCAGCATTGCTTCCCATGGTGAATTGGGGGGAAAATGAGGGGGGAAAAGGGTAAGGAGGTGGTAATGGCCAAGAAAACCCTGATGGCATTCACACATCTGTGAAGGGGTTACACCGGGGGCGGCTCCTGTCACAAGCATCCTACATGCAAGAGAGTAATTGCAGTTGTAACAGGCCTTTGAATTACATGTACAACATCTGAAGGTAAATATTTCCAAAACTGTGGTAATCCCTGCCAGTTATATGCTGTAGCCTAGCATGTATATTATAAAGATGGAAAAATTAACCATCACAACTAACCAGCAGTCTGTCCGGGTGTACAGCAGGCAGTGTTCTAAGAGTCCTTCCGCAGATCCAGTAGTAAACTGGGGAGTGGGTCTGGGAGCCCTATTTCATACCCTGGTGCCCTGTCTGGTGTGAATTCACAACATCCCAACTGTCAGTTACATCCAGCCATGTGACGACCTAAGCAGGCTGCAAGCACAGAAGGCTAAGGGCAGGAAATGCCAACTTTCTAAAAGTGGCATTTTCAAACTTGTAATGATAAATCTGACTTTACCAATAAACAGGGTTTATCATTACAAGTTCATAGATACCAAACATGATATATCTACCACCTCTAGTTTAAGAATTACAACTTATTAATTTTAATAAGGACTCCCCAAGTTAGTTTGTGGGTGGGGGGGGGATAGACCTCTCAGTAGTGAGAAAACACATTTGGGAGTTTTTCACTACTAGGGCATGTAAAACTAAAACGTACATGTCCTACCTTTAAATTACTCAGCACCCTTCCCTATAGGCTACCCAGGGCCTACCTTAGGGGTGACTTATATGTGATAAAAGAGGAGTTTAATGCGTGGCATCGAGTTTTAAATACTAAGTCGATATGCCACTGGGACACTGCCTTCAGACTGCAATGTAGGCATAGGACAAGGTGATACTTAAGTAGGTGGCACAATAGGTGCTGCAGACCCACTGGGAGCATTTAATTTACAGGCCCTGGGTATATGGTATGCCACTCTACAAGGTACTTGCATGTAAATGAAATATGCCAATCAGGTTTAGGCCAGTCAAATCATGTTTTGGGGAGAGATCACAAGCACTTTCACTGCTTAGCAGTAGTAGTGTGCACAGAGTCCTAAGGCCAACAAATCAAAATCCAGTAAAAAGTATGAGGAGGAAGGCAAAATGTTTGGGGTTGACCCTGTAGAAAGGGCCATTTCCAGCATCCTATTTAGTAGTGCTCAATCTTTCTCATTTGTCGACATGTTTCTGGAGTATTTTTTGCCTGTGCCTCATTTCATCAGAAAAATGGCAATATTTCAGTTTAATGTTCCATTGCAGTACTCTTTGCTTCTCCCTGGCTGGTGGTGCTGTATAGTTGTTTCCTCATCTAGCCTTATGTCTAAGAGCCCTGGGCAAAGGTGGCTTAGTCAGGGGTGTGGAATTCCTGTAGTCGGACAGCCAGGACATATTGTTTGAGGTCAAGGACAACAAGATTTCATATTTACTGTGTCCTTGGGAAAATGCTCCCAGAATGCTCTCTGATTAAATGCAAATATATACAGAAGCTTGAAAGCAAGATTGATGATTCTTTGCTTTCAAAATAAAAGATTCACAGAAAAATCCAACTAGGAACAACATATTTTGCAGAGCTACTGTGAAATTGTAGGTACCATTTCTTTAAAGCATCATTTAGTAAAATGTATTGATGCGTGCTATATTCCCCAAAAAATTTCATAATGGAATTTCAGTGTAACTAGTGTCAACAAGATTATGGGAAGCATGAAAATAAACAAGCGTTGGCAAAGCCAATAGGTCCAACATTAGCAGTTAGTCATTTGGTTTTGTCAATGTGTGTTTTGTTTTGACATGGCTTTTGTTTAACTTTATTGTTGTGGGAGCTCTTTAGCCCTTACCAATGTAACAAACAATGGCAAGAAGCAAAAATAGTGTTTGGTCTCAAAAAGCACACAATAAAACAGTAATTCCTGGTACTGAAGAAAATGACTTTGTGTGCTATCACTCACAGTGAAGGCAGCCGATGGAGTCAGAGAGAGAGAGGGAGAGAGGGAGAGAGAGAGAAAAAATGAATTGTAATAAAAACAAAAGATCTTGGTTAATGACAGACCTAATTAGAGGCCCAATTCTTAAAGAAAGTCACAAAAGAGCACCCATGGGATATATCTTTGCATTAGGGCAGATTAGTATGTATGATGAGCTCACAAGAATTTATAGACGTAGACCAGGAAATTGTACTCCTAGAAAGTATTTGTAAACTGTATTTTAGCACTAGCAAAAATGCATGTGTAGATTTACTGTTGAGCGTTTACAAGTTCATTTTCCCTCTAACCACTTTTTTCCCAACCACGGAAGAAGCTTTACTTCTGCCCTTGTCAGGAATAAATTTCCAAACATGCAAGTTAGTAGGTTTGCACAGATTCAAAAGGCCATTCCAACCCTGGAATTATTGATTACTATTACTTTCCGCCCCTGTATGTAGATCTGCAGAAAGGAGGTAAAATTAGGAAATTGCTAGTATTAAAGCTATACTATAGTATTAGCCCTGGCATAATCAGCGTGGTCATTATCAGAAGTCTTGTATAATGAAATTGCTGCCATATTTTGTCGCCGCACTACATGTCACCAAAAGGACTAGTTAAGACAAAAAGATTTATGAAGCAACCTATCATATGGATAAGTAGATATTTTATTAATTTCCACTCCCCTGCTTGGTGTATAATTACTATGCTCCTTTGCAAGGATTAACCATTGATAGTGTAAATGCTATAGGTGGCCGTAGTTTAAGAAGCGGGGAAAGAATAGTTGTTTTCACTTTATGTGGAGATAACGTGTATATTTAAAGAACCATGTGTTGCCACTTTTACATCAATCTACCATTGGATGTGTTTTATTACCTCTCGAAGCCTGATATAAGGCCTCATTGCCAGTGGAGTGATAGGGTGGGGGCAGCATAAAATTTGTTTCGCATAGGGTGCCAAAAATTGTTACCTGCTTGACCTGTTAGACCAAGAGTGCCCAACATAGTTCCTGACACTCTGGACCCTTGCCACATTTTCAGGAGTACCACTGGATGCTTTAAAAAGTTCCATTGGGATGCCCTGCATGTCAGTGTATCTTTTGTAGTTAACCTTAAACGTAGTCTGGATGCACCCTCTTGAACCTGCGCTTGACTCCCCTGTATTATACAACCAAGCAGCCTGACACTATCCGTTGGCTGGCTCCTGCCTTATAAGGGTCAAGCTAAAAA
The DNA here is from genome assembly GCF_031143425.1 of Pleurodeles waltl. Classification (NCBI taxonomy): domain Eukaryota; kingdom Metazoa; phylum Chordata; class Amphibia; order Caudata; family Salamandridae; genus Pleurodeles; species Pleurodeles waltl. Next base: position 63,376,440 of record NC_090439.1, on the reverse strand, counting down.
GGATCTGAAATGAAGTGGGCCATGAAAGAAATATTTCATTATGCAACTAAATTACCATTTTCCCTCTGACATTTAGCAAGACAGTAGTTCCGAATGTAGCATTGATAATGTAATTGGGTTAGCGCCTAAAACACTGTGACCTGTGTAGGAAAACGAGACAATCCGCTTTCTGAAACTTGACGAGGCTACTGTGCCTCCGGGGTTCTCTTTTCACGCACACCCATATCTCAACTCGCAACGTTTCAATGTGCCTGTTGTTATGTAGGAGATAACCTGATCAGGCGCTTAGGTGAAATGCAGACGTCTAGCCTTGCATGCCAGGAAGGTTGAGCGCACTTCTTGGAAGGAGTTAATTGTCAGTCGATTAGCAGCCTCTTGTTTGGGCGGGCTTCGCCAGTGCCACGTCACAGAGAAGGGTGGGCGGAAGAGAGTCGGCTGAGAGATCGCGAGCGCAGGGTGGACAGTGGGGCGGGGGTGGGGGGAATGGGGGGGATTCACCGAGTAAGTGACTGCTTGTGAGTCAAATGCCATTTGCAGTTATGTGCTCAGCCGCAGTGCACCGGTGCCGTTTTTTTCTGTTGAAGTATGTGTGCCATTTCCACGTCTGCAGTGTGCTTAAGTGTGACATTATTTTCCTTGTGTGTGACACTCTGGCTCCTTATCGTGAGCAGGAGAGAATATTTAAATCTGTTGAGCAGTTCATTTTAGAAATGATTTCCTTTTCTGTAAAATAATGGCCTAAAAGGGAACTTAAAACAGCAGTGTAAAAGACTGCCTGTTATTGTGAGTGACCCTGGGCAGAAAGAATTATACTCATTACAAGAGGCCATAGCAGAGCTCTTTCACTGACCGGCTCAGCTCACTGCACCCAATGCTAGCTCTCAGTGGAAACAGCCAGACATTTCCTTCATTTTGACAGTTCTCTGCACATAGAAGTATCCATGCAGAAGATACAGGCAGCGACTACCCCTTCCAGGTACAGTGGCATGTTCCTGCACATGGCAGCTTCCTGCAGTTACTGCAAAAGACAACCCATTGCTCATTGTGTGGTCCCTACCGAGAAGGGCAGCTGTAGAATTCTGCTAAATGAGATTGTATGATTTTACCTTCAGCCTTGAACAAATCCTTTATCTGTGTTGAAGGTTGGTCAGTTTCAATGTCCCCATTATTAGTGAAGTAACTACTAGAGGTACGAGAACCAAGCTCTTGATTGTGTCTGATTAGCTTTAAAGTCAGCTGCTCGTGCAGACGCTACATTGACTGACCACCGAGAGAGTAGTCTGAAAGCCTATAATTCCGCAGATCACAGAGCGAGCTGGTCAGTTGGCCATGTCACCCACAGCTAGTGACACCAGTGCCCGGTAACCTCTTTCACCATGAGCAGATGCATACTGCCGAAGGCCTGAGTGCCCTGCTGGATGCATTCACATGCTGCCTGGTGGGCCCCATTTAACAGAGTCAACAAACAATTGTGGCTCTTTATTTCTACTACTCCAGTTGCTTTGCGTCAATTAGAGGCCCAGCACAAAGTAAGAGAACTGGGGCTATTACCCACACTTTTGCAGTTCCCGCTGGTGCTTATTAATGCTTAGACAAGTAGGATTGGTGCAGCCCGACATAAGGTGGGGTACAGTGAGCCCCGAGCAACATAGATCCAGACAGAATCCGAAAAAATGTTAATAACTCCATTACTGCTAGGTGGCACCTCAGCCCCTCGTCTTCTCTAGTCCCTCCTTGGTTGGATCATCGCTGAGCCGTCTGTGGCACCACCCTGGTGCTCAGACATCAGTTCCTTATTTTCCTCGTCCTTCGGATCCAGAGTAGGTGTCCGCTTAAGAATGATTCTGTGTGCTTTTCTGTTTAGCAGTGCTTCGAGACAATGCTGCAATATAAGAGGTCAGTTTGTCATTGGTGCTGTTTCTGCTATTCCTGGCTCTATTTTTTTGGGTGCTCATGACGTCTGTCTGTGGAGTGTGAACTCTATGAGCCTTGGGTGATGTACCTGACTGTACGTACTTGTTTTTGGCTTCTGTAGAAAGCAAGACCGGCTGTTCTTGCATGTTTGGAGATGGCAACAAGTGTCACCGCCCGCATCTCTGCATGTCCATTTTTGTTAGAAATGCAGGGACATGGCCATTCTTGAAAGGACGTCGTGTTGCTCAAAGTTTAGGCCTCACTTAATGGAGGATTCCACGTAATTGAGACATTGATCTTACTCAGGGGACAGGTCTCTGGGTAGTGGATTTGTTCAGTGATTTTGACTGCATCTTTAAAGCAGCACTTTAATGTGGTGAACATGACCCCAGTGCCTGGCACTTTTCCTGCTCCACACTTGACAATGCTTACCCCTCTGTCAGCTCTTCAAGCTTCTGGTGCTGACCATGTTTATTTTGCAGCTTTCCCCTGGCTCGGGTTGTCCTCCACCCTCTTCTGGCTTTCTCTGGTGCACCTTTAAGTCTAAGGGCTCCAGCAGCTATTTCAAACCTGCTTATTCTGGCAGCTTCTTCCACGATGCTGGTCCCCTCCACCCATGAGTCTGACTCCACTTTGGTGGGTTTTCTTTGGACTTTGAAGGCCTCGCTGCTTACTTTGACCTCAGGGTGGAGACCGTACAAATTCTTTCTCAGGGCATGAGGTGTGCTCTTCTTTTGAAACTTGTGTGGTACTTGCCTCTACCAAAGTTCAGTTTTACGGCTCCAAATGTAGAGACAGATGTGAATTCACTCTGGTTTTAATTAGACTCTGAAGAGGTTTCCCGGTGTCTAACCCATAGTCTGAAGAGCTTTCCATTTTTGTGCCCAGAACCTATATTATCTTGGCATTTATGGTGCTGTTTCTCCTGATTGCCACCTGACAGCCCCTTCTGATGACTTAGTTTGCTTCAGAGGAGTTGAGGGCACTGTTGAGGTCTTTGAATTGCCTCCATCCTCGGCAGAGATTGAAACTAACATTTTGACTGATATCTTGCAGACGTTTTATGTTTGAACTCGTTACCTTTTAATGAGATGTTACAGTTGGCGGAGTTGGATCTTTCCTCTCGATGCCAGCTGATAGGGGGTGTTTATGGATGGATTTGATAAGGAAAAAATGTTTTCCTTGGGGAGCCTGGCTCTTTGCTCCTGTAACGCTATGTGCATTTGGGAAAGTTATTCCCACATAGCAACACCAAAAAATAAAATGATGGATGGTGTGTTGAAACTTTTCAACAACTCACATATCTGTTTTTAATCCATTGTCATTTTGCTCACCGCATCACCCCAGTTTGGACCCAGCCATATGCAAATCAGTCTTGACCCTGCTCCCCATGGGAGCAGTCCAGCCTGAACTGCCAAGCCAGGTACTCCCTGTACTGGCAACAAGCATTCTGCAACCAGGTTTGGGGTATCACCCCTCATCAGCCAGGATAGCTTGAATCCAATGGCACAGCGAGCAAGGGACCCCTGTCTCACACACCAACAGCTCAGGCCAAGGAATTCCATCACATGTACCAGGAAAAAAACTTTGCTTCCAATTCTCCCGTTCGTCAAACCAGTGCAACACATGTTGTAATTGAGCTGCCACGTAGTAAAAATCCAGACAAGGTAATTCAAGCCCCCTTTCACCAGGGACGCTTGAAAGTCGCTAAGCTAACCCTTTTCCTCCCTGAGGACCATAGTAGTTCAACCACCAGTTTATCAAGATCTACAAATTACTTACAAGGGATCACATACATGGCCCCCTGGAAAACATGTGAAAAGTTTTTACTAAGGACTTTGACATCCACATTTAGCATTGACAGGGTGCGATAGTACGTCACCTCTTTAACATCCTTGTCTGGCTTTGGCAGCATAACAATGAGCAACTCCCACATAGAGTTGGATTTACAGGCCTTTCTTGTAGGCCTCATTATCGACCTTTAACAGATTATCCACCAGAGAACCAGCTCATCGCTGGTGCAGCTTAGCTAGGAGGCCATTGCCTCCCAGGGACTTTGCAGTCTTCAGTGCTGAATCGTCACTACGACCTCTCCCTTGGTTATAAGTGCGTCCAGTCTATCCCGAGCTGCACCCTTGAGAGAGGCCATTTGTAAGTCAGTAAGATGTACTTTTCCTGGCTAATGGTGGGGAGCCAATCGGTGCTGCATATAACTTTTAAAGATGCACTGCAAAGACCTCTGTGATACCCTGCTGAGTCAATATCTCTGTCCCCTGTCCATTGCAAACTCCTAACATGGGCGGATAATGCGTTTCGCTGTGGAGAAGCGAGTCAAGTAGCCTGCTAGCTTTATCCCCTTCCATGTGGAACGTTGTCTATAGCTAGTGCTGACAGACTTATCTAAGCGCTCCCACATTTCCATCAACTCTGGACTACAGTCCTTACACTCAGCGAGCGCTGCGGTTCTGCAACTATACCCTTCTCCAAAACCCCAAGTTTCATTTCCAGGCCATCTAGCGACCTAGATAACTGCTGTTGCTCGCCATACGCCACCTTCATATGTTCTCCAGAGCACCACCTTCATAGCGTCCCATTCTGTGACCCTGGCACTCGTACTACCCCAGTTCTCTTCAAAATATTGATCCAGTACCTCAGCCAGCTCATATGCAAAAACCATATCTGCCAAAGCCTCAACCTTCATCCTCCACAGAGGGGCCTGTGGGGGCCATTCTACACATCTGAAACAAGATTAGCAGGGGGAATAATCAGACAAGTAGTGTGCCATATAGGAAACATTCTGGACCAAGTTGCTAGACACAAGGCAACAATCCAATAGGCTGTGTGTACCCGTTGCTAGGACAAAGCAGGCGTAAACCTGCCTCCTAGGGAAAGGAACCCTGTGTATGTATGTATGTATGTGTATATATATATATGTATATGTTCGATGGTATGTGTAGCTGCAGATACACATGCTGTGCATTATCCTGCCATCTAGTGTTGGGCTCGGAGTGTTACAAGTTGTTTTATTTCGAAGAAGTCTTTTCGAGTCACGAGATCGAGGGACTCCTCCCCTTTTCGGCTCCATTGTGCATGGGCGTCGACTCCATCTTAGATTGTTTTCTTTCCGCCATCGGGTTCTGACGTGTTCATCTTCGCTCCGTGTTTCGGTTCCGAAAAGTTAGTTAACTGTCAGAAAATTCATCGGTATTGTTTGCGCTCAGTATCGGTTTAGTAAGAGCACATCGACACCAAAGAAAAGAAGAGCTCTGGTAGCCCTTCGTGGCTTCCATTCCCCGGCGGGGCCTGGTCGCCCCGACCGCGTGCATCTTCAAGGCTCATGGAACGGACCCCATTCCGCTTCTGCCCCGAATGCCACGCAAAGTATCCTTATACAGACCAGCATTTGGTCTGTAATTTGTGTTTGTCCCCCGAACACAAAGAGGATACCTGCTAGGCCTGTCGGTCATTTCGGTAGAAGAAAACGCTACGGGACCGGAGAGCTCGAAGGCTTCAAATGGCGTTGACGCCGGCTGGACGCCCCGACGTCGAGGAGGAGACATTCTCCATTCCTGATTCGGACTCGGATGAGCTCGAGAGTGAGCAGCCAGCGAGGCAACAAAAAGTGAGTAAAACAGCCCCGGCCAAAACTCACACAAACATAATAAAAGCCCAGGGGACGCCACCGCCGACTTGCCATGGCTTAACCCATAAGCACGGTGACCAAGTATCGGCACCGAAAAAGGGCACACACATGCCGAAGACATCTGACTCCGGTTGAGATACTGGCACAGAGTATACATGGCACCGAGATACCGGCTCCAACCAAACTCGGCACCGAGATATCGGCACCCCGAAACCGAAAAAGGTGGCTTCGGAGCCGAAAAAGAATGCTGAAAAGGTTTCGGTGCCGAAACATCCAGCCTCGGAGCCGAAACAAAGCTCCTATACCGAAGAACAAGGCCTTTCATCACAACTACAAGGCCATAAGTTTGGACAAGAACTAGAAATGGGAGAGCCAGACTATACACAGGGAAGGCTCCATATACAGAAGGACACAGGGAAAATAAGAACTCTTCCGCCAATTAAAATGAAACGGAAACTCGCTTCCAGGAAACTGAAAAACAGCCAAAAGCAAAGGTGGCTAAAGAAAAAACTCCACCACGTTTTTCGCCACAGCCATCGCCACAGCACTCACCGCAACTGTCCCCCATTGCAACACCCCCAATGATGCAATCACCAACGCACACAGGGATGAGCCAAGATGACCCAGATGCGTGGGATCTATACGATGCACCAGTATCTGATAATAGTCCGGATTGCTACCCGGCAAGACCATCACCACCAGAAGACAGTACTGCTTACATGCAGGTGGTTTCCAGAGCAGCTACTTTTCACAACGTAGCACTGCATTCTGAACCTATAGAGGATGACTTCTTATTCAATACCCTGTCATCAACACATAGCCAATACCAAAGTCTGCCTATGTTACCAGGCATGTTAAAACACGCGAAACAGGTGTTCCAAGACCCAGTCAAAGGCAGAGCCATCACACCTAGGGTGAAAAAGAAGTACAAACCTTCCCCTACGGACCCTGTGTACATCACGCAACAACTAACACCTGACTCGGTGGTAGTAGGCGCAGCCCGGAAAAGGGCAAACTCACAGACTTCTGGGGATGCACCGCCACCCGACAAAGTCGAAAGTTCGATGCAGCAAGGAAAAGGGTTGCAGCACAAGCAGCCAATCAATGGCGCATTGACAATTCACAGGCTTTATTGGCAAGATATGATAGAGCTCATTGGGATGAAATGCAACATTTCATTGAACATCTTCCCAAAGAGTTTCAGATGCGTGCACAACAGGTGGTGGAGGAGGGCCAAAGTATCTCCAACAACCAAATAAGATCGGCTATGGACGCAGCGGACACAGCCGCCAGAACAGTAAACATGGCGGTCACCATTCGGAGGCACGCATGGCTACGCACCTCCGGATTTAAGCCAGAGATCCAGCAGGCTGTGCTGAATATGCCTTTTAATGGACAACAGTTGTTTGGGGACGGAGGTGGATATAGCTATAGAAAAGCTAAAGAAAGACACGGACACGGCCAAAGCCATGGGCGCGCTCTACTCCCCACAGAGCAGAGGCACCTTTAGGAAGCCACACTTTAGAGGGGGGTTTCGGGCCCAAAGCACAGAACCTTCAACCTCACAGGCCAGACCCACATACCAGGGCCAGTACCAAAGAGGAGGCTTTCGGGGACAATATAAGGGTGGACAGTTCCCTAAAACAAGAGGGAAATTCCAAAGCCCAAAAACCCCACAAACTACACAGTGACTCCAATGTCACAAATCCCCAACACATAACACCAGTGCGGTGGAGACACACAGAATATTACAAAAATTGGGAGGACATCACTACGGACTCATGGGTCCTAGCCATTATCCAACATGGTTATTGCATAGAATTCCTACAATTACCACCAAATGTGCCTCCAGAAACACACAACATGTCCAAACAGCACTTGGATCTATTACAACTAGAAGTCCAAGCGTTGTTACAAAAAGAAGCAATAGAACTAGTACCCAACCATCAGAAAGGAACAGGTGTTTACTCCCTGTATTTTCTAATACCAAAAAAGGACAAAACACTGAGACCCATCTTAGATCTCAGAACACTAAGGGGGTGATTCTGATTCTGGCGGGCGGCGGAGGCCGCCCGCCAGAATTCCGCCCCCATTATATGACCGCGGAGGGTATTATGAGTTTTTCCCTGGGCTGGCGGGCGGTCTCCAAAAGACCGCCCGCCAGCCCAGGGAAAAACTCCCTTCCCACGAGGATGCCAGCTCGTAATCGAGCCGGCGGAGTGGGGAGGTGCGACGGGTGCAGTGGCACCCGTCGCGTATTTCAGTGTCTGCAAGGCAGACACTGAAATACTTTGCGGGGCCCTCTTACGGGGGCCCCTGCCGTGCCCATGCCATTGGCATGGGCACGGCAGGGGCCCCCAGGGGCCCCGCGACCCCCCCCTACCGCCATCCTGTTCATGGCGGCTTTCCCGCCATGAACAGGATGGCGGTAGGGGGGGTCAGAATCCTCATGGCTGCGGAGCGCGCTCCGCAGCCATGGAGGATTCAAACGAGCAGCGGAAAGTCAGCGGGAGACCGCTGACTTTCCGCTTCTGACCGCGTCTGAACCGCCGCGGTCAGAATGCTCGTTGGAGCACCGCCAGCCTGTTGGCGGTGCTCCCGTGGTCGGTGGCCCTGGCGGCCACTGGCCGCCAGGGTCAGAATGACCCCCTAAATCTTTACATCAAATCAGATCACTTTCACATGGTGACACTTCAAGACGTGATTCCATTGCTCAAACAACAAGAGTACTTGTCAACATTAGACCTCAAGGATGCTTACTTCCATATATCCTTCCCACAGGAAATACTTAAGGTTTGTAATCCAAGGAGTACATTACCAATTCAAAGTGTTACCATTCGGGATAACAACAGCACTAAGAGTATTTACAAAATGCCTTGCGGTAGTAGCTGCACATATCAGAAGACAGCACATACACGTATTCCCGTACCTAGACGATTGGTTAATAAAAACCAGCACTCAGAAACAATGTCTTCAACACACAAAATACGTCAAAGAAACCCTACACAAGCTAGGGTTCTCAATAAACTACCTAAAATCACACTTACAACCGTGTCAAATACAACAATACTTAGGAGCAACAATCAACACACAAAAAGGGATTGCCACTCCAAGTCCACAAAGGGTACAAGCATTCCAAAACGTAATACTAAACATGCACCCAAACCAACAGTATCAAGTAAGGTTTGTGATGAAACTTCTAGGCATGATGTCTTCATGCATAGCCATTGTCCCAAACGCAAGATTACACATGCGGCCCTTACAACAGTGTCTAGCAACACAATGGACACAAGCACAGGGTCAACTTCAAGATCTAGTGTTGATAGACCGCCAAACACACTCCTCGCTTCAATGGTGGAATCCTATAAATTTAAACCAAGGGCGGCCATTCCAAGACCCAGTGCCTCAATACGTGATCACAACAGATGCTTCCATGGTAGGGTGGGGAGCACACCTCAACCAGCACAGCATCCAGGGACAATGGAACACTCAACAAAGCCAGCTTCATATAAATCAACTAGAACTACTAGCAGTGTTTCTAGCATTGAAAGCATTTCAACCGTTAATAGCCCACAAACACATTCTTGTCAATACAGACAACATGACAACAATGTATTACCTAAACAAACAGGGAGGGACACACTCATCACAGCTGTGTCTCTTAGCATAGAAGATTTGGCATTGGGCGAATCACAATCACATTCGCCTAATAGCACAGTACATCCCAGGAATTCAAAACCAGTTGGCAGACAATCTCAGTCGAGATCACCAACAGATCCATGAATGGGAAATTCATCCCCACATACTGCAAAGTTACTTTAAAAAATGGGGAACACCGCAAATAGACCTATTCGCAACAAAAGCAAACCCAAAATGCCAAAACTTCGCGTCCAGGTACCCACACCCTCACTCCAAGGGCAATGCGTTATGGATGAGTTGGTCAGGGATATTTGCTTACGCTTTTCCCCCTCTCCCACTTCTTCTGTATCTAGTAAACAAATTGAGTCAAAACAAACTCAAACTAATACTGGTAGCACCAACTTGGGCTCGCCAACCATGGTACACAACACTACTAGATCTGTCAGTAGTACCTCATATCAAACTACCAAACAGACCAGATCTGTTAACTCAACACAAACAACAGATCAGACACCCGAATCCAGCATCGCTCAATCTAGCAATCTGGCTCCTGAAGTCTTAGAATTCGGACATTTAGACCTTACACAAGAATGTATGGAGGTCAATAAACAAGCTAGGAAACCTACTACAAGACATTGCTATGCAAATAAATGGAAAAGATTTATTTATTACTGTCATAATAATCAAATTCAAGCACTACATGCGTCCACAAAAAACATTGTAAGCTACTTATTACACTTAAAAAAATCTAAGCTAGCTTTTTCGTCCATTAAAATACATCTCCCAGCAATTTCTGCCTATCTGCAAATTGCACATTCAACATCACTCTTTAGAATCCCAGTCATAAAAGCATTTATGGAGGGTCTAAAGAGAATCATACCCCCAAGAACACCACCAGTTCCCTCATGGAACCTCAATATTGTATTAACACGACTCATGGGGTCCACCATTTGAACCCATGCACTCTTGTGAGATGCAATACTTAACATGGAAAGTAGCCTTCCTATTAGCTAACACATCTCTTAGAAGAGTAAGTGAAATACAAGCATTTACCATACAAGAACCCTTTATACAAATACACAAACATAAAGTGGTTCTACGCACAAATCCAAAATTTCTACCAAAAGTTATATCACCGACCCACCTAAATCAAACTGTGTAACTCCCAGTATTTTTTCCACAACCAGACTCTGTAGCTGAAAGGGCATTACATACATTAGACATCAAAAGAGCACTAATGTATTACATTGATAGAACCAAACAATTTCACAAAACAAAACAATTGTTTGTAGCTTTTCAAAAACCTCATGCAGGAAATCCAATATCCAAACAAGGCATTGCCAGATGGATAGATAAGTGTATTCAAACCTGCTATGTAAAAGCAAAGAGAGACCTGCCTATTACACCGAAGGCACACTCCACTAGAAAGAAAGGCGCCACAATGGCCTTTCTAGGAAATATACCCATGACAGAAATCTGTAAGGCAGCCACATGGTCTACACCTCATACATTCACAAAACATTACTGTGTGGATGTGTTAACAACACAACAAGCCACAGTAGGACAGGCAGTATTACGGACATTATTTCAAACAACTTCAACTCCTACAGGCTAAACCACCGCTTTTGGGGAGATAACTGCTTACTAGTCTATGCACAGCATGTGTATCTGCAGCTACACATGCCATTGAACGGAAAATGTCACTTACCCAGTGTACATCTGTTCGTGGCATGAGACGCTGCTGATTCACATGCGCCCTCCCGCCTCCCCGGAAGCCTGTAGCCATTATAAGTTGAGTAGAATTATTTATATATATATATATATATATATATATATATATATATATATATATATATATATATATATATATATATATATATATATATATATATATGTTGATAAAACTTGTACATTTGTAAATATATATCACTTTTTGACACATTATGTACATACATACTTACTCCATTGCATGGGCACTATTACTGTATACACAACTCCTACCTCACCCTCTGCGGGGAAAACAATCTAAGATGGAGTCGACGCCCATGCGCAATGGAGCCGAAAAGGGGAGGAGTCCCTCGATCTCGTGACTCGAAAAGACTTCTTCGAAGAAAAACAACTTGTAACACTCCGAACCCAACACTAGATGGCAGGATAATGCACAGCATGTGAATCTGCAGCGTCTCATGCCACGAACAGATGTACACTGGGTAAGTGACATTTTCCATATATATATATATATATATATATATATATATATATATATATATATATATATATATATATGCAAAAACATTTCCTGACAAGAAAAGGTCAGGACACTTCCAGCCAGTTGCAAAAAGTTTACTGTCACACAGAACGTTCCTCCCAACGCGTTTCAGCTGTAGCATAATTTGCTCAAACAACAGAATCAAAAGTTAAAAATTCCTTCAGTATCAAGGTTCATCAACATCATGCAATTATATTTGTAATATCAATATGCATAAATAGCAATATTATTGTATTCCTTAAATTTACGCATAATAGCTAAGAGATACCCTGCACCTATTATTAGGGTTACCAGAGATCCCTTATTGTTTGCACTCAGTTAGGCATACTAATCATAACTATATACCACTGCCGGAGAGTCTATGTTTAAATGTGCCCATTATCACCCCACTCCCCATGTTAAAAAAAACCCTATCAAAAATACAAATATTTACAATCTAAAATTATCATTAATATCATCACCCGAAATATATACCTACCCGTAAACCCACCTTACGCCCAGAATTAATTTCCTAAATTAATGCTCATTTGCCTCACTGGAATTAAGTCCCCCAGGGGAAAGGGTCATGAATCTAATGATGTATTTAATTCCAATACTCGTAATGTTTGTTGTCTGTCACCACCACACACATCAGATCTAATTTGATCACAAACCAAATAGCTGAGAAATTTCTCATTACCCCGATGTTCTTCTTGAAAATGTCTTGCCACAGACTAATTACGGTCATTATTACGAATAGCTCTCATATGTTCCAGGATTCTCTTTGCTTTATGTATAGTGCTTCCCACATATATTTTATCACATGGGCATTTCAGACAATATACACAAAATTCTGTATTACAATTATAATGTCCCTGAATCTTGTACCTATTCTGTCCATTGCCCCAAATGACATCCAGGCAATTAGCACTATATTTACAAGCCTTACACTGTTGACAGCAATAGAACCCTGAAACACTTGATCTATCCTGAATCCTATTATTTGAACTGACCACCAAATTATGGCTCAGGCTATCCTGTATGGATCTCCCTCTCCGGAAGGTGTTGGATGGCATGTCACAGACAAAATTAATCAAATGGGGATCTGTCTGCAGAATATGCCAACTCTTATTCAAAATCTGTCTCATACTTAAAGCTTGACTTGAAAAAAGTTGTGATAAATCTCATTTGTTGTTCATTAAAGTTGATTTTATGTGATGGATAAAGTAAGTCTGTTCTAGACCGATACACTACCTTCTTCATAGCTGTATTGATAATTTGCTTGCTCTGACTACTCTCTGCAAATCTTTTGCACGTTACCATGCATTCTTGTTGGTAATTATCCCTGGTACTGCAAGTACGTTTAGCACGCAATAGTTTGCCATATGGAATGCTCCTAATCTAATTGGGGGGGGGGGGATGAGCACTCTTAGCATCTAACAGACTATTGCCAGCTGTTGCTTTTCTATACTGTTTTGTCTTCACACAGTCATTTTCAATGCTAACTTCCACATCTAAGAACTGAACTGATGTCTTACTATGTTGTTCACTAAGTTTTAAATTGTACTTGTTTACTTTTAAGGCCGCTACAAACTTCATTGCTGAATTTTCATCGCATTTCCATATTACAAAGATGTAAATATATCGACACCACAGCACAACCTTATCCTCATAATCAGTTATATTAATGGATATCTGCTCCTCCCACCAGCCCATGAAAAGATTTGCAAAGCTAGGAGCGAAACATGTACCCATAGCTGTCCCTTGTAGCTGTTTGTTCTCTTGATTATCAAAGAGAAAAAAATTATTAGTAAGACATTACCAAATCATATCACAGATCATTTCTGTATGCATAAGGGATGAGATGGATCTGGCTCTCATATAGTGTCTGACTGCCATTAGACCTAAATCATGTTGAATGCAAGTATATAAACTTGTGACATCCATAGTTAAGAGCAAAAAATCATCTTCCCAACTCAAACCATCCATTAGTTTTAAAAACTGAGTGGTATCCTTCACATAAGAGGGTAAACTCTCCACAAATGGTCTTAGAAAGTAATCAATGTATCTTGAGGTATTTTCAAGTAAGGAGCCAGCCCATTGCTGACACAATTGGTCTGCCTGGGGGATTCTGGCTATCCTTGTGAAGCTTTGGTAAAAGACACACAATTGGTGTCCTAGGGTGGTCACATATGAGAAATTGATATTCTTCCCACTCAATTAGACCCCTCTCCCTCCATTAACATCTCATGGTACTTCGTACTGGATAACTTCAAGTCTGACTACTCAGCTACAGAATAACATTCTGACACTTTGAGCTGTCGTTCACCCTCTTGTAAATATTGGTTTATGTCTAAAACAACAACATTGCCACCTTTTATCTGATTCAAGGATTACAATACTAGAATCTTTGGCTAATTTATACAACGCCAATCTTTGCAAGGGTGAAAGAATGTCAAATTTACTTCTCCCTGTGCCAAACCTTATTTTCTTAAGGTGTTTGATCACATCCCTCAAACACCTCTATGGCATCACTCTGTATAGCTGGTAAAAAAGTTGATTTAGGTTTAAATGGACTAGGACATGCAATATCTGTTTCCAAACCCAAAACCTCCAAATTCATAATTGGATCACCATGTGCCTGTGTATCCTAATCCAAAATGGATAAAGTATGTAACATGTTAATATCCGAGGTTCGTAGCCTGCTTGTTTGGGCCTTTACCAAAGCATCTGATTGCATTGCTACCTTGGTTTGAAACCATTTCTTTAACTTCAATTTTCTCTTAAAATGAAAAAGGTCTATTCTTGTCTTGACATAATCTAAACCCTTAATAGGACAAAAAGATAGGCCCAAAGCTAGAAGGCTGTTCTCCTCAGCCGACAATGTTCTACTAGAGTGATTAACTACAGTTCTTATGTTGTTTTCCGTGCCCTTGTTGTCATTCCTATTAGTGTGGGACCGTCTCTTCCTTCTTTGTATCGTCACTGCAGGGTTCCTCTTCCTCTGCGTCTCGGTCCGCGACCCCTGCCCCTTGATTGAAATGAATCTTTCTTTTGGTCTGTCCTTCCTTGGTTGAGCAGACAGAATTGTTAAACATTTTTAGCTCTTGGTATTTTTATCAGACCCCTTTTTTTGCAAGGGAGGTATCTGAGATATCCGACAGGCTGCTGTCCGAGACATCACTCTTCAGATTCACGCAAGTCAGCACCAGAATTACACCCTGCAGCCAAAGGTGTTGTTTCCTTATATTCCTCGGAGTACATATAGTCAGATTTCCGATGAAAGGTCAAAATTCTTCCCAATTGGTAGTCCTTAAAGTTCCGTATACATTTTCTCTGTTTTTTTGGAGGTAATGTCTTCTTCAAATTTAGAAAGTTTTTTAATCAAAATTTTCTTTTACCTCATCAAAGGTAGCTTGTATTACCATCGTCAAAATTTCCATGGTTGCCTTATCTATCTCCTCAAGAATCTTGGCCTATCCTTAGAGGCATATTTGATCAATATCTTCATCATATTGAGAGAGCTTAGTTTTGCATTTTCAGCCCACTCCTCCAATAACTCTGGATCCGGATCCTCATAAGTCGGAATTGTATAGATGCGTAAACCCCTAGGAACACGCTGAACATCAATGTACTGTTGAAGAGACTCAATCTCCCACCATTTGGAAAGTTCTCTTCTTAGTAACTTTTCCAATTTGTCTTAGAGTAGTTGTAGTTTCAATGCAGATCCTGCAGAGGGTATCCCCTGTCGTTCACCTGAATCATCCTGGGTAAAGAAGAGTTTACTAGATTTCTCTTTCCTGTGAGCTTCTAACGAGGAAGCCATCTCTGTGTGAAAACAGTTTCTTTCAATCAAACAAGAAATCTGAAAGTGGGCATTCAAAATGTTCCAACTTAGATCTATTGCAGTCCACTCCATACCACAAGTTGCTGAGGTTGGCGTCTGGAAGGTAGTTGCTGTGATGTTTAGGTATTTTTGTTGTTTTAATGTACACCAAGAGAAGCACTATACAACTGAATTTAAGTCAGCACACGTCTATAACTATCGCCATTAAAGAGTCCGTGTACATCAACACGGCGGAATGTCAAACCCCTCGAATCCGTAATGGCACACCCCACAATGGAACTCACTTCAGACTTCTAGAGTACTGATACGCGTAATCGCGCATTCCGTATTTTTTGGGGCGTAAGTTGCATCAATAGACAATTAGAAACAGACACGGAACAGCGAGCCACACGGTATCGGATTCACCACACACCGCTTACCGTCAGACCTTCAAACCACCGAAGTTCAATCCGTTCTTGACACCTTGACACTTGTCTGTTTTTACTCAAGGTGCTGTGCCAACAGGAGCGGTCCGACTGCATTTTTTCTTGGAGTGCAGGCACTGACTGTGAGCCCAGGATTCCAGCAGTGTGTCCTCTCTGGTTCCAAGTCTCATGGTGAAAACTATTTAGAAGTCTACAAAAATTAGCCCTGGTTCCCACCTCTGAGACAAATTATACACTTCCAGACTGAGAGTGAGAGCCCTGAAGAAGTCCGTTAGGATGAAACGTGTTGGCTATGGATTGTGTATTTTTATTCTGGATCAATAAAAAACAGTGATTCTATGAGATTGGATTGTGGAACTGTGTGATTTCAGATGCAACATAAAGAAATCGGACAATAAGTTCTTGGATACTAAAAAACACTTTGATATGCGGGATATATATATATATATATATATATATATATATATATATATATATATACACATATCAATATAAAACCGTCCTCATTGCAGCGCGCATTCCATGCTGGTGCAAATGTGAGGAATGGACCTTTCCTCCTTAATTTTTTCGAACAAACAATTGAAAACAATTGTGACGTTGCACTCCAGGAGAGTTCATATGCTTTAATTCAATTGTGTACTCCACCAAACATTACCACCTTCGCGTTTCGACCACCGGGACTTGCTTGATATCTATATTTCTATCTTGAAACCCCATGCCCCCATCCCATGACCTCTCCTAATGCACTGTCATTAAAGGTTGGATGTTAGTTCTTGGAGGAAGGCGGTCCAAATTGATGTCCAACTCAAAATTCAGATCTCCAGATAGCGCCACCACAAGGCCATTAGGTTCAGCAGCTGCCCTCAAGGCAGTCATTCACTAAGCAGATATCCCTAGCATTAGCACTACTGAGACTATCACATAACATCCCTTTAATTCCAGTTTTCCCCCTTGTTCACAAAGGGGATATCAGATTCCTCCCAAATCAACACCCCTCTGCTATAGCTAGAATAGGACTTTGCCACATATTTGGCTTCACCATCTCCGTTGCAACTGAGGAGTACAATCTCCCCATGTGTCCCTCTGGAGGATGAGGGTTGAGGCTTTGGCAGATCTGTTTTTTGCGCATGATGTGGCTGAAATACTGGATCAATTATTTAAAAAGAAACACATGGATAGACCATAGTGCCTCAGACAGGAGTATATTCTGTGTCTTGTGGTGGGTTGCCCCAAACCCCACGCAATTCAGGATATTAACTTCCAGTTAGTGACCATCTCATCAAAGAAACGTATAGGTTTACGTCCTACAGCGCACCGCAATTGCACCCTGCCCCCACACCTCCACTAAAATATCATATCATTCGCCTTCACTGATCATCAGAGAACAGACACAATCCCAAAACTATAGCAACATCCCACAACGTCAACTCCCAAAGAACCCACCCACCCTCAGGCAGTGAGTCCAAACAACTTGGGTCCCAAACAACCAGGACAAGAAAGAGCACCCACTGCCCCCAACCCCCGTCTCCTCTCCCCCGAGAGGCAGAAGCCTCAACATCCTCATCTGCAACAAGCTAAGGGTCTAGCATCCCACCGGGGCAGCAAGGCTGAAGGCACTCAAACCACTGCAGTGGGACTGTAACCCTCCATGGCCTCCCCACTAGCTTATGAACAGGGGTCTACAAAAGGAAACATAGTACATACCAAATCATTGATCAACAACCACATTCCCCCTGCCCCTAAAGTAACATCAGAAGGGTGAGCCTAAGAGCTTGGCCCCTGCAGTGCCATCTGTAGTGCTAGTACATGAGCTAGAAAGAAAGATACACTTTAAAATATATAGAAAACAGAAGGTGTGGAGAGCATCATATCCAACATTTACAATATGCATGTTAGCCCAGATCGGTATGGTCACTCAAGTAATCATCGTCAGATGGCCAGCACCACTGCCCTTCGGTCAGCGGTTTAGAGGTGGCTTCCGTTTTGCACTACCCAGTGTATCAAGCCAGTCATTGGCCTCCTCCAGGCTGGCAAAGTAAAATACCTTGTCCTCATATTGCCCTCTTAGTTTCACAGGAAATATAATGCTGTAGCAGTGCTCATGTTCCCTCAGACGCTTTTTTATAGGCAAGGTCCTTATGAGTGTATTCTGGTAAGAACATGATGTTTCTACAGTCAAAGTGAGGGGCCCCATTGACTCGAACATGCTGCAAGAGTACGTCATAATCTCTAAAACTGAATAGCCAGGGTATGATGGCATGTGGTAGCATCACCAGTAGGGGCACAGGAGCCAAAGCGAAGTGGGCATGCTCTATGGTGAAGAATTTAGAGTGCCTCTGTCATTTGAGTGCAGTCGTGATCCAGTCGTCCAAGAACAGCTCCACAGACTGTCCCTCTGATTGATCGGGAATGCCCACAAAACAAAGGTTATTCCTCCTACATGAAGCCCACAAAACAAAGGTTATTTCTCCTAGTGCGCCCTTCCACACCCTCAATTCTGTCCTCCATGCGTGTGGAGAGCGAGCAGAGCACAGCTACAGTCTTTTTTTAGTGCAGCCACCTCCTGTTGGAGCTCTGTAATGTATTCTTCAGCTTTGGAGACCCTTTCCGAAATATTGCAAAAGTCTGCCCACCACAGGCCCACTGCTACAGCTAGCGTGTCTATTTTGACAAGCATGGCCTCACATGAGCCCTTTATTTCAGACAGAAGATCATACCAACGTAGGGGCTCCCGGCTCCACAGTGTGGACCTGCTTGACCTTTTCTCACCCCACTCCCTCCGATTGCAACAGGAGGTGGTAGTTATCCACTTTGTTGGCCTCAACAGTCTTGGAAAGTTCACCTTTTGCCCTAGTTGCACCTCAATGGAGGTGCTCCAAGAGGGCCTCGCCCAGACCTAGTCACACAACATAAGCAAGGGGGTCCACTCTGGAACAGCATGTGCGCAATTTGGACCCCAGGTGCCAGAGAGACAGGGCCACTAGGCCGAGACCAAAGAATTAGGTGAGGGTCCTGAAAGCTGTACTGCCTGTCAGGCATACACCTTCCACCTGCAAATGCCCTTAGCAAGCCTAGCATGCTAGGGGGATCCCGTTTTCCATATAGACAGTGAGGGGACTTGAAATGCCGTAGCAACCACCTTCCGCCAACCAGTATAAAGTTCAAAGTCACTATGGGCTGCTTGCTCCCAGCCAACGCCTATTAATGGAAGAAGTACCCAGGGCCTCCAGGACGACCCAAGGCTCCAGGCAGATAGCAGCAAATGCACTTACTTTCAGGGGAAGGATCTAGAGAGCAGTTTCAGTGTGGGCTCCTGCCGCCACAAGCAGCAGGTCAGATCAGGGTCACTGGTGAGTAGGTAAGTGGCGCCTTCCAAAACAATTGTGCGCTTGTCACTGCCAAGGTCTTCCGCTGAGGACCAGAATGCCTCAATGTACACAGGTTGACCAGAACTGGCTTCCCAGCCCACTGAGACTCCAAGCAATAACCAATCCACCCACCCCTGCCCGAAGGGCGCCATTATTCCTCAAATCTGTCCAAGAGGCACCAGTGTCACAGGGTCTCCCAGTCCAGGAGCACTCTGTCCCTTCAGCCTGTGCAAAAACCATGCTGGAGGCATGGCAGTCCATCTCTCCAGGGCAGTCCAGTGGCTGCCACAGTGACCCATCCCCCACCCCACCCACAGCTCCAGCTCCAACCAGATAGGAGCACTGTGCAAGAGGGGAGAGCTCCCACCGTCCTCAGTGCTCCCCTTGCCCAAACTCCGCTATGCTGCGCATGCCACGAGGCCCCGCTCCCGGCCTGGGGCTCTGTCTGCTCCCTGTTCAGTTCTCTGGCTTCAGGGGCTCTGGCCCATATATAAAGGTCCCCCCACTCTTACCAGATAGGAGTGCTTCTTGGACAGATTTGAGGAGTGGGGGCACCCTTTGGGAAACGAGGATTGGTTATTGCCTTGAGTCTAAGCGGGCCAGGAAGCCAGTTCTGACCATGCCATGGACGCCGAGGCATTCAGATCCTCTGTGGCGAATCTCGGCAGTGACAAACACACAATTGTTTTGGGATGCGCTACTTACCTACTTACTGGTGACCCTGATCTGACCTGTTTAAAAGCCTGTCATGCATAATCCTTTTTGCAAGAATCTGTGATATCAGAGCCAGAAATAGGTTTAGCTTGAAAACTGTAAGGGAAAGCGTTTCCTCGCGGCTGCCATCCTAAGGCAATGAAGGCTTCCAGGCAGGGGCAATGGAAGCAGTCCCTGCTGCACTGTTGCCTATATCTCAACTACTAATGTACTCCGTTATTGGGAAAATAGCAAAACTAAGAGTTTAACCTTGCAAACTATCTGCCCCCTTGAATGAAAAGGCGGGAAATTGGAACTACTGTACAGGTGAAAAACAAAACAAAAAAACCTCTGCATATGATTGAACACGAGATATGTCAATGATGTGCCATTGTCCAGTTAGTCTGGATGGGATATATTTTGAGAGCGCCCCTTAACCGAAATCTTTTGTAGATTGCAGCTGCAGCAGCGATACATTAGAAGCAAGTTATGTTGGGAGAATTGGAGGTATGCTCAGATTGACACTGCAGATAGTTCTTGTTGAAATGTGAGAAGAGGGTGTAGAAACTAGTAAGTGCGAGGCTAAGTATGGATGACAGTGAGTGAAGGGCATGGGGATGGAACAGCTGCATCATACGTGGATGATACAATGGTTGGTGGTTCCTTTGGTGACTGTCTTCTTGTAATTTGGCCCCTAAATAGGAGCTGCACTGGGAGTCCTACAGGTGTCCCAACTAGTTCTCACGATGTAATCATGGTCTTGGTGGCTGAGATAGTGCTGTAGTTCTTGCCCATTTGCTTCCCATAATAGAAGGATACTGATTTATGGGCGGCGGGATGATGATTGAGGATAGCACAGGTGTGGAAAAGCTCTCTCCCAGCCCTAAGTCATTGATGGTAGTGTTGACAAAAAATATGCCAATTAAGGTTGTACTCATAAGCCTTGATTCTCTTGTGTTCTAATTGTTGGCATCCTTCCAACTACACCTATAGATAGAATATGAGTTATTGTGACACAATAATAAACCAAACATACATAGTGGTGGCAGGAATGCCTGCAAAAAGTCTAAACCCACAGGCAGTAACTTTGGGAAGCATTCCCACAGATTATTCTTGGCCCACTGTAGCACTCTAGCCAGATGACCTGTCTAGTTACGCCTCATCAGTGAGATATTCTGTGGATTCAGTGACACAGAGCAGTAGACCCACTTCTTGGTGTTCCCTCTGTCACATTGAGTGTTCCATGAAATTTGCAAAACATTGATGGGAGGAATACTTGCTCCAGGTGTAGTCACTTTGAGTAGTATCTCAGCCTGTCTTGTCTATCCATTGGGTCATGACATGACTGGTGTGATGTTCCAAATTGAGGTAAAGTGATCCGCTGGGCCATAGCTTAGCCAGTGAGATTCAGAGGGGAGGGGTGGTAATCTTAAATTTTCTTTACTAAAAAAGCAATGGGCTGCAGTTTGGAGGTGTGGGATAGCCAATGTTTGAGATGAACTATTTCATGAGGACCAGGGTCAGTATTGATTTGCATTATGTGGGCCTCTGTCTAGAGTGGGACAGTGGGTGGAAAAGTAAGGGTTGGAATTCTACAGTGAGTAATTGATGCTAGTTAAACTGTTCTCAAGCATTCAACCGATCACCTTTTGGGTGTTTGCCAGTAGTATTCTTGTGAGCCTGAGACTGGCACAGCTTTCCAAGCCTACTACAGTCAATGTTTATGAATTCCAAAAAGTGGTAAATTTGCACCCATTCAAGGATTACTCCTCTGGGTGTAAATGTACTACTTTCTTGGTAAACGGATCATTACATATATATTGTAGATCTCAATCTAAAAAAAAATCCACAAGTTAAAACCTCTTTCTGACATGAGGATGAGAAAAATTGATACAAACATAGCAGAGCCGACTCCGGGCCCCAGATCGATTCAACAAACCAAAGAATGCACTTAAGGGGTATTGCGGTCCAAACACCTGCTGAAGCTACACCTCTGACTACCCCACATGGGCCTGGTAGTTTTCCCAGGGAACTTTTGATTACAGTCACGCACAACATAACAGCATAGAGTCTCTGCCCTGGGATCACTTATTTTAAATTTATTTTCATTGCACACATATTTATCTGTCTTTGTTACAAGAAGCCTGTGGTAGAGTTGTCAAGTCTGTGCCTGTGGGAAGGGCTTCATGTTTCTATTCCTCGATTTTTACAAATCATTTTACGAAGTGACTGTGCTAAGCCTGACTCACAAATAGATGAGGGGGTGCAGGCAAATTAATAGGGTGAGCTGAGCCATGAGTCTGGATTGGCATTTAGAATCCTTGCACAAACTGAGCCATGAAAACATTTGGCATGCATATTGTGCAACAACGTAATGTAAAAATATGATGTAATCTTTTCAAAATTGTACTTCTTTCAAAAGCACAAGTGTTTCACCTCAGTAAATCAGATATATGAATACTGCAGTTTGTTGTTGCTCCTTCGCTTGTTTGTTGAGACTTGGGAGCTATGAAGTTCTGTAAGAAGTCATTTGTACCTTTGTCCTTGGAAGCTTGCACCCATATGTTAAAAACACCTATTAGGTTTTTATTGGGCCAGAAGTTGCACACTGGTACTAGGAGGCGTGTGCATAGATTTCGTCTCAAAGCGTCGCTGTTACACCACCATTCACATCTTTGCTTGAGTGCAGAGTTAATCATTTTCCTCAAATACTTCCAGATCCGAACTTCTGTTGTCTGTAGAAAATTTTGGAGTGCTTGTGATTTCTAGTGGCACTAGGTTCCTTACATCAAAATATTAGTTTAATCGTTTGTTGTCTTGACACTGCATGCATGGTTTCTTGAATGTAGAGCTTACATGTGAGTATTATGTTGGTCTAAGATGGACAAATGTGCAATATAATCCTATACACATAAATGCCTTGTTTTACATTGCTCTTTGTAAATGATTGCAGGTTATTGGACATCACGCTAAAAGTGATCATGAGAGTAATGTGGTTTGCTGGTGGATTCCACTGGGTGACTGTAAAAGGCAAAATCGCCCTACCTGCCGAGGCTCCAATTCTGACTTTGGCTCCACATTCCTCGTACTTTGATGCAATCCCAGTAACCATGACCATGGCATCCATTGTGATGAAGGCTGAAAGCAAGAATATTCCTGTGTGGGGAAGTAAGTGACCTGCTATCTTGGAGTTCTACTTGAGTTGGATGCACACTATGAAGCCATAAGTGGAAAGTAACAGACATGCCAGCTGTTTTAATTCCATGGGCTGTACTAAAGGTAGCTTAGACTGGGGGGGGGGGGAGACTGAGTGAAAACCTACATATTTAATTTATGATTAGATTCAAAGTCCAAGGTACGCTTTCACATATTTAGCTAGTAATATGAAAACTGTGGTAAACATCAATGATGTAAGCATGCTTAAAGCATTTATATTTTATTTGTGTTTCGTAAAATACTAGCATGTGATGGAGCTGCTTCATAGCGCCATTGAATGGTGGGCCTGGATCTTGATTAACCCTATGTTTCTGCAGCCGTGGAGATTCATGTTTGAAGGACAGGGGGGAATCAAATGATGGTTTTCAATTCAAAATCACAAAATATCAACAGACAATAATTGTTCTCTCTTATCTCCAGTTAAACAGTTATTGAGCCAGTCGTTTGCCACATCTAATGTGAGATTGAACAGGGAATATAACTTATCACACAATTCTAAATTTGCCATACTGAACCAGAAGTGTCTGTAAGCGGCAGTCCTACAATGTATGTAGCGAGTTAGTTCCTCAAGCTCACTCAGACTTCGAGTCAGGAAGCACTGTAGTTGAGTAGTTATGTCCACTGGTATGAGTCATCTTTGTGAGTTGATAAATTTAATTTGGTGGTGGCATTCATACCGATAGTAACAAGTAATCTGGGCAATTTGTGATTTTGTTTATTGCTATGTTCTCAGTGGCTATGTCAGCACCAACACCTACTCTGCCCTGTATGGACGTCTGTAGTTTTGAGGTAGGTAAAGAACAATTACAGTTGCAAACAACATTAAAACATTTGCCTCTTTTTTTCAGTATCATTTTTTGATGAATACAATTTTTGCAAAAGATTCTTTTTGTGTAATGAAAATGATTATGTTCCATTTGTCCTACTATAAAGTACATCACTTATATCTACTGTATACATGTCTTCAAATGAATTCTTAAGGAGCTAAAAATCTACTCTTCATTGTTACTCTTGACTCGTATGTCGTGCCTGATCCCTCTGTTGCTGCTGTAACCCTTTTGTGGCCAAGAGTGCAGGGGGGCATACTCCAGCCCATAGAGAGAGAATATATATATATATATATATATATATATATATATATATATATATATATATATATATATATATATTCTATGTGAAGACTAAATGCTCCATCCGCCATAGACGTAATGCGTTAAGTTCATAAACAGTGAAAAAACATTTCAAAGCCGGCCATAGCAAGTCATAAGTGCAATATTAATAAAATAAAATGATTGAATGTAAGTAATTGTGTATATGTCATAAAGCGATATATGACCAAATATTGACTCTCATAGTTTCCTAAACCATTTCCGAAAAAACAAAAAAGCCATCCATTTCGTATCCTATTTCGGATCATCAACATAGAAACATCGGCAGTCATGCGATTCAGAGGAAGACCCACATGAACTAATAAGATACACTGCGCCACTTATAACAAATAATAAAATTAAGGATTCTAATACCGTGAATTTGTAAGCATATTATCAAGGGTGATTGTAATGTACATTTTGTTATAAGGTTGTTTCCCACAAATAATTCATAAACATAGAAGAAATCAGTACTGCACTGACATTCACATAGAGGTCTTATTTAATTGATGATTTAAGGGAGGCATAACAATAGCGATTCCACCTTATACAGTCATTTTTATGCTTTAAAGTCAAAGATGCAAGTGACAGGCAACGTTTTACTTTGATGGCTTAATGCAGACAATGCAAAAAAAGAAAATGCTATACTTGTATTAAACTCAAAAATGGCCAAGCAAAATAGTAATCTTTTTCATATATAATCCATCAAAAAATGCAAATGGTGTAGTAGTCTTATGTCACAGTGCTGGTGCAGTAAAGTAAATCAAAATCCCTACAATAACCCCGCATAAACATGAACAAGAAAAATGAAAGAGAAAATAAAGATAGACGCACACTACAAATTTTTCAAAATATTTTCCTGGGGATGAAACAAATGCATTTGTTCCATGCAGACCAAGGTGAAAAATACCTCCCCACCTAGTTAGAGCTAGTTAATGCAATCAATCAATGTATCAGTCAACATGATGATGGGGATCCGTATATATATATATATATATATATATATATATATATATATATCTATCATGCCTAATCTTGTAACCCATCATTCCATACACTAAGAACCTCCTACAAGTAGTGTAATCCACCCCAATGGCTTAGCCATGTATTAGATATGTACAATTAAACAGGCAATCATTTCCCAAGTCAATACCTGTTAGACTTTGCATCCTTGGCATAGTCTCCCCTAACCTTTTGCCTCTGTTTCCCAGGTTGTTGATGTGTGCTGGACTCTGTTTTTGTTACTGTGGGCACTTTACCACTGCTATCCAGTACCAAAGTGCAAGTGCTCCTCTGTAAAATGTATGTGTATTTGGATTTCCATGATTGGCATATTTGATTTACTGGTACGTCCCCTAGTACAGTGCACTAGAGGTGCCCAGAGCCTGCAAATCAAATGCTACTAGTGGGCCTGCAGCACTGGGCGTGCCACCCACATTAGTAGCCCTGTAAACATGGCTCAGACCTGCCACTGCAGTGTCTGTGTGTGCAGTTTTAAACTGCCAATTCGACTTGGCAAGTGTACCCACTTGCCAGGCCTAAACCTTCCCTTTTCTTACATGTATGACACCCCTAGGGTAGGCCGTAGCTAACCCCATGGGCAGGGTGCAGTGTATGTTTAAGGTAGGACATGTACTAATATGTTTTGACAGTGCAATACTGCCAAATTCGGTTTTCTGTGTTGCAAGGCCTATCTCTCTCATAGGTTACCATGGGGGCTACCTTTAAATATGATTAAAGTGTAGATTCCCTTTGAGAGCAGATGGACATGTGGAGTTTGGGGTCTCTGAACACACAGTTTAAAAATACACCTTTAAGTAAAGTTGGTTTTGAGATTGTGTGTTTGAAAATGATACTTTTAGAAAGGAGGCATTTTCTTGCTTAAACCATTCTGTGACTCTGCCTGTTTGTGGATTCCCTGTCGGGGTTAGATTGACAGCTGGGCTGTTTTTCACCTCTCTTAAGACAGTGACACAAAGGGAGCTGGGGTGTAGCCTGCATATCCTGATGAGCCATCTGTGCTAGGAGGGAGGGGAGGAGTGGTCACTTACACCTGAAAGGGCTGTGCATGCCCTCATGCAGTGCAGTCTCCGACCCCCTGGTGTATCTGGGGCCTTCCCTGGGCAAGGCAGGAGTTCACAAACAAGAGAGACTTTCCTTTGAAGTACGCCCACTTCAGAGGCAAAAATGAGTATAAGAATAGCACCCAAACCCCTGAAAATTAGATCACTTCTGGACATCAAGAGGAACCTCTGGCTGGAAAAGAGCTGAAGAGCTGAGGAGAGGTGCTGCTCTGCCTGTGTCTGTGCTTTGTGGAGCTATCCTGAAGTTGCTGCTTCTGCCTGTGCAAGGGGACAAAGGCTGGACTTTGTTGTACATTCCTGCTTGTGAAGAAATCTCCAAAGGGCTTGTCTTGAGCTTACCTACTGTTGTTGAAGTCTCAGGGCCATCAAAGACTTTCCCTGCCAGGACCCTCTGCTGAGTGCCAAGTGGTGCTCTATCCAGTTCCTGGGGCCTTGAAAGGTGACGCTGGCAGACCAAGACTGAAAATCCACGCACACACTGCCGTGCGGGGAAATTTGCGACGCACCTTCCGGGACGCGGCTCAGAAATATGCGCCGCCGGCCTCGCGGCTGAAATCAACGCTCTACCTGCATCGCGATTGGAAGATCGATGCACGCGGCTGGAGAAACGACGTGCAACACCCACTGACGGAGGCTGATAACGTTGCAACCCACATAGCACGTTTTTTCTGATACCGCGCGGGTGGATTTTTGACGCAAACCTCACTGGGTGCAGAAATACTATGCAAAACCTAGCCGGACCCGAGGTGCTTGTTTGAATCGACGCATCGATCTACTTTGGAGAGGGAAAACAACGCACGCCGACTGGAGGAGGAACGGCGCGTAGTCTTGCTTGCGACTGAAAAATCGACGCATCACTGGCCTTTTCTGATGCACACTCCCCCGTGCGGTGTTATTTTGAGGCAACCCTGGTACTTTTTCATGCTAACAGCGTTAGAGTGTTTTCTAGGATTTAAGACTCTTTCTTGCTTTTTAATTCATGACTTGTGTATGGTGGATTTTTGTCGTTTTGGTCTTGTTCTGTTTAGATAAATATTACCTATTTTTCTAAACCTGTGTTGTCATTTTTTAGTGTTTTCACTGAGTTACTGTGTGTGTTGGTACAAATATTTTACAGCTAGACTCTGAAGTTAAGCCTGCCTGCTTGTGTCAAGCTACCAAGGGGGTGAGCGGGGGTTAACTGAGGGTCTTTCTCCTTTACCCTGACTAAAGTGAGGGTCATTGCTTGGACAGGGGGTAACCTGACTGCCAACCAAGGACCACATTTCTAACAATACCTGACCAAGTGAGGTGTTCCACATTCAATAAAAAGCAGTGATGTGAGGACAGTGGTACGGTGATAGATAGACATGAGGAGTAACCTTTACAGGAACCAACAGGGGAAGGTGGTCAAAAATGGTCAGTGGAACAGAGTACATGAACGTTTTTATCAAATCCTGCCAATATCCACAAAGGGAAAAATATAACAAACCTATTAATCACAGATATGCACCACTAGAGGATCGTCACTGTTCAAACCGTATGGGGAGTTGGTATGAAGTTGAATGATATAACAAGACTCCAAGCATTTCAACTACTTCCTCAGCCTCGTCACTCTGATGTTTTTGGGCATCCTATTAATGCCATAGTATTTGAGAAGTGTCATTCCCTTGATGTTTGACATGAAAATGTCTAACCACGGATGATTGGAATCATTATTCTTGATTGCTTGTAAGTGTTCCCAAGTGCGTTTTTTGACCTGCACTGCAATTTGGTGCTGCCTATGTATTGGAGGCTGCATGGACATTGCAAAATGTGTACCATGAAATCAGACGTGTATGCAATGAGTTTAGAGATCTTTTTCACTTTCCCTAATGGCAGCTGTAGCAATCCTTATTGGAGCTAAATTTACATGACTTACATGATTTTTTGTTATATGCAATTATGAATATGACTGACTCTTCAGTTTTCATTTCAGAATATAAATCCTGTCTGATGAATTTGTCTGTTTTCTTAGGAGGTCTGCTGCCTCTTCATTCCCCAGAGAGGACATAATCTCTTTTTAGATTGATGACTGTTGGTTAATGCGTTGGACAAGACCTTCGGGGGATACCCTCTGGCTTTAAATCTTTGAAAGATATTTGATGTTTCATGATCAAAGTCACTATCCTTACTATAATTACGGCATGCCCCATGGAGCTCCCCATAGGGAATGGTCCACTTTAGGATCGTTGGATGGAAACTCTTGGCATGCAACACACTGTTTTTGCCCGCCGTTTCTTTGTGGTGCAGTGATATAGAGACCTGGTGGTCCATCTATCCTGGTAGTGATGTCAAGGTATTCACGACGGACCTTACTCATCTGAAATGTAAAGGCCAAATTAAGGTCATTTTTCCCTAACAAATTGATGAAATATAGGGCCAGGAATGTATCTCTATCCCATATCAGGAATAAGTTGTCATTGTATCTAATCCATTTGAATATATGCTGAGTGTATACTTCATTTTTATCCACCCAGACCACCTGCTCCTCCCAGCGGGCAAGGAATACATTTGCAAAGCTGGAGGTGAAGCAGGTACCATAGCTGTACCTGAACACTGACAATATAGGGTATTTTAAAAAAAGATGATGATATTCTTTAAGCAAAACAGCATCATTTCCTTCAACATCTCAGTATGTAAGAGTAATAAAGTGGGTCTACTGCGTACATAGATCTATGCAGGTATCTAAGGAACAGATATCAAGTGTAATCATAGCGTACGATTCCTGCCATGTGATGTCATGTATCCTATGTTGGAAGCCTATACTGTCTTGGCAATAAGATTGAATACCGGTAACATATGGATGAAGGTAGTGATCTAGGAATATGGCTGTTTTCTCTAGCAGCCCACCCTTTGACAACACGTTTGGCCTACTTGATTCTTGTGATGTTAGTGGATCTTGGGTAGTAAGTGTAGACATGGTACCCTGGGGTGACTGACTTTGAGAAACTGATATTCATTCAGATCCTTAACCATCTGGATAACTTGCCATGGTTGATAAGTATTGATTGCTTGTAGGTTTCCCAGGTGGTGAGCTCATAAGACTGTCAATCATTAAACTGTCATAGTGCCTTTGCCCTACAATCAACTAAATCCACGATAACAATGTTGCCACCTTTTGTCAGGTTGTCAGGTGGTTTTATGACAATGGAGGGATCACCCATTAAATTGTGTAATGCCTGCCTGTGATTTTGTAATGTTGTCTGGTAGGTATGCATCATTGTCATACTGTAATCTTAATAATTCATATGTCAGCACATTATGAAACACCTCAATGTTATCATAGGCAGTGTTAGGATTATGTTTGGATTTGGGTTGTAATCCATTGCTAAGAGCAGTATCCACAGTGAAAGCCACCCTCTAGAGCGTGACACATACATCAGTGCATCAATCTTCCTCTTTAGGACAATCCAGACTGTGCATGACAAGAATAGCCCCAATGTCATGTAAATTAAAGTTAAACATCTGAGTATTAGGCCCAACAACTACTTTCCTGGACTTGCTATCCATATTCATTTAAAATAACTTTTTAAACTTGAGTGTTCTAATGGACAGAAACAAATCATTCCTAGAGGTGGGAAAATCAAAGTCTGCAGTAGGGCAAAAAGATAGACCTAAGCGAAGTAAGGATTCCTCTTCCGAGTTGAGTGATCTGCGAGATGATTTGTTCTCATCCTCATTGGTATTTAATGGTCTTATTTGTTTGTTCCTTCCACCCCTCCCTGCGGACCTCTTCTTCCAGTGCCCTCTGCCCTTTACTCTTTCCCTCTGCCTGTTTCTTTGGGGAATACCCTTTTTGTTTTTTAGTAATTGAAATTCTTGGTAGAAAGTTAACAGACTGTTATAATCTTGAAAGCAGTAGAGACCAACTGATTTAATAGTCAGTTTATTAGCAGACTTCTTGCATAGCACCTTCACTTCTCACTCATCTGACCACCAATCTTCACTTAATCAACATTCTAAGGTGCACTCCAGGTTGTACCATTATCCAACATTCCAGAGGACGGAATGGAGTGCACCATTTCACTACTAAGAACATTACAATTGGGAGTTATATGGAAATGGTAATGGGAAAATGATTTAAGAGAATAATAACAGTAGTAAAATATAATTAGGACAAGATACAATAATAATTATGTTTGAGTTACTCCAACTATGATATTACAACACTTCCCCTTCCCCACCAATGCAAAAAATGGAGAAGGAACAATACACAATCACACTTTACAGTAGGACATTTTGTTTATCACATATCCGTGAAGTCCTCCACCTGCACGATAAACTTGCGTCCTATTAGGAACGTTGTCGCTCCTCTCCAGACCTTTGTTCTGACCAACTGGAGTCGTCCTGGGTGGCAGTTAAACGGTCCATACTCCATACACGACCATCTTCCAAAGTTACCACATTCTTATGTACCTTAGTAATTCTTAATGGTTTAGAGAACCGGCTTCCCTCCTTCCGAGTAGATCCTGGTAGTTTTATTCTGACCCATTGGCCCACCCTCCATTGTTTACTTTTAGTGCCCATTTTGATGTTATACCAATCCTGGTAATTCCTCTGATTCTCTCTTATCCTTGTCAATACATCCTTACGATGAACATTAACGGGCTCCCCTCCTCCCAACCAATTCGGGTTTAACTTAGTTCCTGGTTGTCTACCTTTAAGGGATATAAAAGGGGATACTCCCGTGACCAAATTGGGTGTGGTGTGGTATGACCACAACATACTCTCAATTGCATCTTCTCCTGAAACTCGAGATACACTGGCTAACTGCAAACACTCCTTGATCATCCTGTTGACTCTTTCTACCAGACCATTTGCCTTTGGGTTGTATAAAGCTGTCCGGTAATGTCTGATCCCACTAACTGTCAAAAACTCAACCATGGCATTTGAAGTGAACTGTACCCCATTATCTGTCACAATAGTGCTTGGAATACCTTCACTGGTAAAGGTTTCTTTAAGGAATCGTACTACATCATGGGTGGTTACATTATGTACAGCCTTGGTCATCACCCAGTGTGTGTGGTAATCCACTAATACAAGAATGAACCTGGCTCTTGATCCTGGGCATGTGAGAGGCCCTAAAATATCTAACCCAAGCTTGTCCCATGGTTTGGTGGGGACCTCAACTGGAGATAAAGGAGCCTTGCGCATACTTCTGGTTTTATCACTCAATGAGCAATGGGTACAATCACGAACAGCATCCTCGACTAACCTGTCCATTGTGGGGAACCAGTAGGAGGCTCGCAACCTGTTTTTAGTCAACGTTCTTCCTAGATGTCCCTCATGTGCCAATCCTATCAGTTTTTCCCAGAGTGCTTTGGGGGGAACTATTCTCTCACCTCTCATTACTAGGTCTTTGGTTAAGTGGAGTTCAGAACGTACCTCCCAATACCCCTTTACTTCCTCATCAAGCTGCCGGCAACTATTAGGCCAACCCCTCAAAATCATATCTTTCAAAGTTTGCATAATCCTATCCAAAGTTGTAGCTGTGATCCATTCTTCTTTGGTAATACCTGACAGTTCTACATGAAGCACTGGATCTAGGCTCTCATTAGATTCCTCCTTCCCACCTTTCCTGGGTAGTCTCGAGAGACAGTCAGCCACCAAATTTCTTTTGCCAGGGACATATTGCATGTCGAAATTAAAGCCTTCCAACCCCATAATCCACTTTGCAATACGAGGGGTAGCTTGGTCTTTGCCTTTAACAGTAAATAATGACATAAGGGGTTTGTGGTCTGTTCTAACCACAAACGGCAATCCCCACAAGAAGAATTTGAAATGATTGATGGCCCAAAAACAGGCTAAAGCCTCCCTCTCTATCGTGGAATAATTTAGTTCTGCCTCCTTTAATGATTTGGATGCAAACGCCACGATCCTCTCTTGCCCATTTACACATTGGGATAAGGTGGCACCTAAACCTTTTCGACTCGCATACGTGGTGAGCCATGTTTTCCTGGTGGTGTCAAAATTTCCTAACATAGGGCAATGGACAATGGCTTCTTTGACTTCTTCAAATGCACTCTGACTCTCTTCATTCCACACAAAGGGTATGTCTTTCTTTAATAATGCTCTCATAGGAGCAGTGACTGCTGCAAAATTGTGAACAAACTTTGACATATACTCCGCTAAACCCCAAAATAATCTTAATTCATCTTTATTGGTAGGAGCTGGAGCTTCCTTCACAGCCACTACTAGATCACATTTGGGTTCAACACCATCTTTGCTTATTTTGTGTCCTAAGTATTCCACAGATTCAACCCCCAGTTGACACTTTTCCTTCCTGATGGTCATGCCGGCTCTATCTAAAGCTTGGAAAACTTCTCTTAAGGTTGCATTGTGCTCACTTTCTGTACTCCCATAGACTAGTATGTCATCCTGAAAGCACATAACTTGCTTGATTTCCTGCCGGATCTTCTGCATGATTCTTTGGAATACCGCAGCAGCTGATGCGAGACCGAATGGCATCCTGCTCTAAATGCCCCAAATGGAGTAATAAAGGACGTGAGCGAGCGTGATGTAGGGTGTAACTCTACCTGGTGGTATGCAGAAGATAGGTCGATTACACTAAAATGTTTAGCGGACCCCAACATACTTACCATTTCATTTATTTTTGGTAAGGGAAATCTATCTACCCATATATTCGCGTTCAAATCCCTCAAGTCCACACACAGACGAATACCTCTTCCATTGGGTTTCTTTGTGACCACAATTGGCGCCAACCATAACGAACTCTCAATAGGTTCTACAACTCCTAATTTGACCAATTTGTCCAATTCATCCTTCAAAGGTTCCCTCATTAGATACGGGACCGATCTCACTTTATGTACCACAGGTGTAGCACCCTCCTTAAGTTTAATTTTGTGCTGGAAGTTTTTCAACAACCCTAATCTATCATCAAACAGCCTTGGACATTCCTCACAAACTCTTTCACAAACTCTCTGCAAATTTACTAGTAACACTTGTTCCTCTCCATTGGGATCCAGTTTGATTCCGAGCTCCCTCTGGTGCCGCCATCCCAGTAAATTGGATCCCTTCTCAGTAATGTACACCTCTCCCTTTGTGTGTCTGCCCTTGAACATAATGTCTAGTTCTAGCATTCCCTTAAGAGGTATTGGGTCGCTGTTGTACCCACCCGGTTTAATGTTGGCAGAGTGCAATTTGTAACCCCGCACTTGGAACTTATCAACAAAAGTTTGATAGTTCAAGAATGTATAAGGTGAACAAGAATCGGCATAGACCTTCACCGCAATATCATCAAGTTTAATGTCACACACCGGATAATTGTTGTTGAGGGATTCCGTCCCCTGCTTACCCTTAACTTGCAGAATAAACTTAGTACCTAAATCAGTAAATTCTTCTACCCTATTCATTTTTTTCTTGGTGTTCTTATCATTTTTGCACACCCTCGCATAGTGCCCTTTTGCACCACACTTCCTGCACAAGCAACCCCGCACCGGGCACATTTGCTAGATGTTTGGGGTTCCCACATCTGAAACATCTTCCTTTAGATATGTCCTCATTAAAATTCCTCCTTACTGTAGTGGCCAACACTACTGACTCTTCATCCTTATTGTCCACCATCTCATCCTTTGTATTGCCACTTTTTATTTCTTTCACACTATCTACCTCAGGTGTGCTTTTAATCTCTCTCATACATTCTACTGTATGCTCAATACTCCTTGCCATATCCACAGCTTCTTTCAGAGTAGGCTTGTGAGTAAGGAGCTTCTCTTGCACCCTTGGGCTATTCGTACACCTAACTAACTGATCACGGATCAATGAGTCTTCTAGGTCCCCAAAAGCACATGTCTGAGCAAGCCCTCGCAAAGAAGCTATGTAGGTTCCTACCTTTTCATCTTTGGCCTGTACTCTGCTGAAGAATCTATGTCGTTCTAATACAACATTAACTTTGTGCCCAAAATGGCTCTCCAGCCTGTACAACGTTTGTTGGAAAACATCAAAATTTTCTCCATCCTCCTCTCCTTCTTCCTCATTGACTGTCAGACTCTCATACACTTTTCTACCATGTATTCCTATGTTGTGTAATAGTATATGTTGCTTCCTTAATGCTGTAAACATTTCTCCCCCTATAGCAATTAAGTAAGACTCAACCAATTTAGACCATTCCTTCCAAGGTAATAACGGTTCACCTATTTCATTTAAGAACGGGGGAGGTTGGGACATTCCCGATGCAGCCATTTCGTTCTCACTTATTTTATAGTAAATTAGTTAATAATCAAGTGATTTCTGCCTCCTGCCCAGTTCTTTTTAAGTACACTCTCTTGGTAACCTGTTGTACAGTGATGTGCATTAACAACTCAACTCCATACACTGCATTACAAAATAAGCTAGCAATACGAATATACAACACATTCTGGAATATATCAATTGTAATGTATTCACAGTCTTATAAAGTCTGCACTTAAAAAGGTTGCACTCATGGATAATATGAGTTGCACACTACAAACTCTTGTTTTGAAATAGTCTAAACTCAATGAAGGCTTTTATTTTGAAGAGCGTTCATCTATAGGAAAGCTTGCTTCAGCCTCGGAAATCCTCACTTCACCTGTCCGATTTCCCCGAGGATATGAATTTTCAAAGCTTTGCCGGTAAGCTCCCGATGTTTGAAAATTTGGAATGCTTGTACTCCGTTCTCGGTTTTATAGGCGAGGGCTTTTAATATTGAAATTCCCTTAGCGCTTCTCCAATTGACGCCGTGGCAGATTTTCCATTAGCGTCGTACAGAGACGGCCACACGCCGCGCCTCAGGCCGCTCTGAAACGCTCACACGCCGCGCCTCAGAGATGGCCACCCACCGCACCTCAGTGCCGCTCTGAGACGCCCTGTGCTGTTCAGATACGCTCACACGCCGCGCCTTGGTGCCGTTCTGAGGCACACCCACAATGCGCCGATGAAATGATTCGGCCGCGTTGTATTATCACAGCTGGTGTGAGGCTGTGTATTTTTACACGACCAGTGCGATTAACAGGTAACTTGAATGTGTTAACGGCAGTTATCTTCAGCGCTGGCAATTGCTCTAGGTAAATGTCAAGTTAAACGTCAAATCCTCACTGAATTAACAAAATAACACTCACGATCTGTCCACTTTACTATTCGCACGGCGTATTCCCTGATGGCGTGCTGAAGTGATAGACAGCCATCTCACTGCAGTTTACAACTTGAGAAGATCAACGTCCTCAGATGCTCTCTGCCCGCCTAAAACACACAGGCGCCACTTGGCTGTACCTTCTTGGTTCCAAAACAGGAATCAGATAATTCACTGTGGTGCTGAACAATTCAGGGGCAAGAAGTCTTCACCGCCCCTGCGCAGTATCCCATCCTCGTCGCCAAAGTTCCTCTGTTATAATCTTGAAAGCAGTAGAGACCAACTGATTTAATAGTCAGTTTATTAGCAGACTTCTTGCATAGCACCTTCACTTCTCACTCATCTGACCACCAATCTTCACTTCATCAACATTCTAAGGTGCACTCCAGGTTGTACCATTATCCAACATTCCAGAGGACGGAATGGAGTGCACCATTTTACTACTAAGAACATTACAATTGGGAGTTATATGGAAATGGTAATGGGAAAATGATTTAAGAGAATAATAACAGTAGTAAAATATAATTAGGACAAGATACAATAATAATTATGTTTGAGTTACTCTGATATTACAACACAGACAAACTCCTAAATGAACAGCATGTGTTGCATCATCAGGATTGCAACTCGCATCGGAACTTGAGCCAGTTGAATGTAACTCCTGTTGGCGCTAATGATGGGTTACTTTTAAATCACTTTGGAGTCCATCAAAGAGTTTTAAAAATGTCAAGATTATGCCCTCATTGTAATCTTTTATCTCTCTCTAGGTTTTTTTGCTGTTTCTTAGCTTTTCGCCTTCATATACATTTAGACTTTCTTCCAACGATTTAAAAAAATCTATAACCATTTTCTCATTTTTATGCTGCTGGGGTATTCCAGAAAGTTTTGTTATTTCTTGTTTCCTTTAGATCAATTCTAGCATACTTGACCGGCATTTCCATCATCTCCCTTGACGTTTTGGCCATAAAAGCACCCCATTCTTTTAGTAAATCTGGATTTGGGTTCTCAGAGGTGGGAACAATAGAAACTCTTAAACCTCTTTGAACACGACCCACCCACCTCGATGTAGTTGGTTTGCAATGTAAATTCCCACCATGTATTCAGTTCTCTCTTTTAATTTCTCAAAAGATGCCAAGTTTTGTTTCAATGATGACTCTGATGGAGTGTGTATATTTTATCAATGGTATGTGTAGCTGCAGATACACATGCTGTGCGTACGTCTGCCATCTAGTGTTGGATTCGGAGTTTACAAGTTGTTTTTGTTCGAAGAAGTGTTTTCGAGTCACAGGATCGAGTGAATCCTCCTCTACGGCTCCATTGCGCATGGGCATCGACTCCATGTTAGATTGTTTTCTTTCCGCCATCGGGCTCGGACGTGTTTCCTTTCGCTCCTATAGTTCCATTTGGAAAAGCTTGAAAACTCTATTTCTCGTTGGTATTGTTTTGATCGTGTTACACCTTCTATCGACACTTCAGTACTGTTGGATCAAACATCTTTACTCGCCATTCGGGGTGCCCGCGCCCAACTCTGGCCTCGTCGGACCGAGCGCAGGGTAGCCTCATGGACCGGACTCCATTCCGATTCTGTCCTCGGTGCCACGCTAAATTCCCTTATACGGACCAACATCTTGTCTGTAATCTCTGCCTTTCCCCAGACCATCGGGAAGAAAATTGCAAGGCCTGCAGATTCTTCCGATCCAAGTAGACACTTCAAGACAGAAGAGCACGGAGACTCGAGATGGCATCCAAAAGCACCGAACATCTCGACAAGGAAGAGTTCATGCAGACCGCTGTTTCGTTCGAGGATCTAACTCCGAGCAGGAATCCGAGGAGGACAGACCGGTCATGGCAGGACAGCACGTGAGTACGCCTGCCCCTGTCCCAGCCAACCCGAAACATAAGGCCTTGGGGACGCCATGGCCTGAAGGCCATGGCTTGACCCCAAAAAAGACCTTTGGTGACCAACCCTCAAGTACGGCAGCGAAAAAGGCCTCTCCTCCGAAGCCATCCAACTCAAGCCGAAGCTCCGTCACCGAACCGAGCAAACACCGCTCTTTCGAGTCAAAATCAAAAAAAATATTTTTAGAGCAGAGGCCATCCTCAATCCCAACTTTTTGGATACCGAAAAAGCCAGCTTCGGAGTCGAAAAAGCCGATTTATACTGAAGAGCATGGACTTTCACAAGCACTTAAATGCAACATATCAGTCGCTTCCTATGCTCCCCGGCTTGCTAAAACCTGCTGACCAGATATTTAAGGAGCCAGTAAAAGCAAGGATAATTACTCCTAGGGTGGAGGAAAAAATATAAGCCACCTCCTTCCGATCCTGTCTATATTAACCAACAGTTACCTCCAGACTCAGTAGTTATAAGCGCTGCCAGGAAGAGAGCAAGTTCGCAATCGTCAGGTGAAGCACCCCCACCAGACAAAGAGAGTAGGAAGTTTGATGCTGCGGGGAAAAGGGTGGCTTCTCAGGCAGCCAGCCAGTGGAGAATAGCCAAGTCTCAGGCATTGTTGGCTAGATATGACAGGACCCACTGGGTCGAGATGAAAGACATAATCCAACATCTCCCCAAGGAACAGCAAAAAAGGGCACAACAGGTAGTAGAGGAAGGGCAAGCATTACTAATAATCAGATCAGGTCAGCCCTAGAGTCTGCAGATACAGCAGCCAGAACCATCAACACTGCTGTGACCATAAGGAGACATGCATGGCTTAGGTCTTTGGGATTCAAGCCTGAAATCCAACAGGCAGTGCTCAATATGCTGTTCAACCAAAAACAACTTTTCGGCCCAGAGGTTGACACTGCAATTGAAAAGATGAAAAAGGATTCAGACACTTCAAAAGCCATGGGTGTACTGTGTACCACACAATACAGGGGATTCTTTCGTAAACCCCAATTTAGAGGTGGATTTAGAGCCCAAACTGCTGAGGCATCCACCTCACAGCCAAAGTCGGCCTACCAACCTCAATACCAACAAGGTGGTTTCAAAAGCACTTATAGAGGCCAGTACCCCAGAGGCAGGGGAAAATAGGAACCTTAAGGCCAATATTAGATCTCAGAATCCTCAATCTTTACATCCTGTCAGAATACTTTCCCATGGTGACACTACAGGATGTTATCCCACTACTTCAGCAACACGATTACATGGCAACATTAGACCTCAAAGATGCGTATTTTTACATACCCATCCATCCAGCGCACAGAAAATATCTCAGGTTTGTCATTCAAGGAAAGCATTATCAGTTCAAAGTATTACGCTTCGGAATATAAACAGCTCCCAGGGTATTCACAAAATGCCTGGCAGTAGTCGCAGCCTACCTAAGAAGACAACACATTCATGTCTTTCCATATCTAGACTATTGGCTAATAAAATCAAACAATCATACACAGTATCAAAACCATGCGCATTATGTAATACAAACCCTGCACACCCTAGGGTTCTCCATAAACTACCAAAAGTATCAACTACAACCTGTGCAAATTCAACAGTATTTAGAGGCAATACTAAATACGCAAAAAGCGCTTGCAAGCCCAAATCTGCAAAGAATACAAGCATTTCACAATACAGGGAGTGCAGAATTATTAGGCAAATGAGTGTTTTGACCACATCATCCTCTTTATGCATGTTGTCTTACTCCAAGCTGTATAGGCTCGAAAGCCTACTACCAATTAAGCATATTAGGTGATGTGCATCTCTGTAATGAGAAGGGGTGTGGTCTAATGACATCAACACCCTATATCAGGTGTGCATAATTATTAGGCAACTTCCTTTCCTTTGGCAAAATGGGTCAAAAGAAGGACTTGACAGGCTCAGAAAAGTCAAAAATAGTGAGATATCTTGCAGAGGGATGCAGCACTCTTAAAATTGCAAAGCTTCTGAAGCGTGATCATCGAACAATCAAGCGTTTCATTCAAAATAGTCAACAGGGTCGCAAGAAGCGTGTGGCAAAACCAAGGCGCAAAATAACTGCCCATGAACTGAGAAAAGTCAAGCGTGCAGCTGCCACAATGCCACTTGCCACCAGTTTGGCCATATTTCAGAGCTGCAACATCACTGGAGTGCCCAAAAGCACAAGGTGTGCAATACTCAGAGACATGGCCAAGGTAAGAAAGGCTGAAAGACGACCACCACTGAACAAGACACACAAGCTGAAACGTCAAGACTGGGCCAATAAATATCTCAAGACTGATTTTTCTAAGGTTTTATGGACTGATGAAATGAGAGTGAGTCTTGATGGGCCAGATGGATGGGCCCGTGGCTGGATTGGTAAAGGGCAGAGAGCTCCAGTCCGACTCAGACGCCAGCAAGGTGGAGGTGGAGTACTGGTTTGGGCTGGTATCATCAAAGATGAGCTTGTGGGGCCTTTTCAGGTTGAGGATGGAGTCAAGCTCAACTCCCAGTCCTACTGCCAGTTCCTGGAAGACACCTTCTTCAAGCAGTGGTACAGGAAGAAGTCTGCATCCTTCAAGAAAAACATGATTTTCATGCAGGACAATGCTCCATCACACGCGTCCAAGTACTCCACAGCGTGGCTGGCAAGAAAGGGTATAAAAGAAGGAAATCTAATGACATGGCCTCCTTGTTCACCTGATCTGAACCCCATTGAGAACCTGTGGTCCATCATCAAATGTGAGATTTACAAGGAGGGAAAACAGTACACCTCTCTGAACAGTGTCTGGGAGGCTGTGGTTGCTGCTGCACGCAATGTTGATGGTGAACAGATCAAAACACTGACAGAATCCATGGATGGCAGGCTTTTGAGTGTCCTTGCAAAGAAAGGTGGCTATATTGGTCACTGATTTGTTTTTGTTTTGTTTTTGAATGTTAGAAATGCATATTTGTGAATGTTGAGATGTTATATTGGTTTCACTGGTAATAATAAATAATTGAAATGGGTATATATATTTTTTTTGTTAAGTTGCCTAATAATTATGCACAGTAATAGTCACCTGCACACACAGATATCCCCCTAACATAGCTAAAACTAAAAACAAACTAAAAACTACTTCCAAAAATATTCAGCTTTGATATTAATGAGTTTTTTGGGTTCATTGAGAACATGGTTGTTGTTCAATAATAAAATGAATCCTCAAAAATACAACTTGCCTAATAATTCTGCACTCCCTGTATATTGGCACAAATACAGACAGGGCAACAGTACACTGTCAAATTTGTGATGAAAGTATAGGCATGATGGCATCCTGTATTGCAATTGTTCCACATGCAAGACTAAACATGCGGCCCTTGCAACAGTGCCTTGCACAACAATGGCCACAAGCACAGGGTCAGCTTCAAGATCTAGTGTTCATAGACCGCCAAACATACATGTCCCTTCAGTGGTGGAATTCCACAAACCTAAACAAAGGGTGGCCATTTCAAGACCCTGTGCATCAGACCACCTAAACAATCTCAACATTCAAGGACAATGGGATGCCCAACACAAACAGCTACATATAAATCACTCCGAGATGTTAGCTGTCTGCCTAGTACTCAAAGCTTTTCAGCCTCTCCTTATTCACAAAAATGTCTTGATCAAAACAGACAACATGACAACCATGTATTATCTAATCAAACAAGGAGGGACACATTTGTCCCAACTCTCCCTCCTACCTCAAAAAAATTGGAAATGGGCAATACACAACAAAAGTCACCTGGTAGCACAGTATATTCCAGGGATACACAACCAGTTAGCAGATGTTCTCAGCAGAAATCATCAACAAACACATGAGTGGGAGATTCACCCTCAAGTACTTCAAAAATACTTTCATCAATGGGGAGCACCAGACATAGATCTGTTTGCCACCAGCAAGAACTCAAAATGCCAAAACTTCGCATCGAGATAGCCACATCCCCTATCCAAGGGGAATGCTCTATGGATCAATTGGTCAGGGATATTTGCTTACCCTTTTCCCCCTCTCCCACTCATTCCATTTCTAGTCAACAAACTGCGTCAAAACACGCTCAATCTGATACTCATAGCACCAACTTGCGCATGTCAGCCGTGGTACACAACACTATTAGACCTGTCGATAGTACCACACTACAAACTCCCAAACAGACCAGATCTGTTGACACAAAACAAAGGGCAGATCAGGCATCCAAATCCCAACACACTCAATCTAGCGATTTGGCTCCTGAGGTCATAGAATTTGGGTAGCTACAACTACCAACTGAATTATGGAAGTAATTAAGCAAGCAAGAAAACCCACTACCAGGCAGTGCTATGCCAACAAATGGAAAAGATTTGTATATTACTGTCAATCTAAACAAATTGCCCCTCTTTCAGCATCAATACAAGATATTGTATGTTATTTACTTCATTTGCAAAAATCAAATTTAGCTTTTTCTTCCATAAAAATACATCTCACTGCAATTTCCGCATATTTGCGAAATATACAGCACAGCTCTTTATTTAGATTCCTGTTATCATAGCCTTCATGGAAGGTTTAAAATGCATCATCCCACCTAGAACACCTCCAGTGCCTTTGTGGAATCTAAACATAGTGCTTACGCGACTTATGGGCCCACCATTTGAACCTGTGCACTCTTGTCAAATGCAATTCTTAACATGGAAAGTTGCCTTCCTAGTCGCAATTACATCATTGCGAAGAGTTAGTGAAATTCAAGCTTTCACAATAGAAGAACCGTTCATACAAGTACATAAACATAAAATCGTACTACAAACTAACCCTAAATTTCTTCCTAAAGTAGTATCACCCTTTCATACCAAACAGTGGAACTACCAGTCTTCTTCCCTCAGCCAGATTCTGTGGCAGAGAGAGCCCTGCATACATTAGATATTAAAAGAGTAATGTACTACAAAGATAGAACAAAACCATTCAGGAAAACTAAACAGCTATTCGTAGCTTTTCAAAAACTTCATACTGGTAACCCCATTTCAAAACAAGGTTTAGCAAGATGGATTGTAAAATGCATCCAAACATGTTACCTTAAAGCTAAAAGACAACTCTTAGTTGCACCTAAAGCACATTCCACAAGGAAAAAGGGGCTACAATGGCCTTATTAGGAAATATACCAATGGCTGAAATATGTAAAGCAGCTACTTGGTCAACACCACATACATTTACTAAACATTATTGTGTAGATGTTTTAGCAGCACAGCAAGCCACAGCAGGTCAAGCTGTATTAAGAACATTATTTCAAACAACTTCAACTCCTACAGGCTAACCACGGTTTTCATGGGAGGAATAACTGCTTTCCATTCTATGCACAGCATGTGTATCTGCAGCTACACATGCAATTGAACGGAAAATGTCTCTTACCCAGTGTACATCTGTTCGTGGCATGTCCCGCTGCAGATTCACATGCACCCTTCCACCTCCCCGGAAGCCTGTAACCGTTTACGTTAAACAAACACTTGTACATATATATGTTTTTTATACATATATATATTACATTTGCATGGACATCTCTTTTCTTCATACTCAATCACTCCTACCTTACCCTCTGCGGGAAAACAGTCTAACATGGAGTCGATGCCCATGCACAATGGAGCCAAAGAGGAGTCACCACTCGATCCCGTGGCTTGAAAACACTTCTTTGAACAAAAACAACTTGTAACACTCCGAGCCCAACACTAGATGGCAGACGTATGCACAGCATGTGAATCTGCAGCGGAACATGCCACGAACAGATGTATACTGGGTAAGTCACATTTTCCGTATATATATATATATATATATATATATATATATATATGTGTGAGAGGAGCCAAGTACAGGAGGTGGAGACCATGGTCCCCATGCCTCAACCACGACATGGATTCTGAGAGAAACTGATACTTGGACCCACTTGCGTCCTGGACTGAGCAAGGAGGAGGTACCTTCGGGGGACTGACCAAAAAAAATACACTGAGGAGCCTGCTAGTGACCGCCTCACACTGCACAACAGCAGGCCTGCATTTAACCATGACTGAGATCTGGCATGCTTATAGGTACTCCAAGGGAGCAAGAGCCATTCAAAGACTTTGGAAACCCTTTAACATGGTGACCCTCACTGATCCAATCACAGGACCATTCTCTGTGATATCACAGCCACAGGCTACAGCCATGAGTGAACAGCTGTTATTCTACAATGAAACTATAACCTTTTACTACAACGTCAATTGGAACTACTTAACGACCGAATGGAATACAGTAGGAAAACCTGTGATGGGACTGGGAAATACTGACTGTATCTTAACCATGTTAGTGAACTTTCTTGTCATGGTAGTGATTTACTTCAACCACCCTTACTGTTTCCATTTCCCATTTTATTACCTTATGTCTAATTTCGCAGTCACAGACTTCTAATGTGGTCTGGCCGATTTTTTTTCCTGTTCTTAACCTTGGTGTATCTTGCCTTCTCTTGGTAGAAGTGCAAACTGCTTCTCGACGTAGTTAAACCTCAGAGCACTTTGCAGACAACAAAGCAACAAAGTATATTGTAAACCCTTCTTCCCTTTTTATTGGGGTGAATTGGTGCAAGATTACTTTTTTAAAGGATCAATGTAGCCTGGCACCTGCCTCTTTTGTCCTCAGCAAGTGTGTACCTTTTTTGTTTTTTTTCCATTTGTGGCTTAACCCCCTCAGGTGCCAGGCCTTTTTTGATTATTTGGTTTAGTTCACGCTTGGCCACTCATAACGTTTTGTCCCCATAAGCCAGCTGCCCACGCCAAATTTGCGTCCTTTTTTTTTCAACATCCTAGGGATTCTAGCGGTACCTAGAGTTTGTGGGTTCCCCTGGAGGAGACCAAGAAATTGGCAAAAATACAGCGAACATTTCGTTTTTTTTTTTTTTAAATGGGAAAAAGGGCTGCAGAAGAAGGCTTGTGTTTTTTTTCCCTGAAAATGGCATCAACAAAGGGTTTGCGGTGCTAAAATAATCATCTTCCCAGCTTTCAGGAAAAGGCAGACTTGAATCAGAAAACCACATTTTTCAACACAATTTTGGCATTTTACTGGGACATACCCAATTTGTACTATTTTTGTGCTTTTAGCCTCCTCCCACTTAGTGACAGAAATGGGTGAGAAACCAATGTTGGATCCCAGAAAGCTAAACATTTCTGAAACGTAGACAAAATCCCGAATTCACTAAGGGGTCATTTCTGTAGATCCTACAAGGTTTTCTTATAGGAAATAACAGCTGAAATAAAAAAGAAAAAAAAGAAATTGAGGTGAAAAAACATCAGTTTTTCTCCATAATTTACTCTGTAACTTATTCCTGCAATGTCAGATTTTCAAAAGCAAT
Organism: Pleurodeles waltl; assembly: GCF_031143425.1. Lineage (NCBI taxonomy): Eukaryota > Metazoa > Chordata > Amphibia > Caudata > Salamandridae > Pleurodeles > Pleurodeles waltl. The sequence goes on along the minus strand of NC_090439.1, from coordinate 63,331,832 downwards.
ATACCTTTACATCTGCTGGACTGTAATGGTTGGAGAGATACATAGAGCTCTTAGGTTAATCAAGAACCCTAGGTACCTAGAGCCAATAAATGAGCTGCACCTTCCAATGGGTTTTCATTCTTTACCGGGTATACAGAAATTCATTTGCTGAAATATAAAGATTGAGAAATAGGTATCAATGAAACCATTGTATTTCCAAAATGAGCACAAGATACGGTGTTGAGAAGCAGTGGTTATTTGCACATCTCTTTAATTCCGGGGTCCCATATTACAGTGCATTTCTCAAATAGACGCCTTTTTTTACACACTGTCTTGTCTTACATTTGGAAGGAAAAAATGTAGAGAAAACCAACGGGCAATAACACTTGTTATTCTATTCTGCGTTTCCTCCAAGTCTCCCGATAAAAATGGTACCTCACTTATGTGGGTAGGCCAAGTGCCTGCGACAGGAAACTCAACATGGACACATCACATTTTTACATTGAAATCTGACGTGTTTTTTGGAAAGTGCCTAGCTATGGATTTTGGCCTCCAGCTCATCCGGCATCTAGGGAAACCTACCAAACCTGTGCATTTTTTTTTTAACACTAGACACCTAGAGGAATCTAGGATGGGGTTATTTGTGGGGCTCTGACCAGGTTCTGTTACCCAGAATCCTTTGCAAACCTCAAAATGTGGCCAAAAAAACTATTTTTCCTCGCATTTCGGTTACAGGATGTTCTGGAATCTGAGAAGAGCCACAAATTTCCTTCCACCCCGCGTTCCCCCACGTCTCCCGATAAAAATGGTACCTCACTTGTGTGGGTAGGCCTAGTGCCTGTGACAGGAAATGCCCCAAAACACAAGGTGGATACATTACATTTTCCCAAAGAAAACAGCTGTTTTTTGCAAAGTGTCTAGCTGTGGATTTTGGCCTCTAGCTCAGCTGGCACCTAAGGAAACCTACCGAACCTGTGCATTTTTTTTAAAACTAGACACCTAGGGGAATCCAAGATGGTGTGACTTGTGGGACTCTCACCACGTTCTGTTACCCAGAATCCTTTGCAAACCTCAATCTGGCAGAAAAACACTTTTTTCTTTCATTTCGGTGACAGAAAGTACTGGAATCTGAGTCTGGAATCTGAGAGGAGCCACAAATTTCCTTCCACCCAGCGTTCCCCTAATTCTCCCGATAAAAATGGTACCTCACTTGTGTGGGTAAACCTAGCCAGTGCCCCAAAACACAATGTGGACACATCACATTTTCCGAAAGAAAACAGAGCTGTTTTTTGCAAAGTGCTGAGCTGTGGCCTTTGACCTCTAGCTCAGCTGGTACCTTGGGAAACCTGCTAAACCTGTGCATTTTTAAAAACTAGACACCTAGGGGAATCCAAGATTGGGTGACTTGTGGGGCTCTCACCAGGATTTATTTCCCAGAATCCTTTGCAAACCTAAAAATTTGGCCCAAAAAAAAACACTTTTACCTCACATTTCGGTGATAGAAAGTTCTGGAATCTAAGAGGAGCCACACATTTCCTTCCACCCAGCATTCTCACAAATCTCTGGATAAAAATTGTACCACACTTGTGTTGGTAGGCTTAGTGCCCGCGAAAGGAAATGCCCCAAAACACTATGTGGACACATCAAAATTATCAAATGCAAAACTACCTATTTTTACGGCGGGAAGGGCACCTGGGTTTTTGATCCTGGGCTCAGCAGCTGTATAGAGAAACCTACCAAACCCAAACATTTCCAGTAAAAATGATACCTCACTTGTGTAGGTGGGCCCAAAACATGTCAAAATTGAGGGGGAACCAAAGTGGGTCCAGAAGGGCAGTTTGAAAAGAAACATTTTTAGGCTGACAAGTGGGGCAGAATTTTTATCGGCATAGATGAGACAATGCTGGGTGGTAGGAATTTTGTGGATTTCTGCAGATTCCGGAAGGTTCCATCGCAAAAATGTGGGAAGTCTGACGAGGAGCGTAGCTGATGATGAAGCATGACACCCAGTTTGGTGTGTGAGGACTCTTGCTCCTAAAATTAGGACTTCCCTGTGTCTACTCTCTCCGTCACGTTTCTCTGGATCAGTGTATCATTACCTTTGTCGTATAGTACTTGTGGATTTTTCTACATGGCAGCGCCCCAATGTCCAAAAAGTGCAGCCCTCACCACTCCAAGTGGAGCGATTTGAAGTTAGACAAGCTCTCATGGCCCAAATGTAAAACCAAAACCCAAAATAGTCCTCTTGCTTGCAGTGGGATAAGATGTTTTAGTGTGTGGGGGGAGCTGAAAGCCAGTTACCTCGTTCAGTTGGGGTGGGGGCATAACCATGCCCATACTGGTTGGTAGCCACCACAGCACTTTTTAATTTTTTTTTATTTATTCCCTGGCATCTAGTAGGCTTTCTGCCCCCCCGGGAGTGGATCGCGGGTAATTGCCCCATTTGCCCCTACAGTGGGCGGAACAACTTTGGCCCCATTTATTTGGGGTGGGGGTATGGTCATACCCCCACCCTCTTTTAAAAAAAATATATATATTCCCTGGTCTCTGGTGGGCTTTCTGCCCCCCTTGGGGACAGATGAGCCTTCCAAAAATAGGCCGGTATGCCCCCAAGGTGGGGGGGGGGGGCAGATATTGCCAACAGTAATGTGCCCCCATGGGTAGCAACTCTTGCCCAAGGGGCTGCCCCTTCAAACAAAACACACACATACACACACTCCAATCCCTGTTGCTGAAGTGGTTTCTGCCCCCCGAGGGCAGATTGTCCTAATAGAAATAGGCCGATCAGCCCCCAAGGGGGCCAGAAATGGCCTAAAATAAATTTGCCCCCCCCAGGGGAGCGACCCTCGCCTAAGGGGTCGCTCCCCACATCTAAAAAAATAAAATGAAATAATAAATACATTTTAAAAAAATGATGCCTAGATGCAATCGGGCAGCAGCAATGCAGACAGAGACATCAAAGAAAAGGAAAGACCTTTCCTTTCCTTTGGTGCCTCTCTCGCACCCTCCACGTGATCAGAGGAGAAATGCATTTCTCCTCTGATCCGGTCGGCGCACGATTGCGCGCTGATGTCATCAGACGCCATGGGGTGGGGTGGAAGTAAAAGCGATTCCCCTTCCATCCCTGCCCAGGGGAGGGGGAGGAGGTGTCATGCCTTCTGGAGAGCCCCAGCGCTCCCCCGAGGGCCCATAGCAGGACGAGCTGGTCTCATCTTCGGCACATGGTGACCGTGGCCGAGGGCGAGACCAGCTCATCCAGGGCACCCGAGGAGTTAAGCAGTCTGTGCTGCAGTTCCTTTTATATAGTACCACCACCAGATCTGCATACTTTCTGTGTCCCGGATGGGAAACATTAACTAATTTGCTCTATGTTCATAATTGTCACTAATCATAGATGTAGCTATTCTTAAAACTGCAAGTGGTAAATTATCTGGGTTTTTTGCCTTAAAACAGATATTGTATCAACATGCCACAATACAATAAAACCTTAAAGCAAGAAGCAGAGTAGAATGATTTTCAAATATTACTATGTATACAGAAGGGTTAAAACATTATAAAAATTGCATACCATATGCAGAATGTTAATTTATCTCCTACTAGTGAAACCCAAAACATATTTTACATATTCGACGTTGTAAGTGTACGGAACTGAATGTCAAGGTGAAAAAATGGGTGGGGCAACTCTCAATGTGGAAAGCTTGGTTTCTGGAGCTTGCCCTGTTTCTGGGATGCATGGCATCATAATGTGGCATCTTTCTAAGTTTAAACTAGAACGTGACTTTTGCCATGATTCTGGTGATTTGCATGATGGCCTCATTAGGCATTTGCCATTTTAGTAGTGACCTCATAAAACTCACTCACTCTCTCCCGTCATGGTCTCCCTTGCTCCTTGCAAGTTTAGTGGATAGCCATTTGGTACATGCCTGTACCGTGTGTGTGACCACTGGAATGGCAGCTCTAAAGAACCATCTGGTGTGCCTGCATAACATTACGAATTGAGTAAGTTGATTACATTTTTAAGAAGTCAAACCAGGAAGTAAGTATGGTGGATCAGATGGTGATATGGCACAAGCACCTCTTGTGTCACAGAGGAAGATAAGACCAGGAGCGCCTCATGGTAAAAACAAGGGGCGGGGCACACACAGGTGTGGGGTAATTAGTAATAAAAAAAAACTTGTCTGAATCGTTGCTGTTGCCGCCGTTACTGCGCTGCTCATCTCTTCTCCAGAAAGACTGCAGACACAGGTTCCCAGCCTGCCCTGTGGCCAGTCCTGACGTGCTCATAGCAGTGTCAAGATTGGCTGTGAGCACCAAGCCAGAGTGCTCCCAGGCAGACTAGGAGCCTGTGCAGGCTCTCTCCAGGCCAGCAACTGGAGCCTTGCCTGCGTAAGACACCATATCTGACTACATCAACTTTCCTATGTGGTGGTCTCACTCATTGGCCAAACACAATGGAAGCTCATAGCACTGCGAGCGTGACTTGGGTATTTTGCTGTAATTCTCTATTTTCTTTTTCGTTTAGCCTTTAATCGTCTAGTATTTTAACCTCTGTGCGACCTTCTCATCAGCCTCAAGCTGCTTGTGCAGTGTCTTTAAACTGAAAATCTTTTTTTGTGTTTAAATTGGCATGACTGATACTTTAATTAATATGTCAGTAATACAATGTGCATAGAAATTTGGCTTAGCTGATCAAAGTTCAGATTTCCTGTTTAAGCTTGCAGGATATGTTTTCTCCTCTTACATCTAGAAAAAAGGTTGCTTATCAGCACATGTTAATACAACGGACTGTATGCCTTTAATAGTAAGTGACAACTTTCTTGAATTAAATTGGCATATTTAAATAGTTGGTAAGTATAAAAACATCACAGCCTTTTTTTTCCCTTAAAAACATTTTATACCTTTTATCCGCATCCATATCAAAATGGTGAAGATTGTAAGTAGCAATCCTTAAGATGTGAGAATTGTACACTATATTGGCGTTTGAAGTAGTTTTCAAGATACCCTATGCTAAGCACAATGCTACCCACACAAGACGAGTATGCATGCTGCAACTACGGGATTCTGAGATACCGGTAGGTCACTCCTCCCAATGCTAGTTGAAGAAATATCTGTAGGCATTTCAGCAGTCCCAGTAATTGACATGGTAATCAACAACACGTGGGCTGCATACTCCTTCTAACAGTGCTGTTTCTGGCCTACACGTTTTAATGTATGAATCTCCGGTTCCTGTTCAAACTTCAGCATAAAAAATCACTTAGATGAGGAGATCCATTTTGCAATGAGAGCTGGAGAATAAGAGTTTGAGTGCCATTTGATAAACTGTCCATTGTTTTGGGAAACTCAATAACTTTGGCTACATGGGCACATACTCACCACACTGTGGGGCGCACCATAGCTATTTATGTCAAACGTACTGTGTTTTGTGTGAAAGCCTATTAACTTTTTTATTAGTTTTGTAACACTTGTAAGATATTTTACTTATATTTTGAAAATCAATACAATTATCTATTAAAAAAAACATCTTTTGCCTCTGATGAATGGAAAGCTCTCCCCTTCCTCCTTTCCATCTCAGCTTTCAAAGGGCTGACTCCTAAGGTACGCACAAGTGGACCTTCTTATATTGAACTCTTGAAGGATGTCCGAAAAGAGTCCTCTCACTCACCAAGCTAGAGGACAAGTCTGAATGAGTAATCAACAAGCCAGTTGAGTTTGTAGAAAGAAATGAGTACATTGTGTAAAGCATCACCACCACAACTGATTAAAAGTAAAAAAATGCTCCTACAGGAATGGAGCATAGTGAAAGGCTTCATGCTATACACCACACCAACAGTTCATGCAGACCACACGTATGCATCAAAAAAAGGTAAATACTGCTTGTTAGACCATTTACAAGCATTCCTCAAGGAATAAATAAAGAAGCTAGCTCCTGGAATTTACAGGATTCAGATAGAGTTAAAAATATGTATGGGGTTGGGGAAAATACTCAGGTCACTAATTCTGTGCAGGAAGCCGAGCAACTCCTAATAAAACTGAGCAAACCTCATATACCCAGTTTAACATTCTGTGGAGAAATTCACTGCCTTTCTACGACTTTGTTTTCAACCATTGATCTTCAGCTTAGTAATTAAGGCCATCATTACAAATGTGGCAGTCCGAGGACCGCCGCAGTCATGGTGACTTTTGGACCAGTGCACTCCAGGCGGTCCGACCACCAAATTATAACCTTGGCAGGTGGACCCGCCTTAAGACCACCCTCCCTGCTAAGAACGTGGTTCCCGATGTGGTGACTGCAGCCTGAATTGTATTCAGCCAGGGTGGCCCTGAACTCTGCACTGCCTGGCTGATTAGAACTCAGCTTTCCACCAGCCTTTCCATGCCGGGGAACACCCCAATATATGAGTGCTGGTGGAAAGCCAGTGCCAGGGGCCACAGGGGGGCCCCTGACCAGCACCGTCAAAATGTGCACTATCTGCTTTGGAGACGGTGCACATTCCGAGGATGCGGGTGGCTACAATAATGGCCTCCCAAGACCAATACTGTAGTACTGTTCCCGCCAGGCAACTCGGCCGGAACAGCGTACTACAAAGTTCTTGACAGTCAGCCTGGCGGGAACATTGTAATATGCTCGGGGGAGGACACCGCCATGCTGGTGGTGTCCTCCCCACAAGTTTGGCGGTCCAGCAGTTTGGCGGTCCAGCAGCTGGGGTCTGCCCCTTCGACTCGCATCACCTTCAAAGGTTGAGGATGTCCATATAATGGAAAGGACTCCCTTTTGGTTCTGCCCTTCTTGCCATGCCAAATATCACAGGACAGACTTGCACAAAGTTTGTAACCTGTGCCTCTCTCTAGATCACTGAGGAATCTAGTGTGGCATGTCTTGCGTTGTCTAATAAGACCCATCAGAACTGTTGGGAGTGTTGCATTGCCTCCGTTTTCAATGGCGCAGCACAGACAAGAGGATGACACTCCGGACATCTTTGGCAAAGGCAAGGAGGAAGCTATGCAGCAACTGGGCATCAAAGAGGCATTCTTGTTAGAGGACGCTCCCTCAGAGTCAAACGCTGATTCCAAAGAGTCCCCACGAGCCCAATGCCCGTTGCAGCGGACTGCAGAGAGTACCACTACCACCCGTCCTTGTGAGGCACCAGCATCAAGCTATCATGCTTCTTCAGATGGCTCCGAGCTGCCACTGGCTCATGGCCATAGTCTGTACCGAATTACCGAGCCGGATACAATGCCCTCAGCACTAAAGTCCCCCTTGAAGGCTTGCCCCTTGATGTTGACCGCCGGTTTGGCACTAGATCTGAAGATGCCAGAACCTACCTCTGGGCATTCTGGACACCAACCCTCTTCGTCCATTACTTACACCCACTTGAGCCTTTGAAGTGGTGGGGACCTCAAAGAGAGGCCTTTGAAGTGCACATGGTCCCTGTCCTTCATTCCTCGGCTCCGGACACTCAACAGGGGGTCATGCAGCTCTTTGTGTGGGGACAGGCACAGCCCTATTCAGGTGTGTCAGCTTCTCCCTCCCATCTAGCCCAGGAAGGCCCATCACCCCAGATTCCTTTGTGTGACTGTCTAGAGGGACTGCACAAAACACGGATATCACCCACCCCAGACATGTATTCAGAGACAGGCTGAGACATAGAATGGTTACAGTAAGAAAATGCCAACTTTATAAAAGTGTCATTTTCAGACTTACAATTTAAAATCGGACTCCGCATAAAGACACCAAACTCCAAATTTCTATCTTGTTGCAATTGAAAGTTACACTTAAAGGCTGCTTCAAGGTATCCCCAATGTTAACATGTGAGAGAGATAGGTCTTGCATTAGTGAAAAACAAATTTGTTAAACTTCAAAGTACATGTCCAACTTTTTAATTACACTGCACCCTGACCTTGAGGCTAAATAGGGCCTACCTTAGGGGTGTCATATGTTTAATAAAAAGGAATGTTTGGGCCTGGTACGTAGGTGCACTTGCCAGGATGAAATGGTAGTTTACAACTTCGAACACAGGCTCTGCAGTTTCAGGCCTGAGACATGTTTAAAGGGCTACATCAGTGAGTGGCACAATCAGTGCTGAAGGCCCACTAGTAGCATTTAATTTGCAGGCTCTGGGCACATATAGTGCACTTTACAAGGGATTTAGAAGTAAATTAAATATGCCAATTGTGGATAAGCCAATATCACCATGTTTTAGAGTACAGAGCACCTGCACTTTAGCACTCGTTAGCAGTGGTAAAGTGCATAGAATTCTGAAGCCAGCAAAAATGAAGTCAGAAAAACAGAAGGTCAGAAGGCAAAAAAGTCAGTGGAACAACACCAAGGATGCCAGGTCTAACAGGAATACCCTATTGATTTTGATCCTTTAATTGTGGGTTCCTCTGATAGGATTAAAAATCTTGCATGTGGTCTCTGGGCTTTATCTAACACCCTACTATCCCCCAAGTAGATGTTGCCTACATGTTTCGGCTAAACAACGTGGGCCACTAAGGTTGGATGGCCTTCATCAGTACATTGAGATCTCCATTTCTAAGTCACTGTAAAGGTTAGTGTCAGTCTTGTCAGTGAACAGCAAGGAGTTGAATATTGTACCATGCAAGCACCTTACTTATTGTATGGGTGTTTTGATGAAAGGAGTGTTTCTCTGCAAATCAGAAAACCCTCCTTTTTAATTTTTAAAAACATATTTTTATTGAATTTTTTTAAGACATACAATATTGGTGTTCAGACTCACACCGATCAACCCAATGATCCGAAGGGAGAAATGCATTTGTATTAGGTTTACAGAAGCACAGTACATATTCAGATCAGTTTCTGTGAACACAAAATCTTTACATTACGTTGTAGGATGACGCACAGAACATTCCAAATATTATTTGGGTAGAGTAGAAGGGGGGTTGTCTTCTCCATTTGTCAAGTCTATACAATAGTAGCTCATCCAGGGACCCCTTATTTTACATTACGTTTTCGGGCATCCTCTAAGTTTATAGACAGTCTTTTCTGCTTCCATGTAAAGGTCCATCCCCCTTTTCCATTCCTGCAGCATTGGCACTTCCGGGGCCCCCAAAACTTGGCTCTGTCTCTTTTGACCACTATCAACCTGGGTTGCTAAACAAAAGCTTGGCTCTGGGTATGTCTGTCTGTCAGTATGCCCAATAAGACTTATTGGGGGGCTGCTGGGAATTTACTCAGTTCACCTAGTATATCAATCCAGTAGTCTCAAATTTTAGCGCAGTCCCATAAGGTATGGAAGAAAGTTCCCCGTTCCGAGCTGCATCTGGAAGATTCTACCGTGCGTATGCAGTGCAGCCAAGCCCTATCATAGAATTCCCTGTGTAGAATTTTGAATTGATTCATTCTCAGTCATGTCTTGAGCACTGCCTCTCTATGGTGCATCAAGACTGCCGTTCCGTCTGTCTCGTTCAGCTCCTCTAGTTAAATTTTTGTCTAGCTCTTATTTTTGTCTGGTGCGTTGTTTCTGATTTGTTTTTTAGATCCTTGAAACCGCTTTGCTTCTATTTATCACTGGAGTAGTCTCCCCTCCAGTGATCATATTCAGGGATAGCGTAATATGTAATATCTCCCCCTCCATGCATGTTTAAGTTGTAGGTATTTGAAGTATTGCAACTTGTTTAAGAGATATTCTTTCTTCAGGGCTTCAAACTAAATCTGGGACCCCTCTGCTACAAGATTGCCCAGTATGGAGGTTCTAATCATATTCCAGGCTGTGAATCCCCTGAGTTTTACTATTTCTTTCAGATATGCCCCCATCCATAGGGGTGTCTATCAGGTAATGTTCTTCTACCATCCTGTATATCTCTCTGCTCCCATCCTGCTGTCTATTGTTGCCTGTGTTGCTGGTAGTAGTTATCTAAGCCCTTTCCCTCAACACATGTAGTGTAAATGGGGTTATTCTGAAACTGCAGTCATTCAAGCGCATAGGCTGGGTGGTCCCCTGGTAGGTGACACCAGTCATTTATCACTATGAAGTGTGCTACCCAATAGTAAGCCCTTGTATCTGGTAAGGCTATGCCCCCTTAATGTTGATTTCACTGCAGTGTCTTTAGTACCACTCTCGGGTGGCCCCTACTCCATATTAGGCGGTGAACCTCTTGATTTTAAGAAAGGCCTCCTCTGGGACCATGTGATAGGTGTTTTGCAGGATGTAAAGGAGTTTTGGCAGGGTTCTCATTGCAGCTTTTCCTAATGGTGTGAGGGGTAGGGTCTTCCATCTTTCCACATCTCTGCTATATGTACGCATCTGATGTTACGGTCCAGTCTCCTTTCCCTATCCATGGTCACATATATTCCCAGGTATTGTTTATATGGAGGCCATTTGGGAGGTCTGGGTCATCTAAATATCTTCCCATCGGGTAGAGGCAGGAATTATCCCAGTTTATTCTTCATCCTACATGTATTCTGTAGTGTTAAAAAAACATTAGTTACTGTTGGGTAGGGTCTCTCTCTGGCATGTGGCATAAGGAGAATATCATCTGCGTGAAGGGAGATCTGCTCAGCCTCCTTCCTTTCTGCGAAATCCCGTAATGTCTGGGTGGGCTCGAACTATACATAGGGGAGATTGGGGGCATCTTTGCCTCGTACCCCTCCCTATCGGGAATTTAGCCAATGTCTCCCCATTCACCTTAACTGTAGCTACTGGGGTTTTATAGAGCAGTTCTATCCAGGTCAGAAAATTGAGTCCAAACCGAAACGTCTTCGGGGCCCATGTCAGGAAGTGCCAGTAGACAGCATCAAATGCCTTCTCCGCATCCAATGGTAGGAGGATGTGTGGGTCTTCTCTGTCTCTTATGGTTTCCATCCTGTTATTCAGTCTACGGAGATTATATCTGGTTGATCTCTTGGGCATGAAGCCCGACTGGTCTTTATGAATCAAGTGCGTTATCACGGCCACCAGCCACATGGCTAGTATTGTTGAGAGTACCTTCGCGTTTCAATGCTCATAAGTGATATTGGGTAATAGCTGCATTTTGTAGCAGGTCTCCCAGATTTATGGCTACCTACTATAGTAGTACGACAGAGGTCAGGCTGGAGGGTTCCCTCTTTTTTTCACCTCTATATAAATTTTAAGCAAGTGAGGGCTTAGGAGGCCAGCATTTTTCTTAAAGAACTCTGCCTGTATCCCATTAGGACCAGGGGTTTTCCCCATTTTTAGTCTGCCTATTGCATCGAGGACTAGTGTTATGTATTTCTCTAAGTCGTCTCTGTCTCCCGGGGTTATCATTGGGACCAACACCTTACCCAGGAATACTCGTATTTGAGTTTTGTCCGCTAATGGGCAGCCTTATAAAAGTCATTATCGTATTATGTGAAATCTTGGGCTATCGCTAGGGCTGTGTCGTGTGTTTCTTCTTCCTCTCCTTGTATTGCATGTCCCTATCTGGCCTCCACTTCATTTTTGCCCTACAATGCCAGCAGTTTCCCTGCTTTATCCCCGGTATCATATAGACAGTACTGGATGGCCATAATCTCAACCTTTGCTTCATTATGTGCAAGTGTTTGGAACTCCTTTCTAAGAATGGCTATTGTGCATAAGGTGAGGGAGTCTGTCCCTTCGCCAGATTGGCTTTCCAAACCTAAGGGACATCTTTCCAGGGATTCCATGTCCCTCACTTCCTTTTCCCGTTTGTGCGCTATTATGTTTTGTGTCCTGTCTGTCAGGACTGTCTTATAAGCTTCCCATAGGGTAACTGCTGATTCTACTGAGTCTTAATTTATGTTAAAGTATAACTCAGTATCTATTCTAAGCTCACAGGAGACAGACTCGTCCCTTAGTTCCCATGCATTCATTCTCCAGTTTGCCCTTGTCTTATGGCATTTCATGGCGAAAGTGATCTGGAGTGATGAGTGGTCGGAGAGGCCTCTCACCAGGTATTCGGCTGTTTCTATCTTGCCGCCTCCTCCCGCTGGGGGAAAGAAATAGTCCAATCTGGAAAACACTTTATGGGCTTCCGAAAAGTAAGAATATTGTCTGTTGTTAGGGTGACTGCAGCACCAAAGATCTGATAGAGCTATGGGCTGTACAAATCGCGCCAGCGGTGTGTCCCTCGACTGTGTCTGAGAAGAACCCAAGCAATATAGGTCCTGGCTAAGGACATTGTTGAAATCTCCAACTATAGGGAAAGGGGAATCTGTTTCGAGTAATATCTCAGCTACTTTCCCCTTGTTTTTTTGTTGTATTCGCCAGGAGCATAGAGGTTAATTAGTGTAAAGCTTTTCCGTCCCCACGTCCCTGTCACTGCGGTGTATCTCCTACATATGTCTATCCAGGACTTTTCTGTTTGAAAAGGGAGTGTTTTGCTGATCAAAATGGCTACCCCTTGGGAGTCTGTGGTAAAACCTGCTTGTGCCAGTGCTACATAGGCTCCTCTTCCCAGAAATCTACAGTGTGAACCCCTTAGGTGCATCTCCTTGAGGAATGCCATATCTGGTTTTAGTCTCCCTATGTAGGCAGCTACCAGACCGCAAACTCTGTCGAAGGTCATGCCTTAGAGGTCTGTTTTCCCCGTCTAGAGTTCGAACAGCCAACCTAATAAGCAATACCCACCAACTAACTGGTAAACAAAAACACTGTTATCTGTGTCTGAGGTTTTGGTGAAAGAACAAGTAAGGAAAGAAAAAAGAAGAAATGCAAAGTTAAAACTTGTGTTCTCTCGACTGCTCAGTGTTCATTTGTGTGTAGCCTGGACGGCTGGTGAATTTCCACTCCTCCAGCCTCTGGCTTATTGTTGCCTTCTGAAGGGCATTGTCTTTCTGAGTCCAGAACATGGGTCTGCAGTTGTGACTCCTGACTACTGTTGTCTTTTTCCAGGATTGCGATTGGATGCAGACCCTCCGTGTCTGAGGAGAGTTTGTCCTCTACCGTTCTCGATGGGGATGCATGCAGCAGATCAGATTTCCTCACTATTCCTAGAGATGGTTTAAGATCTTCATCCATATCGGATGATGATCCTTTTTCTGCAATCTGGCCCCTTTGCTGGTTATGGAATTTCTCTGTTGCAGTGTCTCATCATGTGTCTCCTCTTCTCCTTTCATCACTAGCTCTCTTTGGTTTGGGACCTTGTATCTCAGGCTTCTGGTCTTCCGGATCCCTAGTCTGCTAGTGATGAGAGTCGGGGTCTTTCATCCAGCAATTCCCAGGCTTTTTTCAGGTGTTTGGAGAAAGATGGTTTTACCCTGATACAGGATCTTCAGTTTTGCAGGAAATGGCAACATTTGTTGTTGAAGGGCTCTTAATTTCGTCTTCACCGAGTCCAATGTGTGGTGTTGGCGTTGCAGCTCATGGGTGTAATCAGGGATCACCATGATCTTGGAGTTTTCGTGGGGCATCTCTCCTTTGCACCAAGTTTCTTGGAGGATCATATCTCAATCTAGGAAATTGAGGAATTTCGCAATTATGGGTTGAGGTGGTGCTCTTGGCAGCGGCCTGCCACTCAAGGTCCTATGTGCCTGTTCTGTTACAAAGCAGGTGGAGAATTGATCTGGGGAGAGACTGTATTTCACCCAGGTCTTCAAAAATACCTTGGTGTAAGTACCCTTCTGGAAATCCGAAAAAGCAGAGATTATTTCTCCAGGCGCGGTGTTCTGCATCTTCCATGTGCCACATAACATCTCTATTTGTTGTTTTGAGTTCCCCCATTCCCTTCTTAAGGTCCTACATCACACCTTCAACCTCTGAAATCCTGGTTTCTGCTTCTGTCACTCCATCCAATACTTTGAGTAAATCCTGGCACAGCAAAGTGACCGCTGAACCAAACTCCCTGATCTTCCCTTAGAGCACCTCTCCTGTAGATTGGAGCACCTGTAGGATGGTGGAGTTATTCAGCATAGGTTGAAGATCTTCTTCTTGGTCTGTTGTGGGAGGCCCCCACCCAAGTATATCGGTCCATCTTGCAGTGGCTTTGGTGTCTAATTTCTTTGTCTTTTGCCATGATTGCATTTTGGCTGTGGGTTTAGCAATGATATGGGATGTCCAGTATTCTTCCTTTGATAGTGTCTCAGATGCTGCATGGTGAGAGCTAGTGGGCTCAGACCCTTTCTTCCCTACTGGAATGTCTGTGCGTCAGATAATCTTCACCCTCAACATATCCTCAGAGGACACGAAGAGGTATGTGCAAGGGGACCAGGTTCAGCCATCACTTGGGCCTCCCTGGTGCACTGAGCCATCCTGCTGAACCTTCTTCCTGTGACTGTGCTTTTCAAGCCCTCTGATGTATCACTAAATATTCAGGACCCAGGAGGGTTCTCTTGCAGCACTGGGTCTGGTCCAGGCCTCTGCATCTGAGCAAACCCAACTGTATGATATGCGGTACAATCAGAGACACTTAGTTACCTTTTTCTGACTCCCACTTGGCAGACCCCTCATCAGTGTGGGCCATGCAGAGAGGCAGATATTACTATTCAGTCCTTAGCGCAGGAGCTCGAGAGTGGGCCCCTTCAATCACCTCACAGTTGTCTTTGGGGATGTGACTTCAGGTCTACCGGGGCTGCATAGTGAGCCGGCCTCTGTATAGCTGTTTGCAGAAGTAGCAAGGTTAGCTGAGGGCTTGCTGGCTACCCGGCAGCGATGTCGGGTTAGCTCTCTCTGCCACAGCCCTTCCAATAGCCAGTTATGCCTGCCTCTCCTTACACGGGCTGGGCGCTCCCCCTTTTCTGTCGGCACCGTCCTTGTGCTGCGCTCTTGACTTTCTTGCATCTTCAGTGCTCCAAGGCGTTGCAATTTCAGGTGGTTGGGCAAGGGGGTAGGTATGGTTTGCCCCGTGTCACGGTAGATTCCACGGGTGTGCCTTCCCGGTGCAGGTCTTAGTCATTTGTCTCGTTCGAGTTTCGTCTGTGCTGAGTCTGGATCAGGTATATCTCTCTGCAGGGTCTCCTTCACCCAGAGGACCTGCACGGCAGCTGCAAGTCTTTCTGAACAGCTGCCAATTCACATTGGGGTATATCTATGGATGAGCACACACTGCCGCTGGGTTACTGTTCTCAGGCATTCTCCCAGGTCTCTCAGTTGCCGTAGCGCTCCGCTTCCTCTGCCATTGTTTTTCTTCTCAATCGGCTCGGGACGCGGTTTTCTTATGGAGTCCAGCTGCAGTATCGTCAGTGAGAGTCTTCAGTTAGCGGCTCAGAGCTAGTCCTTTTTTAGTTTAGTCTGGATTTCTTCGTGTAAGGACTTCTTTGAAGGTAGGGTTACTGTCAGATTAGCTTTGTGTAGCTGGAGCTCACGGAGAATGCGGTTAGTCCACCGTGTCAGTGGCACGCCCCCCCCCCCCCAGAAAACCATTCTTATAAATCACACACCAAAAATGGTAGATATCCAAGTCACACGCAGAAGAATGTGCCCGGCGATACATTTTTTTTCAAAATTACACTCGATTAACATTCCATGCAGAGCATTCGTGAGTAAAACGTGAGGTACTGCGAACAGTAATGCACTGCACACATAAACGTGAAGCACTCGGTGGAGACCTACATGGCATCTAAACATGATGTCTAGGGTTGTCTTAACCAAACGTCTGGTTAGTATCGCCTAACCAGGGGTGGGAGCGGGAGTGTTGCCCTGTAGTCACAGACTGTGTACATAATGCGTAAAAGTTGGTGGATGCTTCATGTATCATTCTTATTGAGTTTTGTAATCTGAAAAGATTGCTTATTTACCCTGTTCGAGGTTACTTATTACATGCTTCTGTACATAGCGATGTTGCCTCCAGAAATCGACCAGTTAGTAAATGTCTCTTACATTTTGTTTTGTCAGTTTCCCCTCTACTGGTGTTATGGTAGTCAGAAAAGGAGACCAAGTGCTGTCAAAAATATATTCACCCCCACCACTTATTACTTCAAGAGCCTGTTGCTGCTTCAAAAACCGCTCCATACGCTTCGTTGATAGCTATAGTCTTTGTAGTGGGGATTTTAGTTTGGTCTGCGCAGGCCATGTCATGGCAGATGATTTTATGACGTTGGGTGAACAGGCAGCTAGACCACTAGTCATACTTCTTAATTGCTTATCATGATGTCTGGTGAATAGGCAACTAGATTGTAAACCCTATCTCCTATTTGCGTGGATGTTCACAATGACACAAGACCTATCTCTTTGAGAAACCATATATATTCATTCCACTATCTTTCATAACTAGTTGGTGTTTAAAGGGGACAGGTCAAGTTATGTTTGTTTCTAATACTAGTGAAGAATGTGATTCATTCCTCCCTGTAGTATAGAGCCCAATCTATATTAGTCTACAAAACAATGGGTGATGTGTTTCATTTTCCCATGTAATGGAGGTTGCTATCATATTGCTACTTGGTGTCTTTGTATAATAAACTATAAGGTGATCATCTCAATATAGTATTTCCTAAACCCTTATAAGTTATTTAAGTGATGCCGTGGGATATTGTCGTTCAGTCCCCTTATTCTGGCTACCAAGCCTAAATAATCAATGCTGTTCACGCTTCAACAGGAAACCTTGAGCATCCCTGACATTAGGTAGTATTTCAGGTTTGTTTAAGTTAGGTTGTTAGTTGAATAGTTGTGTTCTAGAATGTGTGGTCAATTTTGTTAATGTTTTCTTGCACTTGATATTGCTTCTGTGTTCCATTATCCATATTTCTACCTTTCAAGTATCATACATAGTGTACCTATGTATAATATGTTCCAGAGATACCTAATCAGGTAGACTACATTCTCTGAATTACAAGTCATGTGTTTGGTCAAAACCCAAGGAAATTTCAGTCCGAAATCAATTGATTTGTTAGTTTTTGTGAGGAGGCAAATATTACATCAGCCACATGCACTGTGTTCAACTATTGGAGGTAAATTCCATATTCTGGACTCCGGTGCTGGCTTCTTGTTATGCATTCTTTTATTCACTAGCTTATCCTTGGTGCTAGCACTCCTCTTGAATGAGAACATAGGCTTTTATAACCCCAAGTTATTGGAATTTTCATTTATGACTTTTTTTAATGGTGTTTGAGGTTGTACAGAAGGTGGTCACACATATAAGCCTATCCTTTTTGGGTGTACTCACTGTTTCTGACAATGCCTCCCTGTTATTCCTTATTCTGTTGAGTGCACGATGTACCACCTGATCCAGATATAGTGTATGATGTAATTTCACGCTCAATTTACAGCTTCCTGGTTGAAATAATCAATACATATCACTGCTTGCTCAAAGGTTGTGATCGCCTGGGGTAACTGGGTGTGTGCTGACACAAACGTGTATTTAGGAAGCAAATCTGCATCCCCCTTATTCGTGCTTTCCAGGGTCTCATTAGAAAATAATATTTTCAGTTGAATTTTACTGAAGAACTCTGCCGATTTTTATTTTAGATTACATGTATCAATTTTATTATTAATAGATACAAACCCTAATCTTTTATTCAGAACAATTTCCTTTTGGGGTGTTAGTTCTGTGTCTTTGAGGTTTATCACCAGGCTCCCTCTTTGTTTGTCCTTGGCATGGGATCACTTGTTATGTTCTGTGTTACTCTTTGGTTGGGGTCCTCCCTCTGGACCTTCTGACCCTTTTTTTTTTCTCCCCTTTTTCCACAACCTCTTGATAAAAAAAAAGGGTGGGGATTTGGATAGACTTGTAAGGGGTGTACAGACGGATATACAGAGGGCCAGCCAAATCCTGGTCCTGCTGCCGGAAGACGGTATATTTATGAAAGCCCTTGAGAAGATGTCCATCTTCTCCCTCTTTGTCTTGAGCCATCCTCACTGCTATCACAGCCTAAACTAGATGTCCCGCTTGGTTTTCTCCCCTGTAAGAGTGTCTTCTTATTAGTTGAATATTTTTGAGGTACGTAGTCATCTGTGATGTAGGGGTAAACTTTTTTTTTTCTCCCGGAAGTTTTTTCAGATTGCAGTTAGCTTATCCTTGACTGGACTAGGGACCCTGTATATTCTGTCACCTCATTGTTTACCTCTTCTAGCTTCTTTTTAAAGGCACTGTGCTTGGTTTGAATTTTCAACAGATTCTCACTTGTCTGTTTCTGGATAACAAGGGCATCTGATATTTTTTTTTAGCTGTGTTTTATAATTAGGATGAGCCATTGTCTGGTGCATTTCCTTGCTATCAGCGACCCATTCCTTCAAAAAGAGGCATCATCCAGAAAAATATGTGACTCAGTAACTATTAGATCTCTCTGGGCTGCATTTACTCTCAAGTATTCTATTAAAATGGTCCAGTGTAGTATTGTCTTTACTTGCATTTTTTGTCTTTTCAACTAGTGTTCCCCAACCCTCCACCTGTATGAGTGCCTGAGTGATGTAGACATTCGTAGGGCTTCTTCACAAGCTGGGCTTCATGCTGAATATAGCCAAATGTCAACTTCAGCCCCTCCAAGTCCAACCCTTCCTCGAGGCTACTCAAGAGTGAGGACTTAAGGGTGGGGAAGGCATATTCAAGTCTAACCAGGGTCAACACTTTCCAAAAATTGCAACCTCTTTTTCATCTTTATCGGGTAACTGTCAGAACAGTAATTTGTTAGTTAGACATGATGGCGTCCTGCATTGCAATAGTTCCTCATGCAAGGTTACCGATGCGTCCCGTGCAGCAGTGTCTAGTAGCACAGTGGTCCCAGGCAGAAGGTCTGTGGAAGAATCTAGTGTTGATTTTGATTTTGGGCTGTAGACATCACTCTGCAGTGGTGGAATGCCAACAACCTATTGCAGGGACATCTCTTTATAGACCCAGTTCCTCAAGAGACCATAATCACGGACGCCTTGCTCACCGGATGGGGAACACATCTGCAGCATCACTCAATAGAGGGCTTGTGGGCACCCATGCACCAGGGCCTATTCATCAACCACCTAGAACTGCTGGCTATTCAGCTCGATCTTCAAGCATTCCTTTCACCTCATTCACAACAAGGTTGTTTTCGTCGCACGAACAACACCACAGCCATATTTTACCTACAAAAGCAAGGGGGCAAGCACTCACCCCTGCTGTCTGCTTTAGCCCAGAGCATCTGAAGGTGGGCAATAAATCACAAAGTGCAGATGTTCATACAGTCAATTCCCGTCCTCGACAATGACTTGGCCTGACCTACTCAGCAGGGAAGCATCAACAAGTCCATGAGTGAGAACTCCACCCCAAGACCTCACTTCACTTCCGGCGGTGGGGGTTTCCTCACATAGACTTGTGTGCCACCTCTGAAAACACAAAATGCCCTAACATCGCTGTAAGGTTACCACACTTCAGTCCATGGCCAATGGACTATGGATAAACTGGTCTGGAATATTTGCCTATGCTTTTCTGCCTCTTTCTTCTGGGCAAGCCAGCCTTGGCACTCCACTCTGCTGGAAGTCTCTCTAGCTCCCCACAAGAAGCTTCCCAACAGGCTGAACCTTCTCACGCAAAACCATGGAACTCTCAGCTACCCTAATTCTCAGCAGCCCAGTTTTGTGTTCTGGCTCCTGAGGTCGTAGAGTTTAGTTATCTCAAACTATCAGATGAATATATGTCCTTTCTTTGCAACACATGAAGGACTACTACCAAGGCCTTTTACGTGGACAAATGGAAGCGTTTTGTACACTATTCTCTACCACAATAGGTCAATCCTCTCTCACTGTCTGTACAAAACGTTGTCTATTACTTGTTCACCCTCAGGAGTCTGACCTTGCCTACACCTCTATTCGGTTACATTTGGCTGCTTTTTGCTTCTTACCTGCAGAATAGGAAGCACGCTTCACTCTTCATTCAAACAATCGAGTTGCCAGTTTTCTTTCCACATCCAGAGTTGGTTGCAGAACATGCCTTGCATACCCCACATTTCAAAATAACATTACTGTATTATGTGGGTAGAACAGTAATGTGTTATGTGGATAGAACAAAACCCTTTCGTAAGACACAACAACTCTTCGTATACTCGTCCAGGCCACACAAGGGTCTTGCCATATCCAAAGCAGGGATTGCGTATTGGCTTGCCATGTGTATTCAAAATTGTTATGCTAAAGCTAAAATGGCCCTACCTGTCCTTACTAGACCCCATTCCATTTGCAAGAAAGGAGCTTCTACGGCTTTCTTAGAGAATATACCACAAGCTGACATCTGTAAAGCAGCTACTTGGTCCACTTTTTACCCTTTTACTAAATATTACTGTGTGGAAGTCCTGACTAGACAACAAGCTAGAGTTGGCTAGGTTGTATTAAGCACACTGTTTCAACCTTCTGCATCATTTTAAGGCTAAGCAATCGCTTTTGGGGAGGACTGCTTCACAGTCTATGTACAGAATGTGTATCTGCAGCTACACATGCCACGACTGAAAATGTTACTACCCTGTAAGCTTGTACCATGTAGTGCTGTAGATTCACATGCACCCACCACCCTACCCGGCTGTGTGGGTCTGTTGCAGATTCTCTTACTTTAATTCTTTACTTCGCATGGTCATCTTTTCTGTATCTTTGTGCTCCATCTATAGCTTTGTCGTCCGTGTGGGAAAAACATGCCCCTGCACATTTCTCAAAATAGGTAGAATCCCCATACCTCAAGACTGGAAAAGACGTCTTTGAACAAAAACAAGCTGCACATGTCCGAGCCCAATATTAGATGGCAGGAGTTTGCACAGCATGTGAATCTATAGTAATATATGCCACGAACAGATGCTTACAGGGTAACATTTTTCTTATATAGCTCTTACAATCCCTGACAAGGCTTTAAAGCGCTTTCCAGCGAGTAACATTCTACTCCAGAACCCAAAGGTGGATTAGTGAATGGGAAATATACATTGTTTCTGGGAGTTGTGGGTCCGGTAGACATGCAAGTCTGTTATTTGGATAAATAGGATAAAAGCTGAATAGAGAAAGAATGGATTAGAAATTATTATTTGGGAGTTCACAGTATTAAAAGAGGTTTGGAATGAGTCAGAGAGTCTTTTTGGTGGATGAACAGGATAAAAGATAGGTAATGAAGGGAAGAGTTTGGAAAGGGTTATTTATGAGTTCATAGTAGTAATAGAGGTTTGGGATGAGTCAAAGTGGGCAAGTAGGGGATATCGTGGAAAAGGAAAAGGATGAATCATAGAGAGGTTGTTTGGTGATGTTACATTACCACACATAAGAGGTATACATACATCTCTTAACATAATACTCATCTGGAAACTAATAAGCTATAAAACTGTACTGGATAAAGCCCCATTGGTACATGCATGGATACATATTCACAAATTTGGGCTTTCCATTTTTGCTGTAAAATTTATTTTTAATTTTTTTTTTTTTCTCTTTTTCTTAATTATATTAATAATTTGTATTTGTCCCCCAATATTTCAGTAGTGAGGTACTGATCAATACAGTTGTTATAATCACATTTACACATTGTGACAAATATGAGTTATTACAGAAAAATAAACCCATAAGCGTGCACATCACCTTATTTAAGTGATGTATTAATATACTTCTATATGGATATAATGATAAAGTGATTTTTATATATATATATATATATATATATGTGTGTGTGTGTATACTATTTTTTATCTTTGTTTTTCATCAAATTTATTTCCGCATTTTTATTTTTAATTCACCTAGTGACAATAAAAATATATGTATAGAGATACATACCTATATTAATTTTGGTTTTCTTCATTAATTATTTGTTTTTATTTATTTGTTTTTGATTTATGTATTTATTTTGTTAAGTAGGAAGTGTATTAAATAGTTGACATTTACACATACTTCTGTAGAATCATGTTTATTTGTTGTAATAGTGATCATAAGAGACCCATAAGCATTTAGTCGAATACTTCGATTATTTATGTAATGACCTATATAAATTTTGAGCTTAAATATAAGGATGCATATATTTTAAACCATGACCAACAAAAGCAGGAGTTGCAAAACCAGATTATATATCCCTGTCAGAATTTTATGTTTTTTTTTTTTTTTTAAATATCCAAAGGACCTAGGATTGTATCTAGGTGACTAGCGGGTGACATCCCTTGACGAATGTGTGACACAGGGGTCACCTTTCTGGGACTTCAATGAAGCAATTTAAATAGAGGGTACAAATTCTCAAGTGGAGCAGGTCCTACATAAGGAGGGATCAGTAAGTAATATGTATAAGATATTGATGCACCAGTCTAGTGAGCTGATGTAGTATTAGGTCCTGAAGAAAGCCAATTTCGACCCCTCTGCTGTGCAGTAGTTGATGGCTGGAATATGCTGTGTTCTAGATGTCGGGGTACATAATTACTGCAATAACATCAAATTGTTTTTAATCTGGTCAGAGAGCACCAATAAAGAGGTAAAGAGATTTGTCTAAGGGCACCTTCTAGACAATTTCAGATACCCCTTCTTCTATTTTGTACATTTCAGAATCCAGGTGTACTGAAACCTTGAATCTGCTCCGCTGTAATCAGGCAAAGAAGCTCACCCGGAGGCGCTACTCACCCGGGGTGGGACCCCGATGATGAAGCATGCCGCCAACTAGGTCGGTGGGTGAAGGGTCTTTTAAAAAGAACATAAGATTCTGGCAGGGATATAAAATCATGTTTTTGATCTCCTGCTATTATTGGTCTTGGTTTATGACATAGGAAGGTAAGCAGGTCTGGTTCCTTCTCACTCTCTCATGTGTTGTTTTGTTGTATATATTGTAACCATAAATAATATATACATTTTGAACATTTATTAAGCATAAATATATGAAAGTATGTGTATGTATTCATAACTAATGTATATTTGTACAATGAAATGCACATATCTGAATACAGAAACAAAGTATACCTGTTTACAAACACACGTATATGCACCATTGGTGTCTTGTGCATTATATTGCTGTATATTTGTATTTTGAATATGGTGGTCATGCTCTTGAGTGATTAGTCTGAAGATAAGATGGTTGTCTGTGGATCTTGTGTTTGGAGGTAATAAATTCCATAGTTTGGATGCTTGAATAGAGAAAGATGTTCTACCCTTGTTTTCTTTCCTTGTATGCTGGGATTTTGAGGCAGGCGCCAATCTGGAGCAGAGGTTACTTTGTTGTACACATTTTGTGAATTTCTTCCTGATGCAAAGTAGTCCTATTACATGTATTGCTTTGTGGGTGATGCAAAGCAAATTGAAAATAGATCTTCTGGCAACCAGTAAAGAATGTAGGGCCCTTAAGGCAGGTGAGATGTGTGTTTGTAGCTTTATATGTAGGAGTAGTCTGGCAGCAGTGTTTTGCATTCTTTGTAGTCTTTTCATGGCTGATAGAGGTGATCCATGGGAGTGGCCATTGGCATATTCAAGTTTAAACAATGCAAAAGAAATTGCTTGGTCCTTCTGTGGAAATCCTAAAAGAGTTTTCACATTAAGGAAGCTTTATCTTGCTAACATATCCACTTGGGCACACTGTTATAGCTTAGAGTCCATGAAATTCCTGAGATTACTTTCTTCCTTGGATACTTCAGGGTGGCCCCAGACCATCAGGTCAGGCGGAGATTGGATCATTATTTTTCCAGTCGTCACAGGTGAGTATTTTAGTTTCAGACACATTCAATTTCAGATGGCTAAATGTTAACCACTGATGAATTGCTTGAAGGCAGCTGAAGATTTTTCAGTTTCCAAGGTCTTTGGGGCTTTCCAGTTTAAGAAGTAAGTGTGCTATCTGCATAGTTCTAGCAAGTGAGCTGAAATTCATTGCTCATTGCTCATAATGACTTCATGTAGATGTTGAAAAGCATGGGCGATATGATAGTCTTGAGAGGCCTATTCTTTTATGGTGTAGCATTTGGATGAGAAAAGAGGAGTATGGATTTGTTCTGTTTTTGAGATAGGATGTGATCCAATCACGAGAAATCCCCTTTGCTGGCTTTGCAGAGTCTTTGGATTAGAGTGTCACAATCAACTGTACTGAAGGCAGCTGAAATATCCAAGAGAAGTAGTGCAGTAACCCTGCCATGGTCTACTGTGTTTTTAAGGTTATCCCAGATGGCAGTTAGGGCAGATTCTGTGCCACTTACTGAATGGAATCCTGGTTGGACATTGGAATGCAGCAAGTTATCTTCAATGAATGGCGAGATCTGGGTAAATGTTGATCTTTCTATTAGTTTCCTGAGGAGTGGTCCATTTGCAGTAAGTCTGTAATTGTCTGGGTCTTGAGGGTTCACACTTATTTTCGTTAATAAGGTAGGTATGTATGTCTTGTCTAAGTCTTAGGAAAAAAATGTTGTAAATAAATTATTGATGGTTGGTCTGACTGAGGTGGTAGCAGAGGTTGTTAAAAGGATGTTATTGAAGATTTGTGATAGACAAGGGTCAGAGAGGCAGCTTGCTGGCCTGCTTGTTTTGACAAGAACCATAAATTCAGTTTCTGATAGTTTGAAGAAATGGAGAGGCTGGAATAAGCTACTTTTTGGGAAGAGGGGTTGCTGGTGCTTTTTTTTGTTTGTTTAAATAGGAATCCAACATATCT
Organism: Pleurodeles waltl; assembly: GCF_031143425.1. NCBI lineage: Eukaryota > Metazoa > Chordata > Amphibia > Caudata > Salamandridae > Pleurodeles > Pleurodeles waltl. Next base: position 63,307,448 of record NC_090439.1, on the reverse strand, counting down.
GCTTTGATTGTTTAATGATTTGACAGTCAGTAAATTCTTGGAAAATGGGATGGTTTCCTTCTGTGCGTTTAGGTTCATGAAATCTGCTGAGAGTTTTATAAAATTCTTTATTTGCACATTTTGTATTCTGAATTATGTGTGAGTATTAGCTGTTGTGTTTGCTTAGGCAAAGTTTTTCTTCAGTGTCGAGGAGTCAGGTACATCGCTGCTTTGCAATTTGTTTAATCTTTTTAAGATCTGCATTAAACAAAGGTGCTTGTTTTCATTTGGCATGTTTTGTTGTTTTTAGTGGAATTCGGATGTCAGAGCCTTCTAGGAGCCAATCGTGGAGTTTTGTAACAGAATTTATTGTGTCCAGTTCTGTGTTTGAAATCAGTTGTATTTCTAGTCCTCATAATTCAGTTTGTTTCAAGGTCAACATGTGCTTGTTGGTAAGGTGTGCTTAGGTGTGGAGGGTTGTAGTGTCTTGTGTTGGAAAGCTACCAGAAGGTAATGGTGGTCTGATCATGTGACTTGAGTAAGGCTTTGGAAAGTTACTAATTCTGGATTGACAAAAAATTACTTCTAGGACGTGCCCAGCGATGTGAGTGGTTTGGTGACTGATGTACTTTCAGTGGGTCTGGGTTAGTGATGATCGTTCTGGGATGCGGCATGTTATGGTTTGATAAACCTATGTTTAGGTCACCAAGGATACATAGGTTGGAGTGTAGTGTCATAAGGTTTGCAACTGTCTAGAATTGGTTTTGGAAATGTTCCACTGCTAGGTTGTGTTCTGTAAAAAAAAAAAAAAAAAGGAGGAAGTTAAAAGAGAAAGTTGGTGTAAGGTTGCACCTAGTGAAGGCTTCACAACCTTATATGGTGAGATTGAATGGAAGATGACAAAGAAGAATTTCAGCGGAATGTTTTAGCAGTCCCCTTAGAAAATCGGACTGGCGCACATTTGTTCCATTTCAAAAACTCCAGCCATTTAATCTTTCACAAAGAAAACAGTTCCTCCATTTGTATCCAAGCAGATGAACCCCCAGGACTGTCAGTATGTCTCTGGCCCATAGGTTTCCCCATAGTTTCTGTGGTGGACACTAATTTAGATGTGCGGGTCCATTGGTATGTGCTTGGCCTCATCTTGCTGACAAGCATCCCCCCCCCCAAAAAAAAAAAAACCTACAGTAGGCCTCCACCACTGATATCAGTTACTCAGTTCAGAGACCCAGTTGTATCCATTCCTAAGATTTATTTTCCATCGCCATGGGTCTGCCTTGAACGACATTTTTCGGATAGTGTTTTGATTTTCTGTGATTTGAAGGGTACTAGTTTTAAACTGCAGAAACGTCAGCACTTGACTCTACTGAAAAGTTTTAGTATTTCCTAAAGGATTTGATGCTGCATGTTATGGGGTCTACGTTCTCACATTAGTCAAATGGTTTTTAATGTGTATGCAGATTAACCACTAGCAGTATATTTTTCTGCCTACGTTTTTTTTTCTAGTCTTTGTTTGTGTCGTCTTCTTTCTTAACCTGACTTTCTCTGGTTTAATTCTCTTTCCTCTTCCTTTTTCCTCGACTGTCTTTCTAGAGATACATGCATTCGTCGTCCCACAGTCTGTGCTGTTTGCTGTTTCCGCACTGAGGGCCATTTTCCTGAGCAATCAAATGTGCCTTGTCAAAAAAGACACACTGTAAATTACGGATGTTAAACTCAATCAGGTGAAATTTAACTCGGGATCTCCCACCTCGCACCCCTTTTTGTTATGGGCGAGCACAAAGTGCTCCGTCCATTCTGTAATCTCTCTTTGGGCTTGAAACTACGCCCATGCCACATCAGCCACTTACATTGGTTTATGGGCTTGCCTTTTAAAATCCTCTTGCTTTCATTTGTGAAAGGCATGCGTAGTCATGCCTTTTCTGGTGTTTAGCCCACCTACACAGCACCGGTAAAGTACCAAAAACATACGAGGCTCGATGTTTTCAGCCTGGAGTCCGGAATACTTTATCTGTTTATTTTCCACGCAGCGCGATCGAGCTGCTTTGTACATAGTGCGATCGCGCCTTTTTTTTTTTTTTTGTGCTTTACAACGCTAATAGCTCTATCTTGAACAAATGCAAGACCCGTTGCATTGAAAATGCTTGCTTTCTTAAGGCATCAGTATCCCACAGCTCACCACCAAACTGCTCGTAACACGTCTGGACTTAGTAAAAAATGGGCACAGTTGGCAGTATTTTTGTGCTTGCCATCACAGCCTTTTATACTTTTAAGTGCAAAAAAGATGCTTAACAGTACAGCAAGTTTTGTTTTCTAGTTATCTAAATGAGTTTAGTATTTGCTTCATTTTTGAGCCATTGCCCTGCTGATAGATATAGTAATGTGAATGAGCGGAGAAAGAAATCTGTTTAGCTTTCTTTCATAAAGCTATTGCACAGCACAGAGATCCTTATCACGTCTGTAGAGGGCAAATGGAAATTAAATAAAATTACCTGTCTGTAGAGACAGTAATTCTGTGTCCACCTCCTTTATTGAATATCAGCAGCTGGTTAGATCTCTACATTGGGTACCAGTGGCTAGAAGGAGGATATCCTTTTAAAGAATTGACATTGCATATCGAGCGATCTATAGGATGAGACCAACACGTTTGGAGAGTGCAGTTTGGCTGCTCAACTACTGATGATCCTGGCCTTGTCAAGAAACTTGCTTTGGTGGAAGCTCCTTCTGCGTACAGACATGCAGGCTGTGCAATGTACGCGCTAAAAGGATAATGACCATCAACAACCATTTAGAATTCAGAAGACCACTAAAGCCACCAGAATATGAGCCCACTTGGCTCTGATGGCTTTAGGTTACAGCTACTTGCGTAAGATACATATATATGCCAAGTTTCCTTGAAACACATCAAATAAAAAAACTTAATATAAATGAATGACACTTTGGACAACACCCACCCCCATTTATGCACTGCAGCTATACTAATTAATTACCTGACCACCTGGACAGTGCATTTGGGCCTCCACCAGAGGTAGGGAGGCAGTATAGAAATGTTACAATACCAAATGTTTAAGTCTTCCATTTCCACAGTGACATCACAACTTAATTGAGACCTCCTCCTTGTTATCAGTAGGCATCTGATGCAGATATAGCCAGGTAGGGCTGGATCAATGTAACAGTCGTAGTGGGTGCAATGGAGAACAGAAATGGTGGCTGTGTGAAAACCTATTACCCTTTTCCCATTTCATGTCCCTTATTTTGGATTTCAACACATTAAAGGGTGGTATAAGGGCACAGCAGTTTTTCATTTGATTTGTTTTCCTTGATCATTATCTTGGTTGCTTGTTGCGATCTGATCTGTTCTCAGTTGGAAAGAGACAACTAACAGGCACAATCTCCACCTGGGTGCCATTTCATAATGAGGCACTTGAGGTAATCGTCACTTCTATACGGAGCTCCTGTTTTGGATAGTACTGGTCACTAGAGTGTTACGTGGTCAATCAAGTGCCAGTATCCAGTACTGGAATGTCAGGATTATCAGGCAAGCGCAAAAAACCTCCAAAATTAAGAGAGGCAGTACACTCCATTGATATCGGTTTAGTGGGCTTTGATAAATAAGCTTGCTATTTTAAGGTGGTTACATAGTTAATCTTTCACCAACAAAAAAACCCAAAAAGAATTGGATTATGTATACAAGGAGATAGGTGGTTGTGTGTGATGACGCAAAAAGTATCTTCTGAAAACTACAGTGAATGTACTTATGTACTTTAGTGTATACAAACATGTCTTATCACAGCCACTTGGAAGTGCTGTTGCAGTCCTATACCAGTGTTCAATAGAGCAGATGTTTATTTTTTGTAGTCTGTCACGAAGAACGTAGAGTTGTGTGATTAGGATATCATTGTCCCTGGAAGCACTTCACTGGAGAAGGATGCTGTTGCAAAGCCCCCATATGTAATCTGCTATAGTGGCCAACAGTATGTTGTGCTGAAAGGGTTTCTGGTGAGCCTCACTGCCAGTTTGAGTGATCTGAAAATTATGCCTCATCCTTTGATTTACTTTAATCTAGACTCGATAATTGGGGCAAGACACATGTAGTTCATATAATATTAAAATAATCTTCTATAAATCCATTACGAGGCGGAAGCCATAATGTACTGATCAATTCCATTAATATTCTTCAAATGTGGCAACTCAACCCAGACGACGCATTTCGTCCCAGATGGACTTCATCAGGGTTTCTTACAAATCTTAATCAACATATGTCAAGGCACTCGTGAATTAGTAAAAGATCAGTAGTCCATGTACGTATACAGTAAAGTCCTCTTCCAAACAATCAGGTACAATGTAGACCGTGAAAAGTTAGCATGAATCCAATTTATTATTGAGGCGTGATATTCATAAACTGGTAAAACAGAAAACAGCCAACACGTGTTTTGTGTTAAGAGAAAATAATCTCAATGACTTCCTCAGGGCTGTAAAAGATACAATTATAACCAGAATTACACACATACAATCTGTGTCAAGTCTTAAGAAATATATACAACAGATTGGCACCTCATCAGTAGAATTCCAACACCAATTCCCAAGTGACTTTGTGAAAACTGGCAATTTAAATACCACCAAAGTTACTGAATGTGGCAATTGTAGTATCAAACAGACATGAAGCCACCCATAAATGTACTGATTAAATATATGAGACAATATGAGAATTAATAAAGCATTCCTTTCAAGGCAATGAATAACCATGAAAGTCATGACACCTGCGTGAGAACTAAACGTCTAGGAGAAGTCACAAAGAGCCCCATAGTCAAAAACCAAAGATTTCTTACAAATCTTATACTTTTTTTATTAGTACTCATCAAATACCCGAAGAATTGGTCAAATGCCAATTTCAGTGTCTTTGAAAAATGGGTCATGTTTCAATAAAGCCGTCCTAACATGCCATCCTGGTTGCACAGAGGTTAGTTGTCTGTGCAATCCTGTGTACTGTCTGGCCCTGATTCACAATCCTCTATTGTATTCACTAACATACCGGCCCTGATTCACAATCCTCTATTGTATTCACTAACATACCACCCACTTTTAGATCGGAACAAGGTATCCCTTTGTTTGTTTTTCAACTGAGTCCCCCTCATTTAAACCTAAGGCAACACTGTCACCAAATGTATCTTCCTTCCACATGCCGTCATGCATTTAACTTTTTAGGTTGAGCTCGGAAGTGCTTGAACCTGTTGTAAGTATTGTGGGTTTTTAACCACGCCCATCTCATGCACATCACTTTCATTCATTCTTGGGCTTGCCTTTCAGAAGTCACTTGATGTCATTGGTAAATGCTTTGTTTGTCCCGCATGGAGGCTGTTTTTGTCACCCCTTGCAGACTGCCCCTGTTACATGTATTACTGCACGATTGCAGATATACTTCAGCCTGGGGAAACAATTTATTTCCTTTTTTTCTCTTCCCTTCGTGCTGCATGGTGGCCATTGTGCTCACAGCGTGAACAGGCACAACAGCATGAACTTGATCGGCTACATTGGAGTGCTGGTCACATTGTTCACAGTTACCGAATCCGAGTCAGTTCTTGTGGCACTCAAGAAAATCGCCCCATAATGGTTTGCATGACGTCACTTTTAAATAAATATTTTTGCTCATAACTTGTACTAGGACAATTCACCACCAAAACGTTCAGCATGACACACTCTGTCTAAGTCATCTCTGGGTCCCCACACTATGTTACTGGGGACCCCAAATAACCCCTCCCACAAGTCAGTGTCTTTTTAAGCTCTCAGGGCTGGAACTTTTGTTTTACAGCTGAGAGTATTAAATGTTTTAAGGGCCTTGTTTGTAATATTGTTGCAGTATGCTTGCCAGCCCTGAAAATGTGTACGGCACTATGCCCAAAAGGGGCTAAATATATGGTTACAGTGCATTATATTCTGCCATTTTCTTAGTGTGGTTATGCTCTCCATTGCTGTGTCCTCTAGGGGCTGTTCTAAGCATTAGACATATTAACATACTAAATATTTGTATCACAGAAACTTGCCCCATAATGCTTTGCAGGGCATTACTTTTACAAAGCAGTTTTGCTCATAACTCAGCCTGTGGTGGTCCTGGGGCAATGGGACCACCTTCAAAACATTGTCCAGAGTGTGCTCTTTCTGTCTACATCATCTCTGAGCCACCACACTGTTAGTGGGGACTCCAAAATAATAACCCTTACCAACATTTATTATCTTAAGCTTTCTCATGGCTGAAGCTTTTGTTTTAATGCTGGAAGAAGCTATGTTTTATGGGCCTTGTCTTAAATATCATTGTAATAGGCCTGCTAGCCTTGCAAATGTGTACATAATGCTCTATGCCCTATAGGGGCTACATATATAGTTACATTAAAATACTTTCTCCCATTTTTTGTTCATGTGGTTATGCTCTCTAAGGGCTGACTGTATGGTTACATGACCATGTTTTTTCCTAATGCTATTTTTACCGTGGTGTCCTGTAGGGGCCTGTTCTGAGCATTGCAGGCAACATGCTACAATATTTGTGGTGCAAAAACGCGCTCCATATTGCTTTGCAGGGCTTTACTTTTATTACACATTTTTGCTCATAACGCAGCCTGTGGTGGTTCTAAGACTATGGGACCATCTTCAAAATGCTTTTTCTGTCTGTCACCTCTGGGTCCCCACACTGCGTTTGTGGGGACCCGAAAATAATAACCCCTCCCACCATTCCGTGTCTTTTTTAAGCATTCTCATGGCTGGAACATTTGTTTTATAGCTGGGAGAAGTTTTGTTTTAAAGGCCTTGTTTATAATATCATTGCAGTAGGCCTGCTACCCCCTAAAACACCCACTAGAGGCTACAAATATGATTACACTGCGTTACTTTATCCTCTTATTTTCATGGGGTTATGCCCTCTAGGGGCTAACAATATGGTTACATGACCATGTTTCTTAGAAATTATCTTCTTTTATGGTGCTGGTTGGGTGCTTTTTTGAGCAGTACAGTCCAATGCCAAAAGTTTATTTCTGATAAAGGTTTATATGATAATTGTATATGTTTTAATCATCTCTCCTTATTACAGTTATGTTCATGATTCAGTCCAAATTAACATCCTTATTACACAATGACTGTTTGAACACTATTGAAATGTTTGGGTGACCCTTCTAGTTTATTTCTCCTCTGTGTGTTGTCTTGTGTCTTTTTTTGGGGGATTTGTGTTAGCCAGACAGCAACTTTGATGTTGGGGTGGTGAAAATGATTTTCTATTGGAATTATCATGGCAGATTTAAATTAGGGTTCTAAATGACAACATTTTTTTTTTTTGCTGCAGAAAGAGGAAGAAGGTAAATGGAAGGGCTTTAGTTAAATGCAGGGCCAGTGGAATTATATGGCAGAAAAAGACAAACTTATGAGGCAGGGTTGACAACTTTATGTGGCAAGAAAAGTCCAGTTATGAGTTTAAAATGCCAGTAGCTCTAACTCAAGCAAATGCGAGGCCTATTTCATTGCAAATGTTTGTTTTCTTTTATCGTGTCAAAATGTACCTTCCTTTGGCAGCAGTTGCATTATTTATCATTAGCTGTACAGTTCTTTGCTTCATTCAGATGACCTACCACATCGGTAACCCATGTTCTCCTTTCTGAAACCCACATTTCCCCCTACATTGCTGTTTAAGATTGTAAAACCTTCACTAGTCATTCCCTAGGGTACTTGATCTTTTCATAATTAAGGAAAGCTGCAGCAAGTCCCATTAACCAGTCCTTTCATAGAGGGCAGGTTCGAGGACACAAAAAGGGCCATGGCCAGGCTCTAATTCTCAAGGACATCTCGCTTTATCCAAGCAGTGACAATCTCTACCCCCAGCATCCATTAATCATTTTACACCAACAGGGTAAGGTTTAGAGATTATCCTCAATAATGAAGGATAGTAACAAACAAACAAAGAGGAGGTGTTGATAAGCAGAACGACTACTCAACTGCGTTCATTTACATCCCACTAAATATACCTCACCAAAAGCATATCATAAACAAATACCATATACCACTTCTACTCCAGGAGATTTACTCCCTCTTAAGCTAGGGAGTGATAGAGAAAGGACCAATACATCACAGGGATCAAAGAGTCACCTCTGTTTATTTCCTAATAAGAAAATATGATTGACCAGTGTGTGCTGTACTGGAGTAGGTGGTTGAAGATGGAACAGCGTCTGACCAGGAAGTCATCCAGGTCACACACCCTGCTTTTGCCTCTATTGTCATTCCAACATAAGGAAACAATTGAGATTTCCATGACAAAATAAGCAAACACCTGGTCCTTTAAAGCAACATGTGTGTCTGATGAAACATGCTAAACCTGACGATTTACATAGGTTATATAAATACTGTTACGAGGATGTCCCCCACACTGCTTTCTGCCTGGTAGTCATGCAAAGGGTCGCCGATAGAGTTCACGCTGCATGAAACTTAAAATCGCTATGGCCACCATGGAGCGCGAAGGGAAAAGACAAAAGAAAAAAATAGTTCACCCACACTAAAGTATATGGCAAATGGTGCAATAATCCATGTAACGGGGTCAGTCTGCAAGGCGTAACAAAACAGCTTCAATGCAGGGCAAACTTAAGCATTTACCAGTGACATTAAGGGCTTTTTGAAGGGCAAGCCCAGAGATGAATGAAAGTGATGGACGTGGTTAAAGCCCACAGAATAGATTACATCATGTCAAAGAGCAGCGCTTGCGCACTGCTATGCTTGACCTAAAAACGAAAGCAAGTGCTACCTCCAAAAACAACTAATGCAATGTGTCTCAAATAAAACCATGCATGATAAAAATGTGCTCTGTAACAAAAATGTGACTGTTAATACAAAAAGTTCTCCCATGGAAACTCTTTCAATTATGCAAACTAGCCGACAGCGCCTCATTGCCCACCCTGCTAAATGAGACCAACTACATCCTAAACCCTTAAATACCCTGAAGCTAATTAGTGACTCAAGACCCAAAGGCTCACATGTAAACACTCAAAACCAAAAACCTCAATCTGAACGTGAGAAAGAAAAAGGAAACGTATACTGTACAAAATACTTGCCCGCAGGTAGTGAATAAAGCTGACCACAACATCAAAAGCCGATAGTAAAATATGCTCGTAGATGTATCAACCCAGATGATGGTTCACCTTTAAATACGTGTTATACTGATACACGCGTTGATTTTACAATAAATGCACATGTGTTTTAAACATACAGAAAACAGCATGAATAAACATATGTAAATTATAATGAAACGGTCGCTAGCGCAAATGCTGTGTGACCTGCAGACTGAAACCTGAGATTATTTTGAGATCTGGCATTCAGATTTGAATATCAAACAATCAACTCATTATGCTAAAATAGTGCCATTTATATATTTTATGTCTTGGGTGCATGCTATCAGCAGGATAGAATATTCATAGTTTATTGTGCATAATAAAAAGCAGGATGTGCATTTTCTCATATATATTGTCAAGGTCGGAAATTAACTAACATGAATTGAAAGAACCAAACGCCTGTTAACAAAATTAACCAGCACGAATTGAAAGAACTGATCGTGACCTCATTCCATTTGTATACCTCGTTAAGGGATTAGAGTGGACCATCCAGTGTGTGCTTGAAGGACTTTCAGGGTCACCAGGGCACTAGAGGGTGGTCATAAACTCGAGGATGATATCTTCTGGTCCTAGTGAATGGAGGTCAGCTGTCACGCGATGGGACGTGCAAGCACACTGAAGAGCAAGAACCCTGCTAGCTGTTATCACTTTGGAATTGTAATAAAAGTGGATTTTGAACACAGTGAAGGGTCAAAAGGCCATTATTGCGCTTAGAGTACGGCTTGTTATTCGGGCAAGCATGCGGTTACCTGCTCTTAATTTTGATTCCTGAAATACCAGCAGCTATTCCTGGCCAGGATGGGATTTGTTTTTACCTTTAAGAATAGGCCCCAGTGTGTGAGGAGCTGTGCACCACAGTGCAGCTGGTGGTAACATTCCCTCACCCAAGCAGAGGCGGTATGGGGGTTCCCTCACAAGCATTGCCTTGTTCCCTCAGAACATGGGTTCAACATGTGCAATGGCCGAGAAAGCTACTTAAGGGTACAGCACAGGACTGGGAGCGCCTCAAGACGCCAGGAACAAAAGGATGACAACAGGGTGAAAACTAGAGTGGCCTGTTTGCAAGACTTGATCTATTTCACTGAGACTCCATGGAGAGAGGGAGTGAGGGAAAGGGAGAAATATGTAGAGCGGGAAACAAGAAGGGCGAAAGAGAGACAGAAGTGGTTGAGTTCAAGAAACACAAGGAAAAAAGAGAGAAAGGCGACATGATGAGATCGTGTGAGAAAATAAATCAGCTCTTCTCTTATATCAGATGCGGGGAGGGGAATTAGGGGCACCCGCTTTACTTCTCCAAATATCTAGGAATGGAGAGAGGGAGCAGAAAGTACAGGGGGAGCGGATGTGGCACAAGAGTCAGAGCTGCTGACTTAGGAGCTGGTGAACCAGGCTCAAGTTCCAGTATCGGCTCATCAACCTGTGATTCTAGCAAATGTGTCCTTGTGTAATGTAGCTGGTACTCATGTAAAGCACTGCAATACCTTCGGGTCGACTTCGAGTTATATAAAACTGCAAAAGAAAATGCTAAGGAGGGTGCAGCAGAGGGGGAAGAAATAGTAACCCAATCACATCGAGAGCGGTGAACAGGCACTAATTAAGTTACTTTAATCAGTGCTTGGTCAGTGTCCCAGACAGGATCGGAAATGATGTCAGGCCTGAAGTGGACGAATTAAGAAGCTGCAAAGAAAAGGGCCATGCAAGCCGACAAATGGTAAGCGACAGGTGAGCTCCAAGCCCTTTTCTAATGACAACAGTATCTCGCAAGTGATAGGCACACACTAGAGCATGCTATCGCAGGCTCGACCCTAAAAAGGGACCACACTGGTACATTTTCCCACTTTATGATCTTTGAAAGGCAACAACATACTCTTTTGCTGATATATGTACAAAGCATTGCTATGTTGACATTTGTGCCAGAAAGGAAGCACAACTTGGTTAAACAGTTTTAAAAACCTTAATAGAGCTTCTTCTGCTTTCAGTCCAACCGAACCCTAAGGGGATGGGGTACCGTTTTTAAATCAGTGCATGGCAAATGATTGACGTGCTGCAAATGGAAAATGTTACTTTCCTGTAGCCAACTGTTTTTTAGATTGCTGCATCATAGATTTACTTGTGCCATCCTAACACCCTCTCCCCCTTGTGGATGAAATTAAAGGGCTGCTGCTCTGATGTTGCTATGTATTTAATCTTTAATTACCTTCATAAGCAGACACATCTATTCCATTGTAGAAAGTTACAGTAATTCATGGGAGGCTGTCTGATGATGCATTGTGTTCTGGCAGGATAGTGCATAGCATTCAAATCTGTAACACGACAAGCTGCAAGCAGTTGGGTACAGGTAAGTACCATTTTCCTTAATACCATAACTGTGGTGGAGGTATGCTGTTCAATTAAAAGAATTCAGGCTCCATCAGCCCTTACTGACATAAGTAATCCAACCGTCTTAATGACATATTGCTTTTGTTCACTTGAGTTTTTAAATACATCTGTTGGGTCTGTATTCCAGCTTCTTATTTGTTTCCCCATCAGCTCTAATCAACTACATTCGACCTGTATTTGTTTCTCGGTCAGACCAGGACTCTCGTAAAAAAACAGTCGAAGAAATAAGGAGACGTGCTCATTCCAATGGAAAGTGGCCACAGGTAATTATTAGACCCACTGTGTTGATTGTATTTTGTCAAGCATTGGCTTTGATGTGCAAATGCTAACTGATTTACACACCACTACCTCTTCAGTTTTTTTAGAATTGCTTTAAATTTGGACTCTTGGCAAACCCTCTTGAAAATCAAATAAAGCTAATATTTCAGCCTAACCTTTCAAACTTCAAAGTCCTTTTTGGTTTGGCCTTGCTTCTTTAAATATAGACCCGGAATCAATATGCCACACCTTCTGTTTCCATACCCTGGAGACTACCGGATATGTTTTTTGATGACGTGGCCGACTAGATCTGGAACTGCTCTTTGCAAGAGAAATCTTTGCTCCATCTCCATGGATGCACAGCACTCTGAAAAGAGGGTGTGGCTTACCCTTTGCTGTCTGCGTAGTTTGTTTTCCAAGTCACCCTCACACCAACAGAAAGCATGTGCTCACTTCTTGCTGTTTACATGGTCACAAAGGTCCTTCCAAAGATTGCGTGTAATGTACTGGGAAAGCTTCACAGTGCTGAGCCAAAGTCACATGGCCATAATGGTGCCACACCCCATTTGCTTCACTCAGTTGGAATCAATAGTTGGAGCGGCTTCAAGAGGTGTAAGAATGGGTCATGGGAAACGCATATGGTTGTGTGCCTTCTAGGTGGAATCTCCTTTTGTTAGAAGGCAAACTACTATATTAGTGCTTGGTGAGGTCTTGGCTGATATATTGACCACAGTTAATACAGCACGCACATGAAGATTAATGGTGCAAGGCTGCCAGAGAAAAACGTCCTACTGCTATTGACCTATCGGGCATGTTCTTTATTTGGAAGGTGGGGAAAAAAAATATATATATATGTATATATATCCCTAACAGACTGAATCTTGTGCAGTTTCCAATTTAAACACTTCATCTTGAGAACCCCAAGTTTTGTCAAGAAAGGAAAGTGTACTTTTGAGGTTTGCATATCCATGTGTTGTTGAATATCTGGAATGAGCCGGAGAAGGTGTTTGTGTCTCTTTACTGAACCTCCTCTTGGTACTATAAAACCAACAGGAGAGATTGACTGCATCAATTTCAGGGGAACATGGATCTATTTCACAAATTAGTTAGAAGGCGCATTTACTTGGATTTGGGTTACATTGCCAGAAGGTAAGCCAATGTAATGATAGCCTATGGTTAGAATTCTAGTGATATGCATAAAAAAAAGTGCCTGAAGAAATACTGAAGAACACAGAGAAACGGGGGTGGGGGTGTAAGCGGTGCACATTGGAATGATAACATTGTTGTAGAATGCTGAAGGCCGTCCTGTCACTGCATTGCAAATGTTATTCCCAAGATATACAATATTTAAGTTTATCTACACATTTCTTTACTACTTTTAAGAGATTAATTATGGGGGACTGAAACTTAAATGCCTTGGGTGTGTAGGATACCTGTATCACAGAAAGATTAATAAGACATGAAAAGAAACCTGCTCTGTGGTTTCTATGGAAAATGCAGGATATGAAGTCCCCTCTCCAGCGAGGTCGTGATCTCAAGGATAAAAACGGAACAAAGGATTTTTGGACCTGGGCGCTTTGCTTGTTAAGAAGTTTCTGTCCAGGATATTATCTGAAGTATCTTAATATTTAGCAGTGATCAGATTAGATTAGAACCACAGAACGGCAGTTACTGGTTTCAGAGCGCGATCATGTAGCTGCAGCAGGACAGAACCGTGTGAAACCAATAACTCCAGTTCTGTGGTTCTAATCTACTGCCAAGTCTGATAATGGAACCACTCTAGTACTCAAGGCAATAAGGGTTTGATGTTCTTACAGGTGGTATGTACTCAGTTGCACCAGAAGATGATGGATGGAATGCTGAACATTGTCAAACATTCACTCCCAGTCACAGGTCTGGGTTTAGTCCATCGTTATTTTGCTCCCCACGCCATTACAGTTTGGACCCAACCATATGCAAATCAGTCTTGACTCTGCTCCCCGCAGTGATGTCTGTACCTTTAAGGGAACCACAGTCACTGCAGGTCCTCAGATGGTCTTAAAAGTTTGGTAGGTGGCCAGTACCCGTTTTGACAGCCATACACCAAAGTTTTTGTTTTCCAAAAGGCAAACACCCAAATAAATAATGACAGCCACTCCTCAGTAGTCTTTCAGTAGGTGTTTCTTTTCTCTTTGTCTCTGTTAGGTTATCCCTGGCATTGACAGACAGGAAAAAAAAGGATATCAGACCATCATCTCTAAATATGGCAGGAGTTGTGATGACTTTACTCTGACGGCCAGCACTCTGTCAGACATGTCAGTCAGTTTCTACCAATAGAGCTGATAGAAGCATTGCTGATGGAAAGCTGAAAGTCCGCCCGACTCTAAATAGGGAGGACAAATGGAAGGTTTTGCGCATAGGGTACTCCATCATGTTTGTTATCTGTCAGACTGTAAATCTGGCAGTAAGTTACAAGAGCTAAAAAGCTGGATATTTTGAACAGCTGTTGTTTTGTTGTTAGTAGTGCAGCATGCCCCCACCCAAGATATTTCTTTGTACACGCAAAAAATGTAATGACGAATGAAAACTGCTTGGTATGAGGATGTTATGGACTCACTGAATGGTTAATAAAAAGTGATAAAAGCAACTTTTTAATGGTTGTGTTTCTAGACTTTAAGAATACACAATTGAGTAACAGTAGGGATCAAACAAACAAAGGAAAGAAGAAATGGCTGGAGTAAAGAAAAATTAGACACTGCTGCAAAAGGTTGTTCACCATACATCAAACAAGCATAAACCAAGCCAACAGGTCTGGCTTTTGTCAACTGAAAACGCTTTACAAAGCATCTCTAATACAAAACACACACATCTCCATCATGGGCAGCAGCAATGCGGATCTCTTCACACAAGCAGGGAATGTATCATAAGTGCAAGGGTCCCCCTCATACAGCTGAAATAACCACAATACACACCAACAATGCAGGCCTTCTCCTCAAATACATTTAGAACAGCACAGGCTGCAGCAGTGCAAACCCTTCTTCCCCTAACTGCCATAATGTTCAGTCCCACCACCACATCAATGCAGGTGCAGCAGTACAACCACCACCATACTATTACTAGCACTATTACACGTGCAGCAACTCAAGCACCTCCACACACAGTAAGATTGTTGTCTTTCCTATTGTAGAATGCCAAGGTCCAGCCATGTATTTAGATCATAAATCAACACAGACAGTGGCGAGAATACTGCTTATGAGTTTCCACCTCTATTAGACCTTATTGCGATGCTTCACAATGATACGTGTCTGAACTCTTTATTAAAGCACACCCCTGGCACCCTTTGTAAAATACGGATTTCCTATACAATTTAATATGTCTTCTTAGGAAAAACATATTTCACTCCTGTTGTGCATAAATACAAGCACATAGCATGAATTCAACCATTTGGTAGTTTTTAGAAACGTCAATAGAAATTCCTCTTGCACCTTCAGTGGAAAACTTTGTAATGTGCCTGTTCCAAGATAGATACTGCCCTGAGCCTCTCCTTTGCGCAGAGTGTTCCTTCTATGTTTACACTTGCCCTTGATGCGGACTGACTACTGGAACAAGCTTTGCTAAGTCTGCCTGTCCAGTTCAGAGAGAGTGGTAGAATCAAGATCGAGAGATGTGGGCAGGTGATGCCTACCAAGGGTGGGAGGCTGTTAGCTAATGGTGGCTAGTGCTCGAAGGAGACCACAGTGGTGATGGGAAGGACCAGCACTCACGTGATTCTCTTGGAGTTCTCCGTTTAATTGAGGACTACACTCCATACAGATCCTACCGTAGTCACATCCACTTACACTACAGCCCGTGCTAATGTAATTACTTGTGACTAAGAACAAGTACAGAACGCAGTCACAGAGACAAGAAAGAGACATACATGGGAAGTGGATAGACACATGAGTTCTGGATCTTTACGTTTTGAGTAAGCAAGCTGAAAAACGTGAAAGAAGCCCACCCTACCAAATATAACTGGAGTCTATGCACATCAAATCTTACATAATAATGACTTGCATATGGCAAACAGAACTTGTATTAGTTTAGTAGTCATTGTCCTGAAGACCACTCACTTAACAGAATAGTTCTGCCTACTCTTTAAGCTTTATTTGCATCGGGCACATGCCCTATCCTGTGCCTGGTAAGGCTTTCTTTTTAGTTCAAACCTACACCACCTGATGTAGTGATGGACCCAGACATTCAGAAACACTTGAGGACTAACTTAAGGGGTGGAGTAATTTATGAGGTCTCTGATTTCTCACTCTTCCCTCGATTGCACCTGAGAACAGGCATGATAAACACCACACTAGGTTTCTTTATGAGAGACTGCTTTGAATTTGCTTTGTTTGCTTAGCATTTTCCTATTTTGTGCATGACACTCTGTGTGACACTCTACCAAACCAGAGAAAAGGGCTGTGTACATTGGCAATTGCAGAAGTGACACCATTTTGCTATGTTTAGCATAGTGGCAAGCAAGTGCCAGTGGGATCACGTATTGCATATAGCGATACACTTGGGCTGGTGGAAGCTGGATCCATGATGTTGGCAGGTACTGTAAGCAGGACAAATGTATCCAATATAAAAGTTGCGGTTGCTTTGGAAGAAGATTTACAGCTATAGTGGTTCAGTAGTTGATGCAGTAAATGACAGAGGAGTGGCATGAAAGTCTTGCCAGCTTGTTTTGCTTCCAAAAGCCTGCTGCTTTTACACAGTTCCACACAAGCGTACGATGACCTTGTACCACTGCTTGAAAGACCTTGTGAGCCACCCGCGGAACGCAGGAGCATTTGCCATGGTTACGTTCGTACTCTAGGAGGCAGTGTGAAAGGGAAGGAAGGTCACACACTTGTGGTTGATCTAGCCTGCATCTGCTCCTTCTGCTCATTTTGCATGCCTCCTCGAGCCCACCCATCATTTTGATGGTCTCCCACTTTGCTTCTCTAAAAATGCATGTCTCTGAAGAGTGCATGGGATGAAGCATAATGCTGGAAAATGAGGTCTTCTTGTCTCCCATCCTGGCCCTCATGTCTACAAAATCCTGCGCCTTGAGAACATCTGTACTTACCTTATTCTGGCCCCATGTTGCCTCCTTCTTTAGCACAGTGGTTATAAACCTCTGCCTTTGAGACTTTCTTTGGAACTTCTAATTCGGAGAAATAATAGTAAATATTGATAATTTTCAATGGTTTTTTTTGCATAGGTTGTGTCTTTTCTTCACCATTTTATGAAGCACATCCATGCCTATCCTTTATGAAGAAGTACAGGACATGAGTTTTTCCTGCTCTGTGACCTTCTATTGCACGTTGAAGTTTCTGTGAACAGCGTGCCACTCACTGCAGTATCATGTACCTTCTCCTACACCCCAAGTGCCCTGCAGTACTCTCCTACACTCTGCAACCTTTCTCTAACTTGAGACTCGGCTGACGCCCACACTACCTCCCTGGTGCAGGTTATGACCAGTGGCTGACATTAGGGAGGGAGTTAAAAAAATCCTCTGCGCATTGCACCGTAGGATTTATTTTTTTACCCATCAGGAGACACAGAAGAGCTTCCATGTCTCCCCCCCACCTGCCCCTTTGTGACACTGACGTCACAATCTGTTTTCGGAGGTAAGGCCGGTTCCTGCTCCAGTGGGGAAAACTGGCCCAAACTGGCCTCCCCACCATTCGAGAAGACCTCATTGGAAAGGAGAGATTCTCTAGTGTTTTAGAGCGAGAGTTCTGCCAGTAGCAGAGATGGCGTCTCGTTGGATGACTGCTGCTTAAGGTGTAACTCAGGTTACAGAGGACAGCTCTGAAGTAGGATCAGAGTCTGAGACAGCAGATACTGAGGCAGCATCTGAGGGATAGGACAATGGCACAGACTCTGAGTGATTTTTCCGACAACTCCTTTTCTGTTGATTCTGAGGGAGGTGATGAGGACAGTTCTGCTGTCCTTTTGCAAGCACAGTCGGTGCGGCGGGACATTAGCGGGTTAGCCCTACCCAGAGAGCAGGTGCATGTGGTGGCAAGCACAGAGAGAGTGCTCTCTTGGGAGCTCTCCAATTTAGTTCAGCCCCATATTCCACCGCCCAAATCGTATTGTGAAGACATCAAAATTATCACAGAACAACCTGGTTTTGTAAGGCAGGCACCTGCGTTTTTGGTCCTGGGCTTGGTGGCCATATAGGGAAACTTACTAAACCTAGACATTTATGGAAACAAGACACCCTAGGGAGTCCACTGAGGTGTGATTTGTGTGGATTCCCCCAAATTTTCCTACCCAAAATACCCTGCAAAGGTGAAATGTTGAATAAAAACTCTATTTGTTCTTGCATTTCTGTCACACAAACTACAGGAATATGCTGGGATCCATAAATTCCCACCTGTCCTGATAAAACGCTACTCCACTTGAGTGCCTGTACCTAGTGCCTGCGTCAGGAATGAATCACCCCAGGGTCAACAGTTGCCCTCATGTAAGGATTAACATTGACTGTTGTGTGATCCATTCCTGACACGGGCACTAGGCCTACCCACACAAGTGAGGTACCATTTTTATCCAGAGACTTGGGGGAATGCTGGGTGGAAGGAAGTCTGAGGCTCCTCTCAGATTCCAGAACTTTGCAGCACCGAAATCTGAGGTCCTTTTTTTTTTCTTTGCCTAATTTTGAGGTTTGCAAAGGACTCTGGGTAACAGAACCTGACAAGAGCCCCCCAAGTCATCCCATTCTGGATTCCCCTGGGTGTCTAGTTTTAAAAAATGCACAGGTTTGGTAGGTTTCCCTTGGCGCTGGCTGAGCTAGAGGCCAAAATCCACAGCTAAGCACTTTACAAAAAATACATCAGATTTCAATGTAAAAATGTGATGTGTCCATGTTGCATTTCCTGTTGCGGGCGGTAGGCCTACTCACACAAGTGAGGTGCCATTTTTATTGGGAGACTTGGGTGAACACAGAATAGAAGAACAAGTGTTATTGTTCCTTGTCTTTCTCTACATTTTTTCCTTCCAAATGTAAGACAGTGTGTAAAAAAGAAGTCTAGTTGAGAAATGCCCTGTAATTCACATGCTAGTACGGGGACCCCGGAATTCAGAGATGTGCAAATAACCACTGCTTCACAACACCTTATCTTGTGCTCATTGTGGGAATACAAAGGTTTCCTTGATACCTATTTTTGACTCTTTATATTTCACCAAATGAATTGCTGTACACCCGGTATACAATAAAAACCCATTGCAAGGTGCAGCTTGTTTATTGGCTCTGGGCTTTTGATGAACCTGCAAGCCCTATATATCCCTGCAACCAGAAGAGTTCAACAGACTTAACAATATATTGCTTACAAAAATCTGTCATAGCTGGAAAAAGTTATAGAAGAAAATGTGGACAGAAATGTCTCTTTTTCACCTCAATTTCAATATTCTTTTATTTTAGCTGTTACTTTCTGTAGGAAAACCTTGAAGGATATACACAAATGACCCCTTGCTGAATTTAGAATTTTGTCTGCTTTTCAGACATGTTTAGCTGTCCAGGATGCAGCATTGGTTCCACCCCCATTTCTGTCACTAGCAGGAAGGAGGCTGAACGCACAAAGAATAGTAAAAATTTGATATGTCCCAGTAAAATGCCAAAGTTGTGTTGAAAAATAAGGTTTCTGATTCAAATCTGCCTGTTCCTGAAAGCTGGGAAGATGGTGATTTTAGCACCGCAAACCCTTTGTTGATGCCATGTTCAGGGAAAAAAACACATGTTTTCTTCTGCAGCCCTTTTTTCCCATTTTTCTGAAAAACACCCAAAATTTTAGCTGTATTTTGGCTAATTTCTTGGTCTCCTTCAGGGCAGCTCACAGACTCTGGGTACCTTTAGAATCCCTGGGATGTTGGGAAAAAAAGGACGCATATGGCATGGATAGCTTATGTGGACAAAAAGTTATTAAGACATAAGTGCAAACTACCCTAAATAGCCAAAAAAGAGCTCAGCACTGGGTGGGGGGGAAGGGGGGAGTGGGGGTGGTGTTGGGGGGTGGTGGAGGCTCAGCAGCTAAGGGGTTAATACAGCTTGCATCGCCTTCATGATTCATAAGGCTCCCTACTGCGCCTTGTGGTGTCTCCGGTGCCCTTTTTTTACTGACCAACCACCATTTTTCTGCCGGACGTTGTCTTTCAACACAATCCCCCTGCCTACCTACAGTCAACGAGAAGTGAGAGTGGAAACCCAGCAGGATAAGGGCAATGGAGGTAGCCGGGTACCAGTCCATACACTGATGCAGCTGTCATGCAGAAGATGTGAGCTGTATGCTGTGAGTCCTCTTCCTGCACTCCACTGCAAATTTTGTACTCTGCGTCCGTATACCTCTGATGTCTTCTAGTACTGTGTGGCTACCTTTTGCACCCAACAGCTCCCTGTGCCCAAACCACCCTAAGGCTCAGTTGAGTAAGCTTTTTTTGCTCCTTTGTAATGTCTCTGGCACTGTCTGGCACCATCCTGCTCCCTCCTGCACCACAAACACCCTAATCTCCACCTACACCAAGAACATCACTGTGGTTTGAGCCCGACAGTTCCTTTTTGGGCTCTCACCATTCTGTAGTTCCTTCTTGCACCCCCAAACAGCCTGAAACACTGTTCTGTCTCCAGAGCACCCTTGTGGTTTCCTTCATAAATTAAGCATGGTATATTTTTCTTCTACATCCACCATGATGAGAATGAGCTGTGTCATATGCAGGAGAGGTTATGGGGGAGTTGATGCCTGCTGTGTCCGTTGGGAACGGCCTTGTGCTGGTTCCAGCTTTTCAAGTTGGCTGTTTATCAGAGGTACGTTGTTAGATATGCTACTCGTGTTACACTTGTTCTTACTGAGGTGAGGAGGGGCATTGTGCTTTTGCTGCCCGTGCTGTTCTTGCCCTGGCGAGTACCCTTGCAAGTACCCTTGCAATGCCAGTGATGATCTTGTTCGCTTGGCTTGGAGAAGTGAGAGGGGAATGCTGTGGTGTGTGTTGGGTGCTGGAACCCCTCGGATGTCAGCATGATGCCGTTGGTAGCTGCTCAGTGTGTGGGTACTGTGTACACATGGGAAAACAGACCTTCTGATACCCCTGCTTCTCCTGTTCAATGTGCTAGGCGATTGAAATTCCGCTAGTGATTTCCATGCTTTTACGTTTGATATGTATTTTCTTTAGAATTTGTTCAACAAAATTCCACTTCGGCACAAAGCTGGCGTGTGCCGTTTATGCTATGTGGGGTCTCACGTATAATTACGGAAAAACAGATGCACACATGCAAAGCAATTCAAGTGTAGCTTGCTATTGAAACCGTGAGACTCCATTTCTGGAATACAAAATTGAACGTTGCACCGAATTGGAATTTTGTAGAACAAATTCTAAAGAAAATACGAGTGTTGCATTCTTTTGGCTAAGATGTTCTTATGAACAGGAATACACTTTGAGGAAGTCCTGTAATGTGTAACGTGTCAGCTGAAGTCTACATTCATTGACTGCGAATTTGAAAGATTGAACAGCTGGAAATCTACAATTACTGTTGATGGAAATTATATGTGAACTATTAGTTTGTTCCTAATTGTTTCTAATTATGTAAGTTTATGAGATCATATAAAACATTAATGTGAATATTTATGAGTATTTTTGTCAATGGAATTAGTAAAGAAATAGAACAAAACGATATACACCCAGTCGTCTATTTATTGATTTATATCTCTCACCAATCCCTTTATGTAATCTGTGTACCTAATGTAATTATTCATGTGGCCATACTAAATACCATTCTAACAACCTGATGCATAACAAATGAGTATTAGTGTGCTCCACTATTATCTTGTTCTGTTTCTTTAAACCCATGGTGAAATTTTGTCATTGATTTTAAACCACTCAGAAATATTCCAGCAGTGTACATCATTCGGAGTCAGGCATTGGCTCCAAATCCGGCATTTGAGGGTTCTGTGCAGAATTTTAGCCTTTGAGTTGATGAAGGAAATTGGATGGTAAAAATCACAATTTTCATGGAGCGCAACTGTTACTGGACCATCACAATGGTAGCCAATTCCCTTCCTTGAATAACTCCTTAAAGGCTTCCCACAGTGTCCTTGTGGAAGAGATTTTATTAACATTCAGTTTAAAATAGAATTCCGTCTCTTCTCTAGGGTACTGGGTACAGTTGCCATCGGACAGCCACCAGGCAGTTTCCTATCCGGATACCATGGGGCATTACCCTTCCCAGTCTCAAGTAAAGTTCACTGGTGCATGGTGTCACAGGCCTCTGGGACAGAGGCTGCCACCGATTACTCAAGTCACATCTGGGGCAGGTTCGCAAAGTAATCAGTGCGGCACACAATCTTTCAACCAAGTGCAGTAGAGTCTTGAGACTTGTAAATAAAAAGTCATGCTCAGGAATTATTGCTCTTGTCCTTACAAGTTCATCCTTTACTACAAAATTACCTTTGTTAGTAATGTTTTACCTCCGATCAATTTACGAAAATACAGGGTTCCTCCTCTTTAAGGTTTGAGGAATGCAAATGCCTTGTTTTCTTTTTATGTATGTATTTGACACTTATGCTGTTCCCGACATCCTATGGTAATGGCATAGTGGTGCTGTATTATTAAATACTTAAAGTGCTAATGTTGACAATCTAACCCAAGTTCAAGTTTATAGTTTCAGTTAATCTAAGACATAACAATTTCAGAATAAAATATTACAATTTATAACCTAAAATATGCCTATTGTTTGTTAATACACAATCTCGTGAGAACCAGGTTTATTGTTTAAAATAGTGTAATATTTGTGCCATCTTTGTGCAAATAGGCAATAACAGTGCAAAATCATGATTATCCTGCAGTTCATCTCAAACCCACTAGACATAAATTTAGGATCTAGGCTGGTTTGCGCAAAACCAAAGCAATACTAATGCAAACGTACAATACCGAATGTAAGCTTGTGACAATCTAAACCAACTCACAATAAAGAGGGTCAATTTGCAGGAAAGGGAGAATCCAGTGCTCAAATACTCTGCAAAGACAATTAAAACTGTGCACAACTCAGTTTCTCCAGTTCTCAATTTTACTGATTTATTTAAATATTGCATTTACCATTACAGAAAGCAAACATTAATCATAATGCGGGAATTATCATAAATCAAATTATAGTAATATATCCTAAATGGATAGGACAATATGTAACTAACCCTCTACGTAAAAATAAACAGCAGTTCTCTCTTCTGAACGTAGTTAGCAGAGGAGAATAATAATGTGAGCAATGCCCCTCTAAAGTAAAACAAGTATTTGAAATGCAATGGGTCTCGCGTTTGCTCCATTTAGATTTATTAGAATTGTAAATTCCTAACTGGACTTTTCTTGCCACATAAATTGAAAATGTTGACATAAGCAAGTCAGTTCGAAGCGCCACGGCCGCCATGAGCATGAAGGAGAGACACAAAAGGTAAAAGAAGTTCGCTCGCAGTCAACTACACGGGCAAATGTACAATTATCCAGTGCGGTAACAAAACTGCCCCAAGTAGGGACAAATATAAAGTATTTACCAAAGATAAAGGATTTTTGAAGGGCAAGCCCACGAACGAGTGAAAGTGATGGGTGTGGTTAAAAGCCCACATAGATACCAACATGTCAGAAAAGCAGCGCTTGCGCACTGTAATGCTCAACCTAAAAAGAAACTGCACTTGTAGTGTTAAATGTAAACATGTCTAAGGCTGAATGTCTGAAGCAAAAACCCTAAATGCCTAATGACTTAAGGTTTGCAGATCTTTTATAATATGTTAGACAAAGACATCACACAGTTCCATGGAATGCCATTAACCTTCAAATTGTTTCAAATGCATCGCCTCAGTAAACAAAGCTAGCATGATACACTTGCATATACAGAGACCAGGATGCCGTGGTTGCAGCTGAATTTCGATGATTTATTGGAAAGCAAATAAGAGGAACAGCTTGTGGGCAGCATGTAAACATGCACATTAAGCAATGCAGCCGAGTGCGGCCTGGTTATGCTAACTAAAGCCAACCTATATTAAGCCTTAATTTTGTACTGGAAGAATAATTTCTCATGCTTGCTCTTGCTTCCGATCACTGTCTTGAGATTTAAAGGGAGTCGAAAAGCTTAGTGGAGAAAACCGGTGGTAATTGGGCGTGTAAGTCACTAGTCACACCCTATTTCAGACCACAGTTTTCCTTTTGCAGATCATTTTTTGGGTTTAGTCCAGGACGTTCCATTGAAATGAGGTTGTGCTACAAATCTAACTATGCTTTTGGTTCTGACAAATTTCCGAGCACTGCAATATGGTGTTGATTGGAACATGAGTGTTTGGTTAACCTTAATGGACTGGCTTCTGAGCACTCAACAAGCTGAGATGCGTCTCACGGTTGTCTGCTGGCAGACTGCCAGGTTATAAGATGTTCCCGATGCTGAGCAGGATGCTTCCCGGCTGGAAGCGCTCGAGATTGCTCGGTTTTATGTCTGGTTCAAGAATAGCTTTAGCTGTTTGCTAGAACTCCTGTAATCACCGAAAATAACTTTAAAACCTAAATCAGAAAGGGTATTTGGCTCCTTGTAATGTTGATGTTCTTTCCAGACATGATTAGTCCGTACTGTTATTTTCTGAGTACGATAGGTCCATTTTTCAGAACTGATGGCGATAGGGTTGACACAGATACCATGTCCAATAAAGCAGGGAGTGGCTTTGTATGTTTATTTTCTTCTCTGTAAACAGTTAATTGATCATCCATTGTGTCATTCTGCTCCTTTAAACGTTTAATAGTTCTGTTGCAACGCATGGACAATGAAGTGTACAAATAGTGCAAGGAAGTTGCCACTCCCTCAGTGAAGAGAGTTCTAAACTGTGTGGGACAGGAGCGGCGTAACTTGCTTGATGTAGTATGACTTGCTGGAAACTCGCTGCATTAAAGATGTTTGTGGCACTTAAGCATTACGAAATGGCAGTGCCATTGAGTTTCTTAGATTATGCATCTTCAAAAATATGAATGACAGGCGAAACCCATTGGCTTATAAAGGGAATGCCGTTGTTTAATTTGGCTACAACTTCGAAATAATCAGTCACTGACTATTTTAGGTGCGAGATTATTTTCACGGTCCAGGTTCGACAGACTGGCCAGGTGGATCCCTGACACCATGGACTCCTTTATGTTGTGAGGACCTCTAGAACCCATGTTGGTTACCCCTGTTTTAGCTTTGTTTTATAGTTGATATTTTATTCATTTTAGCAAGGGTGCTTTTTAGCGATGATTTGTACATATTTTTATCAGCTTGCTTTTATTCTAGGAAAACAAGAAACAATCTGCTTGTTTAGTTAGCCTTTGCACAACATATAATCAGTACTTTCTGTCCAAGGCCAAAGAACTTTGTACACTAAATGCTTTTCTTGTTTTGCCGGTTTAACATCAACGTCATTAGGGGTCGCAAGTGCAACCCCTAAGCCCTCTGTTGCGACCCCTGCTGCTTTGCTTGCCACCTCTAGTTCCCATTTAGTCTTTGTCAGTACACAGCATTTATACTTTTGGCACATAGTTAAAAAAAAATACGTTGTTTAGTTGGGACATATTTTCTCACAGTTTGTACTGTTGCAGGCCTGTGTCATCGATTCACAATGCCAGTAGCCTCAACGCGAACCTGCAGCATGCACTTGTCTTCTGCGCATGTACATGTACAGCGGGTCTCCATTGGGGAGGGAGCACTTTCTGCATGTGCTGTGCGCAGTCACTCCACTGAGGTGAGCGGGCGTTGGGCCCACTGAGGACAGTGCCCTTCACTGGCAAACTTGCAGCAAGAGCAGTGGAACTTGGAGCCTGGCACAGTGCAGCGTGTGTCTCAGTCTGGCTGTGCAGCGTTCCTTCATCAAGCCCCAGAGGTCCGCACGGCGCTGGTAATGCGCACCAAGGTAGACGCTGGCCGAGCGTGGGGTGGAACAGTGATCCGGCGGCGTCAAAGGTGATTTATTAGCTTAAAGCATGCAACGCAGTGTAGAATTATTCTTATTTCACTTTGTGAAGATTAATGGTTGTTTACAACCAAATAACTGTTTTCATTCTCGATCCAAATTGTTTTCGTTCTCCGAGCAGGTTAAGCAAAGAACTGTTTCTGTGCTCTGTACATCGAAAAGTGAAACTATTTCCAATCCTTTTCTACCATAATGTAAGACTAGCTTAAATTCTCTGCAAGAAATACTTGAAGGAGGCAAAAAATTATTTTTGTTGCCAAGCTTACATAAAAATCTTTGTTTGCAAAAGGACATAATACAGGTTGAAATGTTTTGAAGTACCAGTTTAAATGAGCGATGTAATCACAATGAGGTACTTTTGACTTTCCCGTTGAATAGCTAAATTACGCAGGAACAGTGGCTGGCACTCAGGGGAGTAGCTTCCACTGGTGCAGCAGGTGCAGTGGCACCCAGAGCGTGGAGGGGCACATTAAACCCTAATAATTGCTGTGTTTAGTACCTCACCAGTAGTCAAAAGGGCTTTTTCCTTTCTTGCACCTGGGCCCATGGCATACTTGCTACACTACTGGTGGCACCATCACAGACCACTTTAAATTGACTTCACAGTCTGCCTTGACACAACTATAATCAAATATGTTTTTTTTTTTTTTTTTTTTTTTTTAAAGACAGCTATCAAAATTTAATGATACCTCCAAAGGTACGAGACAATAATGCAGGCTACTTCAAGAAACAGAGGGTCTCGGGTCACTTTAATTTTTGAGGCCCCTGTCCATAATTTGAAGTCGAAGTGAAAGTGTGGGCTGAGTGGAAAGATTGCCTTTGAAATTCATAATCAATTAATCTTTCCAGAAATGGGCGATGTACCATTTGTTTTAATAAAAACCATTACAGAATGCATAACTGCCACTGGTTTTCATATAGCTTGTGGGTGTGCCATTTCAATTCTTATTGTGCTTCTGTGTGCAATTCTGGTACCTATTTTATGGAGAAACATAGCTTCCATTGGTGCAGCTGGTGCAGTGATGCCAGGGCCCAAGTGCCAGAGGGGGCCACTGAACCCTGATCATTGTTGTAATTTATAATTCAAACAGCAGTGGGGGGGGGGGGGGGGCGGCATTTTCTTTCTTGGGGCCCAAGACACACTAGTTACACCCCTGGAGAGGTGAAACCCATATACTGTATAGGGATAAATATCATAACGTATGCCCTTTTTAGAATCCATAAAGAAATGTTCTTAAAACAGCTGCAACGTCCCTCAAGTGTTTATGGAAGATCACACATCCACTTCTCCTTTCTTACATGATCTTACTGGAAACAACTTTGACATCAAGATATTAAACGGGCATTTCCAGCTGTTCTGAGGCTATTTTCTCATGGCGAGGACGCCAACATTTACCTACATTATTTACACTGAATTTAGTTTACTACCTTTTGATGGTATGCATGTTTAAGGAATGTTATATATGTTAACAATGCAGCAGCCCACTGTATGTTCTCCAGGTACTGGCCTTAGAATTGATCCCCTGTGTCATACATTTACACTCTCACATTTGTTGTGTTTATCACTCCTTTGCTAGGCAGGCAGCTGTGGTTGTGTTAAAGAAATGGCAAATATGAAATGCACATCAAACATAAATACTGTGCTGTAAATTATTCTCACTTAGGTTTGGGTGTTACCCTTTTCCTCTTGGACAAGGCTGCAGCTGCACAACTCACTGCAGGCTTATTACTGCACATCAAGAAGACACAACTATGATGGTGCTAGACTTTGCATTTATGTATCACTTTTTCAAGTATGATGGTTCAAATAGATGAACTGGCCTACGTCAGGACTGAATATCCCATCATGCACTGATGCATATCCCTATGCATGTATGAATGAGAGAAAACTGCGTGAAACAAGCCAGTGACAGTACTAAGATATTGAGATCACCAGCCAAGATGCGCATGTTACAGAGAGGTGATCGTGGAGAGTGGGGTGCCCTGCATTAGATTCTACAACCTGTAATAGATCTCCATCTGTGCCATAAAGAAAAGTAAACTTTTAGTCAACTATTACGTGCATGCTTGGGGCAGGAACAAAGCCAGGCCAGCAACCAGCAGGTAACACACAACCGATGTTCTGGCTCTTGTAGAGATGTCCTGGGTGACTGAGGCAGACATGTCCAAAAAGGGGAAAGACACAGGCGCATGTGCTCACTGAAGAATAAGGGCACACTTTGTCTCTTGCTACTTACAGTCTGACATGGTGCTCTTCTGTCTTGAATCCAGGTGGTGTTCTTAAATGTTGCCATCTAAGTTTCTTTTGTTACCCTAGCGTTTTCTGAGATTGATATTTATCAGCTGTCTGTCACTCTAAGGTGATTGTGATAAGCTACCCCACAGCAGGTATAACTTGGATATTGCAAGTCACATAAGAATATTATGACCTTCTCTGGGCAGAGACAGTAGTTTGTGTGCCTTTATACGAGCATGGTATTCTGAAGTGACTAGCTATATACCAATAACTACAAGTAATGAATACAACTGTGTAAAGCGGTCTACCATTTCTCTGGTGTTTCACATTGATAACAGATGGTTTCCCTCATCATGCACCCATAGTCATGTTGTCCAAATATACTGCACTAAGTTGGCCAGTGTGTTGAATATGCATTTGTGAAAAGGCTAATAGCTATTGTAAAATTACATGAAACGGTAGCCCTTGGACAAGGGTGCAACATGTTATTGCTGGTTACACAGTAACTTCCTTAAATCAGGATATTGCAATTGACGAGGCGTTCCGTGTGTACCTCTGAGGTGGCTAGCAATAGATTCAATGTGTACTTTGTCTCTTTACATAACGTTCTTCTGTACAGAATACTCATGCACTGCTAAGCAACTCCTTGCAGCTGAGGTAACAATTATAATTTTTGTTACAAACTCATTGTTTCTGATCTTATCAAACCCGGGAGGGTGTTAGACAGAGGGGAGTCACTAGAATTCAAACCCGTGACTGCAGATGGAACAGATTTCTGTTACAGGCTCCTAAACCTGATGAGCTATATTGTCAACAATGCATGGGTTTCAGGCCCTCGCCCCTCCCCCCCTAATTCATTTTGTAATGCAGACTGTGCCCCAAAATGGTATGATGGCTCCAAAAACCCTTTCTGTGATGAAACCTGCATATGTGCAACAAGTGTCATGCGCTTCCCCAAAATACTGGGTGCCATGTCTTCCAATCCCTAGTGTTCACTCCCACTATTTTATATCTTCACCCACATTTTGCGTTTCCTTGGTCCCATGGTCATTTTGGCTCAATTTCCATCTTTTTTATGGGAAAAAGATGTGCGTAAGGAATCTAAACCTCAAAGAATGAAAAGGAAGGCAAATGCTGTATCTCCCAATTCATTGATCAAGGACATGATTGCCAAAATAATTAATTCAAATCCACCCCAGTAAAACTTCAATCATATTTATGTATATTGCATTTAACTGTCTCTTCATGCTTATGTTTAAAACAGAGTGCAAATTCCACGAACCAAATTAAGAGTGATACAGTTTTCATAAAACATGCTGGTGATGCCTCACATTGAGTTGGTTACTTGATTGTACATGCATGAGGATGCTGGGTTGGTCAGCCTGAACATTAGAAAGTTGTGAGAAAATAGCCTCTTTCTAGCATGGTTACCCCCATTTTTGGCCTGTTTGTGAGTGTTTGTCATTGTGTTTTTACTGTCTCACTGTGATCCTGCTAACCAGGAACCCAAAGCTCATAGTTTAAAACCTATTTGTCAGTGTGTTTTTCCTGTCTCACTGGGATCCTGCTAACTAGAACTCCAGTGCTTATGCTCTCTATACTTACCAAATTTGTCACTACAGTTTAGTGACTCCACATTCCAATTCTGATTGCCACACTGGACCCCCTTATAAGTCCCTAGTATATGGTACCGAGGTACCCAGGGCATTGGCGTTCCTGGAGATCCTTATGGATTGCAGTAATTCTTTTGCCACCCATAAGGAGCTCATACAAACTTTTCTTCAGGACTGCCACTGCTGCCTGATTGAAATAGTGCACACACTATTTCACAGCCTTTTACACTGCACTAAGTAACTTATAAGTCACCAATATGTCTAACCTAACCCAACTACTGAAGGCTAGGTGCAGAGTTACTGTGTGTGGGGGCACCCTTGCACTAGCAAAGGTGCCCCCACATTGTCCAGGACCTTGTGAGTGCGGGGACAGTATTATAAGCGTGCACTACATATATGTCACTACATATATGTAGCTTCACAATGGTAACTTCGAATATGCCCATGTGAGGTGTCTAAGATCATGGAATTGACCCCCAAATCCAAATCTGGTATTGGGGGCCAACCCCTTGCACCCTGGGGGCTCCACCATGGACCCCCAGTACTGCCAAACCCGCTCTCGGAGGTTTCCACTGCAGCCCTAGCTGCTGCCACCTCACAGACCAGTTTCTGCCCTCCTGGGGATTAAGCAGCTCAATCCCAAGAAGGTAAAACGATGCATTTCCTTTAGGAGAGGGGTGTGACACCCTCTCCTATTGAAAAAAGGTGTTACATACATGGGAGGGGTAGCCTCCCAGAGCCTCTGGAAATGCTTTGAAGGGCACAAACGGTGCTCTCCTTGCATAAT
This sequence comes from Pleurodeles waltl, assembly GCF_031143425.1. Classification (NCBI taxonomy): domain Eukaryota; kingdom Metazoa; phylum Chordata; class Amphibia; order Caudata; family Salamandridae; genus Pleurodeles; species Pleurodeles waltl. Next base: position 63,277,095 of record NC_090439.1, on the reverse strand, counting down.
CTAGTCTACACCGGTTCAGGGACCCCTAGTCCCTGCTCTGACATGAAACTGGACAAAGGAAAGGGGAGTGACCTTCTGGAGACCTCTGAGTGGCCAGTGCCAGCAGGTGATGTCAGAGACCCCTCCTGATAGGTGCATACCTGGATAGGTAGTCAGTCCCCCTCTCAAGGCTATTTAGGGTCTCTCCTTTGGGTGTTTCCTCAGCTTCAGTTTTCAGGATTCCTCCTGGACTCCTATGCTTCAGCTTCTGACCGTCGGATCAACCGCAGACTGCTCCAGGGACTGCTGTAACTGCAACAATGTATCGAGGACGACTCCTGTGACCTGCAACTTCAGCTCCAGCCAGCATTTCCAAGGTGTGCAGGCTCTGAGGACTGCCTGTCTTCATCCTGCACCAGAAGAACTGAAGGAATCTCCTGTGGAGAGACGGAATCACTTCCCTGGTTCTGCAGGCACCCTTCTGCGACGACAACCAGTACTCTGGGACTCCTCTCCTGATGACGAGTGTGCTCCATGGAACACAGGTGGTGGACCGATGTGACCCAGACTGTCCAAAGGTCCAGTTGTCCAAATTTGGTTGTGGTAAGAGCTTGCCTACTCGTGCTGCGACAATACTCCTGTGTGCACTGCGTCTTTTACAGCTCCTTGGGCTTCTGTGCACTTCTTCCAAAAGTCCTTCATGCACAGCGTAGCCCAGGTCCCCAGCACTCCATCCTGCGACGCACAGGACTCTGGCGGCGTGGGACCCTCCAATGTAATGCTGTGACGACTGCACTTTGCATCTTCTTTGTCCCCGTGTTCTGGGACTCCCGTGGGTGCTGCCTGGTCTTCTGAGGGCTCTCAGAAGTGCTGAGAGCCCCCTCTGTCTCCTCAGTCCGAGTTGAGACCCCCAGGTCCCTCTAGGGTCCAGACAGCTCCTTTTTGAATCAAACTGCATACTTGTTTGAACCAAGGCTTGTTGGCGGAATCCAGTGATGCAAACAGCCTGCATCCAACAACTCGATGTGGGCCATCTCCTGCACCAAGCAGGAGCCCGCAGCCATCTACTTTTGTGCACTTCTGAACTTTTCTTCTGATCAGAGAATCCACTTTTGCACCTTCTAGGTTGGCAGGGGCTCCCGTCCTTCCTGGACTTTTATTCGACTTCTGGACTTTGTCTCCTCTCTCCACAGGTCTTCAGGTCTAGGAATCCATTGTTTGTTGCTTGCAGTCTTGCTTGGTTCTTGCATAATCCTTTATCACGACCTGTAGTGTGTCCTGAGGAAACTTGCTGTTTGTTACTCCTACTTTCCTGGGCTCTGGAGTTGGGGTACTTTACTTACCTTTAGTGTTTTCCTACACTCCCAGCGCCCCTCTACACACTACACTTGCCTAGGGGGGAATTCGACATTCACATTCCACTATTTTAGTATATGCTTTGTGTTGCCACAGGCCCATTGCAATCTATTGTATTTTCCACTGTTTGCACTATTCTATGACTGTTTACTTACCTGATTTCGGTTGGTAGTGTATATCTTGTGTATAATACTTACCTCCAGAAGGAGTATTGCCTCTAAGATATTTTTGGCCTTGAGTCACTAAAATAAAGTACCTTTATTTTTGGTAACACTGAGTATTGTATTTTATTGTGTATAAGTACTGTGTAACTATAGTGGTATTTGAAGGAGCTTTGCATGTCACCTAGTTCAGCCTAAGCTGCTCTGCTACAGCTACCTCTAGACAGCCTAAGCTGCTACAACACTGCCTACATTTCACTAATCAGGGATAACTGGACCTGGTATAAGGTGTAAATACCTTAGGTACCCACTACAAACCAGGCCAGCCTCCTGCAAATTTACTGTCTTGTCTTTCTATCTTGTCTTCCAACAAGCCAAATACCCATGGACGTCAGTTGAGGGTAGCCAGTGTTGCAACTCCTCATGTTCCCTTATTTCTTTCAAAACTTGTCTTATTATTTTTCTAACTCTTTCCCTCTGTTGCCCTTATTTTGATCTGCTATACAGTTTAAATCTTGCATCGGAGGCTCCTCTGCTCTTTTGATGTGTCCTGTGGTATTTTAAGAAATAGCTAAATGAGAGTAATCACTAGCTGTGCACTTTAATCTTACATAGTGTTCAGCATTAAATCCAATCTTGACCTTAGCTAAAATTTGTGGCATACATGATGACCAGGAATTGCTCAATTTGGCAGTGAAAATACAGAAACAATACATTTTCCTGTCAAGGTAAGGTAAGTTAAAAATTGTGGTGCACCTGACTGGAGTAACAATAACAGCACATGACTGATGATTAGAAATATACAGGTCACTGCTTATTCCTCCACCTATTAGTGATGGAGTTACTAAACATAATTATTTTTTGATCTCTTAGCATACATCTTTTTACATTCTGCAACCCCCTACTGCGCTAGCACATTTTCAAGTTCACTCAGCTGGTGGCTGGGGTAGGGCAAAGCTAAACAGAGGTGAGACAAAAGAGAATAGAGTAATGGATGGTCCTCTCAGTTCTCCCCAGTATGCTGTTGGTCATGCAGTATCTACTTCCTGCACCGCTGTGAGAATTACATACCTTTACTTTCCTCGTGATATTTAACTCTTGGATATCTGACCAGTTTTCACTCTAGCTGTGAGAATTAGGTCTCAATTAAGAACTGAAGCTGATGCTTCTTGGTCAACATGTTAAGAATCTTGAATGAAAACTTCAATTGCTTTCAGAAAATGCATTCCACAAAGAACTACTTCTTGTTCCTTCTTTCACTCGTCACTTCCACCATGCACTATGCTGTGACCCAGACCTCTCCCCAGACCTGCTTACTTTGAGTCTTTTGCAAGATTTTCTGAGGTTATCCCGATCCTCGTGAATTCAAGGTATTCTCTGGAAGTCGCTGGGTCACATTCCAGTTATCCAAGATAGTGTATGCAGACCTAGCGGAGTAAGAATTGTCTCAATTTAAAAACTGATAAGAGTGAAGTCATGAGAGATGTGATCTCATATTCTACCCATCCTATATGTGCAAATGCCAATGCAATGGACATCGATTAGGGGGTAGGAAGCTTGTTGTGACCCTTGCCATTTTGCCCGTGACCATTTGCTTCCAGGCATCTAGAAGCCAAGCATGACATAGGTTCAGGTTGGAATTGCCTTGGCTTAACAATAAATTAAATGGCTTTAAAAGATTGTGGTGGGGAGGCTGCCCTATGAAGTACACTTACATCTGGATTGGGAACAATACATAACAGCTTAACAATACCAGATCATACTTCGATGGATCCAGATTGTTACAACTGAGGAGGCAATGCCTGATGCCCAGCTACACCGCCTGATGCCCAGCTACACTTTCATTGCTCTCAGTGGTTTGCCTTTATTTTTTATATGGAAGCAAATTTGTTGCTAGGTCTAAGGCAGGCTCAATGAGTCTTTGAGAGATTTTTAAAATACTTTTCCCTTCTTGACAGGCAAAAAACTGCACAACTTACCAGATCAGAACCAGCTGCTATTCATGGCAGCAGATAGTATTTCCTCTCAGGAAATGCAAACCTTTGGCCTCTTTATATCCTACCAGTCAGGCAACTATTACTGCCTAGTCAGTGCCTTTTTTCAAGAAAGCCAAGCAGTGGCCTCTTAATGATAGACATGTTTGTCAGCCTATTAAATTCCAGCCATCAAAGTGCTACATAACACCCTCTAGTTTCTTCTCATCATTCATACAGTATCGGCATTAAAGCCAGTATCTTCGACCGTGTGAGTCACATCTGCCTTCTTTTTCTTGACACTCCAGATATGCCACTGGGGAACAAGCATACTGTTGATTAACACAAATGCTATACTGTTTATGCACATTTCTTTTTCTGTAGAGGAAATTAAGGATAGTAAACTTAGGAAGGTGCCTTGGCTCTATAGCTGGCGAAGCAATCGAACCATGTCTTGAAAAGGAAGGTTGCTGGGAAAACTTGTGCTAAATAGCTCCTTTCCTTACGTTCAAAGACTTATATTTATTTACATTATTTACATGGTATTCTTAGTTTCTAAAGCAAATGACAAAGTGAGCATGTGCTGAGTAACATAGGCCAGTCAACCTTCTTGTTATATAGGTTATTTGATATTGGCCGATTTCAACTTTGTCGGCATGCATTCCATTGTTGTACACTATTTATTAGGTCCTCAAACAATGATGCATTATTATAATCCTGTAACTGAAGATACTGATGGGACAATATGTGTAGGAGCATATTAATAGGATTTGAATAAAGTATGTTTGATTGTAGAGTAGTTCTTCTGTATCTGTAGAGAGATTCCAGTCTCTCTGTGTGATTTAACTAACTCAAGTCCAGCCACATAATTTCCTGTGATGACACCAAGCCAAAGGTCATGCAATGTATCTTCCTGTGATGTCAAGGGGGTCTAAAGTTCACATGTCACTTTCTCTGATATTAACAGGTCAAAGTTCATGTGATGTCGCTTCCTGTGATGTCATTTGGGGATTCAAAGGTCATGTGATGTCGCTTCTACTACCTATGGCATTTTGGTGAATTGACATCCATGAGTTTAGGAAACTGCTTTTAACAACTAAACATAGCATTACATCCAAGCTGTGCTTTTAATACAGTATGTTTTATTATATAAACGGTGCACAGGCTATTAGAGAACATTCCACCCACAACTATTCTGGGACGCATGCTGTGTAACATGCAGCTTGGCTGGTGCTTGTCTACCAGCCTTCTGAGAGGATTGCCTTCTGCATCACCAACTAATTCTTGACTCTGTTTCCCGGTATGGGGTTGTGGCTAATCCCTTGGACTGGGCCAGGCAGAAAGGTACACCTGCTATGGTCTCAGCATAGACATAGGGTTAGGTAGGAACCTCTAGAACATCTAGAACCACACATCATGGTTGGATTGTTTATCTTTATTACCATTTTTGTAATGATGATTGCCTTGCTTTGTTTCATCTGCCTGATTATCGCAGCTCACTCTCTATGCCAGATTGCTATTGTTTCAATAAATGTATTGAAAACTTATCTCACATCTTTCGTGTTTGGCTTGGCATCCACGAGTAATAATACAGAAGGGGTAAGATCTGTTCCACATCTTCCCTGGGGAGTCCTTGTCATGTTCTGGTTACCATAATCACCTTTTACCCCGGTAGGTTTGGTGCTAGTGTGAGGCACTGTGAGTTAGCTAGGAGCTAGGCCAACAGTTACTGCTGGTGTGGATGGACTCAGTCTTTCACACTCTGTAGTTCTGCCGTCCTAAACATGCAGTCCTGTTACCATAGTAGGAGCCACATAACACTTACACTACCTGCTACTCCAGCCACGTATCTGTTATGATGATAATCAAAATTCAAAAGTTGCCAGTACTGTGGGAATATGCTGTACATTCATGCCTGATTCAGTTTTGGACAATAATATCGATTTCACCTTTTTATGTGTTTCTTTGACTGGCTGAAAGACATTTTTCGATTAGAGCACTCCTTCTTGCACTTTCACTGTCTTGGACGGGATGAAATGCTCACTTTAAATAAAAATAAAAAATCCACTTCCTCCACTTCTTCCTTTTTTCCTTATATAGATCTTAGCAATGAACAGCTGTTCTGTTTCACATCAGAGTACCCCGGTTGGCCCTGCCATCTTTGAGTGTGACTCAAATGTTTGTCTCTGAAAGTAGGTCATACAAGTGATCTACAAAATCATGAGGCAGTGGTGCGTATGAAAATGGTACACACCGTTTATTCCGAGTGTGGGCAAATTTAAACATAGCAAAGGGACAAACAATTAAAGCAGACAAACTAATTAAAAAATAAGTACTTGGGCACCTTTAGCAACAAATGCAATCGCCTCATAATACACTTTTAACAGGTGGCATTGGCATATATTTATTGAAACTTTTTTACAGGTTTGATGTATCGTTTTTTCACTGTTAAGTGACTTATTGGTGTAACTATTATATAAGAATGGCTGAGCTGACTGCATGAATTTGAGTTCATAATATGCAGATCATACTCATTTGCATGTAGTAACACCTAAATTACCCAACACCCTTGTCATTTTATAGCACTCAATGACACTCTTTCTGCCCATATTAGAAGATTGACAATCAGGCTCGCCAACCATCAATAATGGGTTTCAATCTTTAACTTGCATGTTACACCTTGATCTGGGTAGCAACTCCAGGAGCAATCTTGCTGACATCATAAAAGTCACAGAGGCTTCACCTCTTTTATATCAATTTCCAGATATTTAAAATTCTAAGAGATGGATGTTGGTAGCTTGTAGGTTCACAGTTTTGTCATGTATTGGAACAAAGTGCACAAACCACACAGCAAATGCTCAGCGAACAACTGCTGGATATCTCTTCATCTCGAAGGGCCGCACTGCAACAACAGTAGAAATGTTTATCAATGCAACATAAAACCGCAGTGTAAACAATACGTTGTTTCATTTTTCAAAAACAAAATTGGTCTGCATCACCCTTGAAAAAGTGAAAGAGTACAGTATGAGATCAGTTCTGAAGGTTTCTCTGAATGCCAGCAGTGAGCTTTTAACTCGCAAAGCCACTTAAACTTCAAGAACGTCCTTGTCAAGTCTTATGGGTAACACTGACATTCAGAGAGTTAGGGTGCCACAGTGCAGAACAGATCAGTCAAGGGTCTCAGTATCTTGCACCACTTTCCTGCCACTCTTTGTAATGGTAACCCTAATGCCTTCCATTCTCTTGTGACTCACAAAGATGATATGAATTAGGTGAATAGGGAACACTACTTGACCCCCCCCCCCCCCCCCAAGACAAGTTGTATGAAGTCAGGGACAAAGTGGGGCGACTGCCAGCCTGGTGGAAAAGATGATGATGAGGCTAAGTGGGTGAGTGGAGGCATTAGTAAGGAAGGGTTGAAAGTATCCATGGATAAAGACGTACCACGGTTTTGCAGAGAATTCTGCTCAACAATGTATCAACCGGAGTGACAGGAGAAGTGGTTTAAATGACTGCCTTCTAGGGAGACCTGCCCTTCATCTGGTTGGAGACAGAAATTACGGTCACTCTAGTGGTTAACATTGAGATAGAAGAAATGCAGAAGTTATTCGACAAACAGAAAAGCCCAGACCGCAACATCTTCCCTGCATAGCTTTTCAAGAGACTGGCCTTCTGATTAAGCCCACACATTCACTGTGATGTGTAAAAAGGGTACATCCAAGACCAGCTGTTCATCATTCTGGCTAACCTCACTCCTTAATGTGGAGACGAAGGTCTAGCTAAAATACCAGCACTGCTGAAAATGATCACAACTCTGAGTTATCAGGAACCACAGGTTTTACAGCTGGCTATTTGTCATGAAGACCAGAAAGGAGCCACTGGTAATTATTTCTTTGAATACGGAGACGATGTCTGACTCCATTGAGTGGAAATGCTACAGTTGTTAGAACACTTTAGGGTGGCCCGAAGTATAGATCCAGGGTTATTAGCTTTTGTATGTAGCCCATAGCTGTGCTGAGTGAATGGAGCTGTTTTCTACTTGTAAATTGGGAGGGGCACCAGACAGGATTGCCCACTATCCTCATGCTTATTGCATTATCCATACAATAGCAGGACTGCTAGATTTGCAAAACAGATGAGATTTGTGGGTTTGAGAATGGAAACCGAGCTGAAGATAGAGCACAAGTTTGTCTGTGATTTTCTGTTGTATGAAGTGGACTAACCTGACTCAATACTGAAACTGCTGGCCATCTTCCAAGGATTTGAATTTGATACAAATTCTAGCTCCTGGATAAATTGGCCAAAGTACACAGTCCTGCTAATAAATGAATGTGATGTTTGAGGATGCTACACACTGAATAATCTTGTGACTAGGTGTGTCATGTTATGTACTTAAGAATAGATGTTATATGAGTCATGGGGCCTTTCTTTGACGTAGCCCTCTATAGCTTTAGGTGGATGTCAAGAGGTAACATAAGCTGCAAATCTCACTGATGGGCAGGGTTGGCATCTCTTAGAAGATAGCTCTTCCTAAATTCTTATATCGCCTGCAAAATACCTCATATGTGATCCTGGAATTACTTTTTTTTTCTTCAGAGATCCTTGTTATGGGATAACGGTCAAGCTATGAGGAATATCACTTATCTGCACTAATTATATGATTGCAGATGAAACCACAAGGTGCCTATTATAGGCAATAATGTAGGCCTTAGTTAAAGCTACTGCACTGCACAACTGGAAAGGGAAAATCACAAAAGACTACAATGTGGTTGGGCGCTTTATTAGGAGATGGAAATAAATTGAAAGGGTTCAAAATATGGGACTTCAAAGGCATTTCAAAACTAGATGATCTAGCAGAGCAGAACAGCATGAAAACAACCATTCAAATCAAGATCCTTCATAGAACCTACTAGTATGATTGACTTTTCCAGGTGGGTTTAATAGAAATCAACACTTGTTAGTATGTTCCTTCCCTATCCGCAACTTTCAATGTGGGGGATGTAGGGTCATTCAGGAATACTGTGGTAGAATAATCTTTGCACCCTCATTGAAAGTAGGGGCAGAAGTCCCTCTGACACCATAACATATACTGTTAGGCATATCCAACAAGGTATATCCGACCAGAGCTAGATTAACCCTCAGTCCCTCAGAAATCATGGTAGCCAAGAGAGACATTTCTTCTGACTGAGGAACTTCAATGTGCTCGACATGACGTACATGGTGCATGGAAACCGACAAATGAATAGAGGCAGACAAGGTTACATATGAATGCAAAGGATGTCTATGGAAGTTAAAGAAAATATGGGACCTGTAGATTAACTACTATGGGCTGGAAAGAATGATGGGCAGAGATGATACACAGTACGATCAAAGAGACAAGAGACTCTAGACTGTTGGAGTGTTATGAGAGGACAAGACCCTCAATACCTGTAGAAATGAAGGACTCAAAAATGTCTTTATTATAATATCAGCCTCTCAACATATAAATTAGTCCATAGGTTTGAAAAGAAACCCACTAGATCATACCTCACTAACACCCCATGATGTAATAAATGTAGAGCATCTGATCTGGTATTATTCACCTCACAACATCAGAGTGTATGTACAGATTCGAAATTATGTATCCTGAGCAATGCCTCACATTGTTGAAGTTGTAATGTTTTAAATATTTTCACTGGGGGGGACAAAAAGGAAAATTGAATAAACAGATAGTGCCTGGGATGCTCAAACTCCATTAACTGCTAGATTAAGAACATGGCGTATGCTTTCAAACTGGTTTGAGAGAAATGTTGAGGTTTTAGAGTCGATAAGCTTATATCAAGTGTCCTCGCTCCCATGAAGCATTGCAGGTGATTAGTAAACAATAAGTCATGATTCTGAATCCTGGAAAGTGGGTCGTTATGTTCAGTCAGTAGTGCTCCTCACAGGAAGCAGGGCTGACTCCACTCCCTGTATGGCCAGATGTCTTCCTGCGTTGTAGTCTCATTTACTCTCGTTTACAAAATAGGAGTGTTTGTGGCAGCAAAATAGTTGTTTTTCTTATGTACGAAACCCAATTTAGGAGTTAATAAACTTGTAATAAGTCCTTGAATGGGTTTCTAACTGGTTATTGATTTGCAATTTGGAAGCAGAATACTACGGCCTCCCTTCTAAATTACGAATCAGTGCCATATATATATAAATGGTTTGCAACTGAAATTCTGGTCGCGGTGGGCGTGGCTTCGGGCGTCAAGATGGCGGTCGCACTCTGAGAGTGCTCTGGACCCCTCCGTCATCCGCCCTTAACTACTGCTGTCCAAAGGAGCAAAAAAGCACTATTTCAGACTCCCCGGGGGCCCAGCGAGGAGTCAGCTGGGGCGAACTGGCGGAGAGCCTGCGTCCCGCATTCGTACGGCGGTCTGGCCGATCCCATGAAAGAGAGGTAAAGATGGGGGCCGCTGCGGGATGCACCCGGCGGGGCTGAGACTGGCTTGATGGCCCCGCCGGAGGCGAGTGCTGCAAATTGAAGTGGCAGCGGGACACCCGGAGAGACCTGGGTCGCGCCCCGGCGGTGGATCCCTGCCATCGAAGTGCTGGCGAGTCCCCTCAACGGGGAGGAAGACACCAGGTGAGCGGTGCCGTCCCGGCGTGCGGGTGCGACCCGGGGAGCTGAGAGACCCCCCCCCGCCCGCCCGACCGGCTTGCGGTACCGAGCGGAAGCCGCGGCAGGGCCCCCTTCCCCCCACGGTCCCCCCTGGCGAGAAACAAGGCCTGGAGCCGCGCGGAGGATCGAGACCCGACTGGAAGACCGGGTGGTGCCCCGGGGGGGGGGGGGGGGCAAAGACGCGATCCGGAGACCTGGAAGGGGTGGAGGGGGACGACAAAGGGTGGCGACCCCCCTCCCCCATTTCTGCAGTAGCAAGAGGAGGCCCGAGGGCCTGTTGGCCTAGTTCCGGCTTCCCTCGGGTCCTCGCCCGGACGGAGCGCGCGCTGGCTCGCGGCAGAAGCTGGGGGCGGACTGCAAGCTGAGCAGTGGAGGACAGCACCTTGGGGCAATCTGAAATCCTGGGTCCCAGGTCGTACATGGTTGGCCTTGATCGGAGCGGCTCGAGGGATTGGGGGCCCAGTCGAGACGGTGCGGGGCCTACGGATGGGGTGCAGGGCCCTGAAGGTGGAGAGGCCTGGGTTTAGATCTTGGACGGGTCCCCCCCACCTCGGTGGAGGGAGCAAGAAAGGGATCTGACAGAGAGGAGCCAACGGTACCAACGCAGGGCCCGGAAAAGAGTAAATGAGACTATAGACTGCCCCTGGGACAGTGAGCTCCTGCCGTCCTGGTACGGACAGACACAGCGAGCCCCCACGGTCCAGGGCACTTGACAACACACTGATTTCTCGGGCTTGAAACCGCACTAAAGAGAGTGTGACACACCTGACCCCCGCCTCAAGTGCCACGATGGGAAAAGATAAAACGAACAAACAACCTCCGCCCTCCCAACAAAAAATCGACCAGTTCACGACTACGACGGGCCAACCGGGAGGGGGAGAAGCGGCTGGTGGGGGCCCGGCTCCGGACGGGGTGAGCGCCATTCTCCAAGCTATTCAATCATCGCAGATGGCCGTAGAGACTAAAATTGGAGAGGTGCGAGTGGACATGGGCCTCATTAGATAAGACCTTAGAAACGCAGTGACCCGAATTACGGAGGTGGAAACCCGTGTTTCTCAAACCGAAAGTGATCTGTCGGACCTCAAAACCACAGTGGCCCAACTACAATCCCGAACCAGCGAGCTTCACCGCCGTGCAGAAGATGCGGAAAACCGGGCAAGACGCAATAACCTACGCTTCATAGGTTTCCCAGAGGGCATAGAGGATGACAAGGCCGCTGAATTCCTGGAGAAGTGGATCAAATCTTGGATGCCGGACCAATCCCTCTCGCCCTTGTTTGCAATTGAACGAACCCACAGGGCGCTCGCACCTCGCCCCCCTCCGGGAGGCCCGAAGTGCCCGATGATCGCACGATTCCTTAACTTTAAGGACAGAGACAACATCCTCAGGGAAGCGAGGCGGCTAGATGATATGCAATGGGAAAACCACAAAATCCTAATTTTCCCGGACTACACCAGAGAAGTCCAAACCCGCCGTAGGTCATACGAACATGTTAAACAAAAACAATGCAACTCTCGTACATGCTCCTTTTCCCCGCACGCCTCAAAGTCCTCATGGCGGGGAAAACCTACTTTTTTTTAATCACCTGAAGAGGCTTGGGACTGGCTGACGGAGGAGGGCATCGGAGCCCGAAGGGGTCCCCCTAAAACCACTGGAAGAATCCCACGTGTCGAACCCTCATCATCGGAGGGGCCCCAGAGGAGCCGGAGACGCACCAGATCCCGGAGAGGCAGACAGAAAGACTTGAACACCCCTGCAGAGGATGAAACGGCCCGGGACCCTAATCCTCATACCGAGACGAGCACTGAGGCTCTCCCGAGGCCCCGGACGCCGTCCCATTCTGCGGAAGATGGGCGCTTGAGTCAATCTCCGGTGCTCGGCTGACAGGATGTGTGAGGCCCCTGCGCGAGACGTGGAGGGATTCTTGCCGCGCTTGGTCTGCTCGAGCGGCTCCTGATGGGACTAACATTGACGGCCCCAGAGACTTCCTACAGTATTGTGTTGAATGCTTGATTTGTGACCGTTAACTGCAACTGATCCGAGTGAAAGGAGGGGTCCACCACTCCACCCCAATGACAGCTCTACTGGCTGTCTGGTTTTGGTTGGGTACATGGGCGACAGATGCTTCTGGGGTGGGAGTATGGGGAGGGGGGAGTTTAGGGGGGGGGAGTTTGAATTAGGTTTAAGAGGCGACAAGTTAGTTAGCCTGGTTTGTAATTTTAAAATTTCGCTGACACGTTTGAAATGGTCATCCCTGGGCTTGCACCCACACACCCAAACAGGTTCAACATCGGCACACCTCACGCTTGGCCCTCAGTAACCCAGGTCCTCTCCTGGAATGTAAACGGCCTATTAGACAAGATCAAAAGATCAGCAGTATTTAACACCCTCCGCAGATACTCCCCCTCAGTAGTTCTCCTGCAGGAGACCCATCTCCTCGGGTCCAGATGCCCTATGCTTGCGCGAGGACGATACGATAGGGTATACCATGCAGGGTTTTCCAGAGGCTCTAGAGGAGTGGCTATCCTGCTCAATCGATCTCTACCCATGGTGATGACAGCCACGCAGTCTGACTCACAAGGTAGATTCATAGTAGTCACAGGGACTCTTCAGGGGCAACCGCTAAACTTAGTGTGCGCCTATGCGCCCCCGGCAAATCTGGACACCTTCCTACTTACGCTCCACCAAGTGACCTCAGGACTACCCCAAGGAACCACCCTTCTGGGAGGCGACTTCAACTCAGTTCTTGACCCAAAGCTGGACATTTCTGGGGAAACTACTATGAATAGATCCAAGGCGGCCTCAGCCCTAAGTAACTGGGCGGAGAGCCTCGGCTTGTGTGAGGTGTGGCACACCTGGCACCCCATAGAGCGCCAATACACACATACTTCGGCAGCCCACCAGACGCAGTCCAGAATAGACATGGTGTTCATGCCCGCCCTAGACTTCTTAAAAGTCTCAGGGGAGGAGATTCTCCCACGGGGGTCTCCGACCACACACCAATACGAATCTGACTGGGCGGAGCAGATCCTACCAGACGGCCTATGTGGCGCATGAACGCGTGGCACTTGCAAGATAAAGAATACACCCAAGAGATCAGGATGCACCTCGGTCAATATTTCGAGTTAAACGAGGGCTCGGTTCGGTCCCCGGGAATACTATGGGCTGCCTGCAAAGCCACTATTAGAGGGCACGCCAAAAGCATTCTTCGGTCCCGTGAACGGGACCAAAACTCCCAAATCGCTGAACTGGAGAGCAAGGCCCTAAGACTCGAATGCCAACACGTAAACTTGGCATCGGCCTCGACTATGAGGCAACTGACCAGGGTAAGAGAAGATATCAAACACATAATGCTAGAGTCTGCCAAACACATGTGGAGAGCCTCAGCAGCCCGAATCTATGGATGGGGGGGTAAAAACGGGAAGCTGCTGCATTGGCTGGCCACCCGCCCCATGGCTAACAGAATTATACCTGAGATCTTAGAAGACTCTGGCACCCTTGTCAAAACATCAGTGGCAATCGCACATAGTTTCGCCTCCTACTACACCCGTCTATATGCCAGGCACCCACGCCCTGATATTGAGAGAGAGTCCCCCGTACTAAATGATATTACCCTTCCCGGGATATCCCCAGAGGCGAGAGACAGACTGGAGGAGGCCATTGGCCTCGTAGAGGTCTGCAGTGCAATATCTGGCCTGGCATCAGGCAAAACCCCCGGCCCTGACGGCTTTCCAGTGGAATTATATAGTAAATGCAGCGACATTCTGGGTCCCCACCTGCTTAGCATGTACGATGAAGCGGAGAATCAAGGCCGCTTTCCAGCTGAGATTGACCAAGCAACTATTGTGGTGATCCCCAAAACCCAACCCCCATCACGACACTGTTCAGCGTACCGGCCTATCTCGCTCCTAAATGTTGAAGTCAAGGTGCTCTCATCGATCCTTGCCTCCAGACTGAAGGAGGTAATGCCCACACTGGTACACCCTGACCAATGTGGTTTCATGCCTACTCGTAGCACAAGGCACTGCATCAGACGGTTACACCTTGCTTTGACACACCACAAAACGTTATCACACACGCACTTGACACTACTTTTACTCGATTTCGAAAAGGCCTTTGACACGGTAGATTGGTCCTACCTCGAACAGGTCCTATATAAGAACGGGCTCGGACCTAAATTCCGAGGTTTAGTGAAACTCCTATACTCAAACCCGACTGCCCGAATCCGGGTGAACGGAGTAGTCTCTGACCCAATCCCCATTGGCCGTGGGACTCGACAGGGATGCCCGCTATCCCCCCTGCTCTTTGCACTAGTAATAGAACCTCTGGCGATACTACTGAGAAATGATCCGCTGATCGAGGGCTGGCGCTGGCCCTCTGGCTCGGAAGACCGTGTGGCTTTATACGCAGACGACGTGCTCCTGTATATCTCCAACCCATCCAAAAGCGGCCTACGCGTAATAGAGATCCTGAGACTTTTCGCAGAAGCCTCAGGACTGACCTTGAACCCAGCCAAATCTTTATTGATTCCCCTACATCGCTCAAGCGACTGTATAGATTGGCAACGGAACATCCCAGTACGGAAAAACAGCTTCAAATACCTTGGGATACATATCTCACTTCTGCCCGAATTAGCGTGGGAACTTAATTTCACGCCGCTTACAAGGAAAATCAAATCCGACCTCCTGCGCTGGAAGGCCCTCCCCCTGAATCTACTTGGCAGAATAGCGCTGTACAAGATGATGATCCTCCCCAGGCTCTTATACCGCCTGCAGAACTTTCCACATCCCGTCCCCGCGAGATGGACTCTTTAGCACGCCAATTCATATGGAGCGGCTCCCGCACAAGATTGTCGCTAAAAACCTGTCAGAGGGATGTATATGAAGGTGGCTTGGGCATGTCGAAAATTCAATACTATTATCTAGCGATGCACACACTTGTAATCAATGACTGGGTGGGAGGTGGATGGACAGACCCCGCATACCAACTAGAATTACAGATAATGGGCTACCCACGGATCTTTGACACACTATACGGGAACCCGATCCCCCGAGAGACCCCAGATGTGACCAAAGTGGTGCTTCTGGGATGGCGTACAGCCCAGAAAGTGACGGGGTGGTGGGGACGTCTAACCCAACAAACCCCGCTATGGCATGGAAGGCAGCTGGTACAAGTGGCAGGTCTGGAGGGCTTTCAGAAATGGGACAACATAGGGATCTCCACACTGGGAGATATCTGGAGAGGGTCACACATACGGTCTTTTCAAGACCTCCAGAAACAATATTCCTTAAACAAGACACAGTTCCACCGATATCTCCAGTTACGCCATGCCCTACTAGTTCACTTACAGACAGGAGACACCATACCCGAGCATAGCCCCATGGAAGCTAAGGCACTGATGGGAGACCTGGGCAAGGGAGGGGTTTCTCAGATTTATCGCACCCTAATCACCGCCGCTGGGGATCCCCTGAGAGAGCTTTGCCAGAGGTGGGAAAGTTGGATGGGACCCATGGAGGAAACGGACTGGATAGAAGCACTAATGACCCCACGCTCCCTAACAATGACCACACACCTCCGGTTAATACAATCCTATTTCCTACATGCCGCATACCTCACACCCGCCATATTACATAAAGCGGGCCTCCGCCCCACAGCGGAATGTCCCCGCTGCAGGTGTCACACGGCTGATTTCTTCCACATGGTATGGGCATGCCCGACTATAGCGGCCTATTGGGAAACGGTGGTGGAAGAGATCTCCGGGGTCCTACAGGAGGAGGTAGAGAGGTTGCCACTGCCCCTCCTTCTGGGGGTCATGGGAGATACAGGGCTGCGAAGAGCAGATCGGTCCTTCTTGGGGGTGGCTTGTCTAGTGGCCAAAAGAGATATAATGGCAGATTGTTGCTCCGACACTGACTAAGTGGAGACGGGGGTGGATTGGTGTGCGCAGCGAGAGAGACTTGTGTATGAGGCCAGAGGTTGTTTACACAAACACAATAAGATATGGGGGAAGTGGAAGGGTGTAGCGGGCTTTTAAGCGTTTGATTGTGAGTAATATTTAGTAATAAAATGTGGCAGGGACCTAGGGTTTGACCATTATTGTTTGATGCCCGTTGGCATCATGTTGAACTGCATACATCACTGTTTTATGCTAAAATTAATAAAATCTCTTTATCAAAAAAAGAAATTCTGGTCGCAAAACACTTAAAGGTTATTGACTACTATGTTGGGCCTGTAATACATTAGGCTTTTGTGAATAGGGGGACCATAGCCACCTCTCGCAAACACTTTTTAGTAAGACTTTTTCCAAAAAGTAACTTTGATCCATTAAGGAAATCAAACAACTTTAAAAAATCCTTTATTATAAAACAGTCACTGACACTATGGTTTGTTCACAGTTGCAGGCCAGCATCCCTTTAGTTGTAGCCAGTCGTCGAGAGTTGCAAATTGTGACCTGCTTAACTAATCTTCTTCATGTACGCTAGTCTTAGACACATCACAATTCTGTATTTTGTGAACTGACCAATTATTATATAGGTTAGCTCACATAAAATAATACTGGTCGCAAAAAATCTAGTTCCAAACTGCGACAACTATCTTAGTACATCTGGCCCTAGCTTTGTTCCTAGAAATGTAATGACTAACACATTCCCATCCTTGAGGCATTTGTTATGCTCAGCTATTATGCAGTTCTTGATTACCCAACATCTCTTTATCTGAATGAGAGAGATCTCTAGTATCCTGAAAAATTGAGTTGTCAGGAGATCGCCCTCCAGGGAATTCTATTGTTGCATAGGCTCTCATTATTCTAATGAGATTACTGGATTTTGAGCGGCAGAATCACCTACAGTGTGGGAGACTGAGTCTTATCCACTACACGTGACACCTGTCGCCCTAATCCGGGTTTTGCTCCGGCTAACTAGCAGTGACTCATCTCTACCTAAGGGCAGGGATTATTGGGCAGCCGAGCGCATGACATAACTGATTTCTCAGGGAAACCATGGTCACTCAGGTCTCATCCGTTTCTCTCAGTTACATTAGTCTCACATGGACAGTGACACACACAGGCAGTATATGTTTCAATAAGATTTTAATGAAGCGACTGCATCTTAGATAGTGAAGCATGTGCTGCAATATCCAGGGTGATACAGCATGACAATATTAAAATTGTTAGAAGGAGAGTAAAGTATAGAAATAAGGCTACCATATTGTCACTAGAGTCAATAGACTAATTCCTACCTAGGTTATGATGGAGACAGCATATTAAGCTCTAATTCTGCCCTTCAGGTTCCCCTTGGAAGACATCATCCCCCATACCTGAGCAAAGGCATGAAGTCTGCATAGGCAGCTGTGACGAAGCGTTCAGCAATCCGCATGCAGTCGTGATTCTCTGGCTGGAATCTCCCTCTAACGTTTAAGGGACAGGGAATTGTTTATATAATAAAACAGCTGATATTCTGAGAAAACGTCCCTATGTAAGGATGTGTGTTTTTCTGGGAATGTCAGAGACAAAACTCGTACCACGTTCACCGGCAACCTATCTTCCTGCAGCCTTGAAAGAAGCACAGAGTGAACAAGAAAGTCTTGTTTAAGAACATAGTGCTGGACTAAGCAAAAACAACTAGATAGAAATAAATAAAACAAGACCACAAAAGTGGCTATTGTAAGAATAATAAAACAAAGCTGAAGAAAATATATCTAGGTTAAAGTGCACAGCGGAAGGCCTTGCATGCTAAAATAACGTCGATGGAGCTATAACTAAAACGGCTACACAACACCCTCCCTTTGTCGGTTGAAGGTGGTTCAATGCCTAAATATGTATAAAAGCTACTAAAACTTAACCTAAGATCTATATGTAAAAGGTGTCAATAATGACAAGTTAAGAGGACACATGAGCATATATTAAAGGACAATTTAAAATGTTAACATGTGGCGTAAAAAGGCCAAATTTCAAGAGTCAGAGTCATTTTGGACATTGCCATTTGAATCCGGGACAATTGAAGACAGAAGATTTTCCACTTCGGCAGGTGTTAAAGTTTGAAAGATATTGCTGAGAAGGACCAAGGAGCAGTCATGTTCCAGAGCCTCAGCCTCAGCCAAGGTAGCAGTATTCTGTGGTGTGCCCGGTAATGAGTTCAGAGCTGCATCCTCCAGGAAGGGCAGCTCAAAAGCAGCTTCCAGTAGCAAACGTACCCTCAACACGCATGTCCGGTAATGAACCCTCCGCAAGAACATCAACAGATCAGGGTCCAATGAGAGCAAGCGCTGCGTAGAAAGGCAAACTTTCAGTGCATGTTCGAACGAGCATCAGAGGCACTGAAACACGGGCTGCACACAATGCAAAACCGGTCTAAAAAGACAGAGACTAGTCACACTCCAATTCCTCCAGGAGTGTTGCTCCAAACTACTGCATCATGTGTTCACGACACTGCTGCGCTGATGGGAGCGCTTTCATTCCTCCTTGTTGCGGCAGGACAGTCATTGTACAGAAAAAGTAGCAATAGCAAAATGCCAACTATTATAGCCAAAGTTTTTAGAAATCCTTCAAAAATACTGGAGAATATTGAGTGGATGGCTGATGGTATTAAACCGAAAATGGAGGAGAAGGTGTGAACAAAACCAGAACCAACAGCCTTAAAGAAATTTGCGATTCCAGTAGTACTGGATGCATTAAATATTTGTCGGACGAGTTCACCAAAGTGTCTCGGAAGTTGATACTCAAAAGGGACTGTATCTCTGCTGACGACCTTGCCACCTAACGTGCGTAGGTGTCACGTGCAGACGTGAGAGACACATGTTTTTGGAACAGTAAAGCCTTGAGTCTGCTCAACTTGTCAAAATTCACATTTGAAGTAGCAATATGGGGCCAAATGTCAGCTACCTCTTTTATTCTAGTGGGAGGAAAAAGTACGTTCCCGCAGCATGTAACAATCTTGGAGAATAAAGCAACATAAACTATTCTGACTCGCATCCCACAACAGTCTTCACCATTGAGGAGAACTTAGCTCGTTTGAAAGCACGTGGAATGTAGGTCTAATCAAGGGGACTGGAACTCTGTTTAGATAACAAGCAAAGTTTGCTGCAGACACGTTACACACCCCATGCAAGGACAGCTGTTTACAAACCATCGAATGGCTGACAGAAGTCTTTCATGTTACTGGGACTTTGTACGAGAAGGGCAGCTCTGGGTATTATTATATTGTTCATTGAAAGTTTAAACACATATGGTATTTGAAGGACCTCTGTGGGGCCGTATATATATCAAATGTTACTTTATCCCAAACAATCCTATCAGGAATTGGTATAGCTGAAATGTTCACAAAAGACAAGTCTCTGAGGACCTTGTGAGAAGAAAAATGTGATTTTAGGACCTCATCCACCAGTTCAGCGGTTGATTTTTCAGGAAGAAAATTACCAGGTATTAATAAAAAAGAATGTTATAACAAATCCAATCCAAAGCAGGAAAGCCAGTACAGTCAAGAAAAGCCACATATAGTTCCATGGAAGAATAAAGAAAGTTGCTTTAAGCCAGTTTATCAGCTTACGTGTTTTTGACAGTTCAGGTGTCGAAGAGGCGAATGAGTCCGAAACGTTGTCGTTCATGTCGGCAAAGTATCCAGAAGCAGTTTGTGCTAAAGCTGGAGCTGTGTTTGTAGGTGGAATGGGTGTTTCACGTAGTGGCTCAGAATAAATGACACCATCTGTCTGTGTTGAAGTTGTGTCAAATCAATCAGTTATTTCTATATTGCTTGATGTCAGTGGAACCAAAGCAAGATCATTTTCCACCCTCCCCAAGCTCGGAGAGGTGTTAGTGTTGCTACTTACAAATTGT
The DNA here is from genome assembly GCF_031143425.1 of Pleurodeles waltl. Classification (NCBI taxonomy): domain Eukaryota; kingdom Metazoa; phylum Chordata; class Amphibia; order Caudata; family Salamandridae; genus Pleurodeles; species Pleurodeles waltl. The sequence continues at coordinate 63,257,154 of NC_090439.1, read as the reverse complement.
AGAGGAACTTCTTGACCAGTAGTGAAAGGGATTTGGGAACTACTGGCTAGTCCTTTTGGTCGGCTGCGCAGGATTGGCCACAAGGTGTAATTTGAAATTGTCAATAGATACAAAGCGGTTTTCTTTGGCACCTGCCAACGGTGGTAAAATGACAGTTCTGGTATTGTGTATTTCCAAGACCGGGACTGGTGCCCGATAAGAAGGACCAAATTCCTTTTTCACAGCAACCTTTTCACGTACTATATCCCCAACTTTAGGAATCCAGCCAGTAGGCGTTACAGGTATATCCTTAATTCCTATAGAGCCAGCACTTGCAGAAGCATTGTCGACACAGAACTGTTGCAATTCCTGTAAGACAGTGACACGTTCATTTATGTCAAAGGGTGTTTCTACTGCCTCCACACCAGGACGATCGAGATCTGGAACATACATTTGAATTCCGAACAGGCACTCTTATGAAGTACGACCCCACAGGGACCTTCTAGGCAGATTGTTAAGTGCTCTCTGGACTCCATACAGGTGGTTAAGCCAGCTACAACTCGTGCCTAAGACTCTGGCTGTTAAGGACTACTTTAAATCACGGTTTAGTCGCTCCACAAAACTATTTCCCTCTGGATGAAATGGAAACAAGTACTGGAGTTAGACCCCCAATTAAGCCATGGTGTCCCTGAATGCCCTTGAGGCGAAAGCAGGGCCCTGGTCTGAGTTGAAAGCTGCAACTGCATATGTACTGATGAAGACTCGCAAATCTTTAGTAACAGTCTGAGCATTAGCCAAGCGTTGTGGCCAAACCCATAGAAATCTGGAGCAGGAGTCAGCAGTTACTAAGATGTATTTGTATGCACAGTCCGGTGTTAGGGGACCACAATGATACATGTACACACATTTTAAAGGTTTGTTGGAAATTAGAAGGGGTGTCTGCAGTGGGCGCTTAGCAGTGGAAACTTTAATTTGTTGGCAGATGTCACAACAAAGGACATACTGCTTGGCCTCTTTGTATAGGCCTGGCCAGCAATAATGAGCTTGTAACAATAATAATGTAGCCGCCACACCAGCATGGGCAGATGCTGACCCTAATGCGCTGCTTTAATCAACTCTGGGCTTATATCGTTGTTGGGAATATCGAGAACCCCTACGCCTGGTATCTCAACCTCAGCGATTAGGCAGCCTCCCATTCGGTAGGAATATTTAGCAGGAAATGCTTTTGGATTGGGCATACCTTCAGCTGTAGCTTTCACAGCAGCCCATATGTCTTCATCCGGTTTCACACCTAAGCGGGTTACTGTAGCAACAGTGGCCGTAGCTACTGCTGACTTTGCAGCTTCTTCAGCCAGTGTGTTCCCAGCAACGTGTATTCCAACGCACTGGTGTCCAAGTGTATGTACAACATGGACATTTTGTAGCCTTTCCTTCAGATCTGTAACTTTCCACCACAGACGTCTGTGTTTAATGGTGTTGCCTTTAGAATCTCTGAACCCATTCTCGCGCCAGTAATGCAGGTATTCATTGAAGGACTGGACACAGTAGTACGAATCACAAACAATCAGTGTTAGCTGTGCAGGATCCCTGTGTTCCAATGCCATCACCAGATCCTTTAGCTCTGCTAGATGTGCTTTGCAATCCCCTAGGGTTTGCGTGTATGTATGTTGGGGACAATGTATTTTCCTCCATGTAACCACTTACGACTGCGCAGGCAGCCGAGTATTGATGCTTTGTGCCAATTGCATGTTGCGCTGAGCCATCGGTGTACATGATACTGATCAATAGGCAGTGTATTTGCAGGAACTGGGTACTCTAGTTCATATTGTAAAATGTCACACAGCCGCAAACAGTCCTGGACTGTTCTTGTACCCCAGAGGTAAATGACAGAACTGTTTCTGTGAGCATAGTGCACTGAAACATTTATTTCTCTACTCTCAGGCGCTAAATTTTGGCAGAAAATAACAATTGGAAATGTCCTGTGTTGTTTTGTATTTTTTGCGCACTATTTTGTTCATCAACGCTTTGCTATGTGAGTTTTGTATAGCATATGTGTGTGTATGACTGTTTAAGTGTCTGTAATCTAAGACTATTCTGTATGAATGGTCCGGTTTAGCTACTGGAAATAAAGGATTATTCATAGGTGAGACACAGGGTTCAATTACGCCCTGTTACTCCAGTTGTGTGAGGATTTCCCTCACGGGTGCTTTAGCATCATGTTTTATTGGATATTGTGTTTGAGGTTGGGGTTGATTTTTAATAGGAATTACATGGTTGAGTGTTGTGATTCCTGTCTCTGTTTCACGTACTCTGTTCTTCGCTCTGACCGCCCACCTCTCTCACTGCGTTTTTCTGATGAGTCCTGAAAGGAATGAGATTGGCGCGTATCAGTATATTGATATCTGTCAGGCGTTTTTATATTATCTCTATTGCTGAGATTATATCTATTCTGTGGGGTCTCCTTTCCTTTTTAGGATTTTGTTGTTTTTTATCCGAGCGTTTTTTTTATTACCCTCAGGAGCTTGCTTGGAAAAATCTTTATTAGATTTGCCCTGTAATTATGGTTTTGTTGATATGGCCCCCCAGACTATCTCGACCAATGCTAGAGTAGGTCTCCGCGATAATCTTTGTCAGCTCACGTTCTTGACATCCCGGAGCTGCATGTGCACCACTAATAAGACCGCTTCCCCTTTACGGTTACTCAAAATAATTGAGGATACTGTGGGAAAGTTTTCCCTTAATTGCATCCCCATATCATGGGCCGGGGCAGCCCCGTATTCATCTTGAATCTGTTTCAACACTTCCGGTAAGTGTCTGTGTACCGTGTGCGTTAGTATAGAGCGCTGCAAATACCGTGTCCCATGTATTACTGTTATCTATTGTGGGAACCATCCCAAATGGCAAGCACATTGTTAGTATTCTATCTTTATCCTGAGGTCCCATAGGGGGGAATACTGCTTCCAGTGCATTTATTTTTTGAGCCAACTAGAATGGAATTTCTTCTCGTTTGGCGGCTACTTTACACATAATCGATTGTACAGTCGCAGGATTAATACCTGCCGTAACTGCATGTGGTTGCTCTGGAGCAGCACGTACTGTGTTTGCATTTAATGTTTGCATTACAAACTGTACTAATCGTCTGTATATTGCCGTAAAATCACTATACAAGCAACGTACTTCAGCTACCATTAGGTTTGCTACAGCAGGGTGCGGTGTATAAGTGGCCAATAATGGCCAGGTAGGACCATCATTACTTTGAGGACCTAACCTAACAGGTAAAATCGTATGGGGTAGGGCGCCATCAAGCCAGTTTTTATGTTCTTGATAAGATAAAGGTATTTCTAAATATCCGTATGCTGTGTATTGTCCAGGTATTTTTGCAGGTGTATAGTGATGAAATGTGTCTATAGTCCCATCAACTGCTGGAAATGAGACCCAATATAAGAAGATTTCTGTTCTATAAGCTGCATGTGCGTCAACCACAAATGTGACTGGACTCCCCTGGGCTGTTAGGCCATTTGCCAATAAATGTACATTCAGAGGTTGTCTCATATTGACTGCAATTGCTACCTGTTGCGAATTTGCCATATTAAATGGTAAATTTGTTCAGAGATAAGCACACCAAATGGAGATTTTCCATTTAGAGTTCAAGCTTGAACAACCTCCAGCGTCATATAGGTGCTCCCTACTTAGCTGAGGAGAAAACCTCAATACCACGGACGTCGCCGGATATAGTACTGAGATGTCTTTGTTTATAGTGAGACTGAGATACTCAGGAGGACCCGAAAATTATAGCCTAACCCAACGTTGGCGCGCAATGTCGCATAGGCTCTCATTATTCTAATGAGACTACTGGATTTTGAGCGGCAGAATCGCCTGCGTTGTGGGAGACTAAGTCTTAACCACTGTAGGTGACACCTGTTGCCCTAATCTGGGTTTTGCTCTGGCTAACTAGCAGTGCCTCATCTCTACCCAAGGGCAGGGATGCTTGGGAAGCCGAGCGCATGACACAATTGATTTCTCAGGGAAACCGTGGTCACTCAGGTCTCATCCTTTTCTCTCAGTTACATTTGTCACAATGCCTAACAGAGGCAGTATATGTTTCAATAAGATTTTAAGGAAGCAACTGCATCTTAGATAGCGAAGCATGTGCTGCAATAACCAGGACGATACAGCATGACAAGATTCAAATTGTGAGAAGGAGAGTAAAGCATAGAAATAACGCTACCATATATGTCACTAGAGTTAATAGACTAATTCCTACCTAGGGTATGATGGAGCACAGCATGTTAAGCTCTAATTCTGCCCTTCAGGTTCCCCTGGGAAGACATCATCCCCCATACCTGAGCAAAGGCCTGAAATTTGCATAGGCAGCTGTAGCCAAGCGTTCAGCAGTCAGCATACAGTCGTGGTTCTCTGGCTGGAATCTCCCTCTAACGTGTAAGGGACAGGGAAGTGCTTATATAATAAAACAGCTGATGTTCTGAGAAAATGTCCCTATGTAAGGATGTGTGTTTTTCTAGGAATGTCAGAGACAAAACTAATACCACGTTCACCGGCAACCTATCTTCCTGCAGCCTTGAAAGAAGCACAGAGTGAACAGGACTGTCATATTTAAGAACACAGTGCTGGCCTAAGCAAAAACAGATAGATAGAAATATATAAAACAAGACCGCAAATGTGGCTATTTTAAGAATAATAAAACAAAGCTGAATAAAATATGTCTAGGTTAAAGTGCACAGCGGCAGGCCTTGCATGCTAAAATAACGTGCATGGAGCTATAACTAAAATGGCTACACAACACTGTTAAGTTCCAAAAGCTCATTAAACACAGACTGAACCCCAAAAAGAAAGTTTTTTTTAGCTCTGAAGTGAAAAAGGAGACACAATCAGATCATCAGCTGAGCATTCATGATATGCTTGACCAGGATTATCTGACTCCGATTTATCCCCTAGTTCATGCACAGCTTTTGAAGTCACTGCGGTAATAGGAACTCAAGCTTTTGAAGTAAAACCCATGCCTCAAGTAGAATTTGAATCCATTGAGTGCATGTGAAGGTGACCCATGCTCCTTATGCACTATAAAAGCTGGTGGCTGCTTCCTTTACCTGGCAATAGGTGCTGTTTTCAACAACTCCTTCACAGAAAACCACATAACAGGGATCCTAAAACAAATGTGATTATATTGCTGCATGCAAAGTATGTTGACCCTATGGCTGTGGCCACCTATCATCCTGTTGGTGAGGCCACACTTCTTGAAAATAATCTTTGAGAATGTGGTGAAGTCACAAGTAGCACAGCACCTTGAAGAACACCTTTTGCTGGCAGATAGGCCTTGCTGAGACACATAAACTGCACTCGGATGTCTCAAAACTGCTACGTTAATTGCCAAGTAACATGGTTCAGTAGCCTTACTGGTATTATTAGCCTTTTCTGCTGCATTTCGCGGCTTAAGCCATTGCTGGAGAGAGTGGCCAAAGCAGCAGAGGAAATGGACTTTATATTGGCTGGATTAAGTACTTTCAGCTGAAAAGAGTGACATCAATGCAGTTTAAAGAGTAGTTGGCCCCTTACTCCTTGCAGATCTGTGGTGACCTGCTGGGCTTTCCGCCGTGCTTTGCACTAGTTAACATCTATCTGAAGTCATTGCAAGGGCTGCCAGTGGTACTGGAAGGGGAAAGAATGTTACACATCTTCACTGACGAGATTCCACCTCTCTTTGCCATTAGGGGTAATGTTGAGAATACCTGTGAGATTACCTGGCAAGTAGAGATTCATAAGGTTTGGTTGAAAATTAGCTGCCCCTTAACACCTTAAAACACGAGTGGCGTTTAATGGGCTTGGGCCATGCTGTTAACACGCTAGGCACGGCCACAGCCGGCTCATAACTGGACAAGGCACACTTCCCTTACCTAGGAAAGTGAGCGCACAGGTGATTCTTCAAGGAAGTCCTAAAACCCTCCAGTTGCTATGTGTATTTGCATTCCACTTTCACCTGAGTAGCATGTGCAGGCCACTATTGCACACATATATCTATGCTGACTCCATATCAAGTCCAGGATAATGTTTAGAGGCCTGGAGCATATGCATAACATTTTGTACAGTTGACACTGGAGCACTGAACCAGTATTATTTACTGGCATATGGGTTTTGAGATCTGCTCAGGCAAGCCTCGCATGTGGCTGGCTGAAGGATAGTTATACTCTTGTAGGGACGCTTTCACAAAATGATTCACCCGTGTTAATAACATGGATTTCAAATGTGAAACTCTGTAGTAGCATGTACATTCTTCTATGCCCTGTTGTATAGCTCCTAGACTGGACCCTTGCGAATGAAGTTTTTTTTTTTAAGTGATCTAGATTTACATTGTCTCTTCATTCATGCATAAGTATTTTAGTACACATTAGGTGTACCGAGCAATGTGCATCCCATCCCAGTGCACTGTTTTACTAAGCGTCTCCTGCCAGATGGGTTTGCCTACCTATAAAAAATGTCAAACATTTACAGTCTGTGCTGTAAACTGTCTACTGAGGCAGCCAACGTTAAAACTGCTCTTGTGTCGCTAGAAGATGTGCATTCAAGGTTTTATTTTGACAATCCTCTTGTAAAGTTGTGAAACAGAAGAATGTGGTTTGAGGCTTGTGAATTATAACACGTCCTGTATAGGGCAGTCTTCGCTGAAGCTTACACAGGCTCGGCACAGTGTTGTGAACTGCATCATTGTGCAAGTTCCATGTTTTTTCTGCATCACTAAAGAGTTAGTATTGCTGTTGAAATGAAATTGTATCGATGTATGTAAATAACAAATCTATAGATATAACATTGCTTTACTTCATTTTGCTGTAAGGTACATTGACAGTACAACCATATCCTTCTAGTGAAAATACTTTGTTTTTCCTTTAAGGTAATGATATTTCCAGAGGGAACGTGTACCAACAGATCCTGCCTCATCACTTTCAAACCTGGTAGGAAATAATCTCTTTTGCAATATTTTTGAAACCCTGGTTTGCCTATGAAATTAAACGTTCCAAAATCTGTTTCGATACCTACAAGACAAATACATTGCTTATGTTAATGATTATAAGTTCTTGATCATCCAATGTCTCCTCATTTGTTTCAAAGTCATAATTGAATTTCGTCTCCTCAGGTTTACATAGTGCATTAAAAGGATGCTACGTCAAAGTTTCCACATCGTCCTGTGGTTTTCATAATCATCTTTTCCATTTTGAACAAAAATTAGTAATCAAGTCCCCTCATCTGCCAGCAGACCTTTCTCCCTTGTCATTACAGGCTTGGAAATTATGCCGTTTGTTTGGTTTGTCTTCTCCGGGCTGCAGAATGCACACCATGTTTCGAATACTGTAATCCCTAATTGTGTTACCCGTATTTCCTTTATATTTGTATCTAAGATGTGTTTCAGTTCTCCTGTGGAGTATTTTTAATCAGAAAAACTCTGTTTAAACTGCCCCGAAGCATCCTCCACTTCATAAATACTTCATTTCATATGAAAATAGTTGTTGGATCAATAATACCTTTTAAACTGCACAATAATTCTCATCTTCGACCACATTCTATTAAATTTCCTTGCATTGTTGAGGCATTTAGGGCCTCACAGTATATAAGGGGAGTGAGTAGACATAAACACGAAAAGAGACCCAATCCTAAGTAGGCAATGTAACTTCAAGGTAACCTTTATTCTTTAACAGGCACCATCCTACTAGATTATTGGCTGGGTGGAAACGTTCCTTTCACGATCAATGCACAACGCTACAAGGATTAATAACTGTTCCTATAAACTGTAGGTGACATCCCACAGGACCTTCAATGAGAGTACAGCAGATCATCCTCCTTTTTTTTTTTTTTAAATAATTAGTGTATCTCATACTTAGCAGGCAATATAATATCTGATGGCAAGCGATCAAAGAGTCACCTGTCACTGGGAGACCTTGTCTAGCTTATAGTAGTTTATTAGTTGTGTGCCCTTTTCTTTCCCTGAAGGTCACTCGTTACTCTTTCCCTGCCTTAACTATTATCCGTGGTGGGATGCCTTATATTGCAGAAATGCTTATTACTGTATTTGTCTTCTAGGTGAGGTGTATCTAAGAGTTCTACACCACTAGTTCAGAAAATAATAAAACACATAGCATAGTCATTTTTCTTATACGTGTGATAGAACAATAATAAAATCACTTTTGTAAATTTTTGTACCACTTTGTGAGAAAGTTGTCGACATGTTTCACTGCATAAAATAATTTTTGCAGCTTCATCAGGCTCAAAATAACTTATTAGGACCCAACTTCATTCATGTGTATAGTGCTCCAAAATTGATGGCAATACATTTTTTTGACTGTATATTAAAAAATGAACTGTGAATAAAAAGAAAACCACAAGTACAATGTGCATGGAATAATGTATATTATACCGCTTTGTTACAAAAAGATAAGATCCTAGCTTCCGTGAATGCTGTATAGTGATCAAGGATAGTCTGTAATATCTGTGAATATAAGACTAAATGTTCCACAGAAAGATGAATACAACAACAGTAAAATAATAGGTACAGCAAGTTCCCAAAAAGTGACTAATATAAACCACATCTGAGCTAGTAAAACAGGGCCATCAGGTATGGTGATACACAAAAATTCCAGAGCCCCACACTTTATGATGGGAAAATATGATATGCAGATATAGACTAACAAAATAACAAGTGGAGTGGGGGCAGCCCATTTGTAAGGGAATAAACAAAAATGTCTCCATGTTTGTCACTAAAAGGAAAATGTAGAAAAGTGGAGAATTATGTGATGTGTAGGTGTTTGTTTTCACAGTGTAATACTCTCACAATACCCCAAAGATGGTCCTTGGATTCAGACTAGTAAATCCTTAGCTCAGGCCTGGTATTGTAGCAAAGAGCAGTCGAGCTTTACTTAGAGGAACATGTGATACGTTTTTCAGAGTACAAACGGGGTCAATAAGTAATCGACAAGACATGAAAGCTATCGGATACCAATTATTAAAATAGAGCTTATTTTAATATAAATTTAAACACCAAAGCAAACAGAATAGGATAAGTCTAACTTGAGTTATAGACAGCAGAAGTGGCATTTAAATATTGCATTGACATCTATGGGAGGAATGTCACTAGTTGCAAAACCATACTTAGAAAGCGAGTTGTGAGGAACCCTCTTAGGGTTAAAGTTGTGCATTCCCTCGGAGCAGATCACAACAGTCAGTGCAGTTTTACCTGGCTGTGGCGTCCGGGTGCAGAGTTGTCCTTGCTGTCCATAGTGCTGAACGGGACTCATGTTGAAGTCAATTGCAGGGAGCCACTGGTGTAAATGGACCCCTGGGGTTCGTGCTATGGGGAACCCTTGCAGGGTTAAGGTTGTGCGGGTTCTGGGACTAAGACACAGCAGTCAGTTCACTTCCCCTGGTCCATGGAGTCTGGGTGCAGGGTTGTTCTGGCTATCCGTAGTGCTGAATGGGACTCACGCTGATGCTGAATTTACTGCTTATTCAACGCCCCTAACAAAGGGATGCAAAATCTCAGCTGGGACTGGGTTGCAGATCTCAGCTGCAGGTACCACAGTGTGTCCTGCACCTGCGGTGTCGAGTGTGGGGGTTAGTTACTGGACTGGCAACCAACAAGCTTTGTCAGCGGTAAAGGTGAATGGTTCCTTTGAGAACTTTCCGGTGACAAGGGAACTGTGTAGCAGCCTGTAACTTAGAGGCAGGCTGAACGGCCACCTGGGTTTTGACAATCCCATGGCGGGCCCTGATGGCCAGTGAAGATTCAGAATCTGCAGGTGCTTTTACCTGCAGTTTGCAGGGGACTATTGCCACTAGTCAAAGGGAGCCTGAAAGTGCTTTTGGCTTCCACCGATGCCCTTCTGGTCGGGAATGATGAATTTCAGCCAAGGACGAAGGTTGATTACTCAGTTCCCAGTCTGTTGCCTCAGGGACAGAGTTTCTCTCCTATGCTTTAGAGCAGTGGGCAGAGTTCGTTTGTTGGTGATGCAGAGCTTCTCTTGGCCCTTCTTTGAAGTTGGTCTATCAGATGTGAGGTTGGTGTTAGGGGTGTTCCTTAAATCCTGGATTTAGGGGAGTTACGGGCGTGGGGACTAGTGGTCAATGGGCAACTAGCTCTACAGCTAAAGCTGAGGTGACCCCAGCCGGTGGGATGGGTCACCTTTAGCTACCCCTAACCCTCTATTCTGCCACTCCTAAAAAGACAGAAATCAAAATGTAGTGCACAGACTGGGCTGCTTACCCTAGCGGTATGGTCAGCCTGCTGGGGGCTCTGCACAATCATGCATAACTAATTTCCTGCCTGTCCATGAAAAAATGTGCCTGAAAGCAGGTCTGTTTCCCCGCTGGAGGACAGCGCTGATGGCTATCAGGGGTGGTGAAGCCTTTGAAGCTTACTGCCCTGATGGTTCTATTCACTAGCCCAGCCGAGGGGCGGGTGGTGTGACCTCCTCCCTGCCCTAGCCTTTGGTTTCTGACCTGTGGGAGCGCCCAGGCTGCCTAGCTGGGGGTCAGAAACATGTCTCGGCGACAGCAAGCAAGAGAAAAAGTGCGGGCTGTTTGTCCAGAGCACCCTGGAGGGTGGCAAAAAGGTGGGCAACCTGTAGTATGCCACCTGGGTGCATGCCAACTGTTCCTTGACATGAGTCATTTTGGGGTGGAGACCGCAAGTTGTTTGACACCAAACTCAACATATTTAGGCTGTACCGTAATGGAGCCAGCAACCCTGGCCAATGGAGGCGTAAGTCCCATGTTATCCTATCGACCGGCCTGCACTTAGTGTACCTTAATGGAAAGGACACTATAGGGATATAGAAGCTTGTGCTTATGTGTCTGCACCCTAATGCAGCCTGCCGCCTGAGCTACAGAGGCCTTCCTTAGGGGTGTCCTACATATATGTAAGGCAGTGCATGGGACTGTGCCACTCTTGGTGAGGGCACAATCGAACTCGACCGGCTTGCACCGTTCTAGCAGTTTGCAATGGCAAGCCTGTCTCCAGTAGTCCGCCTGGGTCACCTAGGGAGGCACAAACTCATGCTGCAGCCCTGGAGACCCCTTTACCACTTGTGCCTTGGGTAGGATAAACTATGGGCTGACAAGGGGTTAAAGCTTTGCCAATCAGGAATTTACCATGTTGGCAATTAATTTAGGGAAAGAACACATATACTGGAGCTTAGTTAATAGGTCCCAGTGCACTATCAGAGACACAAATAAACAGCATTTAGAGGTCAAAATGGCAGTAGAATTGTGTGTTGAGGGGGCATCTGAACAGACCCCAGTTTTCTTACAGGAAACATAATTTTAATCTAGTTAAACAGGAGAAAAAAACAGACATATTGGGTTGATTTAGAACAGGACTAATAGTTTCATTCACCAATTCTTTTAAAAAAATCACCCTGCCTTGCAGTTAGAACCACAAGCCCAAAAGAATCAATTGCTTAAAGTTACTGGGACATGAATGATGGAAGGATATGACGTAAAATAGTCTCAAAAGAATGAACAGTTATTACACACCAAATCCAGATCCTCTGTCCACAAGTTGGCTTAGTTATGTCAAGGTTTTAGCAAGCGGCTTTGCTTGTGATGTGTGTCTATACACAAACTTTCATGGCGATCACCCCATAGCTGAGCTTCCTACTTTGTGGGCACTGAAATTAGGCCAGATTCCACATATTTGCCTCATAAAAAAGAGCACAACAGTTGTGTGGTAAGTTGTACATGCAAGTGGAAATGTAGGTGGCACCCGAAAAGGCTGAATAAAGGCTGAAAAGTTCACTCCCCCAACTGTAGCAAACCGTGGTTGCTACCTTGGAAATTCAAGCATTAGCAAAGCCAATAGAGCTCAAGTTTAGAATTTGTTGGCTTAGCCAGTGGTTTTTGCCAGTTCTGTACAGCAAAGGAAAGAGGCACAATGACATGGCTGTTGTGGCTACATAATAGTGCAGACACCTTTTGAAAAAAAATCATCTACTGATCTGAGATGGATCAGTTAATTGAAAATTAAAAAGTGCAAAAGTGTTTTTTATTTTTTTTAAATCTTTGAACAGGGAACTACAATCCCAGGGCAAAGGGAGGCGCATATTGACAAATGAGATCTACACAGAGAGTGGGGAGAAGAGATGCACTGAGGCACTGTAGAGCAGTACAAGTGAGGAGAAGCACCCCAGTGAGTGAGAGGGGCAATGTGGAGCATAGTGAGAGAGAAGCACACAGTTAAGAGAGAGCAGCACAGACTGGGGGCAGAGAAGCACACCAGTGAGAGAGAGGAGCACAAGCAGCATGCAGGTGAGAAAGAGTAACATGGAGAATAGGGGGGAGAGAAGCACCTAGGCGAGGGAGCGCAATACAGAGGGTGGGTGAGGGAGAAGCATATGAGTGAGGAGAGGCAGCTGGAAAATGCATGCACTCACATGGAGTGATTAGCTAAAAGGAAATAAAATGTTTGCTAAACTTCAGCAGTGGAAGGATAACTGCCAGTCAGAGATGGTAAAGAGGCTATGCTCCGGTGAGAGCCGAACACAAGACTGACAAGCTGCAACATGAAATGCCATAGAATAAGAAGCATGCAATCGAAAGTGTTAATAAAGCCAACCAGGACAACACACATGGGTGTGTTACAAGACCAGGTAAGCTGTTGGTAACCCTACAATAGGTATTTTGCAACCAACAGCTGCACCAGCGCAAAATTAATCAGTATATTATTGTGTATCACAAATGCACTTTGTCCATTTTCTATATATTAAAAAGTGATTTTTGTTTTTCAGGAACAGTTAGTTGATTGTAGTGCAAAATGATAGGGTAGAATCATGTGGAGTCAAGTGGGTAAACTAATACAAGTAAACCTCCTTATAAGTAGTATATCCTTGTTACAATTTAAAATGGAAGAAAGCACCAGATTGAATGCTCAGTATGATGCATAACTTGTTCTAAGAGGTTCTACACAAATGTCAGTCATTTTACATAACATAGGGATAGCCAAGAATCTACTACTTTTGTTTTACCTAGGGCCTCATTTAGTTTTCGTCTGAGTGTTACTTCATCACAACAGTAACTGATATCCCAACTGCCGAAATCTAAATCCCATAGGAAACACTGTCACCATTGTGACAGAATAAACCCTCTGCCGAAATCTAAATCAGGCCCATAGTTCTTTTGATAGTATGTTATGCTCTGTTTTGTACGCTTTGTATCTAGTGTCTGTCATCTGAGTCAGTGGTGCTTGTGAGATAATGTAGAATCATGGTATGATATGTTTTTGCAAATCAGTTGGAAGAGCTTAGAAGGTCTAGCACTGACCTGTTAACAACATTCTTCTTTGGGGAGGGGGGGGGTCTTAATACTACATGTTAATTCAGTAAGTCTTCATCTGTGTGTACATTGGCAATGAGGTGGCTGGAAACTGAGCCCTACAGTGTGCAATAAGCAGGAACGTATACCTACATGAAGCAAACTTATTAACAAGCATTTGTAATGTGCAGGTCTCCCGTTTTCTTGAGTTAGAGCTATTGGCATTGTAAATTCCTAACAAGGTTTTTCCTGCCGCATAAATTGGTCAGCCGTGCCTCATAATTTAGCCTTTTCCTGCCATATAGTTCCAGTGGCCCTGCATATAACTAATGCACTTCAATTTACCTTCTTCCTCTTTCTGCAGCAAAATATGAAAATGTTGCTATTTAACATCCTAATTTAAATCTGCCATGTTAATTTCAGTAGAATACCACTTTCACCACCCCACCATCAGAGTTGCTGGCTGGCTAACAGAGTTTCCCAAAAAAGACACAAGACAGCCACAGCAGGAGAAATAAACTAAAAGGGTCACCCAAACATATCAAGAGTGTTCAAACAATCATAGTGTAATAAGAATGTTAAGTTGGCCTGAATCATGGTCATAATTGTAATAAGGAGAGATTATTAAACCATATGCAATTATAATATAAACCTTTATCAGAAATAAGTCTTTGGTGTTAGACTGTACTGCTCAAAACACCATAAAAATAACATTTGCAAGAAACAGTCATGCAACTATATTTGTAGCCCCTAATGGGCATATAACCCCATGAAAAAACAGGTGAAAGTAATGTAGTGTAACCATATATTTAGCTGCTAGAGGACATAATGCATTACACCTTTACATAGCTAGCAGATCTATTGCAAAGGTATTACAAACAAGGCCCCTAAAACACAACTTCTCTCTGTTGTAAAACAAAAGTTCCATCCTTGAGAAAACTTAAAAAGATAATGAATAGTGGTAGAGATTATTATTTTGGAGTCCCCGCTAACCGAGTGATGATGTAGACAGAAAGAGCTTGTCTTGCTGAACGTTTTGATGGTGGTCCCATTGTCCTAGGATCACCACAGGCTTGAGTTATGAGCAAAACTGTTTTGTAAAAGTAATTCCCTGCAAAGCATTATGGGGCAAGTCTCTGTGTGCCACAAATATTTTAGTATGTTGATATGACTGTAATGCTTAGAACAGCCCCTAGAAGACACCACAATGAAAATAGCATTTGTAAGAAACATGGTCATGTAACTATATAGTTAACCCCTATATACCATAACCACACAGAAAGACAATGACATTGATTTTACTGTAACCATATATTTATACCCTAGAGGAAATAGTGAATTAAGCATTTTTAGGAGTAGCAAGCCTATAACAGTGATTTTACAAACAAGGACCTTAAATCACAAACTAATCTCAGCTGTAAAACAAACGTTTCAGCCATGATAGCACTTTAAAAAGACAATGAATGGTGTAGGGAGTAATTATTTTGGGGTCCCCACTAACCTAGTGTGGGGACCCAGAGATGATGTAGACAGAAAGAGCATGCCCTCCGTGTGCCACGAGTATTTTAGTATGTTGATATGACGTTAATGCTTAGAACAGCCCCTAGTGGACACCACAATGAAAATAGCATTTGTAAGAAACATGGTCATGTGACTATATAGTTAACCCTGAGAGGGCATAACAACACAATAAGAAAGTGACATTAAATAATGTAGTGTAACCATGCATTTAGCTCCTAGAGGGTATAGTGCATTGCACATTTTCAAAAGTAACGGGTGTATAGTAATTATATTGCAAACCAGGCCCTTGAAACACAAACTACTACTAGCTGTTAAACAAATGTTCCAACCATGAGAGCATTTAAAAAGACAATGGTGTGGAGGGTTATTATTTTGGGGTCCCCATTAATCTAATGCGGGGACCCAGAGACCTAAACAGAAAGGGTGCGCCGTGCTGAACGTTTTGGTGGTGGCCCCATTGTCCTAGGGCCACCAAAGGCTGAGTTATGGGCAAAAATGTTTTGTCAAATAATGCCCTGCAAAGCATTATGGGTTGACTTTTGCTGAGTGCAGTGAATATTGTAGCACAGCGGGAGAACCGCTTTCACTTTGAGGATTTCTGTTTTACTAATGCCTTTACCAATTTTAAGTATTTAAAGGGAGAAACACAAGAAATGACTGATTAGGTAACTAAGAACAATGTGACCAGCGCTCCAATACGGCCAATCGAGTTTGCGCTATTGTGCCTGTTCACACTGGGAGCGCCATGGCTGCCATGTAGCACAAAGGGGAGAGACAAAAGAAATAAATAGTTCACCCAAGCTGAAGTATACCGGCAGTCGTGCAATAATCCACGTAACAGGGGCAGTCTGTAAGGTGGAAACAATCCACCCCAAGGCGGCACAAACGTAAAACATTTACCAATGATGTTAAGTGATTTTTGAAAGGCAAGCCCACAAAGAATGAACATGATGGGTGTGAGGTGGGCATGGTTAAAAGCCCACAATACTTACAGCAGGTCAAAGCGCTTACGAGCGCGACCTAAAAAGGAAAACCGCGGAATCTACTCTGCATGACATCACACCTCAGTAAGGTCATGCACAACCCAGCTGCCTAACTTGATTGAGATATGTCTGTGCAGTTATTGAACTCTGGAATCATTGTTCACTTGCCTTCATCTATTTTTGCGCTTTATGGGGAAACAGGCTGCCGGACACTTCACTGAAGTTTAGCCACCTCCCGTCAAGCTTTTTAATCCTTTTAGATATTCCACAGTTTCTGAGCAAAGCTGAGGAAACCGAGGAGTGTTTCTCGAGGAAGCCCCATCTCTTTGTCAACAATGCCTTCCATTTATGCTTAAAACGCTTAAAACTTTGGCGTACAGGAGATGTTAGAGAAGGGTACAGACATTGATTTAGCTATGTAGTTTAATACGCACCGTGGGTGAACATGGGGTCTCATTTCCGTGCCTGCCTCAGGGTACACGATAGCCAGGCTATGACACGGTTGGAAGATCAGTGGAATGCTGGCTCGCACGCCCAGCCTGCAGCTCTTAAACTCTCAGCTAAAAGTGTGCCGGGGGAGCAGTGGAAATGAGAATAACATCCCGAAGACTGCTCACATTGTTACTAACTTAATCAGTCTGAGAGGAACACATAGAATGTATCTAGTCCTACTGGTGTAAAGAAGAGCTTAAAGAACGTATGGTGGCCCTGTTGCTACCGACTCCCTGGACCCTTCTCACCCTCTCGCAGTCAATGGAGCCCAATTCAGCATAGCCTAGGGTCGGTGAGGCTCAAGGGGATTCAAGGAGGAGTACCATAAAAGTGCTGATTGACTTGACAACTCTGTGCCTATCACGTGCTTGTGGAAGAAATTGGAAAATAAATTTATATTTCAACTTTAAAAATGGCGCGGGTCGGATGTTCCTGCTCTGGAAACACTTTCTCATACCAACAGTATATCCTACCCCTAATCTAAAAAGTTGATAAAATATTGCAGTCAGGTTATTCTCATGCAATCATCGATCAGAAAAAATAAATAAAGCCAAGTGTAGAGAGGTAAAATCTGACAGAAATCCAATCCATAACTATGGGAACAAGTTCAGACACCATCAAACTTCCAAGTGGCTCCAGAAACACAGCCCAGTTGGAAGAAGTATTGCAGCGCCGCTTCATGGTTCAGCCACCCCGCACTCCATGAGTATCCCACATCATGCACTTGTCAGTCTGAAATCGGAAAAGGGCAAGGGATAATGCAGGAGTTATGGACTGAAAGATGCATGAAATACTAAACAAAAAGATTAATATTAGTATCACCAAAGTTTCCAAAATTAAGGTTTATGAACCGTGGGGAGCATATGCAATACATCCCTGACCACACTAAAAGAAAAGTTAGGGCTGGGAGAAGAACGACTGCGATTCGAAGTGTTTGAAGCGGTTCTGTCCAAGTATTATATCATTGTACTAGGTGGTCCAGAAAACATTCAGAATGTCTCCAATGCAATAAAGAGCTTGAAACATACTAAATTCTCTCACATTAATGGAGTACAAAAGGCATATAAGTACACTGCGTGTAAGCTTACAAGACAGGTACGTAGCATAAATAAAAATTATGGGGCTGATCCAGGATTGGGCAGTAAACCTACGTTGCCAGAGGGAAGACCGCCCACTTTATTTAGACATCCCTGTCTGCCTGGGATGCTGAAGGGTGAACGGGTTCCATGTTTTTTTGGCCTGCTTGGCATTCTTTTTTATTTTTCACAAGCAAATGGCCGCCATGCAGCAGGAAGGGGGCGAGGCAAAAGAAAAAGTAGTTTGCCCACCCTGAAGTATATTGGCAATCGTGTGATAATCCATGTAACAGGGGCAGTCGGCAAGGTTGTAACAAAACTGCCCCAAGGCTGGACAAAAGTAAATCATTTAACAATGACATCAAGAATTTTTTTTAAGGCAAGCCCACACACGAGTGGGTGTGGTTAAAAGCCAACAACACTTGCAACAGGTCAAAGTGCTTGCGTGCCTGACCTAAAAAAGCATATGTGTTTAAGAGAAAGGAATACGTTGAAAGAAAAAGGCACCTCACTTGTGTCAAATGTCATCCCATGAGAGCAGCCTAGGAAGAAGCTTAGCTTTCATTTTTCTCTTTACAAATATGCACCATGCGCACTTGTAAAGAGAAGAATGAAAGCATTTGTGCCCTGTCTACTGCCAGTGGACTGCTCCCTAAACCAGCCTATGGTCCTATTTTATAGCGCTTTACTGCCACCATGTTTTAGGGGAAGACCAAGTTAAGGTGAGCAAAGGAGACATTGGTAGCTCAGTTTTGCTCACTGTCCCATGGACTTTTGCTGGTGAGACAGATGGAAATAAATTGTGTACTTCAACAATGCATCTTCATTTGAACGTAAATGTCTTAATTTTTGGCTGAATTGGTTGTTGTGAGGCTTGTAATGTTACAGTTGCATCATTTTTTTTATATTAGACGTTTTATTGGTTTTATTGAAAAACAAATAGCACAGGTCCGGTGATTTACCCAACCCCCTTTCCTACTTATATCTTCCATGATGTCAATATTAGAAGGGCAATGACAACACTAGTTATACAAGATTCCTACTTATCAATAATATCACACTTTGTTAACCATAATTCTATCGTCCTCCACATGTGAATATTCACACAATTTTCTCCATTAAAAAAAAAAACAAAATGATGGTAACCAAGGGAGTAGTGAACCACTTGCTATACCAGCTTAAGTGGGGTGCTACTGTAGCAGATTAGTTTTATGGACCTTCTTTACTTTAATCACTGGTTTGAAGGTCATGGCAGGTCAGAGGAAGAAACTAAGAAAAATTCGCAAGAATAAAGTACAATACATAGCATAGATGTGGGAGAAGGACCAAAAACCCTAAAAGCGTCCTAAAACGGTTTAAGAGAAAGAAACATTATTAAAATTGCAAAGAAAAATAAGTTAGAGGCAAATGAACTGAAATAGCGCAAAGGAAAGAAAGTAAAATGAAAATAATTAAAGAAGGCAGGAAAAAGGGAGCATGAAGAAAAGAGGATACAAGCGAACACTGGGAAAAATTGTAAAAGAAAAAAGGAAGTGAGGAATAAAAATATTAGAGTAAAAAGAAAAAAGGAAAAAAGAAATAAAAAAGAAAAACGGAAGGAAATGTGGAGAGAACGCAGAAAAATATAATGAAACAAAGAATTGTGAGATAAATGGATGGGCGACTTAGGGAAAGAAGTGAAAATTTGAATGGAAGCAATACAAAAAGAAGAGATGCAAAGACATGTCGAAGGAATGACAGAAGCATGATTGTAACAAAAGGCTATGAAGAAAGATAGAAAGCCAGAAAAAAAGACAGATGGAATCAGGGAAGAATAGACAGAAGGATAGGAAGATGGAAAGAAAGAATAAAGTACACATACAAACAAAAGAAAGATGATCGAAAGAATGAAGGAAAGAACCATAAACAGAATGAAAGAAGATGGAAGGAATGAATGAGAGAATTACGTCTATTCTGGTGAATGTGTAGCTTTGTGCCAAGTTCCTTTAAAACCATGACGTTAAATCTGTCGTTTTGCACGATTCTCTGCACATTTTTGCCAGGGGCACAATGGTCACAGCACTTCTTAGAAAGGGTGGCTTAATTTACTTGCACACTTATTGCCGTAAATGGGTCAAAAAGTGAGAAAGAAAGAGAGAGAATTTTTTTTTTTTTTTATCTGGGTACTCCCTTGAAGGCAACCTCATGCTTTGTACACCGTTTCTTCTGTTTATGATACAAAAGCTCTTGCCCCTCGTCCATTCCCCTAGTGTGGAAGCAATCCCCGAGCACCAATTCTTAGCAATGTCTTATTTGATTATCAAAAAGTCCATGCCAACCAGGGTGCTAATGCAGCACATGCTCCCCATACATGTACAAGTCATTGTATCTTCATTTTGGGGACTAGGTTTAGTCCACTATGCCTCAGTACACGTGTATTGAGTTATAGCAGGACATTCCCAAATCACATGAATGTAAGTGTCCCTGGATTCTTTGTATTTTAAGCATTTAGGGCAGAGGTCTTCAAAATGCGGGGCGGGCTCCCCTGGGGGGCCTTAATTGATTCGGAGCGGAAACGCTAGGCTCTGACTCAGAGAAGCATCATGCTGTTAAAAGTGTTGAAAACATAAGCATCAGTAAATCACTTTGTAATGGGCCATCACTAACATCTTTTGTAATTTTTATACTGGCTGGCAGTAGGTTTCAAAAGGGAAGGGGCTCCAAATATTCCTCCAACCTTACTCCCCACAATTACTGATAACGACACTGTGGATACATATAAAATTTAGTAAGGCCTGGGAGACCAGAAGAGTATGTTAGACCATCAGGTATTTGATTACATTTTGAAAAGGGGTAACAGGACTTGACTGTAATATTTAAATATGTTTAGACCTATTTAAACATTGCCGAATTAATAAAATAATTGTGAAAAATTCGGGGGGAGGGGATGATTTCTTTTTTTTTCTTTGCTTGGGAGGCGTGGCTTCAAAAACGTGGAAGACCACTGATTTAGGTCTTGTGCATGCCCTATTATCTGTTGCCTGTTACAAATCGTAGAACAGCAGGTATGCTGCCGGCTACATTCGTAACTTGTCATGACAACGTGTGGGGTATGGAGGAGCATGTACCACTGCACGTGATTGCCTTTACACTTTGTTGGGCTCTGTAGAGCATGTAACATTGTTCTTGGACTGCTGCAAAGGGAAGTAAAGAGCATGATTTCCTGCTATTGTGCAGAGGACTGAGCATAGTTGCGCAGTGTGGTCTGTAGAATCATTCTGTTTTGAAGTGAGTACTGTGTCACCCGCTGGCCAGGCATAACTGTTGGTGTGTCGAGCATTTAATACAGAGTTGCTCTTTTGTTGACTCTAACGATGAAGTGTCATGCTTTGCTATCTCGGGGACTGATGAGAGGTCGAAAAATAACCACTGAAGTAGTACTCATTTGCTGGGGATCCCACTGGCAGTTCGGTCTGGACTGTTCCCATGAGGAACAGGGTCAAGACTGATTTGCATATGGCTGGGTCCAAACTGGGGTGGCATGGTGAGCAAAAGAACGATGGATTAAACCCAGATCTATGACTGGGGGTGAGTGTTTGACAATGTTCAGCATTCCGTCCATCACTTGTTGTTTTTGCTGAGCCTGTTTATTGCTCATCCAGTTTCAGAAAGAAGACTTTTCCCTGCTGTCCTTTCAGAATATGGAAATAGAGAAAGGACTGGCCGTGTCTGTAGTCAGTCATCTACTCGGGTAATTTGTGTGCTGCTTTTCTTCTGCAGTTTTTCGGGCATCATTTCAAATGTCATTTTTGGATCTGATGAGAAATGCCTTCACTTTATAACGTTTTCCTTTTATTTTCATTGTAAGTTAAAAACTTCACCTGAAATAGTTTTAAAAATGTTTTGATGAAGTTTGTCCTTAATTAAAAGTTTTATTTAAATGTGTTTCATGTATTTTAATTTAAAGGTTGAGATGCAGATTTAGGGCCTGATTTAAAAGTTGGTGGAGGTGAATACTCCATCACAAACGTGACGGATATCCCGTCTGCCGTATTACAATCCCATTATATGCTGGGGAGATCATAATACAGCGAACGGGATATCCGTCACATTTGTGACAGAATATTTCCCTCCACCAACTTTTAAATCAGGCCCTTAGTTAGTCTTCAGTTTGTATTTAGGTTATTAGTTTGGATGTGTAGATTTCAAGCGAGTCTGCTTATGCTTGCAGCTTTTTCCTCTGTGTTACTGAGCTTTGTGGACATTTTTCAATTTAGTGTCTTTTCGTTGTGTACATTTTGTAGATATCAGTACACTTTGCACAGATGGGAAGGAGTGCATGGTTTTGTTGTGCTTCAGTGTGTAATAGTTGATTGAAATTTGAGTTATCCATTTGAATATGAGTGTTCTGTGTTTTTGCTCTTCACTATGATGAAGTGTGTGAATGCTCTGCTGTGTGTTGCAAGCTTTAAGTATGTGTGTTGCTGTAGTAAATAGAGTGGATGTGGGGGGCAAGAATTTCCAATATTGTAGGTTTGTTTGCTGCAGTCATTTAGTAACCTGCATACATGTTGGGAAAGTGCATGGTTGTAGAAAACAGGCTTTTTGCAGGTTTACTACAACTTCTTGCCCCATTTTTTTTTTTACTATTAGCTGCTGTTTTTTTAATCTGAGAGTGCACTGAAGCCTGCTGCCCAGACCCCAGTGACTGTGTTCTTTCCCCTTTTCATATGGTGTATGTAATTGGCTATCTCAACTTGGCATTTGCTGACTTACTTATAAGTTCCTAGTATATGGTACTCAGGTACCAAGGGCATGTGTGTCTGTCTGTCCACACAAGAGCTGCAGCACTGGTTGTGCCACTCTGTGTGTGACAAAGTGAAAACACGACTTTCAGCTGCCATTGCAGACTGAAGAGGCTGTGCATGCAATGCCCACCCGACCACAAAGTTCCTTAAGTCCCTCAACTATTTATGTAAGTCTCCTCTAAGGCAAGTCTATGTATTCTCATGGCAAGGAGCTGGATATTGTAAGATAGACATATATTTTTGATGTGTCTATACAGGAAAACCCTAAAGTGTTGGTGTTTGCTGAGGACAGTTAAGTAGCCTTATAAGGTAAATGCAGAGTTCACGGTTGACACTCCAATGCGTCTAACTTGTGATAGAGACTACCTAATTGTGTCATGTAGTATCAAATTAAAGAGGACATAAAATGTGACTCAATGATGCAGTCAGTATCTATGTCCAATTTAATGCTGCCCACTTTTGTGCAAGTTGCCCTACTTTGACCCAGCTAGTCCAGCGACTTCACAGGGACTCAGACATATTTCTTCCCTCCTGGGGAGACATGTGAATGTCTCCCAGGCCGAAAGCAAAGGCTGTTGATACACTGAAGGTGCGACGCACACAATCAGAATGGGCTGCAAAGGGTTTTAACCCAAAAGGCAATCATCAAAGTGTGATGCTGCCTTTGAAAGGCCACTGTGACAACACTCCAGTGCAGGAAAGCTTTTATTTCCCTTAGACAGAGTAGAGCCAGGCCAAAGAAAGGAAAACCAGTTTTAGAACTAGTTTTCCTTAGGTGTGCTGCCCATTGTAGCCACACCCTTTGTGGAAAACTCAGCCATGTTGGTTGTGGCGTGCTAGATGCACTCTAGGGTAACTAGATGCCACACATTACCGGAACTGTGTCACCAGATAGGAAGAAACCCACCGGTCCACTGGCTATTGACCGCTTTGCACCCTCATGGCACTTTACTGAGATCTAATGGGCACCCCTGGCACTGAGAAGTTAGTACTTGCTGGATTGAGAACAAGGACAAGAAGACCACTCGGCACTCGTTGGAAGCACACAAAGAGAGGCTGTGACACTGGAGCAACTACAACTGCTGCACTTTGGGATAGTAGAGTTTGGACCTTATTCTGCATGCCTGGCTCTGGGGAAAGTTGATTCTCGGCCCCAATCCAAAGCAGTGACTCCGAAGGTCAGTGTAGATGACCTCCCAGAACAGCACCGGGGACATTAAAGCCGGAAGAGACCAAACTGCATCTCTGGTAGCCACTGCTCGTGTTTTGCCAGTAGTAGATGCAGGGCATTTCAACTGACAATTTGGGAATAGTCAGAAGTTGCTTCCGAGTCTGCTGGACCCGTGGGTATTGGTTGTGTCCTGATTCGTCCAGCCCAAAGGACACTAGCCCCCACGAAATGTTTCCACCAGAACCGCTGTGTTGCAAGAACAAAATGTCTACATCGGCAGTCCTTTGACTCTTGCATAGAGGACTTGGAGGGACTCTGAGATCTGTGGCCAGAGTTGTCCCCACTCACCTGTGGACTAAGAACACAACAAGACTTCACCCCAGTGGACCGCACAGCATCAGGAGCATCCTTTGAGCATCTTTAAGCCTGTATCCCTCAGCATCAGGACCACTCCATAGAAGTCAATGACAGTAAAGTTTGGAACTCGACTTAAAAAGGTTCTGATGCCTAGGTAACTGTCCAAAGTTTACTTTCTAGACTCCTAGACCTCTATCCTGGCGGATTTGGTCACCCAACCCTGGTCAAAGTCACCAAACTTAGTGTTACAAACTTTTACGAAGTTTTGAAATGTTTGCAAAGTTTTGACTTGCCAATGCTTGTTTGGGCTTGTCATCAAGGGCTCTAAAATTCCTAAAATACACTTTATTTGTATAAATTGGTGAATTGGTGTTATCTCTTTCTTGTTTGGTGACTTTCTTGTTTTGTTGTTTGGAGCTCTTAAATGCTTTACACATTGTTCCTTTGCTAAGCCTTGCTGCCCTGGGCCATATCTACCAAAGGATTAAGCTGGCGGTTGAGTAAATAGCTCTGACTAGACCCAAACAGACAAATGCAAGTGTACTGCACGATAAGGCCCCAAACGTACAGTATAGTACACCCATTTTCTAACAGTGGTTGTTCTGCTGCTGGTGTTGTATGTGGATAATATGCATGTTGAAGAAGTGCATGATATCTACTGGTTTGAGTAAGTGAGTACTGGCTAACATTTATAGTTTCAAAACACATGTTCAGTCATATGTTCACATGTTACTTCAGTCCTGGAAAGGATGGTTGTTTTGTAATTGGTTTAATGTCAAAGAATGAGTAGGATGTGTGCAGACTTTGTAGTCACATGTCATTGTTGGTGTATAGGTCATTGACAAGCTGAGTCCCATATGTCAATTTTGGGGCATATTTAAGCCATGGTTGCAGTCTGGGCGAAATATATTGCATCAACTTTGGTGATAAGAAGTGAACAGGCTATAGGCAAGCATCTTTAGTTTTGGTTGTGTGTGATTTATGAGCGGGCAATTAGCCACTTTCATGACTTCATATGTGTGTGTAATTTGTGGATAAGCTATATTGTCTTAATGTGTATTGGGAAGTGCATGTGTCCTGAGTTTTGTTTTCCAAGACATGTTTAATTTGTTGTCAGACTGTGTAGCTGCATGCTTTCTACTGTTTGTGTGTGACTGTAGTGGATACAGGAAAAGGGAGACCTGTTTAAGTCCTGTCTTGTATGGTGTGTTTCTAGTGTCTGTGTTTCTAGTGTCTGTGTCTATGGTATGTGTGAGTTATTGTCGAATCCTGGTGTGCCGTTGATTCAGCGAGTCAACTGGAAGAGCAAAGAAATGGGGCTCAGACTGAGTTGGTATCAACGTGCTCCGAGTTAGGTGCTATTACTCAGTAAATCTACTTGTGTGTGTGGACCTCAGTTCCTCTTAGCAGTTTTCTCAAAGATTGTTTTACAATAAAGCAAAGAGTGAGAGGGAGATGTGTGTGAGGAAAACAGACTGTTGGAAAAAGCATTTTGGAAGTTACTTTGTGTCAAAAAATATTGTTTTTTAACCTGTAACTGTATGTGGTATAAGTGTTCCTACATCATTACTTTTACTTTTCTCCAAGTCATGCCAAAGTAGTGTAAGGCTTGCTAGGCAATATGTCTTGTAATGTGCCACAATTTGTGTGTCTTATCTATTCCCATGTAAGAGTGATCCTCGAATGGCTACCCTTGCAGTGTTCGGTCTGGGCAAGTTGCATTGTTCACAAGGGCAGTGACCCACCACTGAGGGAGGATTCCAAAGGTTACATTTTTGTATGTGTTCTCTTTTTGAGGGTCTGGTAAGTGGTGCCAATCTCTTCTTGAGGTTTGTTCACCTCTTAAATGCTGGAAGTGGGCCAACTAGTACAAGAATGTACCAGTGTTTCCTCATAATCCTCCGTAGATGATAGGTAAAGATGTCATGATACTACTGTGATTGTTTCTTTATTACTTCTAGCATTTGCCTCTAATCATGTTCAGGGTTGTTCTATGGGTATTCAGTGCTCATTTATATGCATTCTTTACAACCCATCGTGGATATTGTCTTCTGATCAGTATATTTTGTATTATTTTTTAATAGATGACAAAGTGAGATGTCTCACTACAATTGAGATAATACTGTAAAAAGTGACTAACTGGGAGGTTAACCCAGAGAGCGTGAGTGCTGTAGTTATGCAGTTTTGTTAGTGGCCTTGAAATAAACAGTTGATTTTAGTATGCCTTCTAGTACTTCAATATGTAAATCCAAAAGGTAAACATTACAGGGTTATTTGCCCTTGTAAAAAACAAATCACTATCCTGGGTTAAAAACCACGAAAAAGTTCAACAAGGGAGGGATGGTGGATGTACCTTGCCAAATACAAATAGCATTTTCAATATAGCAGCACCACATGACATTGTTAGACTTTTATGTGTTGTGGTCATGCTGAACCAACCTTCATGTTGGACAGATTAGACGCTGCTGTCACCAAATCTGCCAATATATGTTATCCTAATACTTACAGTACTTCCTGGTTACGTTTAATTCAGTGGATTGCAAAATAAAGGTAGGAGCCATACCATAGAACCATTCACCATTTTGTAATGCTATTTCCACCACTTTAAGAGTCAACATCTGGGGAATAGTTCTGTACATGGATTATATGTCCAGGGCTACCAAAATAGTTTTCCTCACCTCAAAAGCCATGTCTTTTGAATTTTTTTAAAAAATATATTTTATTGGTTTTCCATTACAGATACATATGGCATGCTTTTATCATGTCTTTGACAGGATTACGTTTATCTGATTAGGTTACATTCAAACAACTAAACACCCATAATTACACACAAAT
The DNA here is from genome assembly GCF_031143425.1 of Pleurodeles waltl. Lineage (NCBI taxonomy): Eukaryota > Metazoa > Chordata > Amphibia > Caudata > Salamandridae > Pleurodeles > Pleurodeles waltl. The sequence continues at coordinate 63,230,645 of NC_090439.1, read as the reverse complement.
TAGATCCGCTTGTAACTTTCAATATTGTTTCCTGCTGTAGTGGCTAGGTTCCTGAGCGAGTTTTGTGGCGCTGAGGAGCCCCTCACGTGCTTACTGGGATGGTCTGTCTTTTTCTGAGCCTAGCCTTTGTAGTGACTAGGAGATCCCTTTTGTGGGTTCAATAGTGGGGTGTGGTGGAAATGCTTGAGTATTTGACTATTTTGTCTGGCTCTCATGAGCTAGTAGGCGAGCAAACAGGTGTCGCGAGGGGTGAGGGTGCTTACTCCTTGTCAATAAATTACGCATCAGGGTGTTGCCCAATTGTTCTATGTGCAGGCAGGTATCGACTGATTGCATTTTATTTAATGTATTCCCTACTTCATGGAGGCTTCTCATCATTTTTGGCCTCAAGTCTGGTTACCAATGTTTCCCAAGCGTCGCACCCTGTATGTTGTTGACCATCTCGTGCTAGTTTCTTTAGTACCTGATATTCTGTGCGGGCCCAGCGCAATGTGAGGGTGTGCCAGGATTTCTGATCAGGTGCTTTGGGCGCTTTCCAGTGCATTGCTATCAGTCTTTTATACATCACGCAGGCTAGATCCCCAAATTTGTGTAGATGTCTGTGTTTTTTTACTCTTGTCCTCAGCCCCAATAGGCAGGACTTAGGACCTACTGCTAACTCGAGTCCTGTCAATTCCGTGATTTCTTTTACCACCTCGTTCCACACTATTTGTATTCGGGGGCACTCCCAGACCATATGGTAAAAGTGTGCCAATGGCGCTTTACATCTAGGGCATGCCTGCTCCGTCTCGGGGAACATTCGCTTTATCCTAGCTGGGGATAAGTACGTTTGATGTGTTAAGTTAAACTGAGTGTAACGAAATCTAGGATTCCTTGACACCCCCCGGGCGTGATATAGAACTTTCGGCCAATCTTCTTGGGGGATCGGGACAGGAAGGACAGTGTTTCACCTCTCCCTTGCCCTCTCTAAGTCAGGCTCAGGGGGCTTACTAAGGATCATATATAGGCTCGATACTACTTTTGCTTGGGCATCATATTGTAATATATGGTATATTACAGGAGAGGTCTCTGGTTTTAGGGCTCCTGCCCCCCACGTTTTTTTTATTGCATGACATATGGCATGGTAGGCCAAGAATTGTCCGGGGTTCACGGCGATGAGAGCCTGTATGGCTTCAAATGTCATTAGCTTACCGTCTTCAAAGCAGTCGCCCACCACCTGTATGCCCGCCTCTGACCACACAGATGGTGGGTGCGTCGCGGCCTCAGTCCACCCTGGGAGGCGGTCCAATGGGAGAAGCGGGGTGTAGGGGAGCATCCTACGCCCCTTCTGAACATATTTCCCCCAGCATGCATGTGCCACTGCCAGCAGTGGGTTAACAGGTTCACTTTTAGGGTGTTTGTTTGTTAGCCATGTTAGCAGTGGAGTCCCTTGCAGCCGGGCCTCCAACTATACAGACTCAGCTGCCGCGGGCCTGTGGATCCAGTTCAGGATCCACTGCAGCTGTGCAGCTGCATAATAAAGTTCAAAATTGGGAGCTCCTAGTCCGCCAGCACCCATTGGGCGTTGCAGTGTAGTGAGTGCCACTCGCGCTCTGCCCCCACCCCATATGAGTTGTAGCAGCGTTGCATTCAGATTGCGGAAGAAACTTTTGGGGATGTTAATTGGCAAGGCCGTGAAGTAATATAACAGCCTAGGCAATACCAGCATATTCGCAACTGCCACCCTACCGGGTGGCGATAACTGCAATTTATTCCAGAAGTGTAACGAGCCCTTTATGGAGGCCAGCGCTCTACCCAGATTACCGTCTCTGAGGTCCTTGGTATTGTGATATATGTGTACCCTGAGGTATTTGAATATTTCGAAGCACCATTTCAGACGCCCCATCGGGGAATTCTCCTGTCTTTCCGGTGGCCACCTGATTAATGGGAACACACACGACTTTTCCCCGTTTACCACTAAGCCGGATATCCCTCCATACTCAGCCAGTAGTGATATTACCAAGGGTATCCCCTCATTACCTTTCTGGATGTATATTAAGGCATCATCAGCATATAGCGAGATTGTGTGGTGTATCCCGTTCCTGACTATTCCCCATCTGTTTTCCATGGAGCGTATTCTTGACGCTAGTGGTTCCCTTGCTGTGGTGAACAACAATGGGGAGAGGGCAGCCCTGTTTTGTGCCCCTGGAGATCGGGTAGCTGTCGGACATAACTCCACCCATCTTCACTCTGGCTTGTGGACTGGAGTATAATGTCTGTACCCAAAGCGTATAATTGGGGCCTATTCCCATTCGCCGCATAGTGGCTAGGAGGAAGTCCCACTCTAGCGTATCAAATGCCTTCTCAATATCCAGTGAGAGTACCATTTCGTCATGTGCATCCGAGGGAGTGTCTCCCATTATGCTCAATAATCTGCGAATATTTAAGAAGCTGTTACGCTTCGGGATGAATCAGTTTTGGTCATCATGTATCAGGGTGTGCATGATAGGAGCTAGTCTATTTGCCAGTATTTTACCCAATATTTTACAGTCTAAGTTTAAAAGCGAGAGTGGTCTATAAGATTTGACATCTGTGGTGTCACGGCCTTGTTTGGGGAGTACCAATATCATTGCTTCTCTCTGGGACGGGGGCAGTAGTTTGTTGGCCCACGCCTCTTCAAACACCTTCAACAGATGGGGCTTCAAGCGTGATGAGTAGGTAGTGTAGTACTCTATCGGGAGGCATCTATGCCCAGCGCTTCATTCCTAGGCATCTGTGCTAAAGCTAAGTCTATTTCCCCTGATGTCACAGGAGCTTTGAGTGTCTCCCTGTCTGCTTGAGATAGCTGTGGCAGGGGTGAGCCCCCAAGGAAGGACTCGAGTTGTAGAGACGTACACGAGGTGCGTTTGGTATATAAATTTGCGTAATAATCTTTGAACGTCTCGTTTATCTCATCTTGCGTAGTAACCGTGGTATGTGCGCCAACCCGTATAGCCCCGATGGTGGATTGCTGTCGGTCCTCCCGTAGCAGCCATGCCAGCAGTCTTCCCGATCTGTCACCCTCCGTTTGCAGTTGCATTAAGTGATACTTATAATCGTGACGACGGAGTCTAATATCGACCGCATTGTATTTTATGCGTACTTCTTTTAGCGCTGTGTAGGGAATTTCCTTGCGTGCCACTGCTATTTCTGCTGTTCTAAGCTCCTTTTCTAATTTACCAATTTCTGCATGCAAGGTGCGTCTTACTCCCCATGTGGTGGAGATACATTGTCCTCTTACCATCGCCTTATGGGCATCCCATTCTACAGCTTGTGAGTTTGCGGTTGAATCATTTGTGTCCCAGTACTGCCTCAATGTGGTGTTCAGTATTTCTACAAATGCCTGGTTTTGAAGAGCGTCCACCTGCAGTCTCCACGTGGGAATCCCCTGTCGTCTCTTGCTCCAATTCAGTGTTATTCTCAGTGGGGAGTGATCTGATAAAGTCTTCGCTAAGTATTCTGTCCCATTGACCAGTGCGCCTATTTCCTGGGTTCCCCTTATTATATCTATTCTAGTGTGTGTTTTGTGTGGGACTGAGTAAAATGAGTATTCCCTCTGTTGCGGATGTCTCATGCACCATATATCATGGAGTCTCATATCACCTGCCCATGTCTGCAGTGGACTCGTGGCGTTTCTCTTTGCTATCGAGCGCTCTTGGGCGTTGGACCTGTCTAGTGTTGCAGTCGGTGTGCTATTAAAATCCCCCCACCAGATGGCCGGGGCCGTAGGGTTTGTCAGTAGTGTCGGCGTGAGCGTGCCCAGGAATCCCGCTATCCCGCTGTTTGGGGCATATATGCCAACTGCAGACAGCTGTCTGCCATCTAGCTGGCCTTCCACCACCACGAATCTGCCCCCGTGATCTATTCTGTGTGCCGTTTGGAGAAATGGGACGCCTCCTGCTATCCATATCAATACTCCTCTTGCGAAAGCTGAATATGTTGTGCCTATCACCTGTCCTCCCCACATCGCACGCAGCTCCTGCAAGTCTGGCTCCAGCAAATGTGTCTCTTGTAGAATACCAATATGTATGCCCTGTCGCCTAAGGCGTGCATATGCTCAGGATCTTTTACTCGGCGCTCCCATGCCCCTCACATTCCATGTCACTATATCATATTGATGTGTGTTGCATTTCGCGTTTGGTGCCATGTGACTATATAGATTATGACTAATCGTGGATTTCTCCCATTCACCAAATCCTTCCAGGCTGCAGCCCCTCCAGCAGTGCTATTTATTAAAGTTACCATTATCAGCAGTGTTCCCTGCATTTTGAACGGATCTGCGGTGTGTATTTTAACTGGTTTACTCCCCCCTCCCACCCCAACTGGTTCCCCAACCCAACTATTAACTTGTGTGAAACTACTCAACCTGTGAGTGTGTAAAAAAACCTGTATCTGTCTGGATACCCGTGGTGGTGCTATCATGTCAACCAGATGTGGCTCTTTTGCGGGGCTCACATCTTTCCGCAGACTTAGCCTGCCAATGCAGTTGGGTGCCCCCAGAGTGTATAATCCCCCCTCCTCTCCCCAGCCCCCCACCCCATCGGCCCCCAAAGTGCACTTCAACAGTCAGATGTGGGTTTGTACAAAAGATACTCGTTGTTGGGGGTCCGCGACCTCCGGCGTCCTCTGCTGCCCTGGAGCTACCTGTGCCGTCCAGCCGTGTCAACTGTGAGTGCCGGTGAGGAGGCGGCACGGCTGTGTGTAGTTAGAGTTCGTCTGCAGTTCTGGAGGTAAATTTCGATCCTTTCAGTTCTCCTGTTATTGTAGAGTCAGAACTGGCCGCTTCGGAGTCCATGCTGATCTCGGGGGTCGTCCGGATTGCCTCAAAATTAATTTGCGTTAATAGGGGAGTCTCTTTCAACACTTTTGCTCTTTCTTCTGCTACTTGTTGGTCAGTAGGTTGTCCCCTAGGACACCTCCAAGATCGCCTCCTTGAGGTGGAGACTAGCCATTCCTGATCTCCTTCCGTGCCCCCTCTGGGGCGCGCAAGCCCCTTGGCGTGTAGCCATGTCCAGGCGCCCTCAGGGGAAGTAAATATGTGAATGCGATCCTCCGTTGCCACTCTTAATTTAGCAGGGAACAATAGAGCATATTTAATATTGTGTTCACGTAAGCGCTGCTTGATTTTAACATAGGAGTTGCGTTGTCTTTGCACCTCTTGTGTGAAGTCTGGATAGGCATTGATGACTGAGTCCTCATAGCTAAATGGGCCTTTGTTGCGGAACTGTTGTAGTATTGCGTCTTGATCCCTGTAATTTAAAAATCTGGCAATCAATGGTCTGGGTGGCTGTCCTGGGGCCGGAGGTCTGGCCGGAATTCTGTGCGCCCTTTCCACGGAGAAGAACTTCGATGGAGCACCATTTAGTACTTCTTTAATTAACCATTGTTCTAGGAATATTTCTGTGCTTAGTTCCTGCGTTTTTTCGGGGAACCCCAGAAAGCGAACGTTGTTGTGGCTCGACCTACTCTGCCTCCTTTGCCAGTCTCCAAAGCACCTTCATCTCCGCATCCAGACGCTGAATTTGTTTTTGATTGTCCTTGGCCATAGGGGTTAATTCGGACATCCCCTCTTCTGCCGATTTCACTCTTTCCGACAGTTTACGATGATCCACGCGAAGTAGATTCAGGTCTTGTGAAACTGCATCTATTCTGTTTTCCAGAGAGGATTTAGTGTCCATAATCGCCTGCAATACTTTCTTGAATTGTGCGGAGTGTGTCATGAGTGTGCTTTCTAATGTTTGTAGGGTTGGATTTGTCTGTTGGCGTCGGTCCATGGATATTTTGGTCTTGATTCTTGGTTGATTTGGGCCTACCAGCCATTGTGCTAGTCCGAGGGGTGCCTTGTAGGGTGCAGCGGATTACGTCCTGGCGCTGTCCTCTCAGCGAAGTGCACTTTTACCATACGTTGTTGACTCAGTGCATACTCCCCTGCACTTTGGGTTTCACTTAGGCAGGTGGAGCTTAGGCGGTGTTCGTTTCTAACTTTAGCTATCCTGCTCGTACTCCTGTTTATCGGTCTAATGCGGGGGCTACCGTCCAGCCGGGCGACCTCAGCGATGAGTTGCCTTAAAAATGTGTGATGTACCCCTTGTAGTATCAGATTTGTGTGTCTCCTGTGCTAATATGCCATCTGCCACGAAGACATCGGTGAGAGCGGGCGGCAGTTGCTCGACGGGGGGAGCGGCAAGGGATAGAGCGAGGGAATCAAAAGCAGATCAGAAGGGAAGCAGAGATCCGCCCCCCCATCCGGGCTCTCATCCACCCTCACGTTCGTTTGGCAGAGTTCCGAGGTCTCCCGGGTCGGGGAGGGGATCAGCTGGCTGTAACAGCCCGGTGGCAGCAAGCTCAGTTCTTAAGTGTGTCCTCCCCGCACACGGCCCGGGCCCAATCCTTCACTAGTTGGCCTCCTGGGCTGGTGCCCGCAAGTCTCCAATGCACCGCACAGTGGATAATGCGCTCCAAGCGCAGGGGCAGAACTTCGTGCGTGGTGCACTGTAATCTGTGTTCCCAGGTGTCGGTACCTCGATGGAGGGGAGGGTGTGGGAGGGGAAGCCCCAGCCGCGCCGCTCCTCCCGCAGCCGGCACCTGTACTCCCCAGCCGTGCCTCTATTGTGTGCGGATGCTGCCTCCGTACGCAGCATTCAACGCTTCGGGCGGGGAGCCGCGGTCCCAGCTCCCGAGCGCCTGCTCCACAGCCGGGCAGGCCCGCTCCGGCGCTGTGCTTCAGCCAGTCACCCCGGCCTGCTCCAGCACAGGCTTTCTTCTCTGGGGCCCCGGTGGCCGATTAACTTTCTGATAGGTTGTCACTGTTTTTCGGTGCCCCATCCGGGGGCCGCCTCCGCGCCGAGTGAAGGCACCGCACCGCCCCGCAAGGGCGCCGGGAGCCGCCCCGGCCCTTCGTGCAGCGCAGAGGAGTTCCGGCGGGGGGTGAGAAAAAGGCCTCCCCCCCCCCCCCACCCAAGTCTACCGTCCCAGCCGATTGCTCACCGATGTGAGCACCTTCCCAGCGGCACTCCGCCCGAACGCTCCGGGGACACACGATCGGGTCCACCGAGCGCGGCCCGCATCGCGTCGAGCGCCGCTGGCTCAATCGCCTCGTGTGCCGTCTCTCGGCCACGAAGCAGGCTCCGCCACCGCGGCACCAATTCCGCGGACACAAAGATCCTCCGGTCCGCGTTAGTCCGCAGGGGGCAGATCACGCTCCCCCAAGCGCCGATGAGACTCCGGGGGCGCCCTACAGGATGTTTGCAGCGAGTCCGGGACGGAGCTCACAGATTAGGCGTCCTTTCCGGACGCCATTTTGGCTCCTCCCCGCCATGTCTTATGAATGATTAAGAATATCTGTACTATCCCCGGCATAGGATTTTTGACATGGTAACGAGAGTTTTTGTACTGTCAGGTGACCCACTACAGATTAGATTTGAGGCTGAGAAAGAGTTAAGGAGTCGGATTCAGAGACACAAAAGGACACATAAGTAGGAACCTACCATAGGTTAGGGAGGATTTCCCAGTGACCTGTGTCTGTACAATCAATTGCCATCAATTCTTATATTGCCTACTATGTATGAGATACACCAGTGATGAGAAACCTAGGAGTCTCATCTTCTTGGTGCTGTGAGGTGGCCCCTACAATCTTTAAGAACACTTCATTCCCTGCTGTGCTGGGTGTAGAAGATGAAAGGAAAGTTATCACCCCTCCAATAATCCAATAGAATACTACTTGATAAATTTGTAATTAATATAGTGTAGCTTAATATATTATAGTCTACTTTAGTTGGGTGTCGTTTCTAGTTTGATCTTTGAGTGACCATCGCTTTTTCCCTCATACACATTAGAAGTTGAGATGAGCAGGCGTCATACAATGTTTTCAGCCATGTTCTTCTAGTTGAAAAAAGCGACCAAAAAACGGTTGTATCTGATATTTAAAACCATAATATAGTCCCAGACAACTTCTCACTAGTGTGACCAAAATGATCACAACCTAAGCTAGATGTCATGGGCTATGAAATGTTTCTTTTGATCTTCTAGTACTTCAGTAAGTCTGTTCTCCCCTTTATGTACCTTGAGATGTCACAAACCTCGCTCTGATTTTGTGTTTTCTCCCAACATCTCTGTATGATTTCTGCCTCTGGTTCTCATAAACAGAAAGGAGCTTTTAGGCATTTTATGTCAGCTATTGGCTGTTGAATGTCATTTTGCAGATGGTTACATTTTCATCACGAAGCAGTGATTGAACAATATTTTTCCACAGTGTAGGTGTTTGTCTTTTGTAGAATATTATATTTTACATTTTGTATTCGTTGTGTGTTGTCTGCTTTGGCAGCAAGATATGTTTTTGAAGGCAATAGTATTTTCAATATCTGTCAAAGCGCATATTCCAAGTCCTCACACAGCATGTCCAAGCGTGCATTTGTTTATGCTTGTTTTTGCATGAGTGAGTACTTAAAAAGCTGACCTCTTAGCATTGCAAATGAGTTTTTTCTGTATTCCTTCCTTTGTACATTTTTTCCTGACGATTGGTCATGGAGATTTTGTTATATCTCTCATGATATTAGGCTTTCCAGCACGTCGGGTGTTTTATGAATCCTGTTTTTTTTTTTTTTAGCCATTTTGTATTTCGTGAAGATGTTATTTTAGCCCTAACTCTGAACCAAGGTGTATGTAACATATCTAACATATTATTCACTTCAGTGCTGTGCTATGCTGATAATCTTAAGCAATTTAGGCATTGCAAGGGTTATGAAAAGTGTTATGTAAATATCCATACAGTACATTAATCTCAGATTATGTTTGGTCTTCACGAATTTAGGACAGTTTTACAAATTACTTCAGTTAATTAAAAGACTTTGTCTAAATTATTTTTTTCAGCTTTGTTTGTTACGAACAAAATGTTTAGACAAAACTGACCAGTTAAGTAGTTCCCTGTGGGTATTAAATAAGGCGCGTCAGAAGGCGGGCCTTCTACTGAGATCCTATGTGAGAAACCCCCTTTTCTGTGAATTGCTTTTGCTCTGATGCGAAACCCCCTTTTCTGTGAATTGCTTTTGCTCTGCTTGTGTTTTATTTAGTCCAGTTGACTCTACCTAGCTAAACAACTGTGTTGTTTATTTCACAGTAAATTCTGATATATGGTAGAAAGTGGTATCCCTCCTCGGTCAATTAGTCAATGGTATGATTGTTTTGTCGTGGTACCTAAGCAAGTTGAAATGGAGGGCTAACCCTTTCATAACAAATGCTGTTATGTGGTTCTCTGTCCTGGCCCACAGTCCTCCCAGTTTAAGTGTATTTAGGTTCTGAAACAATTTTTCAATCTTCTGACCTTGTCCTGGCATAAAAAACAATAGTTTGTGTCAATCACCTTGGATTTCACACTTTAGGAACACCCACCCTCACACTAGAGTAAACTATGAAACAATATGGTATGGTTGTAAACTTTTCAATGCATTGCACACATCTTATAAACTGTGCATTACTGAATGCTCACAAGACTATAACAGCCTGCCTACTTTATTTGCCCCATTTCCTCTAGTCATTTCTGAAATCATTAAAGATCTACACTGCAACCGTTCAGGCAGAGGACCCACTGAAAGCCTGATTCCTCACTGTAAATTGAAACTTAAGGTTATTGCCTTTATCGTAAGATTACTCTTGATTTAAGATCTCACTGCCGATGAGTTCCTGTGCCCCAGATACTTTTGTTCTAATGCCTCTACTGCTCTAAATTAAAAGTGATTCCGGGATGAGTTAGGGTAGTGCTGCTAGCGTACAGGCTTTTGCTGGAAAATGCAATGTTTTCATGGGTAGTTAAAAGAAAATACGTTATATAGTAAACCCATCATGTATTCTACCACAGTGCTTAAGCTATCCACCCGTGCTTCTCTATTCCTGTTTATGTTTTTCATTGTTTTTTAAAGTTTGCGCTATTTTCCTAATAGCGATACCCTTGTGCTTAAAAAAAGGTGATTGACCCTAGACACAAAGGTGAGAATATGTGCAGAGATGTGCCTGGGTGGAGATGATCTGGGTGCAATTCACCATTACTGTGTGGAGGTCTCGGCCTCGATTTCAATGTAACGGTCTCCAACACCTCAGCTGAGAGGCGATGAAGATTCCTACCACACATTTACAATGCCACTGTTTGTAACTTTCTGGCAGTTTGTCGGCTCTCACCCACCGGAGTGGAAAGCTCTGTATAAAAACTAACTGGGAAAATTAAATAAAGTTAAGTAGAAATATTTGAGAAATATTCTATATTGAATTAAAACATTTAAAAACACCTTTCCCGTATTCCTCCTCACCTATGATTGCCTTGGTAACAAAAGACAGCATCTCCAAAAAGTAACATCCCATTTAATTATATAGTGAATTATTATTTTGTATTAAACTGCATTTTAATAAATTATATTAATTATAATGTTAATTCCTCCCTTTACAGTATCAGTTGTGAATATCTTTCAAGCTTGGTTGAGAATTGTGTTTTATGTTAAATTACTTTTACTTTGTTAGCAGTTATATGAAATTAAGATGTAATTGTTGTTAGTTGTCGGCATTTTTTTTTTTAAGGCAGGTCTGTCCGTAGTACTATTGTATTTGTTGCAGGAGTCAACTATGTGAATTGTAATTGTCATACTCCTTTGCGGGTTTTTGTATTGGCCTGTCGCTCCCAAAACCCCTCCTTTAAAGTCTCTAAACTCCAACCCATTTATTAGCAATTATTTCCCATTTCCCTACCCTTTCCCTTGTCCTCCCACATTAACTATTAAAACATTGTGCAGAGAGCTCTGCACTCGTGGCAGAGATCTCCATATTGAACAATAGGCGAGGAAGAAGTGGATATCAGCAGCCAGAGGTTTGCCAGCTGCATTTGTTAGTACATAATTAGGGCTACTATATGTATTTCAAAATGGCTTTTGTGAACAGAGACCTGTATATTAAAAGTCACATTTTAAGAACCTAAACACAGCGTCTGTGATACGTTGACCTATCAGAATGTTAGAATCCCATTATTTAAATCTTAAGCTGTTCCAATATATATTGCTAGCTCTGATATTCAGAACGTAGGTGACTTCAAAGCCTGCCCTTAGTTGTGTCCTAGGGACCGTAGTTTTTTTGCTGTTTGCTGTTTCGATCTGACTACAGACAACGTCGGAACGCTTTAGTAGACTCTGTCATCGATTCTTCAAACAAGCATTTCAATGCTATAGGTCTCACATTTTTTTGCGTTAGAGGTATTGGCATTGTAAATTCGAATGTTTTTTTATCTATGTGTTTTGTTTTGGAGAGTACTGGATGTATGTGGCGTGGAGTGAAATGGTGTGGGTTGTGTTGGAATTTTGGAATTGTTCGTTGTGGAATTGTATGGTGTGGAATTGTGTGTTGTGGAGTGTCTTTGTGTAGTGGGACTATGTGGCATTGTGAATAGATGGTGAGAGCTGCACAGAACAGATAGAAATGGAGAATGAGAGAGATCGGTAGTGTGTGTAGGAAGTGGTTATTGAACCTGAGACATAGCAGCAGAAATAGTATGTGAGAAAGATAGAAAGAAGGGGAGAGCTTCCCAAAGATGCACAAAGCTGGAGGTTTGTGTACGACTGAAGACACCCTAAGAAGAGGAGGGGAGCATGGGTTTGAGGGAAAGAGACTTTGAAAACTCATGCAATAGAAACTGTACTTGGAAATCTGAAGTTAACCACATGAGAGAGGTGGGAATAGTGCGTGAGAGAGCGAGACAGACGGCTGAGAGAGAGTATGAGAGAGAATTAGAGTCTAATGGAAGGGGCACCTCGGGGTGGGGAAGAGAGGTTCCTGTGCTCAGCATGAGGAGGTACAGGAAGGTAGCATACGGGAGTAGGCAGTATAGAGAGGAGACGAGGAGCGTGAGGGAAGGATGAAAGGTGGCAGTGGTATTGCGAGATGAGTGGATAGTGGCCATGTGAGAGAGCGATGGGAGGGGCAGTGGGTGTGTGGGGGAGAGATAACAGTGTTGGTAGAAGTGAAACACACCCCAAATTACACATTAAATAAAAAGCCACGTTACTAAAGCAATATATCCCCCCATGACAGACAAACCGAAAGATATTGTCGAACGCAAATACACCAATAAAGGAAAGCTGCGAATTATTTTGCACAAAAGTACTAGGAAGGAGTTTCTTAAGGAATTTATTCACCCTAATGTTTGGGCCCTTTACCTCACAGCCAGAATGCTTTTATTTCTATCTCATTTGCAAAATAACAGCAGCTCCTTTGTCCTTGTTGGTGATTGCGGCTGAATGAATATAAGCAGGGTTAGTTTTACCAGCGGGATGATGAGAAGAACATCCTAATTTGGTGCATTCAGTTAAAGCTAACAGACAGCAAAATAAGGGATGAATAAAAGCAGTGCGCGCACACCCGACCTCACTTACTGTTAACGGAAGTATTTCTGCGTTTTTGAGATTGCCTTTTTACGTGTGGTATTCTGCACCTGTGGGAGTGATAGCTCCTTTTATGAAAACATACTAAGCACACACATGTAAACACACATGCAGAGATTATTTTGCCGATTTTGTAATAAAAACAAAGAAACGAGTATAGCTCTTAAAAGACCTGAAGATGAATGCAGGCAAATAATACACTGATGTAATGAAAAATAACCATATTTCAAATATTTGATGAATGTTATTTCTTCCCCTTTCAAGCAGAATATCGCATTGCCACGCAGTTTACAGAGCAATGAATTCAAGATCCTTTTTTAGTGTTTTTATTTTTTATGCTGCAAAACCAAGTAGCTCTAGAGATGGGTGTGAACTGCCACAGACGAACACAAATGTGTACATGTGCATCTCGATCTCACTCTTTGTAGTTTGTATGATTGTGTGTGTGAGAGGGTGAATAGGAAGTTATTTTATGCCTATTTGTGTGTGCATTTGATTTTGTGCGCGCATATACACCTGTAAAATGGATGTGTTTCATTGTGAATGTAAGAGACTGCATGTGTAGAGTTTCAGTGCAATTTTGTATTTGGATGGTGTGCATTTGTGCTTTTGAATGTCCGTCTTTACTTTGTGCTTTTGTATGTGTGAGAGAGGATATGTGTGGTAAATGTGGCGTTGCCTTTGTATGTGCCGCTGAGAGACTATTCATGAATGTATGTATGCGCGTCAACACCGACAATAGAACACAAAAAAATACTCCACGTGCTCCACACAAAACATTAAAGACCCAGGTGGCTGCAATCATCTGCTCCATGAACGTACGAACTCCAGAGGTTGAACACACCCGGAAAACTTTGAGAAATAGTTTGTTTTGCACTAAATAAAGGACAGACACAAAATAAAATATCTAGAACCCCCGAAAAGTTTGCAGAGCGAGTGGAGGAGAAAAGCACACGGACGAGCAAGCTCAGTATGTCCTTGGTAGTCTTCAGTTCTTATGGCCAACACAACCCCCACCAACTCTGCAGGTAGGACACATTTATTTTTCAAAGCGCAAGGAAAATAAGTGTTTGCTCAGAATCACAGGATGTTGAGCTGACGCTAAGACTCAAACCTGATTCACAAGCTCGAAGTTCGGCAGCTGTAATTACCCCACCACTTCTTCACTACTGGTACGTAAATATAGTTTTTAAATGTTCCCGAATTGTCGGCCAAAAACATAATAAATAAATATGAGGCAGAATAGTACTATTTACACCAACCCTTCTGTCCTTTGATATAATGATTGGGCCACAGTTACAACAGTTAGTTTCAAACAACCGCTCTGTTCTGGCAGGTAACTGAGAATGAGTCAATACAACAGTGTTAGTTACACGGGGGACTTTTGGAGAACCAGGGATCCGGGCAAGCTAGTGGAGTCACATGGGGTGCAAACTAAAGACATTGGAAGTGAAGCTAAGTTTGTGTGGAGAATAGATCAAATGACTGAAAAGTTGCTAAGTAGGGCGAACGAGGAACAGTCAGGGTCAAGAAATAACACTGGGACGGCCAGGAGAAACTAAGCAGAATCAAAGGTTAAAAGGGTCCCGCTTAGGGTAGCAAGCAAAATTTATCGCAGCAGATGTATTCTACAGGGTGTAGTTGAGTAATGTAGAGAGGCTATTTGTTGTAGGAAAGTACCCTCTTTTTGGCATGTTACCCCCAATTTCTGCCTGATGTCAGTGTGTTTAACTGTGCCACTGAGATTTTGCTAACCTATCCAGGACCCCAGTGCTTATGCACTCTCTCCTCTCAGTTTTGTCACTGCATACTGGTAACCCAGTATTTCATCCCAAATTGGCATACTGGTCACTCCTTATAAGTCCCTAGAATATGGTACTTGGGTACCCAGGGCATTGGGGTTCCATGAGACCCCTAAGGACTGCAGCATTCATTTTGCCACCCATAGGGAGCCCATGCAAAGGCTTGCCATTGCAGCCTCTGTGAAATGGTGCATGCACCCTTTCACAGCCATTTACACTGCACCAGGTGACGTATAAGTCACCCATATATCAGGCGTTCCAACCCTGAAGGCTGGGTGCAGAGTACTTGTGTGTGAGGGGACCCCTGCAGTAGCCGAGGTGCCCCCACATCGTCCAGGACCATTTTCCCAGACTTCATGAGTGCGGGGACACCATTTTATGCGTGCACTGGGCATAGGACAATACCTATGTCCAGCTTCACAATGATAACTCCGAAAATGGCTGTGTAAGGGGTCTAAAATCTTGGAATTATACCCCAATGCTGATTCACATTTGTTGTACATTTCCATGCACACTGGGGCCTCCACGGTGGACCCTCAGTACTGCCATAGCAGCCTTTTGAGGTTTTCCAGGCAGCCCCAGCTGCTGCCACCTCACAGACAGGTTTATGCCCTCCTGATGCTCAAGCAGCTTGAGCCCAGGAAGGCAGAACAAAGCATTTCCTTTGGGAGAGGGGTGTTACACCCTTTCCCTTTGGAAATAGGTGTTACAGGCATGGGAGGGGTAGCCTCCCAGAGCCTATGGAAATGCTTTGAAGGGCACAGATGGTGCCCTCCATGCATAATCCAGTCTACACTGGTTCATGGACCCCCAGTCTCTGCTCTAGCGTGAAACTGGATAAAGGAAAGGAAAGGGGAGTGACCACTCCCCTGTCCATCTCCACCCCAGGAGTGGTGCCCAGAGCTCTTCCAGTGTCCCTGGGTTTTGCCATCTTGGATTCCAAGGTGGTGCGGCACTCTGGGAGCATCTTATTGGCCAGTGCCACCAGATGACATCAGAGCCCTCCCCTGATAGGTGCTTACCTGTGTAGCTGACCAATCCCCCTTTCAGGGCTATTTAGGGTCGGATTTCAAGACTCCAGCAGGAATCTGCTGCATCCTTTACTTCACCTTCTACCGACGAAACTGCATCTGGACTCTCCAGGAACTGTACAAACAGCAACAAAGAAGCAAATATGACTTCTGCAACATTGTAAGTTCAGCTCCTGCCAGCAACTGTTTCTTGGTCGTGCATCCTTCGAGGACTGCCTTTCTTCAGCTTGCAGCAGAAGAATGAAGGAATCTCCCTTGAAGTGAAGGAGTCACTTTCCTGCTTCAGCAGGCACCCCTCTGCATCGACGACTGGTGGCTTGGGTCCCCTCTCCTGACAAAGTGCGTGGATCCAGCATCACAAATGGTGGACTGAAGTGGTCCAGATGGTCCCGAAGTCCAGCTCTCCAACTTTGGTAGACGTAAAAGCTTTCCTCCGAATGCAAGACAGTACCCCGTGCACCATGTGGTTTGCAGTTGCCAAAGCGTGTTGGCATCCTTCCACGAAGTTCTTTGTGCACCGTGCAGCTCTGGCCCCCAGCACTCCTTCCTGCAACGTACAGCCTCCTGCGTGGTTCTCCGGTGGCGTGGGAATCTTTTGTGTAGTGCAGCGGGGCCTCATTTTGCACCTTCTTTGTCCCCGTGCTGTGGGACTCCTGTGCCTGCTGCCTGGTCTTCTGAGAGCTCTCTGAGTTGTTGAGAGCCCCCTCTGCCTCCCCCTCCTGGGTAGAGGCTTCTAGTTCCTTCCTGGACCCAGGCAGCACCATTTTCTTCTAACTGGGAGCTTTGCGTGTGCCAAGGCTTGTTGACAAAATCCAGCAATGCAAACTAGACTGCAGTCTTCCATCTGGCGTAGGACATCATCTGCACCAACCAGGAACCACATCCGTCTTCTTGGGTGCAGTGCTGACTCTTCTTCTCCACTGGTGGTGGTTCTTTTGCATCTTTATCCGGGTTAGCAGGGGCTCCTGTTCTCCATGGACTCTTCAGTGCTTCTTGGACTTGGTCCCCTACGTCCGCAGGTCTTGAGGTCCAGGAATCCATTGTTGGTGTCTTGCAGTCTTTTCTGGTTATTGCTAAATCTTCTATCATGTGTTCTTGTGTGTTATAGGAAACTTACTGTGATTTACTCCTGTTTTCCTGGGCTCTGGTGTGGGTTCTATTACTTACCTTTGTTGTTTTCTTACACTCCCAGCACCCCTCTACACACTACACCTGCCTAGGTGGGAAACCGAGTTTCGCATTTCACTATTTTAATATATGGTTGGTGTTCTCCCTAGGCCCATTTCTAACTATTGTGATTTTCACTATTTGCACTGTTTTCTTACTGTTGTTACAGCTATTATTGCATTCTAGTGTGTGTACTGTGTATATTACTTACCTCCTAAGGGAGTATAGTCTCTAAGGTATTTTTGGCATTTGTGTCACCAAAATAAAGTACCTTTATTTTTGTAACACTGAGTATTTTCTTTCATGTGTGTAAGTACTGTGTAACTACAGTTTTATTGAATGGGCTTTGCGTGTCTTCTAGATAAGCCTTGGCTGCTCAGCTACAGCTAGCCCTAGACAGCCAGACTTCTAGACACTGCCTACATTTAACTAATAAGGGATAACGGGACCTGGTACAAGGCGGAAGTACCTTTGGTGCGCACTACAAACAGACCAGCTTCCTACATTTGTGGCACTAGTATTTATCTTTTGGATTCTTCCTCTTTACTGACAGCAATGTGCTCAGTTTATAGCACAAATCTTCTCTGCAAAGCCCCTTACACCCTCTAGCTCCTCAGTGCCGATAGTGGAGCTAGATAATAATATATAATAATCTTCCTAACTTGCTTCTTCAACAATACTCTATGCAACAAGCGTAGTACGCCCCTCCGATTCAAGGCGGTACCAGTAACAGGATTGTCAAGAAGTTGATCCAGAACCCACTCAGCTGCAAGATCCCCAACGCTTCATTGGCTGGGTGCACGCCTAGACGGAGTAGCCTGCATGGCTTTCGTAAATGGAGTCCAAAGCAGAGGGATGAATGCAAAAATTGTCAGCAACATGAGAGGAGGTGGGAGGGATGAATGCTGCAAAAAAATTCAAGTAGCTATGACCTGAAGTACCCACAGTGAAACAGGAGCAACAAAGAAATGATGAAGTAGTGTGTCAAATCAACAGATAACTAACCAAAGTGAAATTATACAGTAGTTAGTCCCTGCTCCGAAAGAGAAAAAGGAGGGACGAAGAGGCAGGACTGGCCACTAGCAAGCAAGAATTTTTAAATGGGACTGAAAACAATAAAATAAATTGCCTTAAGCCCACAAAAAGTATACTAAAGTATACAAGAGGTCGTACGCTTGCGCTCAACCTAAAAAGTATATTAAAAAGTACAGAGAAAGAGTGAACTTTGGGTCAGCATCCCTCTGTCACTGGCATACATGTTGTTCTTTATTTGCTTTTGCTTGCATGGACTGCACATCATGATCATGGCATTATCCCATTTGTGTTACAATTAGAGTTTGATAAAATTACATCAAGTAGTCCTTTTGTTAGGCTAGAGGCATTGTGTGCTATTTGATTTATTTTCTTTGCTGACACTTTAATTGCTAGTTTCTAGCTCTTTAGAAAATGCATGCTATTTGGATGCATTACCCTGGCATAAAGACGCCCTGCCATTCATTAATCTACCTTGCATGTTCATAGGGTTTCCTTTCCTTTCATGATTACATGTTGTTGGGTACACCTGTTCACAGAGCAAAGACACAGGTGTCTTAAAGGTTTCAAAAACATCTAATATTTTTGCTGTTTATGGCTTTTGTGTACACCACTTACAATACAAAGTTCTCTTTCAGACTACTTTTTGAACACTCTTTTTTTTAGGATACAGCTTGAATCTCCTAATGCAGTTATTAACAGATGCCCTAAATGTGATATTGAACACGTTGACTTTAAAATTATGGTTTGTGCGTGTATAGGGTTGGAGTGGTTTTGTCTGTGACAGGTACACCCAATTTATTCAAAACCAGAGACCTGCTCAGGAGCATTACGTTTGAACCTAAAAAGTCATGAGCAGACTATAGGTTTTTTAGATCTAATTCTGTTACTTCCTAAAGTAAGATTGCCATTGTCTGGAAATTTGTTACAGAGCTTAGTGAGATTTGGCCTCACCGCTGTTACACCACAAAGGATCCTCCACCTTTTCATGTGCACCCCTTTATTCCCCATGGCATTGTTAACACACGCACAAGGGAGTTGCTAAGAGCTATTGATTGCTTATGAAGGCAAAATGAGCCTGATCAGATAATTCAACAAACATGTTAAAATGCTTTCAATGCGTTCTGATCTGCAAAGTGGTTATACACCCAGATTCTATTTTGTTGTAACCCGGGATTTTGTTTCACTGTGGGATTTGATTTTGTTCCAAGGAGAGTTAGAAGAAGAACCGTAATCACCCAACTATTACCTAGGCATTACACTTACAAAACCCAGGCCTATTGGCTTTGTCAATGCTTGCTTCAAATTAGTTCAGAAAGTGAGCTCAAGTAGAGAAGCCAAGAAGATTGTACATTTGCCCACTAAGAAAGCCCTGAATTTTACACGAGGGCAAGCTCAACCTCTCATCTATCTGAGAGCATGTATTGAATGTTTTTGATAATTTACTAATACCAACTATTATGTCAGCAGCTTGTGCAAACTGTGCAATATATATTAAAAAAGAGATAAATGTAAGCCACTCGGTCTGCACTGTGTGCCATATGCTTAATATTGCAGCCTAATGTTATGGGCACAGGCTATTTTTTTTTACCATCTTTCTCCTTGTAAGAAAGGGGGCTTAACTGTGGCTTGATAGAAGAGATGCTGATGCACATCCACAATGATCAGAGACCTTTGGGCCCTTCAGATGACATTTAGGATGTGCGAATATCAGACAGTATCTTTCAATAATCGGGCACTAGGCACTACATCATCGGTGAGTAAAGGAATGGTGCTGTTGGTAAGTGGGAGTAGGTTTTGTCTTTAGCTTATATATACATTTAAACAGCTTCAGCGTTTTATAGCTAGTGGGAAAATACCAGAAGAAACGTAAACCAAAGTGAGTGAACATGATGCAGCCTATGACTTGTCTTTAAATATGTCAAAATAAACAGTTCATCTACTCTTAGAAATGTAGAATTTATGGTGAACATCATCTAAAACATTATTTAAAAAATGCAATTCTAAACTCTGTTCTGTGCATTTATATAAAACGCATATACATATTCACTGCGTGGAACTAAGGGGCAATAAAAAAATATTAAACCAAATGATTACATTCTGAAACAGAATCAAGGTTTCCATCACATGAGATTCATTGTTCATCTCAAAATATGTAAGCTCAAGCAGAATAAGAAGTACTGGAGAAAGTCTAGATAATGATCACAGACAGGACACAGCTGCGTGAAGTTGTAACTTTGCAAGATGTGCAGAGATGGACAAGTAAAAAAACATAAAAGGTCTGATTAGAGTGGACAAACTAGGTAGAGGTAGTACGGCATAATAGGTGTGTGGCTCGTTTGGAGAAGATTGTCAGTGAATGATGTAAGTAGGTGCACTAAGGCTGAGAGGTCTGGCGGGAAGACTGGATGAAAGAAGTATGCACGGGTCATGATGAAGAGAGCAGAGCAGTGGTTGATGGAGTAGACTGGCAGAAAGAGTCGTCAGCGGACGTACCTTGGCAATGAAGAAATAAGGAAACTTGAAGAGCAGCAAAAGTATGAGACTGTGAACCTATACAGGGTTCAGTAAATATGAAGGCCCCTTAACACTCATCACAGCTATCAAACAAGTCAACACAACTAATGAGTAATAAACTATTTCACCAGAAACAAATTAATTAATTTATTTTGAACTTATAGTAGAAGTTAAGAAATAAGCAACTTTGAGACATCCCTTTTCGAAGCTTCCTGTTTACACCGGTTTAAATGTCTTTTTTTTATAAATGTGTTTTTTATCAAGCATTATACCCTGTTTTTATTTATACTTTCAAAAATGTGAACCCAGTCAGAAATTCTTTTAGAAAATTGTGAGGGGTAAAATATGCAAAAAAATGCTTAGTCGATAAAACAAGAGAAAATACATTCATATATACTTTCATAAACGAATTCCTCTTTCATTATTCAAATATGTTCAAATCACAACTTGATCGCCTTAATTCTGTGCACTCAGAATCTCACATTTATTCTTCTCTCTAGTTAAAATTTACAGTTCCTGGAGAAAAACAAGTTAGCCCTCCAAACAGGGTCCATTTTTCTCTTCTTTGTTTTCTAGTACACCCTTGGTCTCTATTCAATGAAGGTACAATTAATGGAGGGTCAACACATGTTTATGTGGTTTTCTTAAAGTTATGGACACTTTTTTTCAGACCAATTCCAAATTACTCGCTTAAACATAAGGGGAATTTTCAGGTCGTTTCCATCTTTTCAGAGGAAAATGTACATTATTGTTCTGGATAGCTAAGGGGTGGGGCTCCTCTTTATGGATTTCGTAGCACAAAATGCACACATTTACCAAGAGGAAATACAAAGAATGGCACAATCATTTTACATTGGGTGGTGTATTTCATATAGTGCCCACTCGGATTTCTCTAATTTTTTAAAAGATTTTATTGATTTACCATGCACTTTTACAACATTGATGCAACAGAGTGGTGACACCATATGACACAAATAAGAAAACGAAAACAGCAATGTCAAAATATCCGTATGACAAAGGAGAGATGAGCAACTTCAATGATAGAGGAAAGATCAAGGGAGTGCAACTTTATGGATAATCTGTGGACTCTCAACCCCTTCCGACCAGAGTATCTAAATTCACCCCAGCCCTCATTTGTCTTAAATGTTCAGTTGCAGGATCCATGTTAACAAAGGACAGCTGTAGACCATAAATACCCAAGAACTGTTTAAACCAGTTAATAGCCAATGGAGGGTTTGGGCCACGCCAAAAATGCGCAGTTGGAATCCTTGCCATCAGAATCCTAAAGAAAACAATATCGTTCAACTTCAAGAGGACTTCACGCAGAGTACCAAAGACGATCAGCTGAGCGGATGGGTAAATACGACTTAGAATAACCCTGGAAATCTTGTCACAGACCCCTGCCAATACTGATGCAATGCACCACACATGTAGAAAATATGACCTGTCTGCTTCCACCTTACCACACCGAAAATGTTCCAAACTAGCCCGGCATCCCCAGTTGAATAATTGGTTCGGAGTGTAGTATGTGTCTTGAAGAATCTTAAAATGATGTATTTTCGGACTGGATACGTTCACGAATTGATTACCCAACTGGATAAACACCATAACAGCATCGGCAGCAACTTGTAGTGATATGTTAACAAGTCCATTTGGAGGCTAAGGTGGATATAGTATCGGATTATTTCAAATATAGTAATTTATAAAATTGACTAAGTGTTTCTCTTCCATGTGCCCTGTGCAGCAGTTCAATACATCATCCAACTGCCCTGAATCTTCAACTTGTTTGTTAAAAACAAATGTAATCTGCATATACCTATGAAAGCCTGTACTCGTAATGCAAATTGTGTAACTAAATTCGAAAAGGATAAAACCTGATGTCCTGTGAACAGCTGACCTGCCGATTGCAGGCACGACCTAGACCAGTGTACCTCATGCAGATCATTAGAGAAAGAGGGAAAGTCTCATTTAAACCATAAAGACGTATAACGAGTGAGAGGGGCAATTCAAAATTTAGTCTGTAAACTTCGCCATACTTGGTAAAACACCGGGAGGGTCTTAAGCTGAGCATACTTAAAATAAGAAGGATCATGAAACCGTACCCTTGGGCCAACTTCAAAATACAGAGACCGCAAGTACTAGGCCTCATGATGTATCATTACTCCAAGATGGCAAACCAATAATTTGGCAGACCAATAATAGTACTTTAAACTAGGAAGCAACTACCTAGGTTTATCGTTTGGTTGTATATTCCGCATTGTGCAGGAAGGTTGTTTATATTGCCAAAGGAACTGGCCCCAAGACCTTTCAATCCGAGAAAGGAAATCCACTGTTAAATATAAAGGAATGGCTCTAGATAAATATATACATTTTTTGGAGGATCACCATTTTTGATCAGGTTACAACGTCCCATAAGACCTACTGGTAACCTGTTCCATTGCTTAAATTGGCACCTAGATTTATCCGAAACAGGTTTGCAGTTCAACGGCACAGTATCCTTGACCATCGTAGTTCAACAGCACAATATCCTTGACCACCGGAGATAGCCAAACTCCTAGATATTGTGCTGTTGCCACATATCGCTTATCTTCTGGGCGCTAGGCTTGTTGAAAAGAATTTGCGTCTTTAATCCATTGAGCTTATATGCAGAGGGATGCCCCATATGAGCTTCACGCTCAGTTGCTACCATGTATACAAATGCATCCGGTGTGAACGCTGCCACGTCATCTGCAGACGCAGCTACGCTGTACATTGAAGCGTTAATCCTCCGGGAAGCCAATTGCCCTGACTAGCCTAGATGGTGCATATGTGTTACAAGATACAGAGCGAATAATAATGCGGACTAAGGACATTTCTGGTGTGTTCCCCTCTTTATTTCTAAAATCCCAGAGGTAGGGCTACCACTGACCACCCATGTTGACAGGTTGTGATACAAAGCCTGAATTCTATCCAGCATCTGGGAACCAAAGCCCATTTCTACCAGTGTTGACTATAAGAAAGGCCAGGCTACCTGATCAAACTGTTTTTCTGCGTAAAGCAAAATCATTCTGGCTGGTATAGCTAATGTCCCTGCCACATTGAAAATAGCAACTGCAAGATTAGTGTGAGCTGTAGTATCTTGTGTGGGACAAACCTATGCTGCATACTGTCCACGTAACTAGTAATTCTGGGAGCAATATGGTTCTCCAGAATTTTGGCATAGATTTTAACATCACAGTATATCAATGACATTGGCCGGAATGAGGAACAGTTCAGTGGATCTTTCCCTTTCTTCATAAAAACTGCTGGGTCTCACTCCAAGACCTAGGGACATCCCAGGTCCCCTCAATGTACTTGACCAGCACCTAAAAAAATTGAAGGAGGATACTCAAAATAGAAAAAACTCTGAGGGTATGGCATCTGGCCCAGCTTCTTTCACAGCCAGGAGTTGTTTAACAGCTGCTAAAATCTCTGCCCCCGAAGTAGTTGAGTCAAGAATTGTTTGGTCACTATCAGAAGCTAGCTCTGATACTGTAGAAGTAACATATTGATTGATATCGTCCAGGGATGCCGCAAACGTTTCCCCATACGGTGTTTGGAAGACACTCAAAACCTTATCAGGGCCCGTTGGATTATATTATTCACATCCTGTATAGAGTCATTAGCGTTCTTATAAGCCCTCTCCCTTTCTTGAGGTGCTGGCATGCTCCCCATTTCCTCACTATGTTCAAATGTATTTCACCCAGAGGCATACGATGCTTTGACTACTTTCCCCCACACTATCATCTGAATCTTAGTTTTGGTACTCAAAAGTCTCTGATAGACCTCTTCACTTCCACCTCCGACCTCTTAAATCTTAAAGCCTCTGCCTTTGCATATTCCAGTTGAAGATGCTCCTGCTGTAGGGATTCCTCCTGCACGCGCATAACCTTGTTCTAGTGAGAGACAAAACTGACCGTGGCCACCCGTAACACTTCCTTCATGGTATCCCAGACCGCTGCTCGGGTAGTGGATCCTTGATTTTCTTTAAAGAAATTAGTCAAGGTTTCCATCAAATGCTCACAGTAGCCAATGTCAGCAGTGAGCAATCATGCATCCACCTTTTAGCCCTCTCCTGCAATCATCGTCTCTTGAGTTAACTAACATAGCTAGTAGTGGGTTATGAAATGAAAGTATGCGTTGAAACAGATGGGTTAATCTATTCCTGACCACTTCCTGCAGTAAATATCATATCCAACCTGGAAAAATGCAGATGAGGGGACTGGTAGTGTGTGTACCCTGGTATTGTCACATAAATGTAAAACCAGCTGTCGACTAGCCCATATGTAGGCAGCATGTAATTCAAGACAGCATGTATACGTACCTTCCTGGGTGCACAGTTGCTATGTGAACTATCTAAATAGGGGAACATAGTCACATGAAAGTCTCTGCATATAATTATGGGATTTTCCCACACGGCTAGCTCTACCAGAAGCTGCTGAACAGGTGTAGGGCCATCCTTGTTAGCACCATAAATATTCCATATAGTTAGTTGCACCTTGCCTGATCTTAGATAGGCAATGACCTAGCGTCCTACCCTATCTCCTTTTAGCTTTATGCATGTCCATGAAACACTTCTTACTAATATTGCTACCCCTATTGTGAGCTTGTCATGACCGGATGTCCCCATTGCCTGTTAACCTAAGCCCTCCAGTCCCCGCTATTCAGCCTGCATCAGGTGAGTTACCAGAAGATATGCCAATGATGGACTCATCAGATGTAACTCTTGCTTGAACCTTTGAATTTTAGGGGAAGATAACAGGTTACTAACATTCCAGCTTAATACACTAACCTCATCCACAGATATTGTTTTAATTACGTTTTTCATTTAAAGCTTTTTAGCAGCTGCATCAGCCACTTTGATCATCATAAATTGAATATAGTACGAAATTTCGATAGCACCCAGTCCCACAACCTCCCCTCAGCCCCCCTATTCACTCCTGCTGCCCACACCCCTTTCATCAACCTCGACTTTGAGACAGCTCTCTGCCCTAAAGCCCAGCCTGTGGCTTACTGATAAAGCATACTGTGTAAGTACCCTTACCCCCACTTTCCTTTCCCTCCGGAGGCAAATGACTTCAACCAGTGGAGTGCTGCGTGACCGCCCCAATGCTCACACCCACCATGCAGTGTTTCCAGTAAGTGCCCTTTATCAAATAAATAACCACAGATCAAATAAAAAAAACAGATAGCCCAAATCATGTATTGCCTTAAACAAAGTATCCTTCTAATCCTTATTTGTAGCAACACTTCGGTCTTCCATTTGAGACCACAGTTCAATGAGGCCCTTAGCCCTGTGTTCTAAGTTGGAGAAGAAAACCTGCTGCTTGTAAATGATCTTAAGCTTAGCTGGCTCCTTCAGAAAGACCTGAACCCCACAGACTGGAAACAAGGAATCAAACTCTGGAGCAGCCAGCGCTGAGTTACTCTTGCTGAGCAATGATCAGATCGAATGAAGAACCTAATATTTCCAACTTCAGCCGGTTTACTAGGATTACATTATAGGGAAGCTGGCACAAAATAAAGTTCCCCACATATATTAAAATTGCCCTAGGCTTGTTGATGGTGTTAGCATGTTGGGGTCGAAGGAATGGAAATCGGTGGGCTCTTGGGAGTTGAAAAAAATGTTGCAGTCAGACAAGCTGGGAAAGGCCTGTCGGAACAACCGAACAATAAATCTACGGGGATCGTCTCCTCCTACATTCTGAGGAACGCCATGGACCCTAAGATTGTTCCATTGCATTCTATTACACAAGTTCTCAGCCTTCCATGGCTGATCCTTTGTGATATTCTCATAGTCTTTCAAATGCTCCTCCACCCCCTTAGCCTTATCTTCGAGCTCCGAGATCCTTTGTTCGGCTTCCGTTATGCTTGCATTCATTGTACTCATCTATTTAGAGTAGTGCTGTAGTGAAGCTTGTATGTTAAAATGAGATACTTTTAGCGCACCTGAATCCTCTTTGTATTCCTTCCTATGAGTGCTCAAGAGATTGTAGATAGGCCCCAGTGAGGTTGGGGTCATGCAGAGGCAATTAGTCCTGCTGACCCTCTCCTGTGTCCTGAATAGTGGTCAATTCCTCCTGACAGTGAAGAACGGCATCTTCCACTAACTCGTTAGCTGACATATCCCAGTGCAGCTGACCTTCAGGCTTGTCGCCTCCGCTCTCTCAGCCCGGCTCTTAGCGGCCTGTGCCCACTTAAATGCCGGTTCCTGTGGCTCAGCCAATGCGGTCACCATGCGGTCTTGATCTTGTACCTCTTTGGGCCTGCCCTTGTACATATCCCTCTCGAGGTTTGATAAGTCATCATCCGAGTAGTGAAGAGTGAGAAGAAAGCCTTGGGGTTATCCTGAATTGCTGCATCTTGATCACTCCCCCCACCCCCCTCTGCTACTGCACCTGGCCCCTCCAACCGGGTGATGCCTTCCATTGATACCACATTTGAGTCAGTCACTGCTTCCACCATCAGCTTTCTCATACGGTGTGTCAAATAGCACCCAGCTGTAGTTGGTCTTGAAGCCTACAGTCTTACTGTGGCTAAATCAGCCATATCTCTATCAGCATGAAAACAGAACAAGTTTTTGTAAGACTGTACTCATATCTGAAGTTGATTGGATTCATATGTGTTTAATACCCACATTAACAGGTGCTGGGCTACAGCAAGGCCGTTTACAGCACTGGCAGACTTCCTGAGCAAAGGAGATTCTGTGCCTCTGTAGAATTTCTGACAAGATGTCAAAGATGAATATGCACTTGGATGATCATCACCCATTGCGGGGAAAAATTTAATGAATCATGAAAATATTTAGAGGTATGAGGGGAAGAAATTAGAAAAACAGAATATCATAACTCACAACTTTGTCATAATCACATAGTTCTGGAGAGGAACTGCCTTGCAGGTGGAGATCTGACTGTTTTCCTTCTTCCACTGAGGTGATACTCACTGTTAATTTGTGAAAACAGATGTGCAGGAACGCAACATTTTCATTAGGAACCAGATGTCGCTGCTGCCAAATTTTGGGGTTGTCAAGTGCCAATGCTCCCTGATCTGGAGACCACTTCCTGTCTCTCCCATGCCCGATATTTCTTCTCTTTAGCTCACTTTTCCAGATGTTTATCCCTGCTTTCTTCTTTTTTCGCTGTTTTATCATCTTTACTTTCCTACTTCTTTTCTGGCTTTCTTCCTCTTGCTCTAGGCCGAAGTGTAGTACCTAAAAATAAATCCCAGTCCCCCAAAATTAATGCTGATACAAAGGCCTGCAGCAGAAGGCAACATTACAAACTGGTGACTTTGCAATAATGCCTTCTAAACATGGCTTTTAATCTTTGGGATACGTTTGTCTCCTGACAAGTGCATTGTAATTTAAGCTTACGACGCTAGCTTGTCGACACAGTATTTTTCAGTGGCAAATGCTTCTGTGACATTTGCCTTGGCACGCTTTCATCAGCCTATTGCTGCTGTTTTACGCCAAAGTAAACATGTGTAGCTCTGTTATCTTTATTGACCTATTCATTATTAAAAACAGTCTGTGTTTTTAAAGTGAATGCTTCTGGTTCTAAATTCCTATTTCACCTTGGCAATGAAAATGTTTCCTAGTAAATTCCAAAGTAAATGTTTAACTTCCTTAAGTCATTGTTTTACTGTCTTTTGCAAGTCTGATTTTTCTTAAGCTTCTTGCCATTCCAAGTCCTACTTGAGCAATGTAAATATAATGTCCTTCTTTGAGCGAGGTCGAGAAAAGGGCCCTCATTGAAGAAGAATCCCAGATTATTTTACTGTGAAAGAGCAAGACACGTCTTCCATACTGGAGCACTTTTTGTTCTTTTGTGGAATATTTCCGCAAGAAATGTGTTCGCTATACTGTAACCGTTCTTTTTTGCATTAGGATTCGTTTGCATTTAGGTTTAAGTTCTGGTTTCCGTTTGATTTTGGTCCATTGTTTTTACTTCTTATGGAGGAATAAAAAAAAGGCAAGGTTTTAGGAAGAGATGCGGTGTCTCATTTCTGAATTTGTTTTTAGAAGACTGTATATTAAAAACGAACAATTGTTTTGTAACATTTTACACAACTATAGCAAGCATTTTGCATATTTCTTTCTTCTGCTTGCATTTTAACTCTTTAGTTTATCCTCTCATGTTCCTAAATGTTTTTTAAAATAATATTTGGTGTTCCTTCCCCTGCTTTATAGGGCAAGCTAAATAGTTTCACTCTTTAGGTCTGCTTGCATACTTATATCAATATCATAGTTATCATGCAATACTAGTCCTTGAAATTTCAGCCAACCTGTGTTTGGTCTGTTGGGTCAATTATCCTGGGTCTTCCTTAGTGCTAAAAGGAACATTCATAGTTTATCAATCAAGAGAATTATTTATAAAAGTAAATCCTGTGCCCACCAGAAGTACTGTGCTTAAAGCCATTTTTTCTTTATTTAAAAACAAATGCCAAACATTGTACACTTAGTGTCTGCTTATCTTATATTCTAATAATGAATGTGTGAACAATCGAACGTATAAAAGTACCTCAGGCACTAATCTATAATCCCACCGTTTTTATGTTACTGAGTTGCGTGTATCTCTTTATCAATAACTATCATAAGATGTTGCAGAGCATTACCTATATCAGTGGACTTGTAATTCAGATGAAAATTGCATTTGTTTGCTTAGAGTGCATCTTAAAATTGGAAAGTTACGTCCTGTTAGTAGCAGATTGATATGCTCAATATTAAACCAAAAAAATGCTAGGTGCATCCTAATCCTTTAACACCTCAAAAGTATCTACTTACTTCATGGTATAGGTTACTAGTCACAAATTGTAATATTGTCTCGTTTTTCCTTATTCTCTTACTCTAAACTTCAAGGCTCCATATTCATTGTGGGCCTTAGGAGTGTATAAAAATAGAACGGTTAAGCTTGAAAATTGTAACACTATATTACATACCTTAAGGAATGTTATTGCCAGTACATGGTTCCAGTTCAGCTCACATGTTCAAGTGATGTTCAACATTACTGCCACCGTACCCTTTTCATAGTGAATTTATAGGATGGACAATCTGTAGTTCATTAGCCTTTTGTTTGCACCTTTTTGAAATAGTGAATTACTTCTCTCTTTCCTGTGTATAGCACAATTCTAATCAACAGGCATTGGCAAAGCCAATAGGTCTTGCCTATATTAGAGCTATTGGCTTTGCAAATATGTTTTAGCCATGTTGCACTACAGTGTGACTGCTGTTTAGCATGGCTAAAAATTAGTGGGGTAGAGGACAGTGGCGTGGAGTGTTGTAAAGTGGAGTGTTATGGCGAGTAGAAGGGCATAGAGTTGAGTGGCTTAGAGTGTTGTGGAGTGGTGTAGAGCAGAGTGAAGTGGCTTGGAGAGTTGTGTAGAGCGAAGTAGAGTGTTGTAGAGTAGAGTGGCGTAAAGGAAAGTAGATTGCCGTAGAGTGGAGTGGAGTGGAGTGGCGTGGAGTAGCATAGGAGAGTGGAATGGCATAGAGGGGAGTCAAGTGTTGTGGAGTGAACTGGCATGGCATATAGTGGAGTGGCATAGAGTAAATTAGTGTTGAGTTATGTAGAAGGTTATTGGTATAAAACACAGTGGCGTGGGGTAGAATGGAGTGGCGTAGAGTGTAGTAGAATAGAGTGGAGTAAGGTGACATGGATAGACATAGAAGGATTTGCGTAGAGCATCGTTGAATGGCATAGTGTAGTGGTGGAGTGTTGTAGAGTAGTGTTTCATAGAGTGGAGTAGAGTGTCAAAGTGCAGTATCATGGAGTGTAGGGTTGGAGAGTGTTGTAAAGTGGCCTGGAGTGAAGTGACGTAAAATCTAGTGGTGCAGAGCAGTTTGGCATAGAGTGCATTGGTTTTAAGTAAGTGGTATAGAGCGCATCGAAGTAGAGTGCTGTTGCCTAGGGTACATTTTTCAGAGTAGAGTGAAGTGGTGTAGAGTGGATTGGTGCAGGGCAGAGTAGTGGTGTAGAGTGGCATAGAGTGCAGCAGCGTGGAGCGCAGTGGTGTAAAATAGAGTGATGTAAAATGAAGCATATGTAGTGTCATTGAGTACAGTAGAGTGGCATAGAGTTGTGGTGCAGAGTAGAGTACAGTGGCATAGACTTGAGTGGTGCAGAGAGCAGTGGCGTAGAGTAGAATAGAGAGGCGTAGAGTGCAATGCTGTAGAAGGCAGTGATGCAGAGTAGAGTGGTGTTAAGTTCAGTGGTGGAGAGTGCAGTTGTGAAGAGTAGAGTGTCAGAATGCAGTGGCACAGTGTAGAGTGCCACAAAATAGAGTGGCACTGCGTACAATAGTGCAGAGTAGAACAGAGTAGCGTAGAGTTTAGTGACATAGAGTGCAGTGGTGTAGAGTGGTGTGGAGTTCAGTGGCCGAGAGTGCAGTTTTGCAGAGTAGATTACTGTGGTGTGGAGCAGAGTGGAATAGAGTGGCTTAGAGGGCATTGGTTTTGAGTAAATTGGTGTTGAGTGTATTGGCGCAGAGTCCAGTGGTTTAGCATAGCGTGGCATAGAGGGCAGTGGCATAGAGTGGAGTTGTGCAGAGGAGAGTGGCACAGCGTACATTGCAGTGGTGCAGACTGGAGTAGTGTGGCATAAGAGTGCACTGGCGTAGGGTAGATGGATTTTCAGAAAAGAGTGAAGTGGCGTGGAGTGGTGCAGGGTAGAGTGGAGGTTGTGCAAGGTAGAGTGCAAGTGCATCAAGTATAGACCGGTGCATAGTGCAATGGCAAAAAGTGCAGTGGCGATTGAAGAGTGAGGTAGAGTGCATTTGAATAGAATAGAGTGCGTAGAGTGATGTAAAGAGGAATAGAGTGAAGTGGTGTGGAGTGTCGTACCAGATGCCAGCAGTGCCATAGCCGACCCTGGATGTAGGTAGTTGTTTCAGTGGAACATGTTCACCTGTTTCATTGTTAAGAACACACGCATCCAGCAAATAGTATAAAAACTATGTTTTGACATAGGCAGAATGTTTAAGGCTGCAGTGTAAATAATGAAGTTGTTTCCGGGCTCCTGTTTGTAGTTTTCTGGAAAGCAGTAATCTGTGTTGTCTAGGTTTTAATGGCATGGTGTTAGTGCATGTGTTGCACATACTGAGGCTATTGCTCATAAGTGTAGTTGCGTAGGCTGCACCTTTTGACTTGCCAATGCGTGTTATTATTAAAAGAGTTTGGTACTCTGACTGTAAACATAAAGATGATTAGACATTCATTATAGGGTCACAATAGTTCAAAGCCAACAGTGCTTTGATAGAAGAACCATGACATGAATGTTTGTTGCCACAGAGTGTGTGTACACCTTATCCCTGCAGGCCTCTTTTAAGAATTATGCTAAAGCTCATAATCTGGATTCCTCTTGCTTTCCTATAGACGCTCTCACTTTGAAGTAACTGAAAGAAAAATAAACACCACTGTCCCTCGGAAGAAGAAACCTGACATCTGATCTTTGTGTTTAAATGCACAGCAAATTTGACAAGCTAACAAGATTTAAAGGCCTATTTACAGAAAGTGATATCTCGGAAGTATACAGCAAACAAGGTTTGGGCAATGGCAGAGACGAACTCAAGCTGGTTTGCCTAAAAAAATTGAGCCAGCAAATAGAAAGCAAGGAAATGTGAGTTACTAACCACAAAGCCAGTGCTAAGCATGAGGAGAATGCATTCCCAGGGAAGCTTTCTGAATGTCCCCAAGATGTCTTCAGCAAACCAGACAGCTGTGCTATCTGGTAGGTTTCGACCTAAAAACCATTGCTGGACTGCCGTAAAAGTAGATGCATGCATTTGATACTTTGAGAGAATGGTATCATAAACGTTTTTCTATATTTCCTTTTGGATGTGCAAGTTTGGGATCATTATCGCCATCATTACCCCCCACCTTCGTAATAAACATACAAGTTCTACAAAATTTGAGCTCATTTGTTCATGCCATTTTGGATTCATTAGTTTTCTCATCTGTTCCAGTCCACATGCATGCTTGTATTACATACCACACCATCATTCCTCTCCGATTCCATACACATATTCAGATGACACCTTGCTGTCCGTAAGTGTACTGTAAGTGCTATCTTGCTTTGGTTTTTGGTCACTAAGTTGCTGATTCCTTAGTTATGTTCACATGTTCAAGCAAAATTATATTTACCATTATAAAACTAGACCACAGAGGCATACCTATAAATACCATTGTGAAATGGTGTTATTCGTGTTAGTATTCACTATGATTTGTCAGTTGCCTTATCTGACTTCTTCCAGCTCCATATGTATGGGTGATGTTACACACCACCTCAGGCCCTCCTCTTACATAATGCAAAAATAGTAGCGTGAAATCATGTTGCTCATACATTTGCCATGACCACCTCTTGCCATTGTCTCCAGTCACTAAATGCTGATTCCTCAGTTGTTATTACCTAAGTTACATTTTCGAGTAATAACACATTATATGTTATAGAACTGGACCACCACAACATAACTATAAATGCCATTGCGTGAGGATAATGATATTGTAAGGTATTACTCACATTGAACAATATTTAAAAAAACAATATTAAATGATCTCCAGAGCTTCATAATAGAATGCTTCTGGCATAAGAGGTTGCCAACTTCTATATAGGCTAGTCAGAACATATGTAAACAAAGGATGAATCCAGTAATGAGTATGTTATTTATCTACTGCACAAAGGTAGCAATACCATCAGTTCCATAATCCCTGTTGTGTGATCACCTAAATAACCAAATGTAAGAACCTAACTATAGATATTCATTCACGGCACTCCATATTCCTATATCACTAATCAGGTATTTAAAACATAGTGTGCTTGTAAAAATGTGAGCATCCTCAAGATATAATGTATATACATCAAAATCTTGCATCTTGATTCGACCCTAGAGTTCTTATGGTTCCAGTTATTATGTTGTACATTAAACACATAGTCTCCCTCCCTACTACCCTCCCTCCCCTATTTAGGGCAGACTTTCCATAGGAAGAGTGTTTTTTCTTTTGCTAATAACTTTGGCACCATTTGATAAATCTTTGTGAAACTTTCCAAAAATAAATAAATAAATCTTCCACTTCCTCCTGGGAAGTTTTGGGGTGAACCATTAGGCGGGGGTGGGGGGTTCCCAGGATGTGTTTACACATTCCAATTTCCCACAGTAATTTTAGACAAAGCTACAGCAAAAACGACTCTATAGAATTACACCAAATTTTGAAGAAAGGTAGATCTTTACCCAGACACGTGTTTTTGTCATTTGGTGAATACATGTTGAGCTATTTTTTAGAAATTAAGGTTAAAATGATAGATATCTAGTGCTGAGGGACTCCCTTGGGACCTGTAGGTCAAAAGATAAGAACTGATTGACTGCTGTCCCCGTGTCTTGGGGAAAAAAGATAATATATGGGTGGGCAAGGTAGAGGTATCTTGACCCTCTAGGCCAAAATGTGAAAAATAAATTGTTACTGCAATAGTACCGCTATACTATGGTGGCAAAAAAGGGGTCTGGGCCACCCTTCTGCATTATAATTTCACGGCGGGGTGGGGATGAGACGTGTGGGGCCCCCTCCACAAACAGCAAGATGCCCTCCAGGGCCCTCGTCTCCCAAGGGCCAGTGCATTAGGTATTTATGGTGAGGGGGCGTGCATGTGGTCCCCTTCCAAAATTATTTGAATCTGCTGGGGTCCCCAACTCCCTGTGGGCCGACACGTGTTTGGTGGCGTCCTGGGTCCTGAAGAGGAGGAGGATTGGAGAGTGATGGTATGTCATTCTCCTTGCCCGTGCCCCGGGGATGCAGGGCACACAGTGCAGCTAGACACCCTAACCCTTATAGAATGGACAGGGCAAAGGAAGCTGCTAGCTCCTGTGCCAAACTGAGCCGTCTCAACAGCACAAGAGTGGGCAGCCTATTCTGCCATTGTAATAAAAGCAAAAACAATGCTGTGGGTGACCCAGGTGAGACCAAGCACCCAAAACAAACTTTAAAAAACGGCTCAAGGTCCCAAAACTGCCTAGCTGGTGCAAACGTGGTCTCCTCACACTGCCTTTGAATTTAAAAACAATAAAAAGGAAAGAAGGTTGTGGGTGCTCTGGACGGGTCTTGGGCATCTGCATTATAAAAAAATGACTGGCAGCCTCACTGTTTCAGAATAGGAAGCAGCAAGGCTGCTCATTAAATATCCACTGCACTCCAATGACATTCCCCATAATGCCATGTATAGGCTTTGTGTTAACTATTTTAGCTCTTATGGTGCCCCAAGGGGGAACGGGGATACCACCAACCTTTAAGTATTGTGGGGGGTTGCAGGGAGCCAAGAAGCCCCAAAAAATATTTTATAAAAACATATTGCTAGGTCTACTGGGTCATTGAATTTATGACTCAAGGAGAGATATGGCATTATATTAAATCCCTTCTAGACCTGGAACCTTTGCTTTTGGGCTCTGGATTAGGAGTTGTTGTTAGTTCCATGGCTACATTATGTGACTTGTATAGTGTAAGAAAAGACACATGTTTATTCTTTTGATTAAAATGCTCTATCGACGAGTTCATTGACAATTATCTAAATGTTTATATTGATAATGAATGTATTTCAAAAGGATCACTGACTTTATGGGTTTTAATGATAGATCCTAACTTTGTGGGTACGTGACACCTTGACAAAGCCATTAGCCATACCTTATATGGAATCATACCCTTTATTTTGTGATCTGATATAGGTGGGGGTATAGGGATTATGGGGTTCAGGACTCTCTAGGGGTCAAATGTGACTTGAGGGTGTCACCAAAGGTATGAATAGTTACCCAAAAACATTTTTAGTAATGAAATGTTGTAATTTCATTCTTTCAGTAGGTGGCAAAGTCAGTTGTTTGGTCTGTGCTGGATGCACTGAATAACACAATGTTTAGAGTTAATCATGATAGTGCACCTCCATGAACTGGCAGGTGCAGAAGTGGCTGCACACTGCAGGCTACTTCTCAGCAGGAATCGCAGTTGCTCCAAGCAAACTTCTTCTTTATGGTATTTTATGCCTGGGATAGCCAGAATGAGTTTATGAATGCCAATAATGTATCAGTGAGTCTCTGTCGATAGAAATCACTGAGCCTTGTATATCAAGGGATCTTAGATTATTTTTAGACCTATGTTATCTCACTAGATAAAATGAAAGAGAGAGTGCCTTCTGCACGCTATAGCCTGCCAATCATGTCCATGCAACTCATTTATTATTGTTTACCTCTTTAGTTTTACACCTGAATAATAGTGATGGTGATTCTCTAGGACCCTGATCAGATGTGGCTGTTTCCTTCACTCACTTTCAAGTGGGTACTGCCCTTAAAAAGTGTTGGACTGTGGGGACCCTGACTCTAATAGATTACCTACAGCCATGTGTAAAGTAGATACCAGCTAGAGGTTGTCTTGGCTCTTCCAACAGTTTACTCAAAGCTTTTTTATTTTCAATTATTCCTATTTCTCGGAAGGAATTGATTTGCCATCCATTTTGTTTTAAAGGGTGCTTATTCAGATTGGGCTAACTGCCGCCTGATCGCTCTTTTGTAAGTGTAGGCAGTGGCAGAATTTTATAAACAAAATTAATAGCTTGGGAATAGGATAATCATCTAACCCCTTGTTTTTAGACTAGTTTTCAACCAACTTGTCGCAATTTCCATTGTGGTCCATCAGTACAGGAACCAGTTACAAAATGCTATTTGGGGTCCTCACCGACACGGTAAGTGCTATGCATGTGGTACATGCTAACTCCTGGGTGAAGCTAACACTGGGTAAATTGGGTAATGGTTTTTATTTTTTTAATTTTATTTTTTCTGTTCAAATAATTTTATTATTTTCAAGCAGCCATAACCATACAGAAAAACACTGATATTGAAGTCATGAAGGTAAGTACATTGTGCTTGTGCTGGTGAAACCATTACTGTGAAATTCAAGTATTCGTAACAAAAAGTGAAAATTAATAATTATAGAAGAGAATAGAAGGGAAAAGTCTAAATAACTGAGAATTATGAGTAAAGGTTTGTGAGGGGAGAATAGAGAGATCAAATTTTGCTTTTTATTCACTTAAGTTGATGTTCAATGGTATCACTAGGACACTTTAGAGGGGGAGACCATCTAATTGTTTACTTCCTAAAGAAGACAATGTGTAGCTTCTCCAGATGGTTTACTAGTAGCAAAGTAGTTATCTAAGGGGACCCATACAGGGTTTGTTTGTGACTTCCATGGTGAATTCTGTAATGCAATATTATCGGCTCCTCTGATATGGATGTGAAAGCAGTTTTATATGTAGACTTCCAGTTAGCAGTAATCGATTTGATTGTGGCTGTCAGTAGGAGATCAAGAAGGAGGTGGTCTGAGTGGTTCTTGATATTTGGGTCCAGAAAGCCTTTGATTAAGTATGAGAATTCTTTCTCGGGTTGGTTGTGAAAGAGTTTGGAGATAAAAGAACACTTTATCCCAGGAAGATTTTACAGATTTGCAATGAAACATTAGATGAGCAAGATTGCTGTTTTCTTCTCTACAGTTCCAACAGGTAGGGTTGTATAGGATTCTCAAAGTGTGTAGAAGGGAGTCCAGTAGATTTTGTGTAATAGCCAATATTTAGTTTGGGAAAGTATAGGTGACACTTAGTGTGACGTGACTGATTTCTAAATTTCAATCCATTTGAATTCAGAGATATGGGAATAGGAGTGGGTGTTTTGTTGATGAGGAGGATTGTAGAACATGATAGAAATTCCATACTTGGTGGGACGTTTTGTTGAATTTCGAGATAAGGGAAGGAAGGAACAGTTTATTGTGGTGAGACTTAGATGTAGTTAATGCTGCTTTAATTTTGAGAAAAATGATAGCATACTTTGGCCTCAATATGGAAATTCAGCTGTAGATTTGCAAAGGTTACGGGGTTAAATTTGGTACCTAGTTGTTTGGGATAGTATATCATCTTGCTTATCCATGAATTCCAGTATGTAGTCTGACCTTTGTATTTGATGTTCGGGTTGTGCCAGAGAGAGGCTAGATTAGAGGACTTCATTTTAGATGGCATTTTACTGTCAATACGCAGCAGAGCATTTTTGTTGTTCTTAAATATGTATTTAGAATTAGGGAGGTGTCTATTGGTGGTAGTAAGAAGGGTGACTAGGTTTAGGTTTTCTAATATGGATTTCTCTACTTCCAGCCGCAGCGGAGTATAGTTCTCTGGGGTACAGAAACCAGTATGAGACTTGTTTGGCCAGAAAGGCCGTTTGGTAGTGTCTAAAGGCAGTTAGGTTAAGGCCTTCTAATTTATTAGGTAGTCTTAGTTTATGTAATGCTATTTTAGGTTTTTTGTCTTGCCAAATGAAGTTGTTAATCAGTTTGTTGATATTCCACAGTGAAAATTGCATGCTAGTATTAGGGGTAGCATACTAATTAAGTAGTTAATAATTGGGCTTGCCATTTCAATGCGACCCCACCAGGTGATGAATTTTGGTGACCAACCGTCTAGTAGTTGTTTGACTTTTTGAAGAGTTAGGTGTTCATTGTGGTTTAGAGTGTTGATTATGTCAGAGCCAAATTTGATACCTAAATATTTGATATTATGGGGTTGCCAAGTTAGGCCTGAATTTCCTAAGAGGCTTTCCCTTCCTAACAAGTTCGGGGTTTTAACTTTTGACTTATCTCTGTTTAATTTGTAGACTGAGGCCCATATTTATACTTTTTGACGCACAACTGCGCCAACGCAGTTGTGCGTCAACATTTTTACAGCCGGCTAACGCCATTCCAATGCGCCATGCGGGCGCCTTATTTATGGAATGACGTTAGCCGGCGCTGCGGACTGGTGTGTGTCCAAAAAAATGACTCACACCAGGCAGCGCCGGCGTATGGGGAAATGGGGGTTGTGCATAAAAAAAATGGGGCAAGTCAGGTCTGAGGCAAAATTCAGGCCTCAAACCGGATTTGCGCCATTTTTTTTTACGCCCAACCTCCATTGAATGACTCCTGTCTTAGCAAAGACAGGAGTCATGCCCCCTAGCCCAATGGCCATGCCCAGGGGACTGATGTCCCCTGGGCATGGTCATTGGGCATAGTGGCATGTAGGGGGGCCCAAATCAGGCCCCCATATGACACAAAACAAATCGGAAAAAATACTTACCCGAACTTACCTTTACTTCCCTGGGATGGGTCCCTCCATCCTTGGGTGTCCTCCTGGGGTGGGCAAGGGTGGCGGGGGAGCACCTCTGGGCTCCTTCCGAGCCCACAGGTCCCTTAACGCCTGCCCTGACCCAGGCGTTAGAAAACGGCGCCCATCAGGCTGTGCGTCGTTTTTTTAAGGCCCACCCCCTCCTGTGCGTCAAAATGACGTCAGGGTATAAATATGGGGCACAGGCCTTAGTCATTTTTTGGAAGGGAACGCCTACCTTGCATATAATTAACGCAAGGCTGGTTCCCCCCTTCCAAAAAATGACACACATGGCGGAATTTTTGCGCCCGCGGGGTTGGATGTCAAAGTATAAATATGGGGCGGGGTTTGCGCCGATTGTGCGTCAAAATTTTTGACGCACATTCGGCGCAAACAGAGTATAAATATGCCCCTGAGACTTCTGAGTATTGTTCAATTTTTTCCATGAGAGCTTGGATGGAAGAGTGGGGGTTATCTGTGAGGATCAAGATGCATCTACGTAGGCAGATAGTTGTATTACTTTCCCATGAAAGTCGATTCCTGTTAGGTTAGAATTGTTTTTAGTATCTAGGAGTAGAGGCTCGAAAGCTAACAGGAAAAGTGAGGGAGAAAGAGGGCATCCTTGTTTAGTTCCTTTTTCTAGTTTACATGGAAGAGACAAGAGGCCGTTCGTCGAGATGTTGTTTTTAGGGTTACTGTATAGGACCATGTCCATCTTTATATATCTTTCACAAACATTGACGACTGTAAGTGAAGGTTCTAAAAAAAAAGTCCAGGAGACTCTGTTGAATGCTTTTTAAGCATCCAGTGCTATTGTGCAGAAGAAAATTAAGAGTTTTTCGCCCTCTCTAAAACATGACATAAGAGATGAGTGTTGTCGTTAGACATCCTGTTTTTTAGAAACCCTACCTGAGAGTTACTGATTAGTTTTATGAGAAAAATGTTCAAGCATTTGGCAAGTATTTTCGCATATAATTTACAGTCTAAATTGATTAGTGAAATAGGCCCCGGTTGGGGTCACAAGTGGTCAGTTTTAGGCCATATTGCTCTGCGCTGTGAGGAGAGATGGAGTCAGGCACCCATGTGCTTTTCTGTCCAAGCCACGCCCCAACTGCCCCCAGCCCCCTGTAATGTTTTTTTTCAATATCTGAATGCCTTTATACCAATAAACGTCTTAACAAAGTGCTGCGTTATAGTGCCCTTCGGTTCCAGCTTTACACTACTAACTTAGACATGGCATTGACAAAGGCTAAATATGTTCCACTAAAAATTGGTAGTCATCCTACATTTTTTTCCACTACACTGATGAGATTGATTGTAATAATAGACTGCTCACTTATTGATCTGTTAAGCTTGTCTTTTACAGCAACAAAAGAAAAGGCAAGAATAAATGGGGCCATAGGTTGGTGGGTGCTGCTTACATTTCACAATCTCTAACCAACAATAATGTTGGTGTTTGGATGACTGAGACTTCTTATCTGTATTTTGATCGAGCAACCATAAGAATTATTGGGTTGTCATTGTCTTACACGCCAATCTATGATAAGTGATACACTTCGAAGTCTGAGCTAATCTTGTGAATTGAGAGAGACAACCTTTTGCCTTCTTTATCATAGGGCCAGTTACCTTTTACGAATAGATGTGGTTCTACACTTGACCGTAGTCAATGTAATGCCTATCGAAGACTGTTCAGGTTACCAAAGAGCACCTCTCAGCCACAGATCAGGACTGAATTTTGCCCACGGAAGCTGCATTTTTAAGGTTTTGTCATAGCGTTATGAATGAGGAGGAAGGTTCTCTAAAAAGTATAATCTGGGGAGCCATTGTAGGACATAAGGATTCTCTTTCTGCATCTGGGGTTGAGTTGCTGGCAGTTCAGTAGTGCAGTGTGGAAGATGCACCTACTGTCTGTTTCAGTGAGGTGATTACACGACATACTAAAGTGGTCTACAAAGCCTGGGATTCACAAGCAGTGTTCGCATATAAACAGTGTATCTACATTATCAGCTCCCATTTTGATATTCTAAATCAGACCTAGCTAGTTAACCCACTTCAGCCGATAAGATTTAAGTATTGTTTAAACCCATGCAAATTTCCATTTCAGAAGCTTCTGCAGGCGGTGCTCCTAAAAAAGCAAATTAATTTTGCACATATCGTGCACTTGCATAGTTCTTATACCAGCTGTAAGATATTGGCTGTGTCAGATAATGTTAGCATGGATTTAACTGGTTGAAGAGAGGCTGATTACCCCTATGTTTTTTGTAAAATAATTGCATTTTTGGGTGTGACAACTAAGAAGTTGGCTGTTGATTGCTATAAGCTTTGCTTTTGCATTATTTTATATAATTTCATTGAATGTATTATTTAATCTGTTAACTTTGATTTATTGTATTTTTAACTAACAAATGCCATAATGTGTTACCATTAATTCATCCAGAACGGGCTACTAGGTGATAAATGATATGTTGGCATAATTACCCACAAAATGTCAAGTAAGGTCCACTGAGCCAGAGACTGCCGGAATGCCACTCTGAATACCGAAAATATGGCACGAGTGGGCACTATAAGCCAATGTCCCAAGAATGCCTGAAATATGGCTGAAGCGGTCACTGTTATAAAGGCAACAAGAAAGTCATGCAAAATGTACACAGTATGTCATAGATGGGCCCCGTTATGCAAGAATGTAACCAAGAATGGCTATGTCTCAGATTGGCCCTCTTGGTTTAGGGGTAGGCAGAATATTGCCAAGATTGGCTCGCAAGTAAGCAGATATGAAAACTTAGTTCCGAGTGAACCCCCTCCCCACGCTCTGACCATACCCCTTTAGGCCCTGAACAGATGCACACATGCACTTAACACTATTGGACAATGCTTGCTTCTGTCTGTATGAGGCAACGCTGTGAGTTTTACCTTCCGTGCCTAATGCTATGGCTCTGCCTCTCTCAATTGCTTGCTGTGCGCATGCGTAAAGGAGCTATTAGCTAAGCTCTCAGCCTGAATGCAGACCCTCAGCTTTGATAGTGACTCCTATGATAGAGCGGTGCCTTCCCTGCCCACCACACAGTAATGGACCAGCTGTCACTAGTACTTCTCAAGGTAATTGTGCCTTAAAAACTGCTGCTAAAACCCTTGAGGAGAAAATACACAAAAGGAAAGGAACTCTCTGCGACTGGTAATAAAGAAGGTACAGTATGCCCCAGAGAAACCTGGCCCCCAGCCGATGGCAGCGACCACAAGGCATTTCCTGATGTCTGAATGGTCGTTGCACTTGGAGTCCTCCCTGGATAAAGAGCTTGATTACCACGGTGAAGCGATCCATCTCAACGTCCGTGTTCCCAACAACTCCACGTCAAGAAGATGAAAATCTCAGTACGGCAGTATGCAGATATCTGCTTCTTTAGCACAGCTCAGTATAAGTGCCCTGTCGCCCAGTTTGACAAAAATGACCAGGTCTCTGACAGCTCCACCTTTTGTAAAGTCTACACACTGCCGCCCCTTCTGACCAACAATTGTGAGAAATGGGGCCTAGCTCTGAATGGAAAACTAAAGCACGAGGACACAAACCTGGCATCCAGCACCATAGTTAAAGAAGGAGCAAATAAGGTGGTGTTGGGAATCTTGGTGTCCTACAGAGTTAAAGTGAAGCTGGTGGTGTCTCGTGGCGGGGATGTGTCAGTAGAACTGCTGTTTTGTTTTTGATGATGCATCCATTGTGGTGAACGACATGAACAGGATGGGTGTGCAAGAGACAAGATTTTACTTTATCTTGGGCAGCAAACATCCTTGCACTTAACATGGCCAGTGCCTTTTCTCAGGGATGTTAGTTCGTTACAGAGATGCTTTTGGCTCTGGTGAGCTTTGCGTCAAGGTATAGCTAGGTATAGCTAGTTTACTACTGACTTAGTACTAGTACAGCGAGTTGTGTAAAATCGCACAGTGCACAAGTGAGGAATCACTAGACAGCTCCAATCAGTTGTTCTTACGCAGCTGACGATCCTTGTGTGTTTTGTTGCTATTGTCAGTGAGAAATTCCACAGAAGGCAACCTTAATCTTTTGAGAACAGTATCTAAAGTTTCAGTATATCATACCATCAGAACAACAGAGTAAGAAATGCCTAGTGAAATTCTGCAATCACTTAGAGATCATTCTAGAATTATGAACTGTTCATAGGTTTGTTTTTTAATTTGTTTGATATGGCGGAAAACTGGGATTCTCTGGCTAGAATTCCTCCTCCTGTCGTTCCTCTTTTGTCCTTTTTCTTCAGCTTAGAAGTGCTGGAAACTTCCTTGACTCATCAAGAACTTTTGCTTGGATAGTTGTAGAATCGAAAAAAATGAGTTGTTTTATGCTTCTCCGCACACAAACTGCTGATTCGGTGTCGGGCCCTTCTCTCATCAAGTATTATTTCTCTTTGTACCTTGAATTTCCAACACCGTATTGCAACTCCACTTAAGTCTGTCCAAAACTCATCTGTCTGTCTTCTCCTTTCTCTTGAGTCTATTTTTCCCTACTGGTCTCCGCTTTGGTGGCTATCACTTATATCTCAGTTCAGATGCCATTATTTATGCATATTTTAAGTGCC
This sequence comes from Pleurodeles waltl, assembly GCF_031143425.1. Lineage (NCBI taxonomy): Eukaryota > Metazoa > Chordata > Amphibia > Caudata > Salamandridae > Pleurodeles > Pleurodeles waltl. Next base: position 63,187,915 of record NC_090439.1, on the reverse strand, counting down.
CCAATCTCTTTCCCGATCTTACCTATGTTCTTTGATCTATCTATACATCCAACTTAGTTCTCTTTGCTTTCGCTCCAATTTCTTTTCTTCTCTTTTTTTTTATTTTTTTTTACCACCTTCGTGTACCTCTTCATACTTTTGTTCTTTCAGTCTCTTTGCTCCTTATCCCTCGTACATTCCATCCATTCAGCTCTCTCTCAGGAGACTAGTACAAATATTTGTTGGCTACCGGAGACTGAACATAACCTTGTAACTACCAAATTTTTCTTTTTCTGTGCCTTTTACTCTTCGTTGTTTCTTACTATGCAAAGTGATTTCTATACATGTGCTACAACAAAATCTTCAAATAAAAAAGATTGTTTCGATGCAGTTTTTGAATGTACAATATTACTGTAAAGAACGTGTGTGTGTATTTAAATATACAGACATATTGGTTATGATAAATTAGAGGACCTGCATGGTACCACTTGGCTAACACAGTATTTAATTTTGACTTATTGGCAGTTGCTCCATTTTTGGCAAATTATTGCACATAATTTAGAACAGCGAGTCTTAACCTTTCGACTTATGCGAACTCTCAATGAATCAATACTGGAATAGGGAACCTCCTCTGAGTCATTACTAGAAGCCGGGGACCCTGCCTAAGCAGTTTCTATGAATTGAACCTCCAAACTCTACTCAAAAATATAGAATCGGTGTACATCAAACAAATACACAAATCATGAAATATTGTGTTAAGTTACAAACATTTATAAATATCTAAATTGGGTTTTTAATTGGAAAAGTGAAGTATTATTAATTCCGCTGGCTCCATGGACCACACGTTAAAAAACTCTGGGGTTGGTATATAGATATGTTTGAGAACGATAGATCTGCTAACATCATGTTCAGAAATGGAATTTGGCACTCTTACGTGCTAATACACAATTGTGAAGGTTCCATTGGTACTCGGAGCACTTTTATGCCTATATTGTTTTTGTGGCAGTGGGTTGTCATTATATATGTGTGCGGAGGACTTAATTTAAGTTTGGTAACTCCTCATTTTCGAAGACCTCTGTGTTGCACCCTTCCAAAGATCACAGTGATTCATTGCATCGAAGTAATTGTCAACAAGGAAAATATACCTCTGCAGGTAGCCTAGTACATAAACCAATCGCAGATTTGTGTAGCAGATCTTATGTTTATTGCTCAAGGTCAAAACGATTAATTTGTGTGAAAGCCTTTCCTTCATTAACACCGAAGACATATATAGCACAATGAAATAACAAGTCATTTTGCATATCAGTTTCTTGTATTTTTCATCTTGGAAAATGTCAAGACCTATTTAATTTTAAAGGAATTTTGCTTCAATTAACAAATGACTTTGATAACAATGATTTTTAAGGAGTAAGTTCAGGAGTGCGTGCACTCAAGCCCGTCATTGAGGCCACTTGCCCTTGTGGGAAGTGCCTTCATTCACAGTTGATTCACGCAAACTTAACATTACAAGCTTATTTATGGAACTTTCCACGTCCCTCTGTCGTCTTTGAATTGGTGGGAAATATACTCCCGTGGATAGCAGTAGTAAATGTATTTGCATGAACGTAAATGGTAAATAAATACTTTTCCAGAATACTTATGGAAAACTTGGACTAACCTTATTTCCAGAAACACTGTTGCAAACCTTAAGAAGTTCAGATATTTGAAACACCACATACAAACTAACGTACATGTAAAATTACGACTGCAGATTTGTAATTTCTTTCACAGTCAACCCTCTTCAGTGTTGATGGCCAACCTACATGGGTCATATTTTGGCACTAATGAAATGAAGGCCCTGCTTTGAGTGCTACATATGTATGATTTATAATAAAGAGGCCTAGGAAGAAATGGTCATTCAGAACGTTCTGCATTTTTACGATTGGTGAATATTCTAAAGAGGGAACGATTTGCTAGGCATGGAGACTTAACTGTTCCATCATCCAGTACATTTTTTTTTAATTGTCTCAAAAAATTGAATTTCCCAGCAAAGGCTCTAATGATTAAGTGGCCATGAAACCTTTATCCATACATCTTCTTCCTGTCCATTTGTCCCCTGTCCCTCTGTGTGTTGCATGACTGCCTCTGTGTTGTATGGGACTGGATTTGTGCCTGTGTATTTGTTGTTTGTGTGTATTGGTTTGTTGACTTAGGGATTTGGCTCTCCTTGTGTGTCCTGCCATATCTTTACCCAGTCCCAAGTCTTTGCCAGTCCCCAAATCCTAACACTGCTTTTACACCTCTTGATCTGATAGCCATTTAGTTGCAGATTCCTTACCTTAGAATTTCCCCAAGCGTCATTCTGGATCTGGGGATTTTTATCAAGCAGTACCCCTGTGTGACTTTAGGTGGCATTGATCGGCTACACATCTGTTGTCTGCGTCACCCACACCGGATATGATATTGCGGGTCCTATATAAGCCCTGCCCCGGCACATGTATGTCAGTTCTTCTCTTTCCGTGCCAGCCAGCACTGTTCCGAAGAAAGAGCTACCCCTCAGTCATTATTTTCACTGGTCTTTTTCCATTTTTTTGCCGAAGATTTTTGAGTGTCCACACTCTTGGTGCATCCAGGATATCTTTTCATAAGACCAGGTTCAAGCCCTGTGGATCCTGTCATTGGGCGATGTCCCTAACAGATCCACACCAAGTCTCCCTTTGGGGTCCGGAGCGCGACCACAACCTGAAGTCATGCTCCAAGTGCCAGGCCATGAATTCAAAAGCTTTGAAGGAGCGGTCCCTAAATCTCCTGGCGGCCTGGCGCTCGGCTCCACGCAAGTCCCGATCTCGCTTGAGAGGAATGTCCCAGGATCGGTCACTGAGTCCTCCCTCGTCGTTGTCCCACTCAAAGTCCTCAGCAGGATCTGCTAAGTTGAGGCACATGAAGAAGTCGAAGAAGAACAAACATTCTTTGACTTCACCCCGTCTGTCGGCTGATGAGTTGTGGGAAAAGGAGCATTGTTGCTCCAGGCCTTCGTCTGGGAGCCGGAGAGACCTCTGCACAACTCGGAGAGCCTTATGAGGCCATGCGCCTTATTTTTGGGCAGTGTGAATCCACTAGAGCACCTTCGAGTCTCTCATGGTGAGAAATGGCTCCCTCGGTTTCTGCGCTGGCTGCTTTGGCCTTGGCGCTGGGGGGCACCCATGGATCAGATCCTGGATCTGCATTGGTATTGGTCGTACCACCATGATCTTCCCTGATGCCGGTTCTGGTGCTGATGCTCCCGGCGCTGGCCATGCCCCCCGGGCATGTCGACCCAATCCTCTTTGCCGACTCCGACACGGAGCCGGATCAACATCACGTGACACCAACTCCGGTGCCGACAGGGGCTTTGCACCCTATGTCAGACTCTGACCCTTTTTCTTATCGGTTGGGATATGGGGAGAAATGGGAAGGGTTTGCTGGACCCTTTGGAATACCAGCTCCAAGACACTATGAAGTGACAAATGGACCTGGGGTGAAGCCAGTGGTCTGGATACTTCCCCAGACACTGGCATGCTTTCTCCCCCTACCGTCACTACGGAGAAGGGGTTGTCCTACTTAGTGATGGTTGGAAGAGCGGCTGAGGTCTTGTGCCTTTGGTGGTAGTCAGAACTAATGTCCTGACAGAGGTGCTTCAGCCCAGGGCTTCATCTTCTGAACCCTTCCTGCCGTTTAATTAGCCCTTACTGAGGTCCTGCTTGGTACCTGGGCCAAACCCATAACAGGGGCTTTTGTGAACAAATACTGTTGGCATCACCCTGCAGTGGGTGACCCAGGTTTCCTAACGCAACACCCCACCCCTGAGAGCTTGGTCATCCAAGTCTCACTTATAAGGGTGTGTTCCCTTCTTTACCTACCAATAGAGAATCCAAGAGGATGGACACACTTGGGAAGAAAATGTTTTCTTCTTCCAGCCTGGCATTGAGGTCTGTGAACACTGCATACCTTTTGAGCTGTTATTTCCACATTGTGTGGGATATCGTTGCTCAGGTACTACCACAGGTCCTGGAGGAGGCTGGGGCTGTACTCTCCCAAGCAGTTGCTGATGGGAGACATGCAGCAAAGTTCACAATCAGCTGTGGACTGGACGTGGCCGACCCACTGGACAGAGTGGTTTAATTGACAGTGGCCCTTAGGCACCAAGCCTCGTTGAGGACTTCTGGCTTTTCTGGGGATGTCCAAGCCAATTTTATGGTCATGCCCTTTAATCACCAGTCTCCTCGGAGAGAAAGCAGACTTCTCTGGACCGCTTCAAAGATTCTTGGCCTATGGCCAGGTCTTTGGGCCTCGCAGCAGCCTCTCATTCCCCTCTGTCTGCTTTTTGCGCCTTTTGTGGCTTCGGAAGGGGTGCTCAGCCATGTCCGTTTCTCTCCAGCCATCATGCTGCGCATGCTGCCCATCCTCACCTTGGCAGGGGACATGAGATCTACTTCTTTCGTGGATCAGAGAGCCAGCGGTCTGGCCAGTCCACCCCAAACTCCCACCCTCCCCAGGCCACTGATTTCTAACGTTCACAGTCTGACAAGTCCCCCACCAGGGACCAGTTTAAGGCAGGACTGTCCATCGCCTGCTCCGCTGGCAGTCAATCATGTCCGACAGGTGGGTTTTGCAGATGGTCCGAAGGGGCTTCTTCCTCCCCTCCATCCATTCCACCATCCTACGATTGGAGGACAGAGGATCACTTGACACTTCTTCGCAAGGATGTTACAGCTGTCTTGGCCAAGGGAGCCATAGAGAGGGTCCCTGTGCCAGAAGTAGGTCATGGTTGTTATTCCCGCTACTTTCTGGTGCCCAAATAGTACAAGGGCCTCCACCCTATCCTAGACCTTTGGTCCATCAATCTCTTCCTCAAAATGGGGAAGTTCAAAATGCTCACTCTTGTTTAGGTTTTATCTGCCCGGGACCCCGGAGACTGGATGTTAGAGAAGCACTTACAGGGTGCTTACTTCCATATTCCCTTTCTGCCCACAGACATTACTTGCAGATCACAATAAGTCACAAACACTTTTAGTTCACTGTGCTCCCCTTTGGCCTTGCAAGCGCCCCTTGGGTGTTCACCAAGGTGGTGGAGGTGGTTGCAGCTTATCTGCCCAGGTCAGGGTTTTCAGTCTTCCCCCATCTCGACGACTGGCTGTTGAAAGCGGGCTCACCCCAGGCTGTCATCTCCTACCTCCAGACTACAGGGGACCACCTGTGTTCGCTGGGGTTCACTATAAAGGTGCTGAAGTCACACCAAACTCCCTACCTTTTATCTGCACTGTTCTGGGCAGAATGCAGTTTTGGGCTTAACCTCACGATCGGCAATTCCAGGATATTCAGGCTATAATACTAATGTTTCAGCCTCTATCTGGGATTTCTGTGAGAGTGAAACTGAGGCTGCTGGGCCTCATGGCCTCCTGCATCCTGGTAGTGACATTTGCCAGATGGCGTATGCGGGCTCTGCAGTGGGACCTGAAATTCCAGTGGATGCAGCATCAGGGGAATCTCTCCAAAATGGTCCAGATCTTGGAGAGAACTGCGTGAGATCTGCAGTGGTGGCCAACGAACCGTGATTGGGTCAGAGGCAGATCCCTCTCCCTTCTCCAACCAGAGCTGACAGTAGCGACAGATGCTTCACTACTGGGCTGGGGATCCCATCTCGGAGAAGTGGAGATCAGAGGCATCTGGGCTGCAGTGGAGTCCGGACTCAAAATTAACCTGTTGGAGCTCTGTGCAATCAGACTAGCATTGAAAGCATTTCTTCCCTCTCTCAAGGGGGAGGTAGTGCAGGTGTTCACGTATGACACCACTTGTAGGAGGATGGTCTGGCTTGTAGTGGGTACCAGAGGTACTTACACCTTGTGCCAGGTCCAGTTATCCCTTATTAGTGTAGAAGAGGTGTTTCTAGCAGCTTAGGCTGATAGAAGGTAGCTATAGCAGAGCAGCTTAGGCTGAACTAGGAGACATGCAAAGCTCCTACTATACCACTGGTGTCATATGCACAATATCATAAGAAAACACAATACACAGATATACTAAAAATAAAGGTACTTTATTTTTATGACAATTTGCCAAAAGTATCTCAGTGAGAACCCTCAGTATGAGGATGAGAAATATACACAGGATATATGTACACAATACCAAAAATATGCAGTAATAGCAAAAGGAAGTAATGCAAGCAGTGTAAAATTACAATAGATTGCAATAGGAACACATAGGTATAGGGGCAACACAAACCATATACTCCAAAAGTGAAATGCAAACCACGAATGGACCCAAACCTATGTGAGCTTGTAGAGGGTCGCTGGGACTGTAAGAAAACAGTGAGGGTTAGAAAAATAGCCCACCCCAAGACCCTGTAAGGTAGGTGTAAAGTGAACCTACAACCCCCAGAGAGCACAGAAGTCGTGATAGGGGGATTCTGCAAGGAAAACCAACACCAGCAATGCAACAACAGTGGATTTCCAGACCTGAGTACCTGTAAGACAAGGGGACCAAGTCCAAGAGTCGCGACAGTGTTGAGAGTGGGCAGTAGCCCAGGAAATGCCAGCTGAGGGTGCAAGGAAGCTGTCACCGGATGGAAGAAGCTTGGTGTTTTGCAAGAACGAAGAGGACTAGGAACTTCCCCTTTGGAGGATGGATGTCCCACGTCGTGAAGAAGCTTGCAGAGGTGTTCCCACGCAGAAAGACCACAAACAAACCTTGCTAGCTGCAAGGGTCGCGGTTAGGGTTTTTGGACGCTGCTGTGGCCCAGGAGGGACCAGGATGTTGCCACTTGGATGAGGAGACGGAGGGGGCGCCCAGCAAGTTAAGGAGCCCTCACAGAAGCAGGCAGCACCCGCAAAAGTACCGGATCAGGCATTTAGAAGAGGAGTGAACCGGAGTCCACCCGAAGTCAGAAAAGAGGACAACTCAGGAGGTTGTGCACTGCAGGTTAGAGTGTCGGGGACCCAGGCTTGGCTGTGCACGAAGGAAATCCTGAAAGAGTGCACAGGAGCCGGAGCAGCTGCAAATCACGTGGTACCCAGCACTGCAGTCTAGCGTGGGGAGGCAAGGACTTACCTCTACCAAACTTGGACTGAAGAGTCACTGGACTGTGGGAGTCACTTGGACAGAGTTGCTGAGTTCCAGGGACCACGCTCGTCGTGCTGAGAGGGGACCCAGAGGACCGGTGATGCAGTCTTTTGTTGCCTGCGGTTGCAGGGGGGAGATTCCATCGACCCATGGGAGATTTCTTCAGAGCTCCTGATGCAAGAAGGAGGCAGGCTACCCCCAGAGCATGCACCACTAGGAAACAGGCGAGAAAGCCGGCAGGATGAAGCAATATAAGGTTGCAGTAGTCGTCTTTTCTACTTTGTTGCGGTTTTGCAGGCGTCCTGAGCAGTCAGCGGTCGATCCTTTGGCAGAAGGTGAAGAGGGAGATGCAGAGGAACTCTGGTGAGCTCTTGCATTCGGTATCTGAAGAATTCCCCAAAGCAGAGGCCCTAAATAGCCAGAAAAGGAGGCTTGGCTACCTAGGAAGGAGGATAGGCTAGTAAGAAAGGTAAGAGCCTATCAGAAGGAGTCTCTGACGTCGCCTGATGGCACTGGCCACTCAGAGCAGTCCAGTGTGCCAGCAACAAGTCTTTTTCCAAGATGGCAGAGGTCTTGGGCACACTGGAGGAGCTCTGGGCACCTCCCCTGGGAGGTGCAGGTCAGGGGAGTGGTCACTCCCCTTTCCTTTGTCCAGTTTTGCGCCAGAGCAGGGCTGGGGGCTCCCTAAACCGGTGCAGACTGGCTTATGCAGAGATGGGCAGCATCTGTGCCCATCAAAGCATTTCCAGAGGCTGGGGGAGGCTACTCCTCCCCAGCCTTCACACCTATTTCCAAAGGGAGAGGGTGTTACACCCTCTCTCAGAGGAAATCCTTTATTCTGCCTTCCTGGGCCAGGGCTGCCTGGACCTCAGGAGGGCAGAAACCTGTCTGAGAGGTTGGCACCAGCAGCAGCTGCAGTGGAGACCCCGGAAAGGCAGTTTTGCAGTACCCGGGTTCTGTGCTAGAGACCCAGGGGATCATGGAATTCTGGCATTGGGGTAACAATTCCATGATCTTAGACATGTTACATGGCCATGTTCGGAGTTACCATTGTGACGCTATACATAGGTAGTGACCTATGTATAGTGCACGCGTGAAATGGTGTCCCCACACTCACAAAGTCTGGGGAATTTGCCCTGAACAATGTGGGGGCACCTTGGCTAGTTGCAGGGTGCCCATACACTAAGTAACTTTGCACCCAACCTTCACCAGGTGAAGGTTAGACATATAGGTGACTTATAAGTTACTTAAGAGCAGTGGTAAATGGCTGTGAAATAACGTGGACATTATTTCACTCAGGCTGCACTGGCAGGCCTGTGTAAGAATAGTCAGATCTCCCTATGGGTGGCAAAAGAAATGCTGCAGCCCATAGGGATCTCCTGGAACCCCAATACCCTGGGTACCTCAGTACCATATACTAGGGAATTATAAGGGTGTTCCAGTATGCCAATGTGAATTGGTGAAATTGGTCCCTAGCCTGTTACTGACAATTTGGAAAGCAGAGAGAGCATAACCACTGAGGTTCTGGTTAGCAGAGCCTCAGTGAGACAGTTAGTCATCACACAGGGAACACATACAGGGCACACACTTATGAGCACTGGGGCCCTGCCTGGCAGGGTCCCAGTGACACATAGACTAAAACAACATATATACAGTGAAATATGGGGGTAACATGCCAGGCAAGATGGTACTTTCCTACACCACTGCCATGCGGTACTGCAACAAGCAGGGTCTGGTGGGCTCATGTACCGTTTGTCAGGAAACTCTGCGCCTCTGGATGTGGTTGGAGGTGGTGCAAGGTCTCTTTTATCTCTTCGCCTCCGCAGAGAACACGCAATGGCAGCAGTATTACAAGTTGGAGTTTCCAAGCCAGCAATCGATCTGTGCCACTTTTCATCTCGATTGGAACACAGGCCTCCTGTACGCCTTTCCGCCCATACTACTTCTGCCCAAAGTTCTCAAGAAGATCCAGAACAACTGGGTCCAAGTAATACTTGTGACTCCGGACTTGGCACGAAGGACCTGGTATCCCGAACTATTGAGCATGGCCATCAATCCTCCAATCAGACTGCCCCTTCGGGAGCATCTTCTTTTGTAGCAGCAGGAGAGGGTTCTCTACCCAAACCTGTGCAATTTTCGTCTTCTTGAGTGGAGATTTAGCGGCAACAGTTGACAGATTTCGCCTTCCACCGTAAGTCTATAATGCTATCTTGGTAGCCAGGCGTCCTTCCACCAAAACGCTATACGCCTGTCGTTGAAAGAAATTTGTGGCATGGTGCACAGACAAGTCTGTTGACCCTCTTTATGCCTCTTTATATGAGGTTCTCTTGTTTATACTTCTGTTAGCCCAGCAGGGCTCTGCTATGGGCACTCTCAAATGTTATTTGTCTGCAATCTCCTATTGTAAATAGTTTCCCAAAAGGCCCGACACATGTTTCCTCCATCCCCATTCTTAATGCTCCAGTGGGACTTCAATTGGGTTTTGGCTTTTCTGATGTGTGCTCCTTTCGAGCCTTTCCACAATTGTCCTCTCTGGCTCCTCACTTTGAAAATAGCCTCTCTTGTGGCCATCACATCTGCCCGCATAGTAAGTGAGCTGCAGGCATTGTCATCTAAGCCACCCTACCTTTCCATCTATCTTGACAAAGTGACGCTTCGTACTTGGGCCTCGTTTCTGTTCAAAAGTGGTCAAACCCCTCCATGTAGGCCAATCCAGCACCTTCCCTACTTTCTTCTCACCCCCACATCCTTCTAAGGAAGTGGAGAGACTCCACCGCATGGGCCCAAAAAGTCTGTTGCCGTTGTATCTTGATCGCACCTAAGATTTCAAGTGGATGATCAACTCTTTGTTGGTTATGTGGGTGCAAAGAAAGATCCGGTACTGCAGAAGAGAACCATCTCCAGGCAGGTCGTACTCTTTATTAAAATGTGCTGTGCACTGGCTTAGAAGCAACCCCCGGAGGTTTTGCGTGCTCATTCTACCAGAGCTAAAGCTGCAACCACTGTGTTAGCACGTGGAGTTCAAGTCCTGTATGTCTGTCAGTCCGCGATGTGGGCCGCTCTGCACACCTTTACCAAACACTACTGCCTGGACAGTCTTGTCTGTAGGGACACTCACTTTGCCTGCTTTGTCCGGCATGACTTTCTGGTGTGAACTTAGTTCGCAGACCCACTACCGGGGATGGTATTGCTTGGGTATCTATTCTAAGGTAAGGAATCTGCAACTAGATGTTTCTATCAAATGGGCAAGTTACTTACCTTTGGTAATTCCTTATCTGATGGAGACAATTTCTAGTTTCCATCCTCCCCACTCTGCCAACTGATTTCTAGGGTCAGGGACTCCCTTTTCAGTACCCTAGAATTTAAGGCACAAGTGGTCAGTGTACTTCATGGCTATGCGCTTCTGGCGTGGAAAGTCGTGAAAAGAAACTGATGTCTGAGTGCCAGGGTAGCGCCTATATAGGACCCCCGACGTCATATCCGGTGCGGACGCAAAGCCGATCAACGCCACCTAACAGCGTACAAGCCTACTGCTCGAGAAAAATCTCCTTATCCAGACTGATGCCTGAGGAAATTCTAAGATAAGTAATCTGCAACTACATATTGTCTCTACCAGATAAAGCATTACTGAAGGTAAATAACTTGTCCATTTATACCTTAAATTCTCCCCTCTACCCTGTTACCCTGTTCTTTCTTCCTACTGCCAACCAGGTGCCTATGATTGGCAACTGACCATTGGATCCTTTTGAGGAAGAGCCTCTTTTTCACAAGTCCCCTTCCCCATTCCTTTAATATGGTTCCCTTATTTCAACTGTGCTGTCACATCTAATAATTTGTGACAACCTTGTAACAGGATAAGAGTATATACAAGCAACTAACAATGGATTCTCAGTTTGTGTATGGGTGACTGCATTTAGGTCATTTATTTGCCCTTGCATGTGTGGCTGTATTTATGTTCTGTGTGTGCATTAATTTCGATAGGCATGTTGCCCTGTCTTTATGTGGAATTGTGTGTGCCATATATTTCTGTGTTTCATGGATGTTGTGGGTATGTGTACATGCTCCTCTCAAAATTCCAGTCTTGCGATATTTTGATTGGATGACATGTATCCTTCCACAGCTGTCACCAGATCTTGTATTGTAGTGTGTGTGAATTACTATTTCCCCACCCTCTCTGCTCTACCCTTCTCCACCCCCACTCCCTTATTTTATATTAACAATCATCGGCAAAGCCAGGATGTTTCTCCTCTGCAAACCATTGTTTTTGTCAATGCTTTTTAGATATGTTACACAGCAGCGCTAGCTGCTATGCAGCATGTCTAAAAGTAAAAAATAAAAAATAAAAACATTTTGATACGGTCTACGCATAGACATGCTGCAGAGCAGTGCTAGCTGCTGTACAACATGGTTTAAAGTTTTTTTTTAAAAGCTGTGACGTGGACAGCGTTGCTTTTGTATCTATAAAACATAATGCATAGCAGCTAGCCCTGCTACGCATTGTCTAAAAAACCAATAGATTTTGCAGAGGTGAAACCTATTGACTTTGCCAGCGCTTGTTTTTTTTGCAGTTTCTTGAAGCCCAAATACCATCCAGTGGTTCAGGGGTGCTTTACATGAGCACCTGTTACATTATTCAAGGTCACATTTATTTATTGTTATAGACATAAGAAGTGCCTTACAAACATTTAAGGAGCTGGGTTTTAAGGCCAGTAAGCACTTGGTGAACAAATTGGACTAACTTTCGCTGCCTCTGATGGACAACATGTAAAAAGGCCAAGTGGGGGAGGGTTGTGAGTCTGGACGGATGAAGAAGGATGTGGTAAGGAGCAAGAATGAGAAAGAAAATGGATTAGTGCAAAGTGTCACTAAGAGCTTGTAAAGCCTGTGCGAGGAGAGGGCAGGAGGCTCACCTCACCAGCTGCTGATTTCACAGCAGCTTGCTGTTCCAGCCCTGTTCCTGTCTAATGTGCACAGGTCTGAGAAATGTTTTTTAACAGAAGCCTACACCCTGCTTTAGCATGGCTCTGGGCAGCCACATGTGACGCAGCGTGATGTATGACCATGTAAATAACTAAATCCATTTAGCCTTCTTTTTTTTGTATTTGCTCCCTGGCCAGGCTGGACCTTCAAGCTGCAGGAGAGACGTGCCTATATGAATGAATATCCCTGATAAATACTGAGCTTAAACGCACACGCTTGTGCAAAAAAGATAGTATGAGATGCATTAATAGGATGTTACTGTAACCTTGTGATCACGCTCATTCAAAGGGTACCCCTCATTTACGCATGCTAGTGTGGGGCAATTGGTGACCAATAAGTAGGCACAGAGACACAGTACCTCAGTGGACATGCTTAGTGTATGTTTAGTACATATGACCTGCTCAGTTGAAAAAAAATAATATATATATATATATAATATAATATAGTATGCTATATGCAGATAAATGGTTGTGAACATCCACCCCTTTACTAAGTAGGAAGACCCAACGTTTTACTATATTGCATTTTGAAAAGGTGTGGGCGTTTACTTCACTTTTCATGCTGTCTTCACACACGTCTATATAAACCGGAAAACTGTACACAATAAAAGCACATAAGTGCAGGGTCTGTAAATGAAGTTTCAGGACATTACATTTTTTTATTATATCGCATTTTGAAAAGGGGAGGATGTTTTCTTTAATTCACACTCTGCCTCTGCAGTTGTATACATACATCAGAAATCATTATTCGGGTAGCTGCAATGTCAGTGTTCTGCTTTCATCGGTATTGCCATTTAATGCACCATGATTGTGTTTTTATAACCAGGGATAAAGGGCTCAGACACAGTCTGTGTAGAAGCAAATGCTTCCATGTTTCTGTGTCTTAGTTTGCAGATGCACATTAAAGGCCCTCTGCCCTGCTACACTATATACTTTTCATACACACTAAACTGACAAAAATTACTAAGTAATTACTAAGATTGGTAGATCAAATGGGAGAAAAGACGGCCTGCAGATTCAGTTGTAAGGAGTGCTCATTCAGAAATGCCAAGACTAGTAACTTCACGGTGAAGTAGCCAGTGGAAGGACACTAGCCAGTACCCACTGGCCAGTGACTGGAAATTGTACTTGCTCTAGGCTCCACATGATGGCATGGATGGCAAAGCAGGAGGATGTTAAAGCAGACAACATACTTGTCAAGTCAGAAGCATGTTAATCAGAGCAATGTTGGAATAATCCAGTGGTACATTCAGGCAAGCAAGGGGCAGATTCCAAGCCCCTTATAAGTTTTTTGTTTATTTCACAAAAGACTTCAAAAGCACAGTTCAAGCTCTGTGCATGTGAAACCTAAAAAATAACCCTTGCAGCACCCACTTGCCTCTCAATCCTCCTCTTTCTTTCTCTCTCTCTCGCTCTCTCTCTCTCTGAGCACCACTCGATGCTGTATTAGCACGTGGTTGTCTTAAAATATTTTTTTTAACCATTCCAAGATGGTTGTCAGTGTGTGCACATACGTGCAGCCACATTTCAGTGAGTTTCCTTACGATTTCAGAAAATCCATTGAAAGATAGCTACCATGGATGCAGGCACATTCCACTACTGCCCTCATTAACTGGATTGTGTTAAAACATGAGGAAACTAAATCAAAATTGGCTATTAAATGGGCACATAGTCGCCATCTAGGAACACGGACATAAGCACTGGGAAATCTATAGTCTTCACAGGCATGGACTGTACTAATTGTTTAACATTTTTGTGAAGCCCTGTGCTCTGATCATGCACATTAAGAGAAATTATATATCCTTTAAACAAGAGCTTCTTGTGACAGTCAGCCATGCTTTTTTAATAAGATCTTTGTGCTCCTAAGCCTGCCACAGCTTGTATTGCAACAGGATTACAATTTCCTGTAAGGTATTGCTATATGTCGTACTCAGATGGGACTTGAATTGTTTTTTATTGAGTATTCTCATACTCTTTTGCTTCTACAGCTGTGACAAGGTACTTTTGAAACTAAGGTCAATACATATTTTTTGAAAATAAGATTGGTTTGAAAGCAGATATACAGTTTTTTTTTTAAGAAGACCAATAAATTAACTCTTTTCTCTTGATTTGCAAATTTCTGTCGCTGATGTGTGTGAATAAAATCTGTGGTGCATTTGAAAGCAATTTAATACTTACACCTTAAAACTATCATTCATACGAAGGCAGAAGACTGTAGTAGATTTTGAATTGGAGTAGCTGTTTCGCATAAATTTGAAATTTTGGATTAGAATACCAGAACAAAAATGAACCCATAATATTTATTAGAGATAATCTCCTCATAATGATTTTGGTGTGGTATAACTGACAGTTGTTTAGAAATCAATAAGTTGTAAACACATCTTACAGAAGACTTTGCACTTATAAATGGCCTTTCGCTGACGTAAGCTTTCCCCCCAAATGGGGAGGCAAGTGGTGACATGAAATGGCTCCTGCCAAAAGGGAAAGCCATCTTGTGGGAGCCTACAATAGCGGTTATGCGTGGTCTTGCTATATTTGCCTTTGGGCATACCCCGCACTACCTGTCTCAACCCACATTCAACATGTGATGCATAACATGGCAGTGAAGGCCTTGGCCAGCACCCCCTGCAGTTAGTTAGACCAATCCTTTTCTGATCTAAGGGAGGGAAATGTCTGCAGGATGGAATAGCCGGTCACCCAGAGGTTTTCTGTGGTGTGGGAAGTTTGTGGTTGAGGCCATCCTTATTCGAGAGGCACACAAATGGTTCCCCCAACACAGGATACCACATCTCCCCTCTAACCCCAGTGGAAACGTTTCTTCTCAGCGTAGTAGTAGATGACTGGGTGTGACTGACCAGGTAGATTGGAAACAAGATTGGAAATTCCTTTATCTCTCAGCCAAGCAGAGAAGGGCTTCATGTAAACCCTCTCCTCATTGACTCGTCTGCTCACTTTACCCTCTATTTAAGCATATGCGATGAGGGGCACGGCATCACATACCGACAGGAAGCAAAATTCAAAGAAAATGCCTTCCACGCTCTGGGGCATAGTTAACTGCAGCATTTTTTTTCGAACTTGGAGGCACCTGTTGACTGCTTCAAAAAGAAAATACCCATACTCCGAGTTCTGCTAATAAGGTTAACATTTGCAGTTTCCGGTACATTGTTATGTAGTACTTATTTTGTAAAAGGACGAGTGCCGGTGCCCAAAGTTCTGCTTTGAAGCCAGCCGATGCTATTAAATATCGGTGCTCCCAATGCGTAGCCTCGATTCCACCTCCATGCTACTTTAATATACTGTCACACATTACCGGCCCCTTTATCTTGCTCCTGCTTTCTCCCTCTGGTGTTTTTCTCCCGTCTTTGTCTTCCTCTTTGGTTCCCCTGTGTTTTTCCACTTTCTTACTCCCTGTCAAATCTGATGAGAAGAGAAAAAAATTAAAATAAGTGCCAGTCCCCAAAAAGGGTGCTAGTGAGCCCCACCGGCTCAAATTAAGGACTGTTATGTACTTTGACAGCTTGCTAATTTACTATGAATAACGTAGGTTTTATCAAACATAACTGCATTTATTATGAAATGTAACATATATATATTTTTTTCTAGGAGCCTTTATTCCTGGAGTTCCAGTTCAGCCAGTTGTTTTACGCTACCCAAATAAAATGGTACGTGCACGACTTTGATCTACCAACTGTAAATACGTCGGGCCTCGATTTTTTTCTGAACTCTCTGAAACAAGGCTAATTGTACCACAAAGGCGCGCAGTCGATATCAGTATTGCATACTTCAAAAATGTTAAGACACCAACTGTATAACGTCATAAAATGCTAAATCATTACCCTTTTTCCAAACAGTATGATTAATCTTAATTTGTATTAAGTCTCGAACTACAGTAGTAAACTTAAAACAAACCAGGTTATCATTGAAGGATTGTTTACTTTTATTTTTAATTTTAAATTGGTAAACCTTATTATGGGACCTAGTCATTGCGACTTTTGGATCCTGCTGTATAAAGCATTTTTGAGTTTGCAAATGGCTCGATTGACATAATTGGGACATCTGCGACTGCACAAATGCTGTTTGTCATATACAAATACCGAACTGCAACTGTGCAAAATCGCAATTTGGGTTTTAAGATTCAGTATTTGGGAGTGGCGTTTAGGGTATCACATTCAAATACCGAATCACGGCGGTATGCGACCGAATTCTGTCCACAAAACTTTTTTTAACATGAAATGAGCCATTCGCAAACAGGAAGGGGTTCCACAAGGAGGGACCAATTCCCCTCTGTGAATAATGACAAGAACATGTTTTAAGAGTAGTCAGTAGTACTCTCAAAAAATTAAACTTGGACTTTTTTTTTTTTTTTTTAAACCATCTCGTTTTCCTTCAAGGAAAATGGGTTGCATTTAACAAAAAAAACACACACACACAAGATTGCTTTATTTAAAAGCAATTACAGGCCTGGTGGTTTACTGACCCCGGCATGCCTCCATCCCTGTGATGGCAAATGTATTCTTAATGGTTGGTAGAACAAATCAATTTATGATACGGTTGTCCCAGCATGTGCATGATCACGGGACACATGCTCAGTTGGGCTTGCAGAGCAGGAGGTTTTTGCTCAGATATTCAGGTGGTTTTGCCACAACCGCATGTGCATATAAGGAGAAGAGTTGCGAATGCTAGTACGCAGAATTACTTCTGAATTAATTCTAAGTGTTAGATGATACAGTATTCGTTTCCTTGACTTCCTCTGTCCTCAGGAGGCCTTTTAATTATGTTGGCCTAAACTGGTTGACTGTTCTTGTGGGAAGAAGTTCAATGAAGCAAAATATATTTTTTAGATGAGCATAGCCGTAGGAGTAATCATATGGGTTTTCAGTCCATGACAACTTGGTTGATAAGACTACCTCTAAGTGAATTCAGTGTCAGAGAAGTTTGGACAACCATCTTTGCTTTCTAAAAAGCATGAAGAAGCAACAAGGAAAGGACTAAGACCGATTACATGAAGGCTTGTGTTCAAATGGCATGATTTTACTCTTGCTATATACGTGTTGTTTTAAATGCTTGATGTTTGTTTTGGTCACTGACCTGTATGTAGGTTCATGTTGTAATGGAAATGGACATTTGCACACTGTTCAAATATATTCAGTTACTTTGATTAAGTTATTACCGAGTCTAAATTCTCTATTGTTTCAAAGAGGTACATAATAATTGTGGAATTCTTTCTCCTTGGTTATGTCAGATATGTTCTTATGATGTTCCTGATGTGTCCCAAACTGTGACCTACCTCATTAATTTTCATGGGGTAGGTCGATTTGCGAGTCACAAGGAATTACCAAATACATTTTTAAAAAAATCATACATTACAAATTGCAATTTCCAAATTGTGATTCAGTAAAAATCACAATTTGAAAATCTCAGTTCCCAGTGTTAATACATCAGGCTCTTGAATCGTTACCATTTCTATTTATGTACAAGCTGACTTTCTGTCAAACTGACATTACATCTTTGCAGTTTATCAAATAGCAGGATCTTAAAATTAAAAAATAACTTCACTCAACTACTGATAGTTTAATGTTATTTATATATTTAAATAGTGCTTACTGCCCTTGGCGAGATGTTGAAATCACTGTGTCAATCGAAAAAAGAGTCATGGCTTATTAAAAAATGTAAAGAAAATCTTTAGAACAACATAGTTGTGCTCCATGTGCACTCACAAAGAACTGACTCAGGCCTTGGCTCTATGTGCACCCACAGAGCAGTGACTCAAGGCCCGGCTCCCTGGATCCATGTGCACTCACAGAGCACGGACTCAAGCCCCCCTTCCCACTGCCAGATCCATGTGCACTCACAGAGCACGGACTCAAGGCCCTGGCCGCCCCAGAGCACTGACTCAAGGCCCGACCTCCCTAGGTCCATGTGCCATGTTTTAGGGCCACCAGTGCAAGTCATCAGGCATATATAAGTAGTCAAGCGCCTCTGATAATCTCTCAATCATTCAAGGAGCTTCATCCTGTAAATGGTTGGAATTTCACTGCAGGGTTTATGATACAATTAACAGTTATCCCGTAATCCACTACTCGGAATTTGCCAGGGATGATGATGGTTTAATTATGTCCTATACCAAGGAATCCTGCCTCGTGCCAGCCCCAGGTCCTGGCTCCACACTGGGGCGCGCACTGGATGCAATTGTACCAACATATGGACTTCAGTTGCCAACAGCAGATGGTTTCTCCTACGTGAGGTACAGGAGACAGTGAATAAGGTGCAGTAGACCAGTTGTTTGTAGTGCCAGGAAGCTCCAAGACTGCCTGAATGCACTACTTAGCACACAGGGTTGTTCTTATCAGTGCTAGTAATAGTTATTTTTATTACCCCCAGGTCCCTCCAGTCCTTGTCCCAGTCATTAATAGTGGAGATAAACCTGTCCCCATGAGAAGTCCCTCACTCGGACCACTGCAGGGGGAATGGAGGTGAGAACACAACAAAGGTATCTTCAGAGCAGCCACACAGCATAAGTCCACCCACACTGCCCCACCCCCCACCTCACTGGAAGTCAAACAACTTCAAAGTGTTCATGGAACAGTCCGCGTGGCCCTCTCTCACCAGGTCAGAGGTCACAAGGTGGTCAGGAAGTGCTCCAATGAGAAGTATCTGCCCAGGTGCTGCTGGCCCCTCCCACACTGATGTGTTAATAGAGGAATCACTGTGCCAGGCTGACAGTGATGCACCACAGGTGGAGCACTGATGGATACATGGGGGGTGCGGATGGATACATGATGCTGGGGGCGTGGATGGATACACAGGGAAGTGTGGATGGATACATGATGTCCTTCCTTCTTGTGGTCTTTTCTCTAAACTACGTTGCAATAAATAAGCCCCCCATGCAGTGGCAGTATCACAGAGGGCATCATGTAAAAATATAGGTACTTTTACTAATACTTTCTCATTTTAAAAGAGCTGCAGGAAAAGATGCCACATGACCCTGAAATCTACACCCCACACCCCTCTCTCAGAGCTGTGTAGGGGTATTTTATTTTTCTGTCTCTCAGTGCCAACGAGTCCCTGTAGAGAGAGAATGTTTCCTTTACAATATACTTATCCACACAATGTGTATGCTACTATCTCTCTTGTACTATTCAAATTGGATTATGCCAATGACCTCTACCATGCATCATCTCTATCTATTGTGAAAAAAACTACAATGTATTCAGAACTTGGCTACCAGGTTACTATTACATGTAAAGCCAAAAGCCCACATCTCCCCTGCCTTGAAAGTACTACACTGGTTACCCGTTGCCAGAAGAACCACCTTCAAACTGCTTTGTATCACCCACAATGCTTTACATGGAACAGGACCGCTTTTCATCAGAAACAAAATAACCAAATACATTCAACAAAGATCCTACGCTCAAGATTGGCACCCTGCCTTAAAACACCACCATACAAGAAATAGACAATAGGTGGTACATCCTTCTCTGTTCAAGCAGCCAAACTATGGAATTCATTACCCCCAAATATAAGATCCACAGATAACTATCTTAGCTTCAGAACACTACTCAAGAGTAGGCTCTTTCCTTCATAACCACCATATCCAAACAGCAATGTACTGCATATGCCTGTGTTGATAAATATTTATAATCTGATTATGTGTATATTCTAGATATGTATAGTTCTTTAAGAAATATGTATAGTTACTATTTCATAATAATAAAGTATACACATACTCTTTAAGCCTGTTTTACAAATGTATATTTACTTGCTGATAAATATATATATATGTGTGTGTGTGCATATGTCTGTGTGTATATATACATATATATATATATATATATGTGTATATGTGTATATTATTCTATGCTTAACATGTTCATAGGTCATTGCATAGCGCCTAGATAAATTGTTAAATTAGATACAAAAATAATCCCTGCTTTCTTTTTTTATATCACAATGACTAAATGTTAATTCAACTATTCAACAGAAGCATTTCGCTACTGGAAAAATTAAGGAAAGATAAATGAATGTTAGAAAATTACACTTATCAATTAACGTCAAATATTACAAATCTTGAAAGTCTGTGTTTATACTAAACTACTTTACTTCTCATATTATTATACCCATTATAATATTCCTTGCACATATATTCCCTTACTATATATTTAGATATCTATTACTCTAGTCCTACTGTACTAGAGAAAAATAAATAAAATTAAATCAATAAATAAATTCAAAATATCAATAATTAAATAAAAATACAAATATATATATATATAAAATAAATAATAATATCAATTTTACTCTCTTGTAAGCTTTACTCTGTCTCCCCATCACCCTGTATCTCTATCAATCTATCCTCCATCCACACTCTGACTCATCCCAAACCCATTCTACTACTTTCATCTCCAAAATAACCCTGCCTAAACTCTTCCCTCCTCTACCTCATCTAGCTCACCCAAAACCTCACTTTACTATGATCTCCCAAACAACCCTACTAAATTCTCCTTCATTTATCTCACCTTTGACTCATCCAAAACCCCTCCTGCTACTATGATCTAAACCCTTTCAACAAACTCTTCCCTCCTCCATCTCTCCTTTACTCATCCTAAGCCTCATCCTACTTCTATAAACTCCTGAGTAACACTCCTGGATTCTTCCCTCCTCTATCCCTCCATTACTCTAGTGAGTCCAACTAAGAAACTCACATATCCTCCACTCAAATTAACTCATACTAATACTAATACTGTACTCATATTTTCCTATACTAATCCACCACTAATTCCCTTTGGGTTCCAGAGTAGTGTGCTACTCACCGAAAAGCCCTTTGACGCCTCGTCAGGGGTATTAAGCGCTATATAAATATAATTACAGTTACTTCTAAAGCATACAGTTAAATAATGAAGCAGAAAAGAAACCTGATCTTAATCATGCCATGCTGTTTTTTTTTCAGGTTAACACTTATTTGTGGTTGATAGTTTACAGGACTACAGAGATCCTTTCAAGGAACCCACTGGCTTTCCAGTCCCAGCGAACACCAATATTGCATTTTTTTTTTTTAACAGAAACTGTCCTTATCATCTGAGAGGTTAAGTGTCTGCCTAAAATGTGTCCTTTTCCCCTTCCAAAATAGTCTGAATGTTTTGGTTCAGCGTAAAATAAAGAGCTTGCTCGTGTCCGAGCCTACACTAAATTTCAAATGTATGGGTACTGTACCATAGGGCTGCGGAAGGAGGACTTCTGTATAACTAGACTGTTTGGATCAAAAGATTATTTTTATCTATTCATATCAAACACATACACCATATGAGTTTATACATGTAGTGCTATGGTTACTTTTTTGTATCAGATACCTATATGGTAATTTCATTTTTCTTGTCTACTTTCTCTACACCAAGAGTATTGAGACCTCATTGGTTCCAAGCTTTGTGTTTTTTGGGTTTTCTCAGTGTCACTTTCCATCTCCCTTCATCCTGCTTTCACAGTTGTACTTTATATTCTCTCATGTCCCTTTCCCTCCGCGTATGACCCATCCACAAAGAAATTGGTAACTTCACAAGTTTTATTTGTAAAGTTTCTACTTTTTAGGGATTTTTGTAAATCCTCAGGTATACACCTGGTAGATTTCAGTGAGTATGCACAACACTAAACCAATTAATGTTAAGTTATTTGAAAATCCTCAGGTTTACAAACAAGATGCAAATACACCTCAAACATGTCTTATGGCTTTCAACTCTCTGGGCATCCCAAGCATTGTCTCCCTCAACTCCAATTCAATTCGCTATATCATTAACACTCAACAGTAGCTGTCTTTCTTTCTGCCAAAATTACTCTCCACTAATTAGTATTCATAAACCGAAGTTCCTCCCACCCACTTCATGCCATAGCAAGTGTTCTTAGTAGGTCATACCAATGCATAGAGACAACTATGTTAATCACTTTTAGACCAGGATTAGATCAAAATATTTTAGGCTCTTCTGCAATGTACAAACTGTTATCTGAAGCCAGCCCTTAGTCATGGGAAATGGTGGCTATAGTTTTTGTGTTTTATCTTTCAAGATGAAGGACCAGAATATCAAAACCTCGATTCTATTAAATATGTGCAACCCTGTTTAAAAAGGCAGGCACTCTGGCTTGAACAAATGTATCTAAAAGCATTTGCAGTCATTCCTCCTGATTATTTTAGTGCAGAGTTGATGTTCAGAAATCTGCTATATCCGATAGAGACATCTAGTGTCAGTCTGGAACAGAAGACTTTTCTTGAGCAGTCCCCCCTGTGCGCTGTTGTGGCGTTGATTGGCTTCCCGTCTATTGTCTGTTATGATGTTGCGGGTCCTCTATAGGCGCGACCCTGGCATGCTGACGTCAGTTCTTTTCTTTCCGCGCCAGCCAACGCTGATGTGAAGAAAGAGCTACCCTTCAGTCATTTTTTGACTGATCTTCTTCAAATTTTGTTGAGGTTTTTTGAGTTGTTTAACTCTTAATGCATCGAGGGATGTCTTCCAAGAAGACCGGCTTCAAGCCTTGCAGTTCCTGTCATCAGATGATGTCTGTGACGGATCCGAACCTCATGTGCCTTTGGTGCCTTGAGCGTGACCACAACCCATAGTCGTGCTCCGGGTGTCAGGCCATGCATCCGAAGGCTATGAGGGAGCGGTCCCTGAAGCTGATGGCAGCCCAACGCTCGACTCCGTGCTAGTTGAGGTCCCCGTCGAGAGGAAGATCCCTGGAGCGTTCACGGAGTCCTCCACCATCATCGTCCCACTGTAAGTCTTTGGGATGATCAGGTAAGTCGAGAGATAAGAAGAAGTTGAAGAAGACAGAACGTTCTTCACGTTCACCTCGTCTGTCGGTCAACAAGGCAAGAGAGCGGCATCGCTCTAGGCTCCACCTGCAGAGCCTGCGTCTGGGCCGACTATGCTCCTCCCTGAGTTTCCTTGAGCCTGAGCGACCCCTGGCCGACCTAAACAAATTCTTAAAGGCCATGCACCATATTTTTTAGCAGTTCCACACCGCTGACGCGCATTCAGACCTTGCGTAGTTGTTAGGGCTCCCAGGGATCCATGCTTGGATCTGGACCTGCGTTGGTCACACCACCTCGACCTTCCTTGATGCCGGTCCTCATCCTTATTGGCAACGCTGATATGAAGCTGGATAGACGTTGCACAATACCAACTCAGGCGCCGACTGGGGCTTTGCCCCCCCATGTCAGATCTTGAGCTTTATTCGTATGGGCTAGGGTATGGCGAGGAGTGGGAGGGGTCACTGGACCCTTTGGGATACCAGCTTGGGATATCAGCTCCCAGTATATGTGGACTGGTGGAGAGATGTGGATGATGCCATTGGTGTAAATACCTCCCCAGATACTGGCATACTTTCTCCTCCTGCCATGGCTACGGGGGAGGGTGCTTCATATTCTGCGGTGGTGCGAAGAGCAGCTGATGTTCTTGACCTTGAGTTCCCTTCTGTGGCAGTCAGGGCTAACCTTCTGACAGGGGTGCTTCATTCTCGAGCTTCATCTCCCGAACCCCTGCTCCCTTTCAATGAAGCCCTTACAGATATCCTACTGGGGACCTGGTCTAAATCCAACACAGGGGCTCCTGTGAACTGGACTATTGCACGCCCCATCTCCCTGTTCTGTGCAAACCAAGTTTCCTTACACAACACCCTACCTCTGAGAGCTTGGTATTCCATGCATCTACCTTCCATGGTGCATTCCCTTCCACACCCACAGATAGGGAATCCAAGAGGCTGGACACACTTGGGAAGTTGTTGCTTTCTTCCTCCAGCCTGGCATTGTGGCTTGTGCACACTGCATGCTTTTTGGGCCATTATACCCACACGCTGCGGGATACGGTTGTGCAAGTGCTGCCTCCTCAAGGAGGCCTGGACTGTACTTTCCCAAGCAGTGCCATCATGGATCAGGGACGCCATTATTCTAAGGTAAGTAATCTGCAACAAGATGTCTCTTATCAGATGGACAAGTTACTTACCTTTCGCAATGCCTTATCTGGTAGAGACAGTATCTATTTACAGATTCCTTACAGACCCACTCATCCTGCCCGCTCTGCAAACTGATTTCTAGGGTGAGGGACTCCCATTTCAGGGCCCTAGGTTTGATGCACCAGTGGTCAGTGTTCTTCATGGCTCTGTGCTTCTGGCATGGAAAGTAATGAAAAGAAACTGATGTCAGTGCACCGGGGTGACACCTCTATATAGGACCCACCACATCATGTCCAGCATGGATCCCGCTGCCGGATGTAGAACCGATCGACTCCACCTAACGGTGCGCAGGCGTACTACTTGAGAAAAATCTCTATATCCAGAATGACAGCTGGGGAAATTCTAAGGTAAGGAACCTGTAGCTAGATATTGTCTCTGCCAGATAAGGCGTTACCGAAAGTAAGTTACTCGTCCTTCTAAATGTCTTTGTCTTAGTGTGATATTGTTGATGTTCCTAGTTTCGACCAGAAATATAGGTTTAGGGTGCTGAATGTATGATAGGAGACCACTTTTTCATGTAGAGACCTACTAAAAGTCCTGCTCAAGAAAAGTATTACTTCAAGAGATAACGTAGAAAGCAGGCACATCCACTGTAGGTTCAGAAGAGCTGGATCCACCCACAGAAAACACATTTATATATGATAAATCTAAGTAGCGCTCATTTCAAATGTCAGGCTTCTTTTTTTTTTTTTTTTTAAAGACTTGGCATATATCCGGGATCTATGTTCAACATCTTCGGACTAAAGAATATTGTGGATTTCTGATGAACAATAGGAGCTTAAGTCCAACGCAGCCAAGCCTGCAGTGTTTGAGACCTGGACTGCTTTCCAAATAATGTAAAACTTTCTTTAATGTCACGATGAAATGCAGAACTGTCATGGTAGGTGTGAGCTCGAAAACACTGCACAGGAAGTTTAGTAGAATCCTTTTTTCTTTTATGAAGAAAATGGTCACACAACAGCTCTAAATCACCCAATGCTGGCTCTCTTAAATCAGTGCTCCGCTGCCCTGCTGTTGACGGCACTGTTTTGATTTGATTTCTATTTACAGCGTGAAATGTGTTGGCAGGGAAAACGAACTAAAGCCCTTCAGAAATGATTTGCTCTTGGAAAGTGACAGATTGAAAAAATGTGTAATTGTGATGGCGAGCTTTATGTTGAAGACGTAGGGAATGAACAAAACGCAATGGGATTTGCTCATGGGCAGAATTGTTAACACTGCTTTCTGTTGCTTTGCTTATAGGACACAATCACGTGGACGTGGCAGGGGCCAGGCGCGTAAGTACAGATGTGATTACTGATTTATGGTTCATTTATTTCAAGTCATAGGATAGTGGGCACTGTTTTAAATTCCCAGAATCAATGTCCCTTGGGATCCCCCACGCCGGTATGGACTTGGGTAATATATGGTGGTGCCCGATCCCATCCTGCCTGAAGTAGAACACTTAAGTGTATTTCAGGGGCATGTGTTACTGCAGCATTCATTAAGTAACGTAGTTCCAATTTGGTGGTTGCGGCTGGCGATGAGGAGCGAGACCATGTTTAAACTGGGCATGCCCCATGCATATGCTTTCCTTGCCAGACTGGCATTGTCAGCTGGGAAGACATGCTCTCACAAAACATTAGCTGTTCTGAGCCTTCTGTACAGAGCATGGCTACCTCTCTTGAGTTACCACTTCTCACATCCAGCTTTATGACTTCCTGAACCAGTTGTATACCTAGGTGAAAGGCAGAGTTCTATTTTGCAAAGGTGGTGGTGAACGATGTATGAATCTTGTGGTGGGGCATACATCTCCACCATCTTAACCTCTGCTTCTCCATTTTGAACACCAACTAGCTAGTTGGCTTGCAAAGGACTGCCTTCCCTTCAGACTCTGAATTGCAGATACTGATTGCATCCGCTGTTTTAACATTCTGGTAGCACCCAGAGTGGTCTACCACGTGGCAGTACATGCCACAGAAGGAACTGTAGAAGATCTACATGGAGGTCTGACACCAGTTTTCCACTTTGAATGTCAGCACGACTTCAAAGCATTTCATTTAGGAGTCCTGTGACTCTCCAGGACTGTTGAAAAACAGTGTTTGTGCGCCATGGAGGTTTGAATGTCTGTCATTCATGTTCGGAGCAAGTGCTGGATTAATAACCAACTTTAGTAGTGCAGGTAAATGATTATATGTAGCGATTTACTCCTTACCCATTCCTGCGATGCAGCTCTGAGGCATCTGCCACTCAGTTGAGTCTGAGCCGAGTACATATGTACCATCTATTAAGGTTGCTGCATTATTGTTTTGTCCTGCTGTTGACCTGCTTCACGCTTGCTTCAGGACAGAAACGTAATTGACTGACATAGATGAAACTGTAATTTGACTTCATGTTTCCGCCCATAGTGTGAATTAACTGCAGAGTGCTGGTAATAGTTTGTTATTTTTTGTTAATAAGTATTGCGTCGGGATTTAGAGATATTCTGTTTAGGTGTGACATAGTTTACTTTATTGTTTTGGTATTCCCTTTAGTTGTTTGCCTTCATGTCCATTAGCCACACAAATAAACATTAAGACAATACATTGGTTGCATCACCACAAACTCACATCTTAGATTTCCGTAAGTAACATAATTAATGTAAATCGCATAACTGACCATCCTTGGGAGTCTATTTTGTCCGACAAAATTGATTGGAAATAGTCACCATATTTAGGCCACTTTTTAATTCAGTTTTTATTGACCATATTTTGATGTTACTTTGAAATGGCTAATCTCTCTCAATATGCCAGTGAACAATCCCCTCTATGATCTTTGCAAGGAGTGCCAGATAAGCGATTGTCATTCTGGGGTCACTGTGTGCTTCATTATGGGCTTTTAGGGCACTCCTAGCATCAGAGGGAGGTTACAAGGTTGTGCATTTTTTAAGATTTTAAGCCTCCTGCACTAGATAGAGGAATGTAAACAAAGTTGCACAAACTGGCGGTTTTCTGAGCTAAATATTTTGGTGTATCATTATTTTAAAGTTAGTTTATTTTGAATGGGCACTCATATAACATACATACAGATTAAATGTGAAATTTGAAAGCTCTTTGAAAAATAATAATAATAAAACAGGAGCAGACAATAAATATAAAATAACAATACATGCCTTCTCATTCATTATTAAAAATTCATAAACCCGACTAATTCATAAGAAGTATTTATATCCCAAGCAGCAAATAAAAGGTCTGTCATTAAACAAAAGATGAGTGTAGGTTACAATAATCTATTATGAGAAAATAATCCTACTGGCAGTCACAAAGCAACATCATAATGGACACTCAGGATGTCAGTCTCGGGTATCCATCCCTAATCTTCCAAGCAAATAGCAGATACCAAGAGGTGACATAGACCAAGTATTCCAAGTGTCTGATTTACAAACTCTGACTTCAGCTAGGTAGTCTAAAAAACTCTAAATAACTCAGAAGCTACAACAACCATCTCTTACGCATTTTCCTGTAAAAAGAGCAGAAAACATTAAATGAGGCCCAGATTCTCAAGAATATAAACAATAAGAACTATTTTGGCCTGACAAATGAAAGACCTCCATGATGATTTGAGCATGGCTAGAGGTGGGATACTAAGCGGAATTCAGTGTACATTCGCTAAGCCAAAAGGGGTTTAATATGATCAAAATAGATTTCAAACTCAGGGACTCCTTTGAACACTAAAAAGGTCTCATTCAGTTTACCAGCACATGACCTAATAATTGTCAGTGCACGTGACCATGCTTAATGGACTGATGCCTGAAAATCCAACAGCTCCAAAAGAGTTAGACATATCTAAACTAATCAAGACGTCTGACACATGTCATAAATATAACGTCTTGTAGGCCAGCCTATATGGAATGAGATCTCCCATATTCCAAATGCGACCCCACAAAGAATCCATAGAGCACTTTCAACATCACTGTGGTTTTAAAAACAGAACACTTTCAACAATACTCTAGTGACTGCTTTGTGTGCCTTGTTCATCAATTGATGCTGAAAGTGAAGGTCGAGACTAGCTCTTTTATCCGTAGGAAAGGGTCAGGTTATCCATTCAGAATGAGAAGGATGGCTATTTCCCTTTGCACATCAAATAAGGTGTCGTGTCGGGATGTAGGCCAACACTGGAATGCAGCTAAGCGAGAAAGAGCCAGGCTGGCTATCAATGTTGCTCATCCACATGGCCTAGTTGAAGCCAATTGACCCAAGCTATCCACTGCAGAAGAGAAGGAGACTGGCTGTAATCTACGTCATGAGACTGCGGAAGCCTACGAGGCTTCTGAACCTAGCAGGGGATCAGGTCACCCGGATTTGAGGTCCCCATCTTCGGTGCTTCATTCTAAAGGTACCAGAGACAAGTTCTCATAAGGAAACATCAGCCGAATCTTTGGCCAAGGGGTAGGGCATGACTCCAATCATGGGCATACAGTGGTAGCAAATGACAAATTATCACAATTGGACTCCCCCCCCCCCCCTACCAGGAGGCTCAGGATGATGATACTGTAGAACCAGACAGGTATACCCAACCTAGTCATTTGGAGGGTTAAGTGGGATGTGTCCACTCTGGGACCAAGAGTTACCAATCTTCACCAGTACCCACCCCTTAATAGAAGGGAGATCTAAACACAGGGACAGTGAGGGTGAAAGGTATACAAGGAGCCTCCATCAGTCCAAAGAAGTCGCATTAGTATCAGAAGTACAAGAGACCTGACCCCCAGCTAGCACTGGGTCCCCAATAATGCACCAGTTCAGATCACCCAGGCTCAGATCACCCTTTGCTAAGTCAAATACCTCCAGCCAATAAAAAACTTAGCATCAGATCCTATAGAATCGTCTGGCTTTGCAATTACTATTACTAGACATCACTAGAGTGGTGTTTTCAACAGCCCTGGTTATTCAGATGCAGGGGTTGGAGAAAAAGCTTGATCAAGTACTTGAACTCCATCAAACAGTTTCCAACTGTAAACTCTCTCAAAACACCTTTTCCTAATAAGCCTCCCTCTTCTTGAAGGAGATTGTGTCATTAAAACCAAGTATTTGCAATGCAATGGGTCTTGCGTTTGCTCGAGTTACAGCTATTAGCATTTTAAACTCCTAACTGGACTTTTCTTGCCACATAAACTGAAAAGTAAAACAGTTTCACATAGGCAAGCTAACGGCGGCCATGAGCGCGAAGCAGACACACAAAAGGAAACAGAAGTTCGCTCACAGTGAAACTATTGGCAAAAGTGCAATTATCGATGTAACTGGCAAAATTCCAGTTATCCATGTTACAGGCAAAAGTGCAATTATCCATGTAACAGGGTGGATGGCAAGCAAAAAGGCTCGATTACTGCCTGTGAACATGGTGGTTGAGCATCTGATAGCTACCCATGTGCTTCCCGAGATCAAGGATGACTTCACAATAATGAGGGCACATAAAGTCCGGTTTACAGCTAAACCAACTAGTTCATGACCCCGAACATTATTGGTGAACTTTGGTGATTTCAGACTATAAGAGGAAACTGACAACTGCCATCAAACATAAAGTATACAGAACTCCAAAAGGGTTTAGTTTTTAGATCTTTTCGAATATGCCAGGTAAAGGATGCTTAAGCAAATGATTTCAGACTTAAGATTCCTAGGTGCTCAGGTTATCAACCCACTAATTTAAAAGTACTTGCAAAGGGGGCATTCTGCATCTTTTTGGACATAGACTCTACACAGTGGCTTCTCAGTAATATTCAAAAGGGCCAAAGGGAGTTGGAGGTGGGGCTTTGGGGTTGACGCTATTGTTTAATCAATGATAAGTGAACTAATCTATTGTTATTGGGCCTTGATGGAAATGGTTGGGAAACTCGGACTACCCCTTTCGAAATTATGACTGGGTGAATTTATGAATTTGACTTCTCTTATGGAGTTCTAATATGCTTGTATTTATCTCTCTGGTATTTGTTCATGGTGATGATGGATATTAATGTGAAAAACATAGTTCTGTTTGCAGGTGTTAGAGCACCAGAAACAGTTTCTAATTTTGCGGATGCTTTCACCTTCATGAGAACCTTTTTTCTGGGCTTCTTGTTTCATAACTCAATAAGTGTGAGCAGTGGTTGCCTCTCCTTTTCGCAGCCTATCAGTCAACACAGCACCTGCAGGTTGGAAGAGTGATTGGTGAGGGGTAGGTGGACTTTCACTATGAGGGTGGGAGGGGAGCTAAGGATCGAGGTTTGGGTCTTAGGGTCATGTTGAGGTAGGTGTAAGGATGGGCAGGTAGATGGGAGGAAGGGTGGGAAGAGGGTTATTGAGGCTTTGGGGAGTCAGTAAAAAAAAAAGTTAAAAAACGCAGGTGACAAATGTTGTAAAGAGGTTATGCAATGGTTCTTCCAATTTGAGCTTGTCGCACTACTTTTGCTCTAGATGTATCAGCTTAAAGTTACTAAGCTAAATAATAATGGGCTTAATATGAAAGAGCAATACTGTCCAGGGCAGCTAATAACAATATGTCCCGTTGGCTGCTGCAAGAGACTTATTTTAAATACTCCATCAAAGTGAGGTCCCACTTATGGGCTGCCTTCAAAATGCTGGCAGCATCTTCGGTGTCTGCCACACATCAGGGGTTGCAGTTTTAGATTCTAATAGCTTTTCAGAGACCATTAATAAAAACCTCCATGATGGAACTGGTAAATAGGTGGCTGTCAGAGTAAAAGTGCAATCACTTGGTTTTACATTTGTCTCCTGTTATGGTCCAATTCCAATCAAAGATCGCCCGAACCACTTTATCAGTTGAGGTTGGCTTTGTTGGACTTCTGTAGTCCAGCTATTATTGGTGGTGACTTTAATCTTTTTCAGTCAAACTCCTGGACACTCCTTTTAAAGGGGGTGGGGGGTTCGGGTTCGGGAATTGACCAATAAGAAAAATACCCTGGGTCGGCTCAAGCTGTTCAGCCCTTGAAACATGACCTAGGTCTGACCGACTTGTGGAGATCAGCAAACCTTTCAGTTCAGTTATATACTCATTTTTCCTAAAAGCTTTCAGTCAGCCTCAGGGATTGATTATTTTTTTGGGTGGGGTTGATATCTGAATTAGGAGTAAACGGGCATTGAAGTTTTTTACCAAATTGCCTGGAGCTCATACGACCCTTAGTCTTGATCTATCCTGACAACCATGAGCTGGTTAGCATCAAATCAGTAGGGAAAACACTCAGTCCAGAAAGGGCGCATAGGGAGGTGGTATTGATATTACAGGCACAAAATCTAGAGCCATGGTCACTCAGATGACTAAGGTTTCGGACTCCCAGACCTTAAGCTTGAGCCAGGACCCAAAACGAATTGGGAAGCTCTTTCAGAAACAATGTGAGGATGCTTATACTGAATTGTCAGAACCAATAGGTCCTGCCATCTTTGAATATTTACAGAAAGGGTCCCCCCCCCCCCCCCCCTCTTTCAGATTGTTAGCGGAGGAAGCGGCCAGCCTGGTTAGCCAAGTTAATCAAGAGGTTTTAGGGTGGAGTCATTAAGAGTTTACCTAGAGAAAAGGCGCCTGGAGATGATGGGTTCCACTCTGAATGGTACCAGACCTTTGTAGAGCAGTTAAAGGCCCTGGTGACACAACTCTCCAACTATATTTTATCAGGGGGTAGTTTTCCTCCGTCTTTTTTGAGAGGGAATATTTCTTGTTTGTGTAATTGAACTGAATGATTTTGCCAATGTGAACTCTTTTTGGACTGTAACACTTCTCAATACTGATTACAAAATCCTGGCCAAATATTTTGCTGCAAGGTTGGCTGTGCTATTACACGTAGGGATCAAAATTACTTTATGCTCGGATGACAGCTGTATGCCAATACCCCCCTTTTGATTGAAGCCATCGATAATGTTTAACCAAATAAAGTCCCAGCTGCTTTAATTTTTATTGGTGCGGAAAAAGCTTTTGATGTGGTCCGCTGTTTTATTTTTCATTTGCAGTATTAGAAAAGTTAATAAATACTTTGAGAAATCTCTGCAAAAGTGTCAATGCCTCACTCATAATCAGTGGGAAAAGCATGGGAGATATTGCAAATTTCCAGGGGTGCTAGATACGGGTGCCCATTGTCAACCCTACCTTTTTGTTCGGGGCGGGCGGGAAGCACACTCACACTTTCACACACACGCATGCACATCCATTAACACTCATCAACATCCAAACATGCACTCACGCACCAAACACTCATTTAAAAAGATCACACACACTTACCTTCAGCCTCGGAGGTCCCAGGAGGGTTCAGACTGCTGCCTTCCCTCACTGGCTGACCTCAGTCAATGAGGGAAGGCAGCAGTCTCCGCTTCGTCACAGAGTGGGAAGGGGTCAGTGAGACTGCTGACCCCACCCCACCCCACTCTGTGACAAGGTGTCACTGATTGACACTCGCCCTGCGCGCTTCAGGGCTTATACCTGAAGCGCCCAGGTTGAAGTCAATGGGTGACGCTTCGCTCGTCACCCAGGGGATGACCTTGAGGCACCTTTGCTGAGCCGAGGAGGTCACGCTCACAGGAGCTGTGACCTCTTCATCCCAGCAAAGTTCAGCTCAGGCAGCCAGGAGCGTGCGCAAATCGCGCATGTCTGCTCCTGGCTGCCTGACCTGAACATGAAGAGTGGCTGTCAGGCTGACCTTTGTTCAGCCTGACAGGCTCTTTTCATGAGGGGCAAAAGGTGGGGGGGCATGGCCCCTCTGCCCTAAAGGATGGGGCCGCGCCTGTGTATTTTGTTTTCTATCTATGCACAGCATGCACAAACACCAGTAGATGCTGTACTTCTAGGAACGTCAGCGTTGGAGGGCTGTAGGACTTGCAAACAAGGCTTCTGGGTTAGCAACAGTGAATTTGTTACAAGAGAATCCCTGCAGCAGAAAATAGAAGGGCAGGTAGAGTGGTAGCAGTTTGCACTCAATCGGGTGCTTAGTGCCTTAAAGAATATAGAGAAGCAGAAATTGAAAAGATCCAAAGTAATGGTCGAGCATATCTTTAGACAAAGTCCCTTTGCGCTCAAAGTTAGCTGTTGGGTCTCTTCTTCGCACAAAAATGACTCCAGAAACTATCGTTCATGACTCAATATTATGAAAGTGGCAAAGGGAAACTGCCCCCCAGGTTAGTCCTCATGATTGGGAGGAGGATAGCCAGTTAAATGCTACTGCATTGCAAGAAGCCAGTTTTAAGTGCATGCAATTATTGGCTCAGTGGCAGGTTTACTGCAAACTGGTGTTCAAAATAGAAGAAACCCAAATATCCCATCCACTTGCCCAAGGCGAGGGGAGGGATGCACGTGGCTGCACATGATCTGGACATGTAAAGTACGGCTAGCCTATTGGTAAAGGGTGTTGGCAGCTATATTCAGTCGCCTGCCAGAGTTAAATCTACCAGATGCATTAGCAGTTTTAATGGGAAGCTCAAGCCATTTAGGGCTACCCTCAAAGTGGGCAAGAGGGCTTGTTTTTTTTGCCATTCTTAGGGCAAGGTCCATTATTATAACCTATTGGAAATCGGCTATACCCCGACTTTTAATCAATGGAAAAATAAACGAGGGTTGTCTACAAAAAAGAGATCATCTATATTCAACAGGTCGGTGCGCTTAACAGATTTGATAAGATATGGGCTTTTCTTGTTAAAGCGGTGGTGGATGAGACAGCCTTGTGCTCGTGATTCGAAAGCACATCGAAAGTCACTAGTATGCATGTTTTCTGTCTGCGCTGCTTAAGAACGGGGGCGGGGGGTGCTGGTTTCTCCTTTTAGATTTACTCAGTGAAAACTCTTACATTTTATTCAGGCTACTTACGTTTTTTTTTGCTCTTAATGTTATAACGTAAGACGAAACATTTGCATTTTGTGATTCTGAACCCGCTCATAAAAAAAAAAAAACACGTGCCATCCGGAGGACATTGGTGTGTGTTACACATTGTTATTAGTTACACAGAGGTACATGGCGAATCTGCTATCAAAACATACATCATATGATTATCTAGTCTGCACTGCCACCTTGTGGGCAGAGTTGTTCTCATGTATTACATACTTAAAGTGTTCCGGGCCCATAATGTATGGCATCCCATACTCTGAGAAGAGTGTGGGAATAAATCTGGATTAACACTCATTAAGCTACGTTTTTTTGCCAGAGTATATTTGTGTATATTCATCTGATTATATGGTGGCTAATCAGTTGACATTCTGACTCCTAGCTTCAATATAAATTTGTCTCAGGCTTCTCGAGTTGCCGGTTTATTATTATTTCTTTGTATGATGTCTTCAGTCTTCACCCATTTTAGTAATTTGCTCAGTCAGTGGGTAAGTCTTAGGGGCATTGATGAATCCCGTTTCTTTGCAAATAAGTGTTTAGCTAACAACAATGCGACACCAATGAAATTGCATTCTGATTTCATTTACTTGTGTCTGGTCGTTAGACCAATACACATCTCTTCTCGGTTTTCTTTGTTAATTCGGTTATAATTGTACTGATTGAAACCAAGTGCTCTCCGATAATTGGGCGTCTCTAGACTATATGTATGAAGTCTGTATCTTCAGCTCTATCTCTTGGACACAGTTTCAGGTGTCCAGATTTGTATTAACTGTTTGCAGGGTGTTCGGGTGTATATTAACTATTTTTTTGGGGGTTAATTTGTGTTTTATGTAGGTAGTTTTAGGTGTAACAGCTTGAATCTTGTATTTGTGAGACCCTTGAAGGGAATATGATGACTGAGTTCCACTCAAATGCCTAGAAATTCCCTATTTCAATTTCCTATTTCAGTTTTTATCTATTTACTTCTAAAGGCCCATTAAATCACTTTTAGATTTGTTGATCACTGCTCGGTATAGCAGTGTTATCCGTCTTTTCCCATTCCAGATCATCACGTTTTGCAGCACTTCGTGGGCGGGAGGATCCTCTGATTAACTCTCTTAAGCTAAGTATATAGCTCTTGCTTTGGCAGAGGTACACTCTTATGGCAACCCTGAACGTTCCGATATATATACCATAATAAAAGCGCGTTGCTTGATGAAACTGAGATCTGTGGCCAGGTCACATTCCGGAAAAACGGTACTGTTTCCAAAATGGTTATGCTCCTGCGTCTATTGTACCAGTTTGCTAATCTTACTCTGTCTGCCGTTACAGATTTCCGCACGCTAGTCTCTTTATGGGGGGGTGGGGGGAGGACTGACTTGGCATTATGTTTGCCTATGGATAGGAAAGAGGTAGGAGCTCCTAATAATGATCTCTCTTATTTAGCGGTGCATCTGCAGTGGGTCAGTCATTGGTTTCCTTTGCCCTGCCATGCCAATACCGACCCTATTCAACACCTCCCAGCCCCCCAACAAGTGCCTCAAACGTCTCCTCTGTCTTTTCTACCTGGAGCAGACTGCTGCCGCCCCCTTCCTCTGCTTGCTCCATAGAAGCCGGTGCATCACAGCACCAACCCTCACTTATTCCCCCTTGTCGGGTTTCCCACAGACCGGAGGCTATTTATCATCTATTAGTTGCAAAACTGGCACGAAATGGGCTTACGATGTTCGGAGATCTATTCCAGGATGGCACTCTAATGCCTTTGCTGATCTAGTAGACCAGCATAGTGTCCACAGAGGGCACCTTCTGACATATCATACGCTGACTTGTATTCTGAGAACCTGCTGGGACAGTACATCGGCTGAGCTGCCACTTCATGCTGTGATGCAACACCTCCACATTATGGACAATGGGTGGTGGCTGAATACCTGGCTGGTTAAAGCTACTGAAGAGCACCTAGATCTCGCTCACTCGCCTCAGTGTCAAGTGGGAGATTGAGTTTGAACGGGCTTTTGCGGATATAGGTTGTGATTTCATGCTGGCTTACCCTAACATACTCCTTTGGAACACGAAGTTTAACCTCATCAATACTTTGTGTTATACAGGGTGTATCTATCTTTTGTGAGGATCAACAGGTTTTTTTTTTCCTGGTACACGCGTTTGCTACCCCTGCTGTTGCCTTACCGACGCAGACTTAAGTTGCATGTTGTGGCCTTTGCCCTTGTTGCCCCACTGCTGGTCAGCACTCATTGCATGTCTCACACACATACAACAAAAACAAATGTTCTAGCTAGCTGTAACCTATGTGCCTCGTGGTCGTTCCCCGCATACCAAAACAAAAACTATATCTTGGTTTATTGATTTATCGTCGATTTTGCTAAACTTGCGGTGATAAGCTGCTGGAAGGCCACTCTCCCTCTCACAGCATGGCAACAATCGCCAGTTGCATGGGCTACAGTGGAGAGTACCATCCTGAGAAATGAGGAGGCTGGAGGCCCCTAGAAGCATCCTGTCTTTATGTACTGGGATGCTCTGGTATTCAGTTTCCAAGCGGCGATCAACAGTGACTTTCCAACCCTAAGTGAGATACCACCTTTTTTACATTTGAGTCCACCCATCGTCATCTCAAGTTGGCATTGGACCTCTTGCAGTACCTTGTTTGGCATCCTCCTTTGTTTCTTTGGTGAGGCATTGTATCTCTTGCCCCCCTAACTAACATCAACTTTGTGGCTTCTTTTCTCTATGCTTATACCTTCATACGTGTTAGTGGTGGAGCACGTTGTTAGGTTACATTTGGTCCCCCATAGTATTTGATGTTGTGGCAATTCTTTAGCCCCTCCATTAACCTCTTAAATGCGGGCGTCGGCCACTGGCCGACGCCCACACACCCTCCCTGGTGCGGGTCACGACCAGTGGCCGACACCAGGAAGGGCATTAATAAATCCTCGGGTGCGTCGCACCCGAGGATTTATTTTTTATTTTTTCCCCCCCCCCGGGAGACACGGAAGCTACCGTGTCTCCCCCCGCCCCCCACCCGCCCCTTTGTGACGTCAGCACGCCGCGAGGCGCGCTGACGTTGCAAAGGTGTTTTCCCCATGAAAGCAGGAAGCAGCCTTGCGGCCGCTTCCTGCTTTCATGGGGAAAACGGCCTTTTTCACGTTCGGGAAGGCCTCGTAAGAAAGGGGAGAGTCTCCCCTTTCTTACGAGGCCTTCCTGAAAGTGTTTCCTGGCCCCCGGTCGCAGCTGTGCTGCGATCGGGGGCCAGGAAACACTTTCAGGTTTCCTGGCTCCCCCGATCGCAGCACAGCTGCGATCGGGGGGGTCAGGAAACATTTTGAAAAGGCCTCGTAAGAAAGGGGAGACTCTCCCCTTTCTTACGAGGCCTTCTGAAACTGTTTCTGGCCCCCGATCGCAGCTGTGCTGCGATCGGGGGCCAGAAACAGTTTCAGAAGGCCTCGTAAGAAAGGGGAGAGTCTCCCCTTTCTTATGAGGCCTTCTGAAACGGTTTCCTGGCCCCCGATCGCAGCACAGCTGCGATCGGGGGCCAGGAAACCCCACTAGACACCAGGGATTTCACTTTTGGGGGGCAGCCC
The DNA here is from genome assembly GCF_031143425.1 of Pleurodeles waltl. NCBI lineage: Eukaryota > Metazoa > Chordata > Amphibia > Caudata > Salamandridae > Pleurodeles > Pleurodeles waltl. The sequence goes on along the minus strand of NC_090439.1, from coordinate 63,150,504 downwards.
CCCCCCCGGAAAACGGGCCGCCCCCCCCCCGGCATAATTTTCCTAAAAAAATAAAAAGGTAGGTGCCCCCTGGGGAGGGGGGGGGGGGGCGCGATCGCCCCCCCACCCCCCCAGGGGATTTTTTTTTTTTTTCAAAAAAAAAAAAAAAATGAAATGACAGGGGGTCGCCCGTGGGCAGGGTGACCCCCTGTGGGGGCAATTTTTTTTTTAGATGTTGTAGGGTTTCCCTGGGGGCCATTTTGGCCCCCAAGGAAACCATACAACAACTAAAAAAAAAATATATGTATATATCTATATATATATATCTATGTAGATAGATATATCTAGGTACATGGATATATCTATAGATATATCTATGTAGATATATATTTATATATATATATATAGGTAGATCTGTATCAAAGAGATTTATAAAGCGCGCTACTCACCTGTGAGGGTCTCAAGGCGCTGGGGGGGGACCGGGGGGAGGGAAAGGGGCTAGGAGGTTCACTGTTCAAAAAGCCAGGTTTTGAGGCCCTTCCTGAAAAGAAGTAGGTTTTGGGTCTTGCGAATGTGAGTTGTGAGTGCGTTCCATGTTTTGGGTGCAATGTAGGAGAAGGATCTGCCCCCGGTGGTGGTGTGTTTGATGCGGGGGTCAGAGGCGAGAGAGAGGTCAGCTGAACAGACGTTTCGTGTGGGGGTGTGGAAGGTGACTCTCGTTGAGGTAGGCAGGGCCTGTGTTGTGGAGTGATTTGTGTGTGAGGATGAGGATCTTGAAGGTGATCCTTTTGTCAATGGGGAGCCAGTGGAGGGATTTGAGGTGTGGAGAGATGTGTTCGTGTCGGTGGAGGTCGAGGATGAGTCGTGCTGCTGAGTTCTGGATGCGTGTAGTTTGCACTTGAGTTTTAGAGTGGTGCCGGCGTAGAGGGCGTTTCTGTAATCAAGCCTGCTGCTGATGAGTGCGTGAGTGACAGTTTTTCTGGTCTCTGTGGGGATCCATTTTAATGTTTTTCAGTATACGGAGTTTGTTGAAGCATGAGGAGGTAAGAGCGTTGATTTGTTGGGTCATAGAGAGGGAGGAGTCTAGGATGATGCTGAGGTTGCGTGCGTAGTTGGCGGGGGTGGGTGCAGGGCCTAGCGTGGTGGGCCACCATGGGGGTCCCAGGTTTTTTTGGTGAGGGCCAAAGAGGATTATTTCGGTTTTGCTTGAGTTGAGTTTCAGGTGGTTGGCTGTCATATATACATCACTTTTGTCAATATGTGTGTGGTTTCCCTGGGGGGAAAAGGGTCCGACTTGTCTAGTGGCAGTTTTAGTGCCATAAAGAAGCGCAGAAGGTTTATATGCCTACTGCAAAGAGCACATCTGTATTTTATGTAAATAGCTGAGTACATTAGTAAAGTCTATGGAGAGATGAAGGGCACTTTTGCTGGGTGGTAATGAGGGAATCCGAGGAGGAGGGAGTGGGAGCACCAATAATGATTGTTGGACTGGGCGCAGGAGGTGCTAAAGACTGTGACGAATGGTATGTGACAAGGTGTTTTTTGAGTGTCTTGAAAGTACGTGCTGATTGAGGGAAGAAGCGCAGGTAAGGTGGCCTCTACTGTTGCACGTATCTCACACACACCATCGATTTTGTGACTGTCTACGTAGGCTAGTGTTTTAGAGCAACAGTTTAGCCAATAGCAGAGATGGCATCTTGATGGATGACTGCTGCCTGCACTCGGGTTATAGAGGACCGCTCTGACATAGGATCAGAGACTGAGATATCAGATACTGAGACAGCATCTGAGGGATAGGACAATGGCGCAGACTCTGGGAGTGATTTTTCAGTCAGAGGAGTCCCATTCGAAAACTCCTCTTCCAGTACATTATGAGGGAGGTGATGAGGACAGTCCTGCTGTCCCTTCGCAAGCTGTTCGTGCAACTGGGTAATAGTGGGTTAGGCCAACCCAGAGAGCAGGTGAATGCGGCGGCAAGCAGAGAGAGAGTGCTCTCTTGGGAGCTCACCAATTTAGTTCAGCCCCAAATTCCACCACCCAAATCATATTGTGGAGACATCAAAATTGTCTATGGCAAAACAAACTGGTTTTGTAAGGCAGGCACCTGTGTTTTTGGTCCTGGATTCGGCGGCCATATAGAGAAACACACTAAACCCAAACATTTCTGGAAACTAGACATTCGGGGGAGTCCACAGAGGTGTGACTTGTGTGGATTCCCCAAAGTTTTCTTACCCAGAATACCCTGCAAAGCTGAAATGTTGAGAAAAAACTCTATTTTTCTCGCATTTCTGTCACACAAACTACAGGAATATGATGGGATCCACAACATTCCTACCACCCAGTGACTCCTCACCTGTCCTGATAAAAACACTACCCCACTTGAGTGCCTACACCTAGTGCCTGTGTCAGGAATGGATCACCCCAGGGTCAACAGCTGCCTCACGTAAGGACCAACATTGACCGTTGTGTGATCTATTCCTGTCGCAGGCACCAGGCCTAACCACACAAGTGAGGTATCATATTTATCGGGAGACTTGGGGGAACGCTGGGTGGAAGGAAATTTGTGGCTCCCCTCAGATTCCAGAACTTTCTGTCACCGAAATGTGTGGAAAACGTGGTATTTTAGCCACATTTTGAGGTTTGCAAAGGATTCTGGGTAACAGAACCTGGTCCGAGCCCCACAAGTCACCTCATCTTGGATTCCCCTGGGTTTCTAGTTTACAAAAATGTGCTGGTTTGCTAGGTTTCCCCAGGTGCCGGCTGAGCTAGAGGCCAAAATCCACAGGTAGGCACTGTTTTCTATGAAAAAATGTGATGTGTCCACGTTCTGTTTTGGGGCATTTCCTGTCGCGGGCGCTAGGCCTACCCACACAAGTGAGGTATCATTTTTATCGGGAGACTTAGGGGAACGCCGGGTGGAAGGAAATTTGTGGCTCCTCTCAGATTCCAGAACTTTCTGTCACCGAAATGTGAGGAAAACTTGTTTTTTTGGCCACTTTTTGAGGTTTGCAAAGGATTCTGGGTAACAGAACCTGGTCCGAGCCCCGCGAGTCACCCCTCCTTGGATTGCCCTAGGTCTCTAGTTTTCAGAAATGCACAGGTTTGGTAGGTTTCCCTAGGTGCCGGCTGAGCTAGAGGCCAAAATCTACAGGTAGGCACTTCTCAAAAAACACCTCTGTTTTCTTCCAAAAATTTTGATGTGTCCACGTTGCGCTTTGGGGCGTTTCCTGTCGCGGGCGCTAGGCCTACCCACACAAGTGAGGTATCATTTTTATCGGGAGACTTGGGGGAACGCCGGGTGGAAGGAAATTTGTGGCTCCTCTCAGATTCCAGAACTTTCTGTCACCGAAATCTGAGGAAAACTTGTTTTTTTAGCCACTTTTTGAGGTTTGCAAAGGATTCTGGGTAACAGAACCTGGTCCTAGCCCCGCGAGTCACCCCTCCTTGGATTGCCCTAGGTCTCTAGTTTTCAGAAATGCACAGGTTTGGTAGGTTTCCCTAGGTGCCGGCTGAGCTAGAGGCCAAAATCTACAGGTAGGCACTTCTCAAAAAACACCTCTGTTTTCTTCCAAAAATTTTGATGTGTCCACGTTGCGCTTTGGGGCGTTTCCTGTCGCGGGCGCTAGGCCTACCCACACAAGTGAGGTATCATTTTTATCGGGAGACTTGGGGGAACGCCGGGTGGAAGGAAATTTGTGGCTCCTCTCAGATTCCAGAACTTTCTGTCACCGAAATCTGAGGAAAACTTGTTTTTTTAGCCACTTTTTGAGGTTTGCAAAGGATTCTGGGTAACAGAACCTGGTCCTAGCCCCGCGAGTCACCCCTCCTTGGATTGCCCTAGGTCTCTAGTTTTCAGAAATGCACAGGTTTGGTAGGTTTCCCTAGGTGCCGGCTGAGCTAGAGGCCAAAATCTACAGGTAGGCACTTCTCAAAAAACACCTCTGTTTTCTTCCAAAAATTTTGATGTGTCCACGTTGCGCTTTGGGGCGTTTCCTGTCGCGGGCGCTAGGCCTACCCACACAAGTGAGGTATCATTTTTATCGGGAGACTTGGGGGAACGCCGGGTGGAAGGAAATTTGTGGCTCCTCTCAGATTCCAGAACTTTCTGTCACCGAAATGTGAGGAAAACTTGTTTTTTTAGCCACTTTTTGAGGTTTGCAAAGGATTCTGGGTAACAGAACCTGGTCCGAGCCCCGCAAGTCACCCCTCCTTGGATTCCCCTAGGTCTCTAGTTTTCAGAAATGCACAGGTTTGGTAGGTTTCCCTATGTGCCGGCTGAGCTAGAGGCCAAAATCTACAGGTAGGCACTTTGGAAAAAACAGCTGTGTTTTCTATAAAAAAAATAGGATGTGTCCATGTTGTGTTTTGGGGCATTTCCTGTCGCGGGCACTAGGCCTACCCACACAAGTGAGGTATCATTTTTATCGGGAGACTTGGGGGAACACAGAATAGCAAAACAAGTGTTATTGCCCCTTATCTTTCTCTACATTTTTTCCTTCCAAATATAAGAGAGTGTGTAAAAAAGACGTCTATTTGAGAAATGCCCTGCAATTCACATGCTAGTATGGGCACCTCGGAATTCAGCGATGTGCAAATAACCACTGCTCCTCAAAACCTTATCTTGATCCCATTTTGGAAATGCAAAGGTTTTCTTGATACCTCTTTTTCACTCTTCATATTTCAGCAAATGAATTGCTGTATACCCAGTATAGAATGAAAACCAACTGCAGGGTGCAGCTTATTTATTGGCTCTGGGTACCTAGGGTTCTTGATGAACCTACAAGCCCTTTATATCCCCGCAACCAGAAGAGTCCAGCAGACAAAACGGTATATTGCTTTCAGAAATCTGACATCGCAGGAAAAAGTTACAGAGTAAAACATAAAGAAAAATGGCTGTTGTTTTCAGCTCAATTTCAATATTTTTTTATTTCAGCTGTTATTTTCTGTAGGAAAACCTTGTAGGATCTACACAAATGACCCCTTGCTGAATTCAGAATTTTGTCTAGTTTTCAGAAATGTTTAGCATTCCGGGATCCAGCATTGGTTTCACACCCATTCCTGTCACTAACTGGAAGGAGGCTGAAAGCACCAAATATAGTAGAAATGGGGTATGTCCCAGTAAAATGCCAAATTTGTGTTGAAAAATTCGGTTTTCTGATTCAAGTCTGCCCGTTCCTGAAAGGTGGGAAGATAGTGATTTCAGCACCAGAAACCCTTGGTTGATGGCATTTTCAGGGAAAAAACCACAAGCCTTCTTCGGCAGCCCTTTTTTCCCATTTTTTTGGAAAAAACAAAATTTTCACTGTATTTTGGCTATTTTCTTGGTCTCCTCCAGGGGAAACCACCAACTCTGGGTACCATTAGAATCCCTAGGATGTTGGAAAAAAAGGACGCAAATTTGGCGTGGTTAGCTTATGTGGACAAAAAGTTATGAAGCCCTAAGCGCGAACTACCCCAAATAGCCAAAAAAGGGCTCAGCACTGGGGGGGGGAAAGGCCCAGCAGCTAAGGGGTTAAGTACTTAGTGGATGTTATCACTTGTGTAGCCTTCTGTTCACCTTTTATTATTGTTGTTTCCTTGTTACTTTTCTTCATTAGTGATGAATTCCACTGAGGCATTGATACCACCCAGCAGATGATATTGTTGTGTTGTATCAGTTACATGCCTCCTCTATTTCTCTGTGTAACTGTCGGTACCCACAATTGCTTTGTTTAATTTGTCATTCGTTAGTGTAAAACGTTGTGTTGTGAAGTCAGTACGTGTATGTCAAAAAACGAAATAAAGAAATTTTGTTTTCAAAAAAGTGTGTTGTTCTTGTTGTAGAACCTTAGAATGAAAATTGTTGAGCTGGTAAATTTATACACAGCTTGTAGGTCATTAGTGGCCCTCATGTTGATGTTTATGAATAAATCGCTCACCCTTAGTTTCCTAGACTAAGCCTACATGTCTGATGCCTTCCTTCAGGGTTCCATACAGGTTTAATAGGCAGGGAAACCAATTCCCTAAGTAAAATGGCTGTCAGTATGATGGGTACATTCAGAAAATGATGAGAGTACTCTTGGTGATACCACCATCCTTGGCAATGCAATTCTGTGTGCCTCTTGTTAGCTCTACCTGACATCAGCTTGCGTTGTACTTGCACACTTAAGTATCAGAATGTGACTGCTTCCCATTGCATGACTGTGGGGACCAACCTGAAGATCCAAGTATGACATTATTGAGAAAAGGAAGGATCCGTTCACATTTCTCCAAATATCACTATCTTCATTGGGGGCTTCATCCAGTAGCGACACCATCCACATATAGATGCACATAATTTACATACTTTGGCATCAGGATCCTCTCCTCAGCTACTTCTGTATTTGTAGCAATATTGTAGTCCCTCATATTTCTTCCCAGTGGCTCTAAGGTTAGAAAGATAGGGGCCATTTACATTTGTCTTTGATTTGTTTCGTACATCTGTATTATTCTTGTATATTGCTATTTGTGGCGTCACTGCTTTCTCAACCAGTTTTCCTGTGTAATAATTTCTTTTATGGGTCCCGGTGTGCCTGTTGTTGAAGAATAATCTTTGGTGGTTGTTTATATACTCTTTTTGCTCTTCATTTGGCATGTATTTCTGCCGAAGCATAAACTTGGTTGACCTGGTAAGCATATGCTCTGTGTCTTAGTTTCCGTATGTCATTACTTTCCTTTGATATTGATAAAGATTTGGTTCCTGTAGTAATTAGTCTATCTTGTAAAGAACACAGTCCAAACTTGTAAGGTAAAATTAAGGTATCTTTAATCCTTATCATCACAGTACTCCCTCTTCCAAGTCTTGCCCAAGCTCTAATGGCATAACTCACTGTTTCCCCATCCTACACTGAATTTCAGAATTTTATGTAATGAATGTTCCAAAACACTAACATTACTAAATTACCTAATCCTAAAGTATTTTAACATATATCATATTTCTCTCCTTTCAAACAAACAACTAAAACAATAAAACAAATAAAAACTATACAGTATTAGACAAAGTCTCCCAGTTTAGTTGTCAAACATCTTGCACGAGCACTAGAATTCACCAGTTACGCTATGGAGTCACCTTCTTTTGTTATATGACAATCATTACTTGTTACCCTTGCCATTTCTTCCTCGCACAGAAGGTTATTCTCTAACGTAGTCTCATTTTGATTGAAATTCTCTCTTTGTTCAAATGATTGCAGAACCATCACACTCAGTTCCTGTTTTCACCTCTGAACTTCCACTTCCTTCATTACGAGATAGCTCATACCCCGCAGTGCACTTCGCCAACCTCCTCACATTCCACATTTTTCCATCTTGTGTGACCACACTCTTGTTATACACTTTTATTGCTTTCGTGGCTTTGCCAAGCTTGGATGTTCTTTTCCTCACAAACCCCAGCTTGCATATTCTAACCCAGTCACCCACTACAATTGAGAGTTCTTTCACTTTCCACTTGATATCATACTCCTCCTTAAACTTTTCTTGTTTTCTCCTCACCCTTTCCTTAACCTCCTCGATACACATCTTCTCCCAAACCTTTCCTTGCTTTTTAGTGAACCACCACAGACACAATTTGGACACTGGATGTCTTCCTTTTAACAACTTGAAAGGAATAACCTCTGTAGTGCTCTGGGGAGTGATACGATAATACCATAATTTCTCTCTCAGCTTTTGTTTCCTCTGTCCTCCAATTCCACGTGCCCAGATAATGCTTTCCTTAAGAACACGGTTGAATCTCTCAACTTGCCCATTTCCTTGTGGAGTAGTGACTTGTCTAATATTGCTATATTTTAAAAAACTCTGCATTTCTTTTGCCATTAATTGAACACTATTGTTAATATTAATACTTCAGGATACCCTTCTCTGGCAAACACCTCCTTGAAAAATTCAATAATGGTACCGGAAGTAACTTGAGAAACCAACTTCACTTTAGGCTACTTATAGTGATAATCTATTAGGACTAAAGCATAGCGAGCCTCAGTAGGCAGTGAGTAATATGGACCAGTTATATCAAATCCTAACTTCTGCCAGGGCGAATTCAGCCAAGGCACTGGCAGAAGAGGAGCTGGCACTGTCTTCAACATCTTCTCAGCATTAACACACACTCCATACTCTCTCACCACTCTGTCTGCTATTTTATCTAGTCCTGGCCACCAAAAACATATGCGTATTAAACTTTTCATAGAACACACACCAGGATGACTCTCATGCACCAGCTTTAAGATAGTTTCTTGCATAACTTTTTGTGGAATACTTTTCCCTTTTCAAACACACGTTCATTCTCTACCTTTAATTCATCCATTACTTTGTAAAATGGTGTCATCTCTGCCAATATCCTTTTCCTATTAGGCCATCCACACCTCAGGTATATTTTAACCCCTTGCAGAGCCAAATCTTCTTCGGCACATTTCATCCATTCTTCCTCTTCTATACCTGTAAATTTGCTAATCATATACCCAGATACAACAGACACAACATCTGTTCCCAACTCATTTCGATGCACATCAACCTCTTTTGCTCCATCTTGAGGAAGCGTCCATAAACAATCTGCCACTGCATTACTCTTCCCCGGCACATATTCAACCAGAAAACAGTACTCTTGCATCCTAGTTACTAATTTTGCAAACCGAGCAGTAGCATTCCATCCACCACCTGGAGAAAGGATCCCCACCAATGGCTTGTGATCAGTCTTAAGAATGAAACGTGATCCCCCCCCCCCATCCCCAATGTAATTCTGGAAGTGTTCAACGGCCCTAGTGAATGCTAATAGTTCCTTTTTTATAACAGCATACCTCCTTTCAGCGTCTGTTAATGTACGAGAAGCAAATGTACCATTCCATGTATCTCTACCACACTTTTGAAATAACACTCCTCCTATGCCATACATGCTGCCATCGACTGTCAGTATACATTGTGCTTCCTCACTGAAAGGTTTAAGAGTAAGGGCCTTTAACAATTTATTTCTTAATCATTTCAAAAGCATTTTTCTGTTCACACATACTTGACCCCTTGCCGCGTAAGCTCTCTGTGGTTTCATTTTAGTGGCAAACTTTGCAATGGATTTGCTATAATCCAAAGACCTGCAAATGACAACAATTTCTCCCGATTGTCAAGATGCGGAGCATTAATAATAGCATCAACTAATGATTGTTTAGGTATTAGTCCTCCTCATAAAGTATGTCCCAAGTATTCAACTGATTTATAGACAAATTTACATTTCTTTTTTTAAAGTCAAACCGTTCTTTTTTTAACACTTCGCAGACATGCTCCTTGTGTTCCTTTTCATTCTTTAAAAACATCAATTCATCATCTTGAAAGCACTTCATATATTTATCCATGTCCTTAAATAATTGGAACATTGCTCTTTGAAATACCGACACCGCAGAGGCTAACACAAAAGGCATTCTTTTAATCTGGAACAACCCCTGCGGCGTGATAAATGCTCTGAGATGTCTAGAGTCTTCCATCAACTCAATTTGATGGTACACTGACCTCAGATCCAAGGTGGAAAACATGTTTGCACCTTCCAACATGCTGATTACCTCATTTATGTTAGGCAAAGAATGGCAATTCACAATACTATTTGCATTCACAGCTTGTAGGTCCACACACAACCTCTAAGATTTGTCTGCTTTCTGGTCCAAAACTATTGGAGATACCCATTCAGATGACTCTATTTTCTCTATTACGTCTTCATTAATCATTTCCAGTAAAATGTGTTTCAGTTCTTCTCTCACACTAATAGATATATTCCTAAGTTTCTGCACTACCGGTTTGGCATTCGCCTTAACCCTAATCTTATGGCTGTATCTCTTCAGTTTTCCCAACTCATCAGTGAAAATCTCAGGAAACCTGGATATGATCCACCCCTTCCCTTCACAACTTTCTATTACAATGCAGGCTCACAATTTTGTGGATTCAATATGACTCACAGTTTACCTTGGCCTTTCCATCCAAGAACATTAACTCCTTTTAACACAACTTTATAATAGCAGATCTTCCCTTTAATACTATCTCAGTTTCAACATAACCAATAACATAACTACTGTTCCATCAAAACTTTCAGCTATAATAGCAGGTGCCTTTAAATCAGTTACTTTCCAAACATCATCAAATTTTCTAACAAAATATTCTTGTCCAGGGTGACTCTTAATCAGCCATAAACTCCAATTCTATCCCCATTACTTTCACTTTACATTTAGGTTGACTTATGACTGCACAATCATTCACATTTTCATCACTATTTTTTTTTGTGATAAAACCATACCTTTTTCATCTTCCTCCTTCAAGTCACACTTTTGCCAACATTCATCATTTTTTCCATTGCTCATGCTGGCTACTTTTCCTTTCATGCTATTATTACTTTTTCCTGAATCCCAACACACCTAAGCAAAATGCCCAATCCTTCCACATTTCTTACATTCTTTCAAAACAGAAGGACACTGAGGTGAAGATGCAATGTGATTCATGTTACCGTAACGATAGCATGATAACCGTTCCGTTTTATCAAGTCTGTCCCATGTCTTACTGAACATATTATTCTGTGTGTTAGGATTACTACTAGATCTACTGCCGCCATAGCACCTACTACTTCACAATCCACACTTTTAACTTTCTGATTCCTGTACAGATTTCATCCACTTCTCCTACTGTTCTAATGCTTTCTCTGTGGTAATTACATCTTGTAATTTAGGATCTCCCATCACCCACAGTTGTTCTTGAATTCTTTTGCTTCTAACATGCACTATAATCTGATCACAAATCATCTCATCTGTAACTGTTACTAAATTTCAGTGCATGGATAATCCTCATGATGCTGTGAGAAGTCCATCAAACGTTTCCTCCAGCTGTTGTGTTCTAGTATACAATTCTAACCTATTTAAGGCTATGCTTGCTGTAGCTTTAAATCTGTTCTCCAAACTCAATAATGCCTCCTTGAATATAACCATTTCTTCTTCCTGTTGCCCTTGTATAACTACTTGTGGTATAGTTCGGAATATCTGACCTTCTGATCCTCGACAGTTTAGTAAAATATTTGTTTTCTTTTGTGGCATTTCATCATCATCAATTCCTCTCATATAAATTAGAAATTCCTCTTTCAACCTAATCCAGGTTATAGGTGGGTCACCGTTGTTTTTCAAAAACTTAATAGGAGTTTCAAACTGTAGTAACAATTTGGATTATTAACAGACCAGGCAACACAAATGCTGTTAAAATGATTATAACAAAAGAATTGACAATCTGCACCAAAAGTTCCAAGTGTGCAAATCACTGTAATTTGCACCCACCAAAATGTTCTTGTATAAAGCATGTAAATCGCTGGATGACTGTCAATTTACAGAAAAACCATTGTTAAATAAACCATATAATGCCGAATACTCTTTCTTCTTCTTTCTTTTGTCTTTTTTCTCTTTCTACTGAACGTGAAAAAAACAGGATGTAACTCCGATTGATGAACAACTTCCGGATGAATTCAGCCCCTCACAGTAGTAATAAGACGCTGGGTGGGATCAGTGTGTTTCTTCGTTACACAATTTTTCCACTTTAAGTGCAGCACAATCAGGTGTAAATGTGTTTGCACGATAAATATAGTGCGGTGAATGGACTCGCTCTATGTACACTTGATCCATGGAAGTACCCAGCAGTGCGTCCTTTAAAATGTAGTGACGCGATGATGTTTAATAACTTTATGCATGTCAGTAGGTGAGCGTCAATAGGGAATAATGATTGTTTTAATAGCTCGTGGTTATTTAAAACCTGAAGCTTGGGGTAGCATTTCAATAACTTTTAGCTCGCACTCGCCAGCAATATTATTAATATTTAATTTGCTGATGCAATGAAGGAAAAAATACATTATCACCATAGCACAGTTCACAATATATTTTTTCTGTCCATACTGTTGTTGATGACCTTGTTGAACCTTTCACAAATTAAAGTGGGTTCCAAGGAGGTAACACTGCTCCTCTGCTGCATTAATTCCCCCATAAAGAATCCAGTCCAAACTTGTAAGGTAAAATTACGGTATCTTTAATCCTTATCAGCAAAGTACTCCCTCTTCCAAGTCTTGCCCAGTCTCTAATGACATAACTCACTGTCTCCCCATTCTACACTCCATCTCAGAATTTTATGTAATGAATGGTCCAAACTACTAACATTACTAAATGACCTAATCCTAAAGTGTATTAACATATAACATACTCCTCTTGTGGCATTTGTGTTGCTAGTTCTTCCTGTAATTTCCTAATGGCAATGCTTAAAATCTGACTGATCAAATTGTTTTTTTCTTGATTAATTTAATAAATGTGCGTATCATTAATATGCACTATTATCATCATTATTATTTTTATCAACCTTATGCATTAATTATTAGTATATACTTTTGTGTGCATAAGGACTGGTTTCGTGAAATCCTATGCCTTTGGATTTTTGTTAATTGGGGTGTATTCTACTATTGCATGCATTTTTTTGTCTTAATTTCCTGTATAATAAGTAATTCAACCAATGTATAGATTGTATTGATTTGTTTAATTTGTTTTAAGGTTATGTTGTCTAAGTATCTTGTTGTCTTTCCCAGTGCTCTTTTCATCTTTTGTTCTAACCATTTTTTATTGAGTTGTGTTCATAAAACACAGTACAGCCAAACCTATCTTGTTATAAAGTACTCCCCCATGCCCATACATAATACTATCAACCATATAACCCCAAACTATGAAAGTTCTACCATTTGCCCCAAATCTTACCATTTTTCTGTGGCCAAGTAAATGGGCCAATAAAATAGGCCTGCCCTGCAAGGTGCACCAGCTTGTTTCATCTTTTACACTTAAGATAACAGTGTTTCTTATTGTACCATTTTTTTTAACATATCCTTTTCCGACATTTATGATTTTTTGGTGTTTTGGCAATTCTGAGGGGAAAAGTCAACTAAGAACGTCCAGCACTCCTGTATTTCAGTCTCTTTTTACATCTAATTTCTGTGCAGTTTCTGTAATCTTCTCTTCAAGGGTTTATTATGTCATATATATCAATTTATAGATATTGGGCGCTTCCTCCAACAGTTCTTCACACCTTTACAATAACAGATCTGGATAAAAGCTAAGCTATGCTACCAAAGCCTTCTTGAGATGACAAAATCTGTGACCACTGGGCACTGGGGTGAAGGGTTTTCTGGCTGCAGTGCATGACTGAAGGCTATGTATAGTACACAATAGACATTTAGAGCAGGGTGTGACTAAGTACCACCTACTATGTCACTGAAACAGCCAGAGGTGGGTCAAGTGGCTACTGTGGGTGAGGACAGTGCATAAAGCATATGCACTTAGGACTCACTGGGCACTGCAAAATCAGTGGCCAACATGTTCTGTGGGATTGCTATTTCATGCAGGGCATGGCGTGCAATAACGAAATACTGCTGTTCAAGGTTCATACCCAGTCAGTACTGCAGGTAGGAATGTCGGTAGAGCATGCCCGAAGACCATGCACTTACAACAGAGTCCACTAGGAACTGGAAATTGGAAAACTGGTTGCAGAGGATGGAAGAAAGGCATGCTCTTCTCCTAGTTCCTCTTGAAGGGATGTGCTCAGTAGGTTGCAGCACAGGATATTGGGTGCAGGGTTTGCATGCGAAGGCCACTTCCTCTTCCTCCTGGACAGAGCCAGAGGCAGTGCCCAGTGAGCATTGTGGTTGGGCCACTAGATTTATGCTCTTTGCAGAGTCTTCCTCCTGCACAAAATACTGTTAAGATGTGTGTTGTGGTGGCAAGGTATTAGTTGCAGCGCCTGACAGAAAGCCATGTATTGTGGACGTGGGTACTTGGCTTCCAGCATTATATTACTACAGAACACAAACAGTTATCTGAACCAGTGTATGTGATTGCTACACTCAACAGACTTAAAATACTTTTTGCCTCCAATGGATCTTGATTCTTATATCCTTTTATTGAAACAATTCAAGATAGGTGGCCCAAAAGGGTCTAGGGTAAATCTCGGAATGTATACTGATCTCTCCCACCAACTGACTGAAATACAATTAGAACTTTCACTTCAATGAATATAATGACACTGATAATGTGGCACTGTGACCATGTTTGTCAACCAAGCGTGATATACCACCCCAGTTCAAAGTTTGATGTCACATTGTAAATATAGTATATTCTAAAAATCTTGAAGCCGGCAGTGCGTGTTAACTTTGTAACTCAGCCCAAACATTTCGAAGTAATTTGGAACTAATCTTGTCTGATTGCTTTGTGCCACCACATATGGAGCTCTTCTTCGGGATGAAGATATACAAAGCCAGATATTTCAATCGGTCATTAACTCAATCCATGATTTTAAGCATAAGTACTGTTTGATCATGATGTGTCTTGGGCTAAGTGTCCTCTGTGACTTCAATGTCTTGTTCCATAGGAACAACTATGTAGTACACCGAGTATCCACTACGCTTGTACAGATAATTGAAGAATAAATAATTGATGTCAGTCAAAATAGTGAACCACTGAGTGAATAATCTTTGATGTGCAGTTATATTACCGACTCAGTACCCGACGTACCCCGCAACAGCCACATCTCCGCACACCTGAGACACCTGCATTGGCTCCCAGTCAGCAAAAGGATCACCTTCCGTCTTCTCACCCACGCACACAAAGCCCTCCACAACAAGGGACCGGAATACCTCAACAGACGCCTCAGCTTCTACGTCCCCACCCGCCCCCTCCGCTCCGCTGGCCTCGCACTTGCTGCCGTCCCTCGCACCCGCCGCTCCACGGCGGGTGGGAGATCTTTCTCCTTCCTGGCGGCCAAGACCTGGAACTCCCTCCCCACCAGCCTCAGGACCACCCAGGACCACTCCGCTTTCCGGAGACTCCTAAAGACTTGGCTGTTCGAGCAGCGATAACCCCCCCTTTCCCCCCTAGCGCCTTGAGACCCGCACGGGTGAGTAGCGCGCTTTACAAATGCTAATGATTTGATTTGATTTGATTCAGGGATCACGTATACTAACTTCCTATGGGGGTGTCCATTCATTGAAGCAGTTGTGCAGCCGAATTAACCTGTCAGCCTTAAGCACGTTCATCCGGAATACCGCTGCTTCATCTGATGTACACAGTATATACCATGCCATTGTGATAGAGGAAAGGCCTTTTGTTACCTATAAGGCCTACAAAGATGTCTAATAAAAAACAGTGAGTGATCCTGCAGTCAAGCTTCTCCGTCTGAAACAGCAGCAGAGCATCTTCTAATAGTAATTGTTACTACTGCGTTGTTTCTCTGTATAGTAGCAATCAAGAAGTACTTAATCTTTTAGCTTATACTTGTTTTAAAAACATTTGTTAATTTTAGATTCAATGGCCGTCTTGGGTGAGCTCCTAGTAATGGGTAGTGTTATTGCAGCCTTTTAATCTACATCATATTTTTGAAAAACTTTTTGTTTGAGTTTCAAGGTTTTAAGTCTTTATAATAAATCTGGTGAAGGTGACATCATACATTATGCCACCAGTGATATCCACGTTTAATTCATTTGTGATGGTATGTTTGAGGTCGTGAACACTGCATGCAGTGGAGATTGGGGGAAAAGGGGGTTGTGATTTGTAATCTAAGCATAAATTCCTACTCACTGAAGTTTTTGTTGTCAGTCTGCAAAATTGAATGTGATCAGCTTCTCTGAACATTTCAAACAGCAGAGGTTCAGGATTGTTGTGGTTCTTCCCAGCAATGGTTTACTTACAATAAAATGAATTTAATGTAAGTTAAATATGGAATTTAGCTTGCTACATGCAAATGGCCATGCTCATATTTTTCTGGGATATTTGATGTTTGCTGTAATGAGATACAAAAGATGGATGTGTTCAGTTATATTCATATCAAATGTATACAAGTTTTACATTTTGTCTCACAATCATTTTCAAAGGATTTCCGGGGTAGATGCTAGTTTTCCAACTGAGTTGCACAATTAGTGGGGTAAATTTGTATCTGTCAGCTCAAGAATTCCACCCACAGCCTGTCACGTTACAATCTCACCTTACTTCAGTGACACAGCACAGCTCCTGCGGCTTTATAAATGATTGTTGAAAACAACTGGATCCACTCCACAATGTTCCCCCATGGTCTGTACAGCTTCCCTATTGCACCCACCACTCCTGCACGCATTTCCTTTCCATGGAAAGGTGATATGATGTGTGGTGTAAAACAGAGAACGAATTAAATATACGTATTGACAAAATGATCGCGCACCTTATCTAAACAGCAACTGTTTGGCAAGATGGTAAAGGGTCTTTACTGCATGGTAGGAGGAGCATAAAGTAAAGGAGGGATAGTTAGAGATCAGCTGATGTACGGCATCCTCCAAGAATTGACGGATGTCCCGTCTGCCCCGTTTAAATGGTAACATGTCATTAGGGTGAACAGGACATTTGCTTATTTTTTGGAAAATGTTCTGTATCTAACTAGCTGTAAGAAACCCTTCAGGTTTTTGAAAAGTGGGGTATCTAGTCTATATTTTTAATGATCATGCGCAGAGGCATAGATAGGACAAGAAACATGGTCAGAATTGATTTGGCAGAACTCTCTCCAAATAGTTGTCAGTGATCATGTTGTCCAACAGATCGGTATTAAAGTCCTCCTTGGGCTGCTTTTTTTCTCCATTATGGTGTAATGTAGTCCATTACGTTTGAAACAGTGGTGTATATATTGTTTACTTTGCTGAAAAGTCTCAGCTGTTTGTTGAACCTTTTAAATGTTCACACTTAAAAAATAACAGAAAACCACCGGCCCCCTCGGGAAGACGATATTGATCTGTGTTGCAATCTGATGCACGGTCACCATTGGACCGAAAGCAACGTGAACACTTAACTGATGCCCTGCTGTGCCTTGTTTTTTTATTTTGCTTCATTTTCTTCCTCTCTCTTGCTCTGCGTCGTTGTATGATGACAGAAAGAAGTCACAGTCTCCAAAACAATGGAGTGAATGAGTGGCGTGCCTGTCTTCTTCGTGCCGTTGGGTTCCTGGAAATGACAGTTAAGAGTATAGGAAGGCTGACAGAATACTTGGGTTGCCTTAGCACTTTGTATCCAGTAATACAACACCGCCCTCTAGTGACTACTTGTGTTTGTGTCGTTATGTGGCTGTACTAAAGTAAAACAAGATAAGCAATTTAACTACAAAAGCTCTGGCAAGGGCTTTCAAGTAGTTTCTGGTGGCAGATGTCCAACCACAGTAGGCCTACATTCCTATTGCCTACCTTTTATTCAATAAAAACATCAAGAGGAGATGATTCGTATTAACAGCGCATTCCTGTAATCCCTCTGCCTTAACAAATCGACCCGACTATGGAATCATATTGGTTCTCTCGCAGTGTTTTCTGGACCAGCCTCTTTTTGAGTAGGTGACTCTATCTCGGAGGGGTGTGGGGTCGAGGGTTATCTTTGAGCATTTTATTCAAAATAATGCTTACCCAATGGCAAGAAGCTGTACATCTATCTATCTATCTATCTATCTCTCAAATACAGTGGTTCCACTAGAATTTTTTAAAACAGGGATACTTGAAAGTGCCATTTTATTATCTCAATATACATCATTCAATAGTTTTAAGAAAACAATTAGCGACGTCTGTGCAAGATAACTTTCACGTTTATTTTGAAAAACAAATTATTTTATTGAGTAGATCAGAATAAAGTGTATTAACGTCACAAATCAGTAAATGGTGCAGTGCTTCAAAAATGCATATGCAAACTTTATAAACAAGAAGATCCTATATGTACCTATTCTCAAGTAATATGAAGAGTATGCAAAAGGGATCAACACAGTGCTTAATTTGTGCTTGTTGTTTCCGGTGCTGAGCACCGGCACTTATTTTTGAGGGCCTGGGCTTATTCTTCTGGCTAAAGCATTTGCTGCGAGCAAAAGACACACATGGGAAAGACATAGGAAGGGAAAAATGAAAAAGTTTCACAAAGGAAGAAAGTAGTAGACTGCAAGAGTGAGCTGAAGGGGCAGCAAGTGGCTTTATATGGATTGAAGAGGTCCGAGATGGCTTCAGGATTACGCCGCCTCAATATTCCGTGTTCCCACATTTAATTACAGCCGCCCGTGTGTTTAAAAGCAGGGCTTTGGGAACCGGCACGTTTTTATTTACAAATTAAGCACTGGATCAACATTTAAATGAGAATGATGGGAAAAATGCACTGTTCCTTTTACAAAAAAAGTCCTCTTGTTTTACCGTAGATTTTCCATCCAGCTGGACTAATCAGTGGGTCAGGATGCAAATGTATACATATAGGAGCAAAACTCAATGCAGCAACCATAATAATTAAACGAGTCATGATTCGGAGTTCGATAGATTTTGCCAGCTTCTCCGCGGGCGAGCATGTCTGTGTAATTATGGAAAATCCCAAACTGATTACACCGTAAGAGCGCAGGCATCAGCGGGGGCGAAATGCACCACAGCCGCTGAAGGCTGTGACTGTGTTATATTTTGTTTTTCCCGGTTGACTCCTGTCTAGGAGCTACAGTTCACTGGAGCTTCTTTTCACATGTTTGCGGGGATGGTGTCCTTGTCTGTGGATTGTACCAGTTGCCACTGGGACCATTTCATACCTGTCCTGACCAGGCAGGTGCTTCGCCCAGCAGATGGATGCAAGTGCAATAAGGCCTCCACAGTGACTGTTCTTCGGGCATAATTACACCAGATTCCATTACTTGAGCACATTCTCCCATGATGGGATCAGTTGTCTCACCAATACATCAGCAGAATTCCTTTGTGGAGAGAAAAAAGAAAGCACTGACACTCCGCCATTACTGGCCATGTCACTGTGCTTATATTTTTTGTAACTTTCTTTACTCTCGATATGTTTACATTTCTGGCAAAACATTTTGTAATCAAGTAAAATGCAATTAAAATTACACGAACCTAATGGTGATGCTCGCTAGCCCAATTCAGTGTTGTAGATTGGCTTGCGATGGTCTCAAAGACTACAAATACATAAAATATCGTATGAGCCGCAACCCTATTGCCACCCCTCCCTCTCCAACATGAGATGCAGTGTACCAGATTATCAAAAGTGGATTTGCAAGAAATCTTTGTCTCGGACACTTGCGCTGCTCTATAACTAAAACGCAAGATGAGCAAAGGCCAGTGATTGAAGCTGGGAGCTGATGCGTGGCAGAAAGAAGACCAGGTGCTCAGAAAACACTGGAGCCACGGAGGCATGTGTGGACCTTTACTGCTTCTCCGAATTACCTGTGGTGGTGACCGCAAAAGGCAGAGTTACCTTGAGGTCATGCTGAACAGATGTGCCTCGGTGGTGATGGTATGACCGTGCCTGGGAATGATCCGGGAGTCTGCGAGTGAGCAGGAAGCTGTAGAACCTCTGGAAGGTTGGTACAGCGGGTACAGGCCTTGTGGGAGAATAGCGTGGGCCAGGGACCAAAATTGGGGGGAAAAGTACCGGCAGGAGCCTGCAGCCAATGGAAGGCCACAGACAGTAAGCTGTACTTGGTTCATGATCTATGGCAGAGAGAGTGCTAAAGCTCTGGTTGAAGCAGGAAGGAGCAGAAACCACTGAGCAATCAGAAAAAAAGGAACAAGAGTGAAGCGAAGCCAACCAGTGGTAAGGAATGGGGGCTCTGAGCCGGTTTTAAGATTTTTTTTCCTTTTAATTTTTGGTTTACAATTTACAGGAGATTGTGTAAGCATAACACAATGAACTGCAAGTGAAACCTAAAAATGTAACCAAGGAGCTGGGGCGTGTGATGACGAAAAAAGGATTAGAGTAATCAATTTGCCCGTATGTTATTTAGACATAAACTGCAGTCAAACATTGGAACACATCGCATAATCCGTCGCCCAGGGTAGCAATAAAAAATATATCACTTTGCGGTGTTTTTTTTATTTTTCTAAGCAATATTACTGTATTTCGAATATCTCTAGAGGCACTTATGCCACCTGCTTGTCCTTGACGTGCTACTTCAAATAATGCTAATGTCCTTTTTAGAATGTGAGCAGGAACCTGTTTCTGCCTTTTCCCAATGAATATCAAGGTTGTAATTTTTTTTAAAGATGTGACAGCTGACTGCCTCAGAGCTTTGTGCATTTTTGAAACATCAATTAAATTAAAGAAGCTACATTACAAATAGACTGGGGCAGACGCTTCAGTTCCAAGTCACACCGGTGTGAAGACCCCGAGAGTCTTGCAGTCTGTAGTTTGACAGACCAACTGATCAGTTTTTGATTTTTCGACTGCCTGACCTGGGTCTTTGCTTGCTCTTCAAAGGAGATGGAGGGGGCTGTGTGGTCCATAGTGCTGCAGAGGAAAGGATGAGTCTGAACCGGAGTAGTGCGAAACACACAGGGCAGATGTCTGTTGGGAAACTGAAACAACTTGAGAGGCGCAGATAAATTATTTGGGCGAAGTTGAGGTGGAGTAAAAAAAAAAAAAATGAAGTGGACTCAAGCAGAAGAGCTGCAAAACAATAGAGGCGAGCACAAGAGACTAACACCGGGAGGAAGGTGACAGAAGAGAAGAAAACAAAGGGAGGCAATAGATGACAAAAAGATAGAATGAAATAAAAGAGGAATGTGGCGGAACTGAAGTAAAGGGAGGAGGTGAATCAACAAGGGGAGACGGTGGATATGAAGAAAAAGAATAACGAGAAGTGGGGGGAGGAGCTAGAGAAGAGGATAATGAGATGAGAAAGTAGGAAAAGAACATGGGGTAGGGAAGCGTTAGAGGTGAGAGAAAATAGGAAAATGGTAAAGAGGGCTAGAACATGTTGAAGGAGATGCAAGAGTATGAAGGAAAGCTAAGGCGGGGAATAAAAAGTGAAAGAGGCTATGAAGGAACAGTACAGAAACAGAGAGACGGGAGACGAGAGAAGATAGGAAGGGCAGATAATGGAAGAAAAGGTGCGTGAGAGGAATGGAGAGAAGATATGAGGGAGGGAAATAATGAAATAGGAGCTAGGGACGAGGGAGAGGCATCGGAAGGAGATGTGGAGGAGGAAAAGGGCACCTTTAGTGTTGAGAAGAGGAAAAATGAAGAGGGCAAAGAGAGAATGGGCGAGCTATAGAGATAAGAGTCAAGAGGAGAGGATAATCGAGAACTGGAAAATAGAGTGTAAAGGCAGAGAAAGATGAGAGGTCGCAAAGATATGTTAACAGGTAGAGAAGGGAGACAGAGCAAAGAATAAGCGTTTGAAAAGAGAGAAATATGAGAACCAGCCAGAGGGGATTGAGCGGAGATAGGGGACGGAAATAAGAATGTTGGGAAGAAGAGGAGAAAGGGTGGAGAATGAGAAAGACAAGAAGATTCAGATCTGAACATGAAAGGAGTGCAGAGTATAAATAGGGCAGGGGATTAAATGGAGGTTGAGGAGAGAGTTGGGGTGGGCTCAAAAGAGATGAGACGAGCGCCTATTTTCCTTGCATTCATCAGGGACCACGACCCTTCCTAAGCCGCTGTTTCTAGCAGCTGAATTTTGAATTTGGTTTTGTGACTAAACCGTGTGGGATTCTTGGTGGCCGAGACTCTCTTCTCTCTGGTCAAACTCTCTGGTCAAACCTATGCTCTTTAGTTAGACAAGGTGCTGCGAGATCTGACACAAAAATGAGACCATCTGATCAGCCTTCTTTGCAACATGTACAATAATTTTCACATGAGCTGTATTCATATATTACAACTTTGATGTATTACGCTTGCAATACAACCAGACCATTTGTACTAAAATATTTCTTATATTTTTCTGTCTTTCAGTCTAGATATTCTATGGCTTACTCTGTGCCAGTTCCACAATTATGTGGAAATCGAGGTAAGTAAATGACAAACTTCTTTAAAACATTTTTGATGATTACAATATGGTGGAAAAAATATAAGCTGTGCTTAAGTTTACATAGACTCAGGGGAGATACATGGAGTAACATAGATATCATGTTGTAGGTTCTTTGTCGTATTTCAGATCTCAAACAAATAAATATTGAAAGAGCCAATATAAGCAACGCCTAGTGAAAGTGTGAATTAAATAGCCAGGCCAGTGCTATGCCAGGTCCTTTGCAGGTAGCTGCCTTCCTGAGCCACCACACATGGCCACAAGAGAGTCTCACATTGTAACAAATGTTCTATAATAGCCTTGTTTCAAGGGGAACACGTTCTCCGAAACACACCAGGTCGAATAAGCAATGAATGCAGTCTAGGTGATAGATACCATAGCAGAACAATCTGTGTGTGTGTTTTGTCAGAATTTGCACAGAATTTGGAATACAATACGCTGTGATATCTGCAAGAGTGAGACCTGCAATTTCTGAACACAGCAACTTTAGTTCATAACTGAGCTGCTGAGTGCATCTAAGGGCACTCTTATCAAGTCCGCCAATAAAGAAAACACTAGAATGGATTTATGGATAGGTTTAGTCCCTTTTTTAAAGTTTACACCCAATATCAAACAGCACTACTACAACCTCCCCACAGCCCAGCACATATCACTCTTGTTTTTAGGTTACAGACGTTTCATAGTTGCACATATTTTGTCATCTGCTGCCACCTTGTGAGTTGATATGGAATAGCCTACCAGATTATTTGTGGCATCGACACACAGGATTAATGCAATCAGGCCTGATTTAAATAATAACAACATTTTTGTCTTCAGCTCTTTATTTGGATTTATTTGCCCATCGTCTCTTCAGAAATCACCAAAATGGACAAACTTATTTTGTTTCTTTGGTATCTTCAAATAAACCACATTACTCCACAATAAGCAGCCCTCATCTCTCCTCAGAACCCAGCTGCTCAGTACAGCATCCATTTTAGGACATCCTCATTCCTTACTCCTCATCCCTACTTCTCATCCCTGTTCTCATCCATCATCCCTACTTCTCATCAATCATGCATCCTCCCTGCTTCTCTTCCATCATCCCTGCTTCTCATCCATCATCATTACTTCTCTTCCATCATCCCTACTTCTCTTCCCTGCGTCTCACCCCTGCTTCTCATCCATCATCCCTACTTCTCATCCATCATATATCATCCCTGCTTCTCATCCATCATCCCTGCTTCTCATCCATCATCCCTACTTCTCTTCTATCATCCCTGCTTCTCATCCATCATACATCATCCCTATTTATCATCCAACATCCCTGCTTCTCTTCCATCATCCTTACTTCTCATCCCTCATCTCTGCTTCTCATCCCTCATCCCTGCTTCTCATCCATCATCCCTACTTCTCACCCCAGCTTCTCATCCATCATACATCATCCTTTCTTCTCACCATCATCCCTACTTCTCTTCCATCATCCCTACTTCTGATCCCTCATTCCTGCTTCTCATCCCTACTTCTTTTCCATCATCCCAATTTCTCTTCCATCATCCTAACTTCTCTTCCATCATTCCTACTTCTCATTCCTGCTTCTCATCCATCTTCCATCATTCCTACTTCTCATGTCTCAGTCATCATCTCTACTCCTCATTCCTCATCCCTCAGTCATACCAACACATTTTCAGGTTTGTGAAACACAACTTTACACTGATTGGCTGGCAATAGCCAATCAGAGTTATGAGAGAGGCCTGCATTGTATTTCACTGAAAAACAGCCTTCTCATTGCATGTGCTGGGTGAAGACAGCAGAGAGGAAATGCAACTGTGTTTGTTTCCAATGAATTCAAGGATGTACAACATTTCATTTTATTTAACTAAGTGTTTTTCTGTTTACACAGGCCTCTGCAGAAAGCTCTGCTGGTTCGGAAAATACAAGGAGCCCACAGCTTGGACCATAAGTCAGCTCTTGGAAAAAGGGTTATACAGTTCATTGAAAATCTTTCTGGTTTCAGAAAAGGAAAAAACAGCTCTCAGAGATAAAAGCAGCCTCATCATTAAAAATGTCATTTGTTACAAATAAAAAGGAGGCTCAGACTTAAACATTTTATTTGTTACAAATAAAAATGAAACCAGAAAAATGTTTGGATGAATTGGATTGCACTGTCACCAGAGTTTAAAAAAAAAAACATTTTCTTTCTACATACCAAACTGAAACCAGAAAGCTTTTCAGTTGAACTGTGAATGACCTGTACAACCTTTTCTACAAGAGTTGATTTATGGTCCAAGCTGTGGTCTCCTTGTATTTCACAAACCAGCAGAACTTTCTGCAGAAGCCTGTGCAAACAGAAAAACAGTTTAATAAAATGAAATATTGTGCAGCCTTGAATTCACTGGAAACAAACACACAGTTGCATTTCCTGTCCTCTTTCTTCACCCAGGTTGTTTTTCAGTGAAATAGAATGCAGCTCTCTCTCATAACTCTGACTGGCTGTTTCCAATCAATCAGAGTGAAGGTGTGTTTCACACAACTGAAAATGTGTTGGTATGACCGAGGGATCAGGAATTGGGAGTAGGGATGATGGATGAGGAGTAGGGATGATGGCTGAGGCATGAGAAGTAGAAATGATGGAAGATGGATGAGAAGCAGGGATGAGGGATGAGAAGTAGGGATGATCAAAGAGAAGTGGGGATGATGGAAGAGAAGTAGGGTTGATGGATGAGAAGTAAGGATGATGTATGATGGATGAGAAGTAGGGTTAAAGGATGAGAAGTAGGGATGAGAAGCAGGAATTATGGAAGAGAAGCAGGGATGATGGATGAGAATTAGGGATGATGTATGATGGATGAGAAGTATGGATGATGGATGAGAAGCAGGGATGAGAAGGAGGGATGAGGAGTGAGGAATGAGGATGTCCTAAAATGGATGCTGTACCTCAGACTAGATTTCCTCTCTGGTTTGATCTCTGCCTTTGGCCCTGTGCAGTGCTCTTCTGCCTCTTAGCTAGGTTAGTGGTGTACAACTACCTCATATATACATGCATCAGTGCAGGACCAAGCATCTTGGCTTTCTGCCTTGCAGATCTGTGTCACATTCGATATTCACCATAGTCTGTCCAGCGCAACGCAGAGAGGTCAAGCAAATCTCAGAACTCCTCCTCGAGGAGTCCTGCAAGGTGCCCAAGACCTTCCTGGATTGTTGGAGTTTATTGATTTCTGTTAACGGTAGACTTCGACTTTGTGAGCTCAGCAGTTAGTGTATTCAATTTAGGTTTTGCTTTATTATTATTATTATTTTTTTTTTCAAAGATGGTCACTCCTGATGGGCTTGATGCATGCACTAACGGGCGTCACCCTAAAATTCGGTCAAATGTGTAAAACTTGCCATCCTTTGAACGGCCTGTCATCGAAGGATCCTGTCAGGCAGGCCATATAATGTCAGGGTTTTAGGAAGAGCATAAAGCACCCACCTCTTCTGGGAACAGGGTAAGGCAGAGGTGCTTCTTTGGAAACACCTGCCTTCTCACCAGCCCCATTCTTAATGGAAGTCTAGCCGTGTCAGCAGCATCTTTAATGTGTAGTTTCTTCATCCGGGGCCCAGTCATCACCAAGGCGTAAACCCACTCATTAGTCTAGATCACTGTTTCTGAAAGTGAAGCATCAGCCTGGTACCACTGCCCCCAAAATGCAGATTGGTTCAGTCTAAGCCTTCAGCCTCAAAGTCACTTCATGTGGCATGGTTGTCACCTTTCTGTTTGATGCCAGCACACAGGTCATCTTTCCATGCACTATGAAGATTTTTGCAATAGGAAATGTGCTCTTCATTGACGTCTCAGCTGGCTTTGATGCATGTGTTTAGCTAATGACGCATCCTTCATTGCTTGAAGAATTATGATTCACAGATTCAGCAAAGGAAGCTGTAGGGGAACGCTTTTATTGGGTGAGAGCATGGAAGGCATCAGTCCTGTTAGTGCCTCAAAAGACTATGAATGCATTTTTATAGGGCGCTAAAGTTACAATCCTCATACATGGCAATCCTGAAATTTGAAAAGAAAATGTTTCCCCCATTCCTTTCTGCGTAATGAGACTAATCCTTTTACCAACATTTAGTACATCAAGGTGCCCTAAAACAGAACATCCCACTAGAACTGGGATTGACAAACACACCTTTCTTGTTAGAAATGTTTAAATCCTCATCAACATCTTGGCTGTGTCCATCCTACTATATGTGGGATTAAGATATTTGTCAAACTTCACAAGTGTCTCTTTTTCTATTTAAATTATTTCCCTCTTACAGTCGGGTGGGTAGCTCTATGCACTTGTCCAGGCTGTCGGCCTCATGGTTAATTCCGTTGTGATTGTAGAAGTGCAGAGACTGCAACAGACATAATTCGAACATGTTTGAAAATCTACATAGTTAAATATCTATCTGGGATCACTTCCGTTACATTGAGCAGGTGCAAAGAAATGTCCCTTGTGCCTCTTGTAGGTAACACTTTAAAATGCAGAAAAACATGAAGGCATTGCCAAAGTATGCGTGCGTAACTGATACCTCTATATGCAAGTCTTGCTATAAGCTCTCCTGCCAGGTTTGCATGCAGAGTTTGTGACTTTTTCCCATGTGTTAGTTTGACCTGTTACCTACGGCCTTTAAACTGAGCGATGGATGTTTCTGGAATTATTTGTCAGAGTGTTGCTGACCAGCCACAAGGTGGCCGTAGTGTACAAAATGTAAATCTGCGACAAGCACCAAATTAAAATACCAGTGTTGAAGCAAAGCAACAGTGTCTGCAAATAAAGAACATCAGATTAAATGATGTAATTCATGCAGTGGTGACGGTCATTGCAGTATAAAACTACAGTACAGTGTCAAGAAATATATAACTGTGTGAAGCAGTGGCCAACTAGTTACTACTTGCTTGTGTGGATTTAACCTGATATTGTGCACAGAACACTATTAGCAAGCTTGTGAGCATCTACCAGAACATTTTCTTAGAATGCGCCATTTAAGATGTGTACATATAGAGGGACAGTAGTGGCATTTACATATGGTTAAAAATTTCAAGGGTGGCGCAAGTTGCACATAGCTTTGGTCCCCAAATGGTTGGTGCGTGTCCGTCCAGTATGAGGTTTGTAAAGTAAAATTGAGTTGGTGGGGTAACATGTTTTTGAGCTTGGGCTAACTTTAAAGCAAACTTTATATTTGGCAGCCTTTTACACGCTGAGCACAGGTCTGTTTTTAAAAGTATCTCTGTGATGTCAGTGTCTTGGGTGTTACTTTGATGTTCCCCTAGTAAGTTATTTACTTATACATAAGTTCAGAAGTTCAGTCGGAGCACTAGCAATCCTACCAAGACTGAGGGATTTTGAGAGGGAGTACATGAATTAGTCAATCAAGAACTCCAGCTCATAGTTTTTGATTGACTAATGTCATAGATCCTATAATAATAACCAGGGATCAGACTGGAGGTCAAGGTCTGAATGCTGAAGTTAAGTCAGTATAACCTGCCACAATATTCATCAACACCTGAGGCCCTCATTACGACTTCAGCAGTCTTTTTAGAAGACCGCCAGAGCCGCTGCAGCAGGCATACTGCCAGTGCTGGCGGTATGCTGCCCGCCCTATTAGGAGTTTTCTGCTGGGCCAGCGGGCGTACCCAGTGTTTCCGCCCGCTGCCCATCGGAAAACTCACCACAACATTGCCGCCGGCTCATAATTGAGCTGGCGGCAATGTTGTGGTGCATTGGGTGCGACAGCACCCGCCGCTCATTTCACTCACCATAATTCGGGCAGTGAAATGCACTACAGGGCTGTCCTTGGGGTCCCCTGCACTGTCCATGCCAAGTGCATGGGCAGTGTAGGGGCCTCCATGGGGCCCTAGATGCCCCCTTTCCGCCAGCCTTTGCATGGTGGTGAGACCGCCATGCAAAGGCTGGTGGAAAGGTGACTCGTAATCCCCAGGGCAGCGCAGCCCTGGCAGATTGCGACCGCCGAGACCGGCAGGCTGTCGACAGGCGGAGACCTGGCGGTGCCGGCAGTCGGAGCATGGCCCATCTGCCACGGTCATAATAGGACGATCGGACCACCCTGTCTGCAGCGGTCCGACCGCCATTGCGAGTGTGGGGGTCCTAAGACCGCCACACTCATAATGAGGGACTGAGTTTTTAAAAGGACAGGTTGAGCTAGAAAGTGGGTCAGATTCTGCTTCCTTCTCACAAAGCATTGAGCATAATGGCCTCTAAAGCAGAACAAAGAAAAAAAAAGCACAACATGGATAATTCTTTATCTCAATTTTCATTCTAAAGATTGTGATTGCGGGTTTTAGGAGCACTGCAGGCCAAAAGAAAATTATTCAGAAAAGCAGGTCATGTTAATGTACAGCACCGTGAAATCTTTGCTATAATGAAGTTTTTTTGTGCACAGTTTCTTCCAATCTACACACCTTCCGAAGAGGAAAAGAAAAACCCAGCTCTGTATGCGATTAATGTGAGACGTATAATGGCAGAGTAAGTATGCTGTCATGTTGTGTGTTGGCTTAAAACTCTTCATTGTCTCCTATAAGGAAGTGAGAGTAATGCTTGGAATGAAGTTGCTGGCCCTGATGTTCATTTTTCAATGACGTTTGTTGTCCAGGTGTTCATCTATGATTAAGCTATTTTTACCCTACTATCAATTAAAAAAAAAATCCCACTTCAGTTTATCGTTAACAAGCAGTTACACAAAGGCGAGCAAGTGTTAGTGTTTGGAGGTAAAAATGTTTCAATCTTGGAATTTTGATGTAATATCCTTCAAAGAAAGGTTGAATTTGCAATTGTTTGCACTAATTAGTGATAGTGGGAGAGTAGGAAAATGCAAGCAATTCTGAACCTGCATTCTTGATTGTTGCATTTTAGAGCAACAAAATCAGTAAAATTGTTTTAATTTTTTTTGTAAACTTAATAATGTAGAAAAATTGATCACTTAATAATGCATCGTTTGGTTAAATCAATAATACTGTTCTCAATTTTCTTAGAAAGAGTTATGATAAAGAAAAATAGACTGACTAACAATAAATGTGTTGCTAATCCTGTTACTGAATAAAAACTTGCTGCGCATATATGCTCTAAATTAGAAAACTGGCAAGGTTTCACATTTAGCTCAATTCTAAATTGAGGTTGCTTATTGATACCACAGAGTGGGAAATTTATAACTTTGAAATATGCTTTTTTAGTAAAAGCTAATTTGATGGAAACTGCTCCTGGTACTGGTTGCAAATGCCAGGAAAAGACAGATGTGTACCCAAATTCTATACCAATCTTCACCATAAACATAGTCTTCAAGATTTAAACACGTCTTTTCAAGCTAGTATCAAATCATTTGTAAATGAGTTCATTCATAAGAATAAGTATTTTTTTTTAATACAAACTTTATTGCCATTTTGGTAAAACCTACTTTTTTTGTCATACAGTTGAACCCTCTAGTGTACATATGACAGTTTCCATGGGTGTTAGCGTTTCCTGTAATTTATGCACACAATAAAGCTAATGATATTTTTGGAAAGAAAATATCTTCTTTCTTTTTTTTGGATGGTGACCAATGGCAGGTGGCGATATGGTGCAGCTGGTCCGATGAGCAGATTTCATCGTTTTACAAGATATATATATATATATTCCACCATTTATGAAACGCTGAATTCCAGCCTCTTAATGGCGGCAAGTCCACGGCAGGGTAATGAGCCCTTCCATATCTCAAAGAAAAGTCCTGAAGCGTTTCGGAGCCTCCGCTCCTTGCTCACAGGTCAGGACTTTTCTTTGCTATACTTTAAATAAACACGCTGGTAAGATAAGAGTCACGGTACATTGCTTTTGTAACGCCGAGGTTGCTCATGTGTTTTTGGCAACACATTGTTGGGATATATATATTATATATATATATAATAATGATTTGCCTTTATTATATTATATATATATATATATATATATATATATATATATATATATATATATATATATATATATATATATATATATATATATATATATATAATATAATAAAGGCAAATCATTATTCTTACAGCCCATCCATGCTGTGGTGTGTAGAACCACCCCAGTCCCTCCCTCAAAACAAACTTCTGTTTATCTTAATGGTAGCCGATCAATGTGTGGGTTGTTATTCATAGGAAAAAGTAACACTTGGAAGTTTTAATATTAAAGCTTTATTGGGTCTCGAGTACAAGCAATGAATCTTCATACACTGCATTATTTCTAAGGAACATTAGCACGTGAACTACAGAAAGGTGTGCTCATTCCCCATTCAATATTGATGTTTCACAACAGCCATTATTTAAAAGGGTTCAAGACAGTAACTTAGTTAAGGGCATTCCATATAACTTTCTTGAGTATTGTGAAGACCTCAAAACGGCAGATCCTTGTATAATGATGATTTACGAACTCCCCTTCTATATACAGATTGTGCCATTTACAGGTTTAAACTAAGGACACACAGAAAACATAAAAATGTAGGACATCTGCTGTTCGATCATAGCACAAAGCAGACCTTCTAAAATAGGGAAGACATTGGTTAAAGTACGGCACCCAGTATTGAGGGTTAAAAATAACAGCAAAACTCTGAGACCTCCTGTGTTGTTGTACTAAACATTTAAGTGGCTAAAGAGGAATGTAATGGATACTTGATCTGAAAAAGTTATGAAAGCCATATATAAACTTTCTTACTCGTTCCTCTTCTGTAAAGGTAAATGCGTAAGATGATTTTGAAAAAGAGGATAGCAAAGAAAACCGGTTTCTATTTCCAGATGCATTGCTAAACAAAAATCAGACAATCGAGAAATGATGTAAATTTTCTTATGTAATCTTCTCACATAGCATTTGGATGCGAATGTAGCTCAATGCATTGAGGCCGGGAGTCATTAAAATAAGATTAAAGTTACTAAACCAACAGCAAAAGAAAAGTAAATCACGTTTTTAAGGGTGGCTAGACAGGAAGAATGTTCTGAAAACCAAGGGTCAAAGTCGTACCTTACGTTTAGAAATCACTTAATGTAACATTTTGTTTGGACAATCAGAAAGAGAACAATCTTTGGAAGTCATTCATTGATACTGCTATTATTTTGATGGAATGGCCCAATGATAAATTTCGAAATTGTGAAGTTTAAATACAGTCTAAGTAAGAGAATGTGCAAATGAAGAGAGGTGAGTCATTGAGGTTAATTATTCTTGAAAACACCTTTCATTGCCTAGATGAGAGATCCAGTCGACCAGTTCAGCTAACTGTACCAACTTGTATACAGCATGTCTAGCTAGCTGGACTTCCAAACACAGAAATCCGATTTTTCTGATCGGTATTCTTCATGAAAACATTGTTCGTACAGTCTCCTGATGTCCAACTAAAATGTTAATTTTGGGTCCTCTAGTGACTGTACTCGCAAAGGCAAGGAACCCTGCACATGATGTGGTCTTGTAGCAGCGTAACAGTTTTGATGACGCCTTTGAAAGAATATGCCTGCTCCTTAATAGAGACACATACTATTGGGGAATACAGAAAGTATTACATGGGCCATCTTACATGCAAATATAGTTTTAGTCTGACTTTAGAAAAACAGGACTGTACTGGCTAGTTTGGCTGAGTAATTTAGCCTCCCTTGAAAGAAATGCACAGATGTTTGAATAAATATGAATGACGTCTATTCATTTACACAATTTATAATTCATATACGATTTACTACCGTGTTGTTGGATAATTAACCTCCCACTTTGTATGTCTTAACAATGTTACTCATTCCTTTCCAATGTTTCACTCAGTACATGGGCATGTTAGTCATTGGGATTTATACTGTACAGGAACCCTCTTTACGGGCAAACAAAGTTAAATGTTATGGTAATCTAGTGCAACACTGCCACCATATGGATTCTTTATGAATCGCAAAGCTTGACCATTCCTCACCGACTTTGCATTTCATTTTAAATCACTCACTGAAAATTGTCATGGCCTATAGACTTGTAACTTTTATTTATTTATGTATTTATTTATTTCTATATATATATATATATGCAGAACCACCAAAAGAATCAAAATCCACCCTCATTAAAAAGCTCATTGTTTTACTCAGGTTGTGTGAATAGTGCGTGAATTGCTTTCACATTGTGCAAAGTTTCGGGAAAAATGTGTGAAATTATTTGTAAGTACACATAATGTAAATCTGCCATTTAGCAAAAAATTGTAGCGTGGATACGCCATCGTGCCGATTTTGATGTGAGGACACATTGCGCCCTGAAATAAAAGTGCGAAGAACAATTACTAAAAACAGCCCCCGTGTTCTGGTTGTTCCCGCGCTCCCAGTGCTATATTTTACAGTGAAGAGTAGCCTAATTATTTGACTGGCATAATGACATAATTTTAGTAATTCTGTGCAACCAGTATACTGGGACACTCCGCAAATTACTCTGCCACAAGTTAAATGTTGCCAGATCTAGTTTTGAACCATCAGAAATATAATGCATGCATACGCATACCTTCTAGAGGTTGGGTGCCCTTTAGTTCTAAGATCCCACCGAAGGCATAAACTCTTTCCGGCACTCCCTTTCCCGCAAGGTGCTATTAGGACATCATTGAAATACATAGCTGGGGATATCTACCATTCCTGCGGGTGTCTCGTCTCCTCTGGGTCCTAATGACTTCATGCTCAATATTGTGTTGGTGATCAGCTTACTTATGCGAAAACCACAACCATGAGGGGTTAAACAATGGGCTGGAATCAGTGCTTTAAGTGGGCCGGTACTGAGTACCTACACTTTTTTTTTTATTTTGAGAGGGAGAGTCCTTACACTTCCAAAGAAAAACGTAATACTTTTAATTGGAGAGTACCGACACTTTAAAGAAACAAGCAGGTACTCTGGTGCAAAGTACAAGCACTTCTATTTTTCCATTTCAAGCACTGGCTGGAATACAGGTCAGAGTAATTTGGCTGTGAGTAATTCAGGGTTCTATTTATCTGTTTTTTGTTTTTCTCATACAATTGACATGCTCTTTTAAGCACGTTTAATAATATATGTTATGTGATTGTATATACTTCCCTACAATATTCAGGGAGTGCAGAATTATTAGGCAAATGAGTATTTTGACCACGTCATCCTCTTTATGCATGTTGTCTTACTCCAAGCTGTATAGGCTCGAAAGCCTACTACCAATTAAGCATATTAGGTGATGTGCATCTCTGTAATGAGAAGGGGTGTGGTCTAATGACATCAACACCCTATATCAGGTGTGCATAATTATTAGGCAACTTCCTTTCCTTTGGCAAAATGGGTCAAAAGAAGGACTTGACAGGCTCAGAAAAGTCAAAAATAGTGAGATATCTTGCAGAGGGATGCAGCACTCTTAAAATTGCAAAGCTTCTGAAGCGTGATCATCGAACAATCAAGCGTTTCATTCAAAATAGTCAACAAGGTCGCAAGAAGCGTGTGGAAAAACCAAGGCGCAAAATAACTGCCCATGAACTGAGAAAAGTCAAGCGTGCAGCTGCCACTTGCCACCAGTTTGGCCATATTTCAGAGCTGCAACATCACTGGAGTGCCCAAAAGCACAAGGTGTGCAATACTCAGAGACATGGCCAAGGTAAGAAAGGCTGAAAGACGACCACCACTGAACAAGACACACAAGCTGAAACGTCAAGACTGGGCCAATAAATATCTCAAGACTGATTTTTCTAAGGTTTTATGGACTGATGAAATGAGAGTGAGTCTTGATGGGCCAGATGGATGGGCCCGTGGCTGGATTGGTAAAGGGCAGAGAGCTCCAGTCCGACTCAGACGCCAGCAAGGTGGAGGTGGAGTACTGGTTTGGGCTGGTATCATCAAAGATGAGCTTGTGGGGCCTTTTCGGGTTGAGGATGGAGTCAAGCTCAACTCCCAGTCCTACTGCCAGTTCCTGGAAGACACCTTCTTCAAGCAGTGGTACAGGAAGAAGTCTGCATCCTTCAAGAAAAACATGATTTTCATGCAGGCCAATGCTCCATCACACGCGTCCAAGTACTCCACAGCGTGGCTGGCAAGAAAGGGTATAAAAGAAGGAAATCTAATGACATGGCCTCCTTGTTCACCTGATCTGAACCCCATTGAGAACCTGTGGTCCATCATCAAATGTGAGATTTACAAGGAGGGAAAGCAGTACACCTCTCTGAACAGTGTCTGGGAGGCTGTGGTTGCTGCTGCACGCAATGTTGATGGTGAACAGATCAAAACACTGACAGAATCCATGGATGGCAGGCTTTTGAGTGTCCTTGCAAAGAAAGGTGGCTATATTGGTCACTGATTTGTTTTTGTTTTGTTTTTGAATGTCAGAAATGTATATTTGTGAATGTTGAGATGTTATATTGGTTTCACTGGTAATAATAAATAATTGAAATGGGTATATATTTTTGTTGTTGTTAAGTTGCCTAATAATTATGCACAGTAATAGTCACCTGCACACACAGATATCCCCCTAACATAGCTAAAACTAAAAACAAACTAAAAACTACTTCCAAAAATATTCAGCTTTGATATTAATGAGTTTTTTGGGTTCATTGAGAACATGGTTGTTGTTCAATAATAAAATTAATCCTCAAAAATACAACTTGCCTAATAATTCTGCACTCCCTCTATAGGTAGCAGAGTAGGACAAAACAATTATTTGGCAATGCCTGATGTAGGCTGGCGATCCCATTAAGTAATCACAAAAGGTGTGGGGTAGTAGGAACAGGGGGTAAGACTGGGTTAGTCTTTAAAGGAAAATCCCCCGCTACTCCTGTAGGGCAACACAGCACCCCCTATCAAGCAACCTAATGCAACCAGGCACTGGTTAAAGACTAACCCAGTCTTACCCCCTGTTCCTACTACCCCACACCTTTTGTGATTACATAGTTTCTTTTGGGAGGCGGTGTGGGTTAGCCTTGCTTCCCTTGCTCTCTTTCTGTGTATTTGTGGCGATCCCATTAAAACACTTGATCATAAATGTAATCTTTGGGCAGACGTGGGTCCGTGTAGAATTGTTTGAACGTCTAGTACAATTGAGTAACTGTAACGCTCAGAACATGTTATTTAAAACATGTGTATAGTCTGCTTTTTGATAAGAGACTGTTGTCTATGTAGACTCTAGTTCTCATACAACTGATTTGTGGTGCGTCGAATTGATTTGATCTGTTAATTGCCTTTGTACATTAAAGAGATGAAAGTGATAAAATCCCTGCACTTAAAATAATAATAAATACATAATGAAAGAATATTGGTCCCAGGACCAAGAGATACCTTGTTCATGTACCTCTGCTCATTTATATCTTGTTTGCACTTAATATAAGTGTTGCACATTATGCACTTTTGGGATACATATTTCAACGCAACCTTTCATTTCGATTTTTTGGGCGCAGAAACTTAAAAACGTGTGTGTACTTCATTTTAAGGACGTGATTCATCCAGTCTTCTTTCTTTGAAGGGCCCTGGGATTGTCTGTCACAGACTACACGTTTGAGGATTGCCAGCTGGCATTGGCTGACGGGCAGCTGCGTCTTCCTTCCAACACTTCCCTTCTAGAGTTTGCAAAGCTAGTGAGAAGCCTTGGGTGAGCCTACCTAGTTTCTATCTCCATTAATAGCATGCTTTGTTCTGTGCGCAAACCGCCTGTATTGCATTAGGGGTACGAACTGAGCTATCTGCCTCATTAAATTAGCTGAGCTTGCTTTTCGAACGGTAGGACATTGTGTGAGCGTGCTCCCAGGTTTGTGTGTGTTCTTCATTCAACAGCTACTTATTCAGTTAGAGCCTCCCAGTGTTGGTCACATTAATGCCAATCTCTTTCCCTGCCATCCACAACAAGCAAATTTGGTGCCTCATTCCGAAAAGCGTTTCCAGTCCGATATATGATTATAAAATGTGGATTTAAGGTCTCGGGTCCCCGTTCACAGTATTGGATTTTGATGATTTCCTGACCTTAAAATCACACTTCTTTGGAAAATGTATCAGTGTACATTGCTAACACCTCAGGACCCACCCCCCGTCTGCACTTCTGTTGGTAACTTTTGATGATTCCCTTGCTGGACTTTCTGCTGTTTTCCACTTTGCCAATATATAATGCCCCTTTTGCCACCCTCCCTTTCCTGTTCAGCATGTAAGTGGACCAACGGTGCTTAACATAGGCGTTGGGATTTGTATAGTAGAAAACGTGTTGAATAGCAACAGAGCGCTGTACATTAATTAACATTAATATTAATATTTACACATTTGAAATTCATAATGACGTTGAATTTCACATAGTTCCACTTGCATTATTTTTCACTCATATTTACAGTTTAGGTACAGGGAGAGTAATTGTTTGTTTCCTAAAATCATATGATTTATAGTCAAGCGTTGGAGCCGAGATTCGAACCCCGGTTTCAGAGTCAGCTGCTTAGACACTAATCACGCCTCCTTGCTACTTGTTAGCCAGGCAGAAAGTACTGTTGGTTATCTGATATGGCTCTCTAACTGGCAAGCTGAGCTGAAGGGAAGGAGCAGTAAGTACAAGTAGTGGAAGTAGAGGAGGCTAAACCAGTGGAAAAACGAGACCAGGCGTGGTAGTTGGTTCTATTTGCAGTGTATTTCAACGGTGTCCGGATGTGCCAAATTAAATTCAGTATTTCTCTGTAGTGATTTTGGTAATTTACCAGTTTAGTTGACTTAGAGTTCTAATTGTATCTGAATCTCATTGCATACTGACAGAGGACTATGCAAGAACATTGATAACTGTATTAAAAACGAAAATTGGCGCTTCAGTCACTTTATTTTGGCTCTGTAGTTATGTTAGTATTGTACAATTCCCACCTCCTTTACCGTGTTTTAGTGTGCTTTCTTGCATTTTGGATAAAGGCATGCATTACTGTTGCTGTATTTTTATATCAGTCCTGATATGTTTGACTTTAAATAGGCTAAAGCCAGAGAAACTGGAACACGAACTTGATAAATATTCTGCGAGTGCCAGGAAAAGGAAAGGTGAACGAATAAGTCTGAAAGAGTTTGCTGCATACCTAGAAGTTCCGGTGTCAGAAGTATTACAAGATTTGTTTGCTCTTTTTGACGAGGTAAGGTGCTTATGTGTAATTTTTACATCCATTTTGCTTACCTTCATTGCATCTTCATTGTTAATTTAGCAAAACAAAAAATGAAAACCTCTTAGACTTGTTCAAAAGGCCAGGGCACTCGTATGAAATAAGATAAGAGTCTGTACAGTTAGGTTCTTGGTCTTCGGAAAATCAATATATAATCCAAACATAGTTAAAGTTCAGTGTCTTTATTCTTGTGCAAGGTTTTCATACATGTTCATCATATCAGAAAGATTCCATATGTGGTCATCACAACAACATCCAACAGCCAACGTGTGCTTCGTCTCCGAGAAATTAATCTCATTGACTTCCTCAGGGCAAAATATAAGTAAGGTGTTAACATGAATAGATGGCTTATCCTAATCAAGTAAAACTATTCAAGATAATGTACGATCAATAGAGAAAGAGTAGTGGGAATCACGTGACGGGGGCAAAACACTATTATCCCCGAGTCTTCGTGAGGGAGTAGTCTTATGTCCGCACGTATGGATCCAAAATCTTTTACGGTGCGATCTATAAACAAAACAGTTCTTTTGGGTAAATTCTTGTGTTGGGGGCACTGTGTCTTCCTCCCCGATAATTAAGCTGGCGTGTATGTAGAGAAAAAGGACGTGTAAGCCCCCTGTCTCATGTAGAGGTATAAGGTATAGAAGAGACACAGAATAAGGTCTCAGGAGTGTGTGAAACTCCTCGGCATGACGGCCCTGGCCTTTTCAATCAGTTTGTTTTTTCCTATTGGAGAAACACTGGGGGTGCTGGGAGGACCCTCCATTCGGGAGCACCGTATTTACTATCTATTGTTAAAGAAATGTTTTGGTGATATTCTGTTAGCGCCTATCCCTATAATTTCCCCCCCTTTTCTTCACCTCTTAGACTTGGTAATTTTTAAAAATACTTTGTTATTAATATGTAAGCACAACTTTAAACTCCGCCTATGTATGAATATCCGTTTAAGTATCTAAGATGCAAAATATGATGTCAAGTATGTGCAAATTGGCTTAAATTTATAAGCCATGCTTGAACCACTAAGCGGCCAACTCTGAGGTGGCCAGAAACTTGAAAAGGGAGGGTACTGAATTGGAGGTACGACTTCTTGGTGGCATCTTCACCCCAGTTACAAGTCACAACAAATGTATGAGCTCAGGAAATTAGAATAAAATGCGGGACCCAGAATTACTGAGTTCATTATTGCATAAGATTTCAAATTCTAGGCCGTTTTCTGTGCGTGATTTACCATTGTTTTCAGCAGGATGAAAAGTGTGTGGAAAAGGATTGTTTTACTGGCTGCGTGTCTGCACATGGTCAAACTTGGAATCGTGTGGAGTGGAATCTTCTGCAGAGATATCCCTCCACACTACTCTAAATCGTCCCCTTATTTTTATTTGAAATTGTAGAATATACTAACTTATGCATGTTATGGCGGTGCATCCCAAGGCATGCGTCAAATGCTCCCTGATGGATCCGAAGGCCATCAAGGAAGTAGGAAGTCAAACTTTACTTCCCTTCCAATCCTAGCTTCGATGTTCAGTTGAGACCCAGCTGTGATTCTGGTGCCAATACACCCCAAGTTCCCTGGACTGTTCACAAATGCACTACAGACTGTGACCCTTTTAATGGTTCTAGATCCCTCTTGTGCACCATCATGTCCCACGGATCTGTTGTGGCCTTCAGTTGGTCTTCCTGACCATGGTGCATTCCTCACTGCCAACTAATCCCATTTGGCACCAGCCCATTGCTGGGCCAAACCCTGACCCATTTGTCGCAGCATTCACTGGCTATTCCAGTTGGGCCACCCGCTTCAGTAGCTCCAGTTCTGGATTCTGTTTCAACTCTTTTGACAGGCCAATGGCCAACAACTGCTATAAGATTACCAGGGCATAACCTCAGGTAGGTAGTGTCTTTCCTGCTGTCTCCTTGCCTCAAAGGCAGTATTTCAAAAGGATGGAGGCCCCCTTTGGTCTGAATGCAATGCTGTCCAAAGGTAGACAGCTTGCTCTGCCTCAATAGACTGATGCTGACTTATACTTTGACGTTCCAAATGCCAGTGGCCTGGGCACATCATTAGAAACAATATTGGATTTGCAGGTATGGGCCCCAATTGAAGTAAGTACCTCATCTACGGTGGTAGTATGCAGCGTTGCAAAGGTGTTGGGTCCATAGTTGCCCACTGTGAAGATTAAGGCTAACCTATGGCACAACTTCTTGCAGTCTTGACCTTCCAATTTAGAGCCATTGCTACATTTAATGAAGCCTTCATTGAGTCACGAACTGATCCAGAGCTTGCTTGGCCCCGCCAATAAAAGACTGTTTAGCCTGGGCTATGGACACCAGTGTTGTGATCCTTGGAAGTTCACCACCAGGACTTCCAAAGTTGCCGAAGGTTTTCTTGTGGACATACACATTTAATGGGAGTCAAACTGTTTGATGAAAAGGCTGGTTTATTTCTTAGTGTGTCAAAGACAGCAGAGCTGCAACATGTTCTCTGAGACTACTTCCCTCGCTGGCCAGTTGTACCAGCAATATTGCAGCCTGACCAAAAGCTGGATCAGTCATGTAGTGGCTCCAAGGGCGGCAGTTGTGAAAGGGGGCAAGGCCACAATCAGGTGCAGCAGTCCTCTTGTTTCCCGCCACTGTCAATTTGCTTCAGTTCCCCCTGCAGCTGCCATCTGAGGTTGGTAGGCAGCAGGATTTAAAATTGCCTTTCCTTCAAATAGTTCAGTTTGGTTACATCCTCCTTTTCTTGGGTATTTCACCCTATATTCCCCCAGTGTTAGCCCAAACGTGGGTGGTCCATGCTATTATCTCCAGAGAAATGCAAATATTGCTTACCGAGGGCACAATTGATGTGGTGACTGAGGTAGAAAGGGGTATTGGGTGATATTCTTGATACCGCTTGCTCCCCAAGGCAGGAGACTGAGCACGATCGAAGACCTTAAGTTCTAGAGTGCCTTTCTCAGAACGAGTTGTTCAAAATGATAATGCTGTCTCAACCTGTATTAGCTTCAAACTGTAAATACTAGATAGTGTCCTTAGACTTGCGGGACAGGTACTTTCATGTTCTGTGTCTGCACTTCTTATAAAATACCTCACAGGACCTCTCTGACTATCAGTCACCTGGCAGGTTCCTTCAGCATCAGGGCAGACACACTCACCAATCATGAATGCCATCTTAATCCAGATGTAGCATAGAGCATCTTGGCTCGTTAGATCTGTGCTCGGTTTCCAAGAACAGTCAACAGCCAGCCTTTTGCACACTGGTGTTTCCTTCTTCCTGGGAGACGTTTTTCCTACTTTGATGGTACTTGGGACTTCGTCATGCATTTCTGTCTCTGCTGCTTACTCCCCGGGTCCTGAAGAATATCGAGAGGTACCAGGCTCAGCTTATTCTGTTAGACTTGGGCTGGGCACTGCAAACACGCCTGGTCCTTAATAAGTAAACTTACAAGGGGACGCGTATAGGCTGATGAACCTTTTGGATCGCATGGAGTATCCTAGTCATGTAATGACCAGTGACATCAGTAATCAATGTAATCAATAACCACTAAGAGAATCATTAGTCAATAGACAATTCTAACCAACATTTCATGAAGAACCACAACTTAAAGCGTGTAACAATTTTTATTTCCCTATTAATTACAATTCTAATGCATTTGGTTAACTCAAACTTTATTTAATCAGCTCAGAATTAGTTTATTAGTGACC
This sequence comes from Pleurodeles waltl, assembly GCF_031143425.1. Classification (NCBI taxonomy): domain Eukaryota; kingdom Metazoa; phylum Chordata; class Amphibia; order Caudata; family Salamandridae; genus Pleurodeles; species Pleurodeles waltl. The sequence goes on along the minus strand of NC_090439.1, from coordinate 63,109,916 downwards.
ACCAGTAACACAATCTAATCAGAACTTGAGAAAACATGTTCTCAAAAGCCTTAGAGTAAGCCAACAAAGATGAATATATTAACATTAATAGCAGAGTTCAGCAATCAGTTTGTCAATAATTGTCACTGTCAACGTCACCCAGAAAGAAACCTACATAACCCAGATTAGTATCATTTCATGCAAAAACAATTTATAAAACATGAATTTGGAAAACATCTAGCTAGAAGAAAACTGTAAAACAGCGCAGTTGGTACCTAGAAGGAAAGGCCAAAGTTAATCAGTTGCATTTTCATAGCTACCTATCCACTGAATGGATCAGCAACAAAGTCAGGCTTTGTCTTCAGGTCATCAGTAGATCAACAACGCATCAGGCTCTCAAGAGCATGAGCCCAATGACAGAATCTCGAACACCGTCTCCTGACGTCATCAATTCTCCCCTTGCATCCGAAGTTTTAGTCCCTTGTTATGACTTTTTATTAGAGTTTTTCAGTCCATCCCCCTAATTCCTAATTGGTCAATCAGCTCTCCATATATGACGTTACCCAATACTTTTTATTCTACATATCTATGAGTTCAAATTTTTCGTCTTTCTCAGTTCATGGATTGGTCCACTGTACGATGTCTTCATCATCCGGCTCTTCAGGTATCGAAAATGTTGCATGTTCCTCTTCAGTCAGTGCTCTCATTGTTCAAGTCCTGGGAAAGTACATTCAGGCTACTCTACACATAATTGTATCAATTTGACTTCATCATCTCCTGTCCATCGGTACATTGCAGAAAATACTAGCAAAGAAAACATTAACATTCGGTGGGTCAGGGTGAGGTTAGCATTGTAGCGTTCCTCCAGCATGTTCTAATAATTCAGCTTCTGCATGAGGCCTGGAAAAAACTAGGCTACAACTCGGATAAGTTATTTCTACAAATTAATGCAAAACATAAGTTATACATCTCAATATGGCACATTACTACATTATTATTACACATTTTCATTATTTCACACATTTGTTAGTTATTTTAGTACAACCTTCGTATAAGTGGCTGGCATTTTCCGTGGGCACATTTTCAAACATGCACATTGTTTTGTCTACGATTAATTTCTCTATGAACTTTTCATTAATCAAAACACATAAACATTCAATAATAACTTCTAATTAGCATATCTGCGTCAACAGCACAGATTGACTGTTATTCTGAGCTCCGGAGTCTCAGCATATGTCCTTTGATTTGACTGCCTTTTCTGTCGACCCACATTCTCATCAACTGGGCAGGTCCCTGAATCAGAACCTACACAAGCTCACTCGAAATTGTGCAGGATAACCAGGAGTTGGGCAGGAGCAATGCCAAACTGCAAATGACCACTTTATTGTTGATTGGCAGCAGTTTACATGCTGCCTTACACTGTGTTGTGTTCAGTGCTAATACTGAAATTTAGGTCGGTCTCCCAGAGCATGCAGAACTCTACATGCGCACAGAGAGAACCCGCACAGTGTGAAAAATAGTCACTACTGTCACATTTTCTGTATGTCAGTTAAATACTATATATAGTAGTATGCTGTAAGTTAGGGAAATCTGCTTAAAATGCTCATGCTTTGATTTCGGGTACACTTTTGTATCTTGTACTGTTGCATGCTGGTCCCTCACCAAATTGTTGTTTATTTTTCAATAAGCAGTGGAAAAAACGTGAGACTATAGCACTATTTTGTCACCAGCACATAGGATGGGTCTGGTGATTCCTTTCTGTTTTAAGATTCTATATTTCTTTGTCCTTGGTTGAACCTTTGTTTAGTAGTGACTGGCAAACACCTGCTGAATAATCTTCAAAACTTTCACAAGCAGTTGTGTTTTTCACTCATCTGTAATTTATAGATTTGCAGACTGGAGTGTGGCCACAAAGGACACAACCATTTTATCTGCGTTTCCAAGAGCTGTGGGGTGGCAGAATGAGATATACAAATGTGATACCCTACCTTGTCACTTACAAACAGATGAGAAAGTGGGTCACTTGTACATTCATTTTGTTTAGCTCAGTAGTTCATCAGGATGATGCTTCTGTGTGATCCAGGTGTGTGAACTCACAAATCATTAAAATAGGTTGAAGTGTTTAGGAGGATTACCTCAATCATGCATGCAGGGGGCACTGGGTTTTCCACAGGCACTAGTAAAGGATATTGTCTTTTCTTAAGACAAACGCCAGATGCGATCCCTTGTTCCTCACCACTCAGACCAAGACCTAGCACACCTCACTTCCCTAAGCAATAACAAAATACAGATTGTCTGGATAGCAGGATAGTCACTCCGATTTTACTTCTTATAAGGAACTGGCTTTCTTGTAGCCCAAGGGATCCTAATTTTCAGTGCTTGCTGTAGCCATCAAGAAAACAGTAATACAGTTGGACTGGCACCATGCAATAGACTTAGCCACTTGTTCACCCTCTAAACATACTCCAGTTGAGCTACAGTTGATAGCATAATTAGAGATGACTTCCAGTGCTGCTTCCTAGGAGATATAAATACCACTAGTAATGATATTTGTTACAAGAAGACAAATTCATAGTGGCTTATTCCCCTGTCCCAAAAGCTTAGTTCTCCTTGTTCTCGTCACAAATCAGCTCGCCTAGGGAAAACAAAGTTGGGGGATGGGGGGGGTGGTGTATCGGCAAATCTTTTTTTAAACAGGAACCTAATTCCCACGCTCCTCACAAACCATGGAATGTACAGGGCTAGAGCCCATGTGGAGGGGTTGTAATCTCTTGACCATATTGCTGTTCTTGAAACCTTGAGCCCTAACTTAAATTTCACCGCTCGGTGAAGAGTAATGTTATTCCTGGAAAGTAGCTTCATCGCTCTTTGCATCAAATTGTCAATCTGTTTAATGTAAAAATAAATGTGTAATGCAGAAACAACTGCCCGTTGGGCCACCTCGTACAACCCAAATTAAACGTATTCTCCACCTTTGCCGACGCAACCCAGTTTCTGAAAGCTGTCCAAAAGAACTCCGCCTTCTCAGTGCTGTAGTACTGAAGCACCTTATGTTTAAAAGGCTCCAACTACTACTAGCATGTTCTCTGTCAAACGAGGCTGCTTCTCTCAGCTGAGCCTGTTCTTAAAAAATATTAGGAAGGCATGTATAACCTAGGTTATTCTGGGTAACCGAATACCAAAACCCCTGTAAAACCTATCTACGGTGTGAACAGACAGAATGTTATAACCACTTGTTCTTTCAGAGACCCTGATAAAAAGCCTACCTTGCTAGCAACGTTTTCATTATTATCCCAAATGAGAGTTTTGGTAAAGTAAGAAATGTTGTTTTTGGAGCGGAAGTCTCTGACCTTGCGAAAAGACAATCTTCTTTGCAAATCTAGGCTAAGCGGGGTGCACTGGACTGCTGCATGTTTCTAAAAGTAGACATAGAGCTTAATCTCGGGGTGCTGGAACGCATTATATCACAAGAAGGATTTGAATCGTGCCATGTAACACTGCATGTTTGAGGAGTAGGCCTGCGTAACATTATAATAATGCCAGCAGAATTCCAGAATTTACCTTCATATGATTTTTTTTTTTTTTTTTTTAAATATAAACCTTTGCATTGCAGAAGGGGGCATACTTTTTGCTCCTAGGTATTTTGAACAGTACAGTTTTACGAATATAAAAAATTTGTTAAAGCGTTTTGCAGGAAAAAGAAACTTATTTTTTTTGCCCGAAAAAAATCAGAGCTGTTTGCATATATTGTCTGAAATCGAGTACAAGTGAACCAAACATCCTAAATTGCCTTTAAATCACGATCTTAAGTTGCAACTGCAGTGCAACGTTTGGGCTGTTTATCTTTGCTTTTGGGGGTACGTCTAATGGACAAATGTGTGCTGCCCGTTTCATGTTGATCATTTTCTCAAATGGACTTTTGTGTGCTTTTTTTGACAGATGTTACTCAGTTGGAAATGTTAGAAAGACACACTGGAAATGCTTCTAAGACAATTTCTTGTTTCTTATAGCTTGAAGAGGGTGCCATTGATCTCAGAGAATACGTGATCGCTCTGTCAGTTGTATGTCGTCCTTCGAAGACGTTAAAAACTATTGAGCTGGCGTTTAAGGCAAGTGAGGTCTCAAACATTAGGATTAAATGTGTTTTCTGACATTAACTATGAAAGCCAAGATGTTCTTCATTGTAAACCCAAGGGTGCCAGCCCTCACCGATGAGGGAACATTACATTGTTTGCATTTACCATAAACTCCAATGTTGCATGAATCCCCAGAACCCCAGAATAGCTAGTAAATGAATGCCTACATTCACAAAAAATGCTATTTTTGATGTGTTAATATATGAATGTGCTTTACAGAGAATTGCATATTAACAGCAGAGTCCTCTGTGCAGTTATCTGAACCTTTGTTTGAACTGCAACTTACTTGAACAAGCCTGAATTCTTTCTTATTTCCCACTGTTAAATCACCGGCCAGATGAACTTGTTGTTTTACTGTAAATGTCCTGCTAAACGCAAGAGTCTTATTAAGCCAAAACACCTCTGTAGCAGAGCCCATGCCATCATCCATGATAGGACTCCCATTGAACAATGTGTTTTTAATATTTATCTTTTTATTGACGTTTCCAATAAAGAGAACAATAATAATTGAGTAAAGATAGAATCAAAGGCATCACATTCCTGAAAACTTGAAAGCCCCCTAGCTGCCCTCTCCACCCCACATGTCGGTTTCTCCTGATCCCAGGGTGGTCCAAGACATTTTTGTGTGACCCCGCATTGGCACACTATTCAGTAACAACCACTGTGTCTGTGGCACCACAGATGTTACCTCTGTATTCATTCCAGCATCTCCAAAGCCCCCCCCCCCAATTTTCGAGGGAAACCCCACCCTTCATAGATGACCTTTTCAGTTAACATGCACCAGTCCATCCTGTGTCTGACCCTCTAGAAGGGGCACCTGTGCCGGCTTCCCACATGCCTGAAATGTTCTTTTTTTGCCATGGTCAGCCCCAACGTTAGCCATATACAGTCCGTATGGAGAAGGTTTGTTTCCTCCCAGATGTTCAAAATACATAATTTCACTGTTAGGGTGAGGGAGACCCCATTGGACAGTGTTCCTCAATATTGCTCAAATGAATACATCAGTTTGTTTTCAAACCATTCCTATGTCCCCTAAAGCACTTCTCTTCAAAAGTAGGTCTTTCTTGATTCCTGGGAGTCTAGCATATTATGCCACATTAAAGCTATTGTCTTTCTATACAAGACATTAATAAAATACATGTACACTCTGCTAGTGAGATCTTGACAAACCTGTAATGCAGATCCAGACCAGGTTTGAGGATAGAAACGTTCATGTTGCATACCATGCATTTATTTTCAGCATAACTAACAATGATTAATGTACTATTTTCTCATCAACAATGATTACAACATTGCTTCTTATTGATTAAAGGTTCGCGTCAAAATGATTATTAAAATGATACTGGATAATTTTGGTAAATGTCTAGAATTTATATTGCCAGGTCTGAAAGTTTGGAAATATCTTGGTAATTTTCAGTGTTAATTAAAGGTTTGATTAATGTCAAGTTATGGTTAAGGTTGTTGACGTAGTGATGCATTTGCCAAAGTCTGTTTATTTATCCTACTTAACGTGTTGGCAGCGTTTTGCCCCAATTGACCATGAAATCCTCGCCAGCACGCTAAAAACACATACCAACAGTGTGCTTAGTCTTACTAATCTTTTTCTGAGCAGGCTAAAATGTAGGTGTCTTTCTCCTTAGCTGTTCTAACATCTTTGTTTTGGAGGCATTTGAGAAGAGGTCTTCTTGATGGTGCCCTCTGGTTGTGGAATTCTCTAAGGATTCTCTGAAGTTCCATAATAGGACATTTGGAGCTGTAGACCCTTTAGGAATAGTGCACTATTTTTGCCTAGGTGATAGATTTGTGGATCCTTTTGCATCGGTAAAAGTATAAGTTGTGATTTTGGTTGTTACATTACTACTTTTGATGTGGATGTACAGGGATTTCTATCTGTCCTTAATCCCATGGCTCAAACAAAAGATTAAGAAGATAGACTGCATTGGTATACGGTTCCTACTAAGATAATAGGACTGTGTGTTTAGGATGGCAGAACTTCAAAACGTGGGGAACTGACTACTTCCTCACCATCAGAAACTGTCTGCCCAATTTCTGGCTAATTCACAGTGCCTCACCTACACCGCGAACCCTGCCAGGGAGAAAGGTATTTATGACAACCACAGCATGACACTCTGACTCCCCAGGGAAGTCGGGAAACAGATCTCACCCTTCCTAGTATTACTCATGCATACCCATGCGAAGAACAAGTGAGATGCAAGATAGGTTTTCAATACATTTATTTAAACAAGTGTAATCTTGCTTAGAGAGAATGAGCTGTGATAATTAAGCAGTTGAAACAAATCAAAGTTAACAACACAATGAACATGATAAAGATAATGAACAATCCAACCATGGTAAATGAGTTCTAGAGGTTCCTAACTAACTCTAAGACTATCCTGAGAGCTCAGCTGGTGTACACTTGTGCCTGATCTATAGGTTTAGCCTTAGCCTCATACCTGGAAATGGTGTCAGGAATCTGCCTGTAGTGTAGATGGCAATCCTTTCGGGAAGCTGGTAAGATAGCGCCAGCAAAGCTGCATGTTGAATGCAGCGTTCGTCCCAGTATGGTTGTGGCTGGAATGCCCCTCTGCCCCTTACCGATCAGTGTGTCAGTTATATAATAAACCTGCACTGTTAGAAGCACAGTTCTGATGCAGTGCTTTGTCTAGATCTTGGAAGCGGTCTCCTGAGCGGGCAACGCAAGCACTAGGATATTGTGTGCAGTGTTGGTAGCCTTGGACAGAACGTACTGATTACATGTCGAGGAAAGGCTAACTTAAACAAGAAGCTCGTACTGTGTATTCCTAGAATAATATCATGCAAGCAATGTGTGTAAAATGTCATTGTTTAAAGCAATACAGCTAAAACATGTAAAATATGAAATCTAAAATACAGCTAAGAAATGGGGTGCCAGCTTGGGTCCAAGAGTTCCTCACAACAACATGACCATTTTAAATGGAATTAAGCCAGTTAAGCCTTTGCAACTTCAGTTGTATAGCTGATCCTCTTCTGTTATTTGATTGGGAGGCGAGATGACCTTGAGAGGAATAATTGCCATGAGGTAACCCATGTTCCTCTGTAGCTGGTCTTGTGGATCACTAGTGATGTAACAATTGTTCTTCTGGAAAGGTTGCCATAGTAGGAGATGGGGATTGCTTCAGATGGTAGAAGATTTTATCCAAAGTGTCTAACTATATGCGTAGGTAGAGACCGATTGGAAGATGTTAAGAGTCCTGAGGTTTGTCCTAAGGGATATTAGTTGGGGAAGGTTTGGTAGATTTAACCTGATGTTCAGGGTTCTCACAGTGCAAAGGTTATCATAGTTTAAGTTGATGTAAAAAATGACATCTAGGAGAGCATCTTTGATTGCACTTTAGTTTATGGAGATCTGTATGCCAGTGGTAGTGGGTATGGTGAGGGACAGGCTACTCTTTCTCACACTCGTTCATGGTGAAGAGTTGAAAGCTCATGGTTTGTGAATAGTCCATGAAGATGATTGGAAGATCTCCTCTGGTCTTTTGAGGGCAGTTAAAAGGAGCGGATTCAATATAAAGGGATGTTTTCCCTGTGAGGAGTGAGTTAATAGGTTATGGGACAAGGAACACAGTGCATAGAAAGGTGTAGGAGAGAAGTGTTCGAAAGGAGGTGAGGATAAAGAAAAGTGCAGTTAGTGTGAGTGGAATGCTAGAAATTTGTGGCTGAGAGGGCATAGGAGTGAAAGAGGGTTACAGGAGTGAGCAGACAAAGAAACGTTACTAGATACGTCTGTCAAGGTAGGACGGCATGCGGGTAGCGTTTCATGTTGAATGTTGTTCTCTTTTGGATACCATTAAAGCTATTATATCTACAGATTGTAAAGGCAGTTCCGAGAAACATAGTAAGGGGTTCAACCTGAAAGAAGTGAAGTAAATGGAAAAGCTGTTCTTTCATTCACATTTTATATGGTTATCATGCTTGTTTAAAGGCTAAGATTTTTCCAAATAAATTGATAAACTTCCTTATAAATTGTAATCTTTTTGATCGAACCATGTTTGTTTGACTTGAGTATTGTTTGGGCTGTTGTGTTACCTCTAGCCTGTATTAAATTGTGCACTGCTCATAGGTCACTAATTCACATTATTTTAAGGGGTTTCCAATAACACACGGAACCTCTCTCATCACCTTATACTTTCCTGTGTAGGCAGCTGTACGCAAAGTGTTCAATCCCGACCCTATACACCCCTTCTTTTGTGTAACCCTAATAGTTTTGCCACAGCTATTCATCACATAATGAATCAAAGCTTTTGGATGTGTTGGGAATTGTAGCTGTTCATTAGAGGTCCCTGACCACGGGCCTCTGACTGAAATATTTTTATTTTATTTTTGTAGCTGTACCACTCTGAAGAAGATGAAACGATATCTGAAGAGGACTTGAGTTGCATTCTGAAAACTGCGTTGGGGGTGTCGGAACTTAATGTAACACACCTTTTTAAAGTGATAGACGATGAGGAAAAAGGGAAAATTACATTCGGTAAGATCTGTGTACAAAATATCTAAAATGAAATGTATTCTAGGAATTTGTATTGGGTGCTGTCAGCATTCCAAAATTGTTATGGACAAGGTGTCATCAAGCTACAAAATATATCATCTTGTAAAAGAAATATAGAAATGCAAGCCTTTACATTATTAATAAGGTGAGAAATTAATAAAGTCGCAAAGCAAACGTAATGCCTTGTTGCTGGGGAAATTAGGGAAGCCCAGCGCAAACACCTATCACTTATTTGATGACATGAGGCAACTTATTCATCTGCATCTTTAAAAATTAAAATTATTTTTTTACTGAAACATAAAAGGGCCTAATATGTTGGCGAATATATGCATGGACTAAGTACTAATCTTTCCAAAAGTTTGTTAGGTTCACTTTTGTTTAATAGCTGTACTTGTAAGGGTAATGAGTTCCTTTTTCCAATATGTTTTTACAGCCTCTATTGCTGTGTTGCTAATGTTTGGTTTTAGCTTGCTATTTTTGCTTTGTGCCACTGTTTCTTGTTTAATAAATGAACATAGAAAGTGTGAGACTCTGAGTTATTGGTTTGGGTGGAGGGACTGAAACCCTACTGAAGCCGGAACCACAATACTTGTCAGAGGGAGGCATAAGCAAACCCCATGTTAATATGTGCTCCACCTCCCTGGTAGCTTGGCACAGAGCAGCCTGTCTTAACGTTGAGGTGTGTACAGCATTTATGCAGCACTTCAAACAGCAGTAAAATGAAAACACACCACAAGAACAATTCCAATCCATGTTAGAAAAATAGAGCACAATTAACTAAATCAGTACAAAAATTACACAGATTCATTCAGTAGAACCAGAATATGCAATTTTAAAGAATTAAATGTAAAATAGTGCCAAAAAGCCCAAAGTACCACTCACAGCTTTCTGCTCGTGCAAGACTGGGAGAAAGTCACCAGTTTAGGCTGAATACAATGGAGCATGGGTCTGATTCAGGGATCAGGTTAGTCCTGCTGAAAAGTTACCTTCTCAGTCCAGTGCAGAGAGTCCCGTTAACAGTGAAGGAGGCTGCAAGGAGAAAAAGTGTTGCAGACGGTCCTCAGTGTAGTGTGAGGCGCAGGCCTGGTGCCATGGATGGGCGTTGCTGTAGCACGAATATCCTGTTATCACAAACGGTCAGGCTGGACATTTGTGGTGGCATTCCCTGTGAGCGGTCAATACTGTAGCGTGCGGGTCGAGTTGATTAAACTTCACTTTGGTGGGCAGTGTGGGTGACAAGGTTTTGTCTCCAACAAGACCGTTCACAGTCGCGAAGAGACCAAAAACTCAAATTCAGCTCCACCGAGGCCACACCAAGGGTCTAGGACCTGAGGTGCACCTTGTGGATCAGGGGTGTTTTCCAGCTGGATTTAAGTGTGGAGACGGAACACAGGCTATTCAAGTGGAAGTAGGGCTGCGCCCAGCTCCGCCCTCCCATCCTGCCAGTAATGGTCCACACAGGCACACCTAAACCCACTATTGGGTGTGGATGTCTAGGAGGAATCCACAAACCCTGCTATCAACTATCACGTGACCCAGATACAGGCTGCAGATACTAAATGGCTAAGACAGGTAAATGGCAACTTTCTGAAAGTGGCATTTTCAAAATTGTAATTCAGAATCCTTTATAATAAGAGGATATTTCATTGCAATTAAAAAGACACCCATCGTGAACTGGTAACCTGTTCCCATTTGGAAGATACAGCTTATTAAATGTAGTAAAGCAACTCCAGTGTTATCCTATGGTACAGATAGACCTTGCAGTAGTGAAAAATGAATTTAAGAGTGTTTTACTACCTGGACGTGTAAAACATAAAAATACATGTCCAGCTTTTTACATTTTAAATACACTGCACCCTGTTCTCCAGGCTGACCAGGGCCTACCCTAGGGGTGAATTATATGTATTAAAAAAGATGATGTGGGCCTGCCAAAAGGTTTCTTTTGCAAGGTTCAAACTGCAATTTGAAACTGCACACACAGACTGCAATGGCAGACTTGGCAACTGTTTAAAGGGCTACTAAAGTGAGTGGCACAATCAGCGCTGCAGGCCTACTAGTAGCATTTAATTTACAGGCTCTGGGCGCAGGTTGTGCTACTTCACTTGGGGCTTACAAGTAAATTAATATGCCGATTGAGTTTGTCAGTCTTACTATATCATAAGGAGACAACATAAGCGCTTTAGCACTGGTTAGGAATGGTTAGTGGTAAAGTGCGCAGAGTCCTAAAGCCAGCAAAAACAAAGTCGGCAAAACAGGAGGTTTGAAAGCAAAAAGTTATAGGGAATTCACACCAAGAATGCCAGGTCCAACAGAAAGCTATACTGCAATATTAGCAATCTAATATCTTTATTTACCCACCAGTTTGGGCTTCCTGGGCCCTATTTTCAGATCTTATAGTAGTCTTGAAGTTTTTAATTCACACAGGGTTTTCCACATTTTTGATTGTCTTCCAACTTTGTTGTTTTGCTTTTGTCTAGTTATGGGAGTATCTGGAACCTGATTTAAATGATGCCCCAGTTACACAGAGGCCTCCTTGTTAGCCAGCACAAATAGGAACTCTGTGACTGGTTGGTATTCCAAGCACTTGTAGGTCCGTTGCTGCGTCTAGGAAGACATTTGTGCCTATCACACAAAGAAGGTAAACTGACTGGTAGAGTTGGGCTTGCTACCATCAGAGGGAGCTGAGCATGGGTACTGGTCTTGAATATTTAATCTCATGATGGCCTGTGCCAAGAACGAAGTGTGGGGCTGTCTTCCATGGTATCTGAATTCTGACCTTCAAGGTCACAGATCCCTTTTATTTATGGGCGGTCCCTGAAGTTGTGATAATACCCATATTTGGTACCCAAGTTCCAAAACCATTACATACAGGACAGCTCCTGTAAAGTTGTTAGTGCAGACTGCATGTCTGTGACATATGCTGGGGTAGCTATATCTGCTGTTTCCCTATTCCTCTTATACCACTTGCAGTTCTGCTGTTTTTTTTTTTTTTTTTTTTTACATGAGAACATTTCCAACAGAAATGTCACAACTAAGGAAATTAGCAGTATATAGCTTGAAAGGCAGTATGGAGTAACGTAAACCAGTGTGGGTGATTAATGCTGGGTACATAGTCCTGTTTCATTAGACTCCTAGTTACAGTTTTCCTATAGCATACATCCTTTTTCATTCTTATGTGTTGTTTGCATGAGATGGCAGCTCATGGTAGTTTTGAAGCGAGGAGCAAATTCCGAGCTTGGGAGGCAGTGAGTTCCAGTAGTTGAGACCTAGAAGGTGTAGAGATCTGAGTCTTTATACTGCTCATTGCGATTCGAGCATGACAAGAAAGTTCTGGTTGATGGATTCTTTATTACTAGTGGGTTTGTAGCCCACCAGCATAGTCTGGGTAAATGTCATTGGCTACTACGAATGCAATTTACAGCATATGCAGGTGTATGTAAACATGTATAATCTGATTAGATGTATGTATTTATTTAGATATGTGCATTTTTTGTACAAATATATATATTACTTTTGGTTTAACAATATACAGATATTCTCATATTCTTACAGGTCTGCTTAACAAATGTATATACTACTTATAGTAAACACATATATATAAATATATATATATATATATGTATGTTCAATGGCATGTGTAGCTGCAGATACACATGCTTTGCATAAGTTTGCCATCTAGTGTTGGGCTCGGAGTGTTACAAGTTGTTTTTCTTCGAAGAAGCTTTTTGGAGTCACTATATCAAGTGACTCCTCCTCTCGGTGATAGTGCGCATGGGCGTTGAGTCCTTCGTTAGATTGTTTTCTTTCCGCTGTCAGATTCAGACGTGTTTTCTCTTGATCCAGTGAATCTCGTTTCGGAAATTCTAAACTTATTCTACTCTTCTGTAATATCGTCAGTATTGTTTTTGATGGTGTTACCATCTATACTCGAACTGATTTAGACTGTCGGGGTCGTTTTGTTTTTTCTCGCCCCTTTAAGGGTGTGCTTCCATGTGAGTCTGATGGAATGAACTCCGTTTCGATTCTGTCCTCTGTGTCACGCTAAATTTCCTTAAACCAATCAGCACTCTGGTGCAATATTTGTCTATCTCCAGACCATCAAGGAGACAATTGCGATGCCTGTAATCTTTTTGATCTAAGAAGACTCTTTGAGACCGTAGACCTCATTGAAACCAACAGAAGACACACTGGACATCGTCGTTGAAGAACATGCCCAAGAAGAATTTCGACATGGGGCAATCTTTTCCATCCAAGACTCCGTCTCTGAAGAATATTCAGACGACGACAGCCACTACATGCCTGCGGCGCAGTACGTGAGTACAACTGGCTCATCACACCTCACAAAAATTACTTAAAAAGACTCCAGCACTAGTCAGCTATCCTCCACTGCCGTCAGGCAATGGTCGGATTCGAAAACAAAGTCCAGATGACGGACATTCGTGTTCGGCACCGAAATCTACGACTAAGGTGCACTAGGCTGCGACCAAACAGATTCCCACAAAAGTCTTTGAGTTGAGAAGAAAATCCAAAACACCAACTTAAGAGCCAAAAAGATCAGCATCATCTTTGGAGCCAAAAAGGATTACACAACCTTCAGAGCCGACACAAAAGATTTCGGAGTTGAAAGCTATGGGTAGTGAAGAAACGACTTCTACCCAGGAGTCCCTAGAGATTCAACCTATTTTGGACATGATGGACTCCAAACAAAGAAAAATACTTATTCAGAAGGACACAGGAAGAATAATTGCCTCCCCTTCAATGTTCTTTAAAATGAAACTGACTTTTAGAGACACTTCAAAAGATGCACCTCCATCAAAGAAGGTCTTCAAGCACAAACAGGGAGAGGCTTCAATGCAGAAACATCCTTCACCACCACATTTTCCTGTTCCTCCTCCACACCACCTCCTACATCACCCACATATGAGGCACAATTATCACCACATACATCCTCATTTTCACCACATGGGGATAATTTTAGTGATGATCAACAGGGCACAGATCCATGGGACACATATGACTCTAATCCCATTTTACCAAATGACCCACAGTTATATCCTGCCAGACCCTCAGCAGCAGAGGACACAGCAGCATATAATCAAGAAGTGGCTAGAGCTGCAGCATACCATAATGTGCAAATGCACACTGACCACATAGAGCAGGATTTTCTGTTTGACACATTAGCATCAACACATAAGCAATATGAATATCTTCCTATTCTCCCAGGCATGCTCAGTCATGCTTCTGATATCTTTAAAGAGCCTGTTAAAGCTAGGTTTGTCACTCCTAGAGTGGACAAGAAATATAAACCAGCACCCTCAGACCCAGTGTTTATAAGAGCTCAACTACCTCCTGATTCCGTTGTAGCTGGTGCAGCAAGAAAAAGGGCCAACAGTCAGTCCACAGGAGATGCCCCTAATCCTGATAAGGAAAGCAGAAAAATAGATGCAGCTGGGAAAAGGGTTGCCTCACAAGGTGCAAATCACAACCTCTTTTGGCTAGATATGGCAGAGCTCACTGGAACAAAATGGAAGAGCTATTACAGTACCTCCCTCCAGAACACCAAAAAAGAGGACAGCAAATAGTTAACGAAGGGCAAGCAATATCTAACAATGCTATTAGATCTGCTATGGATGCAGCTGATTCAGCAGCCAGATCAGTTAAAAGCCAGTGTGCTTATTAGGAGACATGCCTGGTTGATATGTTCAGGTTCCAAACCTGAGATACAACAGGCAGTTTTAAAAATGTCATATGATAAGCAGCATTTATTTAGCCCTGAAGTCGACACAGTAATAGACAAACTTAAAAAAGATTCAGAAACAACTAAGGCATTGGAGGCTTTGTATACCACACCCACCAGGGTTACTTTTCGTAGACTACAATTTAGAGAGGATTTCGAACCACCGGCTACAGAAACAGCAAACACCCATTAAAAGCAATCCTCACAATTCTACACTAGAGGATCATTGAGAAGCTCCTATAGACGATCTAACATTAGAGGAAGAGGTAAACCTGCCACATCTAGAGGTTTCTTACAATCAAGCTAACAGAGACTTTCTCACCATCCCCACAGAGCACACATCTCCTGTGTGGGAGGGGGGGAGGAAGACTGGTAAATGTCTATCCACAGTGGCACAACATCACTACAGATCAGTGGGTTCTGTCAATTATCCAACATGATTACTGTCTAGAACTCACTTCCACTCTACCAAACATTCCACCTCGTTCACACAAACTAAACCAGGAGCATCTAATTCTATTAAAACAAGAAGTACAATCACTTCTACTCAAAGGTGCAATAGAAGGGGTATCTATAGCTCCTCACGGTAAAGGAGTATATTCTCTAACAATTCTAGATCTCATACCTCTCAATGAGTACATCCTCTCAGAGCATTTCCACATGGTCACTCTTCAGGATGTCATTCCTGTAGTACAAAAACAGGACTACATGACAGCATTAGATCTAAAAGATGCTTACTTCCACATTCCCATACATACAGCACATCGGAAATACCTAAGATTTGTGATAGCACAGAAGCATTACCAGTTCAAAGTGCTACCCTTTGGAGTAACAATAATGCCAAAGGTATTAACCAAATGCCTCACAGTGGTTGCAGCATACCTCAGAAGGCAACATATACATGTCTTTCCCTATCTGGACGATTGGCTCATAAAAGCCAGCACCATTCAAACCTGTCAACAGCACACACAATACACAATCGATACCCTACACAGTCTAGGGTTAATAATCAATTACCAAAATTCCATCTCCAACCTTTGCCAATACAACAGTATCTGGAAGCAATTCTGGACAGTCAGTCATGATTAGCATACCCAAACCCACAGAGAATTCAAGCTTTCCACAATCTCATACCACAGCTACAGTACAATCAAACTTACACAGTAAGGTTTATCATGAAACTATTGGGAATGATGGCAACGTGCATAGCAATAATACCCAATGCACGTCTAAACATAAGACCCCTACAACAGTGTCTCCCTCAACAATGGTCTCAGGCACTGGGTCAAATTCACGATCTAGTGTTGTTGGACCGCCAAACTTACAACTCTCTGGAATGGTGGAATCACATCAACTTATCAGAAGGGCGGCCATTTCAGGACCCTGTGCCACAGACCATAATTAACACAGATGCATCAATGATAGGTTGGGGAGCCCATCTCAACAATCTTACTATACAGGGAGAAGGGGACTCAGTCCAGCAGACTTACCACATAAACCACTTGGAATTGCTAGAAGTGTTCCTAGCACTCAAAGCATTCCAGACACAGATCATGCATACAACAGTGTTAAGAAGAACAGACAACAATGTATTATCTGCAAAAACAGAAGGGGGGGGGGCACACACATCCCAATTGTCCCTTTTAGCACAGACAATTTGGAAATGGGCAATTACAAGCAGAGTACATCCCAGGGCAACACAACCAACTAGCAGACCTCCTTAGCAGGACACAGCAACAAATACATGAATGGGAGATTCACCCACAAGTAATTCAACAGTACTTTCATATGTGGGGAACACCAAACACGGACCTTTTTGCATCAAGCAAAAACGCAAAATGCCTAAACTTTGCATCCAGGTACCCACACCCTCGATCCAAGGGAAATGCTCTATGGATCAATTGGTCAGGGATGTTTGCTTACTCTTTTCACCTTCCTACTAATTCCATTTCTGGTCAACAAAATACGCCACACCTCCCTCACTATGATACTCACAGCTCCCACATTGGCACATCAACACTGGTACACAACACTATTGGATCTATCTATAGTACCACATCACAAGCTCCCAAACAGACCAGACCTATTGACTCATAACAAAGGTCAGATCAGGCATCCCAATCCCACTATACTCAACCTAGCGATTGGGCTCCTGAAGTCATGGAGTTTGGATAACTACAGCTTCCATCAAAATGTATTGATATTCTAAAGGAAGCACATAAACCTACAACCAGGCAGTGCTATGCAGCTAAATGGAAACATTTTGTATATATGACTGTCAACCCAAAAATATTGATCCACTTAAAGCATCCATTCAAGATATTGTATGTTATTTGCTTTACTTAGAAAAGGAAATCTTGCATATTCATTATTAAAATTCAATTATCAGCAATATCAGCATACCTCCAAAATACACAGCATACCTCTTTGTTTAGAGTTCCTGTCATAAAAGCTTTTATGGAAGGACTTGAAAGAGTTATTCTACCTAGAGCTCCACCAGCTCCTGCCTGGAATATTAATGTTGTGCTCACAAGGCTTTTGGGTCCACCATTTGAACCTATGCAGTCTTGTGCTCTTCAATTTCTCTCATGGAAAGTTGCTTTCCTGGTAGCTATTACTTCCTTGAGGAGAGTTAGTGAAATTCAAGCATTCACTTTAAAAGAACCTTTCTTCCAAATTCACAAACACAAAATAGTACTTAGGACAAACCCAAAATCTCTACCCAAAGTGGTTTCACCATTTCACATCAATCATTCAGTGGAATGCAAGTCTTATTTCCACAGCCAGATTCAGTTGCTGGAAGAGCTCTACATACTCCTGACCTTAGAAGAGCTCTCATGTATTATAGAGACAGAACAAAAGATTTTAGAAAATCTAAACCACTTTTTGTAGCTTTGCAACAGCCTCATAAGGGTAATCCTATTTCAAAACAAGGATTGGCCAGATGGATAGTAAAGTGTATTCAAAATTGCTAACTTAAAGTTAAAAGGCAACTATTAGTAACTCCTAAAGCACATTCTACTAAAAAGAAAGGAGCTTCAATGGCATTCTTAGGAAATATACCCATAGCAGACATATGCAAAGCTGCCACATGGTCCACACCACACACATTTACTAAACACTACTGTGTGGATGTACTATCTCGCCAACAAGCAAATGATTTGATGGGCATTGTAGGGTTAAAAATTGCTCCAAGATTTATTCATGAGGAGAAAAAAGTCAGGGGGAAGAATAGAAGTGGACGGAGGGATGAGTGCAGAAGAGGAGGGTACATAGTGGATCTCAGTTTTTGTAGAGTTCCTGGAGACCAGACCTCATCATTAGGAGCAAATCAGAATAAAAAGCAGTAAACTAAGGTGCAGGAGATATCCTTGTTTAAAGCTAGGTTCCCCTGGGAATTGAGCTTGGTATTGAGTATTGTCCAACTTCTGGCTTTCAGGTAAAACCCTTGGGGTCAGCACAATTTTAGAATGTATATTCCTGGGGCATGTGTGGGGCCCCCTTCCTGGATTATTTTTGGCCTCGGGACCCCACCCCCTGAGGTATGGTGCAAAGCAGAATGTTCTGGGGATCCCATCCCTACCCTGACATCACTAGTTTTGGGTGTGTTGCCCATGCCTGTGTTTGGAGGTGGGACATTGGACACCGGGTCACAGCTTCTCCCCGCCCACATGGACTGCCAGCATGTGAGAGAAAGAATGACAGCCCCCACACCGGCGCAGGCAAGCGTCAGCCTGGTGGAGAGCTGTTAGGACAGGACGAGAGTGGCTGCCCCAACTAAAAGACAGCACCCGGTGCCTGGTGGACATGGTCTCCTGGTGTTTGAAAAAGAGTTCTGTGGTGTGAAGACACTATACACATCACCAGGCATTTTCGGAAACTGGCAAAGCGCCAATACAATATTCTTTCCGGGGGTGATTGGGGTTTCTCACAAGTCGTTGCAAGGGCTCAAAAAACTACATATCGTGCTTCATGATGCCAAGGAAGGGACATCTATACCACCTGCATCACCCACTTCCATTCATGGAGCATGGGCACTTCTGCCAGCACCTTGATACATCTCTTTGGGCCACCACTAAGCCAAGGGCAATAAAAATAAATTGGGAGCGTGGAACATCTTCATTGCTTGGGATGCCCAATATAACCTACTTAAGGTCACGCAGGAGTGAGATATTCAAAATTACACTAAGCTGTCTTAGTTTCTTGGGCCAATACACTTGAATGCTGGAGCACATATATATTTCACCTTTATGTGTGACATCTGAGACTTAGGGTATCTGCCCTGGCCATGGTGTGTAATCTGTCTGTCAGAGTATACCCAGTACAGGATCTTAAACTGGATTAAGCGCAGTCAGGAGCTAATAGCCACACCCCTGGGGTGCATCAGTGCAGCTTTTCAATCAGTGTCCGCCATTTCTGCCACATCAAGCTCCCACCTCTACCTCAGTGCCACTACGTTATCAGGCATATTATTATTCACGGTTTTGTATGTGAAGGTAACCTCTCCTTTAGTTATCTTTTCTGTAGCACTCTCCCCTTGAGGGGATCATTCGCTGATATTTCGGTGTCGGTCAATCCCTCTGCCTGCCATGCATGTCTCAACTGCGCATATTTGAGGAAATTGGGACAAGGGTATGCTATAATCTCTGCAAAAAGTAGACAGGGGCTTGAGTTCTCCATGTTTCATGATATCACCAACTGTGGAGATACCAATCAAGTCCCATGCACCAAATCCACGAAGCTTGCCTATTTCTTTAAGCGAAGTACCCTTCCACAAAAGTGTTTCCTTTGTAATTCTGTGGTGCCAACCAGTTGTGTTTGTGGCTTTGTCCTGCACTTCTGTGGCTACTTGCTTTGCCGGAAGCAGCCTCTGTACCTCTTTACCTCCATAGAGGTAGTGCTAGTGCTAGTGCATGTGGGAGCGAAGCTCCAAATATGCCCTTTCTAGCCTATATATGGGGTGCTCCTGGGGTGCATGTATACAGTCATTGATGGGAATCAAGTGTTCTGCCCAGTAGTAGGCCTCGATGTCTGGGAGGGATGTCCCTCTGTTATAGGGGTTGTGCTGTAAAGTATTAAGTGCTATTCACAGGTGTCTCCCCTTCCACATCAGGGACCTTAAACTCCCCAAGAATTTTGGTGTATTTGGTTGGTGGTATTGGGTAATAGGTATTAATAGAAATTGGGTAGGGTAATCATTTTAAAAAGAGCTGCTCTTCCTAGCAGTAAAAGGTGGAGGTCTTTCAATCGTTCCGCATCTCTCTGGAAATTGGAGACAACCCTCCCTAGGTTCAGATCATGGCACAGCTCTCTGTGTGGGGTGTTAAAAAAATTCAGAGGTACTTAAAGCCCTCTGAGGTCACAGTTGATTATCTAGGCAAGGATGGGCAGGCTGTCAAGGGCAGCGGCGAGAATGACACAGATTTGTCCTAGTTGATTTTATATCCTGAGTGACTCCCATAGTCCTGAAGGAGTTGAAAAAGCACCGAGATGATTGTAGTGGGCTCTGTTACGTATAAGAGAATGTCGTATGCATAGAGGGAGGTTGTTTCCTCTTCAATATCCTTTTGGGATAGCTGGAATCCTTTGATATTTGGGTGACCCAAAATTTTGCGGGCTAGGGAACCAACGCAAGTAGAAAAAGTAGAGACGGCAGGGGGCAAAGCAGTCGTGTCCCTCTTCTAATCGGAAATTCAGAGGGCAGCAGTCCATTGACCCTCACGGGCACCACAGAGTTACAATATAAAACTGCCACTCAGTTTTGGAATATTGGTCCTAACCCAATTTTAATCAGTGTTTGTTCCAGCAAAAGGCCAATGCACCATGTCGAACGCCTTCTCTGCGTCCACGGATAAAAAACCTGGGGAGTCTCCTGATCCTTGACCACCTCCAGCCAGCTGTGTGTGCTGCGCAGATTGTGTCTGGTGGCATGGCCAGGCATAAATCCTGACTAGTCCTATGGATATGGGGTGTGATGACTTGTAATGTTCATGTTGCCAGTATCATTGCTAAAATTTTACTTTGCTGTTTAGCAGCGAGATTGCATGGTACGATTCTCAACTTTCCTGGGGTTTGGCTTCTTTAGGTAGTACAACAATTTTGAGATGTTTTTAGATTTGGGGGAAGCTGGCCCTCTTTACCCACTCCAGAGTAGTTCAGTAGGTCGAGACCCAAAAGATATACATATAATTTCTAAAATTCATCTGGAATATCTTTGGCCCCAGGGTTTACCTGACCTAAATTTAGAGAAATGGCCTCCTGCACTTCAGGATAAGATCTACCTCAAGAACTTCCCGGGACTCTGCCTCTAGCATGGCGGCAGGGACCTCTGCCAGGTATTGATCGTTCTCATTGGGGGAAAGGGGGTCTGTGAGGGGTTGTGCTTCATAAAATGACTGATAGTATTCAGCAAACGCCTGTACAATCTGTAAGTCATTGCTGTGTGTTACCTCCTAGAGATCTATGATAATCTGTACCCATCGGGTTTCCCTTTCCTTTCTAATGAGCTAAGCAAGGAGTTTCCATGCCTTGCCCTGCACCTCGTACAGTGGGTGTACCATCAATAACATCTACTTCTTAGCCCCTTGTGTCATGTCGCAGTATTCTGTCTACATTACCTCAAGCTGGGGTCGGGTGAAGCAACCAATAGCTGCTCCAGGAATAGGATTTGGCTGTCTAGAGTTTCAAATTGTGCTACCTCCCTTTTCTGCTTTTGGGCTACTAAATTTTAACCTCTATCCCTAAAGACAGTCATATAGGCCTCCCGCACAGTGTAATTGTGGAGGATATGATTCCCTTATTTTCAACCCTAAGGTCCCTGTCCACCTCTCTATCTTGAAGATTACAAGCATTCATTTTCCACCCTGTGGCCTTCTTTCTATTTTGTGGCCAGAGTCTAACAAGAAGTGGGGAGTGATCTGACAATCCCTGAGCTACATATTATGCGTTATTCCCCCCACACCACCTAACCCCCTCTCCCAACTTCCCTGGCAGGCACAATTATGTAGTCTAAATGAGAATTGTAGGAGTATTGACGCTCGGTGGGTATGCACATCGCCATATATCTGTCATCCCCAGGGGGGATGTGAATCAAACCAGTGGAGTGGACTGGGGGTAGCAGCAGACATACAAGACCTGTCAAGCATTGTTACCATTAAGTCTTTAAATCCCCACCTACTATGTGTAAAGGGGTGGAGGCTTCCAGGAGGAAATCTATAACCTTTGTCGGGGTAGGAGCTTGTAGTCACAGAGAGGCATAAACACTTATCAAGGTAATCTCTCTCTGTCTACAGGTGCCCTTCACACCCACGTATTTGCCCTGTGGGCCGTTCCATCTTTAGTCACCATGAAGAGGGGTGTTTCTTAATTAGGATTGCCACTTCCCATGAGCCAGAGGTATAGCCTGTGTGTGCCAGTGTCGTGTATGTCCCACTTCCTAGGAACCAGCAGTGTGTTCCCTGCAGGTGTTTCTCCAGTAACAGGACTACATCTGGTGTGCAACCACCTAAGGTATTGTGCCACCAACCCACGCTTGATCTTGTTCCCCTGGCCGTTGACATTCCAGGTTAGTACTGAGAGGCCAGTGCCATCTGAAGGGCTAGTTAGGACCATGTGCAAGAGTTATAAATTGTATGTGGGTGAAGCGTGGACCTTTGATGCTAGTAGGACAGGGTGCCTGTTTGTGTCCTCCAAGTGCTTCAGCAGCCAAAACAAAATTCCAAACAACTGAACTCCCCATCCCCCACCAACCCTCAGCTGTCTCTGTGCCACGCTTCACCACGTGTCTTCAGAACAATCGTGGACAAGGAGATGTGGAGAGGTCTGTTGCCCACCTCCCAATATCCCAACTTCAAACCATAACTAAAGAGGAAAGGTTACCTAAAAAGAGAAAGTAAAAAACAACTTTAGGAAAAGGCCTCTCAATGCAATCAGGAGCTCCCTGGTGGTCGTGACAAAGAGATATACTTCTGGCTCTCCAGTGCTCTGCTACAGTTGCAACCTCAAGGGCACTGGCCTCCTGTTTGGGGGTCCCTCAATCGCCTTGAGCCGTTGCACAAGTTTTACACATCGCTGCAACTGTGTAGTTTTGGGCCTGGCACCTTGATAATTGGGGTGGTTACAGTCCTGGCCATTCTCTCCCACCTTGCGAAAGGCAGGGACGCTCCTCTAGCCATGCCCTTCCCTCCTTTGTGTTTGAAAGAATATGGACAGAACCTTGTAAAGAACCTTCAATTTTGCTGGAAGCAGCAGCATGTATATGCAATTGTAGGGCCCTCAATTTTATCTTCACAGAGTCGAAGGTGCAATGTTGTTGTTGTACTTCCTGTGTATAATCAGGAAGTATCATGATCTTAGAGTTCTCATATTGTACCTCCCATTTGCAGTGAATCTCTCAAAGGATCATGAGGAATCTCACAATTATGGGCTGGGCTGCAGCCCCATGGGGTGGCCCGCACCCCAGGGCCCTATGTGCCCGCTTTATCACAAAGCATGCAAAGAAGTTGTCCGAGGGGAGGGTGTCTTTCAGCCAGTTGGTCAGGAACGTCTCCATATTGGCCCCTTCCACCCCCTCATGAAAGTTGATAAAGCAAAGGTTGTTCACAATCTTCATTGTCTTCAAGGCACCAAACTACATCTGTATTCATGGCGCGGAATTCCTCAGCCCCTTTCTTCAGGCCTTGGACTATGTCCTCCACCACCTAGAGTCTGTTTTCTGCCACTGTCAGAGACATTATGTAGGTCTTTGGGCAGGATGGAGACTTCTGAGCATACCTCTCCTGTCTTCCTGTCCAGCAGCTCATGAGATGACTGGCTCACATGCCGTATTGTTGCATTGTTGGGCAATGTGTGTGTCTCTGCACCTGACTCGGGGTGGGGGGGTCATGACCTTGGTTTACCTATCCATCTTTCCCTGTCTATGGTGCTTGGGGGCTTTATCCTTGGCCATCGCTAACGCTATGGTTGTGGGTTGAACTCACCCTGGAAAAGCAGAGATCCTCTAAAAGTCGGCAAATAGGAGCAAGTGGAGAGGGCCCAACATACAGGGGACCCCACTCAAGCAAGCCTGTCAGATCCCCCAGTAGGATGGGGGACGCGGGCCAGGAACATGATGGGGCGTAGTCCGCCAGTGATCCAGTATGTGGTTCGGCCCACGTTGGCTCTGCTTCTGAGACACGCAGCGGCACAAAGCCTCATGGAAAGTCAAAGCAGTTCTCGCTGGGATTCTTGTGGAGCTGGTACCTTGTCTCTGTTTTAGCACATAACTCGACAGAGGGTACAACTGGGCCATAGGTCCTCCCCTGTGTCCAAGGCTGCCTCCACCTGCAGGGTGGATTATCCCTCACCTCAGAACATTGCAGCTGTCCAAGTTGTCATTTGGGCAGCCCCAGTTCACACACTGGACAGTTTGCGTGAGGGAAGGGGAAGTCCAGTAGAAGCCAAGATAAACTCTTGATGCCAGGCAGGGGAGAGGAGAATCAGACTCCACCCCCCAACTTGCAGTCACCTCTTTCTTGAACCCTCTGCCACCAACGGTGCTCACCCGTTTCAGGGTGTCCCCAGAGGTTTAAGTGACTTGTTGGTGGGCCAGGCAGTCCCAGGTCTCAGGGCTTCATGGTACTGTCTCTTGCACTGGTGGCTGTAATGATGGAGCCGCCAAATACAGCAAGGAGTGCTCCATGACCATCAGCAGGAAGCCCCCGCACCAGGCCAAGCCTCTAGCCTGTGGGCCCTGTGCCTTGTCACAGCTGTGTGGCACACGCCATTTGCTCAGTTCTTCTTGGAGGGCAGTGGGGAGGAAGCAGTCTGGCGCCCGGCACAGAGACCCCAGCGGAAGAGTTCAGGGTGTCTCATCCAAATACTGATTCGTACTGGTATGTACAAATGTTTTGCGCTTGAAATGCTGTTGCAAAACATTAGCACTTTAATGCCAATTCAAAGTTGTTGGTAACCCATTTCCAAATAAGAAGTGGTCCCTTTAGGATTCCTTCCCCTTTGAAAATGGTTGAATAAATATTTTTAAAGAGCAGAGTGGTCGCACGGACCACTGCCTACTGTTAACAAAATTTGTTTTTAAACCTTTTCATTTTTATTTTTAAACACATCCTGTTTTCCTTTTAGGAAAATGGGATGCATTTATTAAAAAAAAAAAATGCGTTATTTATAAGCAATAACAGACCTGGTGGTCTGCTGACCGTAGCAGGCCACCACCTCTGTGATGGCAGCAAATCCTAGTGGGTTACAAATAGCAACCCACTAATGGGCAAGATATCACTTTTTTACATTGATAATAGGGATTACCAAATCCTGAATCACAAAAAATGCTTTTTGGTGAGACCAGTTACCAATCTTCATACTTTTAGCCCTCAGTCCTTCAAAGGGAAGATGCTGAATGACTCTTTTTTTTTTTTTTTTTTCAAACAAGTTTTATTGATTTTTCAAATGCTCCAAACACAACACACCTCTGGGGCAACCGACTGTGAGGACATTTGACCGGCAATCATACCCTTTCTCCCCATTGTCACAGATTGTTTTCTTGACATTGGACAATTGAACCATCTCCACTGAGTCTTTCTTGGCTGCTAGCTTAATCCCTCTTTTCCACTGTCCTCCTGAGGAATCTTCTCCGTTGTCTGTCTCGACAAGCCAAACCCCCGCCACCCCATGGATTCTCAGTCTGTCACCGACCTGGGCTTTACATGGCCCCTTATTTGTGTGAACTTGTTCGGACAGGTCTGAGCCTTATATATTAGTTCTTTGGCCCTCATGCAACAGTTCATGTTAACTTTCCAGTCCTCAACCCTCAGAACCATGGCACTGTTCCATTTCTTTAGAGTGCGTCTGGCCACCATTTATAGCTATGTTACAGAATAGATAGTATATTTGTCCAATGATTGTTCTCCCCAAATGTTAAGATTTATTAATTTGGTTGTGGGTTCTAGTTGGGGTGTCTAGGACCTTAGTTAATCTGGTTCTAATTCCCACCTGAAAGGGGCCCAGTGTGGAACACTCCCACAGTGTGTGCAGTGATGTGCCCCGTTGTTTGCAACCCCTCGAGCATCTATTCATAGTGAAAAGCTGCATTCTGGTGAAGTATGCCCTATGGAGTATTTTGAACTGGATTAACCTGAAGTTTGCCCTTATCACTATCTCCCCAGAGTAGTAGCAAGCCCCACCCCCAATCCTCCCCTCTGTTCATCATCTTACTTAATTGCTCTCCCATCTGTCTCTGGGATCTCTGAGCAGAGGGTGCTATTGGCTATTAGTGTATTAGATATGGGGGAGCTGGCATACCTGTGTAGTGAAGCACATATTTCCCTAAACTCTAGTACCCTATACTCTAGGGGGCGCTCCTCAAGTATCTCTTCAGTTGGGCCTATACAACCAGGTAGGAGATACCTGATTTGCACTTATTGCAGATATTGACTCTTTAGTTCATACTGTGCCTGGAGTTCTTCAAAGGATGTCAGGCTTCCTGTGATCCACACGCCCCCCAACTTCAATATCCCCAGGATGCCCCAGTTTTTCTGCTCCTCAACTCCTTGCAGTGGCACGAAAGCTTTGTCATCCCAGGATAAGGGTCCCTTGCCATCCAATGGGTTTTGTGGCTCCTCTCCAGGCCCTAATTACCATGGCAGTGGGGGATGGCAATGTTGTCAATTTCCCCTTGCCATGGAGCTGCCCATTATAGATCCCTGGTTCTGTTACTCTCCTATCTGGTGCCAGGAAGGGCTCCCTCTGTGTTTTGCTTTCACTAATGACCGAACTGACAAAAATCTCTGGAAGGCCCTTATTAGTTCAAAGAAGATATTTATTATTATTTCACCACAAGGTTCATAAAAAAGGAGGTTAGCATGTTAAAAGCACACGTTTAAATATAGTCACAGCAATGAAAGGAAAATATACCAAAATGATTCTCAACTGCAATGTACACAGCAAATATATGTAGTTATGATTATGCAAAGCAAAGAATGAAGTAAAAATTCATTACCGTAGGGCCTGTCAGATGCTTCATCTTTCTCATGCCAGCAAGAAGATGACCCCGTTCAACTGCAAGAAAGATCTCCAACCTCACGGGACAGGTGTCAGGCATTTGATGTCTAATCCTGACTGAGGTTTCAGAAATTTCACTGCTACTGAGCAGGGCCATCTTTTTATATCTTAAAGAACTGGAGAGGGGCTCTCTGGAAAGAAAAACTCCCATAAAAAAGAAATATTCAAACATGCTGGCTAGTTTAGGTCTGCTTTGAAAATAACACATTGGGATTTGGCCACAGTCCCAAGATGCTAAATCAAAACAAAGCCGTTCTCTGCTGTCTGGGCACATTCTTATCAACCAAAGCCCTTGGTGAGAAAGAACACGAAAACAAGCACAGTTTACTATGTGGAATAACACTGACCATGTCTAACGCTACGATAATGTCAATAGGCAGCTAAACTGAACACAAAATGTAATCTGCAACTGGTGGACACTGGACAACTAATCCAGGTGCAAAGTGGTGCAACACAAAGTCAATGGTCAAAAACACATATTTCACTACACTCTGTTCCGTAAACATCCAGTCATTGACAGCTACTAGTTGGGTCACCCAGTAGTACAATCTGAGGTCGGGCAGAGCGATACCCCTATCAGATACTTTCCTGGCCAGTACTGACATTGCTATCCTGTGGGCACTGCCACCCTATAGCAGTATCCTCGCCGTGGCCACCACTTGTTTGAAAAAAAAATCTTGGATCTTAAGTAGGGAATTTTTCAGAGTTTATAGAAATTTGGGCAAGTATATCCTTTTGTAGGGTGCTGCACGTCCATAAAGGATAAAATCGTGAGGGCTGCTCCAACCTGACTGTGGAGGTGGCGTGTCTTTACAGTGTGCGACCCAGTTACCCCTGTGTCTATACACATAAGGATACCTCCAACAAGTGCCTGCGCGCTTCTCCCACCCACTACCCCTACAAACTGTCCCCATAGATCCCTAAGCCACCCTGTTTCCTCATGCAGCACCTTTGCAACTAGCCACCTTCCCAAAGCCTGAGGTAACGGTTGTCAATTTCCCCACCCCAAAAATTTATACTTCACCCAACTAGGGTTACAATCCTGCGGCTCCACAAAGCATGCCTTGGTCTCTCAGCTCCCCTTTCTTCGTCCGCCCTGGCGTGTTGGGCTTCATTATCCTGGGTTCCAGCTGCCAGTCTCTCCAGGGTGAGTACCCCCTTGTTAGGACCCCTAGACCATTTCATCCCCCATGATGGGGGTGGTAACCACTGGCAGACCCAATTCCCCTCCCCGAGCCATCTCCAGATAATTAATCACTGTCTTCTTATTCATGGGAGTCAATCGACAGGGTTGACATTTGTTGTTCATTGACAATGGGTGCCCTTTCTGGGCTTTGAACCACTTTTAAATGAGTCATTCCGACTTAGTCTCTTGTCGGGGTTCCCTTACTACTCTGCTTAACTGAACGGTTAGGTCTCTGCTCCCACCACTCCAGGTGGTGAATCTGCTCAAACAATCCCAGGATTGGATAGCCCTTATGCTCCAACCAGTCCCAAGTCTCACCGGCACAAACAAAGAAAAACTTCCCCTGATATGGATATAAGTAGTTTTGCAGTTAAAAGCAGAGCATATTTTAATTTCAGTGCTTGCATGTGTTTTTTACTTTCTTGTTTCAGACAGCTGTGGTGTAGTTGGTATATATGTTGGGTTGATTGCCCTGTATCAACCTGGGGTTCTTTTTTTGTGCCTCTTGTAGAATGTGGTTTCGGTCCCTAAAGTTGAATAGTTGTGCAATTATCGACCCTGATGGTGCACCCGGTAGAGGCAGCTTCCCTGGGATTCTGTGGGCAAGCTCTGCCATAAACATAACGGAGGCTCAACCCCTGAGCACCATCTCCAGCAACCGTTTTTCCCCATAGAGTTCTGTGCTGGGTCCGTCCGCCTGCTCTGGGATCCCAAGTAGTCGCACATTGTTGCTCCTGGAACAGCGCTCTGCATTATCCGATCGGGCTGTCACCTTACTGATGTTAGATTGCATTTGTGGAATCTTTGTGGCATGATCTGTGCCTTGTGGTGTAATCTCATTTAAGGAACGTTCTGCATCCACTACCTTCACCACTAGTTTTTTATGATCTGCCCGCAGCCGGCCCACATCCAAGGACATGGTCCACATTTTCTGATATAGTGCTGCTTTCGTATCAAGGATTGCTGGCAGAATTCTGTCCGTGTGGACCTCTAGCATTGTTTCACCACCCAGCTGTGCACCCAGCACCCTGCACCATCTTATTCTGTTTGGGGACCACCAAATACTCTAGGCGGCCTCTGGAGTGTATGTCGTGTTCAAACACTGTGCAGTTGATGGAGGTCCTCTTCTCTGGCACAAAGCAATCCCGAGGCTGACCACTTATTGCTGATTATCTATGGTTCTGGCTTGTCGCAGCAGGGGGCTGGGATATTTTAGTTCCTTGACCACGCAGAAGTGGCTGGGTCGGAGCATGTGGGTTGTGAGCCAAATCTCGAGCTGTCACCCATACAAGCACTGGTGGGGAGGTGGGCAGCACCTCACCAACTGCAAACTGTCCTTCAGACATATCCAGTCTAGGCCTGGATCTCCCCTGCCCCTTGTGTGCCCCACCCTTCTTGTCTCGGGCTCTCTTGTGGTTTCCAGAGCGGCTTACTGTTGCTTTCAGGCCCCAGCGCTCCTTAGAAGCCCTGCCACTGCAGGGCAGCCACTCTTTACTGTCACTTCAGCCCCTCTCTTGCCCTGCGAGAATTATGGGACACAACACTTGGCCCTCATGGCCTCAGTCCTGGTCCACGTCCTGCTGTTCTGCTGGGCCTTCTCACCTTCTTGGCTAGCCGTACCCTCTCGGTGCAGCACACCAGGCAACCGCTGTCCCTGATCGCTGGGAGGGTGCAAAGAGGCAGAATTCCAGTAGTCATTGGTTCCCCCCACACCCCCTGAGGTGTTCTGCTAAGTTCTCGCCGATCGTACTGGTGTCAGAATTACTTAGGCTGTGGGGCCTGTAGGATTGGAGCTCAGCAGTTAGCAGCCGCCTCCTTTGCTGTCCATGCCGTGCCCCAAAAATGGCTCCTTTTTCAGGAATTTCGTTCTTCAAGAGGAACATGTCGAATGGCTCTGTTTTCAGAAGTCTAGTCCTTCGAGAGGAAAATGTTGGAGCAATCCTTCTTTTTTTATTTCAATTTTTTTTATTTTGTAAATAGAAGATTTCATCATAATAATAAAGAACAGTGCATTAGTAAGTACCATACAATATCCGATTAAGAGTACATCAAGATACTTAATAGGTAGAAACATTGAAATACTATGCTGTAATGATCATCTGTAAGTTCATTTATTACATTGAAGAGAAAGGATAGGCAGAAGAGGAGAAGGAAAAGAAAAAAAAAGTAGAAGTAAAGGGAAAAGTACGGAAATATTATGTTCAGTTATATAACACTGAATTTATCATATAGTATATTCAGGGAGGGTTCATTTTTGGCAAGTAAAGATCAAGTTTGGACCATAGTAGTTGAGATGACATGCTGTTATATGTAGTGTTATGTACTATATTATCTGTGCTTCTGTAGTCCGGGCAGTGGAGATACACACTTACGGTAGGCCCTGCTCACCCCCTTGGTAGCTTGGCACAAGCAGTCAGGCTCATCTCAAATGCAGTGTGGAAGGTAATTGTACCAACACATACAGTAATACAGTGAAAACACTACAAAATGGACAGCACACCAGTTTAGAAAAATCTAAATCAAACAAGACCAAAACTACAAAAATCCAACATAAACAAGTCAAGGTATGAATTGTCAAAAGAATAAGAGTCTTACTCCATAGAAAACATTGGAAACGTTGTTGTAAAACAAAGTACCAGGTTTGCGTCAAAAATAAAGCTGCACGGGTCAGTGTGCATCGGAAAAGTCAGCGATGTGCCGATTCCTTACTCTCAAGTGAGTCCGTGCGTCATTTCTTCTCCGGTCAGGTAGGTGTTGCGTTGTTTTTCTGTCCTGCAAGAGAGCGATGCGTCGATTTCCGGATGGGACACCTCAGACTTGCATCTGCTTGCGTTGTTTTTTGAGGCCCAGCTATGATGCGTGAGAAATCCGGCTGTATGGTGTTAGAAAACCATGCTGTGTGGGATTTGCGTCATTATCTGCAGCTGCAAAAGGGTGTTGCTTCGTTTCTACAGCCGCGATGCTGGTAGAGCTTTGATTTTAGCAGCGAAGCGGGTGGCGTGGCGTTTATCAGCCACGTTTCAGGTGGTGCGTCAAAATCTTCCCCTCACAGTGTTCTGTGCGTGGATTTCAGTCCTTTTCCTGCTAACTTCACCTCTCAAGGGCCCAGGGACTGGATAGGGCACCACTTGGCAGGGCAGGAGTCTCAGCAGAGAGTCCAGGTGCTGGCAGAGGAAGTCTTTGATGGCCTTGAGACTTCAAAACAGGAGGCAAGCTCAATCCAAGCCCTTGGAAATTCTTCACAAGCAGGAATATACCACAAAGTCCAGTCTTCTCCTTGGCAGAGGTTCCTTTTTGTTCCAGAAGTAATCTGAAAATCTGGGAGTTTGGGTCCACTACCTATACCCTTTTTGCCTTTGAAGTTGACAAACCTCAAAGGAAATTCTGTTGTTCACAAGATCCCGTCTTGCACAGGCCTGACTCCAGACTCACACCAGGGGGTTGGAGACCGCATTGTGCATGGGCAGGCACAACCCATTCAGGTGGAAGTGACCACTCCTCCCTCCACTCTAGCTCAGATGGCCCATCATGATATGCAGGCTACACCCCAGCTCTCTTTGTGTCACTGTCTAGAGGCGCTTCACAAACAGCCCAACTGTCAGTCTGACCCAAACATGGGATGCAAGCGGTCACAGAATGGTTTAAGCAAGAAAATGCCAACTTTCTAAAAGTGGCATTTTGAAACTGTCAATTTAAAAAACAACTTTATCAAAAGATGTGTTTTTAAATTGTAAGTTCAGAGACACCAAACTCCACATTTCCATCTGCTCCCAAAGGGACACTGTCATTAAAAGATTTAGAGGCAGCCCCCATGTCAACCTATGAGAGAGATAGGCCTTGCAACAGTGAAAAACGAATTTGGCAGTGTTTCACTGTTAGGTCATGTAAAACACACCAGTACATATCCCACCTTCAACATACACTGCACCCTTCCCATGGGATTACCTAGGGCCTAATTAGGGGTTGCTGTATATATATATAAAAAGGGATGGTTTGGGCCTGGCAAGTGGGTACTTTTACCAGGTTGAATTGGCAGGTTAAAACTGCACACAGAGACACTGCAGTGGCTGGTCTGAGCCATGTTTACAGGGCTACTCATGTGGGTGGCACAATCCGTGCTGCAGGCCCAGTAGTAGCATTTGATTTATGGGCCCTGGGCACCTCTAGTGCACTTTACTAGGGACTTACTAGTCAATCAAATGTGCCAATCATGGAAAAGCCAATTACAGGGTGCACTTGCACTTTAGCACTGGCTAGAAGTGGTAAATTGCCCAGAGTACCAAAAACAGAGTCCAACGCACAGTTAAGACATGGGAAGCACAAGCAAAAAAGTCAGGGGAGACCATGCCGAGGATGCCAAGTCTAACACCATCCAAAATTTGCATTGTGATAAGAGGTGAGGAACTTCATTTCGTAGCAAAGAGCTCCATATATTGTGCCATTTACTGGGAAGGATGGGTTTGATATTATATTTACAACATGACTTGTCCCATCTTTGTTGAACTTTATCAGTCTCTAGTTGTTGGACATCTTTTGTAGGTTTTTTTTTTTTATAATAATGAAGCCATATGGTTCTTGGAGACTAGATTATGAAGAAAGATTATTCAGCCTTATGTGGCTTTTTAAAGTACCTTAAATCTACTTTCAGTGTTAAAAAGTGGTAAAAATCCAGAGGGTTAGATGGAACCCTTCAGATAGCCTGGCAAAGGAAACAGGATTATTGGGTTGAATATTGTTAATAACATATAGGATTCCTGCAGAGGATTATTGTTTCCAGAAAGATAGGGATTGATCTAGTCTAATAGCTTTTTTTGCATGAACTTCACTCTTTTTTAGTGGCTGTATGACAATGTTAATATATATTTAAAAGCCGATTCCCTATATATTGTTAAAGTTATTTCCTTCTTTTCTAGATCAATTCTACACATTTGCAGAGGTGCACCCAGACTTTGCAGAGGAGTACATATACCCCGAACATACAGGATATGAAAGCTGCCTACACACCCCTTCAGCTCAGATGCCTAATGGTTTCTGTACTGACTTCAGCCCAGAGGAGGAAGAAAGAAACCCACTGATAAAGAAGCTGGACTGATCACAGAACCACTCCACTTACCTCTCCTGGTGAGAGGTGGAGTTCTTTTCTTAGGCTCTGAACTTAGTTGCTCAAAATATTGTATGTAACTTTTTGTGAGAGTATATTATCTTTTATCACTTCTGTAAATTGTTAATTTATCATTATTTTCATATTAGAGATTGGGATGTTATTTTCAGTTCCTGTTTTAATTGTCTTTTGAAAGCCAAGAATGTGAATGCTCTTCATATGTAGTCTTTGTACTTCAGAGGAAGCCCCACAGTTATTTATAATCCGCTCTTCAGTTTCCTGTACTGTACACGGTGTCTTACAGTGTGCACCTACAAGGGAATATACTATGACTACTGTGGTGTTTTGTGCACTTTGGTGATTAGTAGTTTATCTGTTCCCAACACTTTGCCTCGTTTATTGGTTTTGCTAATTAGTTTGAGGCAGTTTTGTAAGGCAGCCATTATTCTCAGGTTGATCTGTTTTTATTTGAAAGATTAGCAAATAACGTGGTGATTAAATCTGTCGCAGTGCAGCCCTGTACCAGTGACATCATTTGCGTACTAGATCGGTAAATTCCAGCAGTATTCCTTTTTCAGGAGCCCATACAAAGCCAGAATAATTAAAAAATAAAATTAAAAAAAACACACACGAAAGAGAAAGAAGACATTCAGGTTTGTGCATTGTATTCGCAGTATTACCAGCTGCGTGGCTGCAACATACATTGACACGCTTAGTGTACGGATTGAACCAACCAGATGGTTTATTTCAATGATTATTTAACTTTATCAACAAATTTGATTGGCTGATCCGGGTAATGTCCCATACACCTGCGCTGACTTGCTTCCTCAATTCAGAATGTTTGGGAGTGTAAATCACGCCGCGGACTGCAAACAGTTTTTTTCTCTGCTCTCTATTATGTTGACATTGATGTCTAAGATTGCAAATAGGCTTATAAATGTGAGTACTTTACTTTTTGGGCGTTTTATTACGTTTAAAAAATACTCGTGATTTCGTATCACTGTATCAGTAAGGTTAGTTGCACTGGCAGCCTTACTACGAAGTCTTACTCGACCAAACAGATGAGGGACTTTAACTCCATAATGTGGGAACAACTATCATGGGCTCCTGAATAGAATAGTTATTTTGCACATTTTGTATCTGCAGAACAGATCCACGTGTTACAATTTGTAAGGTGCAGTTTTGTGGAATGCAATAGAACCTAGCCTATATTTTTAATCTTGGTATTATATAGCATGTGCTAAAATTCCTACATTCCACAAATTTCGATTGTAAATTTAGGTATACTTTTTTGCAAGTTACTTTGATGTAGTTCCCTGTCATCTTTTTTAATTGAACGATTTGATTACGAGATGACTTGTTTCTCGAAACATATGCTGAACATTTCCTGGAAATTATTTTTTTTTGAAGTGACTTAACAGTAAACCCTTAGAATTCTAAACGTGTTAATAGTATATGCAATACACCATAGCAGTATCACACAAAAAGAAAGTAAATGCACAAAAAAACTTGAAGTAAATTTGGCAAGCATTGCTATTAGAGGGGTAAAGATACTTAATTAATCTGCTAGCAATTCAACTCCCTAATACCAAGCTGCTTTTCAGTTCCCTCATTATATTCCCATACCAGTATATCAATGCATGTAATAAAAAAAAAAAAAATTGTAACTAACACTGATTCCCCATTTCTATTAAAAAAAATGATTCTGTACTAGTTTGAAATCAGGAGTGCAGATGCTGTTACTAAAATAACTTCTTCTGAAATCCCCACAGAGAAAGATATCAATCTGTGAGAAAAACATTGTGGACAAACCTAAAGTTTGGTTATGTCATCGCCATGAAGTTGACTAAAATGCAACAAATAGGACAGACAGGAAATGAAATTCATCTAACTAGCTTTCAATCCAACTATCAGTGTTAAAATGAAGACAGTGATATTTTATGGCACCTAGATATTTTTATAACCTGACGAAAGTTTGCGAGCGAACTCCAAACACTTCATTTTAACAGCCACTGCTGGAGGTGCTATCTGATCTAGGAAAAGAGATCAACTCCTGATACATTTGTTATATGTCGAAATTGGAAGTCAAAAGTGTTGATGCACAGTACTGATTATCCAACGAATATTTTGAGAATACTTTGGTGGGGGAGATCAGATTTACTGCTTTAACTCCACATTGACTTACCTTGACGATATGTTGGTAGTTGATATTGTGCAGTCAATATAAGCTCAGGTCGATAAAAATCCTTGAGAGTTTTGTAAAAAAAAAAAAAAAAAAGAAATACACAGAGAACAAATTATAAGCATTTACTGTGCAGCCAGGTAAGATGTCTTAAGATATTGACTTACTTGTTGGCCTGTTTTCTGACGTTGGTGGTCAGAGTATTATTCTAAATTGAGTTAACATTAATACAAGTATTAGCACAGCAAATATGAAGGAGCATCAGTGTGTTGTTTGCAGGTGTCCATATTTTCCTCCTTCCAACCATATTTTATTGTACCGAGACCATGGGTGCATGTTGGTCTCTAGAGGGATGTCGCTATGCCTCTCACTCTTGTAGCTGGACTCCAAGGGCTGTATGCATATTGAAATTGAATGTTCTTGGCCATTGCTATTTTCCATGGTGTTATTTACTTTATCTGATGTGTTTTCAATCTGCACTAGAACTACTGTACATTCTCAACTTGTAATGGCATTTTTAAAGATACACAATGTGAAGATTCCAGTCCGTTAGGAGAAGTGACTTCCTCTGTGTGATGGGCTCAAGCCAAAGCCCTTTGAACCCCCCATGAGCCCTGTGCAGTTGTAAAGCCTATGTGAGTATGATGAGCTCTTCTGCCTAACTCCTTTGGGGAGGTGAGGGATCATTGCAACCCGGATTTGAGGAGTCATGTCTTAGAAAAGTCACTGAACAGGAAAGGGACCTTTACAGGAATTAGACCCAGGGTCCTGCTCAACAGAAAGTTTGCAGTGATGTAGGTCTGAAAAAAATAATTTTTACTTGAAGGGGGTTGCATTTTCTATGTTCTTAGATTTATTCATTCGTCCAAAGAGATCTATTTTTCCAAAGTAGAAACTACAATACTCTGATCCTTGAGGACAAAACAGGCTTGGCACATTGTAAGCAGTGGTTTTTAAAAACAAGGGCAGAATTTTGTCCTGTACAATTTTCCACCTGCCGTACAAAAGGTGTGCAGAAATAGTATGTCTGTGTCAAAGCTGTTACTTTAACCATGCTGTTAGGAGGCATGAAGGAAGCAAAAGCATGATAGCACATATACCCTTCTGGAACATAAGGGAAACACTTGAAATTTCATTGTACTATTATCCCCACTTCCAAGGTTTACTTGCTAGATGAACCATAGCCATTTTTCTTGCTTTTCAGAAAAGTAGTGGTTTAAAAAAAGGAAGTCCAAATCCTCAACAGAGGGTTCGTGGCTGATGTCCGCACTATGGGTCTAAATCAGCACCTACTCATTTCTCTGTTCCTCTCGTTACAGACTGGATACCGTGACTATTAGGACAATAGGGTATGCCCAGTTCAAAATCATTAGATGCCTTCTTTTAATGCATAAGGGGGAAGAATAACACCAATTTCATGCCTAGTTTATTATTCTCTAGCTCTGCAACATGACTTTTCACATGGCCTATGTTTAATTAGAACATGGCCTATTTTTTAATTTTTTTTAGAAACATTTTCTCTCCAAAGTTTTGGCACATTTGTTACTTTTTAATATGGTGGGTACCATTCATCTACTTTGGTAGTGACATTTGGACTTGACATTCCACAGTGTCATTTACAGTACTGTTTTAATGGACTTCAAATCATGAGCTTGAATGCTTCTAATACATGTTTTCTTTATCAGTGAAAGTGGAAATTATCAGTACTGGCCCAATATCCTACTAATCTCTGCAGACAAACTCATTAACATTGCCAAATGTTTAATTGCATAACTTGATTCGTCAAAAAGGAGTGGGCTTATCAAGTACTCTCATAATTAGAGCAGGTAGGGCAGCTTTTTGTACCTTTGTAAGTCCATAAAGCGAGCCACTGAGCAAATTGGATGATGCGATCTAGAGAAAGCCGTGAAGAATTGTAAACGTATATTGCTTATAAAAGTCTCCTAAATGTGTTTGAAAAAGCTGTCATTGGAACTTGGTGCAATGTTTTTATGTTGTGTCCTGGTGAAGATCAAACTACTTTCTTTTTATTGTTTTGGGGTAAGCTGTAAAGTATATTTATTACATGTTTCAGTCTGGTTCAGAGGAATTGTACACACCTTCTGTACTGCCAATTTTGTACTAATATAGAAAATATACACATACCTCAGTAGCAATTGTAGTAGTAATTGGGATAAGGAGAAATGTTTTTTATTTCTAGAATTCATTCTTTCCCCAACGTTGTGAAAAGTACTAGATGTCACAACTTAAAATTGAATGCTGCAAAATCCTATCTACTTTAAAACTACTATAGGAAATGGTCACCAATACCACAGGTATCTAAAAGATGGCTTAACACTGAAAGAAATACATCATTTTGTTGAGTTTTATATGATCCAGATATGCCAGTCATGCATTCAGAAAATGTTATGTTCATTGGATCACTCTGTTCTATTATGACATATGCAGATTTTATTTGAGGACTTCATGAAGTAAACACAAATTGAACCAATTAATTGTAACTTAATTTGTGCCCAGTCTACTGGGATTCCAAGCCTTATAGCTTCACCTGATGCCTTCACCCCGTGATTGCATCAATAGCCTTTGGGATTTAGAGATCCTCTCCAGACAAGTAGGGGTGTCTGTCATTAGATAAGGGATATTTATGCCAGGTATGGAACATCAGCAGAGGTCGCAAGAACTATTAGGGTTGTCTTCCAGAAGCTTACTGGACGTTAGATAGATTTTGTTGATGTTACTGAGTTTCTTAAACCACTGCCAGAACTTGCAGAGCCAGAAAGGTTGACCACTATACTGACTAGAGCCATGGCCTCACCCATGTGAGCAGTGTTGTCAGAGGTTCAACTTACACAATTGTTTGGTAGCCATTCATCCTAATTTCTACCAACATACTCACTGCCACGCAGATGTTGTGTTCAATAAATGGAGTTTCCCTTATTTAATAATGCCACTCATAGTTGCATGGCATTTCATTTTTTAACGTGCGCAGCCAGGTGGGAAAGTTGAGTAAGGATACTCTATCACAGAAACTATACTTTGTATTGAAAGTAAGAGCAATCTGAAAGGGTTTGAAGTATTTTAAGGGAATCATCACTAGTACCCATTAACATATGTACTCTTTCTTGGAATCATTGGTTATGTGGAGGAAACCACTCTGGCCTTGATCAAGCTCATTTCCAGAAAACCTTTCTGGTTTCTTAGCAGTCATTGAAAAGTAAACCTCAAGTGAAATACTTGCAATAAGTACTACTTGACCAGGTCTTTTAAACATTTTGCTTCGTTCCCTGAAATATAGAGTGTTTTGCCATTGTTAAGCAGTGTTGTACAAATGTTTTCTGACCTTTAGGGAAGGATATTTGTAGTTGTCAAAGGGTGAAATTTCATCTTCGATAAAGTGTTGCCTCATCTGCTGGTACTTACAAGTACACAAGACCATTTTGTTCTCTTTTTCTCCTTTTCAGTTTTTGTTAAAGATTTAAAAGCTAAATTGAGCTTCTAGTTTCCATAAGTACTGGATCGCTTATTTTGGCATCATCTACCTGCGCTGTAAATAAAACATGGAGCGCCCGCGGTGATACCACCTGGCAAAAGGAGTTCTGATGCCAGAACCCTGAAATAGCACTTGCGCTCCCACAAGAGGTGGTGAGGACTAACTCTTCAGACAAGGTGGCAGGTAACAGGCTAGATTAAAGCTAGATAAAAAAAAACAATCCAGGGCTCATGTGAAACATGAGCATGTATTCCTACAGCAAAATAAAATGATGATGTGCCAAAGCATCTTGTACTTTGGGAAATTACATTCAAGCAGCAGTTTTCTTCTTTAATATGTTACTAACATTTGTCAGAAACCAAAAATGAAAGGTAAATTTTATCAGGCATAATTTTACTTTAGAAGTTGAACAATGCACAAATACGATTTCTCTTGCCTTTCACAGAGAAGTGTCCTTTAAAAATTGCCCAAACCGTATTTCAAAATGTATTTTCAGCACACAATAGGATCATTGTTTCTTTTAACTTTTTAAAGCAACAGCACCACGCCCATACTTAGCCAATATTGATGCATCAAACAAAACTGAGAAACCAATGTGTTTGTTATCCCTCATTGAAACTATTCTGAAACTGCGTATCTCACTTTTTGTTTACGGGTATGATAACGTTTCTGTGGCTTGATTTTGAAAATTACAACAGTGATGGGCCAACTATATGTGTTGTCTGAGGATTGAGAAATTGATGTAACATTTGCATCTTTAAATTCAGCTCAAATAAATGTTCCTCTTTGGGCCCCACCAACATTTAACAGTCTGCAAAGGCATTAGCGTTAGAGTGATACGAATGCTAATGGATGTGGTGTGTAAAGTGTTGTTTTGTCTCAGCATGCATCACCACCAAGATACACAAAAACACTTCATTAAGATATATTGTTTTAAATTGGGAATTAAAGTATTTTATACAGTATTCAATGCAAAGTTGAAAAAAATGTATTTCCTTAATTTATGATTTTTTTCACAGGCAAGCATTACTATTCCAGTAACGTGTAATGCACATTTTTGTATCAAATGATCATTTATGGTTCAATTACTAAAAGGCTAAAGTGAAGTTTCAAAGAGAATTATGCGATCCTCACCCAGATCAAATTTGTATTTTTTCCTGGTAATTGTCAGTGAATTTACAGTGACTTGTTCAATATGTCCTGTGAAGTGCTGTCTCTTGCACTGAGCCAAACAACAATTAAGTTACAGAGACTTGTTCCATACGTCCTGTGAAGTGGTGTCTCTTGCACTGAGCCAAACAACAATCAAGTTAGGAGTGCCCGAATCATGCTATTTTATGAGTGATGCTAATTTCCTGGGTCACTGTGGTCAAAAGTGATAGTATATTATAACGATAAATCAGGTTTCGTATGAATTGTTTAATTTTGTAACACTAAATCCGCATTTACTCTCCACATTAGACTTTTCTTTCATGTGACTGATTTACAGCGACTTTTCATTGTAAAATTAAAATTCAAAAAAGCAGAGTTACTACGTGTCTGTGTATGACTTCTACTCTCTGCGTGTGGGTTGGGGACCGCCAGCAGTGGTAATTCATATAGTACATCTCAACAACATGGTTTGTTTCTAACTTAGTTACTCCTGTCTCCTGCATTTTTCATCACATTCCCACTCTCTGTCATAGGAAAATTGCAGTGAGGTATATCATATGTTATCGAAGTAAAGGAATTCTAATGCAGGGCCTAGAAGACTGGCTGTGGTTTGAGAAATGGAGATGCCATTTTGTTAGCACTTTGAATTGGGTGCCAGAGGTTTGTGAACTTCCACTCAGGATTCGTCCAACAAGGATGGTCTTTTTAGAAGCTTAGTTTTAAATAGAAGCATTTGGAAAATAAAATCCACTTTTGTGCCTTTTTATCTGTGATTCTTGGAGCTGTAATTTTCGCTAAGTTACTTTTTAATATGCTTGTTTTGGGTTATATGTCCGTTTAGTTTTTCAAACTGAATCTGGCCTAGACTGACGAGAGGGCTAGCCTCGTCTTTATTAACTTGTTGCTCGTACATTTGCCCCTGATGCCTTGCCTAAGTGATCGGTGACGGTGAGGCTGTTGTAGTATGCACGCGATGCCCTTCGGGTCCCAATGAAATAGATGTGCATGTGAAATAGATGTCCATGTGGTTAATTAAACAAGAAGCAATATCACACTGTTGATATTGCTTATTGTTTAGTTTCATTTCACTGTCGGATAATTTCTTGATCATGCTTGTTCCAACACCAGAGTAACAACGGCGCCATGTTCTTAAAAGAAAATATGCTGCTTCTCTGTTTGCTGCTACGCCCTTGTAGATTAGACTGCCATCGGAGTTTTCCCACTAATTTCATTATTGTCACTGCCTTTCTTTCAATTTGTTATACATTCAGAAAAGATGCTGAAAAGAGAGCTGTTTCTGCTATCCACAGGACTCCGAGGCCACAAGAGGTAAATGATTCATGGGAAGATTATTCGGTAGACCCACAAGACGGCCCAGATCTGGAGCCAAACCTTGGAAAGCTATCGCCACCACACAACACTACTGCACCTCAATCAGAAATTCAAAGGGCTGTAAAACACCACCATGTAAAACTGTATACAGTGGAGGATGAGGACAACTTTCTGGTCGAAACTATCCAAAACAGACCACATGGTACGTTAGATAGCTGTGGCTTAAGGGGATGTCAAAGTTGACTTGCAACAACTTAAAGAAGCCAGGGGTCCTATTATCTTTCAATTATGTTGCCACGGAGAGGTGTTGGTCCCTGTGGTGTGGGGGGTCTGCAGGACCTTCCCTATTATTTGTATATTATCTTGCCCAGGGTAGGTGGTGGTCCCTGGGGCCAGGAGTCCACAGTGGACCCCCTGCTAGTTTCGTTTAGTAGCCCCAGGGAGGTTGTAGTCCTGGCTGGGGGTGGGGTATTATCTTTAAATGATGTTGCCCTAGGGAAATCTTGTTCCTTGTAGTGCAATGGGGCCACAGGACCCTCCCTATTATTTATATATTATCTTGCCCCAGAGAAGTGGTGGTCCCCAGGGCATGGGGTGGCACACAGCCCCTCCCCCCCTTTGTACTTAGCCCCATGGAGGTTTTGGTTCCAGTGGCTTTTGAAAGCCCAAGGAGGGAGGCCCCAACTCCTTTTTTTGTCTCAAAATGCCACTGCTACTTGGTCCACCCCGGGGCAACAAAAGACAGAAATGTAGGAGAACTTTTTTTTATTTTTTTTAAATCATGCCGATATTCCTAGATGCAATGAAGTTAGGGTGAGTGTACCCTGCCTCCCCACCTCCCTTTTTGTAACTTATTTGGCTGAAGCAGAGTCTCAAAAATTGCCTCCAGGTTAGTGTTGTTCGCCAGTCAAATCTCTGTAGGAGATCTGGAGTTTTCACGAAACCTTCATGCCTCCAGATATACAAATTTGGTTTTCTTTTAATATTTCAGAAACTAATGAACAGATTTACACCTAATAACAAACAAACAAAACACTTCTGGGCCAAGAGCTACCTTCCTCCCTAATTTGGTGTAATTCCACCCAACAGTTCAGGCTGTAGTCATGTCTAAAATCTCTTTGGGAATTAAAACTAGGAAATGCTTTTTTAATCCCCTTTTTCTCTAGGGTGGTATGGGTTTTTGGGTGGTACAGGACTATCTAGGAATTAGGGTGGGTATGGTATTTGATGACATGGACATTTTTAGGTTTTGGGATGGGTATGGGTTTTAGGGTGGTAAGGGATTTTTTAGGGTGGGTATGAGTTTTTGGATAGAAAACACTTTTAGGCTTTAGAGTGGGTATGGTTTTTTAGGTGGTAAGGGAATTTTGATTTTGGGGTTGGAAGTTTTTTTTAAGGGTGTGGTAAAGGATCTGTTTTAGGGTTCAGGGAATGTGTAGCTGCAGATACACATGCTTTGTATAAGTCCGCCATCTAGTGTTGGGCTCGGAGTGTCACAAGTTGTTTTTCCTCAAATAAGCTTTTTTGAGTCACAAGATCGAGTGACTCCTCTCGGTGATAGTGCGCATGGGCATTGAGTCCTTTGATAGATTTTCTTTATGCTGTCGGGTTCAGATGTGTTCCCTCTCTCTCTGGTAGATCTTGGTTCAGTACTATTTGAACTTCTCTATCATTCCTTTAAACGTCGGTATCGTTTTCGAAAGTGTTTTCTGACTACACTCGATCCAACTGTATCGTTATTGATTAAACACTCTTTCGGGCCACCGCGCCCTTCTCCGGCCTTCTCAAGTCCACTGCGACACAGGCTCATGGATCGGACTCCGTTTCGATTCCGCCCTCGGTGCCACGCCAAGTTTCCCTACACCGACCAACACTTGGTGTGCAACCTCTGCCTCTCTCCCGATCACAAGGAAGAAACCTGTGGGGCGTGTCGGTCCTTCCACTCCAAGAAGACTCTGCGGGATCGAACAGCGTATTGGCTAGAGATGGCATCCAAGTCGACCGAACAAATGCCCAACATTTTCGGTGAGGAACAAGCGCAGACTGCGTTTTCCTTTGTGAATTCTGATTCCGACCGTGACTCCGATGGGGACAGCCAAGTGATTTCAGCGGCACAGTACTTGAGTAAGCCATCCCTTCCCATCACCAAAAACCATCCAAAAAATCATCACAACTGGTCTTGGGACCACCACTCCTTGATGGCCATGGTCAGACCCGAAAGTTACATCTCAATGACCGGCCCTTGGGTTCGGTGTCTTAAAAGACCAGAATGCATTTGATGTTGACCGAACAGACTGCCACGCCTGTTTCAGGATCGACTCAAAAAGTGGAGGCTTCCACTTCAAAACCAAAGCATTTGTCTTCCATCTCAGAGCCGAAACACCCAACGTCCTCCTGGGAGACAAAAAAACTTCTATCTGCTTCGTAGTCAACATTTTCACCCCGATTAAAACAGTCGCTCTCCAAGCTTTCAGAGCTCAAAACTGTGGGAAACAAATATGCTTCATCTGTAGAAGAATTGACAGACATTAGGCCCATACTTGAGGTGATGGACCATAGACAGCAAAAAATCCAAATCCATAAGGATACTGGAAAGATTATTGCCTCTCCTCCTTCTATAACTAAAAGGAAACTATCTTTCCAAGAGAATTTGGAAGCTAGGCCTTCACCTGCCAAAATCTTCAAACACAAGGAGTAAACACAGGCAGTACATCAGCCTTCAACACAGCATTCTCCTTTCCTTCCCACTTCCCCACCTGATACTCCACCCCTTCACCTACACAATTTTCTCCACAATCCCCTGTTTCCTCACATGGGAATGACCTGGGTGGGAATACTTATAGTGTAGATCAGTGGTTCCCAACCTGTGGTTCGGGGACCCCTGGGGGTCCGCAAAGCCTCTTCAGGGGGTCTGTGACTGCTGAAAAAATTAAATAATATTAAAAGATGAGGCCCCCAGCTTTCAGTAATGACTCAGTGGGGGTCCCCGGATTCCAATAATGGTTTAGTGGGGGTTCCCCGGGTTCCAGTATTGACAAAGTAGGGGTCCACAGAAGTCAAAAGGTTGAGAACCACTGGTGTAGATCCATGGGATTTGTATGACCCTGATCCTATACCATCTAACGATCCTGATGTATATCCCACTAGGCCATCTCCACCAGAAGACACTACGGCCTATTATCAGTTTACTGCTAGAGCGGCTGCATACCACAGTGGGCAGCTGCACTCAGATCCCATAAGCGTATGATTTTTTTTATTTAACACTCTATTCTCTACGCACAAAGAGTACCAATGCCTACCAATGCTTCCAGGCATGCTTAAAAATGCTGATGACATTTTTAAAGAGCCAGTAAAGGCTAGGGTACTGACACCAAGGGTGGATAAAAAATACAAAGCTGCACAATCAGATTCACTCTTCATTGCTCAACAATTGCCATCTGATTCTATTGTTGTTAGTGCAGCAAGAAAGAGGGCAAATAGTCAGTCCACCGGGGATGCTCCTCCCCTGATGAGGAAAGCTGGAAATTTGATGCAGCAGGCAAAAGAGTGGCAACACAAGCTGCAAATCATTGGAGAATTGCCAACTCCCAGGCTCTTTTAGCCTGGTACAATAGGGCCCATTGGGACGAGATGCAGGAGTTCCTGCAATATCTCCCACCGGAACACCAGAAAAGGGCACAGCAGGTAGTTGCAGAAGGACAGGCTATCTTTAACAACCAGATTAGATCCACCCTAGATGCAGCAGACACCGCAGCTAGGAGTATAAACACTAGCGTAATAATCAGGAGGCATGCTTGATTGCAATCTTCCTGGTTCAGACCTGAAATACAGCAAGCGGTCCTTATAATGGCTTTTCACAAACAGCCGTTATTTCGACCAGAGGTGGATACCACCATAGAAGAATTAAAAAAGGACTCTGATATAGCTA
The DNA here is from genome assembly GCF_031143425.1 of Pleurodeles waltl. Taxonomy (NCBI): domain Eukaryota; kingdom Metazoa; phylum Chordata; class Amphibia; order Caudata; family Salamandridae; genus Pleurodeles; species Pleurodeles waltl. The sequence continues at coordinate 63,065,117 of NC_090439.1, read as the reverse complement.
AGCCCATGGGTGCCTTTACGTAACACCTGTTTGGGGTACTTTTTGCAGGCCCCCCTTCAGAGGTAGTTTTAAACCCTCAACATCAGAAGCATCTACGTCCCAACAAAAGCAGGGACAACAATATTACTCTAGGGGGTCTTTCAAAGGATCCTACAGAGAAAATAACTTTAGAGGTGGGGGAAATCCACTGCCACGAGAGCTGCCTCTACCTCATCAAAACAGTGACTTTCTCAGCATCCCCATACAGTACACATCTCCTGTGGGAGGAAGACTGCTACCTTTCTCTCATCAACATTACATCTGATCAATGGGTGCTGTCAATTATCCACAATGGTTATTGCCTAGAACTCATATCCACTCCACCAAATATTCCCCCTTGCTCACACAGGCTTTCTCCAGAACACCCCATTTTGCTAAAACAAGAGGTACAATCACTTCTACTCAAAGGTGCAATAGAGATAGTACCTATAACTAATCAAGGGGCAGGAGTATATTCTCTATACTTCGTCATACCAAAGAAGGATGGCACTCTCAGTCCAATCCTCGATCTCAGACCCCTCCATCAATACATTCTCTCAGAGCATTTCCACATGGTCACTCATCAGGATGTCATTCCCTTACTACAAAAACAGGACTATGTGACAGCATTGTTCTAAAAGATGTTTACTTCCATATTCCCATACATCCAGCACATCACAAATACTTAAGGTTTGTGATAGGAGGCAAGCACTACCAATTCAAAGTGCTACCCTTTGAAGTAACAACAGCACCAAGGGTATTTACCAAATGCATAGCAGTGGTAGCAGCATACCTCAGAAGACACCATATACATGTCTTTCCCGATCTGGACGATAGGCTCATAAAAGCCAGCACCATTCAAACCGGTCAACAATACACAATCAATACCCTACACATTCTAAGGCTTACAATCAATTACCAGAAATCTCACCTTCAACCAGCGTAAATACAACCATATCTGGGAGCAATTCTGAACGCTGTCAGCATTAGCTTACCCAAACCCACAGAGAATTCAAACGTTTTACAATCTTGTATCTCAGCTACAATACAATCAAACTTACACAGTAAGGTTTATTAAGAAACTCTTAGGAATGCTGGCTTTATGTATAGCGATGGGTATCCAATGCACGTCTAAACATGAGACCCCCTACAACAGTGTCTTTCGCAACAATGGTCTCAGGCACAGGGTCAATCTCAAGATCTAGTGTTGTTAGACCGCCAGACTTGCAACTCTCTGCAATGGTGAAATCACACTAAATTAACAAAAGGGGCGGCCAATTCAGGACCCTGTGCCACAGACCATAATCACCACGGATGCATCAATGACAGGTTGGGGAGCCCATCTCAACAATCTTACTATACAGGGAGAATGGCACTCAGTCCAGCAAACGTACCACATAAACCACTTAGCACTCAAAGCATTCCAGCCACAGATCACACACAAGACAGTGTTAGTAAGGACAGATAGTATGACAACAATTTATTGTTTGCAAAAACAGGGATGACACACTCTTCCCAATTGTCCCTATTAGCTCAAACAATTTGGAAATGGGCAATTCACAATCATATTCCGCTACTAACAAAGTACTTCCAAGGGATACACAACCAACTAGCGGACCTCTTAAGCAGGACGCAGCAACAAATACACGAATGGGAGATTCACTCACAAGTAATTCAACAGTACTTTCACATGTGGGGAACACCAGACATAGACCTTTTCGCAAAACAAATGAATACGCGAAATGCCCAAACTTTGCATCCAGGTGCCCACATCCTCGATCCAAGGGCAATGCTCTATGGGTCAATTGGTCAGGGATATTTGCTTACGCTTTGCCCCACTAATTCCATTTCTGGTCAACAAGATGAGTCACACCTCCCTCACTATGATACTCATAGCTCCCACATGGGCACGTCAACACTGGGACACAACAATATTGGATCTATTTGTTGTACCACATCACAAGTTCCCAAACAGACCAAAGCTATTGACTCAAAACAAAGGTCAAATCAGGCAGCCTAATCCCAACCTGGCGATTTGGCTCCTGAGGTCACAGAGTTTGGATATCCGTAGCTTCCGTCAGACTGTATGGACATTCTAAAGGAAGCACGTAAACCTACAACCAGACAGGTGCTATGCAGCTAAATGGAAACATTTTGTATATTACTGTCAACCCAAAAACATTGATCCACTTAAAGCATCAGTACAGGATATTGCCTGTTATTTGCTTTACTTACAAAATGCAAATCTTGCATACTCTTCTATTAAAATTCATTTAACAGCAATATCAGCTTACCTTCAAAACAGACAGCATACTTCTCTGTTTAAAAAAGTTATTCCACCTTGAGTACCACTAGCTCCTGCCTGGAATGTTAACATTGTGCTCATAAGGCTTATGGGTCCACCATTTGAACCCATGCATTCTCGCGCTTTTCAATTTCTCGCATGGAAAGTTGTTTTCCTAGTAGCAATTACTTCCTTAAGAAGAGTTAGTGAAATTCAAGCATTCGTTTTAGAAGAACCTTTCTTTCAAATTCACAAACATAAAATAGTACTTAGGGCAAACCCAAAACTCCTACCCAAAGTGGTTCCACCATTTCACATCAGTCAGTAGAATTGCCATTCAGACAGAACAAAAAATTTCAGACAATCTAAACAACTTTTTGTAGCTTTCCAGCAACCTCATAAGGGTAATCCTATTTCAAAACAAGGGTTAGCTAGATGGGTAGTAAAGTGAGTGTATTCAAACTTGCTATCTTAAAGCTAAAAGACAGCTATTAGTAACTCCTAAACCACATTCTACTAAAAAGAAAGGAGCTTCCATGGTACTCTTAGGAAATATACCAATGGCATACATATGCAAGCAGCCACATACCATACACATTTACTAAGCACCACTGTGCGGATGTGTTATCTCACCAACAAGCAAACTATTTCAAGCTACTCCAACTCCTACAGGCTAGCCACTGCTTACTTTAGGAGGGGACTGCTTTTCCGTCTATGTAAAGCATGTGTATTTGCAGCTACACATGCCATCGAACGGAAAATGTGACTTCCCCAGTGGGCATCTGTTCGTGGCATGTAGTGCTGCAGATTCACATGCACCCTTGACAGAATTGTAACTAGAACTGCTGAATTTCTATGAATTTGTATGAGTAAAATCAGTTTCTAACCATAACGTCCCTGTAACCCTTGTTTTTTTTCAGTGAATTTCGACGGTTTTTTAATGCAAAGTAACTTTAATTACTATGTTATTCCAACCCCTGCCATGTGCTGCAGGGGTTGGTCGCAAGGCCTGGCCTGCAGCCAGGCCATGCAGCCAAGCCCAAATAAACACCCAACCCCGCGCCACGCACAGCCTTTGGCTGTGCGCAGTGCATGTTTGCATTAGGTGCATGAGTGTCTGAGTGGGAGTGTGTGAGTGGGTGCCTGAGTCTGAGTGCATGTGGGAGTGAATGAATTAGTGTATGAATGAGTCTCTGGTTTTTCTTTCAATTTTTTTTCAAATTCGCAAATATTTTGTGAATGATTTGCGAAAATTTGCAAACTTTCACGAATACCACGCATGGCAATGACACATTTTTCAAACCAATAATTTACCCCTAAAATACACCTCTATATCACATGCCTGGAGACCTCTTGCACCACTTTTAGTTTGAAATTTCACCCCAGGGGACCATGTCCCATGAAATAAATAGCGGCCATAACTTTCAAGTCGGGTTGCGGTCAGCCAATTACAGCACTTCTTTTCACACAGGTATTTGAGAAAATTCACAAATGTTCGTGAAATAATCATGAAGTCACTCCATCTAGAAATATATAACAATAATCACCTGCGCACTTTTTTTTTCTTTTTCTTTTAAAGTGCGTGAGGATTTATCAAATGGGGCCAAAGATATAGGCAAGTCAAGAACACTTTATCTATGAAAACATGGTCCTAACTATAAGTACACAGTGACAGTTATATATATATATATATATATATATATATATATATATATATATATATATATATATATATATTCTCCTTCATGTAGTCATCCCTCCCACAATAGTTTTTTTTTTTTATATAGTGACCACCCATATATTGAACAAAAGAGTGCAAATGTTTTTTATAGTAAATGTGAATGGCCAAATCGGCTGAACACCTTTCACCGGGCCTCTGCTCTCATGAGGGACACCATAAAAACATATTGTAGTCCTTCTACCATACCAGTGACCCCCATACACTAGAGCAGTGAACAACATACATAATTGGCACCTTTCATTCCCTATTGTTTGCACTGTCCACCTATTTCAATATTATTAGTTGAAGCATGAGCATTTCACCTCACGATATAAGTACCTCAATATGCGATCATCGGCATGCTGCACTGTATACACCACATTATTTTCATCACAATTGTGTTTATACCATCTCCATTTGCATACCATATGCTGTAGTCTATCAATAATTTCGGCACTGCCCCACAGCATTCATTTTAGATCATGCTATTTAATTTTAAAGTGACTTGTGGTGTACAAATTATACTGCATCATTAGCCCCACACACATTAGAGCGAGGATGTACAGTCATTTGTGGCACATTTCATTCCCCATTTTAATATGTTATTCACTAATTTCAATGTCGTACTTAAAGCACAAGGATTTCGCTCCACAGCAATGTGCAATCATCTGCATGATGCACCGTATATCTTACATTATTTTCCTCACAGTTACAGTTAGATTATTTCCATATCATAGGGTGGAGTCCATCAACAATTTCGACACTGCCTCACATCTATTTAAAATCAAGCTGATAGATGTCATGGGTCTTGTGCTGTGCAAGTTATACCGCATCGCTAGCCCCCACATACTAGCGCAAGGAACTACTTTTATTCATGGCACATTTCATTCCTCATTTTGATGAGTTATTCATCTATTCCAATCATGTTACTTGAAACACATGCCTTCTGCTCCATGGCATGAGTACTCCAATACGCATGGAATGGGGCAGTTCTCATGCCATTCAGCTTAATATACCATATGCCCTACATTATTTCCTTCCCAATTCCAAGTATACTACCTCAAAGTTCATGACATGAATCATAGTCCATCACAACATCTATTTCTGATCATACTGAATGATACAACTTAAACTGTAGACATTCTACCGTGACTTGATCTCAGTTGCACAGCTTTTAACCAAGATCTTCACAGCATGCACATGTACTGTAATAATTTGTAATAGATGGAAAACGAGAGAATGACGCACTGATGCGAAGCATGGAGTACATATATGTATCTTACTCACATATTCCGCCTGTCAAATATTGCAATCCTTGATTTCGTACTCGGAGATCTTCAATCATATAGATATTACAAGTGGCTAATGCAATATAAAAATTCAAAGTTCAAAGGCACATATTCATACTTCTAAGGACATAGTCATATAAAGTGCTAAAAGTGCTCATACTGAAAAAGGAATTAAAGTTGCTTATGCAATTCCTCAATAGATCAGATACAAATGGAGAAGGCAGCACACGTTTGTGCCTTAAGGGCATAAAAGAGTAGATGTTAAAGATACTCAGGTCATCTGGGGATGTTAAAGTGACTAACGCATTCCTCCAAGATTCTACAGATAAATGCTTTCAATGGGGCAATGATAATTTTCTTTCAAAAGTATATAAGGCTTAAAATGCTACAATCATCTCCTTCGGGGGTATTTTATGCTTAAAGTGCTTGGATAACTTAGGACCTCTAAAGATAAAAAGTGGTTAGTGCATATTCCCTGAACTTATAACATAAGGAACATATTTCAGTAATACATGGATTTTTACATATGGAGATATGTGCAGATTTAAAATGCCGGCCAGAAAAACAAATGGTCTTAAAGTGAAAGGTGCTTACATAAAATTCTTCAGAATGCAGCCAATCATGATCAGTCATAACCCAAACCCTGAAAAAATAAGAAGGCCTAAACATTGATGATCCTTGATTATCATTTTTTTCAGGGGCTACCCATTATTTTGAAATCCAACATTTCATTATTCATTTCAACCTACAAATGAACATGCAGCTCAGCATCAGTATTGTGCCACCATGGAGCCTCTGTGCCCAATATTATGATCAACTGTGATTGCTCCCTCCTCAGTACTCTCTCTCTATCTCCTCCACATGGGTGGGCTTTTAAATGCTTAATTCCAAAGTACTTAAAACTTTCCAATGACCGTTTGTGACATTGGTCAAAGTGACAGGTCATGGGGCGACTCCTATCACCAATTTTTAGTGGTTTGAATGTTCTGTAGAATCATTAATCTCAGTTTATTGATGGTACTACCTACATATAGCTTGTTGCACCCACACTTTAAAACATATACTGCATCATCTATATTGCAGGTTATTCTGTCCTGTATTGTGATACTGCCGCCCTCAAATGTTTGGCACACTTGCTAAATACTTACATTTTTATGGTAAAGGCATCTGTGATAAAGGCATATTAGTTGTAAAACATTTTGTTGTGAAAGTCTTTCGTTGTAAAGCATTCTTGTTATAGAGCTTGCGCTTGCGCTGTAAAGCCACTCGTTGTAATGGCAACTGTTATTCCAGCATACATTCTGTACAACCTATTGCCAACAAAGATATTTGTCGGAATTGAAAAAGAGAGAATCAAATGCAACCAACAGGAAACCTGGGACAGATGAGAAGAGACTGGGGTGCCACTAGGTGTCTAAAGGTAACAAGGCACTCTTGATGACTACTACAGTGGCATGCCCTCCTCTTTTTATGTTGCACGGAGGTTCTTAAAATAAGACCAAATGCAAAGAATTGAGGGCGAGTAGACTCACTGCTTTTTTAATATTGTTTGTTTGTCCAAATACAATAAGGAAATGAGAGAGAGTGATTACTTCACCAATACTATTCCCTGGGCTACTTTTTCTAGTCCTGATGAAAGCCTGTGGTCCACAGTGGCAGAAGAGGCTAATCTAGGGCCATTGTACCCCACATACACCCTACCTTTGTTTTTACTCTTACCACGGACACCCGATATTAAAGGGATAACTGGGCGTTCACTAGGTATTTTTAAGTTGCAATAGAGCCCGGCAAAAAACACAATATCCTAAAGTGCTCCCTGGAATATGGTTGAGCCCATCTTGGTTTTTAGGGACCAGAATAGAACCCGATGATGAAGCATGCCACTAACAGAGTAGATGAGTCCCTTTACAAACCAAAATAGGCTTCCCATGGGTTGCATTTCATTCTCTTTTTTTCAATTCCAAAATCTTTGTTACAGATAAGTTGTAGGGTGCCTTGTTGTAATGAGCGTTTGATTTGGGAGACTATGGGGGGTCATTACAACCCTGGCGGTCTTGGACCGCCAGGGCTGTTGTGGCGGATTTCACCACCAGCAAGCTGGCGGTGAAATCCACAGTATTACGACCGCGGCGAAAGCGCTGCGGTCGCACTGCCGGGACCGGCGGTTTCCCGCCACATTGGTCCTGGAGAAATTAATCCGCCAGGGCAGCGCTGCTGCCCAGGGGATTACGAGTCCCCCCTACCGCCAGCCTTTTCCTGGCGGTTTGAACCGCCAGGAAAAGGCTGGCGGTACGGGGAGTCGTGGGGCCCCTGCACTGCCCATGCGACTGGCATGGGCAGTGCAGGGGCCCCCTGACATGGCCCCATGCAGCTTTTCACTGTCTGCTATGCAGACAGTGAAAAGCGCGAAGGGTGCAACTGCACCCGTCGCACGGCCGCAACACCGCCGGCTCCATTTGGAGCCGGCTCCTGTGTTGCGGCCGAGATCCCCACCGGCCCAGCGGGTATCTCCTGATGGCCGCGGCGGGAGTGCAGCCGCATTGGCAGCCCCACAGCGGTCCGATCTTGGCGGGCGGCTAAAGCCGCCTGCCAAGGTCGTAATGAGGGCCCAAATCCTTTATCATAAAACTCTACCTTCCCCAGCCATACAACACTGTTTTCTTAAGTGGTAGTAAAGGTTTTGGAATAATTTTACAATACATTGTAAGGTCATACTGAAGAGTACCCCACTTTTGCACAGACATCGAAATTTGGCCTCAAATAGCCCTAAAGTTCTCTTGATAATGATCCTTATTTGTCTGTGGGAAGCATTGTACCTCTTTTGTCTAGAGGTTCTAGGCTGAAAGTAGGGAGTCATAATCCATGGCCTTAATGACCATTTTAGAAAAAAGCTAGTTTAGTTAAAAATGTGAAAAATAGCTGTGACCTACAATTACCTAACATCCAGCCAAACTCTCCTCTGGATGGCCGCTCATACAGTCAGCAGTGTCCAAGTATGTAGGAGTCATGAGGTCCCCTTGGGTATTGTGCAACTAGATTCATGATCAGTCATTTGCCATTACATACATGTATGTTTAAGGAATGTTGGCTGTTTCTGTTATGATGCACTGTTAGACTTTTCATCCTTGGCTTGGTCTCCCTTAACTTTTTGCCTCTGTTTCCCTGGTTGTTGATGTGTGCTGGACTCTGGTTTTACTGTGCAAGTGCTCCTTTACAAAATGTGTCTGTAATTGGCTTATCCATGATTGGCATATTTGATTTATTAGTAAGTCCCTAGTACAGTGCACTAGAGGTGCCTAGAGCATGTAAATCAAATGCTATTAGTGGGCCTGCAGCACTGGTTGTGCCACCCACATAAGTAGCTCTGTAATTATGCGTCAGACCTGCCAGTGCAGTGTCTGCGTTTACAGTTTTTACTGTAAATTCGACTTGGCAAGTGTACCCACTTGCCAGGCCTAAACCTTTCCTTTTCTTACATGTCAGACACCCTAAGGTAGGCCCTAGGTTGCCCCATGGGCAGGGTGCAGTGTATGGTTAAGGTAGGACATATAGTAATGTGTTTTATGTGTCCTGACAGTGAAATATTGCTAAATTCATTTTTCACTGTTGCAAGGCCTGTCCCTCTCATAGGTTAACATGTGGGCTACCTTTAAATCTGATTAAAGTGTAGATTCCCTTTGGGAGCGGATGGACATGTGGAGTAAAGTTGATTTTAAGATTGTGTGTTTGAAAATGACACTTTTAGAAAGTGGGCATTTTCTTGCTTATACCATTTCTGTGACTCTGCCTGTTTGTGGATTCCCTGTCTGGGTCAGTTTGACAGTTGGGCTGGTTGCACCTCACACTAGACAGTGACACAAAAGGAGCTGGGGTGTAGTCTGCATTTCCTGATGAGCCATCTGTGCTAGGAGGGAGGGGAGGAGTGGTCACTTACACCTGAAAGGGCTGTGCCTGTCCTCACACAATGCAGTCTCCGACCCCCTGGTGAGAGTCTGGAGCCTGGCCTGGGCAAGGCAGGATTTCACATTCCAAAGAGACTTTACTTTGAAGTAGGCCTACTTCAAAGGAGAAACTGGGTATAAGAAGGGCACCCAAAACCACAGACTTTAGAACACTTCTGGAAACAAGAGAAACCTCTGCCTGGAGAAGAGCTGAGGAGAAGTGCTACCCTGCCTGTGACTGTGCTTTGTGGAGCTATCCTGTGGTTGTTGCTTCTGCCAGAGTAAGAGGGCAAAGACTGGACTTTGTGTGCCTTCCATCTTGTGAAGAAATCTCTGAGGGCTTGATTTAGAGCTTGCCTCCTGTTGTTTGAAGTCTAAGGGACAGCAAAGACTTCTCTCTGCCAGCACTTGGGGTCTCTGGAGAGACTCCTGCTTTCACAAGTGGTGCCCTATCCAGTTCCTGGTGCCTTGGAAGGAAAGCTGGTGGAAATCCAAGGAAATCAACTTCGAACGACTTTGGACCGATGCCGCTGCCGAATCCGGTGACACCGCCTGCAACCGACTCCGAGAACTTCGCTGGAATGCGACGACCTTCGCAGGCCTGACGCCTCTGCAGCCCCGCTGAAGTCTGTGACACCGTGTTCGTCGCTGCACCACGTCGTGACCGACGACGCTCTAAGTGCGCGGATTAAACATTTTGCACTGAAGCCACGATCCCCGACTTCGCGCAGCGACTCATTTTCACTCTTCACCAAAGATACTGTACTTGTGGGTCTACGCGACTCCGTGTCCGGTGCCCCTGGTGTCGGCTTGTTAAGAACGACTCCGTCACGACACCGTGTTAACACCTCATCGAAGCATTTTGTGCTTCTAAGCGCTATTTTTGAGTTTAATCTTTAAAAATTCATAACTTGACTTGTGTATGTCGGATTTTTGTGGTTTTGTCGTCTTGTTTTGTTTAGATAAATATTTCCTATTTTTCTAAACTTGTGTTGTCATTTTGTAGTGTTTTCATTAAGTTACTGTATGAGTTGGTACAAATACTTTACACCTAGCACTCTGAAGTTAAGCCTACTGCTCTGCCAAGCTACCAAGGGGGTAAGCAGGGGTTAGCTGAGGGTGATTCTCTTTTACCCTGACTAGAGTGAGGGTCCTTGCTTGAACAGGGGGTAACCTGATTGTCAACCAAAGACCCCATTTCTAACATGCACATACTCTGTTTCAGAGTGAGGAATTTTTTTTAATGTGTTCCATCTATACATTCAAGACCTTGTGGGAAATGGGCTATTGCATATAATTAAATTTTTGTATTTTCCAACTCTGCAGGGGTACTTGGAAATGAAATGTGGGAACGTGTTCTATTCTCCAATACATCTAGACAATTTCTGAAAACCCTGCATAAAGCATCTAGGGATATCCCTTCTGCAGTAGCCACCGTTTGTTGGTAGCTACCAGAAGCTAACAAGTGTAAGGTACACAATACCTGAATATGTGTAGGTGCTGCTACACTGGCTTGAGTAGGCCTGCCAAATATAGAGTCCAAATCATTGAATAAACTAAGAACAACCTGTTTTGTAAACTTGTATCTGGCATGTCACTGTTTTACTGAATATTCATTTGTTGCCCTTCCTCCTATATTGAGCTCCAAGAATCTAGATCCTCCTCACCACAGCATAATAAGCAGTGATTGTGAAAGATGTTGAGACCCCTTTTATACTTTGCCCCTGATTACCACCTGTTTCAAGCCAATGGAATTGTGTACATGCAAAATGCCATTTTTCAACAAATTTCCCAATTGTGAGTGCTTTTTCCACTGAAATAGCAACTTGTTATTTGGAAATCACAATTAGGGAAAGAAATTTACTATCGCTAAAATAAAAATCACAATTTATTTGGTGCAGTGTGATATTTTAAGCAATGCTACTTTGGTGGCCACACAGTTTTTTTGTGGTCAGTAACTAGTTGATGACTGGCTACTGACTCAGAAATCTTTCGTACATGGAGACCAAAGTTTGGACCATAACTTAATTGTGCAGAATACATTATCATTCATACAATTCCTCAGCTCAATTTAGCCTTCATGTTTATCAAACAATTTGAGTTGTAAGACCCAATGGATGAAATCTGCTTTAGATGTTACACTGCTGAAGATAGATTAATTTCCTAAGTAGCGCAGGAGGGGTCCCTGGATTGATATCTGGCTATTGTTCTGCACAGGTATCCCCCTTTCAGACCCAAGTGGTGCATCACAGTGTTAACACGTCCTTTTATGTTAATTTATTACACTTTAGAACTCGTTTTTTAGGCCAATGAATCTTGTGACCCAGTGGAGAGACACCGTAGGACGAGATAGCTAATCAGTATGTCAAGCAATATATCAATAATGTCATCAATATTTATCACAACAATGCACTTTACTTTGGTTAAAGACATTAATCAAATTGTCGGCGCAACCATGACCTTTCAGCCATGAATAACCACACCTGTTAATAGAATTTTATGTATTTTATTCCCTATTGGTTACAATCTACGAGCTAAAGAGTTAATCTCAATACCAAGAAGCATAATAACATAGTCACGATATGGCAACTGTGATAAGATTTCATTAATGCAAGGATCACAAACATCAGAACATAACACGGCGTAAACATAGATCAGAATACAGCAAATGTCCTATACGTATCAAATCAGCATAGCGTAATGTCAGTCATTTGTCTATTTGCGTCAGTCTAAGTGAACTCCTGTCCTATCCACTGATTAGCATCCGCATGTTGGGCTTCATGCAAAACAATTTAGAACACCAATTTGGAAAACATCTAGCTATGGTCTCTATCAAAATAAGCAGTTGGTACCTAGAAAGGAAAAGCAAACAGACAAATTACAGATTGCATTGTCATAATTACTCTCCAAGGATTAGGTCAGCACACAGGATCAGTCTTCGTCTTCAGGACATCAGTCAAACGCCATCAGTCTAAACTCGACTAAGTGACATAGGAACACTTCCCACATAAGGAGGAGAAGCATAAAAAGACCAGTCTGAGTGAAGATGGTTTTAATAAGTCTCAAAGTCACCAAACAGAGTGGCAGAGTTTCTGGATAAAATCAATAGCATTCCCTACCTAGTTCTCTCGACTCTTCTGTGACATGGGTTTTTATCCCTTTTTCGTAAACCATTTCCCAGAAATTCTATTGGACATTTACTATACCCCACTATATTTAACCTATCAAATTAAACATTAGGTAATTCCAATTGTCACCCCACATTTATTGGTCTTCATAATTGACGTCTTCGGAGGTGGCACGTCCGGGGTTACTTCATACTTTGGCACGTCTTCTCGGGTCAGCAGTTCCATTGTCCATTGGTCTAAACGTCCTTGTACATTACATTAATCTACATTTGTTTCAATTTTGAATACAAAACTTAAACTAAGGCACCAAATATGCGGTTGAGAACGGAATCACAAAGATCCATTCATCTTCCAAGTTGAGAAAAAAGGACATTTGCAGGGTCATGGCCCTTTGCGAGTCAGCACGCTAGAAAACAGAAAAATGCATTTAATATGAGAGCTAAGCAGCTAAAAACCCACAGCTCACGCTAACTTAAGGCCTATAAGATTCTCAATATAAATGCAATATCGTAAATGTTAATATAAACTTGATTAACCATAGAATGAACAATTTTACTCATCATTATTAGTTTGCGTATACATTGGTGGCCACACACCGTAGTCATAATTCAAGTGCACGTTAAAGCAAAATCACTATTATTATTGTTTTCTATGTAGCATCGTTATGCACTAATATGTAAATGTTTCATGTTAATATAGATTATATAAGCTACGCTCTCTGTCCCTCCTCTGATGACGCTCCTCTTCACACAAACCTTTCCCTTTGATCTTTCACTTTTAATTTTTCACTTTACGCATAATGCGCATTTCAACATCTTGTCCCTTATGTGAACTCTCCAAAATCTCATTAAACATTTTCTCTCTTTCACTTTCTTAGTTTCTTCTGGTTCTTTTAGTCCAATTTCTCTTAATTTTATCATTGATTTTTCATGCCCCCTATAATCCTAATAAACAGGCCAGAACAATCAATAGACCCATTAGAATTTTTGCAAGTACCCCATTCCAAATGTTGGTAAACCAGCTCCCTACTCTGGAAATAACTTTTCCAAATTTCTCCCAAACTCCAGGTTCCTTCAAATCTTTCAAATCTGCACTATCTCTAGTTAGGTTAGTAAGCATGCCTCTGATCTTTTTACTATTGTCTGGAATGAATGAGCAACAATGACGCTCGTTGAGCATTTTGCAGACCCCTCCACTCTTTGCTAAAAGAATGTCTAAAGCAAGCCGATTTTGAAGAGTCCTAGCTCTTTCTGCAGCAAGTTCAGTATCCATCAGGAGTATAGCCCCTGTGAAATTTGTCAGCATGTTATCCACAATAGTAGACAACTTTTGAATCTTCATAGAATTCAAGATAACCCCTACTGAAGGGATTATAGCTCCAAATATATCACCAATGACAGCAACCACTGATTCTCGTTTTTGCCTAGCATGTTGTAATTCAGACGTTTTAGGTATCTGTTTTAAGTCATCAATCTGGTAAATCTTTGGGAAAACTATTCCCAAATAACATGTCCCATACCATTCCTTATGGAGACGTTAATAAGCATTAAGCCCACAGATGTAATAGATCCCAGGGATCGCTGGATCTTGTCCATTCAGCATAAATGTCCACTTACTCTGAAACAAAAACACATGTCTGCATTCACTCGTTCCCACAAACAAATTGTCCTGCTCAGATTTTGGCCTATACATACACAAAGCCTGCCTACATGTAATGCATCTATAGCTAACTTGCCTTGTGTTTTGATTGCGGTGTAAGCAGAATCATTTGCATATGTGCATTTTTCTAATCCTTTTTCTAATCTCTCTTTCAATGCTTTGCCTCTATCATCAGTGTGATCTAAAAAGCTTTTCTCTACAGGAGATAGTAAGCAAGTCAAATTATTACGATGTGCATAAGCAGTTCCAAATGTAAGCATTGGCTCAAAGAATCCTCTAACTATTTTTATATCATGTTCCTTGGCTAACTTGTTCAGGAATTCAATCACAGGCACAAAGGAAAACACAACATCCAGATTTGAATAAAAGTATTGCACATGCTCTTGATTATAGAATCTGGTTAGTAGTAAACTACAGCTAATCCCGTAAATTAAAGGAAGGCTGTGGTAGGTTACCCCTTCTTGCACAGATGAAGGAATCTTAGTGCACACAAGTCTTTCGCGTCCATGGTTTCCACATACTCATTTAGCAAGCGATAGAAGACATTAGTAGAAAGTTCCCCTTTTGAATTAGTTCCCTTATGCAAGTGTCTTGCATCCTGCTCAAATCTTTCCCACGGTGTTAGTGTTGTAGTTTCAGGTTTTGAAGTAGCGTTAATAGTCTCTTTCTCTATCCATGGCATTCCCACAATCACTCCCACAATTATTATTGCACACTCAATACCTATTATAAGACCTAGCCAACCACACCTTACTCCCTTTGTTACTACCTCTATTATAAGCCATGTCTGTATAGAATCAGATAGCAGAATAACAATCAACTTGAGGATGATTTAGAACTTTTCTCTTGCTCTTTGCGTGTATTTACAGCATCTTCACTCACTCCAGGACCCCTTTGTCAAATCAGGTTAGCAGCTTGTCATAATCAGGTTTCTCAAAGTCGAATCCGGTTCTAATGTCTCATTCAGTAATTTATAAGTCCCTTTTCTCAGTTTTCAGATTTTCGATTTTAACCAGGTCTTTTCTCTGGATTAGTTCAGGTACCGTAGTATTGGCCTGGTACTTCTCGATCAAAACAGAATGCTAAGAATTCTTGTTGCCATTCAGATGTTGTAGCATATGCCCATTCAGGACCTGTATATCTTCTGTTTGCGACTCTTTTTCTTTTCAACCTTCGTTCACCTTGCTGTTCTCCTTCACTTAGGTCTTCCACTCGGGATGTATTGGTCTCTTCTATTATTGTTTCATCTGGTATGTTTCTTATTCTTAAGAGTGGTTTCTCTGGCCAGTTATCACCCTTATGCGTCTTCTTTCGATGTGTCTTTTCAGGACGTTGGACAGCACCCTTCTCTTGTGATATGGTGTTTTCACTTGATGGACCTGCGGCTGGCTCAGGGGATGCTGGCACACTCTGATCTCTTTCTATTATTTCTCCCTCTTCTTCTTCTTCTTCTGGATCTGTACCGGGTTCAAGTTCTAACCCGTATCTGTCTACTTCTGGGAGAACCTCTCCTTGACTTAGTTCTCCTGCTGCCTATACTGAGATAGGCACTCTGTCACCTCTCTCGAACTCATTCACTGTTTGAGGGACAAGGCTGTTCTCAGTGGGCCCTCCTGCAGTCTCAGTTCCTTCTTGACTGTTTTCTGGCCCTGAGACTTCTCTTCCTGGAACTGTTGTGCCGGAAACTTCAAGTTCCTCATCCGCAGGACACGTTACCTTCTTTGTGTGACTGGCATGTATCCAATTTGGAACTCCTGCACGGCAGTGGTAGGTGTCAAGATTACTTGATACGGCCCTTTCCAGCGTGGCTCCAAACACGACTTTCTCACGTGCTTCTTGACAACCACCCAGTCACCGGCTTGTAGGGTGTGGCCTGGATCTCCAATCGGTGGCAATGTGTTAGCTTCTACCTGGTGAGAGAAAGAGCGAATCACATCAGCCAAACCTTTGCAGTAGTCCAACACCATATCATCTGTGATATTCACTAGAGCATTTGCAGGTACTGCTGGCAACCTCATAGCTCTACCCATGAGGATCTCATGGGGGGATAGTCCCGTTTTCTTGTCTGGGGTGTTTCTCATTGACATCACCACTAAGGGCAACGCATCTGGCCATTTCATATTGGTAGCTGCGCACATTTTTGCCATTCTCGATTTCAGAGTACCTTTCATTTGCTCTACTAGTCCTTATGCTTCAGGGCGGTAGCTACAATGCAGCTTTTGTTCGATGTCTAGTGCGAAACATAAGAGTTTAATCACCTCATTGTCGAAGTGTCTGCCCCTATCTGACTCTATAGAGACCGGAAACCCGAACCTTGGTATTAGTTCCTTAAGTAGCAGCTTTGCAACTGTGAGACTGTCATTTCTACGTGTGGGGTAGGCTTCAATCCAGTGACTGAAAACACACGCAATCACTAACACATACTTCAATCCTCCACAAGCAGGCATTTCGATAAAGTCCATTAGCATTTTGCTGAACGGACCACCAGCTCTCCCAATGTGGCTCAAAGTTACCACTGTCCCTTTTCCAGCATTCATCTGTTGACAGATGATGCACCTGTGACAGATAACCTCGGCAGCATGTCTGAATTTTGGGTTGAACCAGTCGATTTTAAATGAACTGATCATTGCATCTCTCTCAAGGTGAGCCTGTCCGTGGTATAGCCTGGCAAACTGGGACAGAAGGCTGTTTGGCAAGACTAATTTCCCTTCTTCTGAGACCCACAGATCATCGGCCCTCTGTACACATTGCATTCTTTGCCAGGATCGTTTTTCCTCTTTGCTAGCACGATCTTGTAATGTTTTTAACTCATCTAGGGTATCGACCACCCTTAATGCAAGGTTCAAACATGTGTCGTTTTCAGTTTGTGGTAACAATTCCCACTGTTCCTTGAACGATATACAGTTCAATGCGCAAAACCTTGCAACTTGATCTGCATAACCGTTTCCCATGGACACTAAGTCTTGTGATTTAACATGAGCATTGCATTTCACCACAGCAATTTCAAGAGGCTTCTGGATTGCATGTAACAAATCCTTTATTTGTTCACCATTTTTCACGGGAGAACCAGAAGAGGTCATGAAACCTCTCTGTGACCATAGTTGGCCAAAATCATGTACAATTCCAAATCCATATCTGCTGTCAGTATAGATAGTGACTCTCAAATTCACTATCTATACTGACAGCGTGGCATGCCTTAGTAAGGGCAATTAATTCTGCCACTTGTGCGGAAAACACTCTCTCGAGCCAGGAAGCTTCAATGATACCAGCTATGGTACACATAGCATAACCAGCTCTTAGTGTTCCAACAGAATCTCTTAGACAGGACCCATCGACAAACATGATACAGTCATTTTCTTTCAACTGTGTGTCCTCAATATCTGGTCGTGGTTTGGTACACAATTCTGTTACCTCAAGACAGTCATGTTCAAATTCTTCCTCATTGTTAATTTCAGTATTTTCAACAGGAAGTAAAGTTGCCGGGTTCAATACAGTACATCGTTTTAGTGAAACATTCGGTGACCCCAGTATGATTGTCTCATATTTAGTAAGACGAGCATTTGTCATGTGCTGAGTCTTGGTTCGAGTCAACAAAATGTCAACTGAATGCGGAACCATTACTGTTAGGGGATATCCTATGACTATGCCTTCTCACTGCGTAAGGCTCTGACCAACTGCTGCAACTGTGCGCAAACAACCCGGTAAGGCTGCTGCGACGGGGTCCAAGGTTGCTGAAAAATATGCTACAGGGCGATTTGCACCTCCATGGACCTGTGTCAAGACAGACAAAGAACAAGCATCATGTTCATGACAAAACAGTAGAAAAGGCTTCGTATAATCAGGCATACCTAATGCTGGTGCCCTGCACATGCACTCTCTCAATTCCATAAATGACTCAAGCTCTTCTTTGGACAAAGCTATGGTGTATGGCTCATCCTTGATCTCTTTGCCTGTCAATTTTATCAAAGGTTTTGAGATGATCGAGAGGGTATCCACTGGCGACAGTAGCCCATCATTCCCAGAAACATCCTGACATCCCTTTTTGTCGTTGGAGGGTTCATTTGTAATATGGCTGTTATTCTTTCTTTTGATATTCTCCTGGACCATCTTTCGATTAGATGCCCTAGGTATTTCACCTCTTTTTGACAGTATTGCAGCTTCTTAGGTGACACCTTGTGCCCATTCTTTCCCAAATGATTCAGTAAGGCAATGGTATTGTATTTACAGTTGTCCCTTGTTTTGGATGCAATCAGTAGATCATCGATGTACTGCACTAGAGTCGAATTGAAAGGCAGTACCAAAGACTCCAAATCCTTTTTCAATATCTTATTGAAGATGGACGGTGATTCAGAAAACCCTTGAGAAATTCTGCACCAACTGTACACCTTATCCAAGAATTTGAAGCTGAACAAAAATTGGCTGTCCTCATGAAGAGATACTGAAAAGAAAGCTTAAGACAGGTCTATAACGGTGAACCACTCAGCATCACATGGAACCTGAAACATGATTACTGCTGGATTGGGCACTATGGGGCAACATTTTACCACAATCTTGTTTATTTTTCTCAAATCCTGCACAATTCGGACCTTTCCACAAGGCTGTTTCAAACCCATTATGGGAGAGTTACATGGACTGCTCAAAACCTCTTTCAGGACTCCCTGTCTCAGAAAATCTGCAATTATCTGTGACACTTCGATAAGGACATCTTGTGCCATATGATATTGTGGCACCTGAGGAAACACCGCATTCAGCTTTACCTGTACTTTAACTGGTTCCACGCCTTTTATTAGCCCTACTTCTTTTCCTGTCAGACCCCACACTTTCTCTGTTACCGTTCCTTGTAACTCGACAGGTAGATCAATCATGGTAAGCTTCGGGAACAAGGTAATTAAAGGATAATCCTCATTTGCCGTCTGTGTCTCTTCCTCTGAGAACTGACCTTCGTCTCCTTCATCATCACTATTTGTCTGCACTTCGATACCGTCATTGGACCAGGTGATCGAACATTTTGTCTTGCACAGTAAGTCCCTTCCCAGTAGGGATACTGGACTTGAATCACAGACTACAAACCTATGTAGCCCCTGAAAGTTGCCGATCTCAACCTGTACTGGATCTGTAATCGGGTTTGTCAGATATTGGTTTGCTACTCCGATTACCCTTATGGTACGCCCTGAAAGTGGTAATTTTGGAACCTCCGCACTTCTGACTGTAGAGCGTGTAGCTCCGGTATCAACCAGGAACAAGACTTTGTAGCCCATCACCTTTCCTTCCACATATGGGCCCCTCTGATCCACCTCTAAAGATGCTGCAAGCCTGCACTCTTCGCTATCTGAGCTATCATCTGAACACTCTTCATTCATGCCATTTTCACCTTGTAATGGGAATTGTTGTACTGCATTATTTTGATTCATTACCTGACCTGTGACCTGTTGAAGAAGCATCACCTGTTGCTGTCCCATCGGAGCCATTGGTAATTGCATTTGCTGTCTAGGTACCATGGGAACCTGCTGTTGTACTGGTTGCATTTGCGCTGGCTGAAAACGCGGCATTTGTATCTGCTGCATGGGCTGTACCCCTTGCACCTGTACCAAGTTATTCTGAAAATTAGGGTTTTGATGTCTCATTTTTGGGCCTCGTACATTTTGCAATATACTGACATTAGTGCTTTGCTGAACGACACCATCCTGCACTGTATTCGGGCACTCCCGTTTCCAGTGCCCCACGTCCCCGCACGCATGACATGGTGACATCTTTTTCACCCCTTTGTACGTCATTTTGAACCACGATATTCAGATCCGGACCGCGATTCACAAACCCTCGACCTCTTGGCTGCGCCTGAAACGCACCATTCATTTGCGGTTGCTGCTGTATCATCTGTTGAACTCCATTTCCCTGTATTCCTGCCTGAGCAGCCCTTATCTGCATCACCATCACCTTTTCTTTCAGCTTTTTCTGTTTCAGCTCAATCTCATCACTACAGTATTTCGCATACTGCAACACTTCATCAATCGGCTTCGCTTGCCAACAAATAAAATGATTCTTAATCATATGGCTAACTTCTGGTCTCAGCCCTTCGACGAATCTAAACACAAGATGGTTCATGTCCTTCGGTTCGATAGTCTCAGTACCACTGTAGTGTTTGAATGCCTTTAACAATCTCTAATAGTAAGCATGTATTGATTCCTTAACCTCTTGTGAGGTACGGTCAATCTTCTGCCAATCAGTCACCTTCGGCGACACCTTTTGTTTAAAAAACTCAATCACTTTATGATAGTACTTCATCACCTCTTCAGAGGGTGCACCGGTCACCTTATCCCTTGCCGGCTCCTTCGTCGGCCAGTCTACCCCTCTCTTGCATTCGAGCCACAAATCAGTTGGAACAATGATCTCAAACAAAGTATTCAAATCCTCCCAAAGACACTTTGCAAGTTTCACAAACCTGTCTGTCTGTTGATACCACTCAATCGGTTTCTCCTTCAGTCTGGGATAATCATTGGTAAAGGAAAGGATGTCTCCTCTGGACCACGGTACATGAACTAAGACACCACCAGCTGTTTCTCTCATGGGTAGTATTTTTACTGATTCTCCATCGGGTGAAGTTTTGGCTTGATTTGACCCTGGACTGTCACCTTTTTCCTTATCCCTTTTCTTTGCCCATCTGCCTTCCCATTTTTCCAGTGCACCCCAGATTTGCGCACTTTGCAACAATTCTTTTAAATGTGCCTTCATTCCAGCAGACCTCATGTGCTAAAAATCTTTTGAATCAAAGTCTAATCTGTAGCTTCTTTTCAAATGTTTAGTGTTTTCAATGTCAATATTGTATTTGTCTGCCAGGTTTGCTAATCTCTGATGCACCTTGCCCACTTCTTTGGTAATCTTGGGGCACAGGAATCTCAGTTCTGCTTCCGTGTATGACTCCAATCTATTTACTCCCATCGTACCTTCCACTAATTCAGCAGCTTCTGCCCCTAATCTTACAAAATGTAGGTACTCATCTTGCCTTTCCTTTTCCGGTTCAACTGTAGTCACTGTAGTCTTTTGTGAAGTATAAGTCTTTTCTAGCCATTTGTTTAGCTGTTGTACTGAAAAACCCTGCAGCGAAATGTTCCCTGCATGTATCATTGGTGACTGTGAGGCGTTCGTACTCATTGTTTGCGGAGTTAAAACCCCTAGCCCTGCTTGACGCATTGCTTCTATGGGTGCTCCCACTGGGCTAAGGTCTATTAAAGATCTTGGCTTTTCAACTGCTTGTTCTCCCGGGGCCATTATCTGGGGGGTTCCTATAGACCCTCCTCTTATCACATCATGGGTCATCACTCCCTGATCGCATACGTCCGTTTTGCCTTGAGCATACAATGGCACTGGTGGACCAACAGTAATTGGCAAAGATATGGCAGCAGGTGTCTGACCTGGTTCCAGACTCCGTGGAGCAGTAACTCCATAGGTCTGTTCCAAAGTACCCGGGACAGGCACTAATGGAGGACCAGCTACTGGGTTGTACCCTGGTATCAGTTGTGGTTGCGGCTGGGAAAGCAATTTCGGAGTTGACTCAATTTGCTCTAACTTTGATTTCGTATATATCAAGTCTTGCGGCAGATTTGTAGTAGTCTCAAGTACTGGTACGTCTGGGTAGATTCTCTGTATTTGCGATGGAGGTTGCAACTGTATCGGCATGTCTGGTGCAGTGGGTACACTGACACCATTCTGTATCGAAGTCGTATCACTAGTCTGTACAGTATCAACAACTCCCTTCTCCTGCGTCTGGTTCCCAGGATCCATGCTAGTGTTTGGAGCGCTATCGCTCACCGCATAGGGTGGCGGGCGATCATGTAATAGTCTGTCCCTGAATTCCTCATCATCTGAATCATCTTCCTCTTCCCAGGGTCTTTTATTCTCTTTAGATTTGTTTGAGTCTTTATGTGTTTTACAGGAGGCTTTCTTTCCCTGTGTTTCTTCTCCCTGTGCTATCGCTGGGAATAATTTTAATCTGTCAACAATTCCCCTTCTCCACATTTTATTTTCGTCATCCCATCTAGCCTCTGCATAAGATTTTTCTGCCCTTCTCAGTCTTCTCTGAAACTTTTCTTGCCTTTGTTTAAGAGCCATTAGATCCCAAACCGCTAAAGCTTCATACTGAGCTGGCCTCGGAGGTGGTTTTTGTACGCTTAACACCCACCTCAAATTCTCTAGTAACCTCGTATTGAACGTCCCATGTTATGGGAACGCTAGACATCCCTCCTTTTCTGTTAATTTGCGCCACTCTTTCATCCATAAACATGGCGCGACGCCTTTCTCTTCCATAACTATATAAGCTGGAGTACCCTCGGATGGTGTAGGCTCCCCATCAGTTGCTATAATATATGCGTCTCCTTTCAGAGCGCTCTTGAATGCTTTGACAAAATTAATTTTGCAATTTTATTTTACTTGTATTTAATCAGAAAGTCACTTAGTTCCCAGGACACTCTTCACCCACCTTTCTCAACCTATCGCCTCTCACGGACGGTAGCCAATCCGTGTGCGACCCTTCTCGACAACTGACCTATCTCAGCGCGACACCACTGAGGTCACACTCACACACACTGCGGCTGACAAAGTCTTGCGGCTCATCCGCTCCTCACTGAATCCACACAAACTAATGCAAATAATTGCGAGCACCTTAAATGACAACACAAATCTGCTGGTTTACTACAGGAAGGGTAACACATTCATTTCAGAACTTTACAGAGATTTCACTTGAAGCCTCAGCCGCTACTTTCTCCTTATCAGCTCCCGCATACGCAAGCAGAATTCAACCCGCAACTTCTACTCTCGACTTGTCAATGGCTCGTCCTAGTGCACTTTAGAATTTGCCAAATCTCCATCGAAGGTTTCACACATACGTTTAGTTTCGAACTTGACTTGTCAACCACGCCCGATTGACCTATTAAACCACACAGATTACAACATAAACCCAAGTGTCTCCTACACTTGTCAACATACTCCGGAGTCTTAGACCACGACAGGTCCATACATAAACAACCAACCACGTGGATAATTTTGAGCACCAAGCGCCACACTCATATGAAGTACGCCGACTTCCCTACTCTCATACTGCGGAGTACGCCCACTCCTACTAAAACAACTTTTACTTTACCTAAATACACACTAATTTCACAATCACCTGCAAAAGGCATAAGCTTAGCAAGCGCAATAACCCTATAACACACACATTATGACGCCGAGAACATTCCCAACTCAATTAGGCAGGCTCCGAGATCCTGGGAAAGTCATGGTGAACTTAGAAACCCATGATACCTCCAATTTGCATTATCACAGAAAAACAAATTAAACAATGATTCTCAGTCCTAGGGCCCCCAAGGGCCAAAACCGTCGCTCTTCTACCAGAACTGTTAACGCATCCTTTTATGTTAATTTATTACACTTTAGGACTAGTTTTTTAGGCCAATCAATCTTGTGACCCAGTGGAGAGACACCGTAGGACGAGATAGCTAATCAATATGTCAAGCAATATATCAATAATGTCATCAATATTTATCACAACAATGCACTTTACTTTGGTTAAAGACATTAATCAAATTGTCGACGCAACCATGACCTTTCAGCCATGAATAACCACACATGTTAATAGAATTTTATGTATTTTATTCCCTATTGGTTACAATCTACGAGCGAAAGAGTTAATCTCAATACAAAGGAGCATAATAGCATAGTCACGATATGGCAACTTTGATAAGATTTCATTAATGCAAGGATCACAAACATCAGAACATAACACGGTGTAAATATAGATCAGAATACAGCAAATGTCATATACGTATCAAATCAGCATAGCGTAATGTCAGTCATTTGTCTATTTGCGTCAGTCTAAGTGAACTCCTGTCCTATCCACTGATTAGCATCAGCATGTTGGGCTTCATGCAAAACAATTTAGAACACCAATTTGGAAAACATCTAGCTATGGTCTCTATCAAAATGAGCAGTTGTTACCTAGAAAGGAAAAGCAAACAGACAAATTACAGATTGCATTGTCATAATTACCCTCCAAGGATTAGGTCAGCACACAGGATCAGTCTTCGTCTTCAGGACATCAGTCAAACACCATCAGTCTAAACTCGACTTAGTGACATAGTAACACTTCCCTCATAAGGAGGAGAAGCGTAAAAAGGCCAGTCTGTGAGTGAAGATGGTTTTAATAAGTCTCAAAGTCACCAAACAGAGTGACAGAGTTTCTGGATAAAATCAATAGCATTCCCTACCTAGTTCTCTCGACTCTTCTGTGACATGGGTTTTTATCCCTTTTTCATAAACCATTCCCCAAAAATTCTATTGGACATTTACTATACCCCACTATCTTTAACCTATCAAATTAAACATTAGGCAATTCCAATTGTCACCCCACATTTATTCATAACATGTTGATTGGTCTTTATAATTGACGTCTTCGGAGGTGGCACGTCCGGGGTTGCTTCATACCTTGGCACGTCTTCTCGGGACAGCAGTTCCATTGTCCATTGGTCTAAACATCCTTGTACATTACATTAATCTACATTTGTTTCAATTTTGTATACAAAACTTAAACTAAGGCACCAAATATGCGGTTGAGAACGGAATCACAAAGATACATTCATCTTCCAAGTTGAGAAAAAAGAACATTTGCAGGGTCATGGCCCTTTGCGAGTCAGCATGCTAGAAAACAGAAAAATGCATTTAATATGAGAGCTAAGCAGCTAAAAACCCACAGCTCATGCTAACTTAAGGCCTATAAGAATTTCAATATAAATGCAATATCGTGAATGTTAATATAAACTTGATTAACCATAGCATGAACAATTTTACTCATCATTATTAGTTTGCGTATACATTGGTGGCCACACACCGTAGTCATAATTCAAGTGCACGTTTAAGCAAAATCGCTAATATTATTGTTTTCTATGTAGCATCGTTATGCACTAATATATCAATGTTTCATGTTAATATAGATTATATAAGCTAAGCTCTCTCAACAGCGCAGCAGAACATTAATCAGCTGTGCTAGGTCCATGCATTGAGCTGTGCAGTGCATGTCTATTTTTGAGCTAAAATCTTTTTTGGACCTAAAAATGCATCATGACAGTACTATTTAGAACCACCAAAAGAATGCTTGCTGGTATATACCTATAGCGGATCCTATTTAGGTTTAATGGGAATCAGGAGTTTTGCTTCGCCTTCTGGCTTGCAGGCCTGTGCCCCAAGCATCTAGTGACTTTTAGCCTGCGTAGCTTGCTCTGTCTTAGCCTATTTATTTAATTATTTCTTTCAAAATGGCTGCTATGTGTATAGTTAGAATTTTTTTTTGATTTTACATTATCAGTGCCACTCTGTGAAGGCGTCACTTTCAGCGTCAAAGACAAGCGATATACGTAGGTATTAACATCATGTCCCTTTCCCACTTATGTGTGACAGGAGCATAATGTACTTTAGGAGGGGATTGTTTACATAATTGCTGCCTCAAGTATGCCTCCTTATCTATTGTTTTGGAACATACCTGCGCCAAGAGACCTCCAAGATCTGCATAAATACATCTCATGTATACAAGGTTATCAGAGGGAGTCCTACCAGATGCCATTTATGCCATCTATGCTACACCTCGCCTTGCAGACCCAACCTTTGTGTACCCACGGAGTCTGACCTAGAGGCCTCATTCCAAGGTAACGCGCTTCTCATGGGCACAGTACTGGCAGATTAGGTTTATCACGCCTAGCTCTCATTAGGTTAGAGATTAGGTTCTCCATGCTAGGGTTTTAGGGTTTTTTACTTTTCATGTTTATTGCAAGATGGTGGGGGTCTTTGTATTCACAACTCTATTTTTCACAATTATGCTTATCCTAATTATTGCAGCTCATGCATTTTACCATAGGTTGCAGTCATTTCAATAAATATATTGAAAACTCTCCTGCATCTCTTTCATTGCCTGTGTGTGACTGAGACTTGTTGCTCATGTGAGACAAGGGTAATCTCCATTCCACCACAACTCCCCTGATGTGTCGCATTCTAGAGTACAGGTGTAAGGCTGCCAGAAATCACCTTTTATTGTTTGGGTTTTTGGTGAGGTGCTACTTGTGAGTTGGGAGGGTTGGGCCAAGGTTAAATAGATATGAAATGGAAAAACATAGGGGGAGCTAGAAAAAATACAGTCATTGCTTGTAAGCAATGTGCACTCTCTTTGCATGATTTGAGTGCTGGATTATGCACAGATTAGCAATTTGCTCATACTGGAATGCCAAAGTTTGCCAACTGTTTGTCATTGGAAGGAAAGAATAATCAAAACCTAGCTAGAAACCTGCTCAATTAGAGAGATAATGGGGAGGTTGAAGGGGAGAACTTTGACATAGTTTCTCTGCAAATGTTAAGGCGGGACAGAAGAGGATTTCTCACGGTGGAGCCGTAGGTGTGTAGTGTAGAGCAGAAGGGGCCTTGTGGTGGGATTGTAGGGTTTTAAAATTAACTCTGTGCTTAATCAGCAACCCATGCAAAGGCATCACTGCTGTGTAGATGTGGCACATTATTTGAGCCTGCTTTTCATTTTTGAATGGAGTTCAGTAGTTACACTATTGCATTAGTCAATGTAAGAAAGGGCCACATGAAGCGCATAATCACTTTGATGAGGAGTCTGCAGAGTATGGAGAATGCCTAGGACGTATTGAAGGTGCTGAAAGGCATTCTTAACTATATTGTTGATTTGGGGATTGAAGACCAAGTCAGAGTTTATGGTAAATCCTTGGTGTCTGAACTTGCTAACAGTCAGTGGAACTCCCAGAATAGATGGCTAGTCAGGCAGTCATGATATTTGCGTCTACTACCAACTCAGTATGACTTCTATTTGTCTTCTTTAAAAGCAAAGCCAGTTGTGTGTCATCCACTGATGTATATCAGATACAGTTTTTGATGATAGTGTATGTGAGAAAGTGGATTCTCATTTGGAGGGAATGGGAGTCCTCACCAAGTAATAAATACTGCAAATCCATACAAGGTAGGTCTCAATAACTTAAACCTGAATGCTTAAGTTAAAACGTGTAAAGCATGGATGAGTAACAACAGTTAAAAAGTAGAAGACCGAACACAATAAAAATCCTCAATTTATAAAAATAGAGTAATGAACATATAGACACCAAAATGACACAAATTGGATGCATGGGACCGGAAATATGATTTGTTTTAGAATTTTTAAGTCCAAATAACCCCTAAAAGTACAACAAACCTCTTGCAGTTCACTGTCTGCGTTGCACTAGGTAAAAGTCAAAAGTTAAGTCCGGCCCTGATTTGGTGTCAGTTAGGTTTAGTGACCAGGTTTTTCCCAGTGGAAAGTTTACTTTCTGACTTAAAATATTTGCTGGAGAAAAGTCCTTGTTGAAGTGTTGGGCTGCAGACTGAGTCCAAAGGTAAAGAGCGGCCAGATGGAGTGCAAGTCCCCTGTGGGAACCTAGGCTCTGGTCAGAAAATGTTGCACAGTCAAGAGCGAAAAGTTTAGAATGGGCAAAATCTAAAATCTGCACCCAGGAAGGTCTCATCGGTGGTCAGATGCTGTTCGACATCAGCCTCAGTGCAGCCTTGTTACGTTCGTAGTTAGAAACTTTTCTGGAAGACAAAATCCATTCAGCAGAGGAAACCAAAGACTGTGATCCAACTGGTGCATCTGTCTTGTAATCTGCTGCTACTCAGTAGGAAAAAGTTTAGAATCTTAGGCAGTATTACAGGTTTTAGGGTCAGAGGAGTACACTGTAACACCAACCGAGGGTCTAGGACCTTGTGGGCACCACTTGGGGGTTAGAATTCACTCTCCCAGAAGCCAACCACAGGGTCTAGGGCAGATCCAGTCGGAACTGGCTAGCCGGGTTTCTAGAAAGGGTAGGCTTCTTGGACCTTTTGTGTCCCTGTAGCTTAACAAAAGTTCAGCCAGTGGGCCTGTGGAGTCCCCTTCTTCGTTCTGGGTACATGGGAGAGCAGGTCCTGCCCTTCCGATCTCTTTCAACAGATTCAACAGCAGTTACAGTCCTTCTTTTGTCTTCCACAGGTCCAGATGTGCTCTGAAAAAGACACCCAAGGATGTCACATTTATGCTCCGAATTAGCTTGTGGATAGGGGAGAGTTTTTGACCAATAGCGGAAAAGTTCCCATCAGCAAACCTACCCACTTTTACATCATTTCCTGAAGGTTTGCCTCTAAACAATCCCACTGTGCACCGTTCTGCAAAAATCCCACATGACAGTCCTTTCTTCCTGGGTAGAATTCTGAATTAAAAACTGTCAAAAATAGTTTCTAAGTTACACTTCAGAAAGGGACTTTGTCACTGTCTCAAAGAAAAATGTTTACGCTTTTTGTAAGTCCCAATGCAGAATGGGACTTTGTTGATTTTTTCCAGTGGTGTGAATATCTCTACTTCAAAGCTGAAATCCAATCTGTTGTGGAACTGCTGGTCAGATAATTTGTCCAGTGGGTCTCGCTGAAGCTCAGGAGAAAAGGTTTTCAAACTTTCTTTTGCTTCCCAAGAAATTACAGGAGTACACTTCTAAGGCCCTAGGACCACAGGGGAAGTCTCTTAGAGATTCCCAAGTTATTAGGCATTGGCCCACAGAAAGGTCTATTCCCAGTCCCGTTGCTTCTGGTCCACCATTGGGATTCTTCACAAGAATGTCCTCTTCAGATGTGTTTTATGTTCCTGGAGCCATCTAGGCATAGGCCTTATGATTGGAGCTCTTTCTGGTCTTGGATGTCAAGTAGAAAGCAGGTCAACCTCCTCGGGTCCTTCTCACAGATTCCCAGTGGCGCAGTTTCAGTCGGCCTTGTATCTTTTCACTATGCCAGAAGTGTTCTGAGGAAGTTTGGTTTGAGGATCCAGCTTTGTAGGTTTCACCAGCCGGTGGGTGGGGTACACACCCTAAGACACTCCTAGTTCTTCTCTTACTAATGGAGTGAATGTTCCTAGGTTCTGGCCTACCTACCTTTTCAGTAGTTCTTGATTGCGTTACTTCAAACAGGCCCACAATGCATTGTGTCAGGGCAAATCCAAGATCACCTAAGACTTGAGCCACACAAAAAATGGGCTCTTAGAGATGGGGTGTGGGTAAAGGGAAAGTAGTATGAAAATTACTAGTGTCCTCCTACGTTTAGCACTAAAATCCAGTTTGTAGCAGGCCCTGAACCCACCCAGACAATATGAAATAAAACAGAAGTCACAATAAGGTTCTTCAGTAAAAAGGCAGGTGATATGCAAAAATTATTATCTGGGCCTGTGTGATCTCTTTCAAGGGTGCAAAAGTTTTACATTTGCCTCAGACAGGGCTGTCATGCTGGATCTGGCACTGTTGTGCCAACAGGCATGCCACCCTGAATATTCTGCTGACCTCAGATAGGTCATTGCAGCCAATTCAGGTTGAACTGTCAATCAAAGTGGTCTATTCTGCAGCTCTTGGACGGAATTCAGACCTCATTACAAGCAAAGCAGGGCTGGCCAAGAGCACCAACTAAATTTAATTAGCATATAGTAAATATAACTATTCTTATTATTTCTTAACTATATAGAAAAAAATCTGACTTTACAAACAAACAGAACTTTTTAAACCAGGAAAAGTTTTTAAAATTTGTCTGTAGCTGCTTCCTAATGGATAATGCAGAAATAATGATTTAATCTGCTTTACAATATTTACTATGGGAACACATAACCCCAATACTTAGAACATATCTTTTAATGCTTTATTCACCATAGAAGCATGCTAATATTCATTTATGCGTGATTCACTTCTAGGCAGTATGCACCATATCCTATGGGCAATATGCTAATTTTAGAAGTGATTTATTTAGCACTTAAAAGTAGGTTTTGAGCCTGTAAACAGTTTATTTTTACAGGTCTGTCTACAAAGATGAAAGCTTGCACCCTGCTGGAGTCCAGAACACAGTGGAGGCCTATGTCATGCCTTCAGGGCTACAAAATGGATGGAACAATATAGTGATTCAGTTCACTTATGACATTTGATTCTTCCACCATATACTATGGCCTTATGATAAAATTAAATATGCCAAATGGGGTTCTAAGTACAATTTCAACTTTGTTTTAGGGGTCAGAACATATACGCTGAGCAGTGGATAACCTAGTTTAGAGTTCAAAATGATAAGCAAGTGAGTTTCAAACAAAAATGAAGAACTGGGAGTGACCACCCAAAGAGGGGCCACTTTACAACAAGTAGTATTCTAGGTCTTTGGGAATGGAATTAATATGTGAGCCTGTTTGTTTGCTATTATTTATTTACATGTTTCATCATTGGTTTGCTGATAATGTTACATGCACACTTAGAAGCTGGCAATGTTTCACTTTTATAATTTTGCCTCCTGCTAACACGCCTAGTGCCATCCATTTACAGAAGGTATGCCAATTTGTGACAATCGATTATGTTTCTAGTAGGGTAATAATTTATTGAATAGAGATTAAGTTAGAGAGTTCCTTATGGCACACTGCATTACAACTCAGTGTTTTGAAAGGTCAACAATAATCTGTCACGTGTGGTTTTATAGGTATGACCTAATCACTGTTGAGCAACCCTCAATTCCACTGGTAGTTTTTATTAATATGATAAGGATATCATGGTTTATCACGTCCAAAGCTGTGAATAAGTCAAAGAGGATCAGAGCACAATCTTGGTCGCCGTCTCTGCTTTAAAGCAACTGTTTCCTGTTGTTCATTAAGGTGGAGTGGGGTGTATTAGCTCCATTACACTGACCAGGTCAGGGGGAAAACAGAAACAAGTATGTGTTTGAGAGACCAAGCCTTTTGAGCCTCACTAGTGTTGTGTTCCCACAGCACAGTGTTCTGAACCTGTGAAAAAATGGCCTATTCTCCCTTACAAGAAGGCTTCTAATCTGTGTCTGATCCTTGAAGCATTGCTCCAATAAGCAGATATTAGATCGAGGGTGAGAGCTATGATATTGGTGAGGGAGCATTTTGGAGTACTCTGGCATGACACTACAAAGTCCATAAATAGACCACTTGCAGGTGAGCAGGGACTCCGAAGGTGTGCATCAGACAGACCTTCTGAGAATGTGGTGTCTGGTGATGTCTCCTTTAAATTTAGAAGCCCTCAGAGCTACCCACCCAATTTAAACATATTAGTTGGGCTTATGGAGGCTACAGCTTAAATCGTCTAGATTTTGTGACAAAGTTACATGGCCCCCTTGAAATCATACAGTCTTAGACCCTCCACATGGTACTTTTTTAAAATTGAAACACAAAAAGTTCAAAAAGGCTATTACATTGATAAAGTGCAAGCCTGTAACTTATATTGCCTAACTAGCATAGAGGAAATCCAAAAATTAACTTAATCAAAAACTGCAGTGCTGTTAGAATTCTCTGCGATGAACAGTCACAATTAATTGATACCTTTGCGGTCAACAAATAATTCCTGCAAAAAATTGAAAATGTTATTTTTGGTTTATTGCAATTTATCTAAATATAAAAATGGCAAACAATAAACATTATTTTTAATTGGCAGGAAATGAAAGAGTAAGCAATCAAAACACACACAAGTTTGAAATAACAGTAATACACACATCTCATAAGATGAAAACCTGTATTGCACTACAGTACTAGAATCGTCCATAGTCTATAAAATTCCAGTGCCTCTAAGATTACCACTGTGTTTCCTCCATAGCATGCTATATCCCATTGCCCCGGGGATGAAAGCCCAGTAAATTAGCACCCTACTAACAGACAGTGGCGGCTGCCACAAATCTAAAGGGGGGGGTCAGAGGGAATAGGGAGTTTGGTTTTGATCACTGCTGCGGCCTGGGACCAGTGCAAAGCCTCCCTTGAGTACCACATCGGGTGCCAGGGAGGGACAGGGACCCCATGGCACCCAGGAGGGCCCCGGGCCTGTGACACCAGGGGCAAGCATCAGGACAGACCCTGCCGGCAAGGCAGGTAAGAGGACCTACCAGCCAGGAGGCTCGAGTAGTCTCCTGTCCCTTCTCTTACTGGATGAAGGAGCCAGGAAATTGCAGGCGCCCTGCAAGTATGTGGGTGACTGCCACAAGAGCGGCCAAGTGTTCAGCTCTGCTCGGGAGACCCAAGGAGGCCTCCCGACGGCTAGAGGGGTTCACAGGTGCCCCCCCTTCCCTACTCGCTATTTTGGTGACGTCCAATCAGGCTGGGGTGGAAACCCTTGACGGAGGTCCCCAGCTCTGCCAACGAGTACACTGCTACAACCCCAGGTGCAAGGAACGGAGCGTGAGGGCCCCCAAGTTGGGGCACAGATGTCCCCGTGTTTGCCAGCATCTTCTTGGCTTGTGCCTAAATAACACTCACCAGATTTGGTGAGAATATTGCCAATCGAATAGGCATTCCTGCTGATGGTTTCTGCCACAAGGGGCGTGTGTGCTCCTATGATCTATGCAGCAAGGGAGATATGCTTTTTAAGCACTGTCATGTACTTTTCAATGTTACTTATATGGGCATTTCTGTTCTTCATGACATACATTATTGGAATAATAATGACAACCTGACTACTTATGTTGCAGGACAACCAGTAACCTATGTGCCTATCTGACCTATGTGCTTTATTATGACAACTGCTTACTTTTGCAGAGTACTAATAACCTCTGTAACGTGCTTACAAATGCTTGGGTAGCAGGGTGTTAGACATGTTGTGTTTGGTTGAATAATGCTTTGTGCACCGATGTTTATTTTTATATAATTTGGTGCTGTGTTTCCTTTGTGTTGTGTGTAGTGAGTCACGTGTGTTGTGCAAACGCTTTACACATTGCCTCTGGGTTAGTCCTGACTGCTCGTGCCAAGCTACAAAGGGTGTGAGCAAGGGTTATCTTGGGTGTGTAACCTCCTTGCCCTAACTAGAGTGAGTAGGTACTGCCTGGCTTAGGTGCACACCCTAGACAACCAGAACCCCCATTTCTAACAGGGAGGAAGAGGTGGAACAATAAAATAAAAAATAAATTAAAAAACAAACTTATCTATCTGCTGCTATGGGCCACCTCGCTCAATGGTGTTGGTGTCCCAGCAGTCCCTGAGACACCAGCACAGGCTCCCCATGCAATCCTGGTGTTGTTCGCCAGGATTGGTCTGAGCGGTTTGGTCTGCCACTCAAGACAGTGCACTGGAGTCTGTGCTCGCTCTCTCTCCAACCTGGCTGTGCAGCACATCCCGCCCGGTTGGAGAAAACAAATGCACCTATGATGGCCGGCCAAACTGACATGTGCCCTTAGGTACACTCACTCCACTCCCCACCCCTTCCCATGGCCCAGCCCCACCCCTCCCTGCAAATATTTTATTTTTCAGCTGCTGGCTCTGAGCCAGTGGGGTGATGCTTCTTCACCATTGCGGAAGAGCCACCCCTGCTAAAAGAACCTCTCACAATGCTCCATTTAGTAACTCAAGTGTTCAAACAAATGTTGGGACAACTTCTACCTATATTTCTTGGCAAGTATACATCAGTCAATATTTGAACATCATGCTTACAAGGTGGGAACATCAAGATACCTACACATTTTGTCAGCATCAGCATGTGTGAGCATAAGCCCTAGGCCTCAGAACAATTAGACATATCTTGATAAAATGTTTACACTCCACATACGAGTATCATGATTTTTGCCCCATCTATTCTTGAAAATTCCACTATCATAGGTAAACAGTTGCCAGCCCCATCACTGTTTACTCTCAAATTGGGAGAATGTGATTATGGACTCCCCAAGCAAGATGGAAAGTAAAAAAAAAGAAAACAGTCTAAATACCGAAATAGCAACCATCACACTAGACAAAAAATAAATAGGAACCCTCCCAAAAAAAACTCTCACCATATTTCATCCAATGCCTCCAAATGTTCTAAATCTTTTGGGACGTCTATCCTTGTAGATCTTTTTCTGCAAGTATGCATCAGTCCATGCTTGAACACCATGCTTCCAAGGTGGGAACATCAACATATAAAGGAAAAAAACAGGCAAATTACTCAGAAATGACAACCATTGAAAAACAATGCCTTTGGTGACAGTTATACAGTGAGTCACAACTGAAGCTAGAAGCTGGACACTAATCGTACTACCATGTTTCCATGACCAAGTGAGATTATGCAAACAATCTCTAAGTGAGGACAAGAAAAAAGGTTGAATCTGGATAAAGTTTTCCGAACCGCGCGCACACACACACACACCACTCCCAGATACAATCACAGAACTGCCAAATTAAAACTTTGAAAAAAAAGGAATGATTACTATACCACACAGAAACAAATATCCCAAAAGTGATTTCAACCAAAATGTTAATACAACTCCAGTACATGAGAAATTTGGAAATGAAAAGGGAGAAACAAGAACAAGTGAAAAACAACATAATAAACAACTGATAACACAATGGAAAAAGCTGTGACCATAATAACACTGCATGTTAACAGACATGCATGCCATTTAACACAGTGTTTCTATATGCATTGCTACCAATTTTCTAACACTACCTGACACTCAAGAAATATGTCAGTAGAAAGAGAACTCACAAGTAAGAATGATTTTAATCAACAGATGGTGACAGGGAAAAGAGAAACAACTAGCAATGAACATATTCAACTACCTAATACAAATAATGAAACACATCAGACCCTAAAACTCTATGTTAATGGTATTAATTCTACTCCTGTGCCATCTAATGCGCTCCTTTTATATACCACCTTTATCTGTGCACGTATTTAACAGGGCCTCTTGTAGTATATACTGTACCATGAAATGAAGATGGTCTGGAGATCCAGTTGCTATCCTTCAGCAGATTTATTCATAGGTTGAATATACCAAAAACTCCACCCACACCTGGCACATCAATCTCTCTCTCCCAACTGATCTCTCTAGAATCACCAAGCATTCTAGAAGATCACATTGTGCCAGGACAGGGGGAGACAGGACATACAATTACAAATATAATAAATGAATAAATAGAAACACATAACTTCTCTTCTTCTCTCAAATACTACACTATCTCCCCTCTAACAAACAAAAAGAAAAAACAACCCCCCCCCAAGCAATGCAATGACAAATATAATTTTAAATAAGTAAAAATACACTTATGACACCTTAACAATTCTGTTTACATTCCAAATACAACCATCATCGAGCTTTACTGCATTTTTGAAAATCTTTGTCACATTGAATACATTACTGTAATGAGATTGTCCACTATGAAACTTACCAGGCAATTTTACCTTGACAGAGTCTCCCACCCTTACTTCAACATGTTTGACAGACTTACGAGCATCATACACACTTTTCCTTTTCTTTTGAAGATACACATTTTTCTTTATAGCAATATCCTTCTGATCTTCATAATTGAACTGCTCTAAAACATACTCCTTCACCCAAGAGGGGTAAATCTTAGTGTGAGGAATACGTTTTTTGAACATTAAAAATGGTGATAAACCTGTGCTAGAATGAGGCTTAAATCTATAGTCTTCTACTTTAGACAACACTGACTTCTCCCAATTCACACCCAAGTGTTTTGCTAACTGAATAGTTTCCTTTAGAGTTCTATTGAAGCGTTCAACCATTCCATTTGACTCATGATTACACAACGCTGTTTTTTATGAACAATCCCTCTGGATGTTAAAAATTCTTTCATCATTTTAGAGGTGAACTGAACCCCATTGTCTGTCAAAATAAATTTTGGATTTCCTTCCTTTGCAAACACATTAGAAAGAAATTTAATAATAACCATAGACGTTATTTCTGTAGTTATTAACACTTCCGGCCAACGTGACAATCCATCCATCAGTACCACAACATATTTAGAAACACTTCCGCAACAGATTAGCCCCATTATATCAATGCAAACTTCTTCCCAAGCTTCCTTAGGAATCTCTTTTAACTCCATAGGTTGTGTCCTGACCTTCAAGGACTTGTCTGTTAGTTTGCACTCTACACAGTCTCTGACTTTTCTCTCAAAAACTAAATCCATACCAGGCCACCAATATACACCTTGCATTCTTTCTTTTGTCTTACATATTCCATGATGGCCGGAATGAGTCAGATCAAGTAGGCGTTCACTAAGATTATGTGGAGGTATCAACTTGCAACCTCTCAAAACTACTCCATTCTGAATAGAAAGTTCGTCCCATACTTTTTTAAATGACAAATTCTTTCCTTCAGAATCCTTCCAACTTTTCCCGGACAACAACAAATCTCTGATCTCCAACAATTCATTATCCTCGCTCAACTCATGCAACCATTCGTCTTCAGATATACACCCATCCATCACACTGCATACTCTGACATCATCATCAATCCACCAAGAATCATCTTTCTCTCTCACCTCCAAATTCTCAACTCCCAGCCTGGACAAGCAATCCGCAGTTTTGTTTTCACAGCCTGGAACGTGATTAATAGAGAAATGAAAATCTTGTAAACCCACAATCCACTTACAGATTCTAGATGAAACGTTGTCTAATCCTTTTTTTTCAAAAATCTCACTCAAGGGTTTATGATCAGTTTACCATGTGAACTTTCTTCCCCAAAGAAATTGTTTACATTTCTTAATGGCCCAATATATGGCCAATGCTTCCTTCTCTACAGTAGAATATCTATGTTCAGTGCCCCGCAATCCACGTGAAGCAAAAGCAATTGTACATTCTTTTCCATCAATTACTTGTTTAAGAACACAACCTAAACCTTTATCTGATGTGTCAGTTATAACACAGCAGGGCATACTCAGAAGAAAGCTACTTAAAGATTGAGCAGATGATAAAGCCTGTTTGAGATCCATAAATTCATTTTGACATTCTTCAGTCCAATCAAACATCACACCTTCTCTGAGTAACCTTCTAATGGAGTCAGACCTTTTAGCAAAGTTTGGAATAAATCTTGCATAGTTCTCAGCCATGCCAAGAAAGACTTGAATATCTTCTCTCTTTTCAGGAGTAGACAAATTAATTATGGCCTTGACTAAATCTTCCTTGGGTTTGACTCCACTACCTGAAATTACATGACCCTGATATGTAATATTGGATCTGAAAAACTTGCATTTATCACTTTTAAGTGTTATTCCTTTAGTTTCAAAAATCTTCAAACTGCCCTCACTTTCTCCTTGTGTTGCTCCAATGTATCTGTAAATATGAGCACATCATCTTGAAAGAACTTCACATCAGCTGTATTTCCCAATATATCAGTCATGAGTCTTTGGAAAACAGATGCTTCTGAACATAGTCCAAAAGGCATCCGGTTAAACTTATATACCCCAAAAGGTGTTATGAAAGATGTTAACAATTTGGATTGCTCACATAGTTGCACCTGATGGTAGGCAGAACTTAAATCCAAAGTAGTAAAGTACTTTGCTTTGCCTATTGATCCCACCATTTCTGTGATATTAGGTAGCAGAAGTCTGTCCTCAATCACCTCCTTGTTCGGGTTGCGCAAGTCTACACACAACCTGATATCCCCATTTTTTTTTAAAGCTACAACTATGGGCGCATTCCATTGGGCAGCTTCCACATCCTCAATTATTCCTTGAGATTTTAGATTCTGAATCTCAAGCTTAACTTTTTCCCTCAAACTAAAAGGAATGTTCCTAGCTTTACACGCAACGGGTAAAGCACAATTTTTCAAAACTATACGATGCTTGTAACCTTTAATACATCCCGCTTTAGTACTAAAAACATTGAGAAATTCACTCTTCAACTCTTCACCGAAATCATAATCATTTTGTACTAGAAATTGTGGTACAGAATTTGGATTAAGGATGATACCTAATAATTTCTGATGCGGCCAACTTAAGATGGTGTCTCCTACAACTGGAACATAGATCTTCCCATAAATTTTGTTCCCTTTAAACACTATTGAAGCATTAAAGTATCCCTTTAGCTCAATAGGTTTACCACCATAACCGTAAGGCGTCACATCAGGTTTTTCCAGAGACACATTTCCTTGGAATAATTTTTCAAAATCTGTAACAGATACCAGGGTTAGCTTTGCACCCGAATCCATCATCATCGCTACTCTCACACCATTCACTTCCACAAAATCTGATGGATATTCGCAAGACACGTTAGAAACACAATTGACATCATTGACCACCTGTAATATAAAGTCGTGGTTATTATCATCACACTCAACTTCATTCACTTTCATTTTTAGTTTAGTCCCAGACCTACAATACTTAGCAAAATGACCCTTCTTCTTGCATTTGTTGCATGTGACACCCACAGCTGGACACTCTTTACTGTTAGCCAAATGAGAAACAGACCCACATCTAAAATAATTTAACTTGGATTTTTTGTCAAGAAAGATCTTGTTCTTAGTCTTAGCACTCAGAGATTGAACAGTAGTTAACTTCTCCTTAGATTTCTTTAGATCTTCCATGCACATCTCCGAGTGCTCAACCTGTTTTGCAATTGTCAATACTTCCTCCAAAGTAGGGTCATCTTTTTACCATAATGCTTCCCTAATTTTGTCGCTACTATATTCAAGCATAAGTTGATCTCGAATACGTTCTTCAAGAGTTCCACCAAAATTGCACTGTGCTGCTAACTTTCGTAAATTTGTCACAAATTCTTCTACAGTTTCATAGTCATTCTGCTTACATTTCCCAAAATAGTATCTCTGTAATACAATGGAAATTTTTGGTAAATAGTGTTTATCCAATTTGAGCAAACATATCTCCAATTCATTTACGGAGGAATCAACTTCTGCACCATCTGATGAGGCGATTGTAGGTAAAGTTTCTAAAATCTCTTGCCCTTCAGCTCCAAGACAGTGCTGAAGAAGAGATGCTTTCCTATCTGCTGATAAGTTGCTGCCACAAACACAGAGGTAGGTTAAGAATACTTTTTTCCACTTGTTCCATGCAATAGGAGGTTCTCCAGGAACTGATAGAAAAAACTGAGGTGGTGAGATATTTTGCATGACTGATAAAAGTTGTCTTAAATTATTCCTTTAAGAATAATTTGTTTTAATCATCTAAAAAAAAAATATATATTTCTTTTTCTTTTTTAACACTCCACTTTGCCCATTTTTATAGCCCAGTAAAAATGTTCTGATTATAGACTGCCCAGCAACTAATATTTTAAATCCTTTGTTAAGGTTCCTGAAGAACTTAATAATTGCCAAACAACGAGAGCGAGGGAAAATCCTTAGTGCGCGGCTAAAATGTTCTTTAATTACAAAACAACAAGCGCGAGCAAAGAGTCTTAAGGGTTGCTAAGCAACTACCTTTGGGAATTCTTCACGCGAGGCTCTAGAGATGTTCTCTAGTTACCAAGCAACAAGTGCGAGGAAATCCATAGCACGAGTCTTTGGATTGCTTGTTAACAGTAAACAACAAACTGAGTTGCTTAGTAACCGAGCAGCTGAACGAAGTCTGTGTCGGAGGAAACAGGATTAAATAGATTAAATGGGCTCGGAAGTGTCTAGTTTAATTTTTTAGTTGAAAAAAGATTAAAAAATTAAAAGTCACAGTACCTCCTTATAGAAAAACGATGAAGCCATAAAAAAAAGATACTGTGTTGAAGTTTCAAGATATGAAAGGTCCAAAGTTCCACAGCTCGTCGCCAAATTGTAGTATATACTGTACCACGAAATGAAGATGGTCTGGAGATCCAGTTGCTATCCTTCAGCAGATTTATTCATAGGTTGAATATACAAAAAACTCCACCCACACCTGGCACATCAATCTCTCTCTCCCAACTGATCTCTCTAGAATCACCAAGCGTTCTAGAAGATCACATTGTGCCAGGACAGGGGGAGGCAGGACATACCATTACAAATATAATAAATGACCAAATAGAAACACATAACTTCTCTAGAAACAAATACTACACCTCTGTTTGACCTGGTATCCTTGGTGTGGTTTTCCCCTAACTTTTTGCCTTCAGACTTCCTGCATTTCTAACTTCGGTTTTGCTGGCCTTATGGCTCTGTGCGCTTTACCACTGCTAACCAGTGCTAACGTGCTTGTGCTCTTTTCGTAACACATGTTAACATTGGCTTATACCCTATTGGCATATTTAATTTATTGTAAGTCTCTAGTAAAGTGGCACTACATGTGGCCAGGGCCTGTGTATTAAATGCTACTAGTGGGCCTGCAGCATTGGCTGTGTGACCCACTTAAATAGCTCTATAAACATGTCTTAGGCCTGCAGTTGCAGAACAGGTTTGTGCAGTTTAAACTGCCTTTTTGACCTGGTAAAACAAACCTTTTTTTCCACGCCCAAACCTTCTTTGTTAATACATATGTCACCCCAAAGGTAGGCCATGAACAGCAAGGGCAGGCTGCAGAGTATTTAAAAAGTTGGACATGTACTTTTAAGTTTTACATGCCTTGGTTGTGAAAAACCTTTAAATAATTTTTCACTACTGCCATAGGATAACATTGGAGTTGTCTTATTATATTTTATAAGTATTATATCCTAATGGGAAGAGATAAGCAGTTCATGTTTTGCGTCTCTAGAATCACAATCGTGAAGTCAGATTTTAAATTACAAATTCAGAAAATGGCACATTTAAAAAGTTTGCATTCTCTTGCCTTAGCCATTTGGTGCCTGCATCCTGTTGCTTTGTCACATGACTAGGTGTAGGTGACAGTTGGGCTTTGTGTATTCCTCCTAGAAAGCCACACACAATGGGAGCATAGGTGTGACTCCATGGACCATCATTGGCAGCATCGGAGGGAGGAGCTGGGCACAGCCCCACGTATACTTGAAAAAGCTGTGTCCTGCCTCCACACAAAGGGCTACATATCCCCTTTAGTTAGTCTGGAGCCAGGGCCAGAAATGCAGGACATTTGTGCACCCCAAAGGCATGTCACAAGAAACTTCTCACCACTTAAAAGGCACAACTGTGTATAAATGCTGGGCATCAGACACCATCTCTCCAGTGGACCTCTGGACCTGCCAAGAAGAAGTACTGTGCTGCTACAAGGGCTGCCACTCTGCTCTACTACTGCTCTAAAGGAACAGTAGCCATGCTGTGTTAACCTGCTGCCCTCTTGCCTGGAGAAGAAGAACTGGCCCTGCAACTTTAATTTGAACCCAGGCCCCAAAAGTGACTCAAAGGGCTAGTCCGCTGGCTCCTGATCTGAGCTCCAGGGACATAGAAGGCTCCCCAAAAAACTCCTGAACCTGTCTTCAACAAGTTCCTGACCCCAAGTGGTGCTGCTCAGGTCCTGGATACTTGGTGTGGCTCACCAGCTTATACCAAAATCCATCGCAAGCCGCTGCCACCCGTCTCTTCACACAGCAGCATCGACAGCCTGTGTGGGACAGCCAGTGGGAAGCTCCAGCCCACCTGTCTGCAATGCTCTGTCTGCTCTTAATGTTGTGGATCCATTTTAGTTCCCAGTTTGGGTACAGGAGATAGCTTAGCTTCTAGCTTGCGGACATATTGCCCTTTTTATCTGATCCCCTTTGAACTATTTTCATGCTCTGTTTTATTCTAGTTAATTATTTACTTCCTTTTAGCACTTTTTGCAGATGCATGCATTTTAGAGAAATATTTTCACGTTTCTAATCAGTGTTATTCTGAGAACGTGTCATTATCAGTGATGTACGTGGGTAATGTCATAATGCTCCTTTTGTTTTACGTTGACAAGAACACACTGCAAACATGTCAGGTATTTGTTATGTCATTGCCCACACGTTTGCATTCACAATCTTATGTTTAGGTACATACTCTTGTTAGGATTCCTGCGCAAACAATAACGTGTAAATACTTCACAAGACCAAGGTCATTAGAGGGAGTTCTGTCAGGATACACCATCTAGACTCCACGCCGCTTTGCAGTGAATCACAGCCTTGTGTGTCTACAATTCCTGATCCGGAGACTAAGGGGCTGATCTCATCCCAAAGTAACGGGCTTTGGGGCGTTTCTAATGGATACTATACTGGCAGATTAGGCTTATTATACCCAGCTCGTGCTTTAGGGTAGGGTTTTGGCCTTGTTAGTAGGAATTGCATATTTCATGTTATTGCAATATTTCGGGGATTTTCATATTTACCACTTTTATCCTCACCATTCTGCTTCTGTTATTTCTCATTGTCATAATCGTTGCAGGATATGCATTTCATCGTAGATAGCAGTCTTTTCAATAAATATATTGAAAACCATCATGCACCTTCTTCATTGCCTGTGTGTGTGTGTAAGAGACATGTTTCTAACGAGAGAGAGGGGGTGAGGTTTGTTACACCATGACTTTCCTGAGAGGTCTCTAGAGTCCATGCGCTAGGCTGCCAGAAATCACCTTTACTAATTAGGGTTTGGGTGAGGTACTGCTAGAGAGCCCAGAGGTTTGGGCTGACTGCTTCTAACTGGCATAGGAGTGACTCAGTCAACTACGAGCAAAAGGGTTGCTTCCCTAATCCAGCACTCTCGCTGAGAGGTCAGTCATTCACTACATTAACACTATGCAGATTGCAGCCTGCAACTCTCTCCTTGCTACTTGAGAACCCCGCCAACATGAACAGGATTCTTGGCACAAACCTTGAGATGGTAACAGAGGGGCTGATCTGGGACTGTATCTGATGCGCACTCTATCGCAGCTGGCCTGAACCAGTTTATTCTTTAAAATTCATAACTCATAACTCCAGTTCTACTGATTGGATTTTTGTCATTTTTGCCTTGTTTTATTTATTAAATTCAGATCTATTTTTCTAATTTGGTGTGTGATCTTCTTGGGTAGTGTTTTCACTGTTTTAATTTTTGAAGTGCTGCACAAATACTTTACACATTGCCTCTTAGTTAATCCTTACTGCTCTGGGCCAAGCTACCAGAGGGTTGAGTAGATGTTAACCTGGGGTTTGCTGTGCCACACCCTTACTAGTATTGTTGTTGCTGTTTGACCAGGGCCCGCACCCCGGTAAAGCAGTAATCACATTTTTAACAGTGTCATTTTTTAAATTCCTTAAAACTTCACCTAACCAATTCTCTACAGCAGCCATTCACCCATGTCCTCTAGGCGTCTGGTCTGTAATTAACATTTTTGCACAACTTGAACTCTCTTATCCACCTGGCCAGTCTCACTTTTGTTC
This sequence comes from Pleurodeles waltl, assembly GCF_031143425.1. Lineage (NCBI taxonomy): Eukaryota > Metazoa > Chordata > Amphibia > Caudata > Salamandridae > Pleurodeles > Pleurodeles waltl. The sequence continues at coordinate 63,022,051 of NC_090439.1, read as the reverse complement.
TTCCTATTACATGGAAACATCATTACTGCATATAGCAATGATTTTCATTCCTAGTTATTAATGTAAGAATTATTCTCTTAGACTCTGGGATTTTTTTTATTTTTTATTATTTTGTATAGGGTACATACCTTATTGGGTTTTTCTCTGGTTATTCCAACTTTTGTTCTTTTATCCTCTTATCATTTACTTTTTGTCTACAGTGTTCTGTACAAAACTTTTCATGCCACTTTTCTACTTACATAAATCCTCCTAAATATTTTTAGGATTGTAAATGCTGGTACGTGCATGCATATGGCTCTCAGATCTTCTCTTCTTTCTCTTCAAACATTCCACTCTTCACTTACACATTTTCTGCCTATCTTTTGTCAGGGCTTGTATGCCTCCTAGTTCTCTAAATCTCATTTCATCTAAAGCTGACTTCATATTCTTACTCTCCTCTTCCACTAATGCTCTTTCTTTCGCGGCTTTATCCATCTTCGTCGAACCTCTTTCCTTCTCTCTGATGATGTCAGTTGCAATGTCATCAGTTATATCATTAATAAATGTGTTGTAATATGTGAGGTCATAAGGAGGGAATGGTGGGGATGCAAATTATAGTTAGCTCAGTAAACTATAACTTGTGAATTTCAGTAATATTTTAGTTTTTTAATGTTACTTATGGTATTTCAACACACAAACTATAACATCACTTTACCTTGTTTGATCAGTAGATTGCTTTTTTTGTTATGCAAGCTATGATCTTATTACCATACCTAACTATAAAGTCACTTTAACCTTTGTTTTTTTCATTGAATTTCTGAGATTTTTCTATCATATTCAAAGCGGAGCATACGCCCAACCCCCTTGGGCAAACTTCAGCCAAATTCCTCCATTGGCTATGCGCAGCAGGCGGTTGTGCAGAGTCTGGTCAAACGTGAGTTTTTATCTCCAGTGTTACCTGCCATACATGGTACTTCAGTACTGTGCAGGCTCCCATACTGAAGCTTTGACAGTACTGTGGTACCATAATGGTGGAAACTTGCACTATGGTTCTGACAGGAGTATTGCATTACTTTATGAGAGGGCTGTGCTGAGTCCTGTGAGAGTACCATGGTACTTGTTCCTAAAATATATTTTTTTGATTTTAATCTTGGTAAGAGGCTCCCTCTGGGCCCACCCCACAAGTACCTCTGGGTCAGGGTGTCCCAGTTCTGCCCCTATAAGGCCTTTTTCAAAATCATTTTCAAGACATGGGGACCGAGTTTCTGAGCCCCGAGTCCTGTAGTGGCAGCTACAGTATTTTGTTCAGAGTTACGACCAGTCAATCTGATCACTCAATACTGCAATACCAACAAAGGTATTAAGTACCAAAATGGCTGATGGTAATAAAGCTCTCTTGGCCAAACAGAAGGCCCTATTGTTTAATTTTTTGGTACCACAGGACTTCTGCTGAATCAACCGTCCAGATATACCTAACTTTTTCTGGTCGTTAACCCCTTCATGACCAAACACAGACTCTCTTTAAAAGCTAGTTGCTCAAAAGTGGCTGAATGGATTTACACCAAATGACAAAAAGCATGCTTTCTGACCACAGCTGTACATTTCTGCTAGATTTGGTGTAAATCAATTCAGCGGTTTTTTTTCCTGTTTCAGAGAACAGTTTCCTACGGGAGTTAGCAAGTGCCAAAAACTCTCTTCCTTTGCAAACAATGACAGCTCTAGAACTGCATAGTAAGTGAAAATAGGCATATTGTAGACTGCGAACAAGCCTATGATGGTGAGCTGTGCCAGTCACATTGGTCATAACTTAATTTGAGAAAGCTCTGTCTGCTCCACGTGCCATCATGATTTCTTCCTCTGTCTGCTCCACGTGCCATCATGATTTCTTCCTCAAAAGGATGAAAGTGGTTGGAATACAACACAGATCAGTCTACCCGATCATTGGGCACCACCCAGATTAGTTGTGAGCAGCAACACCAGGAGGATCACACTGGTGAAACATTGTTGTGCTGTGGCAACCACCCTTGGGAGATTGAAGAGACAAACAGTTGGATGAGAGAGAATGAAAAGAAACTCAAACCTATTGGTAAATGAGCCGATATCGCAGTACTGGAGAATGACATGAAACTGGGCAACTCCCAGGATGTTGAAATTTCTTCAACATGAAAATAATGTGATCCAGTCTCCAAATGCTGTAACCAATGGGTATCTGTCTAATTATGATAACCTATACAATAGTTGAATGTTAATGAGTTGGAGATCATTGTAAGACATGTCCTAGGATGCTTTTTTCCACATTGGTGTTTTTTTCTCAGGAGACATTACTTGGGATTTCTTTCTGCTTCACTTGAAAAACAATTACGTTGAACACTTTTAAACCACATCTCTGCCCATGTAAAAACACCTTCCATCCAAAAGCTCCACACATCCCTAAATCCTAAAACTCCTTTTCATCCATCCTGATGTCCTAAGAAGCCCTTAACTCCACCCATTGCTCTCAACCGTAAACTCCATCTGTACCTCAACATTAAAAATACATCTCCACCACTCCATTGCTGAAACCTAAAACCTTAAGAGCCTTCCGTACCTAAACTGAAAAAAATTCCTCTCCGCACCTAAACTCTACCCATTTTAAACAGTGGTAGTTGCCACTGCCTAGTCAAAGTTGGACCCACATTTCCATAGGAAAAGCATATTTTGGTTTGCCTATAACTTTGGTGCTCTTTGGAAAATCTTCACAAATATTTCCAAAAAAAAGTCTCATTCACCTCACCTCCTTCCTGGAAATATTTGGGGGTGATCTGTCAAGCAGGAGTTAAGAAAAAGGGAAGAGGGGCAAAACACATTTTCTTCATTCATTTTTCCATAGAACACGTAGACACAGCTACAATATAAATGGTTGAATATAGTTACAACAAATAATTTATCAGAAAGCTAGATCTTGGCCACAAAAGTATTCTTTTTGTGGTTTGGTTTTAATCCATTCAGTAGTTTCTGAGAATCTAAGGGTAAAAAAATGGTATATTTCATGCGGAAGTGGAGCTGCAAGATATTAAAATAGATCTGTTTTACTGCCACCACATCAACATAGGTTTGACGGCATCCATTTTAGGACTTGGGGACCAAAAATATTTTTTTAAAAAATTACAGCAAATTTGTGGTGCATCCAAAAATTCCCAAGGAAGTAATAAAATAAATAAAGTGCAGGCTCCTGTGCTTTTCAAAAACGGAACCCCACGGGGTAGACCAGGGCACGAGAAGAACAGTGTTCCCATTTTTATGGGGGAAGTGGCATGTGGCCCGACCTCCCCAAGACTGCTGGAGGCCCCAGAAACCCCATCTCTCGGGCGATATTTAAGGAGGAGTGGGTGCACAGTCCCTCTCCCAGAACTTGCTTGAAGACCTCGGAACTCTATTCCCTTGGTCCTAATAAGCAATTAAAGGGGGTTGTGGGGGCACACAGCCCCTCTCCCTGAGCCATTCTATGACCCAGGGGACCCCATCTCCTGGGGTCTGCTCCATTGCAGTGTCTTGGTGATTGCATCTTCCATGACTCCATGGTTTCCCTGCCTGTCAGAGCGCTGGAAGGGAACTGTTATGTGCTCCCATCTGGTGGTACCAGGAAGCTGCTCATAATGGGTGGGACCACATAAGTTTCTCCCTGCCCACGCTCTCAAAGGCAGGGAAACTTCCACCCCCGCAGTCCTGAGTGTGGTACATATTGTGGGGTGCCCTGGGTATGCACCATGACACCGCACTTTGATTTAAACAAAAAAAAGGGAATTGTTGCTGGCTAATGTGCCCCCTATGGAGCAACTTGCAGGGAGGTGGTGGCCCACATGGCCCCAATCAAAGGGTCCAGGTGGACACAGGAGCACTCCAGTTTGATTTTTTTTTCTAAAGGGCATACATAGCTAACCCCTTCACAGCCCATTGCACCGCTTGCAGGGAACCAGTTGCCCCTTACAAAAAATAAAGACCAGGGTGTCCTGGATGGGCACCGGAACACCCAAAAAATATATTTAAAAAATCTGAAATGAATAATAGCTGAGTAGGTGAAGGCTGTGTGGCATGGGGTTGCCTGCTCGTGATGGGTTGGATGCAGTGTATGGCTGCAGGCCCTGCACCCAACGCCACACCTAGCTGGGCCTTCGGCTTTATGAAGTGTGTGATTAGATGCCCACGAGGGCTTGTCAGAAGGCCTTGCATAGCGCAGGGTTGGTATTATGTGTGCTAATAAAATATGACTTTGTGTTAAAATAAAAATCCCTAGAAATTAATTGAAAAAAAGATTAGGGTGACGTTATAGCTAGGTATGATAATATCTTACTTTGCATTTTCAAAAATTTTTGAAAATTACTGAAAAAACTAAGGTTAACGGGACATCATAGTTAAGTGAAAATATTGGTTAAAAGATAACTTTTTAAACAAAACCCCCTGAATATCACCAAGTATAGCAATCGCAAGTAACCATAAGTAATGCCCTAAAATAACTATATCTCAATCTCTCACCATGCACTGCTTATGATCTCACTTATTACATCACTCATGATATGTTCTAGGACATCATTGATAGCATGACTGCAAACATCTGAAATGGCATAATTTATGACAAGACTGTGCATGGCGGGGCAATCACTATTGTTACTTTAGGGCACAAGTTATAGTTACTTGTGATAACTATAGCTGGTGGTTTTCTAAATTTAAACCACTATGTTTTAACTGACATTTCACTGAACTACAGCGTCCCATTAACCTATGTTTTTGTCAGTGAATATACATATATTACACAGTAGTGGCTACCACTGCGTAGTTATAGTTAGATCAGAGTTTACATAGGAATAGCTTATTTGTTTCACTAATATCTTTGGTACCATTAGATGAATCTTGACAAAACTTGCCAATCAAAAACTTCATCCACCTCAGCTTCTTCCTGAAAGTTGTCCTTCCATTCGTCAAGCGAGGGCCAATAACATAAAGGCGTCCCAAAACAATGATTTCCTATTTTAAATCCCATAGGAAATTTTGGGAAGTGATACAGAAAAAGTGGCTGACCTGAATTACACCAAATGGCAAAAAGTTAGAACTTTACTTAGAAATTGGGCTCTTGGTGTAAATCCATTCTGCTGTTTTTGAGAAATATATGTTTATAGAGGTGCTTGGGGTGGTTATGGAAGGGCTAAATGTTTAGATAAATCTGGATGGTTGGTTCCATGGGAGTCCTGCAGTACTCCAATTTTAAAAAACTGGGACCTTCTGATTGGCATGAGAGTTATTTCTCCATTGGCCTTTTTCAGTATGGAGGGGCCAGGACTGGCCTCATGGTACCAGGTGATTTGATTGGCTGCTTCAGCTTTTCAAAGAATTCTGTGGCAGCCATTAAATGGTTTGGTGCCTAAGTGTTGAATTTTGTTCGCAAATAGGCCATAAGAAGGGGGAGTGGGCACACCCAGACCCCCAGGGTAATGTGGAGGAAGGGTCCCAAAGGGATGGAAATGGGGGGGTGGGGCGTGTTGGCTGAATATGATCAAACAATCCCAGAAATTCACTGGAATAAAACAAAGGTTACACAGATGGTATAGTGATATGATATTCCCTTACAGAAAAAAACTGAAATTAACAAAACAAAGGTCAAAGTTATATTTGAGTATGCTCGTAAAATCTTAGCTTGAAATGAAAAAAAAAAACTAGAAAATTTGTTGAAACAAAATGTTAATATAATCTTCTGGTTAGGTTTCAATCAGTTACAAACTAATTTTTAAAACTCAAAGAAATAGTTAAAATCACCAGTTATACTTCAATGAGCTAATTATAACTGGTGCCCCTGGCATGCACTGCTTATGACTTCACATATTACACCACTCTTGACATGTTAAACAACATCATTGATGACATCTCAAATTAAATATTTTGCATGTCTCATCCAGACCTTTGGGATTAGAAGAAACATTCAGGAGTGACTTATCAAATGTATATAAGTATGTTTTCAACTTAACAGAACACGTTTCCATGCCATGTGTTACTGCATGTTATATTTTATATATTCTACTTTGTATGCATTATTTCTATTTCAATAAAAGTTATTTTAAAAATGTGTTACAGCAGTGGTTTAAAAGTTGCTTCCAATAAGCACACAATGTGTTTTCTTAGCCTTACATTTTGTTGGTGTACATATATACTGCAGTCCACGTGTGGCAATTTACTTCCATGCCACTGGTGCTTTTCTTCTGCCAACTAACCATGGCCTTTATGGAACATTAAATAAGCCGATCAGAATGTAACCAATGTTATGTTTTGTTTTTAGGAAAACAGCACACACAGGCTGACACTAAATAACGCATGTAGGAGGCTGGCTTGGCTTATAGTGGGTACCGGATGGTACTTACACCTTGTGCCAAGGCCAGTTATCCCTTATTATTAGATTACTAGTGTTCTAGAAGCTTAGGCTGATAGAGGTAGCTATAGCAGAGCAGCTTAGGCTGAACTAGGAGACATGCAAAGCTCCTACTATACCACTTATATCATATAGCACTGTATATCACAAGAATCACAATACTCGGAGTTATTAAAAATAAAGGTACTTTATTTTAGTGACAATGTGTCAGAAATATCTCAGAGGATATACTCCCTTAGGAGGTAGGTAAAATACACAAAATATACACACAGACCAAAATCAGGTAAGTAAACAGTTAGAAAAGTAGTGCAAACACTGTAGAATACAATAGGATACAATAGGCCTAGGGGCAACACAAACCATATACTAAGAAAGTGGAATGCGAACCACTTAGGGACCCCAGGCCTAGTGTAGTGTGTAGAGGGTTGCTGGGAGTGTAAGAAAACACTAAGGGTGTCCAAGATACCCCACCCCAAGACCCTGAAATGTAGGAGTAAAGTTACCCAACTTACCCAAAAACACACTAAAGTCGTGATAGAAGATTCTGCACGGACCACAACTGACTGCAAAGCACTGAAGACGGATTCCCAGACCTGAGGACCTGCAAAGGAAGCGGACCAAGTCCAAGAGTCACGAAAGTGTCCAGGGGGGGGGGCAGGAGCCCACTAAACCCTGGATGAAGGTGCAAAATGGCTGCCTCCGGGTGGAAGAAGCTGAAGATTCTGCAACAACAGAAGATGCCAGGAACTTCTCCTTTGCAAAGAAGATGTCCCACAGCGTGCTGAAGGATGCAGAGTTGTTTCCGTGCAGAAAGACCACAAACAAGCCTTGCTAGCTGCAAAGGTCGCAGTTGAAGAAAATGGATGCTGCCCGGGCCCAGGAAGGACCGGGAGGTTGCCCCTTGGAGGAGGAGACAGAGGGGGCACTTAGCAACACAGAGAGCACACGCAGAAGCAGGCAGCACCCCCAGAAGTACTTGAAAACAGGTTCAAGAAAACTGAGCACGGCGGTCATCTCAACACTACAAAGGAGGGTCCCACGAAGCCGTTAGTCAACTCAGCAGGTTGAGCAATGCATGACGGAGTGCTGGGGACCTAGGCTGTGCTGTGCACAGAGGATTCCTTGCAAAAGTGCACAGAAGCCCTAGCAGCTGCAGTTCACACAGTACACAGGATTACTGTCTGGTGTGGGGAGGCAAGGACTTACCCCCACCAAATTTGAACAGATGGACCACTGGACTGTCGGGGTCACTTGGATCCAGCTCCTGTGTTCCAGGGACCATGCTCGTCCCGATGAGAGGGGGCCCAGAGGACCAGTGAAGCAGATGTTTGGTGCCTGCGTTAGCAGGGGGAAGATTCTGTCGACCCACGGGAGATTTCTTCTTGGCTTCCAGTACAGGGTGAAGGCAGACAGCCCCCAGAGCATGCACCACCAGGAAACAGTCGACAAAGCCGGCAGGATTAGGCGCTACAATGTCGCTGGTAGTCTTCTTTCTACTTTGTTGAGGTTTTGCAGGCGTCCTGGAGCAGTCAGCGGTCAATCCTTGGCAGAAGTTGAAGAGGGAGATGCAGAGGAACTCTGGTGAGCTCTTGTATTCGTTATCTGAAGAGAAGCCCACAGGAGAGTCCCTAAATAGCCTTCAGAGGAGGATTGGCCACCTAGTCAGGTAAGCACGTATCAGGAGGGATCTCTGACGTCACCTCCTGGCACTGGCCACTCAGAGGCCTCCATTGTGCCCTCACACCTCTGCATTCAAGATGGCAGAGGTCTGGGACACACTGGAGGAGCTCTGAGCACCATCCCTGGGGTGGTGATGGACAGGGTAGTGGTCACTCCCTTTCCTTTGTCCAGTTTTGCACCAGAGCAGGGGCTGGGGGATCCCTGAACCGGCGTAGACTGGCTTATGCAAGGAGGGCACCATCTGTGCCCTTCAAAGCATTTCCAGAGGCTGGGGCAGGCTACTCCTCCCTAGCCCTTAACACCTATTTCCAAAGGGAGAGGGTGTAACACCCTCTCTCAGAGGAAATCCTTTGTTCTGCCTTCCTGGGACTGGGCTGCCCAGACCCCAGAAGGGCAGATGCCTGTCTGTGGGTTGGCAGCAGCGGTAGCTGCAGTGAAAACCCCAGAGAGCTGGTTTGGCAGTACCCGGGGTCTATGCTGGAGCTCCAGGGATGCATGGGATTGGCGCCCCAATACCAGATTTGGCATGGGGGGGACAATTCCATGATCTTAGACATGTTACATGGCCATATTCGGAGTTAACAATGTGAAGCTAAATATAGGTATTGACCTATATGTAGTACACGCCTGTAATGGTGTCCCCGCACTCACAAAGTCAAGGGAAATTGCCCTGAACTATGTGGGGGCACCTTGGCTAGTGCCAGGGTGCCCTCACACTTAGTAACTTTGCACCTAACCTTCACTAAGTGAGGGTTAGACATATAGGTGACTTATAAGTTACTTAAGAGCAGTGTGAAAAGGTGTGAAATAACGTGGATGTTATTTCACTCAGACTGCAGTGGCAGTCCTGTGTAAGAATTGTCTGAGCTCCCTATGGGTGGCAAAGGAAATGCTGCAGCCCATAGAGATCTCCTGGAACCCAAATACCCTGGGTACCTAGGTACCATATACTAGGGAATTATAAGGGTGTTCCAGTGTGCCAATCAGAATTGGTAAAAATGGTCACTAGCCTGCAGTGGCAATTTTAAAAGCAAAGAGAGCATAAGCACTGAGGTTCTGATTAGCAGAGCCTCAGTGACACAGTTAGGCACCATACAGGGAACACATTCAGGCCACAATTAGGAGCACTGGGGTCCTGGCTAGCAGGATCCCAGTGAGACAGGCAAAAACACACTGACACACAAGTAACAAATGGGGGTAACATGCTAGGCAAGATGGTACTTTCCTACAACGCACAGTGGCCTAATATCAGCAAAACCAACCTGAAAAGTTGGGAGGACCACTACCAAGTTATGTTATTCCTGACAGATATCAAATAACTGGTGTTTCTACTTACAACATACATAATAATGCATTATGACATGCTGCATCACTGTGTGAATGAGATCGAGCCCTTAAGTGACATAACAGTGCAGTTTGTGCAGAGGGTTACTTTCCAGTTTACAAATACTGTATTTACTGCTTACTGCAGGCATGCATCCTGTTAAAGGTCTGCAAAACTAGGCTGAGTACAGTAAACATTGCTAGCAATTGTAACTGTGTAGAAAAACATTACAAGCCCCTAGAAATGTTCTTTTAAATAGTGTACATACTATATCTGACAGCCTTAGGGTGGTCATCCCCCAACTTTTTGCCTGCCTCCCTCCACTTTTCTGACACTGCTTTTGTTGGTTGCTAACCAGTGCTAAAGTTCATATGCTTTCTCCCTTAAACATGGTAAAATTGGTTCATCTCCAATTGTCAAATTTGATTAACTTATAAGCTCCTAGTAAAGTGCACTACATGTACCCAGGGCATGTAAATTAAATGCTACTAGTGGGCCTGCAGCACTGATTGTGCCACCCACATAAGTAGCCCCTCAACCATGTCTCAGGCCTGCCATTACAAGGCCCTGTGTGCAGTTCCACTGCCACTTCAACTTGGAATTTAAAAGTACTTGCCAAGCCTTAAACTCCCCTTTTTCTACATATAAGTCACCCCCAAGGTAGCCCTAGGTAACCTGAAGGGCAGGTGCTATGTAGGTAAAAGGCAGGGCATGTACATATGTGTTTTATGTCCTGGTAGTGAAAACTCCTACATTTGTTTTACACTACTGTGAAGCCTGCTCCTTTCATTGACTAGCATAAAGACTGCCCTCATATACTCTTTGAGTGGTAGATTCTGATTTGAAAGTGGTAACTAGGTCATGTTTAGTATGGCCAGAATGGTAATAGAAAATCCTGCTTATTGGTGAGGTTGGATTTTATATTACTATTTTAGAAATGCCACTTTTAGAAAGTGAACATTTCTCTGCACTTAAAACCATCTGTGCCTTACACCCTGTCTCCAATCAACGTGTGGTCTGTGCTGGTTGATAGCTCCTTTGTGCTTTTTTCCAAGACAACCACAAACACAGGACACTCAAGGCCTCATTACAAGTCTGGTGGCCCATGAACCGACAGACTCGCGGTGGCGATCGGACTACTGCCGACAGGGGTGGCCCGAGTGCCATATTCTGACTGTGGCGGAGCCGCTATGGGCTGACCACCAGCGTTGCCGGTGGTCTCAAACCGCCAGGGCAGCGATGCCCTCCGGATTACGACCCACGTTTCCACCAGCCCTTACATGCCAGTCCCACCGCCATGCAAAGGCTGGTAGAAAGGGGGTACCGATGCCCCATGGGGACCATGCAATTCTCATGAACTTGGCATGGCCGGTGCAGGGGCCTCTATGGACAATTCCGTTGTGCCCGTAGCACCTGATGCACTGCAACATTGCCACCGGCACTATTACGAGCCTGCGTCAATGTTGTGGTGTGTTTCCCATAGGGCTGGTGGGCGGAAATGCTTTTTTGTGCCCGCCGGCTCAGCAGGAAATTTGTAATAGGTACCGCAGAGGGACGGGCGCATATGCAGTCATCCTGACACAAGACTTTGGCGGGAGGCCTCTGCCACCGCCAAAGTTGTAATAAAGTCCTCAATCACATCTACATTCATCTGCATACTGAATGGGTCTTCCTGGGCTGGCAGGGTGGAGAGCCTGACACTTACATTTTAAAGGCCAGTGGCCTGCCCTCACACAAAAGACTGATAACCCCCCCCCCACAGGGATCCTGGCAGACAGGACTGGGCTGAAAGGGGAAATTGTGCACAAAACCACCCTTTGGAGTCCCTTACTTCAAAGGCAGCTACGCCCTGTTGGGGGAGCTGCCCAAAGGACTCACCTGCATCGCAGCTGAGATACAGATACACAGCCGACCGGAACGACGCAGCACCGACCGGAAATTTGACGAAGCGCCTGTCTTGCGACAGAAAATTAGACACATCCCCTACCGGATCAACGTATCACCTGCTCTTTATGCCAGCTCATCAAGGATTTTCAATGCATCGCCTCTGGGCATCAAAATATCCCCACATCACAGTGAGGAACCAAGACTGAGCACCGAAAAATAGCACAAACCCTAGGAGCGTGGAAAGAAACAACACATCATCTGTGCAGTGCCAGAAAATCCAATGCAATACCTTATTTTTCCACGCATCTTCTCTGCGGTTTCCGTGTGTCATTATTTTTTACGCATCCCAGGTACTGTGTGTAACAAAGAAACAATTGTTAATTTCTAAGGATTGAGACTCTTTTAAACCTTTTAAAAGTGATATTTAAACTTGTACATATTGGATCTTTGCCGTTTTGATTTTATTTTATTCAAATAAATATCTATTTTTCTAAACCTGTTTGGTGTATTTTTGTGGTGTTTTCACTATGTTACTGTATGATTTATTGCACAAATACTTTACACATTGCCTTCTAAGTGAAGCCTGGCTGCTCAGTGTCTAACTACCAGAGGATGGGCACAGGATAATTTGGAACGTGTTGTGACTTTCCCTGACTAGAACTGTGGCTCCTACTTGGACAAGGGTGTATACCTCTGCCAACTAGAGACCCCATTTATAACATTGGTGATCAGTGGTGAGGATAGGACTTGTGTTTGTGCAGTGCCATACAATAGCTACAAGTACATTACCTACCCACAGTTAAAGGTCAATTTGATTTGTTTTCTTTTCGCTACATTTTTCCTGCTTGACATTCTTTAATCAATCCTATACATCAGGTCTCTGGCTGGGTCCACAAGTGGAGCTGTAGAGTTTGACCTAGCTAAGCTGAAGGGATACACCGTTAACTAGCTGAAGGGCTGCTTCAAGGGGTTTGGGGGTACCTACCCGTGGAGCCTCCAGGAAGGAGTACCAAAAGGTGCTGAGGACCTGCGCAGAAGCCCGCTCACAAGAACATGATGAGTTGGGTGAGAAAGATGATGACTCTCCTGAGGAGCTACCAACAGTAGTGGGGGGGACACCCCTGGATTTGTTCCTCCTGTGAGACCTGGAAGCTGTGTATCCAGTCATAGCCTGACCACAGAGGAAAGGGGAGAGGAGAGAGAATTTCAGCTGCAGTTGACAAGGTTAAAAATAGAGGCAGAGGAGAAGGGAGATGAGGATGAAAGAGCCTTGGCGGAAAAGAAACGTATCTTGGCTCACAAACTGACTCTGAAAGAGCTGGAGCTCAAGTCTAGGCAGTCTGAGTCCAGCAGTGATGGTGGTAGCATACTTAGAGGACCTGTTGAAGACAAAAAAAGTTTGTATGCCCAAGGGTTTGGTGCCAAGTTATGTGGTGAGAGATCACTTTGATAAGTGGTTTTCTGCTTATGAAGTTACACTGAGGGCACATGGGGTTCCTGAAGAGCACTGGGGGGCGGACTTGGGGAAACATGTGCCAATACTTGGGAGGGACACACTTCCCGAGATCGGGGACCAGACCAATATGCCCCTATGAAAGCCACTTTGATTGCCAAATTTGGATTGACCCCTGAAAAGTATCACCAAAGATTCAGGCACTGGAGCAAACTCTACAACGAAACCTGGGTAGACTTTATTGATTTTTCCAGTAAGGCACTGAATGGCTGGGTGAGGGACAGTAAAGTCACTGATTATGTTGGGTTGTACAATTTAATCCTGAGAGAGCGTATGCTCCATATTTGCTTTACAGAGTTGCACCAGCACCTAGTTGACAGTAAGCTGACTGATCCTACAAAGCTTGCTGAGGAGACGGACCCCTGGGCTAGCACCGATGGTCCAAAACGGTATATAGAGGGGACACTCGTAAAGGTGGTCAGGGTTCCCAACAGAAGAAAGAGGGGGGAGAAAAACTTAAAAATAAGGAGTTCTGTAAAGGCCCCCAAAATAATTCCCAAGGGAACCGTGGTAACCAGCCCCAGTCTGCCCCCCAGAAGAAAGGGTTCTTTGATCAAAAGACTGGGAGGTCTCTACCCCAATGTACAGAGTGCTCCAAGTATGGTCACTTTAAGGGTGAGTCCAAATGTCCAAAGAGGGCACAGCCCCCCCACTGGTGGGCAGACACCTGGGCTGGTTACTGTAGTGCTCGGGGAGGAGGTAGTTAGTTTTGGGGAGCAGACAGAGGTAACCCTGGTGTCCCTGGGGGATGCAGATATGGCGCCAAAAGCCCACAGGCCTGCCAATACTTCTAAGTATAGGCAGTGGGTCACCATTAATGGGCAACGGGTGGAGGTTCTGCTTGACACAGGAGCTAGCATGACTACTGTCAAGGGTCAGCTGGTGATAGCAGAGCAGGCCTTACCAAACACTTTCCACCAAGTCATAGTTTCTGACAATCGACAGAGCCGTCTAACCGTGGCTCTGGTTCCCTTTGAGTGTGGAGGGGCCTCTGGTATTCTGAAAGTAGCTGTGAGTCCTGCCATGCCTGTAGATTGTCTTCCAGGCAATGACTTAGAGCACACTACTTGGAGGGACGTAGAGCTCGGGTCTCACTTGGAGATGATGGGATTGCCTGAGTGGGGCCACAGACTCCATGGCTGCCCAGGAGGGAAGTCAAGGGCATCTAGAGCCTGGAAGAATAGACCAGACAGCTGCCAAGGAGTGGGGCAAGGGGCGTGGGAAACCGGTCCCAGAAATTCCCACGTGGAGGTTGATGGGGTCTCTGAGGAGGAGGCCTCTGAGCCAACCGGGAAAGACATTGCTGCCCTGGGTGACTTACCTGAGCTTGCTGACTGGCAAGTCGAAGGTGGGGCAACCAGGTAGGAATTCTGCAAGGCACACAGAGTGTCCCATGCTTGAGGCAACAGGCCGCAGTCCAAGCAGCAGGTAAAGCCTCTAGGGAGCACCTTAACTCCAGGTAGAATGATCTCCTTTAAAGTGAGCCTATGGCTTTGGGTACTAGGGCAGCATGTGTGTTGGTGGTCCTCTATTGTTACTGGGCCTTCCTACTGGGTCTACCTCACGACATACCCCTGGTAGGACATTTAGGTCAAGACAAGACCTTTGCCAGGCTTGTCACCCACTTTTATTGGCCCTGAATGCAGACAGCCTCAGATACATTCTGTGGGTCATGTCCCACCTGCCAGGCCAGTGGGGAGACAAGGACAAAATTAAAGGCTTCCCTGATCCCACTCCCCGTCATTGGCACCCCCTTTGAAAGGGTGGGCATCAACGTCATTGGTCCACTCGACCCCAAAACTGACCTAGGCAACAGTTTTTTTTATGGCTTTGGTGGACCATGCCACCCGCTACCCAGAGGCAATCCCTCTGAGGACAGGGACTGCACCGGTGGTGACCATAACTCTGATGGGAATCTATACCTGTGTGGGGTTCCCCAAGGAGATAGTGTCTGACAGAGGCACTAGATTCATGTCTGTCTACATGAAGTCCATGTGGGATGCGTGTGGTGAAACCTACAAGTTTACCACACCCTATCATCCTCAATCCAATGGTCTCGTTGACAGATTTCACAAGACCTTGAAGGGCATGATCACAGGCCTGTCTGTGTGGTCTATTTTTGTGGTATTTTCTCTGTGTTACTGTATGATTTATTACACAAATACTTTACACATTGACTTCTAAATTAAGCCTGGCTGCTCAGTGCCAAGCTACCTGAGGGTGAGCACAGGATAATTTGGATTGTGTTGTGACTTACCCTGACTAGGTTTGTGGTCCCTACTTGGACAAGGGTGTATACCTCTGCCAACTAGAGACCCCATTTCTAACAGTACACTGTTCTCTAACTTTGGTATTACTTAACAGCCTCATAATCATTTTCAGAGAAACACCCCTAATTCAAAGCGAAATCAGTTCACTCTCTGTGCATATTGAATAAATAGTTGCAATAATATTCCGCCAAGGTATACAACTGCAAATGTTTGTAGTGGAAAAGTAGAAAATACTTCCTCAATTCTGTGGTGGCGTTTTGGTGATGAGTGGAACCTGCACCATTCAAACCGATATACTAAATGTGTGAAAACACTTTCCTGTGTAAGTGCGATTTGAGTTTACAATTATGTACCTCTCAACACACATCTGTGGTCTATTTAAGGAATACATGTAACAATCTAGCGTTATTTAGAAAGATTTCTAATAATATATTGTATAAAGTATGTTATATGTCATTCCAAAATAAGTTAAAATTGTTTCTCAATTTAGTTGAGAAAAAGTGCGACCAAAGCCTGTAGATGGCGGACTTGAGCTACTGTCTTTTTCTCCGTCGGTTGAAAATGCGTTTTATAATTAAAACCTTTATAAACCAAAAGCAGCCTAACAGAATTGTACCCGAAACTGCTTACATTTTATATCCGAATAGATTCATCATGAGAAAAAGACACATGATAAGGAGGGTCAAAATTTGAAAGTCTGTCTCCTTATTTCGACCGCTGTCTGAATGTTACAGCCGCATTTAGTGGTAAAGGCAAGGGGTGCAAACATTTTTATGTCCGGTTTTGACATTAGCACAGTTAACGAGGTAAACAGAAAATGATGATGCCGGCAATATTACTGCCCGGGCAAAAACGGTGGGGGTGCTAGCACTTGCGTTAACAAAGGATCGCAATAATTTGAGGAAGCAGATGGAGCAGGTGGGCTTAGAACCAAAAATGACTAAAGCCATAAAATAAAAGTGGCGGAGCAGGGCACCCATCAAGAGCTGTGGAAATTAAATCACAACTGGAAAGTGCCTGAGTCCTGGAAACTAAGAGAAAAAAGAGGGCTATAATTGATGTTCGTCTGCCGTGTCTCAGGCCAGGCAGTAATTAAAAACTGGCTTGGAACTGGTCCCTAGCGGGCCCTACATAGCTGCTAAAGTTTGAGATTGCTCCTGTGTGACATTTTCATAGTTTCAGTGTACTTATGGGTGACATTCAAGGCCAAATGTGTGACACTTCAGAGTGACGCTATCTTGTGAGTAAAATCAAGCAGTGTAGTCCACGGAGACAGATAAATATCAGAAGTTACACCCATGTGAGCAACGAGAACATTTAAAAAGATCTTGAAAAGGCTTAAAGCGCCTACAATGGAAGGGCACTAACCTATCTCTTTCATGTGTTGCATTTGTTTGAAAGCACTGCTCAAACCAGTGTAGGGAATCAGAGCACTTTAAATCACATATATATTATACAGAAACAACAAATCATATGTGTGTAAATCAATCTATTGGAAACGTTACATGAGACACCGAGGATTACACGTTTTAGAAATCACGTCATCCATATTAGTAGGAAGTATATTTTGAAAGTGTTTGGTTGGGAGAAACACAAACTCAGGATTTAAAACATAACACAATTGGCTTTACTAGAGCCAGAATGTATTTCTACCCAAACAAGCCCCTTTTAGCAATATTAGGATAATGAAAGACTTGGTTGGGGAGTGTGGGGGTGAAGCATTTGTAATGCAATGGGTCTCACATTTGCTCAAGTTAAGCTACTAGTGTTGTAAACTCCTAACCAAACTTTTCTTGCCACATAAAGTGAAAATGAAAAGCAAAACAGTTTCACATAAGTGAGCTGACAGCCGCTATGAGCACAAAGCAGACACAAAAGAAAACAGAAGTTCGCTCGCAGTGAAACGTATCGGCTAAAGTGCAATTACCCATGTAACTGGCAAAAGTGCATATATCCATGTAACAGGGTCAATGTCATGCAAAGCACTCGACTAGTGCCCAGTGAGATCGCGCTGCCTATGAAATAAAGAGAAAAAGTAGTCCAGAAACCATACCGAAAACATGGAGCCTCATATGTTTTCAGTAGTTGACCGGTGCGTTCGAGGCGGGCTAAACACCGGAAAAGGCATGACGCATGCATGCCTTTCACTAATTAAATCAAGCACATTTTAAAAGGCAAGCCCACGAACCAACCAAACTGATGGGTGTGGTCAAAAGCCCACAGCGTGATTAAACCAGGAACAGAGCGCTTTGCGCTCGACTCTAACGAAGGTACTCGTTCTTTGCAGCAGGCACATTAACTCTCCATGCCGCTTCATGAAGAGTGAAAACTGCCACTAGACAAAAAGGCAATTTCCCTCCACCAGAAACAGTATTCACTTGTGTTATCTTAACATTTTAGCTGTTCCCTGAAAACTCCTGGGGGACACAAGGAATTTGGCAGGAGGTGGTTTTATTTCTGAATACACAGCACCTGACCCTCCTATTCTCTAGCAGAAGTTCAACATGTAACAAAAGGATGTCTATCACAAAAGCAGTAAATCACTGCTATAATAATTCTCATTAAAGTTCTGTGATAAAATGGCGGTACACGTTTTTTGCAGCAGGATAATTAACCCTCTGCGCTACTAGCCATGCTGGTCAGTCAAAATTGCCAGTAGACAACAAAACTGGAATCTATCGGCAGGAATATTATCCACTAGCGCATTATTTGACTTACCTATCTGTGTCTCTCAGTGTTTCACAACCCTGTGCTGGAACAGCCTGTGCCGAGTCTAGACCCTGCTGCCTTAGAGTGAAACAGCCTCACTGACGCTCCAGTGGCTCCATTCTGGCAGAGGGCGCCAGTTCAAGATAAAAACAAGCATTTGCAATTCAATAGGTCTCTCGTTTGCTCGAGTTAGATCTATTATCATTGTAAATTCCTAACAGGACTTTTCTTACCACATACATTGAAAATGAAAAGTAAAACAGTTGACATAAGCAAGCCGACTCAAAGCACCACAGCTGCCATGAGCATGAGCGCGAAGGAGAGACACAAAAGGAAAAAGAAGTTTGCTCGCAGTCAAACGTATCAGCAAACATGCAATAATTCATGTTACAGAGTCGATGGCCAAGGCATTAACAAAACTGCCCCAAGGAGGGACAAAAGTCAAGCACTTACCAATGATAAAAAAGGATTTTTGAAGGGAAAGCCCATGACGAGTGATAGTCATGGGCATGCGGTAAAAGCCCACAGATGTATTACAACAGATCAGAGCGCTTGCGCTCAACCTAAAAAAAAATAAAAACATTTGTGCCCATTGTAATCCTCTGCAGATAATGCAACCTGCCAAAAGGTGGCAGAGCTGGCCATATAGTCATGACCTTTACTATACAGGCAAACACTGATCAATTTCTCAGAAACAACTGTAAAAACCCTTAAGGTGCCTTTATCAATAATGCAGTCCCTGCTTACATTCCACATTCTACTTCATCTTGTGTTCCCTAAAAGTATTTTTGCCAGATATCTTCCTTTAGTTATTTTCATGAAACATAAGACTATTATATAGTGAGTACTGTGCAATGAACCCCTATATCGGGCCCTGAACATGAAGTGGGGGGGGGGCTGGGGGCAGCATATTTCGACCCGAGCATAAACCACTGCTTACTCATGGATTGTAATTAGGATTTGGTAGTCATTTAATGCATCTGATCATTATTGGATGTGCTAAATACCTCAACCTTTGTTAAATTTCAGCAGGTCCATATTTTATTCCCCATCAACTCATAATAGGTGTTATTATTCACACCTGATACATAATGTACCCCATCGTATTGGTATCTATCTGGGGTGATATATAGCAGCTAAACTCATATTCAGGGCCTAGTGTCTGGGTGAGTTCAGGTGGGTGTTCACAGCAGGGCATGGCTCTGAGCTCTGGAGTTGTGGCCGAAGGCACTGTGAGTTTCTCACAGCGCTTGTCAGTTGGTCGTAAGGTGCCCAGACTACATTTTTATTGCATCCTTAACCTTTCTGCGGAGAACAGAGCGTGATGGTCAGGTATCTGCCAATTGTACTTACCATTTAATCTGAAAGTGACTGAAGAAGGTATACACAGCTCTTGGAACTTTGACAGCGCCAAGTGTAAGGAACAAGCATTATTTTTAGGTGAAGAGAGAAAGAGAGGTCATAGAATAATGTTTGTGTGTACCAATGCATTATTTTTGTTGAAAAATTATGTGGAACTATAATTTACATGGTTACATTTTAATTTACTCTAATATTTACTTAAGTAATTCTGAAATAATCCTGTGATTGTTTTATTGTTCGAATTGCCCCAGTTCCTACCAGTACTCGGGTGCCCCTTGTGTTTTTTCATGGTATCCAGCAGCAGATTTGCCTGCTAGGGTTCTTTTTCTTTTCATTAAAAGCTGACTTCTGTCGCTCTGTACTTTGCCATTATGCAACATATCTTTTCTCATATGTAAGAAAAAGAAATCTCTCAAGGGGATTATGTTAAAAAAAATACTTCAATTATCATTTCTATTTGGGTCTTCTGTTGTTAGCTGACAAATAATATAAACAAGACACTCAAGGTCAACACTTCTTTAATTAAAAAAATGCTATGTCACATTTTAAGAATCTTCAGTTTCCAGTGGCTCAGACACTGACTCTAGTACCCAGTCAGAAGAAAGTGCTGCTTCCCTGCCACTGGGCACATGCATTGCAAACACAGAACAGCCTAACTTTTTTAGACATAGGAGGCAAGAGGGACAGAGTCAGGGGGGCAATGGTGAGGAGGATACCAGCATCAGTACCTTCCCGGAAAGAGACACTAAAAAGAAAAAACTAGTATCAAGGTAAACTCCTGTTTTATGATGCTTTTTAGATGCTAATTCTTTTTATCTTTTTTTGTTGAATGCAATGATTTTTATTAATTGTGCAATAAATAAACTTAAATAAGGTAAATTTGAAGACACACAAAATTTTCCAAGCTACCCCAGAGCTGGCCCTAATCTTTAACATATCCTCCCATATGCTTCAATTATCAGGAATATTGGTGCGTATCAGAGGTTTATCTTTCGTTCTCATAGTAAGGACTTACTTTTTCAACACGACTGTTGAATTTCATAGGCTTTTTGGCAAGATTAGACTGAATAACAACTTGAAAGGTAATGCATACCCCCTCATTTTTGTAAACCAGTCTTTAATGTCCTCCTTCCACATTTAATTGTACATCTCATACTATTCCAGAGACATTGTAACTTGATAAAATATTGTCTTGAAATACAATCCAATATTTTTCTTCACATTGCAAATTGTAGTGATAAGATACAACCAGCTGACAAGGATGATGGTCTTGTAGTTCAGCACACTTTCAACAACCTCTAAGGAATTATCGATTGACAGTGCCCAAATGTTACATTAAACCCACAGAAAGATACGGCCCATCTTCGCTGAAAAAACTAACAAAGTATTGGACATGGGTTACTTGTGAAAAAAGTAACATGTCTTTCTGAAGAAAGCCAACCAAGAATCCCTCCTTTATACAAACTGTACACAAGTGTCTCAGTTATCCTCCTGGCTGCCCTATAATTTCAACATGTTTCTATTTTACATATTCTAGAGCCCCTTTGCCAGTATACAGACTTATTCATTAAGCCTTTTGTCCCGCTCATCAAAGCATGTACTAGGAGCAGACGTGTCTTGTCAGCAGTAATGAGGATTTAACAGTTCATTTACTATTTAGCGGATGGCCCGTCTGTGAGCTAGGGAGGTCACTGTCGCCACCACGCTGGGAGACTACCCCCCATCATATTTAGAGATGACGGCCAGCCTAGCAGTGATCTCTGTATGTTCAGGAAAAATGCTGACTTGGTGGTTCCTCTGAGGGCACTGCAAGTTTTGTGCGCAGCTGCTGTCATTCCAGGGGCTATGCACAAATCATTTTGTTTTTCAAAAGCAACCTTTCAAAGTGGGAGTTTGTTACTAAAAAGGAAAATAAAAACTAATGCCCACCTCCCTCCCTCCCAATAGAAACTAGGTTTCAGATTGGCAGAAATACGTATGCTTTCCAAGCAGGAATCATAATCCTTGTCAGGGTAAAGCAGATACACACCCTAAATTAAGCTTCGCACAGAGCAGGCAGACTTAACTGAAGAGGCAAAGTGTACAGTATTTGTTCAACACTTCATTCAGTACCACTGTGTAAACACCACAAAATGCTCCACACCAGGTTTGAAAACCAGATTATATTTTTATGGACAAAACAAGACCAAAATGAGAAAAATCCAATTAGCAGAAGTAGAGTTATGAATTTTTAAAGACCAAACTTCATTGTAGTGCTCAGAAGCATTAAGTGCTAACCGGGGCTATCTGGTTGCATTAGACGGGGTCAAATCTGAAAAGTCAGGCTGACCACAATGATGCGTGGGTCGGACACAAGGACCGGCATTGTTCCGCTGAAACATTCCCTTGGTTTGGAGTTGCGTTGATATCGAGACCAAGGTGCGTAGAGCAAAGAAGGCGATGAGTTGGGGGTCGATCCTGAATATGTAGGGGATGCATTGGCTCCGAACTGCACAAAGTCAAAGACGCATCAGGAATGGAAGTGTTGCATCACTCAGCAATGTGCTTCTCCTGTTCCTTGCAGCAACGGTGATGCATTGGTGTTGATGGAGAGGCGCTGGTTCCGATTGGCACAACAGCGTCAATGTGCAGGTTCTGTCAGTTGCAGCACTTTATATCTATTTTCAAGGGCCCAGGACTGGATTTGCACCACTTGGCAGGGAAAGACTTGCAGCAAGAAATTCCAGGTGCTCTTGATGATGAGCTGCAAGTATTGTTTGTCCCTGAGACTTTAGAAGAACAGGAGGGAAGCCCTCTGAGTTACCCCTGGGTTAAAGTGCCTTGGAAGTAGGGGGGGCGGTGCCTTCAAAGAAGAGGCCTTGAAGTGCACAGAAATCCTTTATTCCTGCCTTGGCTCCAGACTCAATGCAGGGGATTATTCAGCTCATTCTGTTGAAGCAGGACACTCCCTGTTCAGGTGTGTCATCTTCTCCCTCAGATCCTGCCCAGGATGGCTCATCAGGATGTTGATGGCCCACCAGTCACCCCTAGGCTCCCTTTGTGTGTGGCTGTCTAGAGGGAATGCACAAAGTCCAGCTGTCACCCAGCTGACTTGTATTAAAGACAGGCTGCAGGGGCACATAGCTAAGAGCAGGAAAATGGCAACTTTCTAAAAGTGGCGCTTTTCAAAATTTTAACACTAAATTCAACTATATCATTAAAGAGAGTTTATAATTACAATTTGTTAGAAATGGGTTATCTAGCTGCAGCGTTTTGCATCCTGTCCAAGTGGGGACCCTCACTCTAGTCCGGGTAAGGGAGTTACACAGCTAAGATAACCCTTGCTCACATCCCTGGAAGCTTGGCTTAAGCAGTTAGGCTTATCTAAGAGGCAATGTATAAAGTATTTATACACACAGTAACACAGTGAAAACACCATAAACGTACTCCACACCAGTTTAGAACAATAACCAGTATTTATCTGAGTAAAACAAGACTAAAATGACAAAAATCCAACATACACAAGTAAAGGTACAAATATTCGAAGAATAAATGTATAATAGCGCTTGGAAGCACAATAGCTCCAACTGGGGTTATTCCAAAGGCTTGACAGAGTAACTTCCAACAGTCCAGCGCCACCTGTAAGGGAGCTCGGGCTGGCTATGGAGTTGTATAGACCCTGGTCACAGTACCTTGGAAAATGATGAGGAAACAAAGACATTGCGAAGAGTTGGGGAAGTGAGGCATTGCTGGAGCTGGTGTGGCATTGGTTCCTTACTGCTACCATGGAGGTGAGGCAACGATTCTTTACTGTTAGGCAGGGCAGGTGAGGTGTTGGTTCCTTATGGTTTCAGAGGAGGTGATGCAGAGTTGGCGGCAAGGCGTCGGTTCCTTATGACAAGGTGGGGGTCGATGAATCCAGCAGGTCAAGATGCAAGGTGCCAATTTCGAGGGATCGCGATCAAACCACAGGGCCACAGGTGTTTGCGGCGCAGTCAGAGTTTGATGCCATGGACGTCAGTGACACAGCTCTCTGTACCCATGCTGCAACGGGACTTCAGAGGTGCTGTGGCGGCATTAGGCCTGCGTTGTATGTCATGGTAGTTGCACTAAGCAGGGACCACAGCTCCGGGTCGGACAGTCGCATAGAGTCAGAGAGCGGCACTGGTGCCGAAGTTGCTCTAGAATCCAATGCACTAATTTCTTCCTTGCTGCACCAGAACTCACTCCCATGGGCCCAGGAACTGGATTTGGCACCACCTGGCAAGTCAGGACCCTCAGCAAGAGAGCACAGTTGTTGGCAGGTGAAGTCTTTGATGTACCTGAGACTTCTTAACAGGAGGCAAGTGCAGTCCAAGCCTTTGGACAACCCTTGGAAGCAGGATGTAGAAAGCCAAGTCCTTTCAATCCCAGGACAGAAGCAGCAAGCAGCAGGCCAGCACAACAAAGCAACAGACAGAGTGGCAGAACCTCATACAGCACCAAGCTCTTCTTCCTGCCAGACTTTCCTCAGTCCAGAAGGATTCTAACTCTGTGGTGTCAGAGGTCCACTACTTGTACCCATTTCTGTCTTTGAAGTAGGCAAACGTCAAAGAGAAGTCTTTGTAGTGCACAAGTCCCTGCCTTTTCCTGCTCAGGCACCAGACAATCAAGGGGGTCTTGCAAAGTGTGACTTTTTACCTCCGGGGGTCTCCAGGTGCAGGTAGGCTTCAGTGAGCCTCAGTCAGAAAGTGACGGCGGTTGAAAAGCCAAGTCTTTAGCTGCTTCCTGAGTTTCTTCAGAGATTGGGGAGGTGTGCAGGTGGAAGGGGAGGTCATTCCAGGACTTGGTGGTAAGGTGGGCGAAGGAGTGACATCCACAGAGGTCGTGACAGATGCAGGGGACGTGGGCCAGTGCGAGGGTGGAGGAGCAGAGTTCTCTGGTCAGTTGGTTGAATGTTGGGCTGCTGTTGATGTAGGCAGGTCCTGAATTGTGGAGGTCTTTGAAGGCGTGTGTGAGGAGCTTGCAGAGGCATCCTTGCTAGACAGGTAGCCAGTGGAGAGCCCTAAGGTGAGAAGTAATGCTGGTTCTTCTGGTGAGGTCAACGATGAGTGTTGCCACAGATGCCTGGATGGTCCGGAGGTGGTTCAGGAGCTGTTTTGTGCTTTTTACTGTAGTTGAGTCGGCTGGGGACAAGGGCCTGGGTGACAGTATTCCTGGTTGAGATGGAGATCCACTGGAAGATCTAGAGGAGCATGCAGAGGGTGTGGAAGCAGGCAGAGGAGACAGCATTGATATGTTGCTTTGTGGTCAGTTGCGTGTCCAGGATAATTCTGAGTGCTTGGCTGGTGAGGGTGTGTGGGGGGCCGAGTGCTGAGGGCCATCACATGTCATCTCAGGGACAGGGATTGTTCCTGAAGATGAGGACCTCTGTTTCATCCGAATTGAGTTTGAGGCAATTGGTCTTCAACCAGGTGGTGGGGTTGTTCATGGTATTTTGGAAGTTGGTTCTTGTGGTGGTGATGATGTCGTCGATATTATGGTGGGAGGCGGTGTTGAAGGCTGTTGATAAGTCGAGGAGGATGTGGGCAGCTGGTTGACCCAGGTCGAGGAGGCATCTGATGTCACCCATTGCTACGATCAGGGCGGTCTTGGTGCGGTGATTAGGCTGGAAGTTTGGTTGGGTGGGTCAAGCAGGATGTTTCGTAGTCCATGAGCTGGCGGATAATGGCATTTTCCAAGATTTTGGTGGGGAAAGGGAGAAGTGATATGGGGTGGTAGTTTTTGAGTGTGTTGGGGTTGACTGTGGGTTTCTTCAAGAGGGGCTTGACCTCAACATGCTTCCAGGTGTCGGGGATGGTGGCTGTGGTGATGGAGGTATTGAGAATTTCTACGAGGGAGCATCAGTGTACTTCTTCAGCTGTCCGTGGGGTATCTGGAGTGGATTGAGTTCATAAAGGCAATGGTGTCTTTGGTGGAGAACTGCACCCAGTCAGTGATCTGGTGGGGGAGTGGGGTGTAGGTTTGTGTGTGGAGGAGGCTGAGATTGGTGGGTTGGGGGTCGAAGTTGCTGTAGACGTCAGAGATCTTCTAGTGAAAGTAGTCTCAAAGAGCGCCACAGAGGACTTGGGTGGGGTGGATCGTGTTCTCTGTGGCAGAAGGGCAGGAGAATTTTCTAAAGATGCTGAAGAGATCCTTGGAGTGAGAGCTTCTTTCTTGGTCTCCCTGAGACGGTGGTGGTAGCTCTTGAGGGAGGATCTGAAGGTGTTGAGGTTGGCGGGGGTCTTGTTGGAGTTCCAGTGTTTCTTCTCTAGTTTCTTGCAGTGGTGTTTGAGGGTCAGAGGCTCTGTGGTGAACCACCTGGCTTTGTTGGTGGGTTTGCTGCTGGTGGTGTTCTTCAGGGGCGCGATGATGTCGGTGGCTGAGGGGATCCAGTTGGAGAATTTACAGACATGAATTTTGAAGGTGTCTGTGGGGATGGGTCATTCTTCTTTGGGGGCAGTGATCCAGGGGTTTTCAGTGACTCTGCCCCAGTTGTGGCAGAGGCGGGTGGGGGAGTCTCACCAAGGCTTCTAGCTGGCCATCAATGGTGAAGTGGATGATGTTGTGGTCTCATGTAAATGATAAGAAAGGGTACAGTTTCCCGAATATAACCTGCAACAATTAGGAAGTACACTGTTCCACATAAAACATATGAAAAAGAGGCACAACTAATACTGGGGAACTTGATAGCCAGGAGCAGAAAAACCCTCACACACCCAATAGGATGTCAAGCTTCATCACTGGGCAAGCTCCTTCTCAGACCGGCGCTGCAATGTCTGACGGGCCACCCCTTTAAGAAAAGGAGGTGGTCTTAGCCAGAGATCTTACTACCAATGATAGATGTGCCTGTGATGAACACAAACTATAGGTGTATACAGGTGAGAAAAAAAGTGAAACTTAAAATTGGCTCTAAACCGTAACCATCACATTTAATAATTCAGAAAATGGTTTAGACCAAGGTTAAAACAGTTATGGCGTGTGCTTACGGAGATGATGCTCAGCCGAACTCTCATTCCATGTGGGTAAAGGAAGATGAACACTATCCAAGTTCCTATAATACTAGGTCGACATGTTTCGTGTCTGAGTGGTCACATAGGATCCAGTGATGCTTCTTCAGGACCAACAACATAACTTCTCCTGATAATGTTACCGAGACCCAATTAGGATACAATAAAGCAGATAATTTCCGGTCACTTACTCGTACCAACTTCGTGTCATGGTCAGTCTAGTCAGCAAGTCGCCCTGTGAAATATAAAGGCAATAGTACACATTCTATGAACAAATTGTGCATAAAAAGGTGATTTAGATAAAACGCGACAAGCACTAAGCAACTACTTTGCTCGTAAATGACCCATATAAAAGCAGTCAAGGGAAACATAGGCTTACCATCACAAATTAAAGCACAGGCTCCACAGGAATGCATGTGCCCAGAAACAGGTATGCGGTACTGAACGAAATAATATACAATAGACAATAGTTTGTTAAGCATAGATGTGTAGAACAAGTAGTCATATGATGTTGGTAATCATGACCGACACATATCCTATATATCAAATAAAGTGCCCATGATATAGTCATGTGGAAAAATGTTAAGGTAATAAGTTGAGTTCAAACAAGTCTCAATAGTGTAAGGAAATAGTATCTCACCCCAAAATGAAAACAAAATATTATAAGGAGACGAGTATCAGTTAACTGTGCAAAACAGGGCAATTACCCTGACGCCAGCAAAATGAGTTTGGCTGGTTGGCAGGCACAAAACTAAATAACACAGCATTGCTACTAAAGTATTGACAATCACAGTGGTCCACATAACAAAGAGAAAATGTCAAGAGCATGTGGTTACTCACTAGCGGTGCTCCTGGTTCTGTCCGGGGACCTACCTGAGGGCCACGTTCCTGCATACAGAAGTAGAACGCGACCACAGTGTTTTTTACTCGGAAAGGCTGTGAATGCGAGCGGGAACCCAGAAGTAGTTCCGGCGTTTCTATTGGCCGCGCGCAATCATGTGACCAAGGGAGAAATGGAAATAGAAAAAGGCCTGCTCGTAGTAGGCAAAATATCCATGAGTAGAGCAGCGGTGTTCCTATTGGCCGCGCACAATCATGTGGTCAAGGGGGAAATAGAAATAGAAAAAGGCCTGCTCGTAGCCGGAAAAATATCCATGAGCAGAGCGACATTACCCTTAAACTGAAAGGGGCAAGTGACCAGCAAGGAAAAAAAGAAAATAAATGGTAAATAAATGGTCAATTACACGCTACAACATGGAGTTAGAAAGGGGCAACAAACAGAAATAAGGTATATGTCACAACACAGGCAACAAAAGGCAAACAGAGCCCAGATGAGAAGAAAATATAAAGAAGGGAAACTTTCCCCAAAGGGTAACAGTACATGTACAATAGTGTCTTGGTGAGTACGTCCAGTCAGGATGTTATGTTGCTCCAAGGAATGTCATCATTAAGACCCAAGATGTGCGCCTTCAGTTTAAAGACCCAACTTTGTTCGATCCTGAAGAGGGACCTGGAGTCATGGTTTAAAAATTTCGGTGCTTGCAATACCACCCACCATAGATCGTCAGGGCCATGTTGTGCTTCCAAAAAATGTACACTTAATTTGGGAGTTGTGCGAGCACACCTAATGTTGCTGCAGTGTTCGTTAATCCTATTTTTGACCGGTCTGACTGTCATACCCACGTACCGTAGCTCACACGGACAAGTGATCATATAGATACAATTGCGTGTGTTGCAGTTGGTATGTCTGTTAAGGTGCCACAAGCCTATTGGGTCCAGATCCAATTTCTCTAAACGTTTGGTTAAAGGGCAAACATTGCATGTACCACATGGAAAATGGCCAGTGACAGGGGGAAGGTTCCATAGGGTATTCTGTTGAGGTAAATCTTGGCTTCTGCGGGGGTGGGTGTGTACCACCAAATCCCTAATATTTGCAGTCCTTTTAAATGCAAACAAGGGCTTTTGAACTTGTGTGCCGCCACTCAATAGGATTGCCCATCTTTTATTAATCAATTTCTTCACGGTGTTAGACAGGCGAGTATATGTTGAGACAGACGTCAAGCGGATATCTGGCTCAATAATGCATCTCTGTGGTTGTTGCGAGCCCTCTTATAGGCTTAGTTAATGACATGCTATGGGTAGTGTCTCTCATACAGTTTAGCCTTGAGGTCACTTGCCTGAGTTTCGAAAGACTATGTAGAACTGCAATTGCGGCGTAGTCTAAGAAACTGACCATAGGGTAGATTGTCGCTCAGAGCCTTCGGATGGTGACTTTCATAAAGTAATAGACTATTGCGGTCAGTATTCTTATGCCAGTCACACAGTGATGAACATTACAACAGGGGTGGTTATGGTGTCCCATATTTCTCTGGCATGCCTGCAGAGGGATCGGAAATTGAGAAGTGTACAGTGGAGCTGTGGGCTGTGACTGGGAGTCTGCCGGGTGGTGATTGCGGGGGTTCTTACATCATAGGCAAAGTGTAAGTTGTGGCAGGTGAAGGGAACTTCTGTGGATCTAGATGAGGTAATGTTGTAGTTGGTGTTTCAGATCTTGGGCATGAGGTTTCAGATCTCGTCGGAGGAGTACCAGTGGTGGGTTGTAGATCCAGGGGTCCTGGCACTGGCATTGTCCAGGCGCAGAAGGACTTGCATTAGGTGCGCGCTCGGCACGCTGGCAGCATGCCCACTGTGCGCATCTGCTACATAGCCACGCAGCAGCCTCCATTAAGTATCCCTGGGAGGTGGGAGGGCCAGGGCTGGGCAGGGAGGCAGGGTCTGGAGTGAACCAGTCTGTGGTAGTGAGCAGAGCATGGAGATTAGGGAAGAGGAGGGAAAGCGCGGGGACGCACTTAATAAATGTAAGAAATGAAAAATAAATAAGAAGAATACCTAGGAAAAAATGAGACAAAAAAAGAAAGAAAAGGCAAAAAGGCTGTGGCAAGGCGTGGAAGTAGCGGGAGGGCTCAGCAGAGGCTGGTATCAAACTGCAGCTGCTCATCTGGAGGGGCAGGAGCAGGGCCTCTGTGCTGTACCACTGACAGGGGGAGAGGCTTACAAGACCAGGGAAGTGGTCTAGCGCTACTCACTGGAGCCGCGCAGCAGCCTCCATTAAGTAGCCTTGGGTGGTGGGAGGGTAGGTGCCTCGCGGGTAGGCAGGGGCTGGAGTGAACCGTTCTGCAGTGGTGAGCTGAGCCCAGTGAGGGGACAGAGGAGGGGAGGGAGTATGATGAGCAGGAAAGCAGGAGGCTACACTCAAAAATGTAAGAAATTAAAAATAAATAAGAAGAATGTCCAAGACAAAATGAGACAAGAAAGAAAGAAAAGGCAAAAAGGTTGTGGTAAGGCGTGGAAGTAGCAGGAGGGCTCGGCAGAGGCCAGGCTTGAACCGCAGCTGCTCAGCTGGAGGGCCGGGAGCAGTGCCACTGTGCTGTAGCAGTGGTGGAGGCAGATGGAGAGGCTGACAAGACCAGACAAGTGGTTAAGGGCTAAACACACTCTAGGGGGTTGGAGACTGCTTTGTGTGAAGACAGGCACAGCCCTAGTGACATGCAAGTGTAAGCTCCTCCCACCACTCTAGCTCAGGAAGACTGGTAAGCCTGGTGATTGGCCATCAGGATATGCTGGTCACACTAGAGCTTCCTTTGTGTCTGTCTAGAATGAATGCACAAACAGTCCAACTGTCATCCTGACCCAGGCGTGTGTTCAGCAGACAGGCAGAGGCAGCAAATGGTTAAGCAAGAAAAAGCCCACTTTCTAAAAGTAGCATTTTCAAACTCACCGCTCAAAAAACAACTTCACCAAAAGATGTATGTTTAAATTGTGAGTTCAGAGACCCCAAGTCACTATGTCTATCTGCTTCCAATGGGAGACTACACTTAAAAGATATTTCAAGGTAATTAGTTTGTTACCCTATGGAAGAGATAGTGAAAAAAAATTAATTTTGAAGTATTTCACTATCAGGTCAGGACATGTAAAACACTCCGGTACATGTCCAATCTTTTAAATGCACTGCACCCTGCCCATGGTGCTGCCTGGGCCTACCTTAGGGGTAGCGTACATGTAGTAAAAGGCAAGGTTTGGCCCGGGCAAGTGGGTGCACTTGCCAGGTTGACATGGCAGTTTAGCACTGCACACACAGGCACTGCAACGGCAGGCTTGGGCTATGGTTAAATGGCTACTTATGTGGGTAGCACAATCAGTGCTGCAGGCCCACTAGTAGCATTTGATTTACAGGCACTGGGCATATGCAGTGCACTGTACTAGGGCTTAACCGTAAATCAGAAATACCAGTCATGGGCCAACCAATCACCAGTACATTTTAGACAGAGAGCATATGCACTTTAGTGCTGGTTAGTTGCAGCAAATTGCCCAGAGTCTTAAAGCCAACACAAACAGGTCAGAATAAGTAGGAGAAAGAAGGCAAACCATTTGGGGATGACTGTGCAAAAAGGGCCAGGTCCAACACTTCTCAATTATGAATTACAGTTTATTAAATGTAATAAGGAATCCCCAATGTTAACCTATGAAAGGGGTAGGCCTCATGGTAATGAAAAACAAATTTGTGAGTTTTTCACTAGCACCTTGCCCTAAGGGCTACCTAGGGCCTACGCTCGGGGTGACTTTATGTAATAAAAGGGGAGTTTAAGGCTTGGCAAGAGGTTTTAAATGCCACGTTGACATGGCAGTGTAACTTCACATACAGGCTCTGCAATGGCAGGCCTGAGTCATGTTTTGAGGGCGACTTGAGTGGGTGGCACAAGCAGTGCTGCAGTCCCACTAGTGCAAAAAAAACAGATGATGGATGGAAGCTGAACATTGCAAACATTCCCCCCCAGTCACAATGATCTGGGTTTAAACCATTGGGAGGACCTGGCCTGGCAGTTCGGACCGGACTATTCCCATGGAGAGCAGGGTCAAGACTGATTTCCATATGAATGGGTCCAAACTGGGTCGGTGTGGTGGGCAAAAAAGTGATGGATCTAACCCAGGTCTTTGTGACTGGGGGTGAATGTTTGCATTGTTCAGCAGTCTGTCCATCATCTGTTCACTTTGGTTTGTTCACCCTAAGTGGGAAGGGTATACCCAGATGTGGGTCAGTTGCTCTTTGCACCACTGGATTCAAGCTAGCCTGGCTGATGAGGGGGAGATACCCTGAAAACGGTCCCACAATGCTTGTTTCTGGTCCAGGGAGGACCTGGCCTGGCAGTTCAGGCTGGAATGTTCCCATGAGGAGCAGGGTCAAGACTGATTTACATAGAGCTGGTTCCAAACTGAGGTGGCCTGGTAGGCTAAGAAAGATGGATTAAACCCATATCTTTGTGCTTTGAGGTGAATGTTTGCATTGTTCAACATTCTGTTTGTCATCTGTTCTTTTTGCTTTTGTGCCATAAGTTGGAAGGGTATAGCCAGACGTGGGTCCCATGCTCATTGCACCACTGGATTCAAGCTAGCCTGGCTGATAAGGGGGTGATACCCTGCAATCGGTCCTAGGATACTTGTTTCCAGTCCAGTGAGGACCTGGTCTGACAGTTCGGGCTAGATTGTTCCCATGGGGACTAGGCTCAAGACTGATTTGCATATGGCTGGATCTAAGCTGGGGGGGTGGTGGGCAAAAAAAAAAACAATGGATTAAACCCAGATCTTTGTGACTGGGGGTGAATGTTTAGATTGTTCATCATTCCACCCATCATCTGTTCTTTTTGCTTTTTTTTGTCATGATTGGGAAGGGTATGCCCAGACGTGGGTCCTGTACTCATTGCAGCACTGGATTCAAGGTAGCCTGGCTGATAAGGGGGTGATACTCTGAAACCAGTGCCAGGATGCTTGTTCCCAGTCTAGGGGGAACCCGGCCTGGCAGTTCAGGCTGCACTGTTCCCATGGGGTGCAGGGTCAAGACTGATTTGCATATGGCTGGGTCCAAACCGGGGTGGCGTGGTGGGCAAAAAAAATGATGGATTAAACCCAGATCTTGGTGACTGGGGGTTAATGTTTGTATTGTTCATGAGTCCGTCTGTCGACTTTTGTTTTTGCTTTTGTCACCCTAGGTGGAAAGGGTATGCCGAAACATGGGTCCCATGCTCTTTGTGCCACTGGGTTCAAGCTAGCCTGGTTGATGAGGGGGTGATATTCTGAAACCAGTTCCAGGATGCTTGTTTCCAGTCCAGAGAGGATAGGGCCTGGCATTTCGGCCTGAAGTGTTCCCATGGGGAGCAGTATCAGACTGATTTGCATATGGCTGGGTCCAAGCTAGGTGGCATTGTGGGCACAAAAAACTGATGGATCAAGTCCAGATCTTTGTGACTGGGGGTGAATGTTTGCAATGTTCTGCATTCCGTCCATCATCTGTTCTTTTTGCACTTGCAATCCCAGTAGTAGCTTTCAATTTACAGTCCCCGGGCACACGTAATGCACTTTACTAGGGACTTATAGGTAAATTAAATATGCCAATCGAGAATGTACCTGTCAAAACATGTTTATAGGAGAGAGCATGTGCACTTTAGCACTGGTCAGCAGTGGTAAAGTGCTCAGAGACCTAAGTCCAAAGAAACAAAATCAGCAAACCTCTGAGGCAAACAGGCAAAAAGTCTGGGCGAAGACCACCTCAATGCTGTTAGGTCTAACACCCACTCACCACCCAGGTATTTGGTGCATTTCTCTTTTTTTTTCTATGACCACCAAGTATTTTTCTGTTGGTGACCGTCCGCCGCTCTAAATAGAGCAGGTAGTCTGATGTCCTTACTGAGATGAGCCCAACACCATTGACTCACAGGTGTAAGACTTCAGACATTGAAGGCAATGGGGGCACCACTGTGGGAAAGATGATGATCCACCCAACACAAAATAGAGCAGGCATATCAAGGATTTGATGACTAGGTGCGGTGGAGTAACCTGTCTGCTAAACTCTAAATTCTCCGTCAGATTTTTATTATAATAAGCAGATACTTGAAACCTAGAAATGCAGAACCTCTCTATGGACATATAAGTACTGAGACACACAATGAACACAAGTTACAACAGAGTTTATTCTGTCCCTGATGGGAATTACACTTACAAAAAACATTTTAATTTTTGAAGATGTGTCAGTCAAATTAAGGGAATTGCAAAGGGACCCACTTTTGTAGCAAATCTGGAAATTCATGAAAGATTTTTAACACAAACTATATACATAACTAACAAGCTGTGTAATTAAATTGTGACCTTATCAAGAATACATATTGATTATGGGTTCCTTATATGTACTGCTGACCAACTATTACTCCCACAATTCTTTCACTGGCTAACGTCAGGGCTGCACCAAGCTGATCATCCTGATCCATCATGAGTGATGCTATTAGCCACACTTCCTTGAACTCACTGATAACCAGGCAAATGATGCCAGTGCAAGTCAGCAAAGAATGAGGAGGAGGAGAAACGGACAAGAAAGAAAGAAACAGGAGACCTGCCTGTTCTCACTACAGCGGCATTTATATTTACAACAAGAAATATTTATTTCAGTATTTTATCATTTGCATTACTATTCACTGTTACTAGTATGACATATGATGTACCTGGTGACAATTTCTGTATAACCCGTCCTCCAAAGTTTGTGGACTCTCTATGACTTCCTAGAACCGAATTAAAAAATGAATCTTTGCACTAGATGAGTGAAACAATCTGAACTAAAATACATGTTGCTATAAAGACAACTACCTTCAGCGAGTTGTAAATCAATTCTGTGGTTTGAATGATTCTTAATGTCTATAATCCATTACCTGTAACATAACAGAGATACATTACTGCTGTGCTTGTACTTCTGACAATATCCATCCACTTTTTCCCCCCAGCAATACTCTTATAGCAGATGTAGCTCCAATATTATAAACAAAGTCTATACACACTGAAAATTCCTGTAGTTCCTATTTTGAGCAAGTGCAATAGAGTGTGTAATCATTGGAGGGATTACTCCAGTACCAAAGTGCAAATCAAAGACTAAGGGGGTTATTACAACTTTGGAGGAGGTGTTAATCCGTCCCAAAAGTGACGGTAAAGTGACGGATATACCACCAGCCGTATTACGAGTTCCATAGGATATAATGGAGTCGTAATACGGCTGGTGGTATATCTGTCACTTTACTGTCACTTTTGGGACGGATTAACACCTCCTCCAAAGTTGTAATAACCCCCTAAATCCTTGATGTCAAATGTTATGAAGAATACTTCTCAGAATCCAACAATTCTGCAGTAGGCCCAGATGAAAGGGAGAGTGTTCTAAAACATTGGCAGCAAATCTTTGCCTGTAGCCACCAAAAATCTTGATTGCCTTTCAAGCAATGTTCTGAAACACAAGGAACTAATACTCTATGAGGGAAAAATGGCTGTTGCTATAGCAAGTCTTATGACAGTCTCTTGGTGCTCTGGCATATGTAGTTTTTCTTGAATCCAGTTGCTTGTCTCAGGTAGAGAAACTGTCACAGCTGCAATGCCTCACTACAAGAGGCACCCAGGCTCTGCATTCACTGCCAACCTCCTTTACAGCATAAGACTCAAGTAACTCTGATGTTTGAAGGGGTGCATGTGCATGCATGCTAGGCATACACAAGTGAGCACAGTGTGTGGATCATGACAGCTTGACACATGTTCTTCTGAACTACATATCACCATGATGTGAAATTCTGATAGAGAGATTCACTGAAGGAGGCTATGCAAACGGTTGCTTAAGCAATCCTCTAAACAAGCCGGTATTACCAAATGAAAAACCTTTCCATGCCCAAAGACAACCAAACAAAACAGGACTTTTTTATTGGCATGTGTAAAACTGCTACTAACCAAATTACTTGTCTCAAATGCTACCTCACATAAAACCATGTTTGTGTATAAGTGGGGGTCAAAAATACATTTCATCATGTAAAGGCACAGCTGTTTGAAGAAACTAAACCTTTCTTCATGGCCAATGGGGTCTCATGCTTTTTACTAGGCACTATAAATATAACAAATGCTGCACCTGTCCCTT
The DNA here is from genome assembly GCF_031143425.1 of Pleurodeles waltl. NCBI lineage: Eukaryota > Metazoa > Chordata > Amphibia > Caudata > Salamandridae > Pleurodeles > Pleurodeles waltl. Next base: position 62,986,937 of record NC_090439.1, on the reverse strand, counting down.
GACATACTAAACTAAGTATGAACATAGCACTATAATAATGGCCTTAAAACAACATTCAAATTGCAATTCCCAAAATGTGATATATGCCTCGTGGCATCCTTTTGATAAAATGTGTATTGACCATACCACACAAAGTAAAAATTCATTTTCTTCAATGTAGGGACCACATCAGTTGATATACTCCTAAACTCTTAATACCCCTTTGGTTGAACACTTAAAAAAGAGACATTCTGTTGACAATATCCATTGGTAGGTAATAAAACACTTCACTGTGGATCTTTGCAGCTACACTTTGTTCCTCATAGTGGCAATACGAAAGCAATTTAACAGATTATGCCAAATCTATACAAAAAGGTCTTAATGAGCTTAAGAATGGAGCCAGTTGGCCAGAATAACTGTATGCAGCAGTACACGATGCCCTTGCTGTATAAACAGATCTGGTTGTCTCTTACCACCCTACTGTCATATATTCAACAATGTTCCTCTTAAGGATGGATTTCTCTGACAATTATTGTTTTCTCATTTGCCAAAGTTTACCCTTTGATGAACAAAATGTATAGTTCTGCCTGTCCTCCTAGCTTTATACACAAGTTATTGCTTGACTAGTATTTGATTGTATTTCAGTCTAGTGTTAACTCTCATTCTTGTTTATGTGAGAATATCAATATTTTAATCAATAATTTTGTGCAAACTCTAGTCTTCTGCCTGTCTCTGTTGTTAGGATCGTCTGAAAAAGGGATTCAATTTTTTTTACTTTAAATTCTTTAAACGTTTTCTTCTTTTATGAGTGACAGCCTCATTTTATTTACTTTGAAACCTTTTGTCAGTTTTGTGTGCGAGTTGCACTTTTTTCCACATGCTTATATGAAACACTCTTTTTGGCAAGAACTAGTACAAAACAGCCAGCACATGTGTCTGTCTTCCTTGAAGTTTTTGAAGGATTGCAGGATATTATTAAAGGGTTAACATAGACATTGAAGAGCACATGGTTCGCAATCAATTTGCCTGGAGCTCAGAAAGCTCTATAATATACAATTATTCATACTACAGATCACCAAGTGAAATGTACCTGTCAAAGATATGTTAGTCTTTATTGAATTTAATGGGCATAAGTCAGCTGCAGGAGGTCCAACTTCACTTGAACCTGTTTTTACAGAGGAGCACACTAAACTCTTTCAGATTAATCCCGACTGTACATTCTTCAACCTGGGCCTCCAAATTCTGGTTTAAAGCTATAAGATTTTATCAGAACTAACATGGAGCTGTTGAAGCAGATATGCTAATTAAGAAAATTATTAATGATTTATATGTTATTACTAATGAGAAAATGCATAGAGACATTAATCATAGAAAAATATTGTGCATGTTTGAAAAATGTGCCCTCGGGGTATGATCACCATGTGTACTAAAACGACTGAAAATGTGCAAAATAATGTAAATATATAAGAAAATGTAGTAATATGTCATAATGAGACGCATAACCTCTGTTTTGTATTACCAAGTTAGCTGGACTAAAGACCTAGTTCTACTGGGGCTCGCACACTCTGAACATGGAGAAACCGGACGTCTTGCAAATGACTGGAAACCGCTGAACACAACCTTGACCCGTTCGAAGTTCAAGTTACTTAGCTAGAATTTTCTGCAATGTACCGGCGCACAGGAGATGATGAAGACAATTTGATACAATTATGTGTTGAGCAGGCTAAATGTACTTTCCCAGGACTTGAACAATAGAGGCACTGACTGGAGAGCCATATGCAACAATTTTGATACCTGAAGGGCCGGAAGATGAGGGCATCGCATGAAAAACCAATCTGCTTCTTGGGAATGAGGAAATATGAAAATTTGTAGATTTGGTAAACAAAAACTATCGATTAAAGTCATATCTGCTGACTGACTGACCAATTAGCAATTAGTGGGATGGACTGAGAGACCCTAATAAAAAGTCATGACAAGGGGCTAAGAATTCAGAATTTAGGAGAATTTTAATTACGGGGAGAAAATTGATGATGTCAGGAGACGCTGTCCGAGGTGGTGATATTGGGTTCATAATCTGTGAGCCTGATCCGTTGCTGACTGTTTGATGACCTGAAGACGAAGACTGACTTGTTGCTGTAGCTATGAAAATGTGACTGATGATTTTTATGCCTTTTCTTCTAGGTATGAACTGTGCTGTTTATAGAGATTCTCACTTAGGTAGATTGTTCCAAATTAATGTTTCTCTAAATTGTTTTTGCATGAAGACCCCCCATGCTAATGCTAATCTTGGTTAGATAGGCTGTTAGGAGTGATGTTGCCAGTGACAATTGACTGACGGACTCAATTGATGAACTTCATTATCAATGTTAATGTTGTAGTTAATAGAATTACCTTTTCGCATATGTCTTCTTAAGTGATGGTGTTTTATTAATGAATTAATTAATTGAATAAAGTTTTAACTAACAGATTATTTAGAATTGTAAGCAATAGGGATATACATTTTTTTAATTCTTCCCTGAGTAGTGGTTATTCTTGATCAGTATGGTTTAACGTTGTTTTTCATCAAATGTTTTCTTGATTATTGATGCTAGTTATTGATTCAGTAGTCACTGCATACTAGGATACTCCAAGCGATTCAAAAGGTTCATCGACCTATACGCGTCCCCTTGTAAGTTTACTTACTAAGGACCAGGCGCGCTAACAGAGCTTTGCTACCGGCAGAAATCTCTGGAGCCACAGGTAACAAGATTATTCTAAAGAAGAGAAGAATCATCGACATGACAGGACCCCACCTCTGACCTAGCAGCACTGACTTCATATACCCTACTTTACCCAAGCCATTGGAGGAAATTACTCTGTAAACCTCCCTGTCCTCTCAACATTAATAGCCATCTACAATACTTTCATTACCCACCAATGGCCTCTAATTAAGAGGAAATGCCCCATCCCACACTCCTCACTGTCCATTTAAATGCCTGTACCTGTTGTGTGACATTCATCATTGAAATGTATAGCTCATTCGCTCTTAAGTGACTTAGCATTGACCTATGATGCCCATGATATTGTTTTATTACATACTGGGGGCAGATGAACAGATAAGACAGGTGCAGTTTGAAAGCCAGAACAACTGTCTAGGTTTCAAAAGTGGGATTTGTATGTTTCCCTGGGTGGCGGCTGACTCACGCCACATGAATTGACTACAGTGCCATTATTACATTGGCACATTGAGCACTTGAAGTGAGAACATATCCTTATGAAATGCATTTGCCAGAAATCTTATGCTGTTATATAAGTAATATGTTTGTTGAAGAGCATCAACCATTCGACCTGGGTGCTTACACAATATTAGAGATACAGTATGCTACCAGCTAGATACCTCACTGTAGCCAATGGATAGCTTCAGATATCCACTGCTAGCTCGGTTAATGATTCTCATCAGAGTTGCAGCTGATGTTTGGGAGAGGAGTCACTGAATTGCACATACAAGGACACAAAACACGGTGAAGCATGCTTTTGGCTTCTGAAATCTTGATTTTGCTCTCTGCACAGAACAAGTGGAATGTTATGGTCAATGCTAGAATTGGAAAACATTTAGGGGGTGATTCTAACTTCGGCGGGCGGCGGAGGCCGCCCGCCGAAGTTCCCCCACCAAAATACCGCTCCGCGGTAGAAAGACCGCTGAGGGTATTTTGGGATTTGCCCTGGGCTGGCGGGCGGCCGCCAAAAGGCCCCCCGCCAGCCCAGGGCAAATCAACCTTCCCACTAAGATGCCGGCTCAGAATTGAGCCGGCGGAGTGGGAAGGTGCGACGGGTGCAGTTGCACCCGTCGCGTATTTCAGTGTCTGCTAGGCAGACACTGAAATACTTTGTGGGGCCCTCTTACGGGGGCCCCTGCCGTGCCCATGCCATTGGCATGGGCACGGCAGGGGCCCCCAGGGGCCCCGCGGCACCCCCTACCGCCATCCTGTTCCTGGCGGGCGAACCGCCAGGAACAGGATGGCGGTAGGGGGTGTCAGAATCCCCCATGGCGGCGCAGCAAGCTGCGCCGCCATGGGGGATTCTAAGGGCAGCGGTAAACCGGCGGGAGACCGCCGGTTTACCCTTTCTGACCGCGGCCAAACCGCCGCGGTCAGAATGCCCTGCGGGGCACCGCCGGTCTGTCGGCGGTGCTCCCGCCGACCCTGGCACCGGCGGTCTGAGACCGCCGGGGTTAGAATGAGGGCCTTACTCTGGAAACCAATAAATTGGAGGTCAAGGTGTGGCAGAGGAAATGGGATGGAGTCATGAGGGGTAGGATCATGAAAACCAGAGTTTGACATTCAACTTACGTGTATATTTTTCAAACATCAGCTATATTGGCAACCAGGACAAATGTGACAGTAAGGTTAGCTTAACTAATTGGTCATAAAAAGGCTACATTTTAAGCTTTATTACAGGGTTAAGGAAACTGCTGTGGAGGTATGTGTGCACATCAATTTCAGTGGATTATAGTAAGGGTAAAATAACTCCAGTCATTAATGCAGTTCCAGGAGTGTTCTGTGTCTTATCCAGTCACAGTTTCAACTCATAAATTAGAATAAATGGTTAATGTGCCCTCTGGAAAGTGCATTTTGTAACATGAAGGTCAACGATCTGAATTGTATTCATATAGACAAGTGGGTTACTGTTTGACACAGATATCATTTTGTTAATTCCAGTTCTTAAGTGAGGCTGGATCTGACAATGAATCATATATCTTAAGGCAGAGGTCAGTGCTTAATTTGAATTGGTGGTTGCTGTAGGGCCCAAAGCTGCTCATTTTTGGGGACCAGCAGTTATTTTTCCTCATCAGACTTGGTCCTGGAGCAAGAGAGGGAAAACGCACACAGAGGAAAGAATGCCTGAAAAACAGTGATAACGATAGAAAGTAGGAAACCGGAAGAGTTCTATAACGGGGTGAGACGTGTCTTGCGTTGAACTAAAGAGGCATAAGGTGGAATAAAGCCTTTGCAGCCTTGGTTTTTTGGCATGCCTACATTTAATGGAGCCAGCTGTGGCGTTCTGAGCAAACCTTCTGGTCCCAACACTTATTCTTTTACAAATTAAGTACTAGTAGAAGTGTTATTAAAAGTTTAAGCAGTGAAGGTTTCAGGAGCGCTGGATGGGAGGCCAGCACAAGCCTCCTACATGTCACTTGATTTAAAGTAGTCTGTATTCAATTTCAGAAAATCAAACCTTAACATAGACCCATGACTCCAAATGTGTTTAAAAACAAAGCATTTGCCATAATCCAAGATTTCTATTCCAACATTCACCAGCCCTCCTAATAGTGGGAATTCTGTCACAATTTAGGAGATTAACAAACAGACCTGTTTTGAAGACTCATATTCTTTTCAAACTCAAAACTTCTAAGAGAGAAAATACAGAAAGACAGAACAGTATATTTACTAGAAACAGGCATAAGGCAGTATCGCAAGCCTTTCTGCTGAGCTTCCCTAGGCCAATTCAAAAGGGTAGAAATAAACTTTATTTACAAGATATGGTGCATTTCTGTCCTTTCCCCCTTTACTGGTGCACAAATTGCTGCATACACTAACTCAGGCACCCTTGCACCATGCTGCCAGGATGTCTGCATTGTTGGCAGGATTGTTTTGTGCAGGAAGGAACACCTTCCTGCACAAGAACAATCCGAAGTGGCATTTTCCTCTTTCTCTGTGTGCTGCAGAATGCAACAAGGAGAAATAAAGATATTCCTCCTCATTGCGCCTGCCATGGGAGGTGTACAGTTTTGACGCATTCCCAGATTTACAGATCCTTGTAAATCTGGGAATGCATCAAAACCCATGGGTGTTGTGTGGGAACACCTACTGCAACGCCCATGGTACACCTCCCTGACGCAGTGTAAGGCAACGCAGCGACTTGCGCTGTGTTGCCGTACACCATATCTATGCGCATGAAAAGTGGCTTTGCATGGTCTTGTAGATATGGGTCTGCACTATGCACTGCTTGTGCTTTCCAAAAAGTGATGAACCAGCGGCACATGGGGCTTGTAAATATGCCCCTTAAGTTGTTATCCCAATGCACCTGTAATAAGGAAGATGAGGTATTTATCATGTTTGTTTTGAAGTACCTGTCCTTTAAATGTTAAATCAGACCCTTAGTTGTGACTAGTTTAATCTCCCTGCAAACTTTTACTCCTGTTCCCAAGCAACCTGATGACAACACCTGCAACATAAATGGCGGAAGCAAAATGTGAAACACAGTTGAACAGGCCAATGTACGATGAACCAAAACCCCTGTATGTGTGTACTTTAGTGTGCCGGTACTCTCCCTCTCCAAATAAAAAAGTGCCGGTACTCAGTACCGGAGAGTACCAGCCCATTTAAAGCACTGTATCTAGGCCAAATCTACAAAACAAAAGAAAGCCATTCTAAACCAAAGGCGTAGCTTCGGGGGGATGTTTATGGTTTTACACTCCCCACCCCTAAATAAATGTATCATGTGGAGAATAGTTGGGTACAGGTACAGGTGCTTTCAGTCGGGTATGGCGAAGTGTCTATCGTATTTCACAATGCATTTTTACATACATACAAACAAAAGCACACACACCCTCTCCCTCTCTGCTTTAAAATTCTTCAAAAATGTTGGTTATTTCACAAAATAGTGTCTTTTCACTCCCTTAGCACTGCCCCTTTAGCCGCTCCCATGTGCCTTGGTTGACATAGAATGCATTTTGATATTATCCGCCAGCATGTTTGTTGGGAAATATGAAGCTCCCCCTGCCCCCCACCAAATCCTTACTGACCAAGCTACACCCCTGCCCTCAAGCAAAAATGAATGCTGTTGCCCACCCGTGCAAATACCGCACAAGTTAAGCATTAGCTCTGTGCATGTGGTTGTTGCATCAGATGCGCACCTTGTTTAACGAAGTACGGTGCTTTGACTTCGCAGAATAGGTAAGTATTATCTGGATATTTCCTAATGTCGGAGCCAAGGTGTCCTCGCGTGATCGCTGCCCGACAGTCACACTTAATCACCTTGATAAAGATGGATCCGTCTGCTTGTGGGCCGCCTGGATAATGTACTGAGCAAGCCAGTCGATGGCATTAATCAGTCGTAAAGGGAACAGCATCGGGAGGAGGAACATGACAACCTTGAGGAGAGAGACCGATCAAACCGCAGATACATTCTTGGAACCAGTCTCATTACGGACAACATGTCAGGAAGGCAGCGCGAAGACGTTCTCCATGCTCGGCCCCACATGCTCGCCAACTGTTTCCAAAACGCGTCTGTCAAAGCTGCGCCACTACTAACAACTTTGTGCGGCTGTTCACCTGACAGGAAAGGCACCCACGGGGACCCGTACTGATGTCACGGTGACATGGGCGGCAGTGCATCCTATTGGGCACACCACATGCTAAAAATATCCGAACAGCTGGCGCTTGGAAGATCTTTCTCTGTGCCTATGGCATTATATATTTTGGAAAAAGCAGAAATGTCTTTCTTACTGAGTCAATGCAGGCGTACATGCATAACGCTTTGCTAAAAATCATCTATAGGTGACTTAGAAAGGAATCTCCACAGGTGGAGTTGGAGGAAACCTTCTCTGAAGCTCCACTTCAAGCAAGCTCCGTGTTGCTTATCCTAAGGGCAACAACTTAAAAAAAACTACAAAAATATAGCAGGCGACGTCTCTGTTTAATATTTTAACTCAATTTAGCGAATAGCAATGTCACTGGTAGCCAAATCTCCAAAGCAGCAACCTTCTCCAGAACAAGGTCAACGCGGGAACTTTTTTTTAAATCTGAAACTAACTCACAAAAATTCTGCACATTTGTTGTTATCTTGTGTTTAACATGTTGCCAAATAATGGTTTGTTTACCAAACCCCCAAAATAGCCACCTAGCGCTGCTCTTCCAAGAACCTTCTAAATTTAAAATACTTGAGGATGCCAAAAACAGAAAACTTTCTCCGACTGTGATGCATTTGTGTGAGTCTAGAAGAGTTGTACTGAACACAACAGAAGAGTTGTACTGTAGCACTACAGAAGTACTCCTTTTATGTATTGTTACATGCCTGTGAATCACGACTGAAACATCAGAATCCCTCTTAATAAAAGCGCAAAGAGAGCGCTGTACTTTCTATTTGTGCTATTCCCAGAATTATGCCATTATAGTCCCATTTTAGATGTTTTGGTGTCAATTCACAAAGCCATGTCTAGGAGTGTGGAAAAAAAAGTACTTCAGGAGTGTTGACATGATGTAAATCCAGCAAGCGCTTCCCAAGTTATTGCTATTTTTGGTTGCCTTGTAATGGAAAATGAGAAGTAAAATACGTGGTGAAGGTTGTAGCATGTATAAAATCAAACTAATAATACCTTGAATTAAACACCTTTATTTTCAGCTTTGAGATATTTAGGGTTTTTGAAAGAGAACTGAAGGTGAGCCCAGAAAGAGGCCACTGATGCTAAAAACAGCAAAATATTAGCTCTGTCTAATGGGTCTCTGTGCTATTTTTTCTGCTACATTACTGCAATGGAGGAATAGCCCAGTGGTCCAGTAGTAGGGGGATGTGAGCCCTTTTCAAGTGGTGACACATAGTTTTGGTTGTACCATCATGCGTTACAGAAATCACATGACAATGTAATCAACAATACATATATTGTGTGTCTTAACATTACTAATGTAAAGTGGAGCATCTACATCTTATTACTGAAGGTGCAGTACAAGTAGAAAACTTGAAGTTCAAGTACATGTGTTTTTTAATGTTTGACTTTAACATGCTGAATTGTAGTACTCATGCACATTAATTTTCATGTATTCTGATTATGGTACTTTGGTGTAGTTGCATATAAGCATGTGTAATTTATATTCTTGTTTTTATTTGTAATTGCGAGATATACTTATAATCATGTATTTCATTCATTAAATGCCTTATTAAGTTGGCATAACCAAAGTCCTGAACATTTGGTTTCTCGTGTTAACCTTCAATGTGGAGTTTGCTTGCTTTGCAATATTCTTTCTTTGCAGGTGTGTCTGTGCGAGTCTATAGTTAATGAAAGACATATTATGTGTTGATGATAGTGGGGTTCGGGAGAATACTTTGTCAAGTACAAGGAGTACTAACAAACTGAGACGAAAACACTCCTGTTTGTGAACCAGACACCGGGAGACATTCAAGGTCATCCTGATGTTCGATTTATGGGATTAGAACTTGAGGGGAGTCAGCAATTCCAACTGCACAAGGAAAGTGGAAAACTACTGGTGTGGATGACATAGCCTTCTCCAGAGCAAATTCCCTTGAGACTGGGTGAGGTACAGACCTCTCTACTCTTTCCTTTGTGTGGCTTTATGCTGTACATCACCTTTCTATCAGAACGTCTACTGATGTTTCTGTTATGCTGACACTTTCTTATATTCCCTGAGACTTAATTAGAATTTCCCTTAGTTTTGTTTCAGATACTTGGATCAACCAAGATTTCCAAAGATTAGGCAAGAAGACTGTGATTTATAAACAGATAATTAGATTCTGTTTCTTATCTTTTGTATTGCCTCAACTGAAATTCTCGTATATGTTATGTTCATATGATTTAACTTTATTCAACACTTCACTTAACCTTTGGTGATTTTGTACTTATATATCATTTTTTTGAAATTCCTTTACATCAGTGTGGCCCTTAGTAATAAACTTTTGAACTTTATTCTCTGAGATTTAATGTGTGACCAAATAGGTTACACTGTTAATTGATTTGAAAGGAGGTTGACTTTAACTACCCTTTACAGTTTTAGCACCCAAAAAAGGTCTGTTAGAAAAAGAAAAGTAAAATAATGGATCCGAGCGTCATCACAAGCAACAACCACAATAACTTTCAGTGTGAAACACAAAAAGTCACTAAATTAACGTGCAATTACCCTTCAGTAAGATTGGCACAAAAAGTAGTCAGGCTTAACTTAGTGGCAACGTGTAACGTATTTATGCAGCACACATAGAAATAAAGTGACTCACAACTCAAAAAAAATCCCACACCCGCACGGTAGGTTTCCACTTCCAAAAATTTAATTTAACTCCATAAATTTGGCGCTAGAGGGGTCTAGCACCAAAGTATAACTATGGAGTTAGTTTTGCACCGAATTAGAGTAAGAAAAAATGACACCAATTCGGTGCAAACAGAGTATAAATATGCCCCACTGTGTACCTCCCCTATGGGTTGTATGTGGTGTACCCTACAGGTGACTTATATGTATTAAAAAGCACAGTTTAGGTCTGGCAAAAGGTCTGTTTTGTCAGATTGAAATGGTAGTTTAAAACTGCACCATAGTCTACAGTGGCATGCCATAGACATGTTCAAAAGGTTGCTTAAGCGGGCTGCACAATTAGTGCTGCGGACTCACCAAAAGTTTTTAATTTACAGGCCCTGGGTACATGAAGTATGATTTAACTAGGAACTACAAGGCAAATTAAAAGTGACAATAGGGTATAAGACAATTTTACCATGTTTTAAAGGATAGAGCTCAAGCATTTTAGCACTCGTTAGCAATGGTAAAGTGCACATAGTCTTAAAGGCCAACACAAATGGGTTCAGAAACCAGGGAGGTGAAGTCAAAACGTTTGGGGGTGACCCTTGAAAGAGGGCCAGGTCCAACACTTAGTACAATTTTAATTTATCTTTTGGCAGTTTGGCCAAACTGAACAATTGCCTTATGACTTGAATATGTAAAGGAAAATGTTGCTAAGGAAATGCCTTGTGAATAAGCCCCTTTGATGCACAAAATGGTATTGCTTTAGATGCATCTAGAAACACTGTAGCCACTGTCACATAACTCTAGTTTGGTCATAAATGGGGAAATTTACCAATATGTTTTCTAGATAAAAAACTAGTATACACTTTGAAAACATTGAAACTTAAGCAGGCATACTTCACTCATATATTACAAAAGAGTAATCCTTGAATTTGTTTAGAGTACCAACACGTAATTTATGCACTCATGGCTACATTTTGCACATAAGGGGCCTGATTCACAAATTGCATTTTGTATTACATTTTACAGTACTAACACAAAAGTACTACAAAAGGTATTACAACATGCTGTTCACAAACTGTACTTCTAAAATACCCCTGTGAAAAAACAAGTATTGGCAAACTAATAGGTCTGACTTTGTCTGCTAGGCATTTGGCAATTTTTGTCTTGTTTTGTCAAGGTTTTTGCAAAATGGTATTGTTTGGGAAGCTGCTGGGCATTACCAATCTAAAAAAATTAATAAGGACAAAAATGTTTTGTTGTAAAAAAGCACATAATACCACAGTACTCTCTAGCACTGACGGAAACTATTTGGTATGTGGATGTGCTCATTGTGAAAGGACAGTATGCTCTAACTCATAGTGAAGTCAGCCAATCAATGACACAACCACAGACAAATGGATGAACTGTGGCTGACAATCCCCATACCTAACTACATCATACACATTATTTTTATCCATTTGCAAGAAGGAAAGAAAGAAAAAAGAAAGAAAAGGCGTAAGGAAAGCAGGAAAGAAGGAAAACAAAGGAAAGAAAGAAGGTAGGATAGAAAGATGGTTAGAAGGATAGAATGATGGAAAGAAGGAAGGAAAAAAGCAGGAATGAAAACAAGAAAGATTGAAACAAAGAATGAAAGCAAGAAAGAATGAATGAGCAGTGCAGTCAATTAAGCACTATAAAGACTGAAGGGAAGTACGTTGTGTGCAGATGTCCTTGTTGTGAAAGAGCAAAATGCAGTCACTCAAAGTGAAGTTAATCAGTGGCTAAAGAAGGCTCACCCATAGCCTCATGCTGCAGTGAGAGAAAGCACAATGTGAATGACACAACAACAGACCAGTGGATGAAGATTGTTGGCTGAAAGCCCCTTTAAGTAAATATATAATACATATAGATTTAGTAAAATGAAAAAAAAAGTATCTAACGCTAGATCGAAAAACAGTAATAAGTCTAGCACCACACATGGACAACTACTGGTCCTGCAACACCCTCCAACAGAAAATAATGAAGGTAAAGACTTTAAATAAACCCCCATAGGAAACAATATTAAATTAAGCTGAATTATATTTATTTGTAAAATGCAACACACATGCATAGAGAAAATAACAAAGCGAAATAAGAATACATTTCCTCGTTTCGCAAGTCTCAGGCAGGTGGACCATTTTGGCGCAACCTATATGTACCACTGCTTGTAAATATGGTTTGGTATTGAAATCCATGGGTGGATGCACAGAGACGCTCATGCACCACCCATGGAAAGTTTCCCTGATGCATAGTAACACAAGGCAGCGCAGTGTCAAAAAAATGACGCAAACCCAGGCCAAAAGCTTTGTAAATCTAGGCCAGAGTCCCTAAGTTGAAGACATCTACATTTAAGATGAGAGATCTGAAAAGCACTGCTTTAGGATGTGAAAGTTTCTCTCTATTAGAGCTATCGGGTCTTCTCGTACTTCCTTTGCAGCTCTTTGCTTAGTGGTATTCTGATCTGGGCAACATGCATGTGTATCCTAATCACTTCTGATTCATAGCAACTCCTGTTTTCTGCACATATTAACACACTGGAGTCCTAAAGCGCAACGACCACCCAAGAACCGGCGCGTGACACTCCACAAATCCCACTCCGAAGATAGGGCCCTATTTGGAAAAAATTGTAGCATTGGTGGATTTGCTGTTCAAGTGTGGGGCGCACTACTCCAGCCCTTCTGTCTGTTTTCAGCTTACAGTTTAGTTCAGGTAGCATTCCTTCAGCTGGCTTCAGAGATTCTAGGTGGCTGCAGCCGGTCTTGAATAATTAAATGTTTATTCAACAAAGTCCAAATGCACTATATGAAGGATTTGTGATCTCCCCATCATTGATATTACTTTAATGCAAATACATACCATAATCTAATCAACCATTGTGCTAGATGTGGTGCTTCAGTTTTCTTCCTATAGACTGCCAGTGATTATTTCACCTCCCCATGCATATTGGATAACAGCACCTTTTCACTATAAGGAATTTCTTCAAGGATGGTAAACCTCACGTCAGAATGATTGGCCTACTCTCCCTCTAATGTGGCTTAGAATTTCTTTTCAGAATGTTTGTATCATTCTGATCTCCCACCATATGTGCGGGATGGTACCCTTGTGTTCCTTGCCTCTTTAGCAGAGTTCAGAGGTCGTGGGGTATACGTGATGTAGGTATGTCAGTTCAGTGTCATGTCTCATTGGTACATTATCTTTTATACTGTTCCCCTTCGTGTTATATTTTTGATTGTCTTTGGAACATCTGACCATTGACCACAATGGGTAAGATATATACATATATATATGTATATATATATATATATATATATATATATATATATATATATATATATATAATAAGATATATATTATACACACCATCTTTGCTGATAAGTCCACTGATGTATTACGCCCTTAGTTAAGAGTAAATGTATATATTATAAATTTGATAACATACATCTTGCCCCTACATATTTGTATTAGCTTCTCAAGTTGATTGAAATCCCTGGTGGTGGCTTCGGAGTTTGGAAGTTGTAAGGCTTAACTAAGCTGTTCTGCTTCTATCATTCAAAATTTTGCCTAAATAGGTCCGGTGTTATACTCCCTCCACAACCACTTCTGAAATATATATTCACCCTTAACTGGTGTGAAATCTGCATTTTGTGTGGGTGTGAGTATGTGTGTTACTATCCTTGTGGGGACTTGGGTGTGATAAGACACTCATGCTGTTGGGACTTGATTGCACTGTGGGGATCTGAACCCAGGTCCCCACAAGGCAATGCCTTCTAAATGATATAAAATGACTTCATGAACGTCTGTGCCAATGTTTACATCTTTTTTTACAAATTGCCCTTTGGGGACATCTGTTTCATCAAATGTGTTTATATTTTTGCCCAGCTCTGCCCCTGTAGACAGGAGGCGGTACTGCAATCTTAAACACACTTTGCACTTAAACACACATTGCTCACCAGAAACACACTAGCAGCAGAAAGGACAGACATTTCAATTTTAATGTCTCAATTTCATGTGACACAGGTGCTATGGAGAGATGAATGGCACCGTCAGAAGGTGACCTCACATGCCATCAGCATGTTTTCAAAGAATTGCCAAGTATCTCATCTTCAAACTTTGATTTTCAGGAGGCAGCAAGGGAGAAAAATCAAGGATTATTCTTGGAGATTGGTGGGGTATAAAATCTCAAAGACAACAGCCAGTATTTGCTTTGTCTAGAAAGTGTTATTTTGTAAATAAAATAGATGACTTCGTTTTATTAAGTAATAGTGTTTGCATACACTACAATAAGCAATGCTATGTATCAAAATAGCATTATGTGGAGAGCACTTTAAATACAATATACATATTAACAAAGTTGGTATTTATACTTAGTGCAGCAAGCAGTATAACAACCTTGTAGGTATAAGGCTCCATGTACATCAAACTTTTTTCTATACACCTAATAAGTAAACCCATGGGAGTGCTTTAATCTTTAGACACCCCAAAGCCCATATTCCAATTACAGGTAACAGAAACTAATTGTCACATTGGCTGTCTCAAGGAGCTCATATACTTGAAAAAAAAGCTTTATAATGATGATGATCTTTGTCATACTCATAATTTATTGTGGGGTAATAAAATGTATGTCTGTTCCTAAAAAGCGGGGTCTATGAACTCCTGCAAAAATGGGATGTATTGTGGAAGTGGGCACTTGTTGGAAATGGTCTTTCTGCAGGGTCACCCCCAAACATTTTGCCTTCCTCCTTCTCTTTTTCTGACCTCATTTCTGCTGGCTTTAGGACTCTGCACACTTTACCACTGCTAATCAGTGCTAAAATGCATATGCTCTTTCCTTAAAAAATGGTGACATTGGCTCATACCCAATTACTTAATTTACTTGTAAGTCCCTAGTCAAATGCACTACATGTGCCAGGGCCAGTAAATTAAATGTTACTAGTGGGCTGCAGCATTGGCTGTGTGACCCACTTAAATAGCACTATAAACATAAGCAGCCCCCTAACCATGTCTCAGGCCTGCCACTGCAGTGCCTGTGTGTGCAGTTTCACTGCCAATTCGACTTGACATTTAAAAGTAAATGCCAAGCCTTTAACCTCCCTTTTTCTACACATGTCACCCCTAGGGTAGGCCCTAGGTAGCATATAGGGCAGGGTGCTATGTATGTAAAAGGCAGGACATGAACATGTGTGTTCTATATGTCCTGGTAGTGTAAAACTTCTAAATTTGTTTTACACTGCTGTGAGGCCTGCTCCTTTCATAGGGTAGCATTAGGGCTACCCTCATATACTGTTTGAGTGGTAGATCCTGATCTGAAAGGAGTAGCCAGGTCATATTTAGTATGGCCGGAATGGTTATACAAAATACTGCTTAATGGTGAAGTTGGATTTTATATTACTATTTTAGAAATGCTTCTTTTAGAAAGTGAGCATTTCTGTGCACCTAAATCCTTCTGTGCCTTCCAATCCACGTATGGCTAGGTTTAGTTGACAGCTCCCTTGTGCATTCACTCAGACAACCCCAAACACAGGATGCTCAGTCACACTTGCACACATCTGCATACTGAATGGGTCATCCTGGGCTGGGAGAGTGGAGGGCCTGACAATTACATATCAAAGGACAGTAGCCTGCCCTCACACAAAGGACTGCCACAACCCCTTCTGGGACCCTGGCAGACAGGATGGAGCTGAAAGGGGACCTTGTGCACTTTTAAGCCACTCTTTGAAGTATCCCCACTTCAAAGACACATTTGGGTATTTAAGCAGGGTCTCTGACCCTACGAATTTGGACACTTCTGAGGTAGACACTTCTACTTCATCAAGATACTTCCTGGAGAAGAAACCCTGAACCAGAACCTGCAACCTGCTAAGAAGAACTGCCTGGCTGCCCAAGGACTCACCTGACTGCTTTCTGAGAAGGACTGCTGCCTTGCTGTTGCCCTGCTGCCTTGCAGCTCTCTGACTGTGCTGAGAAGTGCTCTCCAGGTGCTTGGATAGAGCTTGCCTCCTCTTCCCGAAAGTCTCTGGACCAAAAAGACTTCATCCCTGCAAGAAGAAATCCTTGTGCTGTGGAAATCGCTGCACAGCCACCAGAAATCGACACACACAGCCTGCAGAAAATGAAGCACAGCCTGAATTGCGGTGAGAAAATCATCGCACGCTGAACCGGAAGGACGCAGCCTGACTTCGCAAGGAGAAGATAGACGCAGCAGCAGCATAACTACCAGAAATGTGACGCACGGTCCACTGGATTGACGCAAAGCCGAGTTGGAATGACGCAGCCCGACTTCCTGAGGGGAATCAACGCAGCGCCTGCCATGAGGTATAAATTTCCATGCAACGCGCACCATATCGATGCAGCCCCTGTGACTTCATCCTGCAAGCGCCGGATTTCAACACATCGTTCCCAGGGTGTCCAAAAACCCAGCAACCCAAAGAGAATCCAAGTCTGAGCGCTGGAAATCAATGCAAAGCCTTCCCTGCGTGAAAAGTAAATGACGCATCGCTGTGTGCGGCCCGAGAAATCGGCGTTCACCTCCCTGCTTTCCACGCATCTCCTCCTTTAAGGTTCCTTGTGGAGTTTTTGAATGCAAACCAGGTACTTTGTGCTTTCAAGAGACTTTTGTTGCTTTTATAAAGACACTTTATATCATTTTTATAGTGATATTTGAACATATACTTATTGCATCTTAATCGTTTTGACCAGCATCTTACCAGATAAATATTATATATTTTTCTAAACACTGCCAAGCTACCAGAGGGTGGGCACAGGATAATTTGGATTGTGTGTGACTTACCCTGACTAGAATGAGGGTCCTTGCTTGGACAGGGAGTAACCTGACTGCCAACCAAAGACCCCATTTCTAACAGCACTTTTTAAAATCATTTGAAATAATGCAAGATTATAGTGGAATTTTATTGTGTCATCTGTACGCAAACAACTGCATACTTTCTGCAGAGTGTGTGGGTGTCTGAATAATTTAAATGACTGATTTGGTGTTTGTTTAAAACTGTACCCTTAGAGGTCTGTTAAAAAAACTAGGGTTACCAGTATCTCTGTGAAATGTTAAAATGCTTTGAATCAGTTTGCCCAGGATGGAGCTTTGCCCTTCTGGCAGTAAGCCATAAAGCATAACAAAGGCCTAAAACCTAATGCACAGCTTTTTGTAGTTGCAGCGGTGCATATAACAGCCCTTCTGGCTCAAACATAGGGAAAGGCGAACTTATTACCATATTAAGAGATTGGCTAGAGACCTCATCCACCTCACCTCGAGTTTCCTAGCTTTTCAGGCATCATAATATTTTAAGGAGCAGGGATGAACTATTTCATATTCACATTTTTTTCCATGTCCTGAACAGTGCACTGTAGCAACAATGGGAGGCCTCATCAGGGCAACCAGTCGGTGGCTGGGGGATAAAGGGAGAACTAAAACAGGCTTACATGATAACCTAACCCACTCTAAATTTACTGAAGGTGTAAATAGAAGACATAGGCCCTCATTATGACATTGGCGGTAAATCCTACTTACCGCCATACTGACTGCCACCAACATACCGCGGCGGCGGCAGATAATCGCTTACCATATTATGACACACACATAGCAATCCGTCACTATACAGCCACACACACAAATCCGCCAGTCCAAAGGTCAGAGATAAATTGGCGGTATCAAAACCCACACCATTACACCAACAGAACAACGCCCACAACATTATGACCCACAAATCACCACGGCAGACATTCAATGGCAGTAAACCATTGGGGGTACATACTGCTGCGCTCAAAATACACATACTCAAATAAAACAACTCCACATTGAGCAATTCAAACTACACACACACCTGACATCCATACACACACCACACCCACACACCCACACCACTATAAAACACCCACCCACATTAACCACAAACCTTTACGAATACAATTGCCAAAAGAGAGAGACAGCAAGAGCACTCACACAACCAGAGCCATATACCACCATCACCTATACACCACCCATGCACCTTACATCACTCACCCCAACACATCACCCTACACATCCTTACCCACACCACTCACACTACACCCATGGCACCATAACTACACCCCAGATTCTCTGAGGAGGAGCTAAGGGTCATGGTGGAGGAAATTATCTGGGTAGAGCCACAGCTATTTGGATCACATGTGCAGCAGATATCCATTGCTAGGAAGATGGACTTCCGGCCTATAGCCCTGCTCCCCTTCCTGGCAAAAGTCATTGAGAAGGCTGTCCATAGACAACTAACCCACTTCCATGAGGAGAACTGCACCCTGGACCCTTCCCAATCTGGATTCCGCAGCAACCACAGTACCAAAACCGCCCTCATCGCCGCCACAGACAACATCAGAACCATACTGGACAGCGGCAAAACTGCGGCCTTCATCCTCCTGGACCTCACAGCCACATTCAACACCATCTGCCACCACTCCCTATGCTCACACCTGAGCAATGCAGGAGTCCGGGACAGAGCTCTGGACTGGGCCACCTCCTTTCTCACCGGCAGAACACAGAAAGTCCGCCTCCCACCATTCCGCTCGGAGGGCACCAAAATCATCTGCGGCGTACCCCAGGGTTCGTCCCTCAGCCCGACACTCTTCAACGTCTACATGCCTGCTAAAATCGCCTGACCCCACAACTTCAACATCATCTCATATGACAATGACATCCAGCTGATCCTCTCCATCACCAAGGACTCTGCCAAGACCACACTCTACGAAGGAATGAAGGCCATTGCCGAATGGATGAAGAGCAGCTGTCTCAAACTCAATTCTGACAAGACAGAAGTTCTCATCTTTGGCACCACCCCCTCTGCATGGAATGACTCCTGGTGGCCTGCCCCTCTCTAAAACCACAAGAACAGTCACCCAAGTGCTTGTAAGCAACAAACTGGACTACGGCAATACCCTCTACGCAGGAACCACGGCCAAACTCCAGAAGAGGCTGAAACACATTCAGAACGCCTCCGCACTCCTCATCCTGGATATCCCCCACCACTGCCACATCACAGGCAGAATCACCTTCAAACTCCTCACCCATGCTCCCAAAGCACTGCACCAAACCTGACTTGAATACCTCAACAGGCGGCTCTCCTTCTACACCCTGATCCGGCATCTCCGCTCCGCCGACCTCGCCCCCGCAACCGTCCCACTCGTCTGCAGAACTACACCCGGCAGTAGATCATTCTCCCACCTCGCCACCAAAACGTGGACCACTCTTTCCACCCACCTGCGCCAGACCAAAGACCTCCTTACCTTCAGGAAACTTCTCAAGACCTGGCTGTTCGAGCAGTAGCAGCACCTCCCCCTCTTCTCCCCCCTCCTCAGCGCGTTGAAACCCTCACGGTGAGTAGTGCGCTTTCCAAATTCCTGATTGATTGATTGATTGATTGGTTGAGGAACAATAAGTGCAGGTCCCACAAAAATATGTGCTGGTGGGCTCCACTGGCAACCACTGTCTCAAATTAAGCAATGCCATGTCCTACATCATGGAGAAAATCCTATCATTGTATAGAGTTTTTTCTCCTCATAACCAGCATGACAGATTCCAAAGATAAAGATACAAAGTAGTGTCAAAGAGAAAAAACCTGAACCCCCTTATCCTTGGCTCACCTATTAAGGAGGAGAAGTCAGATATGACCAATAGTATAGCTATTATTATAATGAACTTTGAAGCAATGCCTCATCTGATACAAAGCATGGATGCTAACACCAACCTCAAGTAGATCAAAATGGCTAGTATGTGAAGTGACTTCTGTGAACTGACTACCAGAATTGTTTAATATGAAAGGAGGGGGACTGTTTAGAGGACTAAAAGAAACAATTGCTAACTAAAACAAACAATGCCGCCCCAAAGTTTCTAAACATTGGAGAGAAGATATAATTTGGAAGACTACAATAGAGGTGAAAACCTATGCATATGTAGTAAATCCAAGGGGTTGGAGGATGAGGCTAATACTTCTGTGGATTTTATGGCAGCATGGATCCAGCAACTTCTGGGTATTAAGTTTGCCCAAGCTATCAAACTTAAAATAGCACAGTTTTGCTTGATTTTTAACCCGATACAGTATCTAGGAGATGGAGCAGATGTATAGGTTCATGGGTCATATAGTTAGATGAAGAGCTAGGTCTTCAGCCTGTTGCAGAATTCAAGAAGCAAGGAGGAGGCCCTAATGTGTAGAGGGAGTTTGTTCTATGCTTTGGGTACAATGTTGGAGATAGCTAGGTTAGGCCTCCCGTTCTGCTTTTGTGGATCCAGGGGTAGGTACGAGAGAGAGTCAGGCTGAGCACAGGTGTCTGATGGGTTGGTGGAACTGAAGGCAACTGTTGAGGTATGCTGGCCCTATGTTATGCAGTTCCCTGTATATCTGTGTGAGGAGTTTGAATTTACAGCATTTGTGTACTGCGATCCAGTGGAGTTCTCTGAGGTGTGTTGTGATGTGTCAGCGATGTGGGAGGTCTTGGATGAGTCTTGCTGTGGTGTTCTGCATGGTCTGGAGGAAGTGGTTACAGATTCCGGCATAGAGAGTGTTGCCTTAGTCTAGTCTGTTTGTGACAAGGGATTGAGTGACCGTGTTCATGGTGTTCTTGGGTATCCAGTTGAAGATATTTCTGAGGAGGTGTAGTTATGAAAGCAGAGGGAACTGACTGTGTTTGCCTGTGCTGACATTTTGACTTTGTGTTTAAGGTGATTCCCAAGTTTCTTGTGTAATAAGTGGGTGTTGGTGTAGTGCTAAGCTCTGATGGCGACCAGGTGGAATCCCAGGTTGAGTTACTGTTCCCGAGGATAAGCACTTCAATCTTGTTGGAGCTGAGTTTGAGGCAGTTGGTTTCCATCCATTCTGCTAAGTGAATCATGCAGTCAGTGAAGTTGATACTGATGGTGGTGGGCTTGTCAGGCATTGATTGGATAAGTTGGGTGTTATTGACGTTGGAGATGATGGATATGCCATGTGCTCTGATGACCTCAGTGAAAGGTGTCATGTGAATGTTGAACAGGATTGGGCTGAGAGGTAAACCTTGGACACTTCTGCAGATACAGTCCTTGGGCTCTGATGTGCATGTTGGAAGTCTGACTCTGTGTTCTTCCTGTGATGAAGGAGCATAGCCGTTTGAGGGCTGGTCTTTGGATGCCTTTTTCATGAAATCTTTTGATGAGGCTGGAGAGTGACGTGTTGTGGAATGCAGCGGAGAGGTCCAGCAGTATGAGGGCAGTGGTATCGCCTCTGTGTAGTAGGGTTCAGATGCCATTGTGGCGACGATGAGTGCTGTCTCAGTACTAATTTTGCTTTGAAAACTGGACTGAAAGTGGTCAAGAAGTTTGTGGAGTTCCAGGTGGTTGGTGAGTTGTTGTTTGAATGTCTTATCTATCACTTTGGCTGGGAACGGTAGCAGGGAGATAGGGCGGAAGTTGCTCATCGTGTGGGTGCTGGTCGAAGGTTTCCTGGGTAAAGCTGTGAATGCTGCATGTTTCCAATCTTCAGGGAAAGGGACATATTTAATGGAGAAGTTGATCATGTGTGTGAGGAATTTGCTGAACAGACAAATTCTTAAGTTGTAGATATGATGTGGGCAGGGGTCTTTTGGGGCCCCAAAGTGGATGCTTTTCATGGCTGTAGTGATGTCTTCCTTGGTGACTATTCTCCAGTTGGTTAGATTGGTGTTCAGGGGCCTGGTGGGTAGGTTGTTTTGATTTTGCAGTGAAAAAAAATTAGGAGATTGTCACAGAGTTCCTTGGAAGGAGTGATGTGGTTGGCTGAGGCTTCTAAGGTGATGAACGCCTTGATGATGGAAAATATTTATTTGTGATTGTAGGAGCTATATCCAATCAGTGAGAGATTTTCTCTTGGTGTCTTTCAGATGATGGTAGAGAAAAACTAATTTTTCATGACTGCAAGGCCTACCTGTCCCATAGGATAACATTGAAGTTACCTTATATTTAATAGGCTCTAACTTGCAAATGGAATTAGGTAACCAGTTCATCGTTGGTGTCTTTGAAACTTTAATGAAAAATCCTCTCTTATGGTAAAGTTGGATTTTAAATTACAATTTTGAAAATGCCTGTGGTTAGCCTGGAGCCAAGGCAGGGAAGGCAAGAAACCTGTGCATTTAAATAACCTCTAGAAGCTTCTCTTACTTCAAATGGGGCACTAGGTCTAAATATTGGACATCAGACACCAACTCGTCAGTATACTTTTGGACCTATGGAGACTCTCCCAGGAAGAAGGACTGCTCTGCTGCTGAAAGGATTGTTGAACTGCTGCCCTGCTTGGCTACTGCCTTGCTGGGTTTCTTTCCTGCTGGTCTTCTGCCTGAATCAGTTGGTTTTAATAGGAAACCCCGGGGCCAGCCCACTGTTGTAGGTCAATAAAGGTGGTACCTGGGCATCAGCAAGACACAGCCAGTAATGGGTCTAAAATTCAGAAGCTGATTGTAGTTTAATATGCCTCAATGTTGTTCTAGTGTCCCTTTAGAGCCTATATTATGGAATTGGGTATACATGCAAAAAGTGAGGATGCAGGAGCATCAAGGGGCTGGGGCCTGCATGGTCCAAGGCAGTGGGGAAGAAATACACCCAACTTAACAAATGGTCATAGTCCTAATTGTCCCAAGGCCAGCACTGCAGATCGGTGGGCTGCTGAAATTCTATACACTCCACCATTGTGTGCTTCAGAAGCTCCTCATCAAGGAAGGGCAGCCGCCAAATCGCATGGGTGCTGACAGCACAGTTCAGCCCCAATGAGTATTGATTCCTAGGATTAGTTGAGACAGGGCCACATTGACGTGCACTCAACCTCCCTGAGCTCGGGTTACTACTCAGAGTGATCGCCACTGTGGAAAACATGCAGGAGTCCACCTAACCAGCAGACCAGAAGCAATCTTGATAGTGGAGCCTCCAGTGCACCACCAGGACCCAGAGTAGGTTTGTGCATCAAACAGGGGCATGGTATTGTATCAAGGACCGGCACTGTCAACACAGGAGGAGACTACTCACCGTTTTGACTAGGACCTGCCGCCATGTTGCATTCAGCAGTGCAGAAATCCTCCTGTCTCTAATTTACCAGGTCTTCACAAGCTGGAGCAGTGACACAGGGGTGTATGTTGCATTCCCCCCTTTGGCGTTAAGTGGGTAGTAGTGTCTCAGATGGCGACGGATGATAATGATTCCTGACACCTGTCAGGAGATTTACTGGATTCCTTTCCTTCACAAATTAGAAGCATACAACGACTTCCACCATTTTGACTACACAAATAACACACACACTAAACCATCTTTACTCCCAAAGTTTCTATCTTCACCCACACCAACAACAAAAACACCAACACAACAACTCTCATTTGCCTGCCTTTCCTCCATTGCCCAATTTAAAACCTTAAAAATATGACCCACATGCTCCACTACCACCACTAACTCATACGCCTTCCTCCCTAAACAGATACCAACAAAATAAACAACATACCACTCTTCACAACCTTGTATCTCCATGTTTATTACACAAGGTTACTCTACAAAAACAACACAACTCCCCAACTCACTCTCAACCACCATCTCCACCACTGACACACACACACAGACCCAACAAAATGTCTTTAAGCCTCCTGGAAGAAGAATATGATATAGTAGAACAACACTATTGCAACCATCGTACAGTTAATACCAGCACTAACACCTGCTACATGTTCAAAATATACTGCTCACTCTTCTACAAAACAAAGTCAAACAACCCCCAAAACACAATCTCTAAACTGCCTACTAAGAAATGCTTGATCACTCTCCAGAAACAAGCACTGCATCTATGACTTACTCTTCATGAATGAATCATGGTGTGGAGTTAACTGGCCCCAATATTGAATTAATCAGTTTCTCCAGTCTGTCAAACTATCACCCAAAATCGCATAGGCAAAAAAAGATGGAGGTGGACTAGCTGTTATATTCAAGCAAACAATAAATCTCACAAAAACTGATGACATATCCATTCAAGGTTAGGAGGCCCTCATCACCAGATGCAACCCTGCACCTACTTCCTCCTGTAACGTCCTCCTCCTTTACAGACCACAACCTAGCAAAGCAACATTCCCAGACACATTTCTAGACACAGTGTTTCAAACCTTATAACACCTCTCTTCAACCTATGCATTCTTGGGGACCTAAACATTTAGTTTGACAAATATACCCCATCCAAAAACTGTCATCACTGGCCTAGTCACACTGAACCTACATTAGATCGCGCACAAACCCACATACACCACTGGACACATTCTATATGTCATTTTTGAAAATACAGAACTAGTTACCTTTCAAAAGATTACTCCAGTCATATGGTCAGACCACCAGTTGGTTGTTTTCCAACATAAAACCAAAAATCAACACCTTACATGCATCCACCGTAGAACAAACTCAATTTTGAATACTTAGAAACACAAATAACAGCCAACACAGATCTGGACTCAATACATTCTATTCCAAAAACTTTGAGTG
Source organism: Pleurodeles waltl (assembly GCF_031143425.1). Taxonomy (NCBI): domain Eukaryota; kingdom Metazoa; phylum Chordata; class Amphibia; order Caudata; family Salamandridae; genus Pleurodeles; species Pleurodeles waltl. Next base: position 62,962,451 of record NC_090439.1, on the reverse strand, counting down.
GCTACAGGAAGCTTTTGATATCCTAATTCCTCTAAGAACAACAAAAAAGGGCAAAAGAAAACAAGCAAATTGGAGAAATATAGAACTAAAAAAGATAAAACAACAAATCAGAAGGCTGCAACAAACCTGGCTCAAAACTAACAGCAAACAAGATAAACTTCACCTGCGCAAACTTAACAGAATATACAAATCAACAATGAAAAAAGCTAAAAAAAAAAGTGGAGAATGAGAAATGAACAGCTAACTCCTTAAAGCAGGTATTATACCCAAGCTGGAAATGCATCTAGAAAATTGTAGAAGAATACCAGAGAAAAGGAAATCAATTAGAGGTAACTAAGGGTAACAGCTTCTACCCCTGACACCACTGACATCCTTGCTACGGGGCAGCAGAATACAAGCAGCTACTGTCCACAATACTTTTGTTTGAGTGCATATGTGTGCCAAAAATTGATTCAAATGTACATTTTGAACTAAGATATAGCTCATAATTACATAATTGTATTTCACATAATTGTGTGAAATTTTGCAATAATTTTGTGTTATTACACAAAATCGGTCAGAGGTGAAATAATAATAGTTTAGTACCATCTGTCCTGAATTTTAGCGCATTGCACGAAAAGTTTGCTGTGCTTGTGTCTGGCTTGTCACTGACTAGGTCCCCTCCCACAGAAACCCTCCTAAAGCACAATATACCCTTAATTTCAGACATTAATTTGTACAATTACACATTGTGCACAATATGGTTCACATTTGCTATCCTTCATAAAACAGAATGATGTGGTAAAAACTGCAGTGCTGTGTTGCCCAAAGGATGACACAGGTTCACATTTCCTATCCTTCATGAAACAGAATGCTATAGTACAAACTGCAGAGCTGTGTAACCCAAAGGACAGAAAATACCGCAGCCCAACTACCGATGAAGTTTTCAAAGGTGCTCATGCTAAAATGACCATTGTGTGGTGCTCAGCCTTGTGCGATGTGCAAAGGTAAGACTCTAGCAGAAATTCCTATGTTTACACAACTGCTTAGGGGCTAATTGTGTAAGATATGTGCTTTAGCGTAAAGAACACTCTACATGTAAATGTATTATTGCCCTAGAGCTCGCCGTACTGGACTATACCTGTCATTAAAGGCCCACTCCAGCGTTAAAGGCCTGAGATGAAGGGTGAGGGCCTTTAACAAGGGAGTAGGACTTTAATTGCTGGTATAACTCACCTACAAAGGGATACAAGGTTATTAGAACATTCTGCCACTAGAGGGCAGAATGTTCTAATAAATATTAGAATATTGGAATGTTGGGCGCTCCATTGGAGACAATGGCCGGTAAAAGCCAGAGCGCCAACATTCCACTCTTCTTTGTTCACAGCAACAGCTGTGAACAAATCCTCATGGAACCTGAGGGTATTTTAATCCACTCCTGCTCCGTAAGGACTTTGGGTTAGATGTAGGTAGAAATGGGTTTGCGACTCGCAAATTGCGAGTCGGAGTGACTCGCAATTTGCGACTCGCAAACCCATGTGCAGGATGGTGTCCCTGATACCATCTGCGAATCGCAAGGGGGTCGCAAAGACCCACCTCATTAATATTAATGAAGTGGGTCGCAATTTGCGACCCCCTTGCGATTCCCTGCACTCACAGGGATGGTGGCCTGCTGGAGACAGCAGACCACCATGTCTGTGACTGCTTTTTTAATAAAGCAGTTTTTTTTTGGTATTGCAGCCCATTTTTCTTAAAGGAAAACGAGTTGCAATACACTCGAGAAAATGAAACCATTTGGTTTCATTTTTTCAGAGTAGGCAGTGCCTGCTCTGAAAAAATATTTTTAGAGCCATTCACGAAGGGGAAGTGGTCCCATGGGGACCCCTTCCCTTTTGCGGAAGGGTTAGCACCCACTTCCAATGGGTGCTAACTGCGAATTACGGTCACATAGCAATTCTGCATCGCAATGAGAATCGCAAATAGGAAGGGGAACACCCCTTCCTATTTGCGAGTCGCATTCCCATTTTGCGAGTCGGTAACTTGCTTGCCGACTCGCAAAATGGGAATGAGCATCGCGATGCGCATTTTGCATGGAGCAAACAACGAATTTCGCTGTTTGCGCCATGCAAAACGTTTGGTGCATCTGGCCCTTTGTTTTATTTATGAGCACATTCTATCCTCTAGTGGCAGAATGTTTTAATAGCCTTAGTACACGCAGTAGTGGGTTCTACCAGCCATTAAAGTCCCTCTCCCTTTTAAACGCAGCTGCGGGCCTTTAATGGCGGGTACAGCTCGCTAGTGCTGGTTCTAAGGCTATAAAAAAAAGTCCTCAAGGACTTTGAAAAGGGATTTTAATCCCCTCGGGCCTTTGTTCACATTGTTGCTGTGAACAAAGACCATTTGAATATTGGCGCTCTGGGCTTTTACCAGCCAGTAAAAGCCCAGAGCACTCCATTGTCTCCAATGGAGCTCCCAACATTCAAAGTTCTAATAGGCGATATACTTTTTGACCCCTTTCCTTTACCTGGAGTCTCTCGGTGCAAAGTCAGATCAGGTTTTGCACCAAAACCTATGATTTGTACAGTATTGCATCGCAGGCATGTCCCTTAGGGTAGACGTGAAAGGGTTTTGGTGTTTTGCAAGGTTCTGCTTCTGGGGCAAAATAGCTTATAGTGCTTGATTGTTGCTACTGTTTGCACTGCTTTGCACAGCTTTTCACTGTGCGTGCATAAGCAGAACCCTTCATTAAAGCTGGGCCTAGGAAGCTGTGGTTGAAAAATGTCCTATTAACATACTTGTGAATTTGCTGCAGTTTATATGAACCCTAATTTATATATCTATTGAACCAGATCTTTGTTCTAATCAACACTATAATGATATTTCATCACACAAGTGTATTTTGAGCTGCTTAGGCGGTGTGGGAAGTTTTTATTACTATTTCGGCAAATGGTGACTTGAAACTTCAGCCTAGAGTGTCTAATGTTGAAACTAGTTGCTGTATTTCCCTCATTTCCTGTAGTCCCCAGGATTATTAGGCACCTGTGAGAGTACCTCAACACCTCTTCCCTGTAGTAAGGATTTATAAATCAATTAAGGGTATATTAGAGCTGAAAATGACACATTACTAAATTGTAATTAACCTTGTTCAGTAGACAAACAAGTTATTATTTCAAGGTTCCTCGCTTGTTAATAATATCTTCTATCTGCTTATCTGAACATTCCCCAAGTAAACGCAATTGGAATATAATACAAACCACTTTTTATTTGTTTTATTACTATGAATTACTTATTTTGATGAAAGCCGTTTTGCAACAGTAAGTGAAGATTACATAGTGAAGGTGAAGACTTTAAAAATACTAAATTGATAACAACTGCACCCTGTTGAAACAATTTAAGTACAATTGAGGATATGTTGAACTTCTCGAATAAGAGCAGACCATTGCCTATAGTCCAGTTTAAACACAATTTGTTACAACAGACAGGATGCTAGACTTCTAAAGTCATACAGGTATAGTAGGCAACAGAGTAAAACTACAAGAGTTGTATACATTTTTATTAAGTGTTTAGATTCAATTTTTAAAATATATTGCATAAATAAGCATATCCGTGTTGCCATTCTGTGTCTACTGAGTGCACAAATGTGGATAATACGATTGACAGATTCAAGAGAAAAAACATAGAACATAGGGGCAGATTTATGGAAAGTGGCGCTGCACTTTCCCTTCTCCCCTTAACCCCCCCCCCCCCCACTGCCTCCACGTGTGCGCCGTATTTAGATTATGGGCCACCATGTCGTAGGGTAGGGGGCAATAGCGTCATTCAATGTGACGCTATTGATGTGCTCTGCAGGAGTAGTGCCAAAATGTTGGCGCTACTCCTGCAAAGTACATAGGGGCACATTCTAAATAAAATGCCTGCTCAGAGCCGGCATTAAAAGTGCTGAAAGAAATGGTGCAAGGAACTCCCATAGATTTCCTGGCGCTGTTTTTTCAGCCCCCCTAACGGGGGAACGCCCTCCTTACATACATTATGCCTAGCGCAGGCATAATGTGGCACGAGGGTTTACAAAGTGCAAATGCAAGCATTGCACCACTTTGTAAATATGTAGCTTGGGAAATGCCACCTTAACGCCGCACTTCGAAATTAATGCCTCAAGTGTGGCGCAAGGTGGCACTAGGGGTCATAAATATGCCCCATACTGTTTTTTAGGTGTAGCGTGAATGCGCACAGGGTTTTGTCTCGAATCCTCTGTATCTCTATGTTAGTGAGTTTGAGACCAGGTAGCTGAGGTGTGGCTGTGCTTCCATCACAGGGGGAATCGCTGATCTATAGCAAAGCCAAAGCCACACCTCCTAACCTGGCAGCAGGCTGCTTTAGAGAGCCTTTCTCCTGCAATGCCGAGCTCACGCACTTCGGTTAAGGGGTGGCGTTGGCAAATCTATAGGAAACGGGCAGACGTCCCAGCCCCCAGGGCACCCTGTGTTTCATCCATTCTCCCCAAAAGAATGGCTTTAAGGAGCAGTGATCACTTGGATTTCTCAGTCCTGGGGAGTGAATGGTGAAAACACAGAGAGGTCTATTATTCACAGGGACGTCGTCAACAACACGCCTACTGATTATAATTTAAAACGTATCTATAAAAGAGATGCAAAGTTAAATTAAACTCTAGTTTTAACAATCTCTGCACTGTCTGAATAGCAGAGAACCTGTGCCTGAATATTATTCAGGCCTCAATGTATAGCTGAAAGAACAGCTCGTCCAAGCAGACAAGGTGTCTTTCGTAGTTTCATTTCTCATTTAGTAATTTTTTTAAAAGTAAAGGAATATGGGGGTAAAATTATAATAGCTTGGTTGGCAAGGTAGTTCACCCGACTTCATTTTAAATGAACAAATGGTACCAATTTAAAGAGGGCACCGAGCGTTAGCAGGAACCTCGTCACAGAAGAGTAGTATAGATCCACTCTGATACTTCACTGTATTTTTTGTGATCATAAACAAGCTTGTTGCATCACATTACCATCAACCTTGAGTTGAATCCGCATGGTGGCAAACATACATTTCAAGGCTTAGGGCCAGATGTATCATCAATGTCTTTTGCAATTCGGAAATAGCGATTTTTAAGAAATCGCTATTTCTGACTCGCAAAATGCCATGTATCACATTTGCGAACCGGTATTAGCGATTTCTTAAAAATCGCAAATGCTATTACCGAATCGCAAATTGCGATACCAGCCCCATTTGCACCTATGGGTGGCCCATATCTGCAAATTTTTTGCATTTCCAAAATTGCGATTTCTTAACCAGAAATCGCAATTTTGGAAATGCAAAACCTCAGGGTGCTGTGGGCCTAAGGCCCTCTGTGATGCACCCCCAATTTTTTGGGGGGGACATGGAAGGTGCACACATACCAAAAGGGCATGTGTGCTTTACATGTACATTTTAAAAATGCATTTTAAATGCATTTTTAAATTTTGCACATGGTTACCACCCGGTTCAACCTGGTGGTAAATAGCGATTCCTAAATGCCCAAATCGCATATAGGAATGGCTTCATACTTGTGCTAAGAAATCGCAAATAAGGAATCCTTATTTGCAATTTCTTATTTAGAGAGTAGCAATTTGCGACTCTCTAAACAGGGTCGCAATTTTGAGGAATCGCTATTTTAGCGATTCCTTAAAATTGCGATCAGAATGTCTTTCATACATTCTGAACTGGCTTTTTGCATTCGCAAACGGCTATTTGCACCATTTGCGAATGCAAAAAACCTTGATACATCTAGCCCAATATCTTTTAAGTGACCCTTACTCTGAAGGTCTAATCAGCAGTTCACATTAACGCCGTCATTAAAGATTTATTTTATATTCCTCCATATTATAAACATACCACCACATTTACTCTGGGCAATCTATATTCTTTATTTTGTTTCTCAGAATGATGGACCACATACACGATCTAGTCTCTGTAGCTGCACTATCAGAGCATTGTAACATGAACGACAGATTCACCGCCTGTCCGTGGCCCTGTGTGGCTCTTTCACGTGGAGTTAAGCCCTGCTGTGCTAAGACAAGACTGAGTGATTATGTTACCCGTGAGGAAAGTACTGCAGGCCCGGAATGCAAGAGGTGTATCTGAAGGAATATCTCGGCTGTAATGCACTTGAATTTAGCATCCTTGGGATCACTCCCGTGTCATGCGCTAAACTAAGCAGTACACTTGGCGGAGACAGTAGAAACATTACTCGAAGAAGGCACAGAGCTGCACATAGAACACCTGTGTAAGATACATAATTGATATTAGTGAGCGAGCAAAACTACATTTAAATTGTGAACTTCAGCAGGTGAAATCATGTGCCAAATAAATTCCGATTACTAATCCTTTTTCGGGAATCAGCTCCTTTGCCTTTCTGAAATCTAACCATTTCAAATCCACTGGGGCTTGGACAAACCAATATTGCCCCTTCTTGTGAAGGAACTGGTACCTGCCATATACTTTACGAATGCACTACCCAATTAGAGTTGAGTGAGATAATTAACTCTTCTACAGCCACATATATCATGTGATGTAAGCATGTGAATGTTTAAGAATCTTAAAGTTAACTCTTTCCTTTCCTGCCACTGTGTGCAGACGTTTAAGCAAAGGGGTAATGTACCTGTCGCAAGGCTTTTTAACACAAACATTATGGTCCTTGACTGTTCTTCATCATTTGAAAAACCATCAGCTGGTACGTTGATGTGTTTCCCTACTTCTGCATTAAAGTAATGATCATACTTCGGGATGGGTAGACGAGAGAAGTGAGTGTTGTGACGTTCAGGAGACTGAGTGCCGCTCTCTGGATGCTAGGCCAGCTTGAGCTAGGGCCACTCCTGACATCTCTTCATTATTCCTCCCTGTCTTTCTATAAATCTCCTACAGATGGACACTATGGAAATACAAATATGCAGGTACTCATTATCTAGAGGTCCTGAGAAGTGCAGGTACTCTTCCACTAGATGCTTAGCAGCAGAGCTGAAAATGCAGGTACTGTCCCTCACAAATTGAAGCAGCTCAAGTACTCGGTGCAGGACGTAACTGACCATTAAAAGCACAGATCGAAAGAAAGTGAAAGTGTGCTGGGAGCCTGGAGCCTCTGAAAGAGTTTGAACTGGAGTCGGTCTTTCGGCGATCATTTAAAGAACAATATGGAGGAGAGTGATGACGCAGAAAAGGAAGGTCCGACATATATTCATACATATCGTATAATCAAAACAGGTAATGTAGTGTGATTTTAGTAAAGAAAATAATGTACGAGGGAAATTGTGCCCTCGGGGTAGTTCGCCATCATTGTAAACAAGCTTTATTAATCATGAAGTATTGAAAATGTAGTAATCTGTCATAATTGCAAATGTATGTCATGATTTCTTGTTTGAAAACTGTTTTGCTTAGCTTAAATTTAGTACAGGCTTTGGCCTAGTTGCCTGGTTTCAAATTCTAACTGCGTGGTTTTTCCTTGAACTAATGAAACATATATTCTTGCTTGAAGTTGTATTTTTCCAGTAGAGCTGACTGGTACACTTATCTCCAAGGTTTCGTACTAGGCCGGTTTCATCCCCTTTGATACAAGGTCAGTCTCTGCAGGTGCGGACAATGAAGGTACAGATAGTAAAATAATTGGCAAACCATGTTACAACTTATGTTCCAAGGCTCCAAGGACAGTGTATGCATAAATGAGCGCTAGTAGAAGACAATTTTCATTGGACAATTTGAAGCCAACCTATGAACCCTCCAATGGAAGACCCTGCAGAATTTGGAATGCTTCTTACTTAAACCCACCGGACAAAGAGAAGTCAGCCATTTTCCTCGATGCCAGTTTGAAGCCTGATGCCAGACTCCATTTTGGACGACACCCTGATGCCCTTTTCTCTATCTGAGAGAAAGAGACTTTAAGAATTCTCACCCTAGAGACTTTAACTTTGATTTGCCCCCGTCTTGGCCATGCAGTAACTTTGCCCCATTCTCCTTGCCGCTGCAAGGAAGCTTGCCCTTAACTTTGCCCCTTTGAAATTTGCCCCATGCTGATCAACCGGTACCTGAAGGACGAAGACTTTTCTTGAATGCTGATTGTATTTGGTAAATATGAAAGGATAAATGTATTATGCATTGTGTTTCTCCTTTTAGGTACCAACTGCTATTTTGATAGGGTCCTAGCTAGAAGTTTTCCAAATTTGTGTTGACTAAATTCGTTTTGCATGAAGACCCACATGCCAATGCTAATTAGAGGTTAGTCGAGGTATTCATTCGATGTATCATGCTAATTTGAAATCTTGTTATGCTGACCAATGTATGAAATTAGTCAAATACAGTTAGTCATATTAGTGATTTGCATTGCGATAACAGAGTGTATCATTATTCAGATTTTGCATAGATTACGTTTCTTCCGCCGTTATGGACAGCTAGTAATGTTCATATACATATATCATTTGGTTTTGAGACATATATACATCGTGCTAGCTTTGTTAATATAGGGAAATAAATTCACTAACTTTTAATAAACTGGTGTGGTTATTCATGACTGAAAGGTCATGGTGCGCCGAAATACCAACTGTTATTGATTTCTGATGTGCTATATTGACCTATTAATTGAGTATTGATTACCGATTACAATAGTTATTGATTATTGATCTGAGTGACTCGACTATTTTAGGATGAGGAGAGCCCGACTCGGTTAAAAGATTCACCGACCTCCAACGTGTCCAGGTACAGGTAATTTATAAGGGCAGGGCGCGTTATCAGTAGATGGTAGCAGAGATTGATGGTTTAGCCCTTTGGGACCCCATCCGAACAATAGACAGAGTCAAGTTAGAATTTTCTTTCATAAAACAAGTTGGAGAGATGATGATGCCCTAAGTCCCCAATTACTTTCCCGGAATCTCGGAGCTTGCGAATGAGGAACATGGAGGTATGAGAATGGTCTCAGCGTTTCTAGTGACGGTATGAGTGAAGTTAGGGTTTTGCGCTTGCACAGCTTATCGCCGCAGATTAATTGAGAAGTTTGGGAGGATTTAAGGGGTTAAAAGATATTAGAGGAGTGTTACTCCAAAGGTGTGAGAGTAGGGAAGTCGTCGAACTTCACGTGTGTGTAGCGCTTTGAGCAGAAAAAATTGTCCACGTGGTTGTTGATGTTGAGACGGGCCCTGCGAGTTCAAAAGACTCCGGAGTATGTTGAAAAGTGTACGTGACACTTGTTTGATGTTGTGATCTGGTCAGGTTTAATAGGTTGATCGGGCGTGGTCAACAAGTCGGTATGAATGTTGCGGAGTGAAAGAAAACTTTGACTTTGAGATTTGACGAATTCTAAAGTGCACTAGAATAGTTCATTGATCAGTTGAGAGTAAAGTTTGCGGGTCAAATTTTGCTTGCGAAAGTGGGAAACCGAGAAAGATGGAATAACTGCTGAGGCTAGGGAAAAATCCCTAAGGTTTCTGAAGCGATTGTATTACCTTTCCTGTAGTAAAGTGACAGATCTGTTTTATTCTTTTGGTTAAGTGCTCGCGTTATATTGCAGAAATTAGTTTATGAGTGAAGCCGAATGAAAAGAGGACAAGCCGCAGGACTTTGTCAGCCGCAGTGTGTGAGTGTGACGTTACTAGGAGCCGCGCTGGGATAGGTCGGTTGGTGAGAAGGGTCGCGCACGGATTGGACGCAGTTCGTGAAGCGCAATTGGAAGGGGAAAGGCAAGCGAAGAGTATTCCGGGAATTAAAGTCACTTATTGACTACATATTTTAGAAAAACAAAAGACGGAAAGATGAAATTTTTCAAAGCATTCAAGAGTGCCATGAGGGGGGATGTTTATATTAAAGCAAATGTAGGAGAAGAAACACCGCCTGAGGGTACACCAGCTTATATTGTCATTGAAGAAAAGGGTGTAGCGCCATGTCTTTGGTTAAAATAATGGTGCAAATTAACAGAGAAACATGGAAGTGTAGCGTTCCCTATCCACGGGTCGTTTAATCTAAGAGTTTTAGAAAATCTGAGATTTGCGCTATATGACATGAAAGTACCTCCAAGACCAGCACAGTTTGAGGCACTAGCAATTTGGGAGCTAATAGCTAGAAACCAACAACAAAAGAAATTTGAGACAAGAATAAGAAAAGTAGAAAAGACACTAGCGGATGCTAGATGGGACAGCACACAAAAGGTTTGGAGATCAGACGTATTGCAGGGGATTAAATTGTTTCCAGCGATTACTGATGAAGCGGAGATGGAAGGAAGGAAAGCCACCTATAAGACAAACAGGAGTCAGTCCAGAGAGAGAGAACAATAGAAACTCGAAAAGGGGAGACGAGTCAGATGATGAAGAGTTCATTATACAATTGCTGAATGATCGCCCACCACCATATGTGGAAAGCGAAAAAGGCTCAAGCATTAGTACTGCCCCTCCAGAACCAATACAGGGTAATGTAACACCAAATTTGAGAATATCTCAGAGGCCGAGCAGCTCTGACATGCCTTTCTCACCACAAATACCACAGATTCAGAGAATATACCCAGACGTGCCTACATTGAAACCTGCTGATAACTATCAGCCACAGGTTCAAAGGCACTGTTGTGATGAGCATAACATGGGAATGACTTCTGATTCAATGGCGCAGGGAGGACAAAACTATCAGAGACCGACATTGATTCAAGCTGAATCAACACAGTTCTCGATGCCCCAAAAGCAGACACAAGAAGTGCGAGTAACAGAAAGCCAGTTAGGTATGCCAGCAATGATGAACCACAATGTGGGGATTAACATGCCACAGAATTCGGGGAACAGACAGAATCCAGACGCAATATCTCTACCTATCACTGTACGTCCACCAGTACCACTGTACATACAGGCAAATTCAAGCACAAGCGACCAAGGGTTAATGATACAGAATGGGACAGGGAGAAGATGCATAGAAACTACTCCAGAGACAACTCCGATAGCGGCACTGCCAAATGGATCTGGGTCCTTGTCGGAATTTAGTCCAATTCCAATTTGTGCTCCGTCAACCGTGGTAAGGTCACATCCACCACTATTAGTACCGTTAACCTCACAGACTGAAACATTACAGAAACCGTCAGTGGCAGTTGATGTAACTGCTACACTGATGGGACTGAACGCGCAACAGTTAACACAATGGTTCAACAGCCTGAACTCCCCACAGAGTGCATCTAGCGGGAAGGGAGAAGAATACCTGAATAAAATAAGGTTGGGTATGGAGGCAGATGAACTGGTTGAGGGAACAATGGGTTTGAACAGATTAGAATCATACACAGAGGAAGAACTAAGATACATGTGCCCTAGGATTATAAGAGAAGTAAGCAGCATACATAAGAAGTTACAAGAAATTGCAGACAGAAACGAGATCGATATAAGTAAGACTAAACACCTGAGCAGAAGTTACAGGTTAGACTTTGAGACAAAAGATTTTGAACACATGAGATCCGCAGGGATGAAAACACACCTTAAAGAGATACTGCAGAGTGCACAGGTCTGGAGATGTTTAGACAAGTGGGAAAGCAGGTGGGTTAAGAAAAAGGACAAAAAGAAAGAAAATACTCTAGAACGGAACGAGAAAAAACAACAGAATGACGATCTGATAACTATGTTACCAATGAGAGAGACAGCAGGGGGAAAACTTGTACATGTACCATGGCACAGGTGCGATATTCAATCCTTTACGGATGACTTTCCCAAATTGAGAGAGAAGCCGATTGAGTGGTATCAACAAACAGATAGATTTTTGAAACTCGCAAAGTGTCTCTGGGAAGACTTGAATACTTTGTTTGAAATTGTGGTTCCGGCGGATTTGTGGGAATATTGTAAAAGGGCTGTAGGGTGGCCGACGAGTGAACCAGAGAGAGACAGGGACACAGGTGCGCCATCACCCACGGTAATGAGCTTGTACCACAAGGTGATTGAGCACTTGAAAACCAAGGTTGCGTCAAAAAATGTGGATTGGCAGAGGATTGACAGAACAGCCCAAGAGGTTAAAGAGTCTATACATGCGTATTATGAGAGGTTGTTGAAAGCGTTTAAAAATTACAGTGGCACGGAAACGATTGAGGCAAAGGACATGCTCCATTTTGTGTTCAGGTTTGTGGAAGGGTTGAGACCCGAAATCAGCCAGATGATTAAAACGCATTTGATTTGTTGGCAGTCGATCGATGAAGTGTTGAATTATGCGAAATACTGCAGTGATGAGATTGAGACCAAACAGAAAAGATTGAAAGAAAAGGTGATGGTGATGCAGCTCAGAGCAGCTCAGACAGGTTTACAAGGTTTGCAAGGTTTTCAACAACAGATGCCGCAGCAGCAGCAGCAGGGAAATGCTATGTTTCAGCCGCAGATGAGAGGCAGAGGCCGAGGAGGTTTTGTGAATAATGGTCCTGATTTGAATACCGTTATGATTCTAAATGGTATACAGGCAATGAAGAAGGTGATGCCATGTCACACGTGCGGAATTGTCGGGCATTGGAAACGGGAGTGCCCAATGATGGTGCAGGAAGGTGTAGGTCAGCAAAATAATGATGTCAATGCATTCCAGACTATGAGAGGACCGAAACTGAGAGGTCCAAACCCAAATTTCCAAAACAATATGAACCAGCTGCAGGGTTTACAACCCATACAACCGCAACAGGTGCAAATGCACCGTGTGCAAATGACACACTTGCAGCCAATGCAACAGCAGTTTCCTATGGTACCTAATCAGCAAATGCAAATACCCTTAGCACCAATGAATCAGCAGCAAGCAATGCTTCCTCAACAGGTCACGGGTCAGAGAATGAGTCAAAATGACACAGTACACCAATTCCCACTACACAGCAAGAATGGAATAAACGATGTATGGGAGAGTGGAAGTTCAGATGAGGAGGGAAATTGTTTGCTTGCAGCATCTTTGGAAGTTGATCAAAAGGGTCCGTATGTGGAGGGAAGAGTTATGGGTCATCACGTTTCATTCTTGGTTGACACAGGAGCTACACGTTCCACTGTTAGGAGCATTGAAGTGCCAAATTTGCCACTTTCAGGGAGAACAGTTCAAGTAGTGGGAGTAGCAAACTGGTACCTGACGAACCCAATCACAGATCCAGTACAAATCAGAATTGGTAACTATCAAGGGACACATAATTTTGTGGTATGTGACTCAAGCCCGATATCACTAATAGGGAGAGACCTATTGTGCAAATTGGGATGTTCGATTATGTGTTCGAACGATGGAATTAGAATTCAGACGAGCAGTGATGGGGAAGAAGAGGACAGTGTAGAAGGGGATGAGATGGAGACTGTCGATGAAGAGTATCCTCTGATTACCCTTTATCCGATGATCACTGAAGCAGATATTCCTGCTAAGTTACAGGAAACAGTGGGAAAAGAAGTGTGGGATATGACAGGAAAAGAGGTGGGATTGGTGAAAGTAGTGGAACCAGTGAAAGTGACTGTAAAACCCAATGTAACCTTTCCCCAGACCCCACAGTACCATATGGCACAAGACACCCTCATGAAAGTCGCCCAACTCATTGATGAGTTTGTAAAACAGGGAGTACTGAAAGAAGTGTTAAGCAGTCCATGTAATTCACCAATTATGGGACTAATAAAGCCAAGTGGAAAGGTCCGAATTGTGCAGGACTTGAGGAAAATAAATGACATAATAATAAAATGTTGCCCTGTAGTACCAAATCCAGCTGTGATAATGTTTCAAGTCCCTTGTGATACTGAGTGGTTCTCAGTCATCGACTTGTCACAAGAATTCTTTTCGGTGCCTCTTCATGAGGACAGCCAATTTCTCTTTTGTTTCAAATTCTTAGACAGAGTTTACAGTTGGTGTCGAATTCCTCAAGGGTTTTCGGAGTCACCGTCAATTTTCAATCAGATTCTAAAGAAAGATTTGGAAGCGTTAGAATTGCCATTCGAGTCAACAATTGTACAGTACATTGACGACTAACTGATTGCATCCAAGACAGAAAGTGACTGCACAGCCGACACCATTGCCCTATTGAACCATTTGGGAAGGAATGGACACAAGGTGTCTCCTTCGAAATTACAATTCTGCCAGAAGAAAGTGAAATATTTGGGTCACCAAATAGAGAAAGGGTCTCGACGAATTATGAAGGAAAGGATAACGAGTGTACTCCAAATGAGTCCCCCAAAGACGAGGAGGGAGGTGAGGAAGTTCTTGGGAATGGTGAGCTACTGTCGCCAATGGATCCCCAACTTCTCAACTCTAGCAAAACCTTTACTGAAACTGACCCAGAAGGATGCATTGGATGAAATTGAGCTGAAAGGAGATGAGATGGATGCTTTTATTGAATTGAAAGAATGCATGTGCAGGGCTCCAGCTTTAGGTATGCCTGACTACACAAAGCCTTTCACATTGTTTTGTCATGAACGTGATGCATGTTCCTTGTCTGTCTTGACCCAAGCCCATGGTGGCGTAAACAGACCAGTAGCATATTTTTCAGCTACTTTGGATCCGGTCGCAGCAGCACTGCCAGGGTGTTTGCGCGCCGTAGCCGAAGTTGGTATCAGCCTCACTCAGAGTGAAGGAATAGTGATGGGACACCCTTTAACAGTCATGGTCCCTCACTCAGTCGAGATACTTTTGACACGTTCCCGAACACAGCACATGACTGGTGCTAGACTTACAAGGTACGAAACAATAATTCTGGGATCTCCTAATGTGCAGCTGAAAAGGTGCACTACGTTGAATCCAGCAACCTTGTTTCCCAGTGAAAATGCTGAAATTGAGAACGCTGAAGACATTGAGCACGACTGTCTTCAGGTGACTGAATTTTGCACCAAACCAAGGCCTGATATCAAAGATACCCGATTGGAAGAAAATGATCAAATTATTTTTGTTGATGGTTCATGTTTAAGAGATGCACTGGGTATATTGAAAGCAGGGTACGCTGTATGTACAGTAACAGGTGTTTTGGAAGCTTCTTGGCTTCAAGGAGTTTACTCTGCACAGGTAGCAGAATTGGTAGCCCTTACTAGAGCTTGCCAACTCTCTGCATTAATGAAAGTTACCATTTACACTGACAGCCAGTACTGGTTTGGAATAGTGCATGATTTTGGACAATTGTGGTCACAGAGAGGCTTCATGACCTCTTCAGGATCACCAGTGAAAAATGGTAAAAGAATAAGAGAATTTTTACATGCCATCCAACTACCGGGAGAAGTAGCAGTGGTAAAATGCAGTGCACACTCGAAGGGACAAGATTATGTTTCTCTGGGAAATGGATATGCGGATCAAGTCGCAAGGTTTTGCGCATTGAACTGTATATTGCTTAGGGATGAATGGAATTTGATAAGTGAACCAGAACTCGAACCAAGCGAAATATTTGCTCTAAAGGTGGTAGATACGATGGACGAATTGAAATCCTTACAGAATGATGCCAGTGAGGATGAGAAACTCTCGTGGACCAAATCACAATGTGTAAAGAGACTAGATGAATTATGGGTTTCAAGTGAAGGGAAATTCGTTCTTCCAAACAGCCTTTTGACACAGATAGCCAGATTTTACCATGGACAAGCTCATCTTGGGAGGGATGCCATGATTAGATTGTTTAAAACTGATTGGTTTAACCCCAAATTCCGTCAAGTTGCTGAAGCAGTTTGCCACCGTTGCGTCATTTGCCAACAGATGAACGCAGGGAAGGGAACCGTAGTAAATTTGAGCCACATTGGAAGAGCAGGGGGTCCATTCAGCAGGATGCAAATGGACTTCATTGAGATGCCTGTGCATGGAGGCTTGAAGTATGTGTTGGTGGTTGTGTGCATTTTTAGTCACTGGATTGAAGCATACCCTACACGCAGAAATGACAGTCTCACAGTTGCAAAACTACTCTTGAGAGAGTTAATACCACGTTTTGGATTCCAGATCTCTTTAGAATCAGATAGGGGAAGTCACTTCAATAATGAAGTAATAAAATTGCTTTGTGCAGCACTGAACATTGAACAAAAGCTGCATTGTAGCTACCGCCCTGAAGCATCAGGTCTAGTGGAGCAAATGAATGGCACATTGAAATCAAGAATGGCGAAAATATGCGCATCAACAAACTTGAAATGGCCTGACGCATTGCCTTTGGTACTAATGTCAATGAGAAACACCCCTGACAGAAAGACTGGGCTGTCCCCACACGAGATTCTCATGGGCAGAGCTATAAGACTTCCAGCAGTTCCTGCAAATGCGCTTTTGAATATTATGGATGATATGGTGTTAGACTACTGCAAAGGTCTAGCTGATGTGGTTCGCTCTTTCTCTCACCAGGTGGAGGCAACCACCTTGCCACCGATCCAAGGTCCAGGACACGCCCTGAAAGCAGGTGACTGGGTCGTGATAAAGAAGCACGTGAGGAAGTCATGTTTGGAACCCCGTTGGAAAGGACCTTTTCAAGTGATTTTGACGACTACCACCGCTGTGAAGTGTGCGGGAGTTCCCAACTGGATTCACGCCAGTCACACAAAGAGGGTATTGTGTCCCACAGACGAGGAAGTTGAAGCGCTGAAGTTGCCAGTACCTGATAACAAAGTACCAAGCGCTGAGACAGAGCGAAAAAGAACTAGAAGCGAACAGGCAGAAATAGAGGAGGGAGAAATATTCTCTGAGGACGAAGCAACTGATTCACTTGGGGAAGACCAAGGAGGAGCCTCAGAAAGCGACGAAGCAGCTGAAGGTAACAAAGAGCCTGGAGCAGCTGAAAGTGACAAAGAGCCTGAAGAAAGTAACGGTGACAAAGGGCTCGAAACAGGTGAAGAAGCAGGAGAGCCTGATCAGAGGAGGGCTTTCCCAGAAGCAGACGATACAGAAAAAGAAGAGGAAAACCTGATTGACTCCCCAGAAGGAGGGGACAAGGCAGAACAGAACGAAACTGCTCAAACTCCTTCAGAAGAGATTGCAGGTCCATCAAGTGGACACAGTGCAAAAAGAAGACCAAGCATATCGCCAGTAAAATTAAGAACTAGAGAAACGTTGAACGACAGTGAAGGGCCAAGAGTGAAAGAGAAAAGAAAGGAAGTGTCTGTCGTAGTACCAACACCAAGTGAAGAAAAGGACTTGGCCAAAGAGGAAAGTACCAGTGAGAAAGAATCAAAGAGTGATGCAAAATTGAAAAGAAAAAGGATACCGAGCAGGAGGTATTCCGGTCCGGAGTGGGCATACGTAGCCAATAACGATTGGTCAGACAAATTCGTATCCCTCAGTCTCGAGAACGAAGAGGCAGAACTTCATTTTGGCACATGAGAAATAAAACTTTATGGACTCTGTTGATTGAAGACATTGATCACCTGATTGACTTTTCAACCGGCTAAGACATTGCTAACTTGATTGACTTTGAAACCGATTTTGAGACAACGCTGCTAACCGATAAGAGACTAAGCTGCTAAAGAAAACTGTGTGAACATTGAACTCGTTCAGCTTTGTAAATACCTGCAAATACGCTTTGATAAAGTGTCTTCAACTTTCTGATTCTATACAGATTATGACTAGCTTCGCTACACAGGGGCGTAAGATGAAGTGTTGTAAATACATGTGTATCGGTTTAATAACCGCATGCGTACTAATCATTCTAGCAATAGTTCTTGGAATGCATGGTAAAAATGAGAGTGAGACGAATGATGCTTCTACTTCTAAACCTATTATCTTTACTGAACTAACAGCTCTGAAGAGACTTGAGCAAGACGAGAGACACTTGCATGATAAGAAGGAACTTTCATCTAACGTTTTCTATCGCTTACTGAGTGAGTATGTTGAGACCATGGATGCGAAAGATTGTTATGTGTGTACACAAATACCTACCTCAGTAGTGGAAGGGGTAACGTATCACAGCATGCCTCTTACGTATGGAATTACATGTAGTATAATAGCTTCCAGATTTTATGGTCAAAAGGACATTCATTATTTCTACACTAATTATGATGTTACTTTTGCATATGTCCCCATAATAGGGCACCTAAGTAAAATAGCTAGAGATTATTATGCCAAATTAATGAGGGAATTCTTCGAACCGATGTCACCTTTTCACACAGCTCACGCACATAGAGAGAACCTTACATGCTTGCTTTCACCAGTAGAAATAGATTTTTTAGACCGCACTGATGATAGGAAGAATGAAATGAAGGAGAAATTAGAGAGGGAATTACACGAAAGAACATCTGTAGATAATTATGCTTTTGCTGCAATAAAGACACAAGGGAAAATAGCTTTAGATACATTGCACGTAGGAAGATTTTGTATATATAGAGCTGAATCATATTATGACACAGTTTTTGTGGGAACGAGTGAATGCAAACATACGTATGCATTTAAACCTAAGTGGACGTTCATGCTGAATGGACAAGACCCAGTTATTCCTGGAATATATTATATTTGTGGACTCAACGCCTATTTTCGTCTTCCTAAAGGATGGTATGGGAGGTGTTATTTGGGAATAGTATTCCCAAAGGTTTACCAACTAGACGACTTAAAGAAATTTCCAAGGCTGTCTGAATCACATCATGTTCAGAAAAGGGAGACAGCTTCTGGTGTGGTAGGAGATATATTTGGAGCATTGATTCCTTCAGTAGGAGTCATATTGAATTCAATCAAAATACGAAAGTTGTCTACTATTGTGGATAACATGCTGACAAAGTTTTCAGGAGCTATAATCCTGATGGATGCGGAACTCGCTGCAGAAAGAGCTATGACTCTTCAAAATCGGCTTGCCTTAGACATTCTTTTAGCAAAGGATGGCAGCGTTTGCAAAATGCTTTGTACACGTCACTGTTGTACATATATACCAGACAGCAGTGGGAAAATTAGAACGATGCTTACAAATTTAACTAAAAAAAGTGTAGATTTAAAGGAATTGAAAGAACCCGGAGTTTGGGAGAAAGTTGGAAAAGGATTTGCTTCTGTGGGAAATTGGCTCAGCAACGTTTGGAACGGATTGTTACTAAAAATAGTAAAGGGAATATTAATAATATTAATTTGTCTATTAGGTTCTTGGGGAACATGGAAAGCTTTCAAAATGTTAAAAGCAAGGAACAAAAGAAAAAGAGAAGAGAAAATAGAGAACAAAATGGTGGAAATATATAGAGAAAAATCAAAAGGGACTAAAAGAAAAAGGGAATTGACTGAAGTGCCAAATTACTATACAGAATTTTAATGGAATAAAATTTGTGGGTAGATTTGATGTGATGACATAATTAGTCATCAGAGGAGGGATTGATGACACAGAAAAGGAAGGTCCGACATATATTCATACATATCGTATAATCAAAACATGTAATGTAGTGTGATTTTAGTAAAGAAAATAATGTACGAGGGAAATTGGGTAGTTCGCCATCATTGTAAACGAGCTTTATTAATCATGAAGTATTGAAAATGTAGTAATCCGTCATAATTGCAAATGTATGTCATGATTTCTTGTTTGAAAACTGTTTTGCTTAGCTTAAATTTAGTACAGGCTTTGGCCTAGTTACCTGGTTTCAAATTCTAACTGCGTGGTTTTTCCTTGAACTAATGAAACATATATTCTGGCTTGAAGTTGTATTTTTCCAGTAGAGCTGACTGGTACACTTATCTCCAAGGTTTCGTACTAGGCCGGTTTCATCCCCTTTGATTCAAGGTCAGTCTCTGCAGGTGCGGACAATGAAGGTACAGATAGTAAAATAATTGGCAAACCATGTTACAACTTGTGTTCCAAGGCTCCAAGGACAGTGTATGCATAAATGAGCGCTAGTAAAAGACAATTTTCATTGGACAATTTGAAGCCAACCTATGAACCCTCCAATGGAAGACCCTGCAGAATTTGGAATGTTTCTTACTTAAACCCACCGGACAAAGAGAAGTCAGCCATTTTCCTCGATGCCAGTTTGAAACCTGATGCCAGACTCCATTTTGGACGACACCCTGATGCCCTTTTCTCTATCTGAGAGAAAGAGACTTTAAGAATTCTCACCCTAAAGACTTTAACTTTGATTTGCCCCCGTCTTGCCCATGCAGTAACTTTGCCCCATTCTCCTTGCCGCTGCAAGGAAGCTTGCCCTTAACTTTGCCCCTTTGAAATTTGCCCCATGCTGATCAACCGGTACCTGAAGGACGAAGACTTTTCTTGAATGCTGATTGTATTTGGTAAATATGAAAGGATAAATGTATTATGCATTGTGTTTCTCCTTTTAGGTACCAACTGCTATTTTGATAGGGTCCTAGCTAGAAGTTTTCCAAATTTGTGTTGACTAAATTCGTTTTGCATGAAGTCCCACATGCCAATGCTAATTAGAGGTTAGTCGAGGTATTCATTCGATGTATCATGCTAATTTGAAATCTTGTTATGCTGACCAATGTATGAAATTAGTCAAATACAGTTAGTCATATTAGTGATTTGCATTGCGATAACAGAGTGTATCATTATTCAGATTTTGCGTAGATTACGTTTCTTCCGCCGTTATGGACAGCTAGTAATGTTCATATACATATATCATTTGGTTTTGAGACATATATACATCGTGCTAGCTTTGTTAATATAGGGAAATAAATTCACTAACTTTTAATAAACTGGTGTGGTTATTCATGACTGAAAGGTCATGGTGCGCCGAAATACCAACTGTTATTGATTTCTATGTGCTATATTGACCTATTAATTGAGTATTGATTACCGTTTACAATAGTTATTGATTATTGATCTGAGTGACTCGACTATTTTAGGATGAGGAGAGCCCGACCCGGTTAAAAGATTCACCGACCTCCAACGTGTCCAGGTACAGGTAATTTATAAGGGCTGGACGCGTTATCAAGAGTAAGAGAGGTCAGACAGACGTCTTTCTTAAGTCTAAAATGCTTTATTCTGCAGTGGTTGTGTAATTTCCCAAACTACCACCGTATCCTGATTTTCATTCCTAGAATCCTTCCCCAAAGCTTTCGCCACAGTATTTTATTCCGACCGTCTGTCTCCTTCCAAAGTATGAAATCAGGTCTGGAGATGTATTTTTAAAGTTTTGTCTCAGTGGAAGAGCAGAGCATACAGAAAGTCATGCTTGAGGTCTTTTTTAAGAGCTCTGTGGATGCCTCATTCAGAGGTTGCACAAACAGCACTAAAGTACACTGCTGTATTGTGAAAGTTTTAGGGATGGCTCATGATTTGAATCAGTGGTGTAGCAGAGGCACCAGGTACTTCGGTCCATATTTATACTCGGTTTGCGCCAAATTAGTGTCATTTTTTTATGCTAATTCAGCGCAAACCTAACTCCATATTTATACTTTGCCGCTTGACTCGTGTAGCGCCAACGTTATGGAGTTAAAGTCATTTTCTGGATGTGAAAACCTACCTTGTGTCCATGAAATGCAAGGTAGGCATTCTTGTCCAGAAATGATGATATGGCCTTAGTGCCATATTTATCCCCCCAAAATCTAGGAGGGGGGGTTGGGGGCCTCAAAAAATGGCACTAAGCTTGCTTAGCGCCATTATTTAATGCCTGGGTCAGGGCAGGTATTTAGGGGACCTGTGGGCCTTTTCCCATGGTCAGAGACCGTGGAAAGAGCCCACGGGGGCCCTTCCCTGGCCCCAGGGACACCCCCACCCACAGCAGAGGGACACCACCGGATGGGGGACCCATCCCAGGTAAGTCTCAGTAAGTATCATTTATTTTTTTACCTGCTCGGGCCCTGACTTTGGGCCCCCTGCATGTTGCTGGCCCCAATGGCCATGCCCAGCGGGACATTTGTCTCCTGGCATGGCCATTGGGATGGTGGGCATAACTACTGTCTTTACTAAGACAGGAGCCATGTCCAGGTTGGTTGTGCTCCAGGAAATGGCGTTACCTGGTATTATGGCTTAGAGGTATTTTTTTGCCTCTAAACAGTGTAGCGCCATTATTCGGTGCACAAGCTCTGGTTTCCACTATGCCTTCCCCATCCGGTTAGCGCCCTTTACAAGGACGCTAATAGGGCATTAGCACCGGCTAGCACCATTCCATAAATATGGCTCCCAGCCGGTGTCCATGAATGGCGCTAGCTGGAGCTATACTTTTACAAGCAAAACTGCGCTAACACAGTTTTGCATGTTAAAGTATAAATATGGGCCTTAATGCATTTAAGTAAAGTGAACCTCTCTTGCTTAGAGTTAAATGTCAGCTGTGACTGGCATGAAACAGGAGACTCACAATGATAAGCTTGAGTGCCACTGCACCTTCTGCTCTAATGATATCTGTGACCTAGACTGCAATATAGGTTAAAACTGTTGGTCTAGACTCACCTCATTGACAGATGTCAGTTGATGTCTGAAACATAGGATAGAACTGAAGAGGAGCATAACAATTAGGGCTAAAGCTGAAAGCTTTAATGACATTTTGAATACTTCAATGTCATCAGGAACAATATAAGTTGCATTAGAGTTTCCTATGACTAGCATGTTCTCTCATTACACTTCGCTACCACCCAATTCATTGCCCTTCATCACAACATGGCAGCCAATCGTAATCTGGGTGAAATGTAATGTGCATTTCCCTTTATTTATTTCTAGTTGCACAACGTTGTTACCTTAAAAAAGTACAATTTGCCTAAAGGTTCACAGGGATTACATATATGTGGGCACTATGGGGCTTACTTACAAGCCACTCTGGTGCATGGCGGTGCAGCAGGTGTCTTGGTGCGCCATCCTGCGCCACTGGGAAAGGGCAGAAATGTAGTGTATCTACAAGATAGGAAACATTTGTGTCTTCTTCCCTTGTGCTGGTGCTAAAATTAGCTGCCTATCGCCAAAGCAGGTATCCTTGCACCGTAGTGCACAGGCGCCTGGTTTTCAGGGAGTGATTGTTTATGTACAGGAAGGTGTCCCTTCCTGCACAAAAACAATCAGTAATGGAGATTTGTTACTTCTGTGTGCTGAAGAATTAGTTTTAGTTTAAAAAAATGGACATGTTTGCTAGGTTGCCCTAGGTGCATCTGAGCTAGGGCCCAAAATCCACAGCTAGGCACATTGCAAAAAAAGGGGTCAGTTTGGGATAGAAAAATGTTATGGGTCCACGTTACGTTTTCAGCCATTTAATGTTGCGGACACTAGGCATACCCACACAAGTGAGGCACCATTTTTATTGGGACACTTGAGGGAATGCTGGGTGGAAAGAAGTTCGTGGCTCCCCTCAGATTCCCGAACTTTCCATCACAGAAATGTAAGGAAAATGTGTTTTTTCAAATATGTACAGGTTTGCTAGGTTTCCCTAGGTGCTGGCTAAGCTAGAACCCAAAACCCACATCTAGGCACATTGCAGTAAACGGTCAGTTCAGAAAGGAAAAATATGCTGTGCCCACGTTGTGTTTTTGGCTGTTTTTTGTCATGGGCACTACGCCTGCCCACACAAGTGAGGTACCATTTTTATCCGGAGGCAATGGGGAATGTAGAATAGTAGAACAAGTGTTATTACCAATTGTCTTTATCTGTATTTGCACCTTCCAAATGTAAGACAATCGGTAAGAGAGAAGCCATTTTGAGAAAGGTCCTCTAATTCACATGCTAGTATGGGTACCCACAAATTCAGAGATGCACAAATAACCACTGTTTCTAAACTTTATATCTTGTGCCCATTTAGGAAATACATAAGTTTCCTTCATACCTATTTTTCACTCTTGATATTTTACCAAATGCTGTATACCCGTTACACATTGAATAACCATTGCAAGGTGCAGCTCAGTTATTGGCTCTGGGTGGCTTGAACTCTTGGAGAACCTACAAGCCTTATAAATTCCTGCAACCAGAAGGGACATCAGAAGTAATGGTATTATGCTTTTGAAAATCTGCCATACTTAGCAAAAGTTACAGATGAAAACATAGACACAAATAGCTGTTTTTTAGCTCAATTTCAATATATATTTCTTAATTTCAAGTGTTACATTCTGTAGGAAAACCTTGACCCCTTGCTGAATTCAGAATTGTATCTACTTTTCAGAAATGTATAGCTTTTAGGATCCACCATTGGTTTCACACCCATTTCTGTCACTAACTGGAAGGATGATGAAAGCAAAAAAAAATAGGAAAAACGGAGCATGTCAAAATAAAATGCCAAAACAGTGTTGAAAATGTTTGTTTTCTGTTTCTAGTCTGCTGTTCCTGAAAGTTGAGAAGATGGTGATTTTAGCACTGCAAACCCTTTGTTGGTGCTATTTTCAGGGAAAAAACAAGATACTTTCTTCTACAGCACTTTTACCATTTCCCCCCCAAAAACCCAAATTTTAGCTGTATTTTGGCAAGTTTCTCAGTGCCTACCAGAGGAATCCACAAACCCTGAGTACTTGTTCAATCCTCAGGATGTTGGAAAAAAGGGCACACATTTGGGGTGGATAGCTTATCTGGACAAAAAGGTTTGGGGGCCTAAGCGTGAACTACCCCAAATAGCCAAAAAAAAAGCTTCGCACAGGAGGGGGTAAATGCTTAGCAGGTAAGGGGTTACTCTGGTATTGAGCTATACAAAATTCAGAAATAATATCAACTGCCACATCCATTCATTGTGTTAGATATGGCATCTGTAGTCCCTAATGCTATCAATTTGCTATTCGTCCACTAGTGCAGATAACTCCTAAACATCCCTCTGCATTATTTATCTAAGTCACTGCAAACAACAAAAATATGCCCAAATTTAGTTTAATCTATAATACAATGAAAGAAGAGAGTTAGATCGACATACTAATTGAAAAAGTTCCTTAAGGTATTATGAAGATCATGTCGGAATTTGAATTGTGGGCCTTTAAACGTAGCTGTATTAACTAAATTATGAATGTATGCATCCATGTATGTATATATGTATGTATTTATGTATGAATGTCACATATAGTTTGTTGCTTTTCTATATTTCTATAGCATGAACCTAGCCAAAATGCAGCAGAGTACTAGACCTGGTCAAAGACAAGCATATGGTCAACAAGTGATACGGGAAGTAGCTTGTCTGTCATCTGTTAATGCATTGTGATGTAGTGTTCTTTAAGGAGGTGAGTCTTTGTCTCTTTTCTAAATTGGAGCATAGTTGGGACAGTTCTGATGGATACGCAAATGTTGTTCCAGATCCTGGGTGCATAGATAGAACCAGCCTGCTGTGTTTTTTCTTTTTGTTGAAACTGCAGACTGCAGCCACTTTTTAGTCTGTAGTGTGATGATGTCCTGGATAGTGGTGTGCCAAGAATCACCAGAATTGATGAGCTTGATGACAAGGTAAGCAGTGCTGCTAGTCATGATGGCCTTGTAAATGATGCAGCTGGTTTTGAAGATTGTTAATTCTGGCAAGTGGCGCCAAAAGAGTTCCATTAGGATGAGAGCCGCTTATGTTGGAGCTGTATTTTTAGGTTCCTTTATGCTATGTTTATTATGCCCTGTGTGGATGTACTTGTTGCAACTGCTGATTACTTCTCATGTTTTATACACGTGTTTTGATTTGATAAACCTAAGCTCAGTGAGGCATAATGCAAGGTGACTACTGTAATCATATCCTGGATATGTCTAACTATTAAATTGCTTGCGTTGCAAAATACAATACGAGTGTCCCTGCACAATTATTGGCATGAACTATACCTGGTTTTGATAATTTTCTAAAAGTCACAGAGTATTCTTGAATCTTCTCAAATAAAATGTGATCTCATTGTCTTTAGAAGAAACAAACCACATCTCTGCTGAATATTTCAAGTTCGCCAAGTAATTCCCCAGTCCTACAGATATTTCACAAGGATGGCTGATAGGTGACTGACTCTGCAATGCTACTGTCTATTATCAACTGTGTCTGACATGTGACTGCTGACTATGCAAATGATGTAACTTGTAAGCTGACAGTGGTTTTCTCCTAAAACCTTGCTGGAATTGTGGCTAGCATGTGATTGACTCCTCTTCAGCCTCGTCTGCTTCCAGAGGCACATCAGATGCTTGACAGACTCTTCTTTAACGTTACTGGTCACCATACTGGTCATTCAGGTGTGTTCCGGACATGCAGGAGACTCTAATTCAGTCCCCCTAGCCTTTCCGATATAGAGTCTGCTGTGCATCAGACTCTTCCTCTGCCCTTCTGCAAAAATAGATATTTCACAATGAACTTTGCTCCTATTTTAATGATACCCAGGATTTGAGGCAGTTCTCTCACATTTTTGGCCCATATTTAACAGAAAATGATGAAGCGCGATGCTGCGCTACAATTGGCAGTGCTCCATCATTTTCACAATAATTGAATACGGCGCACCCCTGTGTTGTCTCCTGCGCTGGCACAAAATTGAGCTGCCAGGCGCCAACGCAGGCATCCTTGCACCATCATGCAAGGATGTCTGCTTCGAGGGGTTTGATTGTTAATGTGCAGGAAGGGACACCTTCCTCCACATAAACAATCATATCTGTCAGTTTGCTCTTTTTATGCATGCTGCAGAATGCAGCACACATAAAAGAAGCAAAAAAAAAGGAATAAAAGTATTCTTCCTTGCTGAGCTTTGCTAACGCCACCCCTGCGGTAGCATTAGATTTTGGCACTGCCTCAGATTTATGAAACCTTGTAAATCTGAGGCAGTGTCAAAATGCAATGGGTGTGCACAGTAATACCCATTGCATGTCCCTTCCAAGAAAAGTGCTGTGTGTGAATGGGCTGTATTTACAAGGTGACGTTAAGCCACAAAAAGTGGCTTAATGCCACCTTGTAAATATGGTGCAGAGCATTGCGCCACCGGGGCGTCACGAAAAGTGATGCTCCAGTGGCGCTAGGGGCTCTTAAATATACCCCTTGATGTATATCTTGGTCTACAACATACACAGGAATCCAGCCACTGAGCCATTAGGATTTGATACAATACACCTTTATGCTAAACTGAAACGTACTAATTTTCCATTATTGAGATATTTAGAAGGTTCTCACTATGCATCCCTATATTGACTTGCAGTGTGCACTGATAACCTAGTTGTCAGAGAAGAAGACAAGCTGCAACAGCTCATGTCAGAGAGAGAACTTTGCAACATGCAAGTTCTGTGCTTGTCGGTGAGGGAAATTTCAACAATCATAGGCACAGTTTGAGAACTGACATGTTTCACGTGATGTATATTCATTGCCCTCTATTTGCTGAGCACAGTTGTTCAGATGCTAGACGTCTCTTCTTCATGCTTTGAGATTGAATGGTGAAATCAGTGTGGTTTTGACTTGCCCTCAGAGGGTGTGGGCATCATTCTTGCTGTTTGCAGTCCCTCCACAATGGATGTTTATTCTGGCCGCTAGTCCCATTTGGAGACATGGTGTGCTGAAAAAGAACACAGACCTGTTTAAGGCCCGTTTACCAGAAATGCCATGGCTTTCGCTGGCCTTGACCCACCAGGACTTTACTTTGGGTACTGTAAAAGGTGATATGTAGGCCGTGCTGGCTTTACTTGTTTACCGGTCACACTTCCCTGTTCAAATCACCCGTTATAATGACTTTTCTGAGGGATTTCACCCATTTGTTTTTTTTCCTTCTCCATATATTATTCTCTAGTAAGGCCTTAATTTAGTGCTCATTTGCTTAATGTGTTTGCCATTCAAGCCTGAGCAAAAAGTGTTCTTTTAGGTATTCACTATCACTATCATATCTGCTCACCATTTCAGTAAGTTTCCGACTATTTCTGAACATCTGTTATTTAACTCGTGTATCCTGGACAAGCTTTCGCTTTGGGTGAAGGACTCCTTTCTGCCAAAGATGTTTTCTCCATTTCTCATTGTACAGTACTCACTTTGCAGGTGTTTTTCCCTCATCAATCTTCCAAGGCAGAGGAGAGGCTGCGTCACATATATTCTCTCTGGGCTCTCAACTTATATATTGACAGGACTCTTATCATTATGGTTATGATCTGCTATTTATTGTCTAAACTGGTTTGAAGAAGGGTAAGGCAATCAAGAAGAGGAACCCTGCCTAACTGTCCTATTAATCGAGTTATCCTATGGACTTGTAATGAAGGAGCCTACTGTTACAATTCATATGTTGGAGAACTTGGTGATGGGAGTGCCAATGACAATCCTCAAAACCTATGCACTAAGGAGACGAGAGTCTCAGGGCCTCATTTACAAGAATCTGACACATCATTATCAATGCATCAGATTTTTTGCGCCTGCTGCACATCTCCTAACAACAACATGGATTCACTGTATTTACAATACAGAGCTCCATGGGGCACTTTCTCACAGATGCATAGTAATTTCTGATGCATCTGTTGGCCCTACACTGACGCATTGCTGGAGTTTCACCATTAAACTGGCACAACTCCATCAATGCCCTGACAACATTTTACACCTGCTCTGAGCAGGCAGTAAAATTTTGACAAGTGAAGTTGTAGAATGTCAGTGCCTTGAGACCCTCACGGGCGAGTAGCTGTGCTTTACAAATCCGTGTTTGATTGATTGAGAATGAGTGAAAAGTTGCAAATTTCACTGTGTCTCTTCTACGTGACTTTCTCTGTGGGAATGCCTACCCTGCATACATTATACCTGGCGCAGGTAAAATGTGACACAGGGCTTTACAAACTGATGCATTGGTCCCAATGCGTCAGTTTGTAAATATGGAGCAGTGTAATGCACTGCTAGCACCACAGAAGGCTTGTAAATGAGGCCCTGGGTATAACGAGTGCTCATCACAGTCTACACAATCTGTGAGAGTAAATGAGGAATTGGGTAGAGCTGTGGTTCTTAACTTTTTAGCTTCTAAGGACCCCCACTAAATCTTTACTGGAACCCGGGGACCCTCCACTGAATCATTATTGGAATCCATGGACCCTCACTCAGCCATTACTAGAAGTCCGGGCCTAATCATTATTGATGATTTGATCCACAAAACAATACACTATAAATACAGAAACAAGCATTCATGAAACAAATACACAAAAGATGAAATATTTTATTTAATTCATAGACAAATATAAAATAATCAAAAAGTCAAATTTTAATAGGAAGTTTCAAGTTTTTCTAAATTCAATTGTGGCCACTCATCATCAGTACTACATTCTGGTTGTTGCAGTTGCCATGCTCCCATGAATCAATTTGAGGATACTAACTTAATTATTAACAGCCATATGTAAAGTCCTGCACACATTTGCAGAATGTTTTAAAATGTTTAATTTTACATTTTGCTTCTCTATTTATATATATTATATTAATCTGTTAAAAATGTTTAATTTTTGGAATGTCTGCAGACCCGCTGAGTAGGCCCTATGGACCCCAAGGGGTCCACAGACCACAGTTTAAGAACTAGTGGGGTAGCGTAAAAAGAACAAGAAATACAAGATACATGGTGTGTCTTTCCTAAGTCTCGTAAGCTGGTCCACATGAATGTCATTCAGTCCTTTAAAAATCATAAAAATGTGACCAGACCTGCAGGTCAAGTAACTTGAATAATCTACTTGACCTAACTGTAATGTACTTGACCCGTAAACAGGTCTCAAATTGTGTGATTCTAGGCAAATATTTGGCTTACAGAGTCAGTGTTTTCTTCATTTTCACATATATGTGCACCTTCAATTATGTGAGCGTAGCAATTCTGCTGTACAAAAAACCTCTTTTGTTTATCTAAATATAATAAATGTTTGCTCCATGTATACAAAGAATCTAGCCCACCTATAGGGGACACATGATCTATTACATGCCTCTCAGGGGCATATTTAAAAGCCCCCTAGTGCCTCCTTGTGCTGCCCTAGCATAATTATTTTTTACGCTAAAGCGGCATCAAAGAAGCCTTTTCTCCATGTCAAATTTACAAAGTGGTGCAATGCACATCACAAAGTAAAATTCCCTGATTTGTTTCCAACCTGTTGAACTATTTTTTTCATCACACAAAAAACATGGGTTTTCACAACTACTGAAATATATTTTGAAATATTTGTACAGTTGACTTAGTTATTTTAATGTTGGGTATTAGGAAAAACCTGACACACAGCAGCCTTTCGTTTCACACTCTTTGAACAGCAGGTGAGACAGTTCACCTTACAAAATCCTGGAGCTCTGCAGTCAGAAGGAAATGTAATTGTAAAAAGACAAACTGACTTTAAACCTCTGTCTCTGAACACAGAGCAAATGTCACAAAATAAGAAGACGATTTAAAGGGTCTTTATTGCTCCTTCATGTTATGACTGAACAGACCTCCTGTTATTTGTCAATTCACCAGCAGGTGTGAGCAAATCCTAAATATAGCTTGACCTAATAAAATATGACTTGCCATAGCGAGTGGGTGATTAGATTTTTCAAGGCCTGTCATTGTCCACGGCTGAGTGAATTATAGCAAAGTCTTTCGAGGGATAACAATAGCTGGGTAAACAAAGTGATATGTGGTTTTAAATTGTCAGAACCTCATTTCCAAATTAGTAGCAGCTTACCAATGTCATCAGTGATGTCATAAATGATGTCATAGAACATTTCATGAGTGATGTCATATTTGAGGCCATGAGCAGTGCATGTGGGGTGCAAAGTGTAATAACTCTGCTAACTATAACTGTTGAATTTCTGTGTTTTTTTTAGTTCAAAATGTTGTCACTAATAAATTTCCCTAATGTTACCCTAACCTTTGTTTTTTTTCAGTGAATTTCTCAGGTTTTAAAAAAAAAGATGTTTGTATCACACCTAACTGTAATGTTACTTTAACCTTTGTTTTTTTCAGTGAATTTTTAGGGCTTTGAAAATAGAGAGTAAAATACAGAGTAAGCAACACCATATATTTCAGATCTGATCAGTGTTTTAATATATGAGGCCACAAGCAGAAGATCACAGTGACATAAGATATGCTTCTGTCAATTATCTGTAACTGGTGAATTTCCCTGTTTTGTGTTTTTATACTTTAGTGCTTTTTCAGTGAATTTCTAAGTTTTTTTTTAGGGTCATTAATACCTTACTACCTTCCTCATGTATATCTCCACTTTAACCTTGGCTTTCTCAGTGAATTTTTATGTTTGTTTCAAGGTAAAGTAGTATTATATTATGATACTTTTGCAACTAATCCCTCGGCCAGCATGGCATGAACCATCAGGGTTGGCTACAGGGCCTGGTGTCTGGCCAGGTCTTGCACTCATCCCATTGACACTCATGTCCTTTGTCCCTATTCAGTAGGGGGTATGGATATGGTCACATGGCCTGGCCTGAGGCAAGACCCTGCATTCAACCAATTGATGTGCACACCTGAAGGTTTCAGCTGCTGGAGTCCCATGGGATCACATCGAGGTCATGGTGGGTCCTGCTGAATTGCAAATCTGCCAAAGGGCAATTTTTGTTTATTGTTGTACCTCAGATGTCCTTCTGGGGCCATCGTGTAAGGCTTTTGCCTATGTTATCTAATTTTTTTCGTGAAAACTGCATTACAAAAAAGTGTTTTTTCTCTGCCCAGTTCATCACCCCATAACGTTCAACGAAAGAGCTAAAGTAGATCAACTTTTTTGTTGGAATGATTTAGGAAGATTCATCAGAATGGCCCCAAATGTTATTAGCAAAACATAAAATGCTCTTCCTATTGAAAATATATATATATAAACCATAGAAATTCAACAAAACGTATAAGTCATTAGCAAAATTAAAATATACTTCCTATTGAATATATATATATATATATATATATATATATATATATACCACAAAACAAAGTTGTCCTCTGCAAAAGCGCACTCCCAACAGATTTAGTAATCGGGAAAATAGCCAGCAACTCACAGTGAAATCTGAAAGCGTTTTCATTATTTCTGGCCTTGTGTTCTAAAATCATCTCTGGACACGTGTTTCCGTGTTTCATCAGCAGAGAAATATGAAGTATTTCACCTTCGTAGGTGCAGCCATTGCTGGAGGCGTTCCAGGGACATTTCTTCCCTCATTTAAAGACTGGATATGTGGCTCTTCAGCTAGTTCAATTGCAGGCACCAGATTAATCTATTTTAGTACCAGTCTTGCCCCAGTAGGCCTCTTAAAGTAAGTGCAAAGTGCATGTTGGTTACAGTAGTCCTGCACATTATGTTGTATTTTCCCAAGTGGGTTGCTGGAGCCAAACGAAATAATAAAAACAAAACTAATTTCCTAAATTAGACAGATTCAAAGTAAAATTGATGGATTTGCTGGAAGGGTCCAAACCTGCTGCTCAAGATGTGACAATCCATTTTAGTCACACAGACCTGCTCCTTTATGCACTGGTGCTGCTTTCCCGGCTGGACAGGTCGGTAATTAATCACAAAATAAAGTTGTCCTCTGCGAAAGCGCACTCCCAACAGGTTCAGTAATCGGGAAAATAGCAAAGCCAGTAACTCATTGTGAAATCTGAAAGCGTTTTCATTATTTCTGGCCTTGTGTTCTGAAATCATCTCTTGACGTGTTTCTGGGTAAATCCCTTCATCAGCAGAGAAATATGAAGTATTTCACCTTCGTAGGTGCAGCCATTGCTGGAGGTGTTCCAGACATTTCTTCCCTCATTTAAAGACTGGATATGTGGCTTTTCAGCTAGTTCATTTGCAGGCACCAGATTAATCTATTTGAGTGCCAGTCTTGCCCCAGTGGGCCTCTTCAAGTAAGTAGAAAGTGCATGTTGGTTACGGTAATCCTGCACATTATGTCGTATTTTCCCAAGTGGGTTGCTGGAGCCAAAACGAAATAATGAGGATTTATATTTAAAGGATTTGCGATCCCGTCTCAGTCTACCGTATGGGCGCAGACTTACGCGAAGGAAAAAGGAATATATATATATAGATATATATTTTTTTTTAAAGCGCACCAGAAAGCAACGATGCGCATATCAGCTGGTGCGAGGCAGGGGGGCTGGCCGAGCCCTCTGTAATCTGTTACGAACAAAAAAATAATTGCTGCGCACTCTGCTCAGCCACTGGAAAGTTTTTGAAAGTTTATTCGGTACAGGAAAAACAACAACGCGTTTCGACTTTGCAGTCTTCTTCTTGGTTGTATAATCCTTTCTCTATCAACTCTATTTATAGTGCTCTTTTCCCAATATCATTACAATGCATTCTGGTTTAAGTAGTTCTTTGTATAGAATATAAAGTTTACAATGTGCATACAAAATTAATTAAATATCCACTCAAAATTAAGTTCATAAAATTCTGTGTGCATAAAAAATGTATAAATCAAAATGCCTCAATAAAGTATATTAGAGAAGGACATTAGAAATCATAAGTGATACTTAACAATGATCAATCTTTACATTTGGATAATAATAGTAATTAATTGTCACAATTCGCCACATTATATATTCACAAACTTCTTTTATCTTACATTATGTGCAAAAAACACGTTAATTAATGAATTGACCATTTTAATATGTCTCAATTTCCACTCATAAATTTGATAATGTTATTAATAAAATTCCAAATATCTATTAGGTTTTTAAAGATGAACATAAAGCTCCTCATCAATATTGAGTCCCAAAGGGCTCTTTGTCCTCATTAAAATGATATATCTAGATACAAGTTGTCTCCATTTTTTTACTCTATCTCCACCTTTTTCATGTTCAGGAATGTGGTCAATTCCATAATATCGTAACATTTTCCAACTATTCATTTCATGTTGTTGGAAATGTTTGGCTATGGCATACCTAAGGTCCTTATGTAGAACTGCTCTAACATGTTCTAAAATCCTTTTCTTTAGCATACAAATTGTACTGCCTACGTACCTTAAGCCACAATGGTATTCAATTACATAAACTGTGAATTTTGTGTTACAGGTTATTCAATGTTTTATCTTAATTTCCATTTCATTCCATAATTTTACTATTTTGGTTGATCTACCAATTTTACAAGCTTTGCAGCTATTACACTTTATAAAACCACATTGTTGTTCTGTTAACCAGTTCTGTTGATTTTTTATAGTAAAGTGACTTCTTACAACATAATCTTTCAATGATGGTGCTTTTCAATGCGTGATCAATGGACCTGAACCTATTCTGTGACCTAAGTCTGGATCTTTCCGTATGACATGCCAATGTCTACATAAAATGTTCTTAATTAGACCACTTTCTTTAGTATATTCCAATATCATTCTAACATTGTTTTCCTCTGATTTTTCCTGTGTTTGCTTTGATTGTTTGGGAACTAATGTCTCATCTCAAGAAATAATTTTTACTCTATCAATTTTTTTTTGCAAAAGTCTATGATTATAACCTCTTTGCTTAAATCTTTGTATAGTCTCCTTATATTTCAAATGTACGTCCTTGTCACTAGAGCAATTTCTACGCATTCTGATTAATTCCCCATATGGTATACTTTTCAAAAGGGGTTTAGGATGAAAACTTTGACCATGCAGAATGCTGTTTGTTGAGGTTTTCTTACGAAAAACGGTAGTCTCTAATTTGTTATTCTCCACGTAAATATTAATGTCTAGAAAATTATATATATACTGGAGAAACCAAAGGTTACAGAGCCTTTAGTTAGGTTCTGAATTTACTCGTACAAAACCCATAGAAATTCAGCAGATCTAGTTAGAGTTCTTCCAAGTAACTAAAACTTGCACCATAAGGTAACTATAAGTCGTGTCTTCGCCATGCACATTTGTCTCATCAATAATTTTATTGCAAATGTTGCAGTGAGAATATGAAGGATGGCATAGAATATGCGGAGTATTTAGCTGTGCATGGTTGTATCTGGGAGTAAGAATGGCTGTCAGAGTATCTGTCTGTAAGTGAGAGTGTGCTCGTCAGTCTTTTAGTGGGTATGTCAGTATGTGCGCAGGTCTGTGAGTGGGTGCATCAGGGTGTCAGTGGGTCTGTGAGTGGGTGTCTGATGGTCTGAGTGGATCTGAGTGGGTGCAAGATGGTCTAACTGGGTCTGTGAGTGAGTGCATGAGGGTCTGAGTGGGTCTATGAGTGGGTGTGTGAGTGTCTGAGTGGGTCTGTGACTGGGTGCTTGAGTGTCTGAGTGAGTCTGTGAGTGGGTATGTAAGTGTCCGAGTGGGCGTGTGAGTGGGAGAATTGATTGAAAGAGAGACAGAGAGTTAAAGAAAGTGATAGGGACAGAGATAGTGTTTTTTAGCCTTTGATGTCTGATATACTTAGAATGAGTTATTTGTCTCCAATTTGAAATAAGAAAATTCCACATGGATTCGAATCCCGAAAGCTCAGTGTGAAGGTCACAGACCTTCAGACTGAGATATTATTTTTTTTAAATATATTTTTATAGCCCTTTCTGGGCTTTCTGGGACCACGAGAGAGCCCCCAAGAGCTTCCTCATGGCCCCTACCTATTTTGTTTTTATTATTATTTATTTATTTTTTTAACAAAAAGCCCTTTACAGGCTACCTGGCATCTCAGGGAAAGTCTTAAGACTTCCCTCATGGTGCCAATGCTTCAAAAGCAGGGAGCTGCTTTGACAGAGGCTGCATGCTTGCTGAAGCATTTCACATGCAAGGGACAGAGATGAAACCTCGGATTTTGACAGGGGGACCTGCTTTACAGGTCCTGCTGCCAAAACATGAAGTGTTTGCTGTGGCCTGGCTGCAGCTGCAGAGCTGCAGCCAAGCCACAGCAAACAGCTATGGCCCAGGGGTTGGTACCCAGGCACATAGCAGGAGCCAGCCCTCGGGTGATGGTCCCCTAGGCCATAAGTGGCTTCTCGAGGGGGCTGTGTGGCTCCCCTCCAACTAGGACATAGCCCCCGGGGGTGGGGGTCCCCAGTGCTTGGGGGCCCCAAAGGGACCCTCTTTCATTTTTTAAATATTTGCCCCAGGGGGTGGTGGTCCCTGGGAAGGTGGGGAGTGCGGGCACCCTGCATACTTTAAAAGGAAAGCCCTGGGGAGGTGGTGGTCCCCAGGGCAGTGGGTGGGGGTGCAGGACCCCACATATTCATAAAGGAAAGCGATAGAGAGTTCGGGGTTCCCAGGGCAGCAGTGGGGCCACAGGCCCACCCACATAGATAAAAAGGAAAGCCCTTGGGAGGTGGCGGTCTCCAGGGTAGCAGAGGGGCCATGGGTACCCTCACACAGATAAAAAGGAAAGCCCTGGGGAGGTGACAGTCCCCAGGGCAGCAGGGGGGGCAGTGGGACCCCTGCATATGAAAAAAATGAGGTGGTGGTCCCTGGAGCTCTGGGGGGCCAGGAGGCCCCCCACTCTAAATTTTTAATGCTCCTAGGGACCTGGCCCATCTGGAGGCCTATAAAGAAATGAGTGTGGGATCCGCGCTTGTTTTTTAATTTGTTTTTGCTGAAAATTCGCGAATATCGCAATCTTGCGTCAAACAAATAATTTAAAAAATGTTTTTTTTCTCTGGAGGTGTCCCCCACCAGTGCTAAGAGGTCAGGTAGGGGTCATTCCGACCCTGACGGTAAAAACCGCCAGGGCCGGGGTCCGCGGGAGCACCACCAACAGGCTGGCAGTGCTCCTTTGGGCATTCTGACCGCATCGGTACAGCCGCGGCCAGAAACGGAAAGTCGGCGGTGTACCGCCGACTTTCCGCTGCCCATGGGAATCCTCCATGGCGGTGCAGCTTGCTGCGCCGCCATGGGGATTCCGACCCCCTCACCGCCATCCTGTTCCTGGCGGTTTCGACCGCCAGGAACAGGATGGCGGTGAGGGGTGTCGTGGGGCCCCTGCAGTGCCCATGCCAATGGCATGGGCACTGCAGGGGCCCCCGTAAGAGGGCCCCACTTTGAATTTCAGTGTCTGCTCAGCAGACACTGAAATTCGCGATGGGTGCTACTGCACCTGTCGCACACCTTCCACTCCGCCGGCTCCATTCGGAGCCGGCTTCATCGTGGAAGGGTGTTTCCCACTGGGCTGGCGGGCGGCCTTTTGGCGGTCGCCCTCCAGCCCAGTGGGAAACCCACAATGACCGCCGCGGTCTTTTGACCGCGGTACGGTCTTCTGGCGGTCCCACCCAGGCCGGCGGCTACCGCTGCCGGCCGGGGTCAGAATGACCCCCAGGGTGTCTCTATCCTGGTCCCCTTTTTTTTTACTTTCTTGCTGGGCCTTGGCTTAAGCTGACTTCCTGGTTTGAAGTGTTGGCAGTCAATCAGAGCTGTCCATTTTCCCGCAAAAGCTTTTCTTTGTTTGCAAATACTTCACAGCCAGAGATATACAAGTTTGAATTTCCCTAAACTTCTCAAAAACTACTGAACAGATTTACAACAATTAACAAAAAGTACAATCTGTGTACCGACAACTAGCTTTCTGCCGAATTTTGTGTACTTCTGTCCAGCGGTTCATGCTGTAGAAGTGTTTGCAGATCCTATGGGAATTAACATGGGAAATGCAACATTTTTTTACTCCTGTTTTTCTTGGCCTCCGCTTGACAGATCACCCCGAAACTTTCCATGCACACTGGAAATCACTGGACCTCTTTTTGGGGAAAATTTCGTAAAGATTCGTCAAACGGTGCTAAAGATATAGGCAAGTCAAAAAATGCTTTTTCTATGGAAGCATGGTTGTAACTATAACTAATATATATATATATATATATATGTATATATATATATATATATATATATATACATATATATATATATATATATATCTTACATATTGCCCTGTGCTGTAGTTATAATTAGGTCAGCATTTCATTAGGAAATATCTTTTTGTGTTGCTAATAACTTTAGCACAGTTTGATGAATCCCCCAAAAATGTTACTAGATCTTGGTCCACAGATTGTACTTTTGGCATAAATCAGTTCAGTAGTTTTTGCGAAATTAAGGTTAAAAAATATTTATATATCTGGACTGTTTGGTTTGCGGGACTCTCAGGACAGTCCTGTGAACCCAGTTTAAAAAAAAAAAAAAACGGTGTTCTGATTGTTTTTCCCTTGGTCCATCTTGCTCCTGTGGGACAGCCAGACTCCCATGGGAGTGAGTGCTCTAATGGGCTGCTAGCTACTTGAGAAGAATGTTGCTTTCAGCCATTACAGGACATGAGGACTTAGTCCCCTGACCTGAAGTTATAAAATAACATCATATAAGAGGGCAGTGCCCCCACCGGCCTATGGTGGGACCCAGAGAGAGCCCCAAAGGCTAAAATTAAAAAAAAAAAAATCTATGTTTGCAGTGATCTTGTGGAACTCCACAAAGATTTTAAAAAAAACAGATGGTAGCCCAGAGGGGCATTCTTTAATTAACATGGGGGTATGTGCCACCATCCCTGGGCCAGAAACCCATCCCCTGGGGACCAATTTATTCATTAAGTGGCGGGGGCACGCAGCCCCCCTCCTGAGCTGCATTCGGCCCCGATGAACTCAGTCCGCGAAGCAGGATTTGAACGACCAAGGGAGGGAGTGCATGGCCCACTTCACTATTCAATTTGGAGAACTCATAACATTTGGCTTTCAAAGAACAGGACCTTCAAAATTGTCAAACAGTCTTGTAGTTACAATGGGCACTTTTGAGAATGTGCCTTTTTCCATGACGAAGGTAGTTGCACCACTTCCAAACGACCTTTCTATACTCTTGTACACAAAACAAAACCCGTATTAAAAAATAACTGTTTTACATCCCAAATGTTAAATCTTGGTTTCCAAATGGATTTTTCAACTTTGTGAAAGTCTCCCTTATTTTACATGGACACATTTTGAAAATATGTCTTTTCCATTTAGAAGGCGGTTGCACCTCTGCCAGTGTAATTTCTTTTTTTACTCTTTCACAAAGTGACAGCTAGCTTCATTCAGGAAATCTGCCTATATGTTTAATTAGCAGAATTTGTTGTCCCAAATACTACAAATGTTTTAACTTTGTCTACATGAGTATTTGTAAAGTGTGAGTCTAGGAAGCTAGAAAAGAGCACCAACAGAAGGTAGAAGAAATACTCTGAGAAAAGAAGAGCTTTGGGAGGAGAGTGTAAAAAGAGATCTAGAGACAAAAATAACAAAGATGGGACAGCTCTTGAATATATTTCTCCAATGTAATAAACCAATAGGGCCTTAAAGAATCACCATGGGAGTGTGCTGCCATCAGAAGTACAGTTTTGTTTTCTTATGGAGAGTAGTTTATAAGGTGGTGATTAGAATGAGAACTCACATAATTAAGGAAGTGTATACCATCTTTTATGAACATAGTTTAATGCTGGATTTGAAGTGAGATTATTAAATCTATGTGATAATTCCAGCCTTACTCCTGTGAGGGCTTGCAAATCACTATTGTCTAATCTCAATATCTCACATGCTGTTATAAAGTGCACTTTCACTCCTGGGGGTATCTTGGTGTTGAAAAACAGATGTTTATTGTTACTTAACTTAGTGGTTCTCGTTTTATTAACCTTGGAATGATGAATGGCTGTGTGGAAGCACCAGGATTCAAACATGTATGTAGGAGGTGAAACACAGATCTCTGAAGAGGATACAGCTATGCCTACTAAGCCACCAACTAATACTATCTATTTGGGTGCTTTTACATAACTATCACTCTACAAATTGCTGCGGAAACTTGAAAATCACTATAATAACACACTACCACTGTGGGGAATTTATTTGCTCGCTAGCTCCATGGGGACTTGAATGTAATTATAAATACATACTATCCCTGCGACTACCTGCATAACGCTAAAATCATGCACCATCTCTATAGGAACCTGACTACCTCTATAATCGCACACTATTTCTGTTGGGACCTGGGAATCCCTATGATAACACACTATCTCTGTGGGAACCAGGGCATCCCTATGATCACACACTATCTCTGTGGGACCTGGGCATCCCTACAGTCACACACTGTCTCTGTGGGACCTGGGCATCCCTATAATCACACACTACCTCTGTGGGGACTTGAACTGGACTATCATGACACGCTGTCTCTGCAAGGACTTCAACATGCCTATCTCTAGGGGGACTTAAATGTAACAGTCAATGCACAGTTTCTGTACAGGTCTGTAATCCCTATCTCTGTGGTGATGTGGGCATTTCCATAATCCACATCACCTGTGTGGAGATCTATGCTTCACTATAATCACACAGTCTCTCTGCAGGATACTGAGCGTGACTACCATAACACACCTCCTCTACGGGAACCTGAACATGACTATCATACACTATCTGGGCTCTTGAACATGTCTGTAATCACTCACTATCTCTGTGGGGACATGGACATAACTATAAACACTTACCATCTCTGTGAGTACCTGGTAATGTTATAATCATACTCCATCTCTATCAGGACCTGGATACCCCAATATTCACACACTATCTCTGTGGGTACCTGGGCATCCATATAATCACACACTATCTCTATAAGGGATGGGCATCACTACAATCACACACTATTTCTGTGGGGATATGGACATACCTATAATGGAACTCTATCTCTTTAGAGACCTGGGCATCACTATGATCACACACTATCTCTGTGGGGCATGGGCATCAATATAATCACACACTATCTCTGTGGGGACATTGACATCAATATTATGACACACTATCTCTGCGGGGGATCTGGGCATCACTATAATCACACACTAACTCTGCGGCGACCTGGGCATCACTATATTTACGCACTTTTTCTGTGAGGCCTGGCACCCCTACAATCACACACTATCGTTGTGGTGACATGGGCATCCGTATAATGACACACTATTTCTGCGGGAATCTGAGCATCACTATAATCACTCACTAACTCTGCAGGGACCTGGGCATCACTATAATCACACACTATCTGTGTGGACCTGGTATCTGTAGGAGGCTGGCCTGGTTTGTAGTGGGTACCTAAGGTACTTACACCTTATACCAGGTCCACTTATCCCTTATTAGTGAAATGTAGGCAGTTTTCTAGAAGCTTAGGCTGTCTAGAGGTAGCTGTAGCAGAGCAGCTTAGGCTGAACTAGGAGACATGCGAAGCTCATGCAATACCATTATAGTTACACAGTACTTATACACAATAAAAGACAATACTCAGTGTTACCAAAAATAAAGTTAAAATATCTTAGAGGCAATACTCCTTCTGGAGGTAAGTATTACACACAATATAAACACTAACTAAAATCAGGTAAGTAAACAGTCATAGAATAATGCAAACAATAGAAAATACAATAGATTGCAATGGGCCTAGGGGCGACACAAACCATGTACTACAATAGTGGAATTGCAAATCACAAATTCCCCCCTAGGCAAGTGTAGTGTGTAG
Organism: Pleurodeles waltl; assembly: GCF_031143425.1. Lineage (NCBI taxonomy): Eukaryota > Metazoa > Chordata > Amphibia > Caudata > Salamandridae > Pleurodeles > Pleurodeles waltl. Next base: position 62,921,460 of record NC_090439.1, on the reverse strand, counting down.
AGGGGCACTGGGAGTGTAAGAAAACACCAAAGGTAAGTAATGTACCCCATCCCAGAGCCCAGGAAAGCAGGAGTAAAGTACAGCAAGTTTCCTCAGGACACACTGCAAGTCGAGATTTTGCAAGAACCAAGCAAGACTGCAAGCAACAAAAGATGGATTCCTGACCTGTGGAGAGTGGAGACCAAGTCCAAAAGTCGAAGAAGAGTGATGAAGGACAGGAGCCCCTGACAACCTAGAAGATGGTGCAAAAGTGGATTCTCCGGTAAGAAGAAGAGTACAGAAGAGCACCAAAGAAGATGGCTGCGGGGTCCTGCTTGGTGCAGGTGATGTCCCACGTCGAGTTGTTGGATGCAGGCTGTTTGTGTCACTGGATTCCACCAACAAGCCTTGGTTCAAGCAAGTACGTTGTTTGCGTCAAAATGGAGCTGCCTGGACCTAGGAGGGACCTGGGGGTCTCAACTTGGACTGAGGAGGCAGAGGGGCCTCTCAGCACTTCAGAGAGCCCACAGAAAACCAGGCAGCACCCACGGGAGTCGCAGAACACAGGGACAAAGAAGATGCAAGGTGCAGTCGTCAAAGCACAACAAAGGAAGGTCCAACGCTGCCGGAGAACAACTCAGTTAGTTGTGCGTCCCAGGATGGAGTGCTATGGACCTGGGCTACACTGTGCCTGAAGGATTCTTGGAAGAAGTGCACAGAAGTCCAAGGAGCTGGAGAAGACACAGTGCACAGGGGTACTGTCGCAGCACAGGGAGGCAAGCTCTTACCTCCACCACATTTGGACAGCTGGACCTTAGGACAGTCTGGGTCACGTCGGTTCTCCACCTGTGTTCCAGGCAGTATGCTCGTTGTCAGAAGAGGAGTACCAGAATACTGGTTATCATTGCAGAAGGGTGCCTGCAGAAGCAAGGAAGTGACTCCATGTAGGAGTCTGGACTGGCTTGTAGTGAGTACCAAGGGGTACTTGCACCTTGCACCAGGCCCAGTTATCCCTTATTAGTGTATAGGGTGTCTAGCAGCTTAGGCTGATAGATAATGGTAGCTTAGCAGAGCAGCTTAGGCTGAACTAGGAGACGTGTGAAGCTACTACAGTACCACTCAGTGTCATATGCACAATATCATAAGAAAACACAATACACAGTTATACTAAAAATAAAGGTACTTTATTTTTATGACAATATGCCAAAGTATCTTAGAGTGTACCCTCAGTGAGAGGATAGGAAATATACACAAGATATATATATACAATAGCACAAATATGCAGTATAGTCTTAGAAAACAGTGCAAACAATGTATAGTTACAATAGGATGCAATGGGGAAACATAGGGATAGGGGCAACACAAACCATATACTCCAAAAGTGGAATGCGAACCACGAATGGACCCCAAACCTATGTGACTTTGTAGAGGGTCGCTGGGACTATTAGAAAATAGTGAGAATTAGAAAAATAACCCTCCCCAAGACCCTGAAAAGTGAGTGCAAAGTGCACTAAAGTTCCCCTAAGGACAAAATAGTCGTGTTAGAGGAATAATGCAGGAAAGACACAAACCAGCAATGCAACAACTGTGGATTTCCAATCTAGGGTACCTGTGGAACAAGGGGACCAAGTCCAAAAGTCACAAGCAAGTCGGAGATGGGCAGATGCCCAGGAAATGCCAGCTGCGGGTGCAAAGAAGCTTCGACTGGACAGAAGAAGCTGAGGTTTCTGCAGGAACGAAAAGGGCTAGAGACTTTCCCTTTGGTGGACAGATCCCTCTCGCCTTGGAGAGTCGTGCAGAAGTATTTTCCCGCCGGAAGGACGCTAACAAGCCTTGCTACACGCAAATCGTTCGTTTGGCGTTTTTGGACGCTGCTGGGGCCCAGGAGGGACCAGGAGGTCGCAAATTAGACCTGAAGAGAGAGGGGACGTCGAGCAAGACAAAGAGCCCTCACTGAAGCAGGTAGCACCCGGAGAAGTGCCAGAAACTGGCACTACGAGGATGCGTGAAACGGTGCTCGCCGAAGTTGCACAAAGGAGTCCCACGTCGCCGGAGACCAACTTAGAAAGTCGTGCAATGCAGGTTAGAGTGCCGTGGACCCAGGCTTGGCTGTGCACAAAGGATTTCTGCCGGAAGTGCACAGGGGCCGGAGTAGCTGCAAAGTCGCGGTTCCCAGCAATGCAGCCCAGCGAGGTGAGGCAAGGACTTACCTCCACCAAACTTGGGCTGAAGAGTCACTGGACTGTGGGGGTCACTTAGACAGAGTTGCTGGATTCGAGGGACCTCGCTCGTCGTGCTGAGAGGAGACCCAAGGGACCGGTAATGCAGCTTTTTGGTGCCTGCGGTTGCAGGGGGAAGATTCCGTCGACCCACGGGAGATTTCTTCGGAGCTTCTGGTGCAGAGAGGAGGCAGACTACCCCCACAGCATGCACAAGCAGGAAAACAGTCGAGAAGGCGGCAGGATCAGCGTTACAGAGTTGCAGTAGTCGTCTTTGCTACTATGTTGCAGGTTTGCAGGCTTCCAGCGCGGTCAGCGGTCGATTCCTTATCAGAAGGTGAAGAGAGAGATGCAGAGGAACTCGGCTGAGCTCATGCATTCATTATCTAAAGTTTCCCCAGAGACAGAGACCCTAAATAGCCAGAAAAGAGGGTTTGGCTACTTAGGAGAGAGGAAAGGCTACTAACACCTGAAGGAGCCTATCAGCAGGAGTCTCTGACGTCACCTGGTGGCACTGGCCACTCAGAGCAGTCCAGTGTGCCAGCAGCACCTCTGTTTCCAAGATGGCAGAGGTCTGGAGCACACTGGAGGAGCTCTGGACACCTCCCAGGGGAGGTGCAGGTCAGGGGAGTGGTCACTCCCCTTTCCTTTGTCCAGTTTCGCGCCAGAGCAGGGGCTAAGGGGTCCCTGAACCGGTGTAGACTGGCTTATGCAGAATTGGGCACATCTGTGCCCAACAAAGCATTTCCAGAGGCTGGGGGAGGCTACTCCTCCCCTGCCTTCACACCATTTTCCAAAGGGAGAGGGTGTCACACCCTCTCTCAGAGGAAGTTCTTTGTTCTGCCATCCTGGGCCAGGCCTGGCTGGACCCCAGGAGGGCAGCTGCCTGTCTGAGGGGTTGGCAGCAGCAGCAGCTGCAGTGAAACCCCAGGAAGGGCAGTTTGGCAGTACCAGGGTCTGTGCTACAGACCACTGGGATCATGGGATTGTGCCAACTATGCCAGGATGGTATAGAGGGGGCAATTCCATGATCATAGACATGTTACATGGCCATATTCGGAGTTACCATGGTGAAGCTACATATAGGTAGTGACCTATATGTAGTGCACGCATGTAATGGTGTCCCCGCACTCACAAAGTTCAGGGAATTGGCTCTGAACAATGTGGGGGCACCTTGGCTAGTGCCAGGGTGCCCTCACACTAAGTAACTTTGCACCTAACCTTTACCAGGTAAAGGTTAGACATATAGGTGACTTATAAGTTACTTAAGTGCAGTGTAAAATGGCTGTGAAATAACGTGGACGTTATTTCACTCAGACTGCAGTGGCAGGCCTGTGTAAGAATTGTCAGAGCTCCCTATGGGTGGCAAAAGAAATGCTGCAGCCCATAGGGATCTCCTGGAACCCCAATACCCTGGGTACCTCAGTACCATATACTAGGGAATTATATGGGGGTTCCAGTAAGCCAATGTAAATTGGTAAAAATGGTCACTAGCCTGTCAGTGACAATTTGGAAAGAAATGAGAGAGCATAACCACTGAGGTTCTGATTAGCAGAGCCTCAGTGAGACAGTTAGTCACTACACAGGTAACACATTCAGGCACACTTATGAGCAATGGGGCCCTGGGTTACCAGGGTCCCAGTGACACATACAACTAAAACAACATATATACAGTGAAAAATGGGGGTAACATGCCAGGCAAGATGGTACTTTCCTACACAACCCCCCCCCCCCCAAACGAAGGACAATAAGACTAGCCATTACCTGATGAGTCTTCATTGTCTAAGTGGAAATATCTGGAGAGTCCATCTGCATTGGAGTGGCTACTCCCAGGTCTATGTTCCACTGTATAGTCCATTCCCTGTAGGGATATGGACCACCTCAACAATTTAGGATTTTCACCTTTCATTTGTTTTAGCCAAAGTAGAGGTTTGTGGTCTGTCTGAACAATGAAGTGAGTGCCAAACAGGTATGGCCTTAAGTTCTTCAGAGCCCAGACCACAGCAAAGGCCTCCCTCTCAATGGCAGACCAACGCTTTTCTCTAGGGGTCAACCTTCTACTAATAAAAGCAACAGGTTGATCCTGGCCCTCAGAATTAAGTTGTGATAGGACTGCCCCTACTCCTAATTCAGATGCATCAGTTTGGACATAGAATTTTTTAGAGTAACAAGGGCTTTTCAGGACAGGTGCAGAGCACATGGCCTGCTTCAGCTCCTCAAAAGCTTTCTGACAGCTTGCTGTCCATAATACCTTTTTAGGCATTTTCTTGGATGTGAGGTCATTAAGAGGGGCTGCCATGGAGCCATAGTTCTTAATGAACCTCCTGTAATACCCAGTGAGGCCTAGGAAGGCTCTCACCTGAGTCTGAGTGGTAGGGGGAACCCAATCAATAATAGTTTGGATTTTCCCCTGAAGTGGTGCAATCTGTTCCCCACCAACAAGGTGTCCCAGATAAACCACCTTACCCTGCCCTATCTGGCACTTTGAAGCCTTGATAGTGAGGCCTGCCTTTTGCAGGGCCTCCAAAACTTTCCATAGGTGGACCAGGTGATCATCCCAGCTGGAGCTAAAGACAGCTATATCGTCCAAATATGCTGCACTGAAAGCTTCCAGCCCTTGCAGGACTGTGTTCACCAACCTCTGAAAAGTGTCAGGTGCATTTTTCAAACCAAAAGGCATTACAGTAAACTGGTAATGTCCTCCAATGGTAGAAAATGCAGTCTTAGGTTTAGCATCTTCTGACAATTTGATCTGCCAATACCCTGCAGTCAAATCAAAAGTGCTTAGATACTTGGCAGATGCCAGTGTATCTATAAGCTCATCTGCCCTGGGTATAGGGTGAGCATCAGTTTTGGTTACCAAGTTGAGACCTCTATAGTCGACACAAAACCTCATTTCCTTCTTTCCATCTTTAGAATTGGGTTTTGGTACCAGTACCACAGGAGAAGCCCATGGACTGTCAGAGTGCTCAACCACTCCTAGTTCCAACATTTTCTGAACTTCTTGCTTTATGCAGTCCCTGACATGGTCAGGCTGCCTATAGATCTTACTTTTGACAGGTAAACTGTCTCCAGTATCTATAGTGTGCTCACACCAAGAAGTGGTGCCTGGCACAGTAGAGAAGAGTTCTGAAAATTGTCCTAGGAGATTTATGCAATTATCTTTCTGCTCAGCAGTAAGACAATCAGCCAAAACTACATCTTCCACAAGAGCATCTTGTTCTGTGGAAGAGAAGAGATCAGGTAGAGGATCACTGTCTTCTTCCTGTCCCTCATCTGTTGCCATGAGCAGGGTGAGATCAGCCCTGTCATAGTAGGGTTTCAGGCGGTTGACATGGAGCACCCTAAGGGGACTCCTGGCAGTGCCTAAGTCAACCAAGTAGGTGACTTCACCCTTCTTTTCAACAATTGTGTGGGGTCCACTCCATTTATCTTGGAGTGCTCTTGGGGCCACAGGCTCCAAGACCCACACTTTCTGCCCTGGTTGGTACTGAACCAAAACAGCCTTCTGATCATGCCATTGCTTCTGGAGCTCTTGGCTGGCCTGAAGGTTTTTACTGGCCTTTTTCATGTACTCAGCCATCCTTGATCTGAGGCCAAGTACATAATCCACAATATCCTGCTTAGGAGCTTTTAAAGGTTGTTCCCAACCCTCCTTTACAAGTGTGAGTGGACCCCTAACAGGGTGTCCAAAAAGAAGTTCAAAGGGGCTGAAGCCCACTCCTTTCTGGGGTACCTCCCTGTAGGCAAAAAGGAGGCATGGTAGAAGGATATCCCATCTCCTGCTGAGTTTTTCAGGGAGTCCCATAATCATGCCTTTGAGAGTTTTATTAAATCTCTCCACCAGTCCATTTGTTTGTGGATGATAGGGTGTTGTGAACTTGTAAGTTACACCACACTCCTTCCACATGGCCTTTAAGTATGCAGACATGAAATTGCTTCCTCTGTCTGATACTACTTCCTTTGGGAAGCCCACCCTGGAAAATATTCCCAGGAGGGCCTTTGCCACTGCAGGAGCTGTAGTGGTCCTTAAAGGAATAGCTTCAGGATATCTTGTGGCATGGTCCACTACCACCAAGATAAACCTATTACCTGAAGCAGTAGGAGGGTCAAGGGGGCCAACTATGTCAACCCCTACCCTTTCAAAGGGAACCCCAACCACAGGCAGTGGGATAAGGGGTGCCTTTGGAGTGCCACCTGTCTTGCCACTGGCTTGACAGGTTTCACAGGACTTACAAAATTCCTTTGTGTCCTCAGACATCCTAGGCCAATGAAACAATGGTACCAATCTGTCCCAAGTTTTCATTTGACCCAGGTGCCCAGCTAAGGGAATGTCATGTGCCAGTGTTAGGAGGAACTTTCTGTACTCCTGAGGAATCACTAATCTCCTGGCAGCTCCAGGTTTAGGATCCCTATGCTCAGTGTACAAGAGGTTGTCCTCCCAGTAAACTCTGTGAGAGTCACTGACATCCCCATTAGCCTGTTTGACAGCTTGCTATCTGAGACCCTCTAATGTGGGACAGGTTTGCTGTGCCACACTCAGCTCCTCTCTGGCAGGCCCCCCTTCACCCAAAAGCTCAGCAGTGTCTGCTTCCAGCTCCTCTGGTGTAGGTTCTGCACAGGGAGGGAATTCTTCTTCCTCAGAATTAGAATCCACTGTAGAGGGAGGGATAGTAGGAAGTGGTTTGCTTCCACTAGCCCTAGCTTTAGGGAGCACTTGGTCCATTGTTCCAGGATCCAAGCTTCCCTGTCCTTTTTGCTTTTTGGCCTGAGCCCTTGTCAAAGCAAAAATATGCCCTGGGATGCCCAGCATTGCTGCATGGGCCTCCAACTCCACATCTGACCAAGCTGATGTCTCCAAATCATTCCCTAATAGACAGTCTACAGGTAAATCTGAAGCTACCACAACTTTCTTTGGACCAGTTACCCCCCCCCAGTTGAGATTTACAACAGCCATGGGGTGGCTTTGTGTTATGTTGTGAGCATCGGTTACTTGGTACTGGTGTCCAAGTATGTGTTGTTCAGGGTGCACCAGTTTCTCAATCACCATTGTGACACTGGCACCTGTGTCCCTGTAGGCCTGGACCTCAACACCATTTATTAGGGTTAGTTGCTTGTACTTCTCCAAGTTATGGGGGCAAGCAACCAAAGTGGCTAAATCAATAGCCCCTTCAGAGACTAAAGTAGCCTCTGTGGTCTCCCTAATCAGACCAACCCCAACTAAATTACCAAAAGTGAGCCCAGCTACTCCCTTGGATTGGCTATTAGTAGGTTTGCTCCCACCACCACTGCTATTAGTAGGGACACTAGGTGTAGCAGTAGGGGTTGTAGTGGTAGGAGCTGTGGTGCCTTTCTTTGGACAACTGGGATCTGTTGTCCAATGGCCTTTTATTTTACATAAATAGCACCATGGTTTCTTTTCCTTGTTCTGATTAAAGGAGGATTTGGACCCACCACCCCCACCAGAGTGTTTTTGTGGGCCTGGTGAAGACTCATTTTTAGATTTGTCCCCACCCTTGTCAGAAGACTTACCATCCTTCTTTTTGTTGCCATCTTTGTCACCCCCTGTATGAACTTTTCTGTTCCCTCTTGTTCTGACCCATTTGTCTGCCTTCTTTCCCAATTCTTGGGGAGAGGTCAGATCAGAGTCCACCAAGTACTGGTGCAACAAATCAGACACACAATTATTAAGAATATGCTCTCTCAGGATCAAGTTATACAGGCTGTCATAATCAGTAACTTTACTGCCATGTAACCACCCCTCCAAGGCCTTCACTGCCTGGTCAATGAAATCAACCCAGTCTTGTGAAGACTCCTTTTTGGTCTCTCTGAACTTTATCCTGTACTGTTCAGTGGTTAAGCCATAACCATCCAGGAGTGCATTCTTAAGAACTTGGAAATTATTAGCATCATTTTCTTTTACAGTAAGGAGCCTATCCCTACCGTTTCCACTAAATGATAGCCATAGGATAGCAGCCCACTGCTTTTGAGGGATATCCTGTACAGCACAGGCCCTCTCAAGTGCAGCAAACCACTTGTTAATGTCATCCCCCTCCTTATAAGGGGGAACTATCTTGTGCAGATTCCTGGAATCATGCTCTTTTGCAGGATGACTATGGGGAATACTGCTGCTGCCACCATGGGTATCTAAACCCAACTTCTGTCTTTCCTTCTCTAATTCTAAAGACTGTCTATCCAAATCCAGCTGTTGCTTCTTGAGCTTCAGTCTGGTTTGTTCCACTCTCAATCTATTGAGCTCCCTTTCTAACAATCTGTCATCAGGGTGGGTGGGAGGGACATTTCTAGATACAGAGGTATGATGGGAATGAACAGAAGGAGACCTGTCCCTTACAGAGGGCACCCTAACAGCTTGGCTAACAGTATAATGTGAGAGCACACCATCAGTATGGTGTGATTCAACCTCTGTACCAACTATGCTAGACTGTCTAGTAATGGGCAGGCTGAGAAGTTTCTTTCCTGAATCTTTTCCTGGGGGAGTCCCTGGATCAGATTGAGAACCATTAGCTACTTTTTCACCAGATTGGGCACTTATGGCCTTATCCTGTACTCTAAGCATGTTAATTAACAGTTCTAAGGAAGGATTCTTCCCTACACTCAAACCTCTCTCTATGCAGAGACTCCTTGCTACTTTCCAGCTAAGGTGATCATATGCAAGTTTGGACAGTTCAACATTTTTGCCTGTGCCAGACATTTTTTAGAGAGAGTTAAAGTGATAGAAAAAGAGAAAAAAGTTTTCAGAACTTTTTGGAAAGACAGAAAAAAACTTTTTAAACTTTTAAGAACTTTTTGAAAGTTTTAGAAGTACTTTTCAGCACTTAGAAAAGAGTGAAAAGAGGAAATGCAAAACTTTTTGGCTATGTGTATATACACTGACCTTGTTTTGTATATTTTTCTCTTATGAAAAGTACAATGACAAGAGTGGTAAGTAGTCTCAAGCACTTATCCCACCACTGCACAACCAATGTAGGAGTCTGGACTGGCTTGTAGTGAGTACCAAGGGGTACTTGCACCTTGCACCAGGCCCAGTTATCCCTTATTAGTGTATAGGGTGTCTAGCAGCTTAGGCTGATAGATAATGGTAGCTTAGCAGAGCAGCTTAGGCTGAACTAGGAGACGTGTGAAGCTACTACAGTACCACTCAGTGTCATATGCACAATATCATAAGAAAACACAATACACAGTTATACTAAAAATAAAGGTACTTTATTTTTATGACAATATGCCAAAGTATCTTAGAGTGTACCCTCAGTGAGAGGATAGGAAATATACACAAGCTATATATACACAATAGCAAAAATATGCAGTATAGTCTTAGAAAACAGTGCAAACAATGTATAGTTACAATAGGATGCAATGGGGAAACATAGGGATAGGGGCAACACAAACCATATACTCCAAAAGTGGAATGCGAACCACGAATGGACCCCAAACCTATGTGACCTTGTAGAGGGTCGCTGGGACTATTAGAAAATAGTGAGAGTTAGAAAAATAACCCTCCCCAAGACCCTGAAAAGTGAGTGCAAAGTGCACTAAAGTTCCCCTAAGGACAAAATAGTCGTGTTAGAGGAATAATGCAGGAAAGACACAAACCAGCAATGCAACAACTGTGGATTTCCAATCTAGGGTACCTGTGGAACAAGGGGACCAAGTCCAAAAGTCACAAGCAAGTCGGAGATGGGCAGATGCCCAGGAAATGCCAGCTGCGGGTGCAAAGAAGCTTCGACTGGACAGAAGAAGCTGAGGTTTCTGCAGGAACGAAAAGGGCTAGAGACTTCCCCTTTGGTGGACGGATCCCTCTCGCCTTGGAGAGTCGTGCAGAAGTGTTTTCCCGCCGGAAGGACGCCAACAAGCCTTGCTACACGCAAATCGTGCGTTTGGCGTTTTTGGACGCTGCTGGGGCCCAGGAGGGACCAGGAGGTCGCAAATTGGACCTGAAGAGAGAGGGGACGTCGAGCAAGACAAAGAGCCCTCACTGAAGCAGGTAGCACCCGGAGAAGTGCCAGAAACCGGCACTACGAGGATGTGTGAAACGGTGCTCGCCGAAGTTGCACAAAGGAGTCCCACGTCGCCGGAGACCAACTTAGAAAGTCGTGCAATGCAGGTTAGAGTGCCGTGGACCCAGGCTTGGCTGTGCACAAAGGATTTCCACCAGAAGTGCACAGGGGCCGGAGTAGCTGCAAAGTCGCAGTTCCCAGCAATGCAGCCCAGCGAGGTGAGGCAAGGACTTACCTCCACCAAACTTGGGCTGAAGAGTCACTGGACTGTGGGGGTCACTTGGACAGAGTCGCTGGATTCGAGGGACCTCGCTCGTCGTGCTGAGAGGAGACCCAAGGGACCGGTAATGCAGCTTTTTGGTGCCTGCGGTTGCAGGGGGAAGATTCCGTCGACCCACAGGAGATTTCTTCGGAGCTTCTGGTGCAGAGAGGAGGCAGACTACCCCCACAGCATGCACAAGCAGGAAAACAGTCGAGAAGGCGGCAGGATCAGCGTTACAGAGTTGCAGTAGTCGTCTTTGCTACTATGTTGCAGGTTTGCAGGCTTCCAGCGCGGTCAGCGGTCGATCCCTTATCAGAAGGTGAAGAGAGAGATGCAGAGGAACTCGGCTGAGCTCATGCATTCGTTATCTAAAGTTTCCCCAGAGACAGAGACCCTAAATAGCCAGAAAAGAGGGTTTGGCTACTTAGGAGAGAGGAAAGGCTACTAACACCTGAAGGAGCCTATCAGCAGGAGTCTCTGACGTCACCTGGTGGCACTGGCCACTCAGAGCAGTCCAGTGTGCCAGCAGCACCTCTGTTTCCAAGATGGCAGAGGTCTGGAGCACACTGGAGGAGCTCTGGACACCTCCCAGGGGAGGTGCAGGTCAGGGGAGTGGTCACTCCCCTTTCCTTTGTCCAGTTTCGCGCCAGAGCAGGGGCTAAGGGGTCCCTGAACCGGTGTAGACTGGCTTATGCAGAATTGGGCACATCTGTGCCCAACAAAGCATTTCCAGAGGCTGGGGGAGGCTACTCCTCCCCTGCCTTCACACCATTTTCCAAAGAGAGAGGATGTCACACCCTCTCTCAGAGGAAGTTCTTTGTTCTGCCATCCTGGGCCAGGCCTGGCTGGACCCCAGGAGGGCAGCTGCCTGTCTGAGGGGTTGGCAGCAGTAGCAGCTGCAGTGAAACCCCAGGAAGGGCAGTTTGGCAGTACCAGGGTCTGTGCTACAGACCACTGGGATCATGGGATTGTGCCAACTATGCCAGGATGGTATAGAGGGGGCAATTCCATGATCATAGACATGATACATGGCCATATTCGGAGTTACCATGGTGAAGCTACATATAGGTAGTGACCTATATGTAGTGCACGCGTGTAATGGTGTCCCCGCACTCACAAAGTTCAGGGAATTGGCTCTGAACAATGTGGGGGCACCTTGGCTAGTGCCAGGGTGCCCTCACACTAAGTAACTTTGCACCTAACCTTTACCAGGTAAAGGTTAGACATATAGGTGACTTATAAGTTACTTAAGTGCAGTGTAAAATGGCTGTGAAATAACGTGGACGTTATTTCACTCAGGCTGCAGTGGCAGGCCTGTGTAAGAATTGTCAGAGCTCCCTATGGGTGGCAAAAGAAATGCTGCAGCCCATAGGGATCTCCTGGAACCCCAATACCCTGGGTACCTCAGTACCATATACTAGGGAATTATAAGGGTGTTCCAGTAAGCCAATGTAAATTGGTAAAAATGGTCACTAGCCTGTCAGTGACAATTTGGAAAGAAATGAGAGAGCATAACCACTGAGGTTCTGATTAGCAGAGCCTCAGTGAGACAGTTAGTCACTACACAGGTAACACATTCAGGCACACTTATGAGCACTGGGGCCCTGGGTTACCAGGGTCCCAGTGACACATACAACTAAAACAACATATATACAGTGAAAAATGGGGGTAACATGCCAGGCAAGATGGTACTTTCCTACACTCCATCACTCCACAGGAGATTCCTTTGGTTCTTCTGGTGCAGGATGAAGACAGGCAGTCCTCAGAGCGGGCACACCTTAAAAATTGTTGCAAATGCTGGCTGGAGCTGAAGTTGCAAGTCACAGGAGTCGTCCTGCATACTTTGTTGCAGTTACAGTGGTTCCTGGAGCAGTCTGCTGTTGATCCGACGGTCACAGCAGAGAATGCAGAGGATTCCTGGAGGAGTCTTGCAAGCTGAATCTGAGGAAACACCCAGAAGAGACACCCTAAAAAGCCCTGAGAGGGGGAGTGGCTACCTACCCAGGTATGCATCTATCAGGAGGGGTTTCTGACGTCACCTGCTGGCACTGGCCCCTCAGAGGGCTCCAGAGTATCCCCACACCTTGGAATCCAAGATAGCTAACGCCAGGGACACACTGGAGGAGCTCTGGGCACCACCCCTGGGGTGGTGATGGACAGGGGAGTGGCCACTCCCCTTTCCTTTATCCAGTTTCATGCCAGAGCAGGGACTGGGGGTCCCTGAACTGGTGCAGATTGGCTTATGCAAGGAGGGCATCAAAAGTGCCCTTCAAAGCATTTCCAGAAGCTCTGGGAGGTTACCCCTCCCAAGCCCTCAACAACTATTTCCAAAGGAGAGGGTGTAGCACCCTCCTCCCAAAGGAAATGCATTTTTTCTGGCTTCCTTGGATTGAGCTGCTCAGTACCCAGGAGGGAAGAAACCTGTCTGTAAGGTGACAACAGCTTGGGCTGCAGTGGAAACCTCAGAGAGATGGTTTGGCAGTACTTGGGATCCATGGTGGAGCCCCCAGGGTGCATGGGATTGGCCAGCCAATACCAGATTTGGAATGGGGGGGACTATTCCATGATCTTAGACACCTCACATGGCCATATTCGGAGTTACCATTGTGAAGCTACATATATGTATTGACATATATGTAGTGCACGCGTGTAATGGTATCTCTGCACTCATGAAGTCCGGGGAATTGGCCCTGATTAATGTGGGGGCACCTTGGCTAGTGAAAGGGTGCCCTCACACTTAGTAACTTTGCACCTAGCCTTCAATAAATGAAGGTTAAACAAATAGGTGATTTATAAGTTACTTAAGTGCAGTGAAAATGGCTGTGAAATAGTGTGGGCACTATTTCACTCAGGCTGCAGTGGCAGTCCTGAAGAAAGGTTTGTCTGAGCTCCTTATGGGTGGCAAAAGAAATTCTGCAGCCCATAAGGATCTCCTGGAACCCCAATTCCCTGGGTACCTAGGTACCATATACTAAGGACTTATAAGGGGGTCCAGTGTGCCCATTGGAATTGGAATATGGAATCACTAAACTATAGTGATAAATTTGGTAAGTAGAGAGAGAATAAGCACTGGAGTTCTGGTTAGCAGAACTTCAGTGACACAGATAAACATACTGACAACACACACATAAGCCACAAACTATGAGCACTGGGGTCCTGGCTAGCAGGGTCCCAGTGAGACAGGCAAAACATACTGACAAACAGTCAGAAATTGGGGGTAACATGCCAAGAAAGATGGTACTTTCCTACAATATCCCTATAATAGTACAATATCTTTGTGGGGACCAGGTCATCTATATATTCACACACTATCTCTGTGGGGACCTGGTCATCAATATAATCATACGTCATCTTTGTGGGGACTTGAACATGATTAGAATCCAACACTATCTCTACAAGGACGTCAGCAAGCCTATCATAAAAGACTATCTCTACAGAGACTTGAATTTGACAGTCATCACACAGTTTCTGTACAAGTCTATATGCACTATCTCTGTAGTGATGTGAATATTTCTATAATCCACAATATCTCTGTGGAGACTGGACTTCACTAAAATCACACTGTATCTCTGCAGGAACCTGAGCATGATTACTAAAATACACTATCCCTATGGGGACTTGAACATGACTATAATAACACTATGTGGGCCCTTGTGCATGCCTACATAACTATAAGCACGTGCTATCTTTGTGAGTACCTGGGTATACTCATTAAAATAAGGACCTACATGGACATCCCAACGATCACGCACTATCTCTGTGGGGACCTGGGCATCCGGATAATCACACACTATCTCTGTGGGGACTTAAACATCACTATAATCACATTCTTTCTCTGCAGGGATTTCAGCATAACTATAATCACACACTATCTCTGAGAGGACTTGAACGTGGCTATAAATATATTCTATCTCTGTGAATACGGGGTAACACTATAATTATACTTCATCTCTATAAGGACCTTATAAAACACACTCTGGTCCTGATTACGACCTTGGAAGATGGGATACTTCTTCACAAACGTGAGGACATCCCATCTGCTGTTTTACAAGTTCCAGAAAATATAACAGAACTTGTAATATGGTGGACGAGAAATAACTATAACTCGTGCCTCTCCCCATCCCCACAATGCACAGTTTTTTCATCACAAATTTGACTGCAAATATTACATTGATACTATCAATGATGTTATCAAAGATGCGAAGAGTGCCGTAATTTGATGGTTAATTAGCACTGCATGGCACGGGCGCGAGTTATAGTTACCTTAGTGTATGAGTTATAGTTACTTGAGGTACCTAACTATAACTTGAAAATTTCTATGGTTTTGTACTTTTAAAATGTGAGCCTAACTATAACATCCCTTTAACCTCTGTTTTTTTAAAGTATATTTCTATGTTTTAAAAAAAATTATATTTCCTAACTATAAGGTCATTGGAACCTTTCTTTTTTCAGTGACTTTCTATGTTTTTTACTGTATAATAAATGTCATTACCATATGTTAATCCAACCCCTGCCGTGCATACCGAAGGCCGTGCGCAACGGCGGTTGAGGCCAGGCCCTGAGGCCAACCCCATATTAGCACCCAACATGGCACTGTACACTGCCCTCACGCATGCGCAGCAAAGGTTGTCCCCAAGGCCTGGCCTGCAGCCAGATCCTATGGCCAACCCCCCTTAACCACCCAACTTCATGCTGGGCACTGCCTTCTGGGCAGGCACAACAGGAGATGGCCATGGCGTCTCTGGGTGTAAGAATAGCTGTGAGAGAGTGTCTCTGGGGGTGAGAGAGACTGTGAGAATGTCTGTCTGGATTTGAGAGTGCGTACATCAGTGTTTTAGTGGGTGCATTACTGTGTGCCTGGGCCTGTGAGTGGGTGCATGAGACTGTCTCTAAATGTATGTGTGAATGTCTGAGTGGGTCCATGAGTGGGTGCATAACTATCTGAGTGGGTCTGTAAGTGAGTGCGTGAGGGTCTGACTGGAGCTGTGAGTCAGTGTGTGAGTGTCTGAATGGGTCTGTGAGTGAGTGCATGAGTGTCTGAGGGGGTCTCTGAGTGGGTGAGTGGATCTGTAAGTGGGTGCATGAGTGTCTCAGTGGGTCTGTGAGTGGGTGAGTGAGTGTCTGTGTGGGCCTGTGAGTAGATGTGTGAGTGTCTGTCTGGGTGTGTGAGTGGGTGTGTGAATGTATTAGTGGGTCTGTGAGTGGGTGTGTGAGTGTCTAGGTCTGTGAGTGAGTGCAAGTGTCTGTATGGTTCTGTGAGTGAGTGATGAGTGTCTGTTTGGGTCTGTCAGTGGTTATGTGAGTGTCTGAGTCTGTGAGCTGGTGCGTTAGTGTATGAGTGGGTGCATGAGTGAGAGGGTCTGTGAGCGCGTGCGTGAGTGTCTGAGTGGGTCTCTCAATGGGTGAATGAAGGTCTGAGTGGGTCTGTTAGTGAGTGTCTGAGAGAGACTGTGACTGAGTGCGTGAGTGTCTGAGTGGGTCTAGGAGTGTGTTCTTGAGTGTCAGACTGGGTCTGTGAGTGGGTGCATGAGTGTCTGAGTGAATATCTCAGTGGGTGCTTGAGTTTCTGAGTTGATCTGTGAGTGGGTGCATGAGGGTCTGAGTGGATGTGTGAGTTGGTAGGTCAATGTCTGAGTGGGTCTGTGACTGTGTGCATCAGTGGCTGAGTGAGTCTGTGCGTGGGTGTGTGTCTGTCTGAGTGGGTCTGTGAGTGGGTGTGTGAGTGTCTGAGTGGGTCTGTGAGTGGGTGTGTGAGTAAGTCTGCGAATGGGCGTGTGAGTGCCTGTGTAGGTCTGTCAGTGGGTGTGTCAGTGTCTGAATGGGTCTGTGAGTGAGTGCATGAGTGATTGAGAGAGTCTGTGAGTGGGTGCATGTATGTCTGAATAGGTCTGTGAGTGGGTGCATGAGTGCCTGAGTGCCTCTTTGAGTATATCCATTTCTGTTTGAGCGGATGGATGAGTCTGCCAATGTGTTTTTTTTTTTGTTTTTTTCCAATATTCTTAATTTGCCACAATACAGCACAATGCTGGGCATTGTGGAGAATTTCTTAATATCTACGCTACACCTTTTTTTCCACCTCATTTCAGCCCCAGAGACCGTTCCCCGTTTTACAAAATGGCAGCTGCAACTTTCAGATCAAGTTGCGGCCAGCCAATGAGAGCATATTTGTGGCTCGAGTGTTCCCAAATACGTTGCAAGTATAGTCGTGAATTGTTCGCACCTTCAGAAGTCTATATTTAGTTTTCTTTCAATATTTCATAAACTACTGAACAGATTTACACCAAATAACAAAATCACTTTCTTTCTGGACCAAGAGATACATTCCAGCCAAATTTGGTGTAATTCTGTCCAGCGATTCCGGCTGTAGTCATGTCTAAAATCCCTTTGGGAACTTTGGGAACTAAAATAGAAATGCACATTTTTGCCCCCCCATTTATTCAGCCCCCATTTGACAGATGACTCTGAAACATCCCATGCACACCAAGAATTACCTGCACACTGTGGGTTTGTGGGGAAAATTTGATGAAGATCTGTCAAATGGCACCAAATGTATTGGCAAGTCAAAATATGTTTTTTTCCAGTGTAAACAGGGTGCTAACTATAACTACCTGCTGGCGACCACCAGTAAGTAAAATATATATATATATATATATATATATATATATATATATATATATATTACCTACTAGTGGTCGCAAATAGGTGGTTATAGTTAGGAGGACCAAGTTCCTATAGAAAGAGCATTTTTTGTTTTGCTAATAACGTTGGCGGCTGTTGACGAACCTTGACAAAACTTTCCAAGAAAATACAACACTCACTTGACCTGCTGTCTGGAAGGTTTCGGGGTGATCTGCCCGGGAAGCTAAGAAAAGTGGGGGTCCCAAAACACTTTTTCTCCCTTCATTTTTCTGTAGGAATTTTGAACAGCGATGCTGCCGAAACTACTTGACGGAATTACAGTAAATTTGGCAGAAATGTAGGTCCTGGTCCAGAAAGCAACCTTTTTTGTTTTGGTGTAAAATTGTTCAGTAGTTCTTGAGGAATTAACAGGAAAATACATTTTTATATATAGGGACGTAGATCCGATCGGGACTCCGGTGTGGAACTCTGTGAATCCACGAGCCACATGGAGCAGTGTGTTGGCTGGCCACAAGCTTTTCTGAAAGTTGCTGCTGCCAATTTTATCCACTGGCAGCAGTCCTGGGTGATGGATTTATCTGCAAAAAACAATACAAGAGATCAGAGTAGAGGCTCTCTGACCCCAAAGGTGGAATGAATATGTTGCTGATGGATTATTTATGTTTAAATAGTTGAAAATGCCTCTTTTTCATGATCATGGAGTCGCGAATCCATCGCGGAGCTCAGCGCGGCCCCCCTTGTAACGTCATGATGGAGTCTCGAACATTGATGATAAAAGAAAAAAAGAAATATATATATATATATATATATATATATACAAATCCATTGTTACACACTTTGCGACAGCCATTCAGACACTCACTAATCTAGTGTGTGTGTATATATATATATATATTTTTTTTCACTATTTATTTCTTTTATGAAAGAATAACCGCACTCCAAAGTTGTGATATTATTTGCTGGCTTTAATATAGAGCTCCATACACGGTGCAAAAAACAATTCGCATATTAATATAATATTAATATATAGATAGATGTTATAGTTAAGAAATATAATTTTTTTTAAACATAGAAATTTACTTAAAAAAACAAAGGTTACAGGGCTGTTATAGTTAGGCTCACATTTCAAACGTACGAAACCACAGAAATTCACCAATTCTAGTTAGAGTTACCTCCACTAACTGTAACTAGTGCCCTGAGGTAACTATAGCTCACACCTGTGCCATGCAATAACATCATTGATAATGCCACTGTAACATCTGCAGTAAACTTATTGATCGGATAACTGTGCATGGCAGGGGCGCAAGCTATGGTTACCTTAGCACACAAGTTATTGTTACTTGAGATAACTCTAACTATAACTGGTCAATTTCTATGGTTTTGTACGTTTAAAATGTGAGCCTAACTTTAACGTCCCTGTAACCCTGTAACCTTTGTTTTTTTAAGTGAATATATACATCTGTGACTTTTGGCAGGATATTTATTATAAGCACAATTATGCAACCCAGCCACAAAATGTTGATTGGGCTCCATCGATGCAACACCTCATACATTTGCTTTAGCAACCTAGATTGATTGGTACGTCTCCACTCCTCTATCTTATGGGTAATTTGCCGGCCTATCTATTGATCTGAGTGTGTTTCCCATCTTAAAGTTTCTATGAATTAAAGGTCTGCAACATCCCCTTGTGGGACATTTAGGTTAAAGATCACTTGTTTTCACATGTTGACTTTAAAGCTTGATGCTTTCTCAAATTCATAAACTCCTACAAGATCGCCAAACGTGAGCTCCTGAGTTCTGTCACAGACATCAATACATCACCTGAAGGCAAGCAAAGCTAATGTTGCTCTTCTGCACCAGGGATTCTGGAAAGACATATGTTTTCTGCTTTTTCAGACGTCTAGCTTTTTAAATCTAGCCTTTTTCTCTCTGTGTCCTCTAACCTAAAACAAGAACATAGCGCTGTTTGTGTGTGAGAAAGAGAAAGAAGAGAGAGAGAGAAAGTGACTGAGAGAGGAGGAGAGAGAGTGTGTGTGTGTATCTGTGTGTTTGTATTACTAATACTATGAGCAGGAGCCAACCTGATTTTTTACAAAAAACTCTATATAGCAGTATATCACAGAAATATTAACATTTTTGTATTTTAAACAACATTTTTATTTATTTTACAGGACAGACATAAGTGAATTTCAGTAGCATTGCAGGTACATTTATAAACATTTCCGTGCCTTCTCACTTATGCTATTATAATCATCTGTGGTTTTTTTTCTCGTTTGTTTGATTTGTCTTTCAATAAGCATAGCACAGTCCATCATCAACTAGTTCAGGAGTGCCATAGTTATCAGTTCTGACTTGCCTTGTGAGTCTGTCCCGAAGTCGCATTTAACAATCCATCAACACCCCTTTACCCTCCCTCTCTGTGGTGCATTCTGGCATCCTGTAAGGTGACTCAGCCCTATGTCCCCTATCACAGGCGCTAAATGTTGCTGCATGGTAATATGTGTGTGTTGGGCGGTGGGTTGTGTGGCCTGCATAAGTAATGGGCCGCACACGCCGAAACACCCCATTGTAGCGCTTGACTCTCATAGGGTAGCATTGCAGAGCAATCCAAGGCTTACTCAAGGGACTTGCGACCATATTTATACTTTTTTAGCGTCGCATTAGCGTAATTTTTTGACGCAAAAGCGGCGCAAACGTACAAAATACAATTGTATTTTGTAAGTTTGCGTCGCTTTTGCGTCTAAAAGTGGCGCAAATGCGGTGCTAAAAATGTATAAATATGGGCCTTGGTGTGAGTTAGTAATTGCCATTCACGGGCACACAAGAATAACACTCAATAAATGAGTGTCCAGTCTCTGCTTTTTCTTTAAAAAAAAGTAAATGTACATTTATTACACACACACTCCTCAATGCTAAGCAACCATTTACAAATATACACAAACTGATTGAATTACTTTTGGATGACATTGAGAAGTCACTCTTGTCTCCCTCCAGGGGAAACATAATCCAACAACCCACATAGCAAAACATTTACTTTTATCCCCGTGCAATATTCTACTGTAGCTTGGAGTGAGAGCACCTAAGTCTTGTAACAAAGTACATCTACTTTGAATAGTGGTGGCTATCGGTCTCATTACTCAAATAAGCATGAACAAGAATATACAGGCATGTTGGAATGATTTGCGCACCTATGATTACTCTCAGATTACTTTCAAATTACTCTTAATTAACATGGAGTAATACCATCTTGCACCCCTAGAGAGTGCTTTATAATCTTTCACAAATCATACAATTGGTCTGCATACTAGAACCACATATCCCCAAAATAGATTTACCATAACATTATTATTTCAACTACTGCTGTAAATGTACACCTGGAATAAAAGACTTTCACCCAAAGAAGACACAATTCCACAAAAGAAGAACATAAGTGCCAACCAGAATACTTTAATGACTGCATTGAACCTTTGGAGGGTTATCATTCTGTTGTCCCACCCAACCTAGGGTGGGGACACAAAACCTTGTGTTGGGGTAGGCTGTGTTACTCCTGCAGCTCCTCCCTATACATGGGCATTCTGTTGGCAGTGACCCCCATCTCCCTGGGACAACCACAAGCAGCAAAAGGAGCCAAGGAAAACATAGAGCCTTGCAAGACATTGTGGGGGTTGGTGCATATCTGGTTAGCGGCTCTCCTGCTCTGCTGGGGAGAGCTGCTTGCTACCTTCAGGTGACCTTGACCATTACTTTTCTTTGTCCTGTGGGTTCGGTCCCACTCGGACACCCCCACGAAGCTGAGTAGTTGGAAGGCAGTGCGGGGAGCCCGTCCCAGCTGCCATCATATTTGAGGGTGTCCGGTCCACTCGGACACCCCCTCAAGGTAGGTGACGTTGGGGAGCGTCCAAGGTAGGAAATGTTGGGGAGCGTCTCGGGGAGCCCACTCCCGGTTGCTCCTGCCGGCTCCCGGCATGGCCAGAACCTGGTAGTGCTGCCATGAGAGCCGGCACTCCTTTAGTTGGTGGTCTGCCCGCTCCGGTGGGCAGGCGCTGTTGAGGCAGCCTGGGGACAAGCCGTGTTGGGGGAGGCACTCTGGCACACCCCTGCATCTCCTCTGGTGCCTGCCTGCTCCTGTGGTCAGACGCAAGGATGGTGGTGGCCCTCCAGGCTGCCCTGGGGGAGTGCGATGGCACTCCCCCTCCTGCATCTTCACGGGGAGCACAACAGTGCTCCCTGGCTAGCTCTTCCTTGCAGTGCCCCAGGATGGAGTCCAGGCCCCCTTCAGCCATCTTCACAGGGATTGTGATGACACCCCTGACTTTGGGCCTGTGTGGGTCCCGGGATGGGATCTGGGGCCCCTTCCTACATTTTCAAGGGGAGTACATCAGAGCTCCCTGACTTTGCTTTGGGGTCACAGCCCCACCCATATCTTCACGGGAAGCGTGATGGTGCTCTCCGACTTGTCTTCATTGCCTGGGGTCCCGGGATGGGGTCTAGGTCCCCTTCACCATTGCAGTGAGAGGTGCATGACGGCGCTCCCCTCTTTCTTCTCCAGGAGGCCAGTCTTCATGGGGCCCTCAGATGGGGTACGGATCCCCTTCTTCCTGAAGAGGGCGAGTGCAATGGCACTCCCCCAGCTCCTGTTCTTCTGGAGGCAGCCCCCGCACCCTGGCCCACACCATGGGCATAGTCTGGAGCAGCGGCGAAGCCCCATGCACTTATTCGCTGTCTCCTGAAATGTCAAAGGTCGTGGGCCTTTTCCTCTTGATATCTCAGGCCCCAAGGGCCATTGTGGACAATCTTGGTGTCATTTTACTCCTGCTGGCGATCCCTGGCCACCAGGAGTATCTTCTTTAGGCCTACTGGCTTAGAATGTCCCCAGATTGTAGGGAGGCATTCCCACTGACTCCCTGCATCAGCCTTTTTCTCTGGGTATGTTCTTTTTATTCTGAGTGCCTGAGTGAGTCTGTGAGTGGGTGCTCCTTTCGCCACTCCAGTCTTTCCCCCTACTGGGCCTCAGTGGGGTTTAAGGGGGCCAGCTTACCTGGCCCTGGAATGCGCCTCACTGGGTCTGAAGTCCTTCAGGGGCAGAATCCCTGCCCCAGTGGGCAGTCAGGGGTTTCTTCTTTCCAGTTGTCAATGATGCTGGTCTTCGGCCCTAGTGTCCCGCACTAAAGTACAGCCAAAAGAGGGAGCTCTCCCCTATGCAAGACATTTTAAGTGGGGGCCGATGTGACCAGTAAGCATGCACCTCTAGCTTATCCAGATGTGTCACATCATTTCCTTGCCCCTGTCCTCTCCTTCTTGCACAGTCTTCTGGGATAGCTGAAAATGGCGTAGTCCAGGAGTTAGTGCCACGTGTGCTCTGAAAGTATCAGCCCTTCTTCCCTAACATTCCTTCCCAGGCCTCTCCGGCCTGTTCCTGGAATGGAATGGCGGCTGTCTGATTGATGCAAGGCCCTGCTCAGGCAGCTGGACAGAGCAATACTGGACCCTTTTAGTTGGGTCAGAGAAAGATGACATTCCTGGATGACCCATAAGTTGTACAACTATGCTTTTGTAACCTACAGTATTATTCTTTTCACACAGGCACAGTGTACATTGGTGTGACTCTGGTCTCTGTGAACCCCAGAGGACTGGAGTTGGTCCCTAGGCCATGCTTTCCCATTGACATTTAATGGAGTGTCCCTACAGTGAAAAGACAGAAAGCACACTGACATTGATATTCAATTGAGTGTCCCTACAGTGAAAAGACAGTAAGCACAATGACTATCCCTCACAGGTGTACACCCATCTCATCTCTCACAGTGTGGCCACAAGGAACCGCACCCACCCTGGGTCTTAGTGCATCTACCCTGTCCAGCAAGTCATCAGTGGGAGTGCTCAGTTCTCGTCTTGTAGGTGTCCCTCTAGGTCTGTCAGGGAGTCTACTACTACCTCCCAGGCTTGTGCCGCTTCTATTGATCCTTTCCCTCTTTTCCCTTCTCAGAGCCTCCCTTCTACCTCTAGGTCTGCCCATTTCTTAAGCTCTCACTTCTATGTCTGTAAACTAGGGCCTCTTGGATTTTTCCAGTGCCTCGCGATTGCCCACTTGTCGCAGACGAGCGCCAGATCCTGAAAGCCGCTAGTGACCTTCTTCTTTGCCGTGTGGGGGAACCATACCAATATGCAGTGTTGGGACTCAAGGTAACCTCACACTCTGTGCTATCAGTTCGTGTTTCTGTAATACCCCCCACCAGTATGTAACAAGTGTAGGGCAGCTCCAGAACATATGGTGGAATTCCACCCCCACCTCACTGCTGCACAGGCATGCGTGTTCTGTTTGTGGAAATATCTGTTGAGTCAGGTATGCCCTATGTAATACATACAAATGAATGTAATTAAATCTGGTGTTTCTAGTCACCTTGGCTGTGTTATACAGGATGGTCTCCCAATCCCACTAATTTTTATTCACCCCCAGGTCCTCCTCCCATTTATCCTTCAGGACTAATAGCTGCGGCTGGAGTTCCCCCCGGTATCGCTTATAAAGGCAGATGACTGCCCTAAATGTGCCTGCTGCTGTGAGTATATATTAGAGATAGGTGGCTTTCAGTGGTTCAGTCGCCCCGGACACCCAATGCTTATGAACAGCTGCAATGACCTCACTGTGTAACATGAAGTGTACCTTGGATAGGTCATATCTTAGGCATAATTAGTCAAAGGTAAGGAGCACTCCCTCCTCAAAGAGGGCATGTACTGTAGTTATCACAGCTTCTCACCAGGCTGCCAGTCCCTGCCATGTCCTCCATGAGGCAATCCCTCCAGGTATTGGAGGGGTATGTCCAGAGAGTAGGGAACCCAAATCTATGCCTTGTTGAGGCTGTGGGTCCAGCACTGTCGTATCACTCTGAATTCCATGGTATCCTCGGCGTTCAGCAGCGGTAGATCAAGCAGAATTCGAGTCAATCGAGGCGCCTCTGGGGTGAACAGCAAAACTATCCCATCCAGTCTTTGTCTGCTGGCCACCCACTGCATAAGCCACTGCAGCTGCGCTCCCAAGTAATAGGCCTAGTAATCTGGGACCGCTAGTCGTTCCTCTGTCACTGGACGCTGCATGGTAGTTAATGTAGTAGTTAGTTAACTCTACGTCTGCACTGACCTCATATAAACCCAATAATGATCTTACTAATATCTCGAAAGTAGGAGGAATGTATCCATATCAGGTGTGTTGTGAAGAGGTAGAGCATCTGGGGTAGTGATACCATCTTTAATAAGGACACCCAGCCCGCAACTGACAGTGGCAGCATCACCCAAAAAGTAAGTCTGGCCCTGAAAGATCCAATCCACCTGCCTATATTCCCTTCAGGCAAGTCTTCAAAGTTATTATACATGGAGACTCCCAAATGCTCAACAGAGTCAGGCTCCCACAAGAGGGGACCCATGTTCTCTGGGTACCACTCTGAATCATGTATTGGGAACAGACAAGATCTGCTCCAGTTTTCTCTGAGCCCTGATAGGGATCCATAGCGACCCAACATTGCGCAGGCTCCTCCTAGGGCTTCCTAGTTATCCTTTAGGAACAGAAGTAGGTCATCCGCTTATAGCTGTATATGGTGTAGTCTGTCTCCAACTGTCAGGCCTTGGTAGTGATCGCTGGTGCCTGTCCAGTTAGCTAGGGGTTCCACTGCTAATGCAAGGAGCAGGGAGGAGAGGGGGCAACCCTGCCTTTTCATTCTTTCCACCCTTCCGATAGCAAGCACCCTGTGAAAACTCTAGCCACCCGGCCAGTATACAGTAGGCACGCCCAAGACAAGAAGCCACCTCCAAGCCCATCTTATCCCGGACACTATATAGAAAATGCCACTCCAGACTATCAAAGGCTTTTTCAATGTTGATTCCTAGGATTAGCGGCCTCCCCGCTCCTCTTTTCAAGGCTCCTAGGACCATGAACAGTCATCTGATGTTATTGGCTGTATTACTCCCCGGGATTAATCCCACCTGATCCCGATCCATCAGGTTTTGCATGTGGGGCAAGAGACGCGTAGCAAAAATTCTACTAAGTATTTTATAATTGGTGTTCAACATAGAAAGTGGTCTATAGGCTCTTTTTTCAAGCAGATCTTCTACTGGCTTCAGCAGCAGGGCTATAAGGGCCTCCCGAGTGGACCACGGCAGAAGACCTTCACCTTTGGCTGTGTTAAATATGTTTACTAGAGTTCTATGGGCATCCCATCTGTCCCAGGTACTTTGTTCTTAGCTATTGTTTTTATGTCCGCCCTTATTTCCTGTAGGGTAATTGCCCCGCCCAGCACCTCTGCAACTTCTTGCAAAAGAGTTGGGAGGTGCAGCGGCCCTGAGAGGTCACTCCAACGCCAGTGGGGTTCACAGCCTTGCTATATAATGTAGCATAGTAATCATGAAATTATTTGTTAATGTCATCATGCTGGTACAGCCAACTACCATCATCAGTGGTCAGCTCCTCTATAAGTGATTCTTGCTTTGCTAAGTTAGCCAACCATGCAAGGAGCGTACCCGTGCAGTCACGTTCTTCATGGGCCCCTACCATATAGTTGCAGTAGTCGAGGCAGCGCAGCAGCTTGACTGCTGATGCCACTGCCTCTCGCGCCTCAAGGAGCTCTGTTTGGAGCTAAGGGTGCTCCGGGTGACATTTTTCAAGCAATCTGAGGGCCTCCAAGGTCTCTCTCAGCAGTGTTCGCCTGATTCCAACTGTTTCCGAGATACAGCCCCCCCTGGGTACCACCTTGAAAGCATTCCACTCTGACAGGGTGATTCTGTTGTTCCTGCATTTTTCTGCAAGTATTGCTATATGCTGGTCCCAGTGCGGTCTCTAAAGATCTGACCATCAAAGGAGTCTGGAATCCATCTCTACATCAGTTTTGCCAGTCAGCTCCTCTCCCATTGTAACCCCATCAATAAGGGGTTATGATCAGATATTGAACTGGACAGGTCCATATTTGTCACTAATATATGCACATCAGAAGTGCAAAGGAAAGCATCCAAGCGGACATGCAAAATGTGAAGGTTTGTGAAAAATTAGTAGTCTCTCTCCTGTGGGTGCTGCAACGTCCATCAGTCAAGAAGTTCCCAAACCTGTTGCCATCTCGCAAATGCCTAGGATATGTGTGTGGCAGGCACTTCCCGTAAAGGGGGATGAGAGCGGTTCATCTCTATATCTGAAACGCGGTTGTAATCTCAACCTAAAAGGACCACGGCCATTAAATACGGGGTCAGCTTACATGGCAGTTCACTGAAAAACTCCTGCTGGCCAACATAACGGCCATACACGCTGCCCAATGATATGTTGCGTCCATTCAACTGTCCCAACACCATGAGAAAATGGCCATTGGGATCTAACCCTTCCCGGTATGCTGAAAGGGAACTCCTGTTCTGGTGCATATAAGGACACCTTAAGTGTATGCTGAGATGTCGTACAAAAGAGCCATCCCCTCCACTTGTGCTGTAATGCTAACCCTTCTGCAGTGGTTAAGTGGGCTTCTTGGAGGAGTGCTATGTGAACTCCCCTGCACTGCACAGCCCTCGGATATTTGAGGTTACGACTTTGTAGGTTACAGGTGGTGTCATGTTATGGAAGTGATGTGTTTTCGGGTGCCACTTATGCCTGCTCTCTGCCACTGCCTGCCCCTTTAGCCACATGACAGGACATATGTCATTTATGAATGCACCACAATACGTCTTTCCCAACAACAATCGATAGTAGCCCTAACAACTCCCCCTCCCCAGGACAAGTAGGGTCCTCATCCTGATCTAAACAAGTAAATAGTAAACAATCAGTTAAACAAAAATAGGAGTGTTTGTGCCACACCTAACCGATTAAGCCACCAATCTCTCATGCCGGTCCCGCCGGTCCTCCCCCCACCACTTTTGAGGATAATGCCACTCCTCCCTAGCACCTTACCGAGTAGCTGGTTCATATTTTAACACCTAGGTTGTTACCATCAGGTTTGACTTAGGGCATTGAGAGGTCCTGCGTGAATTCTCGAGGATTCTCCCCCTCTTTGCGCGGTGCAGTCTGTGTCTCAGGAGGGCAATGGGTCACAGGCCTTGCATCCCCTTCCACAAGGCTCTTCTTCTCAGCCGCCGTGTTGTGCCTAAAACCAGCACTAGGAGAGGTAATCTGCACAGCGTGGCATGATCTTGGCAAGATCACTGTCCATTAGTTAAGGTATGCAGTTGACGTTGGACTTGCTGGAGTACCGGGAGTCCTCTACCGTTCAGTAGGGGGGAGCAAGAGCCGCCCACTCCCACTCATTGCTGCCAGCTCCTGCACTGCTTGTCGCTGGGCCCTTTGAGTCTCCTCGCCTGCTGGGGCCAGTCCTCCAGGAGCAGGCCCTTGTTTCCTCCTCCTATTCTGTGATGATCTTGGTCGTCCCATTGATTCGCCACTGGGGCCATCATGGGCATGTGCATTTAGCCAGCCCCAGACTTCCTGAGGGGTGTGGAAGAATTGCGTGCCCTCCTTAAAGACCACCCACAGGCGCACTGGGTATAACATAGCATATTTGAGTCCTACTTGTTGAAGGCAACGCTTGGCCTCAGTAAACAATGTACATTGTTTTTGGATAACCTTGGTGAAGTCTGGGAAAATCATGATCTTCGGATTATCAATGCAAATGCCCCCCTTCTCTCCGGCACAGGCTAGGATATGGTCACATTCCTTGTGATGTAGCAGTCTTACCACCATCAGCCGTGGCAGGGCCTCAAGCGGCGGAGGCTCACTGCAATGCATAGAAAGGCGAGTGACCCTCCAGGTCCACCTCTGTGTGTAGCCAATTCTCCAGGAAGGTTAGGTGATCTCTGCCCTCCGTTCGCTCCGTTATGCCCACGATTCGGACGTTATTCCTATGTGATCTGCTTTCTCCATCTTCTGCTCAGGCCTCCAGCACCTTCACCTTAACCTCTAGCACTGCCCTTTTTGCTCACATCCTGGAAACGTCTGGGTACAGATCTGAGAATGTCCATTCTGTTGTCACACGTTCGGCCAGTTGATTGTAGTCACCTCACAGGAGAACCTAGATCCGTGCCTAACTTGTTGATTTTTGTTTTCAGGACTTCCCTAGTAGTTGTAACAGCCTGAAATATGTCTTGTAGAGTAGGTCCCAAGGGCTTGTCTCTTTGAGGTTCCACATCTTGGGCCAGTGGTTTCAGAGTTTGTAGGCCCATGTTGAGATCTCTTCTTCTGGTTGCCTTCCCCATGGTCACACAGTGGTAATTGTTCACCATCCAAGCAGGGATGAGTAGGCCTCTGTCAGTCCGCTTACCAGTCTTTCAGGGGCGGTGTGCACCCTTGTGCCCCTTCACAATCTCTTGTTCCTGCGGGTGCAGTGTGTCTGCAAGCTTATGTCAGTGGGTCCCAGCACAGTCCCCTTCACATTTCTGTGCCCCCTTCCAGGGATGTAGTCCTCAGCTTCTTGTCCCAGGTCGCAGCTAGAGAGATGCAGGCTCAGCTATACCTAGTGTCCTCGTAGTGGCCTGCTGGTTCTTGCCATCCGCAGTGTGCCAGATCGGTTCTCTTCTCCATGCAACAAGACCCTGGACACCAGAGCCGATGACATGGTGCCACTATCTTTCCTCACTGAGTATTCTGTCCCCCTCAGGGCCCCTCCACTCCCTGGGCCTGTCCCCTTGTGTGACGAAGGCAGCTCCTGGGCCTTGTGGAAGACGAGTGCTGTTCCTTACTTGCAGCTTCAAGCAGGGGGAAGGGGCAGACCCTCCTGTATCGCTCACTGCCAGCAGAAGGCCTCACCACCTCATAATTTCCCACCAATAGGCCTTGTGGTGCTTCTCATCCTTGGCTCTATCACAGTTCCTAAGGGCTGTTCCGCTCTTTCCGGTGCTCCTTTTCACTCAGGCACCGCCCTGTACTTAAGCCCCCAGGCCTGCCGCCAGGACAGTCTCTGTGCACACTCCAAGGCTCCGCGCTGCCAAGACTCACTGCCGGTATTCTCAAGTATGTTCAGGTGGGGGGGCCCTATTTAATCTCATCTACTTCTCTGGGTTCTTGTCTTCTGGCGCAGCCATTGCTGCCAGCAGGAAGAGCGCAACCCCTCAGCTTACCGCACGCTTGCCAATCCGGCGGCCACCATCTTGGGTCCTGGGCTGCGACCTGCAACTCTGCTACTGTTTCTGTCCGGGAGCCCATCAGCATGCCTGGGGAGCTCCGCTCATAGCTTCCCCTCCTAGCATCCACCTCTAGTGCTCTGCTGCTTGGCTTCTTCCTTACGGGAAAGGCCACCAAGTTAGCGGCCACTGTTCTGTTGCCCTCGACTCGTGAGTCCGCTAATGGTTCTGTCCGGGAGTCCAATGGCACGCCCTGGGAGCAGCTCTCACCACTTCCTCCTCCTGGCAGCCACCTCCAGTACTCTCCTGCTTGGCTTCTTGCTTGCGAGAATGGCCGCCAGGTTAGCGGGCACTGTTCTTTTGCCCTGCCTCCATCTTGAGCGTCTCGTGGCCAGCTACCTCAAGTCTCTGGTGTTCCTTCTTGGTGCGCTTTAGCAGGTCGATTGCCCCCATTTCATAGGCCTTATCAGGGTGCCTGTCCCTGCTCAGCACTAGAGAGTGTAATAACCATCAGGGCAGCAAGATTGTACTGGGTCAGGGATCGCTGGGTGGGACCCGCAAAAGCTACTCCATCAGACGCCGGCCATGCCCCACGAAATATCAACATTTGTATGGTCACCCCATATTTTTTGCCTGTTGCTGGAACCTATATTTCTGCTGGCTTTAGAACCAGTAATAAAGTGCTTCTGCTCCCCCTTAACGTAGTCAAATTAGCATACCCATAATAGGTATACTTGTGTATAATTCCCTATTACATGGTTCAAAATGCACCCAGATCTTGGACGGTAAATGCTACTAGTGTACTGCCTACCTATTGTGCCATCCACTACAGTGGCAGTGTACACATGGCTTCATGTCTACCATTGTAGCCTGACTGTAGCAGGGTACAAACTACAATTTAACCTGTCAAAATAAACACCTCCCTTTAAAAAATTAATAAGTCATCCCAATAGGGCAGGGTGCATAGAACTTAAAAGTCATGTCAAAATGTAATGTTAACATCGTTGCAGCAGCTAGAACCCCATAACTACTTTTTGGTGCTAGACCTAGCTGTCCTGTTTATAAAACAAGTGTACAGATTAAAATACTAACACTATTGGGGTCATTTTGACCTCGGCGGTCTTTTTTGAAGACCGCTGATGGACTGCCGTGCGGAAGACCGTCATTGGTGGCAGTTTGCCGCTCGGCCTATTATGACCGTTGGCAGCTCTCCGTCCTTTTACAGACGGAGAGCCGCCAACAGCCATACTCGCGGGGGTGGGGAAGTGGAGGTTGCTCCACCTCCACCGCCACGCCAACAGAACACCGCCCAGCGAATCACGTCCTGTGATTCGCCGTGGCGGTGTTCTGTTGGCGGTGTGGTGTCGGCGGAGCTGCCCCCATGGCTCCCGTCCCCTCCCGGAGGATCGTCGGACCAGGTAAGTCGATCGTCCGTGAGGGGAGGGGGGTGTTGTGTGTTGTGTGGGTGCATGGGGGTGTGCGTGTGTGTATGTCGAGGGGGTATGTAAGTGCGTGTATGCCTGCGGGGTGTTGTGTGTATGGGAATGAGTGCGTGTATGTCTGTGGGTATGTCTGTATGGATGTGTGCGTGTATGTTTGAATGTGGGTGTGCGTGTATGACTGTGTGTGTGGATGTAGGCATGTATGTTGGCGTGTGTGCGTGTAAGTATGTAGGTGGTGCCTGCGTGCATGTCGTGTGGGTAGGGGTGAAGTGATGTTGGGGGTAGGGGTGGGTCCCTGTCACCTTTGGGGGGTGGCAGGGGTGGTGGGGGGGTAGGAGAGGGAGTCCGGGTGGTGGTGGGGGGGGGGGGGGCTGGAGACCCCTATCAGTGCCAGGGAAGGAATTCCCTGGCACTGATAGTGTTTACCGCCAATCATAGCAGGCACCGGTTTATAATTAGAACAGTTAATAAAAAAAAAAAAATAGAGGTATTGTATTAACAAGTACACTTAATAAAGATGTTTATCATTCAATTTAATCAGATGCAGCTAAAGGTTAATATAATAAACAGGCTAGTAGGAGTAAGCAATTCATCTATTGATATTGTTTAAAAACAGTGGCTTGTGTCTTGAGTTCATTTTCACAAATGCAACTCTCTGCTGTCACCAGCCACTTAAAATTTTTAACTTTGTTTTTTCTATAGATTAAAAACATGTGTTGTTGGGTAAAACGCTTCACTGCTTCTCAGCTGATGCTGTAGTTGGGCTGTGTATTATTAGTCGTCTGTGCTCAAGTCCTTGTTTAGTTTAGGGATAACTGCTGATGCCAGGTACACACAACTATATTCATAGGATTAAACAATCTTTGGGATTTAAAAAATATGTGTTAATGTTGTGCAACCTTGACTTCAAGTCTGTTGTGTGCATTTGTAAACATATAGCTAGCTTAACACCAATGCACTGGGAAAATAACAAAGTCTACTTCCATTTTCTGCAATACAGTTGTAGAAAGACATTCAGTCGTCCGAGCAGTGTTGGAAGGTTTGCTTCAGCTCAGCGCTCTCATACCTTCTGCCGTCACAGAAATGTCCTTATGCACAGATTAACCATCATGCCTTATTGGTCATAAATGAGAGATGAACCTCGGGCTCCCAAAGTGTTGTTAATGTGTGTCTGACTCAGCAGTTCGGCAGTCATCTCTCGCTTAGCAGGGTAAAATCTGTTAAACTACTGGAGCCTTCCTGTCTTCGGTAACGCTGTGGATTTATTTGGCAGCTCTAAGTAGGCAGCAGGGATAATTGTTTATAATTGTTTTTGAGGAATGGAGCGCTACCCTGCACATCTGCCTCAGACTTCAGCAGACTGCATTGCTGCTGCATAGCTCTCTTCAGAGTGGCCCTCTATGAGTCCTTTACAACGTGCTTTCATATTAGATAAGTCATTTGAAATGCTGAAAATATAAATGTGACACAGAGGCCTGATTGTGCATTTTACTCCTAAACTACTAATAATGTCATAGCAAATCATTGCAAATCCATGGAAACTACTAATAATACCATTGCAACTTATTGCACATCCATGGACCAGGCAATCGCTAGGTAAATTACAAATACTCCAACTACAAATTGTATATATATATATATATCAAAAGAAATATCTGCACTGTGACACCATATATATATATATCTATATACATACAAGTAGATATATTTTTTAAATAAAAACAACAAAGGTTTAAGTTTGGCTATAGTTAGGAAAACATATTTTCTCTATAAAAACCAAGTTGAAACGGCACAAACTTTAAACATTTTAAAGATATAGTTGCAGCTTTAATTTACAATTTATCTACCACCTTCAAATTATTATAAGTAGTGGGCGTCGTTACAAACTCTTTTCATCTCGCTAACCAGATAAACCAATCAAAACTAACTATAACTCCTCCATTCCATATTTCTCCATTGGTGTAGATTTTCTATTATGACCTCTGTAGGAGGCTGGACTGGCTTGTAGTGAGTACCAAGGGGTACTTGCACCTTGCACCAGGCCCAGTTATCCCTTATTAGTGTATAGGGTGTCTAGCAGCTTAGGCTGATAGATAATGGTAGCTTAGCAGAGCAGCTTAGGCTGAACTAGGAGACGTGTGAAGCTACTACAGTACCACCTAGTGTCATATGCACAATATCATAAGAAAACACAATACACAGTTATACTAAAAATAAAGGTACTTTATTTTTATGACAATATGCCAAAGTATCTTAGAGTGTACCCTCAGTGAGAGGATAGGAAATATACACAAGATATATATACACAATAGCAAAAATATGCAGTATAGTCTTAGAAAACAGTGCAAACAATGTATAGTTACAATAGGATGCAATGGGGAAACATAGGGATAGGGGCAACACAAACCATATACTCCAGAAGTGGAATGCGAACCACGAATGGACCCCAAACCTATGTGACCTTGTAGAGGGTCGCTGGGACTATTAGAAAATAGTGAGAGTTAGAAAAATAACCCTCCCCAAGACCCTGAAAAGTGAGTGCAAAGTGCACCAAAGTTCCCCTAAGGACAAAATAGTCGTGTTAGAGGGAGAATGCAAGGAAAACACAAATCAGCAATGCAACAACGATGGATTCCTGTCTGAGGGTACCTGTGGAACAAGGGGACCAAGTCCAGAAGTCACAAGCAGCTCGGAGATGGGCAGATGCCCAAGAAATGCCAGCGGTTGGTGCAAAGAAGCTCTTACTAGGCTGAAGAACTGTGAATACTGCAGGAACGACAAGGGCTAGAGACTTCCCCTTTGGAGGATGGATCCCCCACGCCTTGGAGAGTCGTGCAGAAGTGTTTTCCCGCCGGATGAACGCCAACAAGCCTTGCTACACGCAAATCGTGCGTTTGGCGTTTTTGGACGCTGCTGGGGCCCAGGAGGGACCAGAAGGTCGCAAATTGGACCTGCACAGAGAGGGGACGTCGAGCAAGACAAAGAGCCCTCACTGAAGCAGGTAGCACCCGGAGAAGTGCCAGAAACAGGCACTACGAGGATGCGTGAAACGGTGCTTGCCGAAGTTGCACAAAGGAGTCCCACGTCGCCGGACACCAACTTAGGAAGTCGTGCAATGCAGGTTAGAGTGCCGTGGACCCAGGCTTGGCTGTGCACGAAGGATTTCCGCCGGAAGTGCACAGGGGCCGGAGTAGCTTGCAAAGTCGCGGTTCCCAGCAATGCAGCCCAGCGAGGTGAGGCAAGGACTTACCTCCACCAAGCTTGGGCTGAAGAGTCACTGGACTGTGGGGGTCACTTGGACGGTGTCGCTGGATTCGAGGGACCTCGCTCGTCGTGCTGAGAGGAGACCCAAGGGACCGGTAATGCAGCTTTTTGGTGCCTGCGGTTGCAGGGGGAAGATTCCGTCGACCCACGGGAGATTTCTTCGGAGCTTCTGGTGCAGAGAGGAGGCAGACTACCCCCACAGCATGCACAAGCAGGAAAACAGTCGAGAAGGCGGCAGGATCAGCGTTACAGAGTTGCAGTAGTCGTCTTTGCTACTATGTTGCAGGTTTGCAGGCTTCCAGCGCGGTCAGCGGTCGATTCCTTATCAGAAGGTGAAGAGGGAGATGCAGAGGAACTCGGCTGAGCTCATGCATTCGTTATCTAAAGTTTCCCCAGAGACAGAGACCCTAAATAGCCAGAAAAGAGGGTTTGGCTACCTAGGAGAGAGGAAAGGCTACTAACACCTGAAGGAGCCTATCACAAGGAGTCTCTGACGTCACCTGGTGGCACTGGCCACTCAGAGCAGTCCAGTGTGCCAGCAGCACCTCTGTTTCCAAGATGGCAGAGGTCTGGAGCACACTGGAGGAGCTCTGGACACCTCCCAGGGGAGGTGCAGGTCAGGGGAGTGGTCACTCCCCTTTCCTTTGTCCAGTTTCGCGCCAGAGCAGGGGCTAAGGGGTCCCTGAACCGGTGTAGACTGGCTTATGCAGAATTGGGCACATCTGTGCCCAACAAAGCATTTCCAGAGGCTGGGGGAGGCTACTCCTCCCCTGCCTTCACACCATTTTCCAAAGGGAGAGGGTGTCACACCCTCTCTCAGAGGAAGTTCTTTGTTCTGCCATCCTGGGCCAGGCCTGGCTGGACCCCAGGAGGGCAGCTGCCTGTCTGAGGGGTTGGCAGCAGCAGCAGCTGCAGAGAAACCCCAGGAAGAGCAGTCTGGCAGTACCAGGGTCTGTGCTACAGACCACTGGGATCATGGAATTGTACCAACAATGCCAGGATGGCATAGAGGGGGCAATTCCATGATCATAGACATGTTACATGGCCATATTCGGAGTTACCATGGTGAAGCTACATATAGGTAGTGACCTATATGTAGTGCACGCGTGTAATGGTGTCCCCGCACTCACAAAGTTCAGTGAATTGGCTCTGAACAATGTGGGGGCACCTTGGCTAGTGCCAGGGTGCCCTCACACTAAGTAACTTTGCACCTAACCTTTACCAGGTAAAGGTTAGACATATAGGTGACTTATAAGTTACTTAAGTGCAGTGTAAAATGGCTGTGAAATAACGTGGACGTTATTTCACTCAGGCTGCAGTGGCAGGCCTGTGTAAGAATTGTCAGAGCTCCCTATGGGTGGCAAAAGAAATGCTGCAGCCCATAGGGATCTCCTGGAACTCCAATACCCTGGGTACCTCAGTACCATATACTAGGGAATTATAAGGGTGTTCCAGTAAGCCAATGTAAATTGGTAAAAATAGTCACTAGCCTGTCAGTGACAATTTAGAAAGAAATGAGAGAGCATAACCACTGAGGTTCTGATTAGCAGAGCCTCAGTGAGACAGTTAGTCACTACACAGGTAACACATTCAGGCACACTTATGAGCACTGGGGCCCTGGGTTACCAGGGTCCCAGTGACACATACAACTAAAACAACATATATACAGTGAAAAAATGGGGGTAACATGCCAGGCAAGATGGTACTTCCCTACACAACCCCCCCCCCCCAAACGAAGGACAATAAGACTAGCCATTACCTGATGAGTCTTCATTGTCTAAGTGGAAATATCTGGAGAGTCCATCTGCATTGGAGTGGCTACTCCCAGGTCTATGTTCCACTGTATAGTCCATTCCCTGTAGGGATATGGACCACCTCAACAATTTAGGATTTTCACCTTTCATTTGTTTTAGCCAAAGTAGAGGTTTGTGGTCTGTCTGAACAATGAAGTGAGTGCCAAACAGGTATGGCCTCAACTTCTTCAGAGCCCAGACCACAGCAAAGGCCTCCCTCTCAATGGCAGACCAACGCTTTTCTCTAGGGGTCAACCTTCTACTAATAAAAGCAACAGGTTGATCCTGGCCCTCAGAATTAAGTTGTGATAGGACTGCCCCTACTCCTAATTCAGATGCATCAGTTTGGACATAGAATTTTTTAGAGTAACTAGGGCTTTTCAGGACAGGTGCAGAGCACATGGCCTGCTTCAGCTCCTCAAAAGCTTTCTGACAGTTTGCTGTCCATAATACCTTTTTAGGCATTTTCTTGGATGTGAGGTCATTAAGAGGGGCTGCAATGGAGCCATAGTTCTTAATGAACCTCCTGTAATACCCAGTGAGGCCTAGGAAGGCTCTCACCTGAGTCTGAGTGGTAGGGGGAACCCAATCAATAATAGTTTGGATATTCCCCTGAAGTGGTGCAATCTGTTCCCCATCAACAAGGTGTCCCAGATAAACCACCTTACCCTGCCCTATCTGGCACTTTGAAGCCTTGATAGTGAGGCCTGCCTTTTTCAGGGCCTCCAAAACTTTCCAAAGGTGGACCAGGTGATCATCCCAGCTGGAGCTAAAGACAGCTATATCATCCAAATATGCTGCACTGAAAGCTTCCAGCCCTTGCAGGACTGTGTTCACCAACCTCTGAAAAGTGGCAGGTGCATTTTTCAGACCAAAAGGCATTACAGTAAACTGGTAATGTCCTCCAATGGTAGAAAATGCAGTCTTAGATTTAGCATCTTCTGACAATTTGATCTGCCAATACCCTGCAGTCAAATCAAAAGTGCTTAGATACTTGGCAGATGCCAGTGTATCTATGAGCTCATCTGCCCTGGGTATAGGGTGAGCATCAGTTTTGGTTACCAAGTTGAGACCTCTATAGTCGACACAAAACCTCATTTCCTTCTTTCCATCTTTAGAATTGGGTTTTGGTACCAGTACCACAGGAGAAGCCCATGGACTGTCAGAGTGCTCAACCACTCCTAGTTCCAACATCTTCTGAACTTCTTGCTTTATGCAGTCCCTGACATGGTCAGGCTGCCTATAGATCTTACTTTTGACAGGTAAACTGTCTCCAGTATCTATAGTGTGCTCACACCAAGAAGTGGTGCCTGGCACAATGGAGAAGAGTTCTGAAAATTGTCCTAGGAGATTTATGCAATTATCTTTCTGCTCAGCAGTAAGACAATCAGCCAAAACTACACCTTCCACAAGAGCATCTTGTTCTGTGGAAGAGAAGAGATCAGGTAGAGGATCACTGTCTTCTTCCTGTCCCTCATCTGTTGCCATGAGCAGGGTGAGATCAGCCCTGTCATAGTAGGGTTTCAGGCGGTTGACATGGAGCACCCTAAGGGGACTCCTGGCAGTGCCTAAGTCAACCAAGTAGGTGACTTCACCCTTCTTTTCAACAATTGTTTGTGGACCACTCCATTTATCTTGGAGTGCTCTTGGGGCCACAGGCTCCAAGACCCACACTTTCTGCCCTGGTTGGTACTGAACCAAAACAGCCTTCTGATCATGCCATTGCTTCTGGAGCTCTTGGCTGGCCTGAAGGTTTTTACTGGCCTTTTTCATGTACTCAGCCATCCTTGATCTGAGGCCAAGTACATAATCCACAATATCCTGCTTAGGAGCTTTTAAAGGTTGTTCCCAACCCTCCTTTACAAGTGTGAGTGGACCCCTAACAGGGTGTCCAAAAAGAAGTTCAAAGGGGCTGAAGCCCACTCCTTTCTGGGGTACCTCCCTGTAGGCAAAAAGGAGGCATGGTAGAAGGATATCCCATCTCCTGCTGAGTTTTTCAGGGAGTCCCATAATCATGCCTTTGAGAGTTTTATTAAATCTCTCCACCAGTCCATTTGTTTGTGGATGATAGGGTGTTGTGAACTTGTAAGTTACACCACACTCCTTCCACATGGCCTTTAAGTATGCAGACATGAAATTGCTTCCTCTGTCTGATACTACTTCCTTTGGGAAGCCCACCCTGGAAAATATTCCCAGGAGGGCCTTTGCCACTGCAGGAGCTGTAGTGGTCCTTAAAGGAATAGCTTCAGGATATCTTGTGGCATGGTCCACTACCACCAAGATAAACCTATTGCCTGAAGCAGTAGGAGGGTCAAGGGGGCCAACTATGTCAACCCCTACCCTTTCAAAGGGAACCCCAACCACAGGCAGTGGGATAAGGGGTGCCTTTGGAGTGCCACCTGTCTTGCCACTGGCTTGACAGGTTTCACAGGACTTACAAAATTATTTTGTGTCCTCAGACATCCTAGGCCAATGAAACAATGGTACCAATCTGTCCCAAGTTTTCATTTGACCCAGGTGCCCAGCTAAGGGAATGTCATGTGCCAGTGTTAGGAGGAACTT
This sequence comes from Pleurodeles waltl, assembly GCF_031143425.1. Classification (NCBI taxonomy): domain Eukaryota; kingdom Metazoa; phylum Chordata; class Amphibia; order Caudata; family Salamandridae; genus Pleurodeles; species Pleurodeles waltl. The sequence goes on along the minus strand of NC_090439.1, from coordinate 62,883,213 downwards.
TCTGTACTCCTGAGGAATCACTAATCTCCTGGCTGCTCCAGGTTTAGGATCCCTATGCTCAGTGTACAAGAGGTTGTCCTCCCAGTAAACTCTGTGTGAGTCACTGACATCCCCATTAGCCTGTTTGACAGCTTGCTGTCTGAGACCCTCTAATGTGGGACAGGTTTGCTGTGCCACACTCAGCTCCTCTCTGGCAGGCCCCCCTTCACCCAAAAGCTCAGCAGTGTCTGCTTCCAGCTCCTCTGGTGTATGTTCTGCACAGGGAGGGAATTCTTCTTCCTCAGAAGTAGAATCCACTGTAGAGGGAGGGATAGTAGGAAGTGGTTTGCTTCTACTAGCCCTAGCTTTAGGGAGCACTTGGTCCATTGTTCCAGGATCCAAGCTTCCCTGTCCTTTTTGCTTTTTGGCCTGAGCCCTTGTCAAAGCAAAAATATGCCCTGGGATGCCCAGCATTGCTGCATGGGCCTCCAACTCCACATCTGACCAAGCTGATGTCTCCAAATCGTTCCCTAATAGACAGTCTACAGGTAAATCTGAAGCTACCACAACTTTCTTTGGACCAGATACCCCCCCCCAGTTGAGATTTACAACAGCCATGGGGTGGCTTTGTGTTATGTTGTGAGCATCGGTTACTTGGTACTGGTGTCCAAGTATGTGTTGTTCAGGGTGCACCAGTTTCTCAATCACCATTGTGACACTGGCACCTGTGTCCCTGTAGGCCTGGACCTCAACACCATTTATTAGGGTTAGTTGCTTGTACTTCTCCAAGTTATGGGGGCAAGCAACCAAAGTGGCTAAGTCAATAGCCCCTTCAGAGACTAAAGTAGCCTCTGTGGTCTCCCTAATCAGACCAACCCCAACTAAATTACCAAAAGTGAGCCCAGCTACTCCCTTGGATTGGCTATTAGTAGGTTTGCTCCCACCACCACTGCTATTAGTAGGGACACTAGGTGTAGCAGTAGGGGTTGTAGTGGTAGGAGCTGTGGTGCCTTTCTTTGGACAACTGGGATCTGTTGTCCAATGGCCTTTTATCTTACATAAATAGCACCATGGTTTCTTTTCCTTGTTCTGATTAAAGGAGGATTTGGACCCACCACCCCCACCAGAGTGTTTTTGTGGGCCTGATGAAGACTCATTTTTAGATTTGTCCCCACCCTTGTCAGAAGACTTACCATCCTTCTTTTTGTTGCCATCTTTGTCACCCCCTGTATGAACTTTTCTGTTCACTCTTGTTCTGACCCATTTGTCTGCCTTCTTTCCCAATTCTTGGGGAGAGGTCAGATCAGAGTCCACCAAGTACTGGTGCAACAAATCAGACACACAATTATTAAGAATATGCTCTCTCAGGATCAAGTTATACAGGCTGTCATAATCAGTAACTTTACTGCCATGTAACCACCCCTCCAAGGCCTTCACTGCCTGGTCAATGAAATCAACCCAGTCTTGTGAAGACTCCTTTTTGGTATCTCTGAACTTTATCCTGTACTGTTCAGTGGTTAAGCCATAACCATCCAGGAGTGCATTCTTAAGAACTTGGAAATTATTAGCATCATTTTCTTTTACAGTAAGGAGCCTATCCCTACCTTTTCCAGTGAATGATAGCCATAGGATAGCAGCCCACTGCTTTTGAGGGACATCCTGTACAGCACAGGCCCTCTCAAGTGCAGCAAACCACTTGTTAATGTCATCCCCCTCCTTATAAGGGGGAACTATCTTGTGCAGATTCCTGGAATCATGCTCTTTTGCAGGATGACTATGGGGAATACTGCTGCTGCCACCATGGGTATCTAAACCCATCTTCTGTCTTTCCCTCTCTATTTCGAAAGACTGTCTATCCAAGTCCAGCTGTTGCTTCTTGAGCTTCAGTCTGGTTTGCTCCACTCTCAATCTATTGAGCTCCCTTTCTAACAATCTGTCATCAGGGTGGGTGGGAGGGACATTTCTAGATACAGAGGTGTGATGGGAATGAACAGAAGGAGACCTGTCCCTTACCAAGGGCACCCTAACAGCTTGGCTACCAGCATAATGTGAGAGCACATCATCAGTATGATGTGATTCAACCTCTGTACCAACTATGCTAGACTGTCTAGTAATGGGCAGGCTGAGAAGTTTCTTTCCTGAACCTTTTCCTGGGGGAGTCCCTGGATCAGATTGAGAACCATTAGCTACTTTTTCTACAGATTGGGCACTTATGGCCTTATCCTGTACTCTAAGCATATTAATTAACAGTTCTAAGGAAGGATTCTTCCCTAGACTCAAACCTCTCTCTATGCAGAGACTCCTTGCTCCTTTCCAGCTAAGGTGATCATGTGCAAGTTTGGACAGTTCAACTTTTTGGCTTGTGCCAGACATTTTTAGAGAGAGTTAAAGTGATAGACAAAGAGAAAAAAAAGTTTTCAGAACTTTTTGGAAAGACAGAAAAAACTTTTTAAACTTTTAAGAACTTTTTGAAAGTTTAGAAGTACTTTTCAGCACTTAGAAAAGAGTGAAAAGAGGAAATGCAAAACTTTTTGGCTATGTGTATATACACTGACCTTGTTTTGTATATTTTTCTCTTATGAAAAGTACAATGACAAGAGTGGTAAGTAGTCTCAAAGCACTTATCCCACCGCTGCACAACCAATGTAGGAGGCTGCACTGGCTTGTAGTGAGTACCAAGGGGTACTTGCACCTTGCACCAGGCCCAGTTATCCCTTATTAGTGTATAGGGTGTCTAGCAGCTTAGGCTGATAGATAATGGTAGCTTAGCAGAGCAGCTTAGGCTGAACTAGGAGACGTGTGAAGCTACTACAGTACCACCTAGTGTCATATGCACAATATCATAAGAAAACACAATACACAGTTATACTAAAAATAAAGGTACTTTATTTTTATGACAATATGCCAAAGTATCTTAGAGTGTACCCTCAGTGAGAGGATAGGAAATATACACAAGATATATATACACAATAGCAAAAATATGCAGTATAGTCTTAGAAAACAGTGCAAACAATGTATAGTTACAATAGGATGCAATGGGGAAACATAGGGATAGGGGCAACACAAACCATATACTCCAGAAGTGGAATGCGAACCACGAATGGACCCCAAACCTATGTGACCTTGTAGAGGGTCGCTGGGACTATTAGAAAATAGTGAGAGTTAGAAAAATAACCCTCCCCAAGACCCTGAAAAGTGAGTGCAAAGTGCACCAAAGTTCCCCTAAGGACAAAATAGTCGTGTTAGAGGGAGAATGCAAGGAAAACACAAATCAGCAATGCAACAACGATGGATTCCTGTCTGAGGGTACCTGTGGAACAAGGGGACCAAGTCCAGAAGTCACAAGCAGCTCGGAGATGGGCAGATGCCCAAGAAATGCCAGCGGTTGGTGCAAAGAAGCTCTTACTAGGCTGAAGAACTGTGAATACTGCAGGAACGACAAGGGCTAGAGACTTTCCCTTTGGAGGATGGATCCCCCACGCCTTGGAGAGTCGTGCAGAAGTGTTTTCCCGCCGGATGGACGCCAACAAGCCTTGCTACACGCAAATCGTGCGTTTGGCGTTTTTGGACGCTACTGGGGCCCAGGAGGGACCAGAAGGTCGCAAATTGGACCTGCACAGAGAGGGGACGTCGAGCAAGACAAAGAGCCCTCACTGAAGCAGGTAGCACCCGGAGAAGTGCCAGAAACAGGCACTACGAGGATGCGTGAAACGGTGCTCGCCGAAGTTGCACAAAGGAGTCCCACGTCGCCGGAGACCAACTTAGGAAGTCGTGCAATGCAGGTTAGAGTGCCGTGGACCCAGGCTTGGCTGTGCACGAAGGATTTCCGCCGGAAGTGCACAGGGGCCGGAGTAGCTTGCAAAGTCGCGGTTCCCAGCAATGCAGCCCAGCGAGGTGAGGCAAGGACTTACCTCCACCAAACTTGGGCTGAAGAGTCACTGGACTGTGAGGGTCATTTGGACGGTGTCGCTGGATTCGAGGGACCTCGCTCGTCGTGCTGAGAGGAGACCCAAGGGACCGGTAATGCAGCTTTTTGGTGCCTGCGGTTGCAGGGGGAAGATTCCGTCGACCCACAGGAGATTTCTTCGGAGCTTCTGGTGCAGAGAGGAGGCAGACTACCCCCACAGCATGCACAAGCAGGAAAACAGTCGAGAAGGCGGCAGGATCAGCGTTACAGAGTTGCAGTAGTCGTCTTTGCTACTATGTTGCAGGTTTGCAGACTTCCAGCGCGGTCAGCGGTCGATTCCTTATCAGAAGGTGAAGAGGGAGATGCAGAGGAACTCGGCTGAGCTCATGCATTCGTTATCTAAAGTTTCCCCAGAGACAGAGACCCTAAATAGCCAGAAAAGAGGGTTTGGCTACCTAGGAGAGAGGAAAGGCTACTAACACCTGAAGGAGCCTATCACAAGGAGTCTCTGACGTCACCTGGTGGCACTGGCCACTCAGAGCATTCCAGTGTGCCAGCAGCACCTCTGTTTCCAAGATGGCAGAGGTCTGGAGCACACTGGAGGAGCTCTGGACACCTCCCAGGGGAGGTGCAGGTCAGGGGAGTGGTCACTCCCCTTTCCTTTGTCCAGTTTCGCGCCAGAGCAGGGGCTAAGGGGTCCCTGAACCGGTGTAGACTGGCTTATGCAGAATTGGGCACATCTGTGCCCAACAAAGCATTTCCAGAGGCTGGGGGAGGCTACTCCTCCCCTGCCTTCACACCATTTTCCAAAGGGAGAGGGTGTCACACCCTCTCTCAGAGGAAGTTCTTTGTTCTGCCATCCTGGGCCAGGCCTGGCTGGACCCCAGGAGGGCAGCTGCCTGTCTGAGGGGTTGGCAGCAGCAGCAGCTGCAGAGAAACCCCAGGAAGGGCAGTCTGGCAGTACCAGGGTCTGTGCTACAGACCACTGGGATCATGGAATTGTACCAACAATGCCAGGATGGCATAGAGGGGGCAATTCCATGATCATAGACATGTTACATGGCCATATTCGGAGTTACCATGGTGAAGCTACATATAGGTAGTGACCTATATGTAGTGCACGCGTGTAATGGTGTCCCCGCACTCACAAAGTTCAGTGAATTGGCTCTGAACAATGTGGGGGCACCTTGGCTAGTGCCAGGGTGCCCTCACACTAAGTAACTTTGCACCTAACCTTTACCAGGTAAAGGTTAGACATATAGGTGACTTATAAGTTACTTAAGTGCAGTGTAAAATGGCTGTGAAATAACGTGGACGTTATTTCACTCAGGCTGCAGTGGCAGGCCTGTGTAAGAATTGTCAGAGCTCCCTATGGGTGGCAAAAGAAATGCTGCAGCCCATAGGGATCTCCTGGAACTCCAATACCCTGGGTACCTCAGTACCATATACTAGGGAATTATAAGGGTGTTCCAGTAAGCCAATGTAAATTGGTAAAAATAGTCACTAGCCTGTCAGTGACAATTTAGAAAGAAATGAGAGAGCATAACCACTGAGGTTCTGATTAGCAGAGCCTCAGTGAGACAGTTAGTCACTACACAGGTAACACATTCAGGCACACTTATGAGCACTGGGGCCCTGGGTTACCAGGGTCCCAGTGACACATACAACTAAAACAACATATATACAGTGAAAAAATGGGGGTAACATGCCAGGCAAGATGGTACTTCCCTACACAACCCCCCCCCCCAAACGAAGGACAATAAGACTAGCCATTACCTGATGAGTCTTCATTGTCTAAGTGGAAATATCTGGAGAGTCCATCTGCATTGGAGTGGCTACTCCCAGGTCTATGTTCCACTGTATAGTCCATTCCCTGTAGGGATATGGACCACCTCAACAATTTAGGATTTTCACCTTTCATTTGTTTTAGCCAAAGTAGAGGTTTGTGGTCTGTCTGAACAATGAAGTGAGTGCCAAACAGGTATGGCCTCAACTTCTTCAGAGCCCAGACCACAGCAAAGGCCTCCCTCTCAATGGCAGACCAACGCTTTTCTCTAGGGGTCAACCTTCTACTAATAAAAGCAACAGGTTGATCCTGGCCCTCAGAATTAAGTTGTGATAGGACTGCCCCTACTCCTAATTCAGATGCATCAGTTTGGACATAGAATTTTTTAGAGTAACTAGGGCTTTTCAGGACAGGTGCAGAGCACATGGCCTGCTTCAGCTCCTCAAAAGCTTTCTGACAGTTTGCTGTCCATAATACCTTTTTAGGCATTTTCTTGGATGTGAGGTCATTAAGAGGGGCTGCCATGGAGCCATAGTTCTTAATGAACCTCCTGTAATACCCAGTGAGGCCTAGGAAGGCTCTCACCTGAGTCTGAGTGGTAGGGGGAACCCAATCAATAATAGTTTGGATTTTCCCCTGAAGTGGTGCAATCTGTTCCCCATCAACAAGGTGTCCCAGATAAACCACCTTACCCTGCCCTATCTGGCACTTTGAAGCCTTGATAGTGAGGCCTGCCTTTTGCAGGGCCTCCAAAACTTTCCAAAGGTGGACCAGGTGATCATCCCAGCTGGAGCTAAAGACAGCTATATCATCCAAATATGCTGCACTGAAAGCTTCCAGCCCTTGCAGGACTGTGTTCACCAACCTCTGAAAAGTGGCAGGTGCATTTTTCAGACCAAAAGGCATTACAGTAAACTGGTAATGTCCTCCAATGGTAGAAAATGCAGTCTTAGATTTAGCATCTTCTGACAATTTGATCTGCCAATACCCTGCAGTCAAATCAAAAGTGCTTAGATACTTGGCAGATGCCAGTGTATCTATGAGCTCATCTGCCCTGGGTATAGGGTGAGCATCAGTTTTGGTTACCAAGTTGAGACCTCTATAGTCGACACAAAACCTCATTTCCTTCTTTCCATCTTTAGAATTGGGTTTTGGTACCAGTACCACAGGAGAAGCCCATGGACTGTCAGAGTGCTCAACCACTCCTAGTTCCAACATCTTCTGAACTTCTTGCTTTATGCAGTCCCTGACATGGTCAGGCTGCCTATAGATCTTACTTTTGACAGGTAAACTGTCTCCAGTATCTATAGTGTGCTCACACCAAGAAGTGGTGCCTGGCACAATGGAGAAGAGTTCTGAAAATTGTCCTAGGAGATTTATGCAATTATCTTTCTGCTCAGCAGTAAGACAATCAGCCAAAACTACACCTTCCACAAGAGCATCTTGTTCTGTGGAAGAGAAGAGATCAGGTAGAGGATCACTGTCTTCTTCCTGTCCCTCATCTGTTGCCATGAGCAGGGTGAGATCAGCCCTGTCATAGTAGGGTTTCAGGCGGTTGACATGGAGCACCCTAAGGGGACTCCTGGCAGTGCCTAAGTCAACCAAGTAGGTGACTTCACCCTTCTTTTCAACAATTGTTTGTGGACCACTCCATTTATCTTGGAGTGCTCTTGGGGCCACAGGCTCCAAGACCCACACTTTCTGCCCTGGTTGGTACTGAACCAAAACAGCCTTCTGATCATGCCATTGCATCTGGAGCTCTTGGCTGGCCTGAAGGTTTTTACTGGCCTTTTTCATGTACTCAGCCATCCTTGATCTGAGGCCAAGTACATAATCCACAATATCCTGCTTAGGAGCTTTTAAAGGTTGTTCCCAACCCTCCTTTACAAGTGTGAGTGGACCCCTAACAGGGTGTCCAAAAAGAAGTTCAAAGGGGCTGAAGCCCACTCCTTTCTGGGGTACCTCCCTGTAGGCAAAAAGGAGGCATGGTAGAAGGATATCCCATCTCCTGCTGAGTTTTTCAGGGAGTCCCATAATCATGCCTTTGAGAGTTTTATTAAATCTCTCCACCAGTCCATTTGTTTGTGGATGATAGGGTGTTGTGAACTTGTAAGTTACACCACACTCCTTCCACATGGCCTTTAAGTATGCAGACATGAAATTGCTTCCTCTGTCTGATACTACTTCCTTTGGGAAGCCCACCCTGGAAAATATTCCCAGGAGGGCCTTTGCCACTGCAGGAGCTGTAGTGGTCCTTAAAGGAATAGCTTCAGGATATCTTGTGGCATGGTCCACTACCACCAAGATAAACCTATTGCCTGAAGCAGTAGGAGGGTCAAGGGGGCCAACTATGTCAACCCCTACCCTTTCAAAGGGAACCCCAACCACAGGCAGTGGGATAAGGGGTGCCTTTGGAGTGCCACCTGTCTTGCCACTGGCTTGACAGGTTTCACAGGACTTACAAAATTATTTTGTGTCCTCAGACATCCTAGGCCAATGAAACAATGGTACCAATCTGTCCCAAGTTTTCATTTGACCCAGGTGCCCAGCTAAGGGAATGTCATGTGCCAGTGTTAGGAGGAACTTTCTGTACTCCTGAGGAATCACTAATCTCCTGGCTGCTCCAGGTTTAGGATCCCTATGCTCAGTGTACAAGAGGTTGTCCTCCCAGTAAACTCTGTGTGAGTCACTGACATCCCCATTAGCCTGTTTGACAGCTTGCTGTCTGAGACCCTCTAATGTGGGACAGGTTTGCTGTGCCACACTCAGCTCCTCTCTGGCAGGCCCCCCTTCACCCAAAAGCTCAGCAGTCTTCCAGCTCCTCTGGTGTAGGTTCTGCACAGGGAGGGAATTCTTCTTCCTCAGAAGTAGAATCCACTGTAGAGGGAGGGATAGTAGGAAGTGGTTTGCTTCTACTAGCCCTAGCTTTAGGGAGCACATGGTCCATTGTTCCAGGATCCAAGCTTCCCTGTCCTTTTTGCTTTTTGGCCTGAGCCCTTGTCAAAGCAAAAATATGCCCTGGGATGCCCAGCATTGCTGCATGGGCCTCCAACTCCACATCTGACCAAGCTGATGTCTCCAAATCGTTCCCTAATAGACAGTCTACAGGTAAATCTGAAGCTACCACAACTTTCTTTGGACCAGATACCCCCCCCCAGTTGAGATTTACAACAGCCATGGGGTGGCTTTGTGTTATGTTGTGAGCATCGGTTACTTGGTACTGGTGTCCAAGTATGTGTTGTTCAGGGTGCACCAGTTTCTCAATCACCATTGTGACACTGGCACCTGTGTCCCTGTAGGCCTGGACCTCAACACCATTTATTAGGGTTAGTTGCTTGTACTTCTCCAAGTTATGGGGGCAAGCAACCAAAGTGGCTAAGTCAATAGCCCCTTCAGAGACTAAAGTAGCCTCTGTGGTCTCCCTAATCAGACCAACCCCAACTAAATTACCAAAAGTGAGCCCAGCTACTCCCTTGGATTGGCTATTAGTAGGTTTGCTCCCACCACCACTGCTATTAGTAGGGACACTAGGTGTAGCAGTAGGGGTTGTAGTGGTAGGAGCTGTGGTGCCTTTCTTTGGACAACTGGGATCTGTTGTCCAATGGCCTTTTATCTTACATAAATAGCACCATGGTTTCTTTTCCTTGTTCTGATTAAAGGAGGATTTGGACCCACCACCCCCACCAGAGTGTTTTTGTGGGCCTGATGAAGACTCATTTTTAGATTTGTCCCCACCCTTGTCAGAAGACTTACCATCCTTCTTTTTGTTGCCATCTTTGTCACCCCCTGTATGAACTTTTCTGTTCACTCTTGTTCTGACCCATTTGTCTGCCTTCTTTCCCAATTCTTGGGGAGAGGTCAGATCAGAGTCCACCAAGTACTGGTGCAACAAATCAGACACACAATTATTAAGAATATGCTCTCTCAGGATCAAGTTATACAGGCTGTCATAATCAGTAACTTTACTGCCATGTAACCACCCCTCCAAGGCCTTCACTGCCTGGTCAATGAAATCAACCCAGTCTTGTGAAGACTCCTTTTTGGTATCTCTGAACTTTATCCTGTACTGTTCAGTGGTTAAGCCATAACCATCCAGGAGTGCATTCTTAAGAACTTGGAAATTATTAGCATCATTTTCTTTTACAGTAAGGAGCCTATCCCTACCTTTTCCAGTGAATGATAGCCATAGGATAGCAGCCCACTGCTTTTGAGGGACATCCTGTACAGCACAGGCCCTCTCAAGTGCAGCAAACCACTTGTTAATGTCATCCCCCTCCTTATAAGGGGGAACTATCTTGTGCAGATTCCTGGAATCATGCTCTTTTGCAGGATGACTATGGGGAATACTGCTGCTGCCACCATGGGTATCTAAACCCATCTTCTGTCTTTCCCTCTCTATTTCGAAAGACTGTCTATCCAAGTCCAGCTGTTGCTTCTTGAGCTTCAGTCTGGTTTGCTCCACTCTCAATCTATTGAGCTCCCTTTCTAACAATCTGTCATCAGGGTGGGTGGGAGGGACATTTCTAGATACAGAGGTGTGATGGGAATGAACAGAAGGAGACCTGTCCCTTACCAAGGGCACCCTAACAGCTTGGCTACCAGCATAATGTGAGAGCACATCATCAGTATGATGTGATTCAACCTCTGTACCAACTATGCTAGACTGTCTAGTAATGGGCAGGCTGAGAAGTTTCTTTCCTGAACCTTTTCCTGGGGGAGTCCCTGGATCAGATTGAGAACCATTAGCTACTTTTTCTACAGATTGGGCACTTATGGCCTTATCCTGTACTCTAAGCATATTAATTAACAGTTCTAAGGAAGGATTCTTCCCTACACTCAAACCTCTCTCTATGCAGAGACTCCTTGCTCCTTTCCAGCTAAGGTGATCATATGCAAGTTTGGACAGTTCAACTTTTTGGCTTGTGCCAGACATTTTTAGAGAGAGTTAAAGTGATAGACAAAGAGAAAAAAAAGTTTTCAGAACTTTTTGGAAAGACAGAAAAAACTTTTTAAACTTTTAAGAACTTTTTGAAAGTTTAGAAGTACTTTTCAGCACTTAGAAAAGAGTGAAAAGAGGAAATGCAAAACTTTTTGGCTATGTGTATATACACTGACCTTGTTTTGTATATTTTTCTCTTATGAAAAGTACAATGACAAGAGTGGTAAGTAGTCTCAAAGCACTTATCCCACCGCTGCACAACCAATGTAGGAGGCTGCACTGGCTTGTAGTGAGTACCAAGGGGTACTTGCACCTTGCACCAGGCCCAGTTATCCCTTATTAGTGTATAGGGTGTCTAGCAGCTTAGGCTGATAGATAATGGTAGCTTAGCAGAGCAGCTTAGGCTGAACTAGGAGACGTGTGAAGCTACTACAGTACCACCTAGTGTCATATGCACAATATCATAAGAAAACACAATACACAGTTATACTAAAAATAAAGGTACTTTATTTTTATGACAATATGCCAAAGTATCTTAGAGTGTACCCTCAGTGAGAGGATAGGAAATATACACAAGATATATATACACAATAGCAAAAATATGCAGTATAGTCTTAGAAAACAGTGCAAACAATGTATAGTTACAATAGGATGCAATGGGGAAACATAGGGATAGGGGCAACACAAACCATATACTCCAGAAGTGGAATGCGAACCACGAATGGACCCCAAACCTATGTGACCTTGTAGAGGGTCGCTGGGACTATTAGAAAATAGTGAGAGTTAGAAAAATAACCCTCCCCAAGACCCTGAAAAGTGAGTGCAAAGTGCACCAAAGTTCCCCTAAGGACAAAATAGTCGTGTTAGAGGGAGAATGCAAGGAAAACACAAATCAGCAATGCAACAACGATGGATTCCTGTCTGAGGGTACCTGTGGAACAAGGGGACCAAGTCCAGAAGTCACAAGCAGCTCGGAGATGGGCAGATGCCCAAGAAATGCCAGCGGTTGGTGCAAAGAAGCTCTTACTAGGCTGAAGAACTGTGAATACTGCAGGAACGACAAGGGCTAGAGACTTCCCCTTTGGAGGATGGATCCCCCACGCCTTGGAGAGTCGTGCAGAAGTGTTTTCCCGCCGGATGGACGCCAACAAGCCTTGCTACACGCAAATCGTGCGTTTGGCGTTTTTGGACGCTACTGGGGCCCAGGAGGGACCAGAAGGTCGCAAATTGGACCTGCACAGAGAGGGGACGTCGAGCAAGACAAAAAGCCCTCACTGAAGCAGGTAGCACCCGGAGAAGTGCCAGAAACAGGCACTACGAGGATACGTGAAACGGTGCTCGCCGAAGTTGCACAAAGGAGTCCCACGTCGCCGGAGACCAACTTAGGAAGTCGTGCAATGCAGGTTAGAGTGCCGTGGACCCAGGCTTGGCTGTGCACGAAGGATTTCCGCCGGAAGTGCACAGGGGCCGGAGTAGCTTGCAAAGTCGCGGTTCCCAGCAATGCAGCCCAGCGAGGTGAGGCAAGGACTTACCTCCACCAAACTTGGGCTGAAGAGTCACTGGACTGTGAGGGTCATTTGGACGGTGTCGCTGGATTCGAGGGACATCGCTCGTCGTGCTGAGAGGAGACCAAGGGACCGGTAATGCAGCTTTTTGGTGCCTGCGGTTGCAGGGGGAAGATTCCGTCGACCCACAGGAGATTTCTTCGGAGCTTCTGGTGCAGAGAGGAGGCAGACTACCCCCACAGCATGCACAAGCAGGAAAACAGTCGAGAAGGCGGCAGGATCAGCGTTACAGAGTTGCAGTAGTCGTCTTTGCTACTATGTTGCAGGTTTGCAGGCTTCCAGCGCGGTCAGCGGTCGATTCCTTATCAGAAGGTGAAGAGGGAGATGCAGAGGAACTCGGCTGAGCTCATGCATTCGTTATCTAAAGTTTCCCCAGAGACAGAGACCCTAAATAGCCAGAAAAGAGGGTTTGGCTACCTAGGAGAGAGGAAAGGCTACTAACACCTGAAGGAGCCTATCACAAGGAGTCTCTGACGTCACCTGGTGGCACTGGCCACTCAGAGCAGTCCAGTGTGCCAGCAGCACCTCTGTTTCCAAGATGGCAGAGGTCTGGAGCACACTGGAGGAGCTCTGGACACCTCCCAGGGGAGGTGCAGGTCAGGGGAGTGGTCACTCCCCTTTCCTTTGTCCAGTTTCGCGCCAGAGCAGGGGCTAAGGGGTCCCTGAACCGGTGTAGACTGGCTTATGCAGAATTGGGCACATCTGTGCCCAACAAAGCATTTCCAGAGGCTGGGGGAGGCTACTCCTCCCCTGCCTTCACACCATTTTCCAAAGGGAGAGGGTGTCACACCCTCTCTCAGAGGAAGTTCTTTGTTCTGCCATCCTGGGCCAGGCCTGGCTGGACCCCAGGAGGGCAGCTGCCTGTCTGAGGGGTTGGCAGCAGCAGCAGCTGCAGAGGACCCCCAGGAAGGGCAGTCTGGCAGTACCAGGGTCTGTGCTACAGACCACTGGGATCATGGAATTGTACCAACAATGCCAGGATGGCATAGAGGGGGCAATTCCATGATCATAGACATGTTACATGGCCATATTCGGAGTTACCATGGTGAAGCTACATATAGGTAGTGACCTATATGTAGTGCACGCGTGTAATGGTGTCCCCGCACTCACAAAGTTCAGTGAATTGGCTCTGAACAATGTGGGGGCACCTTGGCTAGTGCCAGGGTGCCCTCACACTAAGTAACTTTGCACCTAACCTTTACCAGGTAAAGGTTAGACATATAGGTGACTTATAAGTTACTTAAGTGCAGTGTAAAATGGCTGTGAAATAACGTGGACGTTATTTCACTCAGGCTGCAGTGGCAGGCCTGTGTAAGAATTGTCAGAGCTCCCTATGGGTGGCAAAAGAAATGCTGCAGCCCATAGGGATCTCCTGGAACCCCAATACCCTGGGTACCTCAGTACCATATACTAGGGAATTATAAGGGTGTTCCAGTAAGCCAATGTAAATTGGTAAAAATAGTCACTAGCCTGTCAGTGACAATTTAGAAAGAAATGAGAGAGCATAACCACTGAGGTTCTGATTAGCAGAGCCTCAGTGAGACAGTTAGTCACTACACAGGTAACACATTCAGGCACACTTATGAGCACTGGGGCCCTGGGTTACCAGGGTCCCAGTGACACATACAACTAAAACAACATATATACAGTGAAAAAATGGGGGTAACATGCCAGGCAAGATGGTACTTTCCTACAACCTCCAATTGGGCAATATTTTTGTGAACAATATTTGGGGACAGCAGTTTTGTCACATGCTATTTAGGAAGTGTCCTCGTACCAATTATAATGGCCTGTATGCCAGAACTTCATGAACAAAAATATTCTCTGACATTGCCGTATATATTGCTTACAGAATTAACGTTCCAGTGAGTATAGATTTTCTATTATTATCTCCAATAGGACAATATTTTCATAACAAATATTCAGGACCTGATCTATATGAGACAATACTCTAACAAAGATGATCTGGCACAACACACATCCAAGACTCCATGGACATTGTTCTGTGCCTTAATGTGAAGGATGAAATAAAGGGGCATATTTAAGACCCCCTAGCGCCACATTTGCGTCATTTTTTTTTAACGCAAATGTGGCCAGCGGGGCTAAAAACGCTGCACCATATTTACAAAGTGGCACAATGCATGCGCCAGGCATAATGTATGCAAGGGGGGCGTTCCGGCGCTAGGGGTGGTGTAAACATGGTGCAAAGGACTCTATGAGATTCCTTTGTATAATTTTTATTGGCATTTTTTTATGCCTGCTAAGTGCAGGCGTTAAACAGAGGCTTCACTTGAATAAAATGGGCCTCTGGGTGTTTGCAGGATTAGCTTCATAATTTTTTATGCTAATCCTGCAAAGCGCCATACTAACGTAAAAAATTATGATGCTAGTCACCCTAACTACTGCCATGGTGCGCTGTATTTTAAATATGGCGTTACCAGGGTGGTGGTAGGGGGGTGCTAAGGAGCACAAGAAAAATGGTGCTGCGCTATGTGCAGCCCCACTTTTCATAAATTTGCCCCAAAGTGTCTTCACTTCCAATGAGCAGGGTAGGCAAACTGGAGATCATTAAAGAAACAAACTAGACACGGGTAAGACACAATGGTTACCCAGATTGATCGACCTACAGAGGAATGCATGCACAAAAGATTGTTATATTGGCATTCAATTACACTAACACTGATTACATGCATATTTATATGGATTAAGTTCAATTGCGGATCCTTCCTTCGGTAATGAATCTGAGACCCCCTCTCCTGTCTACAGTCCCTCTCCTTTCTATAGGCACCCATTGTCTGGTGCCTAAACAAAAGAGTATGGGAGGGCCTGGCAAATACAAACAATGAAAACCTTGTTGCACATGACCTTGCAGTTCGGGATTCACTGTCGTCATGAGGTGGGGGCTTGTTTCATCTGCATAAGATTGGTCTCTGTTTGCAAGGGCACAATCTAAACTGGTAGGAAACAGAGAGCCCATTTTAATACCTCAAGTTTTAGATTATTTTAAGCCAATCCATTCTTCCCAGATTTGCTGTCAAACGTCTCCCCCTTCCTAAGTGTGTGATGCATGATCACTTGTGGCTGCTGAAATTGCTGCACTGTGGGAACTCGAATTGCACTTCACCAATGTGACCCACAAAGGGTGAATTTTTGTGTTCAAAGATGATGTGGCCTTGAAGTTTGGGCTTCTGAGTGGAACCCATAAGGATTTCTACATGTAATGAGGCACGCTAAAGAATGATGGAATGGAATGCACCAAGAATAATAGCCTTCTGTCTCATGCCGCACAAACTGCAGGAAGCATGCCAAAATTCTACGTCAGGACCGAAGGCTTTGGATTATGCTTTCTCTTTCTTTACTGAAAGAAACACAGCAGCCAATAAACGTTTAGATACACACAAAAAAAAAAACAATACCCAACATTCTCAGCAGTCCAATCCAACCAATCCCTGGTCCACAGTCTGTATATATGTCCGTGACACTAAAGTCCTTCCTCTTTCTTTGCTGCTGTAGCCATTAAGATAAGTTCCTGTTGTTTGTTTGATATTTAAAGATATTTAAATAATTGAGGTGCATTTTATTGTTTATTGGCCGTGGAGCGGGAGCAGAGGCTGAACGGCACTCACTTTCCTCTGTTGCGGAGGTTCTCGGCGACCGCGCTCGCATGCACGTTCATTTTAATTTTGTAAGAATTATGTGTGCGGCAAGCGCGGGGACCTCTGGCAACGCTGCCCACACTGCGGGAATGTCCGTCGGGACGTCCCGATAACAGCCATATTATTTACGGCTTCTGCCTGAAGCCATGTGGAGAGCTGGTTATGTCCTCTCTTTATTTTTATGACGCACACGGGTTGACGAGATCGGACAGCGGCAGTACTGCATCTGTTCGCCAGTGCTGCGTGGCTCAATAAAATATCTATATTTGTCCCCTGAGAATGCCTAACGGGGCGGAAGAAACGATTTAGGGCTTTGCCCTAGGGAAATAATTGCAGGTGCTCCCTCCACTTCGTATAGTGCCTATTTTTGAGAGTTTGTCTCTCTGTTGGGTTGGAGTTTCTCCTTCATTATACCTGCAAGGGCTGATTTCCCCCCTTTTTGTTGGAACTCTGTCTTTATTGTACATCTTTTAGGATGGCTTATTATGCTGAAGAAGATGAGTTTTTTCAGCAAGAGTCTGAAGAGCCCTATGATAATCAGATGGAGGAAATATTGGTGCAGGCCTTGGGGCATCACGTGCAGGGCTCTGTAAATCAGGCCCTCATTAAGGCTTTAAAGCCCTTTACTCTGCCTTTGGCGGGTTATGGTCAGAGAGAATTGATGGGCAGGCCTTCTCATGCCAGAATGTCTGAATCCGTAAATCCGGATGCGAGTCGGACCTAGAAGAATCCTGGAGATACTAGATCCTCTGCTGAAATACTATTGCGATTAGCTTCTTTGGTCCTCAGAGACCATGAATATGAACAGGATCTCTCTGAGATCCCTAGAGAGTTATCCTCTCACCGTATATTGTCTCAGTCTTCCGCCTCCCACTCTTCTGATTCAGAGAAGTCTTGAGAGGAGCCCAAGATGTTGGGAAAAAGGAAACGTAAGTCTCTTCATATGTCTGACGAAGCATTGGTTCAGACAAACCTGTTTTTCGATCCGGAGAGTATTATTCATCCGAGATCCACTGAATGGATACCCTCTGTGGAGGTGGCGCACTATGTCCAAGATAGATTGCGCAAAGGATTCAAGAAGGATGCTCGCAATACACTGCATTCAGAATACCCCCGCCCTTCCTTGACGGGTAAGGTGATGGATACTCCAGAACTAGATCTGAGTATGGCTACTTTTCTTAAAGAATTCTCAAAGAATCCTAAAAGGGGCTGGACTGAGCCTGGAGAGGCTGTCAGGATAAGCTTCTGGATATTTCTGGATCGCTCACAAAGATCCTTGAACTGGCGGTGCAAGCCAAAGAGAGTAACTCGCCTTTGGATCATGAGGCAGTACTGGAGTGGGCGCAAAGGGCCGTTTGCCTCTTTGGCAATGCCAACTGCTCCATGTCCATGGAACGACGCAAGTCGTTTTTGATAAGGATAATTTCCAAGTTGGTAAAATTAGCTTCTTTGGAGCCCGGTTCTCTGGCCAATGGGCTCCTGTTCGGAGACAAATTTGTTAAAGATCTAGGGAAATACGTGTTCACATTTTTCGTCCTGGACAAAGCTCAGTCCTCCATGAAGAAAATGTTCAGTGGCGGCCGTTTTATCAGGGACGGACACTACAGAGGCTGAGCGCCAGGCCGTGGATATTATCAGGCCTCCTCTTCCAGAGGACGGGGTTCCTTCCCAGCCCCTCCTGGATTCTACCCCTACCACAGGAGAGCTCGAGGTCACACCAATAGAGGAGGAAACAGTGGCAGTTGCAACAATCCGGATTTGGCAACAACAGGTGAGAATAATTCCCTTTTCCGAAGTTCATTTGGGGGGCAGGTTAAAAGAGCATTTGCAGGTTTGGAGACAGATATCGCAGGATCCCTGGATCCTACAGACGGTGATAGGTTATCATTTGGAGTTTTATTCCTGTCCCCAGTCAGACATTTGTTCCTCCTACTCTACGTTTTTCCCAGACAGAGAGCAATTTCCTAGACGTCGAAGTAGCTTCTCTTCTTCAGAAGCGAGCGATACTTCCCACAGAGTGGCACCCTTCTGGGTTTCTCAGCACAATTTTTCTTGTGCAAAAGAAAGGAGGGCGGTATCGGTTGGTTCCCAATCTAAGAGACTTCAATTCATTCATAATATATCGCCATTTTAAGATGGAGGGTATTAACCTTTTAAGAGACCTTTTGTTAGAAGGGGACTGGCTTGTATGTCTGGATCTCAAGGCTGCTTATTTGACCGTACCAGTTTTTGCACCATATCGTAAATTCCTGCAGTTTTGTTGATGAAACCGGTGGTTCGAGTTTGCAGTCCTTCCCTTCGGTCTATCTTCGGCCTCCTGGTGTTTCATCAAATTGCTTTGTCCTGTCGTACAATTTTTGAGAGAAAGGGGAGTACGTCTAATTATTTATCTAGAGGACATTATGATTACGGCCCAGACAAGAGAGGTGGTTCTGGTCCATCTAAATTGGACTATTCAAATTTTGCAAGATGTGGGCCTTTTAATATCTCAGACAAATCTGTTCTTATTCCCAATGTACAGAATTCTTAGGCTTCAAAACAGATTCTATGAAAGCACAATCACAACTCCTTCTGACGAAATGTTCAATGATCAAGAAAGAGTTACGGAGAGCCCTTGCCTCTCCGAGTGTATCATTGAGGACGCTAGCGAAGTTGTTAGGACTTCTAGCCTCCTCTATTCAAGCAATATTTCTGGGTCTCTTGCATTACTGGGCCCTTCAATGGTTAAAGATTCTGCATCTATGCAAAGGTCTCTCTTATGCGGAGCAGATTTCGTTGACGGAAGAAGCCCGAGCAAAGATATTCTTGTGGTTGGAACACATGGATGCTTGGAACGGAAGAGCTATTTTTGCTTCAGTTCCAGAGGTGATCATAGAATCAGATGCCAGCCGATGGGGCTTGGGTACTCAAAGTGGGACAATGGAGACGGGGGCAGGTGGTCTCCAGCGGAACTCTCTCTCCACATCAATTGTTTGGAACTCCTGGCGGGAGCATTCGCAATCCGCTCTCTCTCTCTCCCCAGAAAACCAGTTGTTCCATACTGTTACTCTCAGGTTCGGAGACAGGGGGTGGAGATCATTTTGATCACACCTCTTTCAAGAGCACATTCGTGGTTCCCGGTGGCGATGGCATTATCTTGTGCCCTTCCGATCTGTCTGCCGATGTTCCCAGCATTGCTTCTGGATCCGGGTCAAGTTCCTCATCCTCTAATATTTCAGGGACTGTTGTCCTTTATGGCATGGAGACTTTCAGAGGACGTTGGCAAATGCCAAATGTTTCGAGAGAATCTCTCTTCTTCTTATCACAGTCTTGGGCACCCTCTACCCACAAAAGATATGTAGCTTCTTTGAAACGATGGGTGGGTTGGTGCTGTGAATGAAGTATTGATCCCCTGGGAGCCCACATTAGCATGATTATAAATTTCCTATCGGATTTAGCAATGCTGGGATTAGCATAGAGAACTATAAATAATTTCAGGTCAGCTCTTTCAGCGGGGCACCCTCATGTTGATGCTAAATCGGTGGGTGGACATCCGTTAGTTTGTAAACTTCTAAGAGGCATCAGAATGGTGAAACCCCCTCAACCGAAATATTAGTTTCTATGGGATGTTGACATTGTTCTTCGGTTTTTAAGAAACTGGCCATGTAATGAAGATTTATCACATAAACAATTGTCGGACAAACTCACAGTTTTATTATGTCTTATTTCATGCAGAAGAGTTTCGAATGCCAGAGCTCTGGACTTAGCAGGTAGAGTTTTTACCCCTTCGGGGGTCTCATTTTCTGTTTCAAGACGTACTAAAACTATTTCGCAGAATATTTCTTACCAAGCTTTTCCACATCATCCTAAATTATGTGTGGTTCAATGTATAAAGCCATATGAAGATTGTACTCAAGAGTTTTGCAGAGATACTCAAGGTCAGTTACTCATTTCCTTGCAGAGACCATTTTCACCGGTCTCTTCAGCTACTTTAGCTAGATGGGTTAAATGGTTATTGAGTGAAGATGAAATTGATGTTTCCTCTTTTGGAGCTCATTCAGTCAGGGGTGCTATGGCCTCTAAGTCATTTAGTGTTGGTTCTTGTTTGGAAGACATTATGCATGCAGCAGATTGGTCTTCTGATAATACATTGAAAGTGTTTTATCATAAACCTATTGTAGATGTGGCTTCAATTGTGGTGGATCAGCTTTGAACTAGCATAATTCGAAGCCTCTGGTCTTGACATAGAATAAAACAAATTCTACCTTATGCGTCAAGAATTTTCAATTCCATTAAGGACACAAAGGTGAGGATGATCCCACCCTTACGTAATAAGTACTATAATAATATTTAGCTTACTGTTTTGAAGTATAAAGAAGTTGATGATGTATATTTGATATCTGTATCTAACAACGTTTCCCTCCCATCTAGACGTTATTTACGAGACATTATCGATATGTTTTTTCTTTACTAGGTTCTGATACCAAGAAGGCGTAAAGATTTGACTTTCCTATGAATGGTTCGGCGAGACTGTGACCACTAGGAGTCCTGGGTGATGCTGGTTGGATTCATTATTTGTTTCTTCAGGTTGAATTGTTCTGTTTTTGCGAGGAAAGACTTTAGTGTCACGGACATAGGGACATGTGGACCAGGGATAGGTTGGATTGGACTGCTCGGAATGTTAGGCATTGTAGTTTTTTGTGTATCTAAATGTTTATTGGCTGCTGTGTTTCTTTCAGTAAAGAAAGAGACAGCATAATCCTCAACTCCATGTCCTTAATAGAATTGAAAATTCTTGATGCGTAAGCTAGAACTGTTCTTGTTGTATGTAGTCTCCTTCTTGACAGATGCGATCACAGAGTTTGGCCTGGGCTGTTCCTCTGTGGGCGGTGCCAAGAGTGGTTTGCATATGGTTGGCCTCTGTCTGTAATGACTTTAATGTGTTAAACAACGATGGAATGGGATAGCCTAGATAGGTTCCAGAGGTGAAATTTAATTGAAGCATTTCTACCCGCTACATACTTTCTGCCTAGGGAATGAATGAAATCCAATGTCACTCAATGAGACATGAGTTGGGCAAGTGAAGGAGGTCCAGTTCTACTTTTTTGTGTGGATGTTTAATTCGATAATAATACCTGTAGGCATCGAGGCAAGTGTAGATGGGGAAAATACGCAACTTTTCTAAAAGCCTTCATAAGATTAAACTGATTGTAACTTGAGCAATCATTGTCTTCAATGTACACCTATATTCTGCATTCACATTAAAAAAGGGAAGACATCACTTCAAAAACCCACTAGTCCATAACAAGTAGTATAATTACGTTTTGTTTACAATCATGGCTTGCCCATTGTTTCGATCCTTACTTATGTGTTATGGTGAGAAGATGTGGATGTAACACGTGGATTTTCCCGTAAATATGTAATTTCCTTTTTCGTTGTTTATGCTATTAAGTTTCACACTCCTGGCACAAATGTGAGAGCAAGGTTTCCTTACAGAAAAAAATAAAATAGAGTAAAAAGAAACAAAAACAACATGAAGAAAATGGCAGGCACATTAAGATGAGGTGCGTCATCGTCTTTGTCACGAAAGCAAACTTAATATGAGCATGTGTCTATTTGGCGGCGACAACACAGAATGGTTGCTGCCATACTCCTCTTAGTCTGATGATGGCGATAGAGCTCAATGTTATAGTTCACAGGCATCGTTTGTGCACGCAAGACGATACAGGAAAAAGTTTAATGTGTGAATTACAATGATGACTGGCTCCACAAAAAGTGTTCGAGGAGTGTTGTTAGCTGTTGTCTGTTGATATGTCGTATTTGCAAAGTTAGAACTCAACAAAATTAGTACTGAGTGGAAAAGTTTCTGAGGTGAACAGAACTCCTTCCGGAAAATCTTTTTTTGAACATCGGAAAAAACATAAGCTGAGTGTACATATTCAAGAAGCTCAACAAACGTGCCTTCTACAAATTAATAATAACATAACACAGCACATAAAATGGGAGCGTAAACTCAAGGCCAAGACTCACAAACACGGCAATACTATCGATCAAAGTATTTACGCAATGTAAAAGAAAATGAGGCAACAGGAAAATCGAAGAAAATAGGGAATTAACAAACTTGTTTCTATAAAATCAGAACTGAACACGTCCTTCATCTAACACGTTCAGTGGCACAGTCTTTGGCCATGGGTTTACAATTTTTGCAAATGGCGTGTTTGAACACGAATTGCTCTCCTGTCTCTAGTGCACGCAGTCAAACGATATCCGACTTCATTGCAGCTGTCGAATCGTACTAAAAAACGTATGGAAACTGTGATGCTGAGTACAATGGGGGCGGGGTCAATGAATGTGGAGCGTGGTTAGGGGCGTGGCTGAAAAAAATAATCCTTAACTCTTATTTTTGGTCTATCACCTTCAGGAAACTACATATAAATGATGCACACCTTAAACCGACAACAAGCGCGTGTTAAGCTAATGAGTTGGGAATGCACTATTATTGTACGTTACCGTTGCCATACCTCTGTTGGTTAATGTGTTCACTGCAGATGCCTGTAGATGTAATCAGAAGAATAAGGCCCATATTTATACTTTTTTGATGTATAACTCCTACAATTTTAGGACTGTTTGGCCCATATTTGTGGGAAAATGATGGAGTGCAATGCTGCGCCAAAATTGGCAGCGCCGCGCTCTGTAATTTTCACAATGCAGGGATGCACCATAATTAATTGAATACGGGGCTTCCCTGTGTTGTCCCCTGGGCTGGAGCTAAATTTACAGCCAGAGCCAAAGCAGGCATCCTTGCACCATCGTGCAAGGCTGTCTGCTTTGAGGGGTGTGATTGTTTATGTTCGGGAAGGTGTCCCTTCCTGCACATAAACAATCACTAATGGAGTGTTGGCACTGCTGTATGTGCTGCTGAATGCAGCACACACAGAAGTGCCAATGCGTCATTTTCAAATGATTGTTTATGTGCAGGAAGAGACACCTTCCCATACATAAACAATAATTTCTGGTATTTTGCTCTTTCTATGCATGCTGCAGGATGCAGCATGCATAGAAAAAGCAAAAAATCGAGGAGAAATAAAAGTATTCCTCCTCTTTGTGCCTTGAAAATGTCACCCGTGGGGGTGGCATTAGATTTTGGGGCTGCCTCAGGTTACAAAATCTCGAAAATCTGGGTCAGCGTCAAAAAGCAATGGGTGTAGCAGTGGTAAGCCCACAGCAACACCCATTGTACGCCCCTCTGATCCGTAAAACTGCGTGGGAGGGGCCCATATTTACAAGGAGGCGTAATGCCAAAAAAAGTTGTGTTACACCTCCTTGTAAATATGGAGCAGAGGGTAGTGCCACTGGAGCGTCACGTAAAGTGACACTCCAGTGGCGATATGAACTCTTGATATGCCCCTCTGTCTTATGTAGCATTTCTGTTACACGGATTTACACGTGTATGACGCATTGTTCCCATATGATGTGTGTGTGATTTAAAGTGCTCTGACACCCGCTTTATTAAACAAAAAAATACATGTGAGAGAGGGGCTATAGAGTGATGAAGGGCACTGTTGGAGGGTAGTAGTGAAGGAATCCACAGAGAAGGAGGACTTTGTGGGGCCCCGGCAAAGATTGTTATAGCAGGGCCCACTAGGGCTAAAGCCGGACCTGGCAGCCTTTACATTTGAAGATTTGAAGATTAATAATTGCATGCATTTACATTTATTCAAGTCACAGGCACCCTGGCAAGAAGACTTGTTTTTGATGAGCTGTTCGTCCCTCATTTGGATTTATAGCACGGGAAACTCTTTCCCTTAGGCTTCAGCTGTGGCATCTCAACTGTTGGAATTAACCATTCTGAGATGGGTGCCTTTTAAGAAAAAGTAGAGGAACAGTTTTTTCTGAAATGAAAAAAGTATGGGCAGGTCATGCACTATAGATGCCGCCAACTTCGACTTCTGCTTATTTGACAGAATAATATTAACACAACCACATATATGTTTATCTTTACAAAACTAGAGAAGTCTATGGACATATCCTTCAGGTGGATATCTACTATGCAAATTAAAGGTATATAGTAATATGTGAGGATAATTTTCTAAACAGTGCAATAATGGATCCTAAACATGGTCACAATATAAATCTCAGGACTGCCCCAGGCTTATTAGAACAAGATATTCTGTACATTTGTCCACATAGAGTGCTTTTTCACACCCTGGTGTGTCATTTGGCACCTGGGAAACTGCCTTTGACTTTTTGCCAAACATTTTCACTTTTAAATCTTTTACTTCGTATCCAGCAAAAGACTACGCCAAATTGTTCTGCTCTGCATCAAACTGAGAGGAAACAGTGGCAAGGAATGCAGCACCCTCAGTTTGAGTAAGGAAATTATTAAGGCATTTCCCAGATATCAAATAAAAGCACACGAAAATATGAACATGTGCATTTAACTTAAATACAGTAAAACATGTGTAAATGTCAACATACTCGCAGCAGTTAAACAATGACTGATTGAAAAAGTGCAATACATCAACAATGAACATATATATAAGAATATATATATATATATAAGCTAGATAATTAAGAAGAAAAATGCATCACCATGGGGGTTGAATCCATCATCATCCTTGCCGACATCAAGCTGGGGAACCCTGAACAGCTGAGGCAGGAGAACTTTTCCCCAGTTGGATCTGATTGGGCAGTGCATCCACTCCCAAAAATGAGCTCCTCTGTGTCAGTGTTAAGGATTTCCCTCTTTATACACCTTAAAAAAACTCAAGAGGAAGATTCTAGCACTCGATCCCTCCCTTCGGTTTTTGACTTCAAATGCTGGCTGTACTTGGTCTGTGTCGAAAACACACAAAAGAACTGGCCAGGCCCCAATGCGCATTCCCAGGACAGAGCTGTACCCTTCTCTGCTGAAAACATCTCATCCTGGTACATTCTTATCACTCCGCGTCCCCGACAATATGTTCCCGGCACTGGCGAGAGGAGTGAAAACATGTTCAGTGTAGAAAACAAGCTTTGTGGAAAAACACCCGTGCCACCAATCTGATGACACCTGAAGTTAAGCACAAAAGGGAGTCAGTGGTCAAGATGAAGTCGGTGGTCAAATACAAATAGAATTACAATGATAATCAACAGAAAAACTCCCACACCATATGAATACACTGTAAAAAAAACAAAAAAACAATGTGTATGTTTCTTTCCAGGATCACAAACGGCATTGCTTGTTATGGCAGTAAACAATCCTTGCAAGGGTGAGGCGCACTGGCACAGCTGTGAGACGGTCCTAGAAGAGTAAAAGCTGCGGGTGGTGGTGGTCAGTATTGTTGGGCATTAGCATAATTGTGGGTTAGTACCAGTGCTGGAGGGGCCTGGGAGTTGTCTACCAGGGCATAGTCACATTGGCAGAGTTGTGTTTAGCATCCAGTGCAGGAATAATAGGATGTGCTATTGGCCAGGATAAACACGTTGCTAACAAGATATAAAATTAGTTAATTCAGTAATAATTTGGTAAAAATAGAAGGTGGTACTCATGTCCAAAATTATGACATTTTGTACACATTTTTACACAATGAAACCTTTATTTGTCTTAGTATCCATGCGGATTTGGGGTTATTGATTGATGATTTTATACCAAGATGTACTGGTCGCCAGAGGGATTGTTATTTTTGCTGTGATGGTTAAAATTAATTCACTATCTACTGTGATAGATTCCATGACCTTATTGTCGTTTTATACCTTTCATTTATTGCTGGGGTGCCTTAAGAGATGTTGTTTAAATCTGTAAATTCTCGTAAACCTGACCGGTAGCTCT
Source organism: Pleurodeles waltl (assembly GCF_031143425.1). Taxonomy (NCBI): domain Eukaryota; kingdom Metazoa; phylum Chordata; class Amphibia; order Caudata; family Salamandridae; genus Pleurodeles; species Pleurodeles waltl. The sequence continues at coordinate 62,857,591 of NC_090439.1, read as the reverse complement.
GCTATGTAATTCTGTAAAACTTGTCTAACCTAAGGAAAGCAATGGTACATAAGTACAGGAACTGTGGAATTGAGGGAGGGTCAGACTCGGTTATCACATCCTTAAGTGCTAGATTTATGTTCTCTGTGCCCTTCCTGACATCTCTTTACGGCCTAGTGAATTTCGAAAGCTTTTGAATTAATGTGTAAAAATTCACATTTCTCCCCATTTATTTCGAAATTCTTATGGAGGGAGAATCCCAAAAAGACATCCAAAGAGTGGACAAGCATCTTTTGCTTGCTTGATTGATCTAGCCTGGAAATGTCTGTCCACTAGTCTTAAAGTCAGGCCCTTATTCATGTACTATGAGAAACCGCTGTACAGCCTGAGGAGTAGGCTGGTATTCTGAGTACAAACAGTACAAGCTACTTTGAAATTTCGCTTTTCCCATTGAACTGTTCACATCAGCTTTGGCATTTATATACACGTATTTTTTAAATGCATTTATCATTCATTTATCTTTAATACCTGGGAGTATATGTTAATGATTTCAAGTAATCCTATTTCTTACATGATATATGAATAACTACTGTTCTTCTTGCATGTAGGACAAGATATAAACTCTATGTCGGAGCCAAAGGGTAATTAGCAAAACATTTTTATGCATTACAAAAATGTCACAACATTTGGCAACAATTAACAAAAACAAACTAAAAAATTATTTATGTATTTACATATATATTTATAAGCAGGTTTATATAGAGCAAGCAATACTCAATTGATGTGAGAGCGCCTTTACATAACAACAGTTTTGTACATAAGATCAAGTTTGTTTACTTTTGTTAAATAAGTAAAGTTTTGCCTTATTGTCTTTAAGTTCGGCCAGTTCAGTTTCAACATAAATGGAATCAAGAACCATCTGGTGGTGACGTAGTGATCAGCATGAGAGGGGACCAATCTTCAACCTTTAACATTGTCGAATGATCCCAGAGTTGTATGGTCAACCCATAATATAGTCTGCCCCTGGCTTGGCAGACCTACGCCTCAGAGCAAAGCCAGGCTCAGGATTTAGTAGCCCTGCAATGCCATTGTCCGTATTGTTAGGGTTCATCAAGCTTCCTCGGCAGAGGTGTACTATTCCTCCCTGCCTCCCGAACAGTACCATGTCCAAGTTATCACCTCTCTGGTGGTATTATGTCCCCCAGCTCCAGTGACCAAGGGCCTTATTTAGAGTTTGTCTGATATGATGGGATAGTTTGTCAATGTGTAACAGGAACCTGCCTGCAGTATTACATGTGCAAAAGGCTATAATGCTTGTGTCATATGGCTGACAGAACGTCAACCCCGATTGTGATGTATTTGTATCACCAAACTCTAAATAAGGCCCCAAGCTCTTTACATAAGGACAATTTACAAATAGAAGATGTTGGACTTGTTCCCTTTTGCAGGGTCATATCGAACCTTTTTGCCTCCTTCCTCCTACTTTTTCTGACCTGTTGTTGTTGGCTTTAGGACTCTGGGCTCTTTACCACTGCTAACCAGTGCTAAAGTGCTTATGTTCTCTTTGTAAATTGTATTGTTGATTGTTTTCCATGATTGGCATATTTGATTTACTAGAAAGTCCCTAGTAAAGTGCACTAGAGGTGCCCTGGGCCTGTAAATCAAATGCTACTAGTGGGCCTGCAGCACTGGTTGTGCCACCAACATTAGTCGCCCTGTAAACATGGCTCTGACCTGCCACTGCAGTGTCTGTGTGTGCAGTTTTAAACTGCCAATTCGACTTGGCAAGTGTATCCACTTGCCAGGCCTAAACCTTCCCTTTTCTTACATGTAAGGCACCCCTAAGATAGGCCATAGGTAGCCCGATGGGCAGGGTGCAGTGTATGTTAAAGGTATGACATGTACGTATGTGTTTTACATATCCTGACAGTGAAATACTGCCAAATTCGATTTTCACTGTTGCAAGGCCTATCTCTCTCATAGGTTAACATGGGGGCTGCCTTTAAATGTTATTAAAGCGCAGAGTCCCTTTGGGAACAGATAAACATGTAGAATTCGGGGTCTTAGAACTCACAATTTAAAAATACATATTTTAGTGAAGTTGGTTTTTAGATTGTGTGTTTGAAAATGCCACTTTTAGAAAGTAGGCATTTTTCTTGCTTAAACCATTCTGTGACTCTGCTTGTTTGTGGATTCCCTGTCTGTTTGATAGTTGAGCTGTCTGCACCTCTCCTCTAGACAATTACACAAAGGGAGCTGGGGTGTGGCCTGCATATCCTGGTGGACCATCTGGGCTGAGTGGAGGAGTGGTCACTTACACCTGAAAGGGCTGTGTCTGCCCTCACACAATGCAGTCTCCAACCCCCTGGTGTGAGTTTGGGGCCTGGCCTGGGCAAGGCAGGATCTTGAAAACAACAGAGACTTCTCTTTGAAGTAGGCCTACTTCAAAGACAGAAAGGGGTTTAAGAAGAGCCCCCAAACCCCCTGAAAATCAGATTACTTCTGGAACCAAGAGGAACCTCTGCCAAGGAGAAGAGCTGGAGAAGCTGGAGGAGGAGTACTGCCCCTTTGCCTGTGACTGTGCTTTGCTAGGTTGGCCTGCAGTAGCTGCTTCTACCTGAGAGAGGAGAGACTGACTTTTGTGTGACTTCCCACTGGTGAAGAATCTCCAAGGGCTTGAAACTGAGCTTGCCTCCTGTTGTTGAAGTCTCAGGGATCAACAAAGACATCTCTCTGCTAGCAGTTGGGCTTTCTGCTGAGAGTTTTGCCTGCCAATTGGTTCCCTAACCTGTCTCTAGGGCCTTCAAAGGTGAAGCTGGCAGAAAATGAAAGAAATCCACGCAATGACCGCCGTGCGGAGAAACTTTTGATGCACTGCCCATTCACGGCAGAAAAATTACACACCTCGGGCCTCGTGGCTAAAATCAACGCTCCGCCTGTATCGAGGCTGGGAGATCTATGCAACGGGGCTGGAGAAATGACGTACAACACCAACAGCAGCTGCTGTTAACAATGCAAGCCTCCACACAGCGCAGTTTCTTGACACTGTGCAACTGGATTTCGACGCATCATCGCTGGGCGTGGAAAATCACTGCAAAGCCTGCCCGGACCCAAGGTGCCTGTCCGGATCAACGCATCGCTTTCTTACGGGAGAGAAGAAACGACGCACGACGACCCGACCGAAGGAGCAACGATGCACGTTCTCGCTTGTGGGTGAGAAATCGACAGCTCACCGGCCTTTTCGTCTCAGACTTACCTGTGCAGCATTATTTTGACGCTACCCAGGTGCTTTTGGTGAAATAACAGAATTCTCACTGTTTTCTGAGGATTAAGATTCTTTTTTTTTTTTAATTCGAATCTTGACTTTTGTATGTCAGGTTTTTGTCATTTTGGTCTTGTTTTATTTAGATAAATATTATCTTTTTTCTAAACCTGTGTTGTGTCATTTTGTAGTGTTTTCACTGAGTTACTGTGTGTGTCGGTACAAATAATTTACACCTTGCTTCTGAACTTAAGCATGCCTGCTCATGTCAAGCTACCAAGGGGGTGAGTGTGGGTTAACTGAGGGTGATTCTCCTTTACCCTGACTAGAGTGAGGGCCCTTGCTTGGACAGGGGGTAACCTGACTGCCGACCAAAGACCCCATTTCTAACATACATGTATATAAATATATATATATATATATATATATATACATATTTATATATTTACTGCATATATTCATTGTTGATGTACTGCACTTTTTCCGTCTGTTATTTATTAACTGCTGTGAGCATATACACGTTTTACTGCATTGAATATAAATGCACATGTTCATATTTTCGTGTGCTTTTATTTGATATCTGTGAAGTGCCTAAATATATTAATTATTCAAACTAATAGTGCTGCATTCCTTGGCACTGTTTAAGTTTGAAACAAAGCAGAACAATCATCATTGGAATGAAACATAACCAAACTGTTGTATATCAAAGCTGTCCCTTTGTAAAGAGCTTGGTCGATTGAATACTCCGTCACAAACATAGTGGACATTCCGTCTGCTGTATTACACATGCATCAAAAGGAAAGGTCTTCCAGAAGGAGAGAGCTAATGATCTCTTCCAAAATAACACAGAGAATGAGACTTACACAGCTATCAGTCTTAAATACATCTCCTGGTAAGGCTGGCCTACATTCTCCTGTTGTCAGGTATACAACATCCATCAGCTAGTTACCATTATATGCAAACCTTACCAGATGCTGCATCTTTAAAGACTTTAAAGACGGTATTGTATCAATCCATAGGCTTCTCTAGAGCCCTCAAGTAAACAGACTAGGGGGGCATTATGAACACGGCGGGGAATCATGCTGGTGGTCTAAACACAGACCGCCTGCCCGTTGAAGACCCCGACTGCCCAATAATAAACATTCCACTGGACCGGTGGGCAAAAACAGTGTTTCCGTCAGCCGGCCCAGCGGAATGCTGGGCCTAGACATTGCCGATGGCTCCACATGGAGCCGTCGTCAATGCCGCAGTGCGGCAAGTGCAGCAGCACCTGTTGTGCATATCACTGCCCCTAAATCGGGCAGTGACCTGCGCGATGGGGCTGTGCATGGGGGCCCCTGAGCACCCCTTCCACCAGCCTTTCCCTGGTGTGGGAAACCACCAGGGAAAGGCTGGAGGAACATGAGTTCTTCATCCGGAGGGCAGTGCTGCTTGCAGCGCTGCCCTGTCGGATAGAGAACTCCACCATCGTCAGGCTGCCTGGCGGCGGTAGCCTGGCGGTGGCGGAGGGCGGCCTGTTGCGGTCCCCCACTGTTCGTAATATGGCAGTCCCGACCGCCATGCCAGTGGCGGGTAATTTCCATCTCAACCGGCATGGCGGTATGGACCGCCATGTTCATAATGAGGGCCTAAGTATGCAGCATTACAAATGCAGCCATCGGTGACCGCTCGAGTTAGTTTAGCAATTTTGCCTGGAAATCTTATTAAAAAATTAAATACTGTGGGCCTGATTCACAATGGTAAACTTACACTTTTGTGAACATTTCCAATTGTTTGCTATTGACAAAGACATTTTGCGAATAGTATCTTTACAACTGCATAGTCTCCTCACATAGAAAATATAGAACAGTCCTATCCTTTTATGTGGGGACACTGCAGTCATAAAGATACTAAAAGTAAAAAACATTTGTGAATAGCAAACTATTAAAAACTTGCAGAAAAGTATAAATGCATCTTTGTGAGTAAGGCCGTGTGTTCAATCGATCTAAAAGAATTACAGAAGTCTCTCTGGCATTATCCTTTTTTCAAGTCACACCGGACTCAGGTGTTTCCATACATACCTATTAATATTCAGTATGAAACTTTCAGAGATGCATGGGGACATTGTATTTTCTTCATTTTCTATTCTAATGGGATTGCATACCAACAATACCTTGTGGCCTCCCAGATACCAGATCTCAAAGTCTCATACACCCACAAGTATATGCATTGTGCTAAAATGAGTTGAAATGCAAACCCATGGATTCATGGATTTCAGAACTGATATGAGATTTTTTTGTATGTCTATTCTCAGGGTTATGTATCATACCTACGTACTATAGATGGCAAGTGGCCAGATTCTTTAAAATGAACTTCTGTTGCTCCTCCTTTCAACTTTGCACCCTAAAGAAGCTCCCGCTACAAATCCGACTAGCTACTTCCTTGTCTGCTCAGCCCACCAAGCAAGAAACAGCAGATGATTAAATGTAACTGCCCCAGACAGTGGGAAGTGAGAATTTATCCAAAGACAAAGACCAAAGGCCTCATTAAAAGCTAAGATGTTATTTACTGCCCATGATACATAACAATACCAAGGGGTATGTTATTTTTTGGGTATGATAATTATAACCTATTACGAGTGAATGGGGAATAACATGCAGATTTCGCTGTTTAACATGGGTCAAAATCATAATGAGAGGGTAAATACTGCGTCTGTACGGGCAGAGGTGCCCCCAACAAGAAGAGTGTCTGTCAGCCTTAACAAAGATCAGCCAGACAGACACTTTTCTTGTTCAGGTCAGACAGCCAGGAGCTGTACAAGCGCTAAATGAGAAGGCACCTGTCTCCCGGAGCTGAACTGTTCTGGGGTGAAGATTTCACAGCTTCGTGGGCATGACCTCCTCAGCCTGAGAAAAGTCCCTTGAGATCCTCCCCCTCCGGAGTGGCGCAGATTGCCTCGGACCTGGGATCTTCATTTTTCAGCCCTGAAGTACCTAGGGCCGTGTGTCAGTGACAACTCGTCACAGAGTGAGGTGTAGGTCACCATTCTTATTCCCCCTATCCCACTCTGTGTAAAGTGAGGGACTGCTGCCTCTTCTTATTGGCTGACCTCAGGTCAGTCTTTGAGAGGATGTCTCAGTCCCAACCCTCCTGGCTGTCCCATCCCTCCTGGGACCTCCTAGGCCTCCCTTCGGAGCTGCAGAATAGGAAAGTTTTATGTTTTTGAATGTTTGGTGTGTGCTTGCATGTATATGTGAATGGATGAATTTGTGAGTGAGTGTTGTGAATGGATGTGTGTGTGCGCGTATGTGAATGCATGGGTGTGAGTGATTCTGTATGTGTCATGTATGGCCCGCCTGCCCCGTCCCTGCTAAAAGTACCGGCTCCCACTGCTGTATGTTGTAGAATACTGCTACCTGGGTTTTCTATGAGACTAACACAGTTATTTTGACCTTGGTGGGTAGTTCACCAGGTTGGTAGAGAGCCAGCCCCCTATCCTGGGTGGAGTGCCTCACACTGCACTTATTGGTCACTGTCTGACTAGCGAAGATCTTTCTGGAGAATGTCTATTTACTGATGTGACAGATACACTTTTATCAAAGTGGAATGTCAAGAGACCACCATGTTATTCAAAACTGCTCAGCATTCTTTCTTGTTTTTTCACAAATACATCCCCACTGTGGATTGTTTTGTAAAATAAAAAAAAGCAGCAGCCCTGTTGAGCAGGGAGTTTCCTTCCTGAATGTGGGAATCATTCCTGGGCTTGCAATGCTTTGCAGGGTAGAAGTTGGCAGGAAAAGTGTTTGATGGTAGTCCCACCCTAAACAGGACATACTAAAACCCAGTGGCTAATTGGTGGATGTCAAGGGTTTCCAGTGGCAGAGTCTCAATTGGTGAATCCCCAATCTCCAAATAAGGTGGGGAACTGCAAGTGCAGTGGAGCAGGAGCACAAACATTTTACAAAAGATCTCCCACTTTGCCAACCTCTAATTGATGCTCTATACATGTGCTGTCTCTAAGGAATATCTATTTTATTTATTTACTGATGTATTTTGTCATGCTTAGCACATCATCTTCTGACCACTTCTCAGTGCCTAAGGCTGAATGATTGTCTTGTGCCCAGTTGCTGAGATTGTTGCATAAAGGTGAGTGTGATTGCTTTGCTCTCGTTAGGTGGTATCCCCAGAGCAGACGAAAGACAAGGCTTATATGTATATTTCATTGATCAAGAGAAAATTTGCTATGATGTCTAATTTAATGAGGAAGATAATTTTGTTTACTTTAGGGCCAAGCAAAAATGCATTATTCCTTGCTAAAAATGGCAGAGAACGAGGTGATGCTATTTATCTGGGAGATGTTGAAATGCTTTCTTACATAATATATTAATTTTAAAACAAAAGAAAAGAAAACCACACTCTAGTATTTTTATTTTTAAATATTAGATAGTACACTGATTAAACGTTGTGTGAAATTAATGTAAATTAATGTTTACTTTTCATTAAAAGTTTAACAATAAATTATTTTTACAAATAAGTGATCTTTTTTAATTTATAAAATAATTATAATAAGTACATGTATTTTTAAGGCAAAACATTAAATCGTTTCTAATAAAATTATAGAAATAATTAGATTATTTTAAAATTACTTCCTACAGGGTGTAATAATAAGTCGGTGCCTCAATTATTTTCGTTGGTGTGTGTTATAGTACCTCTGAGTGTCCATGTGTAGCCACAGGCTGGTGCTGGACATAAATGTAACATCCACAGTACCATCCCCATAACACTTTCTGGACCTGTTAAAGAAAAGAAGAGGACTTGACCTGTTGCCTGTGACCCGGAAAGAACCTAAGGCCCATATTTATACTTTTTTAGCACCGCATGTGCGTAATTTTTTTACACAAAATCGACAAAAATGTAAAAATACAATTATATTTTATAAGTTTGCGCTGCTTTTGCGTAAAAAAATGACCCAAATGTGGCGCTAAAAAAGTATAAATATGGGCCTAAATGTCTGTACCTGCTCTCCCTCGTGTACCTAGGACAAAGAAGTGGACTGCAAGGGTAGTGAGGTTGACCCCCTGTTCAAACTAAACTGATAGAACAACCTACAAGAGGGGTTTTTCTGCAACTGCCAAGATGACCAGTTCCAATTGGATCTTCCATGGACTTTGCTGCTTGCCTCTGCTAAAGTGATTCTTGGACCCTCCAAGTATAGTACCCAAGGTAATGGACCCTTAGTGTCAAAGTATAGACCTCTTAACAAAACGTGGGACTTATAAACTTTTTTGCTTCAAAGGCCTTCGAAGGACTGAGACAAACCTGCCAAGCTGATATGATTAAGATATATTGCTGCAGGGCAAATGTTGCCGTAGCTCCCACTTGGAGCTTTTCCACTGCAGCAAATCTTTCCATCTGTACCTCCCAGCAACAGTATCTGACCTTGCATAGCCCTGTTCAGTCCAAATGTGGAAACCTCCGTGGGACAACAGTGCCAAAAGTATGCGTCTGCCAAGGGGCCTTCTCTGGGCACAAATTTAAAATGTCTTTCATCTCTGAGCTTTCCCACCAAAAGTCTCCTGGTTCTCCCAGACCTCATTCAGTGTATATCTGATGATGCAGGGCACTCTTCAGCTACAACTATTGCACGAAAAGATAGTTCTCAGAGTGTATCAACCCCATACAATCTCCCTTGTACATGAAACTATACCACAACCTGTGGTATAAACTCTTCATCTGCCTTGTACCGCTGAGGATTTTTGACTTTCATTTCAGTCAAAAATCCTAGGCCTAAGGCCCAGATTTATGGTGCTGCGCCAAAAACAGAAGTGCTGCGCTGCACCACTTTCGAAACACAGGGTGCGCCGTATTTTTAGGAATACTGCGCATCCCTGCGTTTCCCCCTGCACTGGCGCTGAATTAATTTGCCTAGCGCCAACGCAGACATCCTTACACCATTATGCAAGGGTGTCTGCATTGAGGGGATAGATTGTTTATGTGCAGGAAAGAGTTCCTTCCTGCACATAAACAATCTATAAAGGCGATTTGGCACTTCGATGTGTGCTGCAAAATGCAGCGCACATCGAAGTATCAAAGCATCATTTTGAATGATTGTTTATGTGCAGGAAGGTGTCCCTTCCTGCACGTAAACAATTGTCCATGGCATTTTGCTTCTTCTATGTGTGTAGCAGAATGCAGCACACATAGAAAAATCAAATAATGAGGAGGAATAAAAGCATTCCTTCTTGTTTTGCCATGCTAGTGCCACCTCTGGGGTGGCGTTAGTTTTTGTCATTGCCTCAGGTTTACAACAACTCGAGCAGTGTCAAAAGCAATGGGTGTTGAGGTGGAACACCCACAGCAACACCCATTGCACACCCCTCTGATGCAGAAAACTGCGTTGGAGGGTCCATATTTACAAGGAGGAGTAATGCCACAAAAAAGTGGCATTACACCTCCTTGTAAATATGGAGCAGTGCTGAGCGCCACCGGAGTGTCACAAAAAGTGACGCTCCGGTGGCACTAGGAGCTCTTAAAAATGCCCCTAAGTGCTTTAGATATTGGTGTACAAGTTACTCCATCACAATGGTGACGGATATCCTGTCTGACGAAATGTACATCCTATAGGATGTAATGGGATTTAGATATTGGCGGATGTGATATCGGTCATCAATGTGATGGAGTAACTCATCCGCCAATATCTAAATGAGGCCCTAAGTCTAAAGGTAAAACGTATGACTGGACCAAACATGTTTTTTGTATTTGACTTGCTCTCTATTGTGGTCCGGCTTAACTTGCACTTAACTACTGATGAAGCACAACTAGATGACTGTGGTTAGCGCTTAATGTTCTTTGACGTAATTTTCATATATGAAATTTGAATTTTTTTAACTCCAGTTTCTCTTATTGGGTTTTTGGCATTTTTTTGTCATTTTCTTTATAAAATGTACTCTATTTGTCTAAATTGGTTTGGGATTATTCTTGGGTTGAGTTTTAAATGCAATACAGTTTTGGTACTGTATAAATACTTTACACATTACTTCTACGTTAAGCCTGTCTTCTCAGTGTCATAGTTACCAGGTTGTTGAGCTCAGGTTAATTTAGTGACTTTACTGCTTCACCCTCACAAGAGTTATGGTAATTACTTGAGGTGGGTACTCACCACCCTGGACTAATTCCCCAGTTTCTTACAGTTGGTATATCTCATTTTATAGACACTCCCCGGTTCCTCTCACATTTACTACAAATAGGTATACCTATCCGTGCAAAGATCTCTGTTACATTGGCAGAGATCTCCAGACAGATAAGATTGGAGATTCGGAGGCACAGGTCTTGGGTTGTAGGTTTGTGAATATCTTTTTGCAATACATTAGTAGTTTGACTTAGCACACAGCAACATACAGTATGTAAATAGGCTTTTCATTGTTGGTATGCATGTATGCATAGCTGCTTGGGCTTGCTTGCATACTGCAGCTTCATACAATGTGCTTTTATTTTTTATTTGCTTTTGCTCTGCCATTCAATGTCTGCCTTCTGATTTTTTCAATTAATCCAATTTATAAGGACGATTGCCTGTCTAGGAAATATGTTACAAATCTGACAGGACAAAATATGATTCATTTTCGTACCATTCTCAAGATTGATGGCATGCCTTAGTAAGTAAATTTAGAAGGGGAAGCGTATAGGGCGATGAACCCTTTGATTTGCATGGAGTATCCTAGCTATTTAGAAATCGATGACCATCAAAAATCAATACATGACAGAATCTCAAATCTCTTCTCCCCCGATATTGCATCAATTTCGGAATAAGTTCTCTCCCCGATCAATTCTCTCTCTTTAGCATCTGAAGTGTTCTTCCTTTGTCATGACATTATATTAAAGTTACCCAGACTATCCGCCAAATCCTAATGGGTCAATTAGTCACCATCTGTCACCATATGTGACGCTAGCCAATAACTTTTAATTTAGAAATCTATGAATTCTAATATTTCGCCATTCTCAGGGTTTCGATTTGTTCACTGTTTGATGTCCTCATCATCCGGCTCATCGGGTATCGAAAATGTTGCATCTTCTTCTCCAGTCAGTGTCTGCGTTACACTGAATTGGTTACATAATCTAGTCCCTCTTCTCCTGTCCGTCGGTTCATTGCAGAATATTCTAGCTAAGCAACTTTTATTAACACAAGTGGTTCGGGGTCAGTTCAACACATCAGCCTTCTACATTGCATAATTATTCAGCTTCTGCCTAAGGCCTGGCAAAACTAGGCCACAAATTTGGCTAAGTTAGCTCTACAATATAATGCAAAACATACGTTATATCTCTCAATATGACATATTACTACATTATTATTATGCATTTTCAACAATTTCATATATTTTTAGTCATTTTAATATAATTCATACATTTTGGTAGTCACTCTCCGTGGGCACATTTTCAAACGTGCACATTATTTTTCTACATTAATTCTCTCTACATATTATTATTATTATTCAAAATGCATAAACACTCATTAATAATTTTAATTAACATATCTGATTCAGCAAGATCATTGTCCTGAGTTTCCGTGGCTTCAAACACCACCTACTTCTAAATCTTTCAGTCATTTCTTTTGCACGATTCTTCCTTTTTGTGTGATCATATTCTTTTTGCTTTTGATCTATTTCTTCTAACCACTTCTTTTACCTGACTGTAGATTAATTAGTCTTGCCATCATTCTGTGGGTTTTATTCCCTTTCCATTCATTCCAATCAGTCTCACGTTTGCCATTCGGCTGCAGCATTGTCTGCATTGTTCTACATTTGCACTGCAATTCCTGATTTCTGAAAACACTACAGTAGAAAAACAACATTGTTCTAAATATTCCATATGTGAACTGCATAACATTACATTTCTAGATAATCCCACAATCTTTCAGTTATCCACAATTTGATCAGTTTAATAGTTTTTAATTTTGTTTATATTGGCATTACTTTATAAGTTGTTGCATTATTGGACATATGCTGCAACATTATGCCATCATCTCAAGCAGGATCATTGAATGTTTAGTGCTCATGGTGTTACCATGTTGTGTAACCTGTAACCACTTGGTAGAGGATTGAAAGAACAATGGAAACCCAAACTGTGCAGGTAGGTGCATAGAGTCCGAAAAGGGTGTATGAGGTTAATATTATACTGAAAATAATAAACAATCATGGGATGTCGTGTCAGCTAGTCTGGATATATTTCACAAAAAAGAGGATTACATAGATTTTAAGCATGTAAGTCTAATACGGTGTAACATTTGCCATTTTCAAGTACATAATTTAAATAAGACTGCCTGGACAATGTAGCACATAGTCAGGGGGACTTATGAAAGGATGTGTCATCCTTGTTGTTGTTAATTAAAGCTCTGACCAATTCGCTCCAGAGCTGTGCTATTGTATATTTCCTCAGTCCTCTCCTTTCTCCCCTATTGAGAGCACAGCTCTGCTTCGGCACAATGTATCACTACTCTTTTCCATCTGGCTAGAGAGGGAAAGAAACATCCTTCCTTGGTGGGGTGATGGCTTTTCTGCTAAGTAGTAGTGCAAGTCCAAAAGGTTGTCATTGCCTTGTTAGTTGTGTTTGTCTTAAAATATCCCATAATACATTATTCAATAGCGCCTGTAACCCCCACCAGTTCTTTTTTTAACTCAGACAGCCCCACGTTATGTGTATGAAGTCAACCTGAAGTCCTTGATATCTTGGATACCTCGAAAATACCCCAGGGTATACATTATTTATATTAAGTGGGGTCAAGTAAGCTCTATGCAATATGTTAAACTGTATATATTTAAACCACCCATTACATGAGGACTTATGTGGGTGACTGAGTATTCTTTGCCACTCCATTTTCGTTAAAATCCCTGTAGATGTCTGTCTCCCATTTTCCCTGAGTAAGTCTATGGAAACCCTGGTATGTTCCAGTACTGCTCTCTAAAGCCAGATAACACATTTTCTCCTGTCTCCTCTGTTATGGAGGGTTTGTACCAGCAAATGAGTTTCTGCTGGTTGTGGTTGTTCTCTCACAGGCTATAACTATTCTCCCATATGTTAAAAACTGACCAGTATGGAGTCCATATTCCCCTCAAAGTTACTGGAAAATGAATGGAGTGCCTTGTTGAAATAACACCCCCCACTATTGAGACTCCTCTATATATCCATGTCAATGGACCCTTTGTTGAAATAAATCCTGACTGTGTGAGTAAACTTGTAAGAGGGATAGCCAGTGCAAACAGAATCAACGTACATGTGAAATGAAGACTTCTTTTCAGACAAGAGGTATACTACTCCATGGAGGCCTTTGGGGGGGTCCTGAGGGTTGGGGAAGTACCTTGTTTAAGAAGCCATCCTTAGGTTGGAGGGGGTTTCTTCCAAATTGTGTAGCAGGTGTCCTGCCAACCATCTGCTGCCCACAGTAACTGAGCCCCAAATAATAGAGCTCAAAATGTAGTGCTTTTAGTCCTCCTCGCTCTGCTGGCAGTTTCAGTTTTGCTAGTGCAACCCTCCATCTACCAGAATTCTGTATTAATTACCAAGAAGTTGGTACAAACATCTTAAAACCTTCCAAGGCAATGCCAAAGAGAGGGTCACAAAAAAAGAAAATAAATGTGGTAACATAACAGTCTTTGCTAGAGCTATTCAACCAATTCCAGTCAACAGTAACAATGGCAAAAGTTTGGTTTGGGTTCTTAGGGATCTCACCACCTTCCCTGAATTATCCTGCAACAAGGTGGGTCCTCTGCAGTAGATTCTTAACCCCAAGTATCGAAACACATTTTGCTCCCATCTTATATCCTCTCCGCCCAGGTTCACTGTAATGGAAGGGAGTCCAGGGTCCATCAGAAAGAAACAGGATTTAGATAAGTTCACTCCGAAGCCAGAAACTCCTTTGCAATCTTCTAATGTCTAGGCTATTGCAGACATATTCATATGTACATCTTATACCTATAGCATCATATCATCAGCGTAGAGTGAAATGGCAGTGCCAACTAGGAGAATACTATCCTTAATCTAGCAGTCAGTGGTTCCATAGCCAGGACAAGTAGCAGAAGTCACAGTGGGCAGCTCAGTTGTGTCCCTGTGCGCACTCAATATGAAGGTGATATGTTGTGGCCAGTTCTGACTGTGTGAGTGGGCTCTAGCACATAGAGTCTGACCCATCATGCATCTCCCTTCGCTAAAAATTTCCACGGTCCTAAACATGCAATGTCAGTCTAAAGTATGAAAGGTTTTCTCCAAGTCAAGAGTCAGATAGGCTGATAGAGGCCAGTAATGGAAGCGGTTTCTAGTATTCCAAATCATCTCCTATTATTCAAGAGCATGCTGCGCCCACAAAAGAATCCAATATTTAGCCCAGGATTTTATAGTTCGAATTTAGGATGGACAGGGATGGTCAGTTGCCATATCTGTAAGGCTACGCAGTAGCTTGAGTAGTGAAACTATAATGACCTCACTAATAATGGGTGAGGGGGTATTCACTCTCAAATCTGACCTCATAGTAGCATTTTGAACATATCTCAAGCCTGCTAATGCAGAGCCTGTGTGTGCAGTTTTAAACCACTATTTTAACCTTGCAAAGTAAACCTTGTGCCAAGGCAAAACCTTTCTTTTTAATACATATGTCACCCCTAAGGTAGGCCCCAAAGGCAACCAGCAATGTCTTTAAAACATTGGACATGTACTTTTAAGTTTTACATGTCCCGATAGTGAAAAACTCTTATAATAATTTTTCATTACTGCTAGGCCTATGTTTCCATAGGATAAAAGTGGAGTTACCTCATTACATTTTATGTGTCATTTTCGAATGGTAGCAAGTAACCCCTTCACATCTGGTGCCTCTAGAAATACAATTAAAATCCTAGCTTGAGGTGAAGTTCGATTTCAAATTGTAATTCTGAAAATTCCACTTTTAGAAAGTTGCCATTTTCTTGCCTTAGCCAAATGGTGCCTGCAACCTGTCTCTGGGACACATGACTCAGTGTAGCTGACAGTTGGGGTTTGTGTATTCCTCCTAGTCAGCCACACACAATGGGGAGCTTTGGTGTGACTGGATGCGCTATCACTAGTAGGATGGGTGGGAGAAGCTGGAATGAGCTCCACTTATATTTGAATAGGATGTGCCCTGTCTTCACACAAAGAACTGCATACCCCCTGTGATTAGTCTGGAGCCAGGACAAGGAAAGCAAGGCATCTGTGCGCTTTAAATGCATGCCTCCAGAAGCTTCTAACCACATAAAAGACTCAACTGTGTGTAAACGCTTGGTGTCAGACACCAACTCTTCACTACACTGCTGGACCTGTGGATACTCTGCCAGGAGGAAGGCCTGCTGTGCTGCTACAAGGACTGCTACTCTACTGTACTGCTGCTCTAAAGGAACTGCTGCCCTGCTGTACTGAGCTGCTGGCTCGAAGGGCTAGACTGCTGGCCTAATTATTTGAGCCCCATGGACATAAAAGATTCCCCAAACATGCCTCTGGACCCACCTGCAGAGAGCTCCTGACCCACAGGTTGTGCCCCTCATGCCCTGAACCCTTGTTGTTGCTCAGCAAGCTTAAATTTGCCTTTTGAGCTCTTCGTGACCGGGAATGGGCCTTTTCGCACTGAACTCCGTCGCTCACACTGAAAATCATCAAAGTGTAGCCAGCCCACCTCATTGCACTCCAACATCAACCGTTCGTGGGGGACTACCAACGTGAAGTTCCAGGCCACCTATCTGTGACATCCGGCCTGCTCTTCTTGCCACATCAACAGCTTTCCGCAATATTCTCCTTACTACTTGTGGTGCTCTCCAATGGGACTGGATGCTTGGCCCTATACTTGAGAAGGTAATACTTCACTGGGACTAAGCTGGGACTGTAACCAATCTGCCCTTACATTGGTTGAAACAGAGGAGTGAACAAATTGATTATTGACAAACTGCAGCATTTCATAGAAGTGCAGAAAGCAATGGGATTCTGTTATATAAGCAAATGCTGTAATGTTTTGCCATGTAGCAGAAATGTGTGCATCTATCGCTTACTCTTCGTCCTCCCTCACACTGCTAAATCCTACGTCAACATAACACAACATAACTACTGGATCCAAATTATACCACCTTTAGCAGCATCACAGTAAGCAAGCCACACTCATCACCTGAACTGACGGTACCCTCATCAAATTCACTATTACCATCCTGTGTCACCACAGAACATTCACCACCAGACCCATCCACTGAGACTGGCTCAAGGTCTCAGAAGAAGCCTGGACTACAAAACTCCTGGAGCACCAGCCTTCATACAGCAGCAGCCTCCATGAATCCTTCTGCAACCTCAATGACTGAAACACCGCCTGCGCTAATAACTTGGCACCCCTGAAATCCAGCAAAACCACAAGATCCAGACCACAGGCCAACTGGTCCTCAGATGTGCTCAGGATTACCAAGTGCCACTGCAAACACCTGCAGCATCGATGAAGAATGCGCAAGGATGACACAGACAGAAACACCTTGAAATCTACACTCAGTCACTACTACCAGCTGATCGAAGCCACCAAATGATGCCTGCACCAACAGCAGCAAAGAGATATTCACCATTTTTTTCACCTCCTCAGCAGCCAACTCCACCAGCATCAACCCCTCACAGGACCTCTGCACCAAGCTGCCCCAATTTTGTTTGCATCAAGATAACCAGCATAAATGACAATTTCGACCTCCAAGTGAACCCCAAGGAACTTGAATTGAGCGTCATCATCTCAACCAAAGGAACCATACTGATGACCTGGTCCGCCATCATCACAGATGAAACAGCTTCGACCATGCAGTTCATTCATTTTGGGGTCCCATCAAACAGTTGATCCACCACATATTTGTGAAAGTACTGCAAGGCATAGGCTCAGCACTCACCCCAATCCTGAACACCTTCATCAGAACACCCACCCTACCTGGGTGGCTGGCAACATGCCACAACATTCTCCCTTGTCAAGAAGCTCTCTGCTGATCCAATGAGGCTAGTCACTAAGGACCCATCTTCACCCAACATCTGGATGAAACGGAAATCCAAGTGCCCATACTTCAATGGATATGCTCCTTCATGACTGGAAGAACTTATTTAGTCAGCCCTGCATCCTATTGTTCAAACTTCTGCAACCTCATCTGTGGAGTACTGCAAGGCTCAGCATTCAGTTTGACTTATTTCAGCATCTTCATGATCCTGCTGCAGCACCATCCACACTCATGGAATTGATGTCCTATCCCATATTGATGACACACAGCGAATAATTTCTATCTTGGACAAAACACCTAACGCCTGGAAAATGTGGGCAGCCTGCATGACCGAAGTCACTGACTGGATGAAAATCAACAGTCTCAAACTAAACACTGACAAGACAGAAGTTGTGATTTTCTGCAGAAATTCCTCAACGAGGGACTATACCAGATGGCCAACTGAACTTGTACCCGCACCCACCCCAACCACCCATGCCAAGAACCCCTGAATTATCATCAACAATCAACTCATCATGATCACCCGAGTCAACACTGTCACTGCCTCCTACCTCCACACCTCGAAGATGTTTAAGAAAATCTATAAATGACTTCCCACAAGGGACCGTAGAGCCATCACTCAAAATTTCTTCATAAACAAACTAGACTACAGGAACACTCTCTGCACCAGAATCAGCACACAAATAACCAGGCGTCTCCAAGCCATACAGAACTCACAAGTGAGGTTCACACTCAACATACCATGCCACACTGGCATCACACCCTCCTTTGGGAGCCCTAATGGTTTTCTATACACATATAAGCTCTGTTCAAACTCCTAATACACATTTAAAGCCCTACGCAACAAGGGCCCAACTGACCTCAAAAAACATATCAAATTCCACTAATTCACCAGGCATCTACACTCATCCGGACTACTACTGATACACATTCCAATCATACATGGAACCAGATCCAGAGACAGGGCTTTCTCTAACCTTGCTCCTGAAACCTGTTGTGACTTGCTGTTACACATCGAAGCCCCCTCTTCAATTCTCGAATTCCACAAGAAGCTAAAGACTTGGCTATTTGAACATACCTTCACTACCCTAGCCCTAAGCTAGGCCAGGTACCTCTGCTTCAGTGCAAGGATACACTCTCGGGGTGTTAGTATGCTCTACAAACATACCATAACATAACATGGCATGCCACGACAACAAAACATAACACACAAATAACTGCATCTCGGTTAGCATGACACACAACATGGAAACACACCCCACAAAGGCTCAAACCAAAGGCAACATACTTCAAACAGCTAACCCCGCCGGTGCAGAATGATACACTTGAGAAAAGGCGCTTCTGCGCTCCTTTCAGTGGTAGTAAGCACTGTACACTTGCCATAATGCAATACACTGTTCACAAAATCAGCAGGCCCATCCAGTCTCTCAATGCGGCTGCCAGCGGTAACAACTTACTCTAATTAGTCTCCACATCGTGCTTTTCTCTGGCACTCTAATAATTTAGTTGCCTTTTCTCAAAAGCATTAACATTCTGCTTTTTTCATACAATTTCACAGAGATATGAGATTATAAGGTCGCAATGTTTACCTTCCTGTTTAGGCAGGTTACATTGTAGACCAAACTAGAATTTACGGTGAACCGATGAAAAACGAGTTCCATTAACGATTTATACAAGTGCAAAGGCAGAAATAACAAAAAAAAAATGACTGACTGAATGCACCTCAACAACAAGCCTAAAAAAGAAAAAATAAGCAAATAATAGTATTACATGTCCTGCCGTTTCAAAGAGATAGATAGATATGCAAAATGAGCAGCAGCCTTTATCAAAGTAACAGATCCTTGGAAGGGTGAAGATACTCAGTGCAATGTCACGCCTCGCAGCTCGCCCAAGGAGAGGCCATTACCCAGAGGCACCGAGTGCATGCCGATTGCCTGACACACAGTGCCGCACAGTTCAAGCAATCAATGCACACTGCTTGTCCAATAAAATGTAATGAAAATAGTCAGCGCACTGTATAAAGGTACGGTCGGCAGTGTGTTCCCAAAAAATGGGACTACTGTGCTGCAGTTACAATTTTTATTTCCGGTGCCCAGGAGTGATTGGGTTATTTCATATAAAATGACACATTTATTGATCAAAGAGCTGAGCTTTAGGAAGACCAATCTTTGCACTGCAGACAACTGAGAAACAGTGATAGATTGTGTGACAAGGCAGGGTTTGCTTGGCAGGGAGAGATAAACCTAAGCGCTAACTGCCAAATAATTCTTATTTTCAGTTTGCAGACATTTGGTGGAGTGCACAATTCATCATTGTCCCATCCATTGTAATTCTACAGCACACACTGAGCTTTATGTACTGTGTGAAAGCAAAGGAAATAAAGTAGCACTGCTATTCTTCTGAGGAAGAGAATATTGTTTCAAACAATGCCTACATTCTCAAATCAATTCTCAGTGTTTGAGTTTTTTATTTATATATACTCAATGAAAAGAAACAATGGCTAAAGCTTAGTAATATATTTAGAAAACTGTATTTTCCATTTAGAAACTACATTTAAACTACACAAACTTTTACATTTCTGAGAAGATAGTTATAACTTTCATGTACTATTTATCTACCACCTTCAAATTAGCAGATCTCGTTACACCCACTTTTCAGCTCACTAACCAGACAGCACTAACTATAACTCACAACTGTACCATGCGCTGTGTTGTGACAAGAAATTTCATTTGACAAGTTATGTGTTATTCCGAATACTTTGATTTCACAAGCTGTAAGTGATGTAATATGCAAGGGTATAAACATTACATGGAAAAGGCATGATTATAGTTAATGTAGTGTGGCGAGTGAGGTGACAAGACTGTGTTCGGAGGTGCGTGATTTATAGTAATTTAAAGGTGGAGCATAAATTATAAATTGAAGTTATAATTATAACTTTACAATTATTAATATTTGTGTATTTTAAATTGGGTTTGTATAGAAAGAATGCATAAGGTATTTCTAACTATAAATTATTTTGAACCTTTGTTTTTTTAATTGTATTTTAATAGTTTTCATTTTTTAATAAAAATGTATTTCAAATCATGGCTTGGAGTGTCATTGATTAGAGTGTCATAAAATGGATTGTAGGACAGTACAATGAAGGAGAGTGTTATATAGTCTAGTGTCGTTGAGTGGAGTATTGTAGGGTGGAATAGAGTGGAGTCAAGTAGACTGAAGTGATATAATGTACAGTGGAGAAAAGTGTTATACAGTAAAGTGGCATGGTGTGTCGTATTGTGACGGGGAGCATCGGAGAGTGGAGGGGCGTATTGTACAATGTAGTGGCATGACACACAATACAGCTGAATGTTGCATAGTGGAGTGTCGTTGAATTAGGTGTCAAGAAATAGAGTTTGGTGAAGTAGAGCATCATCAAGTTAAGTGTTGTAAAGTGGCATGGAGTATAGCAGAGTGTTGTAGAGTGTAGTGACATAGAGTGAAGTTCAGTAGAGTACAGTGTAGTATAGTTCAGTATTGTCAAGTGTAATATTGTGCAGTATAGTGGCAGAGAGTCTTTGTGGTGTTTGTACAGTGGAATATCACAGTGCATGGTGGAGTGGTGAGTCATATTTAGTTAGTGTCTGGTTAGCAAGTTGAAAAAAGTGTGTAACAAGGTCTGCTACTTATAATAATTTGAAACTGGTGGATAAACTGTGAAAGAAAAGTATACATATACCTTTAGACTTTTTAAAGTTTGTGTAGTTTAAACTTGGGTTGTATAGGGAAAATAAGTTTTCCTAGCTATAACAAAGCTTTAACCTTTGTTTTTTTTATTGAATGTCAATATTTGTAAACATTTTTAATAACAGTGTATTTCAAATCACACAGTCCAGTGCTACAAGTGGAGAGTTGTTACGAGGAGTACAGTGGAGGAAAGTGTTGTAAAGCAATGGTTCCCAACCTGTGGTCTAGGGACCTCTGGGGGTCTGTGAAGCCTCCCCAGGGGGTCCGAGACTGGTTAGAAACTCTAATAATGTTAACAGGTTAGGTCCCCTGCTTTCAGTAATGACTCATTGGGGGGGTCCCCAGATTCCAAAAATTATTCAGTGGGGGTCCCCGGGTTCCAGTACTGATAAAGTGGGGATCCACAGAAGTCAAAAGGTTGGGAAACACTGTTGTAAAGTCTATTGTCATAGACTGGATTATTGTAGATTGGAATCAAGTGGAGTAGAGTAGAGTGTAGTGGCATATCATACAGTGTAGTAAAGTGCTATATAGTGTAATAGCATGGGGTCTCATATAGTGGAGTAAAGGATCATAGACAGGAACAGTGAGCTGTACAGTGGAATGGCTTATCGAGCAGTAAATTAGGGTGTTGTAGACTAACATAGAGTAGAGTAGAGTGTTTTAGAGTGGAGTAGGGTGAAGTAGAGTGTCATAGAGTAGAGAATCATCAAGTGGAGTGTCGTAGAGTACAGTGAAGGTGAGTGTCGTAGAGTGGAGTATTGTATCATATAGTGGAGTGCCATATTGTAAATTGTGTGACGGACAGTAGAGGGGCATAGGGCACAGTAAAGTACAGTGGCGCATAGTGGGATAAAGTGTAGGAGAGTGGAGTATAATGGAGTGGAGTACACAGGATTAGGGTAGTGTAAAGTAGAATAAAGTGTCATAGAGAGGAGTGATATGTTGTAGCTGTCATGGCATGGAGTTCAGTAGAGTGGAGTGGCATAGCATACAATTGAGTAAAGTGTCATAATTTGGAGTACCATGTTGTACAATAGAGTGTAGTGGGGTGTCGACCAGCATTGGAAAACTTATGTAGTCTGCATTAGAGGAGAGTGACATGCAGTCTAGTTGATTTTTATAGAGTGCAGTGGTGTACAGTACAGTATTATAGAGCGAGGTACAGTGGACTGGCATACAATGTTATAGAGTATAATGGCATTGAGTGCACTGAGTGAAGTGACATACAATGGAGTAGTGGAGTAGGGTGGAGTACTGTGTCAGAGTATTGTGGAGTAAAGTAGGGTGCAGTGGCATACAAAGAGTTGCATATAGTGTTGTACAGTTGTCTCAAGTATCATAGAGTGGAGTAGAGTGCTGTACAGTGACATACAGTATAGTACAGTGTTGTACAGTGAAGTGAAGGAGTATAGAAAGGAGTAAAGTGTCGGAGAGTGGCATACTGTGAGGTAGAGCTAGTGGTGTAAAGTGAAGTTACATTGAGTACAGTAGTGTGTGAAATAGTGGAACTGCATAGAGTGGATTGTTGTATAGTAGAGTACAGTGAAGTAAAGTCTCATACAGTGTAGTAGAGTCAAGTGGCATGGTGTAACATAGTGTGGAGTAAAGTACAACAAAATGTATTGGTGTGTTATAGAATAGAGGGGCATGGAGTGCCTTGGCATAGGTTGGAAACTGTTATAAATTGGAGTGGGGCCTCAGTCAGTGGAGTAGAGTGCTGTGTCATATAGAACAGTGTGGTATAGTGTAATAGAGTTTTGTACACTGGACTAGCATTAAACAAAGTGGTGTAGAGTTGAGTGGGGTCCACTGGAGTAGCATAGAGTGGAATAGCTTATAGTGGAGTAGCATACAGTGGAATGGTGTAGAGTGAAGTGGTGTACAGTAGAGCGTCATAGACTGGAATAATATATAGTGCAGCAGCCTACAGTGCAGTGGCATACAGTGAAGCAGTGTAGACTAGAGTGGTGTACAACGGAATGGGGTAGAGTGTAATAGCATACAGCAGGGTGGTGTTCAATGGAATAGCATAGAATGGAGAGGGTTAGAGTGGAGTGGCACCCACTGGAATAGTATAGAATGGAGTCGCATAGAGTGGAGTGGTATACAGTCGAACAACATAGAGTGGAGTGGCATACAGTGGAATTAGGTAGAGTGGAATAGCATATACTGGAGTAATGTATAGCGGAGTGGCATATAGTCAAGTGGCATACACTGTAGAGGCATACAGTGGAGTTGCATGCAATATAATAGTGTAAAGTGGAGTGGCATAGAGTGGAGTTGTGTACAGTGTAATATTATAGAGTGGAGTGGTGTGGCGCACAGTGTTTTACATTGGAGGGGCGTAGAGTGTAATACTGAATAGTGAAGTAGTGAACAGTGGAGTGGCCTATAATGGAGAAGTGTAGACTTGAGTGGGATACAGTAGGGTGGTGCAGAGTGTAATAGGATACAGTGTAGTGTCATACGTTGGAGTGGGACCCAATCAAATACCATAGAATGAAGTGGCGTAGAGTGAACTACCATACACTGGAGTGGCATAGAGTGGAGTACCGTACAGTGGAGTGGTATACAGTGGGACAATGTACAGTGGATTGTTGTAGAGTGGAGTGGCATATAGTGGAATACAGTGGAGTGGAGTACACTAGAATCGCATAGAGTGGATTAGTGTATAGTGGAGTAGCATTCTCTGGAGTCTCAAACAGTGGAAAGGTGTAGAGTGGAATGACGTAGAGCGGAATAGCATGCAGTGGAGTGACTACAGTGGCATGGAATATGGGCATATGTGAAATTTCGCTGTGATTATGGTGTGCAGAGTAACACAAAACAGTGAATTGCACTGCCTTGCGTTTCTCCAGATTTACCATTCAATGCAGTACTAAGCATGGTGGCCTTGCATTCCTTTGGAAATATAACTTAAGTGTTGCATTGCCCATCCAACACCAGGAGTGACGTAAGTGTACTGCAATCCAATAATACAGCTAGGCCTTAGTTTTATTTTGATCCATAGTATACTGTCATGACTTTGCAGTATGCCATGGTACAAGGAGATAACAAGCACATATATAATTGGGTAACACTTTTTACAAGAGAATGAAAAGGTAGCTATAATTTATTACTACACTTTGGCTGTGTTCAGTGTTAGGGCCTTCGATATAACTAAGTAATAAATCCCTATATATTACCACTTTATTTGAGTGGTAATAGGTAGGGAAATGTAGTTATATTTTTAATATATTTTTAAATATGTTTAATGCCATGTACAACAGTAGTTTCACATAAGTTTATGAACTTCCGTGAAAGTACAGCTGTGACAGATGTCACTAAGTTTCAATGCCTTACAACTTTAAACATACTTACTCTACTTAACTGCAGTACCCAAAAAGATTAATCTCTGCACCATAGTTTATAATCCTGCCAAATTTTATGCAAATCCATTCAGCTGTTTTCGTGATACGTCATATAAAATCATCTATGGAAAATGCATTGCTGAAAAAATCATTTTGATACCCCTTTAATATTTGCACTCTTCTGAGGAATTCCCACAAAAATTTACATCATCTCAAAATGTAGAAAATGCTACAGGTCTAGAAAGGTTTGTGGTGATTCGTCAAACAGGTGCAAAGTTATTAGGGAGCTAATATCTGAGGGATTCCTATCTTTAAGAATATAAACTATAACTACTGAGTGGCAATCATATTTAATGTGATTCTTTCTTTTTATCTATCATGTTTGTTATGTATTTTCTTATTGGTTTACACAATCATGTAACCATAAATGTGTCTTTTAGTTGTTCATGCAGTAATTCTGAAAATTGACATATTCCATCTAGTACATGTTTGGGCTTTCTTACTACTTTTAGTACGACTGTGCTACACATGAATCCCAAAGTGAATGAAAGCCAATCATTGTTGTTATAAAATTTGGGAATATTATTTTTTTCATACTGGCCAATTATTATGTCCTCCATATAATAGATTGTGTAGATCACTGGTAGGTCACTTTCCTATTTTGTTGCACAGGAGTATGTAAGGAAAGTGGCCTTTGCATGGCTTGTTGGGCACAGTTTTATTTTGTGAGCCAGAGGACATACAATTCAAATGTATGTAGAGTAAGATGTATTGTATTTGTTATGTGTTTGTTTATAGATTTGTGTTTGCATATAACCATAAATGGGTCTTTCAGTTGGTCATGTAGTAAATCTGAAACTCCACATAAGCAGTCTAGTTTATTCTTTGGACTTCCTTGCTACTTTTAGCTGGATTGTGATACATGTGAAGGCCAAAGTGAATGAAAGACCATCATTGTTATTGTTATGAAAATTGAGACTGGTATTTTCTTCCTGGTGGCCAGTTATCATGTCCTCCAAATAGTAGTTTGTGTGGCTCACTTCTAGGTCAATTTTTCATTTTGTAGCACAGAGGTGCATAAGAAAGATTTATTTTTGTTTGGCTTTTTGTGCCACTTTTAGTTTGTGAGCCAGAGAACATGCAGAGAAAGCTTATGTAGATTAAGATGCAATGTATTTGTTATGTATTTGTTTATAGGTTTCCATTGCCATGTAATCGTACATGGGTCTTTCAGTTGTTCATGAAGTAAATCTGAAACTTTACATCTGCAGTCTAGTTAGTGTTTTGGGCTTTCTTCTCAAATGAGGGCAAAGTTATTAAGAAAGAAACCTTTCAAAATCCCTTTCTTTGGTCATCCTAGCTATAAATTCAGAGTGGCTACCACCACTCTGTAGTATGCATATCTATCTATCTATCTATCTATCTATCTATCTATCTATCTATCTATCTATCTATCTATCTATCTATCTATCTATCTATCTATCTATCTATCTATCTATCTATCTATCTATCTATCTATCTATCTATCTATCCACTGCAACAGCACCACTAGCATGGTAACTTTCGTTAAGAAAATTATTACAAACAAATGTAATGCTTACTGCATTATGTAACATAATATACTAACTAATCATACGTTCATTGCAGAACTGTGAAACCACATCATTTGCCAATCATTACACCATGTAATAACAGAGCAAGCACTATTAAACAAAAATATTTCTGTTTAATAAATAAAGGCATCTGAAATCATATAAAAAAGTAGTTTGCATTAAAATGCCTCCAAATGTTACCAAAGACACCCTATTTCCCACTATCACACATCCACCATTTTAACTTGAAATACAAATGGAAAGGTAACACACAACTACTGCATCTATTAGAACACTCACTATGCTAAGTGTTAGAAATGGGGTCTCTAGTTGTCAGAGGTATTCACCTTTGTCCAAATAGGGACCATAATTCTAGTCAGGGTAAGTCACACACAGTCCAAATTATCCTGTGCCCACCCTCTGGTAGCTTGGCACTGAGCAGTCAGGCTTAACTTAGAAGGCAATGTGTAAAGTATTTGTGCAATAAATCATACAGTAACAAAGTGAAAACACCACAAAAATACACCACATAGGTTTAGA
This sequence comes from Pleurodeles waltl, assembly GCF_031143425.1. NCBI lineage: Eukaryota > Metazoa > Chordata > Amphibia > Caudata > Salamandridae > Pleurodeles > Pleurodeles waltl. Next base: position 62,831,163 of record NC_090439.1, on the reverse strand, counting down.
AAAATATAAGATATTTAACTGGTTAAATTAAGGTCAAAACTGTAAAGATTCAATAAGCACAAGTTGAAATATCACTTTTTCAGGATTAACAAGAGTCTTAAATCTTAGAAATCAACAGTTGTCTCTTGTTAGCAGAAAGTACCTGGTTTGCATAAAAAATAACACGCACGGAGACTGCAGAGGCAGTGATGCGTGGAAAAATAGGGTGTGCATCGGAATTTCCGGCACGGCACAGATGATACATTGTTTCCTTCCATGCTGCATGGGGCTTTGTGTCGATTTCCGGCGTGAAGGCTTAGGTCCTCATACAATGCGGGGATCTTTTGGCACGCAGGGACGGTGCGAGGAAAATCCTGGACATGCGGGAAAAATTCACAGGTGTTGCGTCAATCCGGTAGGCGATGCATTGAAGTTTTATTTGCACGGCAGGCGCTGTGTCGATTCTTCACTCAGGAAGTTGGGATATGTCATTCCGGATTGGGTGTGCGTCGATCCGGTATGGCCGTGCGTCAAATTTCCGGTCGCAAAGCAGGCACTGTGTCAATCTTCGCTCAGAAAGTCGGGATGCGTCGTTCCAGTTCGGCTGTGCTGCAATTTTCTTGTCGCAAGGCAGGCTGTGCATCGATTCTGGCAGGCTGTGCGCCGATTTCTGGAACACAAGGAGTTTCCTGATGAAATTAAGTATTTTTGGCCCTGAGACTTCAGAAAACAGAAGGCAAACTCAATCCAACCCCTTTGAGAGCACTTCTCCTCTAAGTCAGAGGTCAGCAGAGCAGCAGGGCAACAGCAGGGCAGCAGTCCTTCTCAGTAAAGCAGTCCAGATGGGTCCTTTGGGCAGCCAGGTAGTTCCTCTTGACAGGTTGCAGGTTCAGGTCCAGAAGTGTCTGTGTAGGTGGGGTCAGAGACCCAGTTTATATATCCAAAAATGCCTTTGAAGTGGGGAAGACTTCAAAGAGTGGTTTTGAAGAGCACAAGTTCCCATTTCAGTAGAGGTCTGTCTGCCAGGGTCCCAGTAGGGAGGTTGGCAGTCCATTGAGTGAGGGCAGGCCACTAGCCTTTGAAAGGTAAATGTCAGGCCCTCCACCCTTCCAGCCCAGGAAGACCCATTCAGTATGCAGAAGAGTGCTGGTGTGACTGAGTGTCCTGTGTTTGTGATTGTTTGTGTGAAATGCACAAGGAGGCTGTCAACCAGCCCAAACATTGATTGGAGACAGGCTGTAAGGCACAGATGGAGTTTAGGTGCAGAGAAATGCTCACTTTCTAAAAGTGGCATTTCTAAAATAGTAATATAAAATCCAACTTTATCTATAAGCATCATTTCCTATTACCATTCTGGCCATACTAAATCTGACCTGGCTACTCCCTTCTGATCAAAATCTACCACTCAAACACTATGGTGGTCATTCTGACCTTGGCGGACGGCGGAGGCCGTCCGCCAAGGTACTGCCGTCAGAACACCGCACCGCGGTCAAAAGACCGCGGCGGTGATTCTGAGATTTGCCCGGGGCTGGAGGGCGGCCGCCAAAAGACCGCCCGCCAGCCCAGGGCAAATCAACCTTCCCACTAGGATGCCGGCTCAGAATTGAGCCGGCGGAGTGGGAAGGTGCGACGGGTGCAGTTGCACCCGTCGCGTATTTCAGTGTCTGCTAAGCAGACACTGAAATACGTTATGGGGCCCTCTTACGGGGGCCCCTGCCGTGCCCATGCCAGTGGCATGGGCACGGCAGGGGCCCCCAGGGGCCCCGCGGCACCCCCTACCGCCATCCTGTTCCTGGCGGGAGAACCGCCAGGAACAGGATGGCGGTAGGGGGTGTCAGAATCCCCATGGCGGCAGAGCGCGCTCCGCCGCCATGGAGGATTCTGACGGGCAGCGGAAAGTCGGCGGTACACCGCCGGCTTTCCGCTTCTGGCCGCGGCTGTACCGCCGCGGTCAGAATGCCTGGCGGAGCACCGCCGGCCTGTTGGCGGTGCTACCGCCAACCTCCGCCATGGCGGTAATTACCGCCGGGGTCAGAATGACCCCCTATATGAGGTTAGTCCTAATGCTACCCTATGAAAGGAGCAGGCCTGACAGTAGTGGAAAACAATTTTAGGAGTTTTCCACTACTAGGGAATATAAAACACACAGGGCATACATGTCCTTCATTTTACCTACATAGCACCCTACCTTGTGGGTTAGCTAGGGCCTACCTTAGGGGTGATTTATATGTAGAAAAAGGGGAACTTAAGGCTTGGCAAGTACTTTTAGATGGCAAGTCGAAGTGTCAGTGAAACTGCACACACAGGCCTTGCAATGGCAGGCTGAGACATGGTTAAGGGGCTACTTATGTGGGTGGCACAATCAGTGCTGCAGGCCCACTAGTATATTTGATTTGCAGGCCCTGGTCACAGGCAGTGCACTTTACTAGGGACTTACAAGGAAATCAAATATGCCAATGGGGAATGAACCAATGTTACCATGTTTAGGGAGACAGCATATGCACTTTTGCACTGATTAGCAGTGGTAAAGTGCGCAGAGTCCTAAAACCAGCAAAAACAGTGTCAAAAAAGTGGAGGGAGGCAGGCAAAACGTCGCGGGATGACCACACTAAGGCTGTCAGGTCAAACAAGGCACAACTACAGGAGCTCATGCTAATCAATATGTTTTTTTTCAGAACATGTTATTGAAATTAATGTACATACAGGGCCTGAGGGGTCACAAGCGATGATACGATTTAGGTATACATATTGTTGTGCATGTAAATAATAAGAGTAGAGCACTGATGGACAGTAAAGATAGAAGGGATAAGAAAAAAACAAAGAAAACAACAGTTTCCACATGTCAAAACCCATCCCCTATCTAATCCCCAAATAACTATGTAGCAGCCAATGTCTATATACCAGTTACCGGGCATCCATCTTTATTGAGTGAGCCTTGGCACGCATGTCTCCTTCGGGTCCCTGGTCAGGAGGGTGTATGGGTTCCAGTACAATACCTTGGTAGTCTGCCCATCTTTGCTTGATTTTGTTATGTTTGTTTGGGCATACCCTAGATTAATAAACCACTACCTCCAACCCCAGGAAGTGGTCTAGGCCCTTTTTACAGGCAGCAAGTGAGGGCAGTGATGTGTCCTTCCAATGTTTGGCAATATCATGTTTGGCAAAAGATAGGCCCGGTAGCGTAAGAGCACATTTATATCTACTGCCTCCAATGCCCTTTGTGATATGCAGAAGGACTAGCTTAGGATCTCAGGGCAAAACCCATGAGAGGACTGTGCTCAGGCAGGAGAGAATTCCCTACCAGGATGCCTCTAATGCTGTGCAGCTCCATATAGCATGAAGAAAGGTGCCCTCTGCCCCACTGCATCGGAGGCACTGGGGTGAGACCACCAGACCCATCTGCCACCTACAATGTCGAGTGCAGTAGGCTCTATGTAAACATTTAAATTGGATAAGCCGGAGGTGGGTAGATGCTGCAGCCTCTCTGGGAATCCCAAAGACCTCTGTCCAGTTGTCATTATCTGATGCTTCAAGGACTTGTTCCCAGGCAGCCAGAGTAGACAGTAGAGTGTTAGCATATGAGTAAGTAGAGTTTGGCAAATCTGTGTGAATTTTTTCAAGGTCTCCCAGAAGGAGTCTGCCCTCTAGAGGGTTACATTTGGGGAGGACGGTGAGATCCTGTGTGTAGGGGTGAGAGCATGGTGGAGCTGAATGTATCGGTGGAATTGGGTCTGATGCAGGTGGTATTCCCACTGCAGGCCACCATATGATTTCAGGATGGTGCCCTGCATGACATCGCCTAATGTAGAAATTCCTATGAGGTCCCAGGGTCAGAAACAGGCCAATCAAGAAACCAGGGGTCATAACTGATCCCACCAAAGCAGCATTTATTCTGTTAGGTGTCCAAACCACCCCATCCGCTGCAGACCACCTCTCCAAAGAGTGAACACTACTAGGGTGGCAGATGGCAGAGTGTCCATATCCCCCACTCTAGAGATAGGACCGAATGGGCGTATTATTCATGGCACACTTCTCCAGTGCACATGAGGGATTATTCAAGAGCCCATGCCACCAACCCTTAATAACCACGAGGTGGAAGGCAGTATCGTACGCATGTATGTTGGCTGCTGAAATTCCATCACAATAAGTCAATTGAAAACATGTCTCCAGTGCAACATGGGCTGCCCCTCCCCCCAGGAGGAAACTCCCCAGAATAGAATCCATCTGCTCGAACCATGTTTGGGGAATGGGATATGGGTGTTTTTGTAGAAGGTATAGGAGGCGTGGAAGAGACACCATCTTAAAGATGTCTGAAAGGCCTATCAGTGAAAGGGGGAGACTGGACCAGATCCCTACCTCATATTTCACCCGTACAACAGCCAGGAACAGGTTCCTATTCCATGCCAAAGTCCAATCCAGGGCTATGACAATCCCCAAATACTTAAATCCACCCATCACACATGTCAGACCAGGAGCCCACTCAATGGGGCCATCATAGCCATTGACCAGAAAGACTTTGGATTTGGAAAATAAATGCATGATCCACGCGCAACGGGGTCCAGTGTATTCTAGCTCAGTGCAGAAGAAGAGAAGTCAGTATAGGGGAGCTGCACGCACAAGAGGAATTTAAGGCCAAAGTTCAGCCTCTGCAAGAGAGCAATGAGGTAGTCCCCATGAACAGAATCAAATGCCCTGTCCATATCCACTAAGAGCAGGGCCGCTAGCTGCTCAAGACGATGTGTCATAGCGAATGAATTATGCACCGGGCAAATGTTATGCTGCGTGCCAAAGTGGGGCATGAAGCAGGCCTGGTCGGGTGGATCAAGTCTTGTATGTGCCATGCGAGGCGACGTGCCAGTATCTTCGTGAAGTGCCAAACATGTGTAGTCCGGACACCTTCTGCTGTAGTGCTGTGGCTGAGTCCTCCACTCCAGAGACCCTGGTTTCAGCTTCTGTGGTCCTTTCCACTGCCCGCCGGAGGTCCTGGCGAAGGAGTGTAATGTTGGATGCAACTGCGACAATCTTTGCATTGAGCATATCTTGGGAGTGGGTGATGGTGGCAAGGAGCACCGCATTGTCTGGCACCTCCCCGGCCAGGACCCCCACTGCCTCCTGGGCAAACTTGGCCAAGGTGCCCTGTCTGGCGCCATGGGCATTTTGTCTTTTGTCATGGTGGTAGGGAAATGGGTGGTCTCCAGGTAAGCTGTCCTCACCGTAGACCAGGTAACTCACCACACCCCCAATGGGACTCACCTTAGGTTGCACGAGCAGTCAGACGGGGACCAGGCAAGCCACCCACGGCCCGGTTGCGTCCAGTGCCCAGACAGGCAACATGATTACAGAAGTCCATTTCAGGGGTGCAGGCAGAGCTACGTGTAGGATGCAATGGGCCCCAATCGAGGACCCTACCACAGCCCAAGTGACCCGTCAGACCCCCACCGGGACTCACCCGGGGCAGCACAAGCAGACCTCTCCAGACCCAATCAGGTATTGTGACCCCACACGTCTGTTCCAAGGGGCACAGGCAGGACCACACACAGGGCCTGGCAGGCCCCAATCCAGGACTCCCCTGCAGGCCCTGAGCAGCCAGCACCCCAAGTGAGGCACTAAATCAACACTCCGGACCACAGCACATCCAGTCCTTGCTAGGCCAGAGGTGGAACTCAGGGCCTGGCCATATACAGTCTCAGCGTGGCTGGGAGGGCAAGCAGAGTCATCCAGGGGCCACAGAACTACCCTGGAAACCATAAATGCTCCTGGGGCCAGCTTCAGCAGTGCCCTGCCCACCAGCCCCCAAGCACCCAGGCCTCTCCTCGTGTACAGGGGCAGCCTCTGTGCAGTCTTTGCTGCGCTGGTCCCCTGATTGCCCCCAAAGGTCTCTGTCAAATTGCGGGCCCCAACAGCTGCTTCCAACAGGGAGCCCAGTCCAGTGAGGGGCTCCCAGCTACTGGTAGTTATGGCGGGCAGGCAGCCCAAGCATGGCAAGCAGTGAGGGACCAGGTCAGGAGCAGGCAACACTGCCTGCGAGCCTTCTCTGCCTGAGTCAGGCACTAGGAACAGTACACTTCACCCCACGCTGCGCCCGCAGGCAGACCTCGCTCTCCTTTGCTCCCTCCTCTGGTGCTGGCCAGCACCTCCGGATCTCAAGCCATGGCTAAGATCCACACCTCAGGGCCATGGGTGTGGCCCAAAGAAACGCTGCATTGCTCATCTCAGCCCGCAGCCCAGGCTGGCGCGGCCCAGTCCCAGCCAGCGGATCCAGAAATACTCCTATAAGAACAATATACAATGCTCCAAGAATAGGCTAAGGAGTTTGATCAATTACATGAAAAAAGATCATGAAAATGTAATTACAAACATAAAAGCAAAAGGTACAATCAAAATTCCAGAAGAACATTAAAAAAAGTTAGGAAAGAGATTGTTGTAAAATTAGGTAAATAGGAGGAAGAAATATAATAACTTGAACACAGGAAGTTCTTATGCGAATAAATAAATTATACTTAAGGGACAATCTTTACATTCTATATGTCATTTGAAAACTTTAAAAAAACATGATTTGGGTAAAACAATAATGGAACCTTCCTCACAGACAAAACCAGCAAATCTGCAAAGTAGATTGATGTTTATCAAAAAAGAAGAGGCAGGGGACATAGTGGTGGCCATTGACAACAAAGAGGAAAACAAAGGCAAGGAGAGGCAACAGAAGGAAACTCTCCTCTATAAAACGTGAAGAAATAGGCCAAGAAGAAATAGCAAAGTAAAATCTAATTATCAATCTATCAAAATGTACATTAATATAAACAGATCGGTGTTAGATTCAGGACTCTCTACAAGGTCACCCCCAACCATGTTCCCTTCACCTCTCCTGTTTTCAGAATTTTGTTTCTGTTGGAATTAGGCCTCAGTGCACTTTACCACTGATAACCAGTGCTAAAGTGTTTCTGGTCACTGCTTAAAACATGGTAAAGTTGGCTTACACCTTATTGCCATATTTAATTTACTTATAGGCCCCTCTTAATGTGGTAAACAATATACCCAGGGGCAGTAAATTAAATGCTACTAATGGGTCTGCAGCACTTATTGTGCCACCCGCTTAAGATGTACCTTAAAACATGTTTAGGCATGCCATTGCAGGCTCCTTGCGGTTTTAAACTGCCAATTTAATTTGGGAAAATAAACCTTATACCAAGTCTAAAACTCCCTTTTTAATACATATGCCACCCTTATGGCAGGCCTTAAAAAGCCCAGAGGACAGGGTTCATTCAATTTAAAAAGTTGGACATGTACTTTTACATTTTTCAAGTACTGGTAGGGAAAAACTCACAATTTCTTTTCAGTGCTGTGAGGTCTACCTCTCCCATAGGATAACATTGGTGGCGTTACGTTGAGGGATATGCAACAATCACAACAATGCTGTCAAGGCGATTCAGACTGACCGCATTTCAGGTGTCACTGCTAGAGAAGGTCAGGAGAGCATGGACCAATCGAGCATTAGTAATGTGTCCACTACAGATGTCAGGTCAATGAGATGCAGCAGCAGCCGAACACATGCTTCCACACAACCAGAAGGTACACTGTCAGTCTGTGGGGGCAAGAAGCATTGAGCTCTGTGGTTGATCTGGCATTCTTTAAGGTTTTGCAAATCTGGTGACATTACCAGCAGAGAAGTATTTCATGCTCATCTGTTTGTTTTATTTCACATTACAATACATACCTGACATTAAAGGAACTCTTGGTTACAAGCATCGACATGGTTGTGTGTTATTTGAACATGCACAATGTATTTTTAAGTGTTGACATAACTCCCAAAGTTATGTGTGGCAACGTGGTCCTTGCACCTTCTTCCCTCCACTGCTCTGCTGTCATCTGCACTCTGCAGCATTGGTGCCGCAGGCTGGTCATTCTAGCAGTCTGAGGCTGACACATTGATGGGTAGCCCTCTTCTGGTGGCAACATTGTGGATGATGGCACACACTGCTACTATCTTACAAACATTTTGCGGAGCATTTTGTAAGCCACCCCAAGGGTGGGGCTAGTTATGGTTTGAGGATCCATGACGTAGGGCGCACTCATTATCACCTGCAAAACAGACATTGGTGTGAGGCTACATAATAATTAGACTAGGTGACAGCAACCACATATCTGTATGTACATTTATTTTCTGCACCTAATAGTTATCCATCATCAAACTCCCCTCTTTCCAGCCTGTATATTCTGCTTTGCCTAAACATGGAGTCATGGATGTTTCCTGGATATTGTGACACAACATTAGTATTGAAACGTTGGGCATTACAGACTACTTGAATATTGATAGAAAGGGTAATTTTCCTATTCCTGAAAAGATATTTTAGATGGGATGGGGAACATTGAGGCACATGTGTCCCATCTTTACAGCCTAGGACATGGGGAAAATTGGCAATCCTGTAAAGGTGCAATTTTGTATGTTGCATTTCCTGTGCATTCTTGGGTAGGTAAATGTGACAGTGAATGTAGAGCAGCATGGCATCTAGGAATGCATGGAAGAAATGTGAAAATGCACTTTAAGAAACCCCTCCTGCCACAGCAATCACACTCTGGTAACTGCGAGAGGCCAATAATTGTAACAAGCTAACCACTGGGACATGAGTGGGGACAGAATTGCTGCACTGTGTCCTGCTGTCTAGATGAGGCTGTAATAAGGCAATCATCTCCTGTAAGGAAATGCCTCCTTGGCATGGATACCCCCTGACTTTTTGCCTTTGCTGATGCCAAGTTATGATTTGAAAGTGTGCTGAGGCCTGCTAACCAGGCCCCAGCAGCAGTGTTCTTTCCCTAACCTGTACCTTTGTTTCCACAATTGGCACACCCTGGCATCCAGGTAAGTCCCTTGTAACTGGTACCTCTGGTACCAAGGGCCCTGATGCCAGGGAAGGTCTCTAAGGGCTGCAGCATGTCTTATGCCACCCTGGAGACCCCTCACTCAGCACAGACACACTGCTTGCCAGCTTGTGTGTGCTGGTGGGGAGAAAATGTCTAAGTCGACATGGCACTCCCCTCAGGGTGCCATGCCAACCTCACACTGCCTACGGCATAGATAAGTCACCCCTCTAGCAGGCCTTACAGCCCTAAGGCAGGGTGCACTATACCATAGGTGAGGGCATAGGTGCATGAGCACTATGCCCCTACAGTGTCTAAGCAAAACCTTAGACATTGTAAGTGCAGGGTAGCCATAAGAGTATATGGTCTGGGAGTCTGTCAAACACGAACTCCACAGCACCATAATGGCTACACTGAAAACTGGGAAGTTTGGTATCAAACTTCTCAGCACAATAAATGCACACTGATGCCAGTGTACATTTTATTGTGAAATACACCCCAGAGGGCATCTTAGAGATGCCCCCCTGAAAACATACTCGACTTCCAAGGTGGGCTGACTAGTTTTACCAGCCTGCCACACACCAGACATGTTGCTGGCCACATGGGAAGAGTGCCTTTGTCACTCTGTCGCTAGTAACAAAGCCTGTACTGGGTGGAGGTGCTTCTCACCTCCCCCTGCAGGAACTGTAACACCTGGCGGTGAGCCTCAAAGGCTCACCCACTTTGTTTTAGCGCCCCAGGGCACTCCAGCTAGTGGAGATGCCTGCCCCCTCCGGCTACGGCCCCACTTTTGGCGGCAAGGCCGGAGGAGATAATGAGAAAAACAGGGAGGAGTCACTGGCCAGTCAGGACAGTCTCTAAGGTGTCCTGAGCTGAGGTGACTCTGACTTTTAGAAATCCTCCATCTTGCAGATGGAGGATTCCCCCAATAGGATTAGGGATGTGCCCCCCTCCCCTCAGGGAGGAGGCACAAAGAGGGTGTAGCCACCCTCAGGGCTAGTAGCCATTGGCTACTAACCCCCCAGACCTAAACACACCCCTAAATTGAGTATTTAGGGGCTCCCAGAACCAAGCAAGATAGATTCCTGCAACCTGAAGACGAAGAAGGACTGCTGACCTGAAAGCCCTGCATAGAAGACGGAGACACCTACTGCTTTGGCCCCAGCCCTACCGGCCTTTCTCCCCTCTTCAAGAAAAACTGCAACAGCGACGCGTCCCCCAGGGTCCAGGCGACCTCTGAAGCCTCAGAGGACTACCCTGCATCTAAAAGGACCAAGAACTCCCAAGGACAGCGGCTCTGCTCCAAAGAAGAAACAACTTTGCAACAAAGAAACAACTTTAAAAGGACTCCATGTTTCCCGCCAGAAGCGTGAGACTTTGCACTCTGCAGCCAACGCCCCGGCTCGACCTGCAGGGAAACAACACTACAGGGAGGACTCCCCGGCGACTGCGAACCTGTGAGTAGCCAGAGTTGACCCCCCTCACCCCCCCAGTGACGCCTGCAGAGGGAATCCAGAGGCTCCCCCTGACCGTGACTGCCTGCTTCTAAGAACCCAATGCCTGGTAAAGACACTGCACCGCAGCCCCAGGACCTGAAGGATCTGACCTCCAGTGCAGAAGCGACCCCCAGGTGGCCCTCACCCTTGCCCAGGTGGTGGCTACCCCGAGGAGCCCCCCCCTTTCCTGCCTGCTTCGCTGAAGAGACCCCTGGGTCTCCCTTTGAACTCCATTGCAAACCCGACGCCTGTTTGCACTCTGCACCCGGCCGCCCCGGTGCCGCTGAGGGTGTACTTTTTGTGCTGAATTGTGTCCCCCCCGGTGCCCTACAAAACCCCCCTGGTCTGCCCTCCGAAGTCGCGGGTACTTACCTGCTGGCAGACTGGAACCGGTACACCCCCTTCACCATTGAAGCCTATGCGTTTTGGGCACAACTTTGACCTCTGCAACTGACCAGCCCTGGGCTGCTGGTGTGGTAACTTTGGGGTTGCTCTGAACCCCCAACGGTGGGCTACCTTGGACCCAACTTTAAACCCTGTAGGTGGTTTACTTATCTGCAAAACTAACAAACACTTACCTCCCCCAGGAACTGTTGAAAATTGCAGTGTCTAGTTTTAAAATAGCTTATTGCCATTTTTGTGAAAACTGTACATGCTATTTTGCTAATTCAAAGTTCCTAAAGTACCTAAGTGAAATACCTTTCATTTGAAGTATTACTTGTAAATCTTGGACCTTTGGTTCTTAAAATAAACTAAGAAAATATATTTTTCTATACAAAAACCTATTGGCCTGGAATTTTCTTTGAGTGTGCGTTCCTCATTTATTGCCTGTGTGTGTACAATAAATGCTTAACACTACCCTCTGATAAGCCTACTGCTCGACCACACTACCACAAAATAGAGCATTAGAATTATCTCTTTTTGCCACTATCTTACCTCTAAGGGGAACCCTTGGACTCTGTACATGCTATTTCTTACTTTGAAATAGTACATACAGAGCCAACTTCTTACATCTCCATTATGACATTGCTACTTAGCCTGTATTTGTCACATATTTCTTCCTCTGTTCGTTCAAAAATGGTCAGCCAGATTATGAAAATCCTCTCTTGTCTCCGCCTCCTCCTCTGCTGGGCAGACGGTATTCACATCCTCCTTGCAATCATGCACAGAACATCCATTGTGGAAACACCTAATGCATCCTGGGCCCGTTTTTATACTTTGCACCCAGTTAGCATCTGGTCTCAGTTGGTGGTAAATTGCCTGTACAAACCGGTCTTTTGGTGACTATTTGCTATTTGCGGCTGCCTCTAACATGCTATTACCGAATCGCAAATAGGGATTTCCTGAATGCGATTCATTATTATTGCTCACTAAAAATGCCAACTCGCAAAATAGTTGCATCTAAAATTTTTGATTGCAAAAGGTTTTTGTACTTTGCAAAATGCCATTTTTGCTTTTGCAAAGTACTTTGCAACCGTTTTGCAAGTTGCTACTTTTTCGTACATGTGGCCCTTGAGGGGCATATTTATTCTTGTTTTGTGCTGCATTTACGTCATTTTTTTAACGCAAATTCAGTGCAACACTAACTCCATATTTATACTTTGGCGCTAGACACGTCTAGCGCCAAATTTATGGAGTTTAAGTAATTTTTGGGACGTGGAAACCTTCTTTGCTTCAATGAGATGCAAAGTAGTCATTCCAATGCAAAAAGTGACTCTATTACCTTACCGCCATATTTATCCACCTGTGCTAAAATCACACACGAGAGGGAGGAGGGGGTCAAAAAATGGTGCAAAGCTTGCTTTGCAGCATTTTTTAACGCCAGGGTCAGGGCAGGCGTTAGGGGACCTGTGGGCCTATTTCCATGGTGGAACACAAAGGAATAAGCCCACAAGTGTCCTCCCCAGGCCCCAGGCACACCCCCACCCACACCAGAGGGACAGCTGAGGATGGTGGACCCCATCCCAGGTAAGTACAGGTAAGTATTTTTTTTTTAAGTGCCATTGGGGGCCCTGAAATGCCCCCCCTCTACATGGCACTGGGTGCAATGGACGTGCCCAGGAGACCCTGGTCCCCTGTGCTGGCCATTGGGGTGGTGGGCATGACTCCTGTCTTTTCTATGACAGGACTCATGTGGTATGGATGGTTTTGCGTCAGAAAATGACTCTAGAAAGGTTAGAGTCATTGTATTTTTTACTTTAACCTGCCTAACGTAATTTTTTGGTGCAAACCCCTCTTCTTCCATACCACCACCCACACCCGGCTAACTTCATTTTTTTAATGCTAGCCTACCCTTTGCACCGGCTTGCACCATTCCATAAATATGGTGCCCGGCTCGTGCACAGAAATGGTGCAAGCCAGTGCTAAACATTTTGGTGCAAAACTGTGTTAGTACAGCTTTTTTACCAAAAAGTATAAATCAGGGCCTAAATTGCTTGTAATCATGCACATGTTGATATGTGAATTTATTAGACATGTGAAAATAATTATATACTCAAGTAAAGCATTATAAATTTATACAAAGAGATCATGGTGTTTTTGAGATGTTTGAGGTATAAAAAAATGTTGGAGGAAATGAATCTTATACCCAATATTAAGTTTTAACTGTACTTCATATGTCTTTCTGAAAGATATATTTTTATATTTTTTGCAGATTAAGATTGTATTTGAAAGGTATATTGACCCCGAAGAAGCAACAGGATTGTTGTGAAAAACGTGCTGGCCATTCAGTTGATAAGATATCATAAAAAAATAAAGGAGCAAAGTGTTGTCAAATGTAAAAATGTTTCCTGAAGCCCTCATTTGTGTCCATAGACCTACGGTACTGACTTACAAATGCCTCTACTAATCACTATTGCAGATCTCCTCTTGAAGCAAAATGTTGCCAAAAGAATGACTGATAATATCCAAGAGGTTTACGGTACACCTCCTTGTATTAGTGCTTTAGGTGTCAGAAACCACAGTAAATGTTGGGGCTAGATGTCATATAATACTAATTAAATCGCATCTTGCAGGACAGCAGCCTTAACAGAGAGATAATGTCTTGGTACATGCCAGCATTAATGGTGCAGTGGCAGCGTGGTTGCTCTAGATGGAAAATTAAGCTCTAGAGCTGTCAGACCTGGTGAAATGATTTCTCTAGTTCTACAGTGCACTAGTTAAGCGTAGTCTGGAAACGTGTTGTTGACTACAGCACTCAGCAACCAATAATCAATTGTCCCTTTGCTTCCTGTATGGAGCTCCAACATCCTGTTGTGGCGAAAATTGTACTAGTTGCAGTGTCCACATAAACAATCCAGTGCAAGTGTATGCATTCGGGCACATTGTGAATCCCAGAGTCCTTGCAGTGTATAACCATAAGACTCATATTGTAATTTCTAGGAATTGGATTAATGTAAACCCAACCGACCCTCTTTTGGTGAATGGTAGTCATATTTGCGAAGTGTAGGGTATGCCTAAAAAAACTAGTGACAATTGGTGAGCTCTACTAGCCAACACTGCTTGACTAAACCTATGTTATGGATCTAAGGCCCTGATTTATACTTTTTGGTGCAAAACCGCACTAAAGCAGATTTGCACCAAAAAGTTTTACACCGGCTTGCAACATTTCTGTGCATCAGCCGGGCACCATATTTATGGAATGGTGCAAGCTGGTGCAAAGGGTTGGCTAGCATAAAAAAAAAAACTACGTTAGTTGGGTGGGGCTGGCGCTTTGAAGAAGGGGGTTTTGCACCAAAAAATGACGTTAGGTAGGTTAGAGCAAAAAAAAATAACTCTAACCTGCCTAGATTTATTTTCTGACAGAAAACCATCCATACCACATGACTCCTGTCTTAGAAAAGACAGGAGTCATGCCCACCACCCCAGTGGCCAGCAGAGGGGACCAGGGTCCCCTTGGCATTGCCATTGCACCCAGTGCCATGTCGGGGGCCATTTCAGGCCCCCCAGTGGCACTTAAAAACAAATACTTACCTGTGCTTACCTATACTTACCTGGGATTGGGTGCCCCTTCCTCCGCTGTCCCTCTGGTGTGGATGGGGGTGTCCCTGGGCAGGGCACCTGTGGGCTTATTCCATGGTGTTACACCATGGAAATAGGCCCACAGGTCCCCTAATGCCTGCCCTGATCCAGGTGTTAAAAAATGGTGCAAAGCAAGCTTGACTCTTCCTCCGCCCGTGCATGATTTTAGTACAGGGGATAAATATGCCGCTAAGGCCATAGAGTCATTTTTTGCAAAGGAACACTTACTTTGCATCTCATTGAAGCAAAGTAGGTTTCCACGTCCAAAAAATGACTTTAACTAAATTGGTGCTAGATGGGTCTAGCGCCGAAGTATAAATATGGAGTTAGTTTTGCACATAGTTTGCAAAAAACAAAATGATGCAAATTTGGCGCAAAACAAGTATAAAAATGCCCCTAAAACTATTTACATTTTCCAGCTGTGGTGTATTGTAGTGTACAGGAAACACGAGCCAACGCTTTTTCCTTCTCATAGTATGTTCTTCTGTTGATTAATGCACAATTAAATGTAACTCTGTTTTTCATTTTTTTCTTACTTCTTTTACTTTCTGTTAAACTGTTTACATTCTAATGTAGTTGAAAAAAATTGAAAGCTATTTTTTTTAAAAACGGATATCATTCCATTTTCAGTCCAATTAGGTGTTAGGACCACAATCTTCTCTGGTGGCTCGTTCGTCTCATTCTCTCTGGCCCACTTTACATGTGTCCAATAAATCAATTCCCTTTCAAAACATGTTTTCTTTTGCATTGGTATTTTATGCAAGATGCACACAAAGTACAAGAAAACCAAACAGGGCCACATATAAAAGATATAGGATAGTAAAGTAGTCACAATTACGAATATCCACTTGACGATGAACGAATTCACTATGACCAGTGTAAATAGGAGCGTGTGTGCTCCCGCTCTTAGGCAAGATCCGGAAGTGTCAACATATATGCACTGAAGGGACCCCGTATGTCCTTGGAACTCATAGCCTGGAGGAATTAATGGCATGTCATTGGCGGAGGATACCAGAATTTGGAGTTAAACCAAAAAGAGAGAAACTTGAAAAAATGCACAGCACCAAAGAAACGTACCCAGTATTCTGTTTGTGTTTGCACTTTCCATCTGTATAAAGGATGTTTTCTTTCACTCCATGCCCTATTTTACAAATAACTTGGTCCTCATACTCGTCAATCCTAAATTTGACACGTGGATCCAGGACAGCAGGCCTCCTGGCTTTTTCACCAGTAGAAATGCACTGGCATTTTAACATGTTCAAAGGAATAGTCCAATTTGTGAACTTTTTTAAGAACGTTTGGAGCATCCTATTGCTTTCACCCCTAAATGAATAAACGTGAAGGAAGAGCCACCAGCGCTCTTTTTTGGTACTGGAGTATACTGCACCAGGGGCCAGATGTAGCAAACGATTGCGACTCGCAAACGGGCCGAATCGCAATTTGCGACAGTGCAAAATCGGAAATGGGATGCAAAAAGCCCATTTCCGACTCGCAAAAAGCGATGGGACCCGTTTGCGAGTCGCATCCGGTGCGACCCGCAAATTGCAAGTCGCAATTTGCAAGTCGCAATTTACGAGTCGCAACCCATATGCAATTGCAACTCGCAAATTGCGACTAGTCGCAAAAAGGCCAGTTTGCATGTCCCATTTACCACTAACTCAGAGCAGGTGGTAACCACTACCAAAGTATAAAAGGGGACCCAGAAGGCATCTGGGTTACTCAAGATGGCGGAGATATACCTGATAGCAGTGAGGAGGAGAGTCTACGCAGCCCAGCAGAGGAGGAGGAGGGGCCACAGACAGGAGAAGATATATAGAACCAGGCAGACTCTTTTTCAGCAAACTGAAGAGGAGATCTATGACAAATACCGCCTTAGCAGCGCAGCCATTCTAGAATTAATAGATTTACTGAAACCACAGCTAGAACACAAGACTCTGCGTGGCTGCGCCATCCCTACGCATGTGCAAGTACTATGCGCACTGCACCTCTTGGCCTCAGGGACCTATCAGGGGGTCATTGCCGTGGCAGGTGGGGTATCCCTAAGTGCAGTGTCAAGGTTCCTCAGGGCATTCCTAGAAGCCTTAGTCACGCACATGTCTCACTTCATATACTTACCAAGGAATGAGGCAGAAATTAACAGCACCAAGCTGGACTTTTACCGCATTGCCCACTTTCCTCATGTCATAGGGTGTGTAGAAGGGACACGCATTCAAATATGCCCCCCTGCTAATCTGGAACACATTTTCCGCAACAGGAAGTGTACCCACTCACTCAACATACAGGTTGTTTGTGATGTCCATTATGTCATCACGGACATCGTAGCTAAGTTTCCTGGCAGTACCCATGACTCATACATTTTTAGGCATAGTGGGATACATCAACGCCTGGAACGTGGGGAATTTGGAGACGATTACCTCCTAGGTAGAGCCACAGACACTTGCAGACATACACACAGGTCACTGTGCACGACAATCTGGACTTCCTAACCGTGAACTTTTGTGTCCAACAGGTGACAGTGCATATGCTCTCAGGCCTTGGATCATGACTCCGTTTTTAACACTCATAACTGAATCAGAGAGGCAATACAACAGTGCGCATAAGAGGACCAGGAACCTGATCGAGCGCACCTTCGGACTGCTGAAGGCAAGATTCAGATGCCTCCACCGCAGTGGAGGCGCCCTCCAATACACCCCCATTACCGCTTTCAAAATTGTTGTCGCATGCGCCATCCTCCACAACATAGCCACCCGACGTGGGCTACCTCTCACCCCTGCAGACCCAGATACTGATGATGAAGAGCAAGAACAACCACATCGCCATCATGGGGATAGGAGTCTAGCTAATCAAGGCAAACTGAGACGGGACCACATTGCAACGCAATATTTTGGACGGTACGTGTCAACTCCCACCATACTCACCTATTAACCATTTGTTAAGTGGAACAAAAATAACTGTTTTATTAATGTCATGAAGAAACTATATACAAGTTGAAATTGTCCATGGGCAGGAAAATGCCAACCAGTCATGTGGCACATTAACGCCATGTGCCACATTAATCTGTCCTGGCTGTTATCTATGATCTCCTGCCCCTCCTGCCAGCCTGGCTGGTCCCTGCTGCGTCCATGGTGCTGTGCCTACCACTCCTCAGCACCCTACTGTCAGTGGCAGAGACACTGCTCACTGTTGAGCCCTCCTCCCAGGTGTATTTGTTAACTTCCTGGCTGTGATGTCATCATCATGTGCCAGGAAGTGTTTCCAGAGTGTTCTGGTATGCTTTCTGGGGTGTTCTGCTGCATCTGCAAGCAATTTTGAAGGTAATTGCAATTTGCGACACCCACTCGCTAATTGCGAGTTCGTTTTTTGCACACTCGCAAACAGCGACCTCGCAAACTGCGGACTCGCACACAGCGTTGCGAGTCCGGCTGCGAGTCGCAAAATCGGATCGCTTTTTTTTCTGACATTCCAATTTGCGACTCGCAATTTTTATTTTTGCTACATCTGGCCCCAGATTATGAGTCAAAGAGTCTGCTTAAAAATATGTACGCCAAATATTGGAGCCACTGTGAGAATGCTCATACCCAACCTCAACTTTATCATTGACTTCTAGAAAAATCCTTCAGTAATTTGTCTCTAAGGAGAGACCTCTCTCAAAAAGTCCTGGACACATTTTGAGCTTATCAGGGTGATAAATGGTTAATACGATACGGTTTGAGCTTATCAGGGTTTGAGAAACGGCTAATACGAAACAACTCCCCCTGATAGGCAAATAAATTAAATGAGGAAAAAGTGAAGTGAAAATGGTATATTGCAGAAGAGTATTGACGGATGAGACACTTCCCACGCTGTCACCAAACAGCCAGGTTATCAAGGTATTTCTACACCGAGCCAGAGTTCAGTTGTTCTCTCTTTTTTCCTAAACACCTGCTTTCATAAATAATAATCTTGGTTCAGTAGGTTATCTCTTCTTTTTGTGATATTTTTATGCACTTTGGTTGCTGTTAAAAATAAAATGTGTAAAGAATCCTGCTAGCCTGGTGATGCGCATAGGTCGATTAACCTTTTGAATTGCATGGAG
Source organism: Pleurodeles waltl (assembly GCF_031143425.1). Taxonomy (NCBI): domain Eukaryota; kingdom Metazoa; phylum Chordata; class Amphibia; order Caudata; family Salamandridae; genus Pleurodeles; species Pleurodeles waltl. The sequence continues at coordinate 62,812,737 of NC_090439.1, read as the reverse complement.
TATCCTAGTCACGCAGTGACCATTGAAAAACGACATCAATAATCATGAGACAATTCCAGTTAATCACCCTCAAACCCATCTATTCATGAATAACCACAACTTGGTAAAGAGTTAACCATTTTTTATTTCCCAATTGCTTACAATTCTAAATCATCCGTTAGTTCAACTTTATTCAATTTGTTAATTCATTAATAAATCGCCATCAATTAAGAAGACATATGCAAGAAGGACATTCCATAAGCTACAGCATTAGCATTGATAATGGAGTTCAGCAGTTAAGTCTGTCAGTCAATTTTCACTGTCAAGGTCAACCCTCAACAGCCTATCTAACCAAGATTAGCATGAAGGTGTGGGTCTTTTTGCGACAATAATTTGGAGAAAACTTAAATTTGAAAAAAATCTACCTAATAAGGATATCTATAATCAGCACAGTTGGTACCTAGAAGAAAACGCATAAAAGAAGTCAGTCACATTTTTATAGCTACCTATCCAGGATGGATCAGCAACAGATCAGTCTTCGTGTTCAGGTCATCAATTAGTCAGCTAAGAATCAGGCTCACAGCATGAACCCAATATCAGAACCTCAGACAGCGTCTCCTGACGTCATCAATTTATTCCGTTAACTCTCCTAAAGTCTGAATTCTTAGCCCCTTGTCATGACTTTTTATTAGGGTCTTCCAGTCCATCCCCCCAATTGCTAATTGGTCAGTGAGTCAGCAGATTTGACTTTAACCTATAGTTTTTGTTTACCAAATCTACCAATTTTCATATGTTCCGAGTCACAAGAAGCGAATTGGTTCTTTATGCAATGCCCTCATCTTCCGGCTCATCAGGTATTAAAATTGTTGCATACGGCTCTTCAGTCAGTGCCTCTATTGTTCAAGTCCTGGGAAAGCACATTTAGCCTTATCTACACATAATTGTAGCAAATTGTCTTCATCATCTCCTGTCCGCCGGTACATTGCAGAAAATTCTAGCTAAGTAACTTGAACTTCGATTGGGTCAAGGTTGCATACGGCCGTTTCCAGTCCTTTGCAAGGCGTCTGGGTTTTCCATGTTCAGAGTGTGCGAGGCCCACTGAAACTATGCCTTTAGTCCAGCTAACTTAAGACGACAAATTGATGTAAAACATAGGTTATACATCTCATTATGACATATTATTACATTTTCTCATATATTTTCATTATTTTACACATTTTCAGTCTTTTTAGTATACATGGTGATCGTACCACGAGGGCACATTCTTCAAACATCCACATTATTTTTCTGCGATTATTTTCTCTACACTATTTCTCATTAGTAATAACATATATATATCTTCATTAATATTCTTAATTAGCATATCTGCTTCAACAATCCTATCTACACGATGCTGCCTGGTGCATCCTCAGGAAGGAATAAAGGTAAGTGATGATACATACCGGAGCTAGGAAATAGTATAACAGGTTTTCAGGTTGATTGAAGAAAGTGTTGTAATACGAGATCCTTGAAAAAATGATGGATTCTCCATCCGTGCCTCAAGTGATCAGTCTGTCCTACTTGCAGTTGTCTCTGTGGTAGACGTCGTGCCTGAAGAAACACCTGTGTCTCTGCTTCCAGGCTCACAATGATGTGATGGCAACACCGACAAAGATATTGGTGGATGTTCTTTATCAGGACCATCCTATGAATGACTACCATGGAAAATGTGGAGGAAAGCCATGAAAAGGTGAGTGTTGTGTCCATACCGTGCTGGAAAACACACCTAGTACTCTAAGGAGATAAAACATGTGAGTTTTGAGAATATATTCCAACTTTGAGGGTAATTTAAAGTGCAGCCAATGGGGTGATAATGCCTTTATACAAAACTCCACAGAATCTACCTTACAAAGAGGCTTATCCCATGATGGAGAGAGAGAGTTTGAGGGAGAAAACTTTGACGCTGTCAGGAAGAGGAATTCCTGGCAAAACTCTGGTTCTCCTTAACCTTTATGGCCTATGTCCTAGTCCTTTCTTAATACCAACTAGATGAAAACTGCCATGAACAATTCACACCACAGTACATTTCCATTTATCTTTTTTATATTCTTTAGTATATTTTTGACTGTGGATTAATGTATTGTTAATTTTTTCTAGGGTGTAAGATTGGAAGTCCCTTGCACTGGGCCCATGTGCTGTCTGCTCCTAATTTCATCATTTCTGACCAGCCTGTCAGGTTTTCAGGTTTGGTAGTCCCCTGAGAGGTGCTCTATGGCAATGTTATCTGCCAGCAGATTACTGGCATGTGGTACCCTGAGCTGGAAGTGAGCGTCTACACCGTGTGAACTTTCCTTCATCAAGGGAAACTACTTTTCCTCATGACAGTCCATAAGGTCCTATTACTTACCAGTAATCTTCATTACTCTTGGTCCTGTTGTCCTCCTCCCATTCACCACTAATTGGAGATAACTATCGCCATGACAACAAAAAAAAGAACAAGAGGAATGCTGGTATATCCCCTCCCACCCTCTCTCTCTGGTAGTACATAAGCTGTAGTCACCCAGCATTCCACCTGCACTACCAAGCCTCCAACAGAAGGCCGGCGCCACGGGAGGGTGGAAGGGGAGTGATGAATGGGACGAGGACAACAGAACCATGAGTAATGAAGATTACCGGTAAGTAATAGAACATTACCCCCAGGTCTCTCCAGTCCTCATCCCATTCATCACCAATTGGAGAATACCCAAGCAGGCAAAACCGGCCTTCTGAAAATCGGACAGAGCCAACAATATCCCACGTAGGGGAACCAAACAAAACACCAGACAGGGAGGCACCCCTACAGAGAGCCCCAGGAAAAAAACGAGGTCGAGCGCAAACCAAAAAGGAAGCAAATAGGCCAACCCGATAAGCAAAGGAACCGCCGCCAGCAGCATGGCAGCGCCCAAGGAGAAAAGACAAATATGGAGCCCAGAAGACCAAAACCAATCGCGAAGACCAGTATGAGAACCCCCCCTGAGGAGGAAGACCAGAAACCCCAACAGCCAAAGCAACAAACAGCACAGGAGAGGGACCCAAAAAAGACACTCACCAACTAAACCTTCCCTGGCAGGATCCAGCAACAACCACAAAGGCCAAGGCAAAGCCAGGAAGGAAGAGGCCAACTGGAGACATCCAAATCCTGAGAACGCAAGGCAGGAAAACGACGCCATGCAAGCAACAGAACCAAAAAAGGAACCACAAGAACAAGGAAGAGCCAAAACACAAAAAGCACCCCAGAGGCAGAAAAGACAAGACGGGGACCCAAGACTCACGAGTGCACAGGCCTCGTAGCCCCCCAACCGAAGACAGGGCCCATGGAGAGGCCACTGAAAACAAGCAAAGCAGAACAGCAGCCACCTCCAGACACACACTGAAGCCCAACTAAAGGAAGAGAGCCCAAAATACCGCACAGTGACAGCTCGGAAATGGGGAAGCCCAACCAAAGCAGCCCATGCCAGAAAATAAACAGACAGAAAGCTGCCGCAGGAACAAAGTGGAAGGAAAGGGAAGCCACAAAGTACAAAAACATAAACAACCCCATGGGAATGGAAAACCCCGACCTCAGCACGAGAGCTGAACCAACAGACACCACCCGGAGGACATCCCGGATGCAAGGTAGAAACGGGGCAACAATGCCCCGGGGGAAAGAAGCAATAGATACCAGAAAAGCCTGCGAGGCCAGAAGAACGCAACCGAACACCCCACACCATACCAAAGCGGACAACAAACAAGCCGCTGGAGGCCACTGAAGGGAGAAACACCATGCAAAAAGGCCCACAAGCCAATCCTGAAGCACAGTCAAGGAGCATACCCTGCAGGAGAAGGCAACATGACACCAGGTAGGGGAACCCCTCAGGACAAACTTCCCCCAAACAGGAACAAAACAGGAACCGGAGAGGGACCCAAAGCAGGCAGGAAGAGCAACCCGGAATGCAGACATCGAGGAGAGACACCAAAGAAAAGGGTCTGCCATCTCCAAGAAGACCCAGAAGCAGACCCACCACACTGGCCATGGAAGAACCAGCCAGAAAACAAACACGAAGCAGGAGCACAAGTATCCCACAGAGCACAACTGACCATGAGAAAAGACGGGCCCAAGAAAGAGACGGAAGCAGAGAGAGACAAACAACAGCCGGCACTGGGGGAGAACCCCAGGGCACGGCCCAAGAGGCAAGAACCAGGAAAACAAGGCTGAACACCAAAGCAGCCCAACTAGTGAGGAAGCGCAACCAGAAATAGACATAAGCCAACCAGAACCCCAACCACATACTAGGAGGGAGTACAACTGGAACAGACCAGGACAGAATACACACAGCAGAACCAAGGCCACAACACTAGCCACGGGACAAAAAAGAGGCTGCACCACCTATGCCAAGAAAAAAGGCACCGGGCGGCGAAGGCCTGACAAGAGGGTAAAGGAGACAAACACCCCCAAAACAGAAGCTACAGTCCATCGTGCAAGTACCTGAAAAAGGAACCACTCCTGGGGCAATGACAGAAAGACAAGGAAGCGAAACTTGACACTCCAACAGTAGGGAACAGGGACCCAGAAGGAGACACAGTCCCTGAAGGAACAGGAGGGAAAGGAGGGGACACCGACAGAAAAGCCAAGACCCTCGCCACACAGAGTGCCAACGCCAGGCCAGGAGCCACACCAACCCAGTGAGACGTGAGTAAGGCTGGAAAAAGAAAGAAAAACGGAGGGGCACCACAACAGCCACCAAAAACAAATATCTTGAACCAAACAGCGCTTGCAAAACCAGCGCAGAAGCAGCTGAGATAGCAGGGCACAGGCCCAAAAATGCCATGGCAAGCCAAGAGCCCGAGGCATGCACAAGTGGCGGGCCAAACCCGAATCCATGCCACCTGACCCTGAAAAACTGCTATGAGCTCAGTGCAGCAGGCACCAACTGGAAGAGCCAGCCAAAACTACCACAAGGAACCGCCAGCCTGAAAAAAAAAGGGGGGGCGCAGTAACAGATCCCACACACCCAAAGGGGATGACACAAGGCCAGAGCAACACGCAGTGCAACCCAGCCAAAAAAAAGAACAGCGAGGCACCACAACAGACCCAACAAACATGGCAGATGAAACTACCAATGGCGTGTGAAAGCACCGCCTCTGGAGAGTGAAGGGGAATCGGTAATGTAATGTGCTAGGGTTGTAGTCAGCAGCTATGAAATTAAGCACCTGGAGGATGTGCCCGACCCAGACCAACCTCCGAGCCCCATAGGGGAGGGTGACGCCGCTGCGGGGAAGCCACTGCTGGCGTCCAGCCCAAAGCACAATCGGCAGTCTAACAGAACGTAAAAGGAAATGGAAAATAATGCGACTCCACCAGAGAAGGCAGGCACAAAAGAGCAAGCGACAACATCGGACCCCTTGGCCTCGGAGAAGAGGCGTTGTTCCAGTGCACCAGAATAGCATGGGGCCGCAGCAGACACCAACATGAGCACGGCCCATAGAAAAGGAAGAAACCACCAAGCGGTACTCACCCCAGGAACACGCCAGCAGCTGAGCAGAAAGCATGCTCCCGCGCATGCTCAGCAACATAGCGTCCCAAGCAGGAAGTCAAGCAAGCGTCCGGCTGCCTGTGGCCACCGCAAGGCTCCCAGCCACCCAGCTGGCCGGGAGACCCTACAATCAGACTGCACTGAAACCCACAGCGTCTTGGGGGAAGTTCAGGCTCCAAGCGGCTTCCGGCAATTTCCCATCCCACAACGGAGTCCTGGAGGACAACACCCTGGCAAAAAAGGGCCTGCCCAGCGCCCATAGCCATAGAAACCACAACAAGAGGGAAAAAAGTGGCAGTGCCCCCACTGTAAGCCCAGCAGACTTTAGGGAAACGCGCAAGACAGCAGTTGTCCAAGCCAGGCCGGGACGACATCCCCAAGTCCTATTACTGTCGGAAGACAGAAAAAAAGAACAGGAGAAATGCTGGGTGAGCACAGCTTATGTACTACCAGAGGGAGGGGCTGGGAGGCGATATCCCAGCATTCCTCCTGTTCTTTGTTTTCTGTCGTGGAGATAGTTATCTCCAATTAGTGATGAACGGGACGAGGATTGTAGGGACTTGGAGGTAATGTAACTGACATTTGGTAGCAGATGATTGTACTTTTGGGTCAAACCTACATCCACCCACCTATCTAGAAGGATGTCATCTGACAGCTCTAAGGTAAATTCTGTGTAGACTTTCGTGACACCAAGCCCTCACGTCCCATAACAACTGAGCTGTGTATTGATATGCACTTTGGCACATGGGTTGTTGGCATTGCTATACATATTGTGGGGGAGGGGAGTAGGTGTGTTGCCACCACTGAAAATAGTTATAGATCTAGTTGCTTTCTGCTAGCTGTCTTCCCTTTGGCCCAGTGCGCATGTCTGATGCTGCTCATTCTCTCTCCCTTCAAGAGCCACTTATTGTGGTGTGTCTTGGTTAGATTCATAAATGGTACAGTGGAACAGTGAGAAGACCATAATGTTTATTTAACAAGTTTGATTACAATCCAGTAGGTCAGCCCGTGACCTTCAAGGAGTAGACACTTGTGAAAGGGAAGTCAATGGCATGACCTCCTGTTTTCACTTGACACAATGAGATATGGCCTGTGCTTATCCCATGTAACCTGTATTTAGATCAGGAAGATGAGCTGCAGCCCAAGCCATAACCTATGATTGTCTGGGGTAAATTCACCTGCCCAAAGAGTATTGTGCAATGTCTCCGATCAGCGTAGGTTCTCAGATACTGCAGATAATAATAGGATAGCTCATCACCGTGGGTGTCGAACCTGCACAAAGAACACTTCACCTATATTTGGTTGACTCTCCCCATATTTTCAAGTAGAGTTGAATAACTTTGAGATATAAACTGGCACTTGAGGACAGAATATTATTTGACCTTTTACTTCAGTGAAGCTCTGCGCACCAGCAGAAGGGAATAGCAGGATCAGAAGTGGTGGTGTTGTTGTTGTCCTTCATCCTCTTTTGGAGTGGGATTCCTGCAGTTCTTGTAGCAGTCTGTTTTTGTATCAGTTGCTGTGTAATGGGGCTCTCAAGCCACAGAGACTCAAGAAGGCTATTCACAGCCTAATAATTACTCTTTTGAGTTCATACAATTACTGAAGAGACTTGTTCATATTCTAATATTCATTTATTCAGGTACACTAAGGCTAAAGACTGATATAATACTCGGGACATCACATTCTTAGTGTACCATTGATTGCTAAAGTAAATAACACACCTTTTCCTTTTCAAGTTAAAAACACATACTGGATATTTAAATTTTGTATTGAGTGTCTATGAGTTTCAGCACTTATATCACCCTCTGTGGATAAGATAAGACTTATCACTCTCTCCTTCTCCTAAGACTGAAAGTCCATGGGTAAGGCTCTAGGCACTTCAGTGAGGTATCCAATAATATAGAAAACTTACATGTCAGGGAGGAAGAGCACTGTCTTATTCATAATCTTCACTATGTTGAGTGTTATCTTCCTTATCCTTAGAACACAACTCGTCATGTCACTCTCAACGACCATCTCCACCACCCATACACACAGACCCAACAAAATGCCTTCTACGTCTGCTGGACAAGAAACACAATATACTACATACAACACTGCTGTGACCCTCATACAGATAATATCAACACTAATGACACACCTGCTACAAATTCAAAATATACTGCTCACTCTTCTCCAAAACAAAATCACACCATCACCAAAACACAGTCTCTAAACTGCCTACTCATAAATGCTCGATCACTCTCTAAAAACAAGTACTACATCTATGACCTACTCACTGGCACACAACCTGACTTACTCTTCATAACTGAACCATGGTTGGGAGATGATATGGCCCAAGTGTTGCATGAAGCCGTTCCTTCAGGCTATGAAACCATCACACAAATACATGTAGGCAAAAGAGGAAGTGGACTAGCTGTTATATTCAAACATGTAATAAATCTCACCAAAACAGACAACATCTCTATATAAGTTTGTGAGGCCTTTGTCACCAGATGCAACCCTACACCAACTACCTCCTGTAACTTCCTCCTCCTTTACAGACCACCACCTAGTAATTCAACGTTTTCAGACACATTTCTAGATGCAGTTTCAAACCTCATAACACTATAGACCAACCTCTGCATTCTTGGGGACCTAAACATTTGGTTTGAGAAACCCAAAATGCCACATCCAAAAGCTATCCTCACTGGCCTAGTCATATTGAACCTAGATCAGATTGCACACAATCCCACACACATCGCTGGGCACATCCTAGATGTTATTTTTGCAAACCCAGAACTAGTTATCGTTCAAAGCATCACACCAGTCACATGGTCAGACCACCATTTGACAACTTTCCAACATTAAACACCACAAATCAACAAACCCAAGACCACCTTGCATAACGACCATGGAACGAACTCATGTATATACTTAGAAACACAACTAACAGCCAACACAGATCTAGATACAATACATTCTGTACAAAGATGTTATGGGTGGCTACAGGTACCTTTCAATATCCTAATACCACTCAGAAAAACAAAACAGGACAAAAGAAAACAAGCACCTTGGAGAAATACAGAGCTAGAAAAGATAACACAATAAATCAGAATGCTGCATCAAACCTGGTAAAAAAAAAAAAAAGACAATCTTCACCTGTGCAAACTTAACAAAATATACAAATCATCAATCAAAAAGCAAAAAAGGTTCTATTCAGACAGAATTTAAAATGCTATATCTGCAAGTAAAGAATTATATTAAGTTCTCAACAAATTTCAAAAACCTAAATGCTTGGAAAGAACTCATCCCATTACTCGAAAATTCACAGACAAAATGGCAAATCATTACACAACCAAGGCAGACACACTGGACTCCTATTCAAAACAAAGGAAAACCACCAGCACCAACCCATTTTCAAAAATCCCCTCCAAGAGTAAGGCAACCCAGCCTATGCACTCCTTCAAACAAATATCACAAAGTGAATTTATGGAGCTGATCAAAACAAGTGGGTGTTCGGCTGCCCTTCTGACCCTTGTCCACCACACACCTTCAAGAACATTCTTTTATCTACCTCTGCTGCCACACCAGAAAGAAAAATCTTCAATAATTCTTTAGCTATTGGAATCTTTCCTGAAGAACTTAAAAAGGCATACATACGCCCATTATTAAAGAAAACAAACTTGGACATGCATTACTTCAACAATTATAGACCAATTACAAATGAATCTTTCCTGAGCAAACTGATAGAAAGAGCAGCATTTGCCCCGACGTTACAATTTGTTGAAGATAACTTAATACTTTCAGACTACCAAACTAGATTCCACCTTGGAAGAGGCAGAGAATCTGCTCTCATCTCCATCTGGGATGATCTTAAAAACACAATAGACCGCAATGGAGTTGCTGCACTACTTCTTTTGGACCTCTCAGCTGTCTTTGACACAGTTGACCATGACACCCTAATACAAAGACTCTACGAAGCCGGACTAGAGGGGACGGCTCTGGACTGGATCACTTCCTACCTTCAAAACAGAACAAATGTCATCCATACTCCTCCTTTCTCGTCCAAACCATACTTCACAAAAGCAGGGGTCCCTCAAGACGCAATCTTCTCACTCATGCTTTTCAACATCTACATGATGTAATAACCAGCAATGATCAATTAATTTCAACTCATATGCAACTATGCAAATACACACAAATACTCCTTAAACTGGAATGCCCCAAAGACATTGGAAACTCACAAATCTTCAGTTGCCTCAGAGTCGTTGATCAGTGGATGACATGGAACCATGTCAAACTGAATGCTTCCAAAATGGAAATACTCACATGTGGTGATTGAAAAAATTATGACCCACTCTACTCCTGGGAACCACCTCCTAAGGTATCTAAGGAAGTTACAAACCTTGGAATTACCATGGACTCCTAGTTAACAATTAATGCCCAAGTGAACAAACTAGCAAGATCAAGCTTCATCACCAAGAAAACTCTGCGAATCATCTTCACCCACTTCGGATTCCCACACAAGGTGCAGGCTACTATCTGTCTTGTACTATCTAAACTGGATTACGCCAATAGCCTCTACCATGGATCACCCCTATCTACTATGAAAACACGACTAAACATTCAAAACTTGACCGCAAGGCTATTCCAACATTGTAAAGCCACAAGCCCACATCTCCCCTGCCTTGAGGACCCTACATTGGTTACCAGTTGACAGAACATCACCTTCAAGCTGCTTTGTATCATCCACAAAGCAATTAATGGAACAGGGTCACTTTTCATCAGTAATAAAGGCACTCATTATGAACACAGCCGTTTTCACCGCCGTGTTCAGGCCGGCGGTCATTCTACTGACCGCCAGCCCCCTGGGACCCCGCCGCCACATAATAAACATTATGCTGGGCCGGCGGGCGGAAACAGTGTTTCCGCCCGTCAGCCCAGCAAAATGCCAGTCCGGGACATTGACGGCTGCTCTACATGGAGCCGTCGTCAATGCCTTTGTGCGGTGGGTGCAGCTGCACCTGTCGTGCAGATCACTGCCCGTAAATCGGGCAGTGACCTTCGCGATGGGGCACTGCACAGGGGCTCCTGCACTGCCCATGCCAAGAGCATGGGCCATGCAGGGGTCCCCAGGTGGTCCCCAGAGCACCCCTTCCGCCAGCCTTTCCCAGGCAGAAACAGCCAGGGAAAGGCTGGTGGCAGTAGGGATTATTATCCGAGGGGCAGCAGCGCAGCCCTGTCGGATAATGATTCCTTCCACTGTCAGGCTGTCCTAGGCAGCCTGGCGGTGGAGGAGGGCCGCCTATGGCAGCTCCTTCCATGTGGCAGGCATGGCGGGCTGAACCGCCGGGGTTCATTATGACCCCCCAAAATCACCAAATACATTCAACAAAGAAACCTCAGCTCAAGATTGGCACTCTGCCTCAAAACAATGCCATACAAGAAAAATACAATAGGCGTCTCTTTCTCTGTTCAAGCAGCCACACTATGGAATTCCAAATGAAGGACCATACATAACCATGTTATTGTCAGAAGACTACTCAAGAGTTAGGTCTTTCCTACATAACCACCGTACTCAAACAGTAATTGACTGCATATCTCTGTGTATGTAAACATTTATAATTTGATTATATGTATATATGAAATATGTGTATTTCTTTGTACAAATATGTATAATAACTATTTTATATTACAATATATTCTTACACTGTAGGCCAGTTTGACAAATGTATATTTTACTTACAATAAAATATATATGCATGTGTATGTATATATATATATATATATATATATATTTATATATATACATATATATATATATATATATATATATATATATATATATATATATATATATATATATATATATGTTCCAAAGAACGGTGCAACTCCGTAAAGCACCTAAAAGGCTGCACAATATCCGAGAGTTCGTAGAAAGGTAGAGAATGAACACATTAAAAAGTCATTCATGTGCAAAAAACGACAGCTCCATTTATTTAATAAATTTGTAGAGCAAATAACAAAAAATATAAGAAAAAATTATTGAAAACATTCAAATAATATACACACGCTGTCCCGGCCAAATGTCAACGCGTTTCGGCAAAAGCCTTCAACTGGACATTGGCTGACATTTTTACACCATCTATTTAACTATATATATATATATATATATATATATATATATATATATTATTCCACACATAACATGTTAATAGATCATTGCATAGTTTCTATGTAAGTTGTTTGATTAGATGCTTATGAGTCTCTATTTTTATTTTATCTATCACAATAAGTAAATATTATCTTAACTATTTATCTACAAGCATTTCACTATTGAAATATTGAGGAAATATAAAATAAAGTAAACAAATAAATTAACTTCAAATATTGCAACTCTTGGAAGTCTGTGTTTATATGATACCACTTTTAATCTCAATATATTATTTTCCTTACACAGATATTCTCTTACTATGTAATCATGTATCTATATATTTATGACTTCAGACGTTCTATATTAGAGAAAAAAGAAATTACTCTCTCGAAAGCTTTACTCTGTCTCACCATTCCCACTATACCTTATCAATCTGTCCTCCCCCTTCACTCTCTGATTCATCCCAAGCCCATTTTTACTACTATGATTTCCAAAATAACCCTTACTATACTCTTCCCTCTTTTACCCCTCATAGCTCATCCCAAACCTCAGTTTACTACTATTATCTCCCAAACAACCCTACTAAATTCTCCCTTATTTATCTCTCCTTTGACTCATCCCAAACCCCATTTATCCCCATTTTACTACTATGATCTTCCTAATATCTTTCTACAGACTCTTCCTTCCTCCATCTCTCCTTTACTCATCCCAAACCTCATCTTAGTAATATGATCTCCCAATTAACACTTATGGATCCCCCCCTTCTCTATTCCTCCATTATTCTATCCAATTCAATTAACATACTCACATGTCCTCTGCTCAACTTAACTCATGCCCCCCTATACTAATGCTTATACTGTACTCATAGACCTCCATACTAACTAATCCACTACTGATCCTTTTGGGGTCTGGAGTAGTGTGCTACTCGCCAAAAAGCACTTCAAGGCCTCATCAGGAGTAGTAAGCGATATATAAATACAATTACACTGACCTTATTATTTGTAATAAGTGACAACATTTTTTTCGGAATAGGTGGAACTGTCATGTTTCATGTCTAATGAATTGAAATGTATAACCCTCTTTAATGGTAAAGTCAAAATGTTAAGTCACAATTATGAAAATGACACCTTTTGAAAGTTGGCATTTTTTGTCCTAGTTATTTGGTGTGTGCAACCTGGGGTCACATAACTAAGTGTAGTTGGCCTTTGTGTATTCCTCCCAGACAGTGGCACAAAGGGGGGCTAGATGTTGGCAGGATGGACCATCCTGAAAGGTGGGGTGGGAACCATACACAACCCCACTTACATTTCAAAGACGTTGCTTCAGCACACACAAAAAGAACCTCCCTCTAGCCTTTCCTGACCCCTAGCCCAGTGGAGCCTGGGCAGGGAGGCAGGAAATTCCATTACCTGCTGTGGTGGGAAAACTGTACAAGTTTCTTCTGCTTCAAGGCTAACACCAGGTATAAAAACAGGACCCTCAGACCTCAGTTCACTTCTGGACCAGGAGAGGACTCTCAGAGCACTGCCTTACTGCCTGTGGCCTGCTGTGTACATCATAGGACTACCCGGCTGCTCCTAGAGGACTGCCCTGCTGCCGGTATGCTTCCCTGTGCCCTCAGAGGACTGCCTTGCTGTTTGAGACCTGCTTTTCTGCTTGAACCCATGACTACTAGAATGACTCAAAGGGATTGTTTGCTTGCTTCCTGTTCAGAGTTAGAGGGACACAAAAAGATCAAACTTTTAAAGTGCACCTCGAACAAACCTGGTGTGTGTCCTGCCCCTTGAAGTGGTGCCAACATATTCCTGGGTACATAGAAGTGGTGCTAAAGGTGCCAACTAGGCAAAATGCAAAACTTGGGACCTAACAGTTTCTGACGTATAGTGCTCTGAGAAGTGGAAGGAGACTGGGACCTACTTGCTTGCCAATCCGTTAAAGGTGCATCACCGATTGACCTGACCTCGAGGTGGCTCCAGCCATGTTCTTCTCCCCAGGAGAAAATCCTGTTCAGCTGCACTTCTCTGGAAGGGAATCTAGCCTCCTGGATCCCTCCTTGGATACAGCATGCACCTTAGTCCGGCTGGAGATATTCTACTTCCAATAAGAAGACCGAGGGACCCATTTGATTCTTTGTGGATGTCCCATTGTACCACCAGGGTGACGGAGTAAATTAATCTGTCTCCCTGGAGGAGGGACCACCCGGCAAATTTATAAATGACTGCCAAGCTTGCAGTCATTGATAAAACATTCCCAGGAACCAACGTCATGGAGGTTCCTGTTAATGCATTTTGCTGCTTGGTGCAGGGCTCTGTCAACATGATGGAGGCCAGCACCAAACAGTTTTCTTTTTTATTTTCAAAAAGAAAATCTCAAAATAGGATTTTCATTTTGAAAATAAAAAAGACAATGCTCCCCTCATAGCGAGGGAAGCATTTAGCAGTTTACACCAGGGTTTTCCTGGAAATGACAGGCACTCAAAACAGACTACTAATTTCACCCATCTTTTCATGTGAGTCAGAGGGGTTTAATCATTGCAGAGATGAACTAGTCTCCACAGTGATGAAAGCTATGTTCTACTCAAATCTAATTCAGGGGGGCGAGCCATTATCTTGGAGGTGAGCATAATCTGTCGCCATTGCGATGGAGTATGCTTACTGCCAAGATATAAATGAGGCCCTACGTACGAACTAAGAAATGTTCTGTGTACAGGACATCAGTACATGAGTGCTAGACTGTCAGACACTAAGCCACACACTAGGATCCAAACAAGAGGAACCTGAATGACGGTGTTGTGGGCAACAACTAACTGACTGTGTACAATAAATCCTTTGTAACCCATATCCTTTGAAGTACACATGCGACATGTGTGGCTCATTACCCAATCATTTATAAGTAACTCAGATGGGAGTGCCAGTACAACTGATTTGTGTGGAACAAGAAAAGCTAACCTAATCAGTGATGGCCACCTGTCAGTGTTGAAGAATACAGTTCCAAAACTGGGAGTTACCAAATATAAAACACTTACCAACATTGAAATAACAGGGCCACACCAATTACAGGTGAAGTACCATGTTTACCTGTTCAAGATAAAGATAACTTACACATTGTGAATAGCTGGAACACAGGAAAGCAAATGTATGCACTAGTAGACAATATTTAGCCCCCATTCTGACAGCTCCTTGGTCATGGGGATGCATATGGGAAACCTGGGAATTCAAGACAAACTAGGCCATTCCGCCAGCTTGTCTAGTGCACTGATGCCAAGTCCCAGACCCAATCAATTACAAAACTAAATTTGCAAAGATGAACAGTATTTAATATCAAAAACATCACACTAATTAAAATCTAAAACCTACATATATCTAAACTAACCTATACTAACTATCTTTAACTTATTACTACACCTATCTAACCTATGCTAACGTATCTTACACATGTAACACCACACTCTAAACATTCCCCCCCTTGACACCACTTAAGAGATAATATACAAGTAGGACAACATATTCTATCACTATACATGTACTAACCTAGCCTATGACCTAAAAATAAATATATTTTTGGTATTATTTTAATATTTTTTTAATACGCAAATAAACCAGCATAACCCCCCGCCCAACACAGAACAATGAAAAAATGTAGAAAAAAACACCCTTACTGTCAGTGAGAAGCAGCAGGCCTGTGGAAAAGACTCTGCACATGTGTGTGGCAATAGGCATATTATAGGGTGTATGTGATGCACAAGGAACAGGGAAGTGCTAGTAGTCTGGACCCAGTGCATGGTCAAGCACCCTTACATGACCTTGGCCAATGACACAAAGGGATCAATAGAACAACAGGGGTGCTGCACCAATTGCATTAATACAGTCCTTGTGGCCATCAGTGCATCCCTTACCCCCGCCATGTGTGCGCCTAATGAGAAATAAGGCACAGCATTATGCAGGTCCTGTCCTAATGGATCTGTTTCTGTGTAGGTAAATGATGTATTCAGCAGGAGTTGCAACAATTCCTCACAACTTCTACTGAGTACATGGGGGCCCAGCTCATACATTTTCATCCCCCATTATCACACCTGCTCTCAGCAGCCATTCAGAGTGTCAGCATAATTGTACTAAGGGATTTCTCAACTTACTCAGTGGCTTATACATGTGCCATCCATACAGGTTTTGGGACCCCCTTCCATACATGATGCATGGGTCAGGCCTAGTTTGGTGTTGCTCATAACTGAGTTGTCCTATGCATTCATCACAACACTTTGTAATGGTTGTGCAATGAAAATAGTACATCTGCCCAGCATGGGCTTTATCATTGTACATCTGACTTGCAGGCCTAAGGTGGCACTGGGACTCATCATACAGGTATGGTACGACATGTCCACATCCACAGGCATGACATGCAGCACTCAAACGTATCTGCAACTGTCCTGCACATGCAAAAGTAAGGACTTTGTATGGAGATGTAAGTCTTACAAAGTGATTCACCAATCTCAATTCCAAGATGTTCCAGCAGATCCTGCTCCCTTGTCACCAGATCTACCCATCGATGATTTAGTTGGTGGTCGTTCCTTCCACTGCTGAATATCTTGTTGAGGTGGCGGAGCACCTTGCCCCACCCAGCCGCCATGCCTCTGTGGGGTATCCAGGTATTACCCGGCCACCCAGTTGCAGCATCAATGGGAGGTAGTGTTGTACGAGCCAGCTGAACCCCCACAGCTCATCCGCAGGGCATCCGCCGCATCCTCCCCTTTCCAGAAATACTGCAATTGCAGTTCATCCTAAACAAAAAATGAAAGTAAACCTAACCCCTAACCCAACTACCCCAACTACCCCAACAACTATTCTGCACCAGACAATCATCCCTCAATACAGAGGCAAAATACAGTAACTTACACTACAAAATACAAGTTTAATGACAACTAAGGACAACACCTACAAGACACAGCACAAGAAACACTACAAACACTCCAAAAAGCACCAATCCAACTCCAACAACACCTCCACACACCCTCAATCAGTCACAGACAATATGACTGTGAAGTGAAAGTGAAATCACTGTACCATGTTTGGAGGCAGGATGTCCTGTTTCATCACTTCTTGGGCGTGTGCGTCATGTTTCCAGTCATGTGTTGTTTTTTTTACTCATGACGGTCAAGCGTCGTTTTTCACACCATTAGCGTGAAAAGGCCTGTGGTCGTGCGATAGACGCTCAGGGGCTAGGCGTCTTTTAGCTTAGGGGTATTGTATGGTGTATGACTATGCGTGAAACAGTTTTTTATGTATGACTGTCATGCGTGGATTACACACCATGATGCGTTTAGAGGCATGTATATGTGTAATTGCCGCTCAGGGCCCAGGCATAATTTTACAAACTTTGCAATGTGTGGTTTATGCATTTGCGTCTAAACATTTTTATTCATGATGCATTTGCATGGATTTTTGCATTGTAGGCCTTGAGTGCACCCTGATTAACTTAAAATGTGACACGAGCTGTGAAAGAATGTTGAATATGTGTTATGGCAACATGTGCGTGTATGTCCAGTGCTGTAATTTCTGTGACAATGCTATGTGTTACCTACAGGCTTGTTTATAAATCTGCTGCATGTGACTACTCATACCTTGTGCATATGTGCATGTGCAGCTACACTGTGTCCACATTGTGTATGTATACTAATTTGTGGGTGGACAACATTGTTATGTTGGAGATACGAAAGTACACATACCTAAAACACATTATATATGGTGGCCTATGACCAACACATGGTAAAGCATGTGACAACCATGACAGTTTCCACTCACAGTATTCAGTTGACTTGGACTGCAGTGCCATCATGTGAACCCTGCCAATGTGCATGTGCATGTGTGTCCATTTTGTGGTGTGTTTTGGGATTTTACTTTGTGGTGTCTCTGCTACATGTATGCCATTTGCTCCCCCATGCATCTTAGTTGCAGGAGATGTACTGTACACATGTGTTGGTGAAGAATGGTATATGCTGTGTGTGTATTGACATGTATTTTAGAAAATCTGTAACATATGACAACAGTGGTGTGTTCATGGGATGTGAAACCTCATATTACCATCTTCATGCATGGACACATGTTGGCATTTGACAAATGCATCCATTGTCACATCAGTGCCACCTATGTTTCTGTATGTCGGCACACATGTCAAGGTCATTTATTGCAGTCATTGATCTTGTGACACCTATGCCCTTACTATAGTGCTAGGTTTCCTTTTGCTCAGAATCCAAACACATTGCCATGCCTGAGCCATCACAGTGGTACATGTGTGCTGTGAAATGTTGCATATGTGTGCATGCCATCAACTAGGCACTCACATTTGTCTACATGACAGACACAAACAATGGCATACCACTGTGTAACAGTCTTGAAGTCTGGCATAGATGGTAGCCTACTCATCATCAAAACTGTGTGAGTTTGTATGGCAACACAAACCCATGGTTGCATGTGAAGGTAGGAGTTGATGGAGCTCCAGTTTACTCAGCCCCCTGTGCACATGCATCAGGCCCCTGACAATGTGATCAGTTTATGTAGCAAGAGCAGTGGTGTGTGGATTTATTGAGCAGGGACCTAGCCTCTTCATGATTGCTACTCAGCTGAACTATGCACACTTCCCAGCAGATAGACACATGCACAATTGTGGTCATTCAGACCAGGATATCACATTCTCCTCTGCAGTACTTGAACTAAGTTTTACACTCTCATGTACAGAGCTCAGGTGCTTGCACATGTGTGACATGTGACATTATTTGATGTCCTTGGCTGTTTCTTAGGGAAGCTTGCTGGGGTTGTATATCTGTTGTGACGACAATATTGGAACGTGCCAGGGTACAGATGGTGTTGTCTGTCACAACCTCCTGTCAAGGTGGCATGCGATGGGAAAATACCATAGTATGCTACAACCCAGCATGAATGGGTTTTGTTCTGACCTGCCCACCCGCTCTGTACATATATAAAATATTGACATGTAGACATTGATGTGTTGTACAGTTAGTGTTGGTCTATGTGTGTCCCTTCTCCATGTAGTCTTGCACTACTTGTAAGGCATGTATCATCACCTAGAATGCTCCCATTCTTTAGGCTGCTTGCACTTTGTACACATCTTCTACAGCAACATTGTCTGGTCATACGTGAACAAGATGCAAGATGTGATTTGTGCAATTGAAAGATGTACACTCCTTCTACTGGCTACTGGAAAGTTACGGTTCCATTGACAGTATTTTTTAGATGCCATGAGCTCCACACACACATGACATTACTCCTGCCATAGCACTTGTGTTGTCTCCATTTCATCTCCTGTGTTGTATATGCAAGTATCTGAGGTTGTCTTGAAGCTGTACATCCACAACCTCCTTTGAACATGGGTATGCATTTCTTCCAGCATGCCACAACCTAGGTAACTCTTACCATGACTGAATGGTATTGAGGTGTGAAATCATCTCAGTGCTGTACCATACGTATGCCAATTTCTACATATCTGGCTTAGTCTACTCACACTCAGATTGTTGTTGTGTCTCAGACATTTAAAAAAAAATGCAAAACATAGTAGCACATCCCACACCTGATTGCGATGCTTGAGGCCACAACATGAATGGGACAATTTGTTACTGTTACTATCATGCACTTGTTGTGTCATGTGAGTGACAATGAGTGGTGTGTATTGCTTTGTGCTGTGTGATGATTTATACAGAGCATCTTAGGTATACATGCAGACAAGTCATTAACTGTTGATACTGGCAAACCTGTTGCTACCCAGGACATACACCCGTACATCAGTCTTCACATGTTTGCCTGGATTTGATCTAGGCATGCGTCAGGACAGCAGATTTGTGTGCCAAGTGTGCACCTCATGTACATAGTGAAAATTTGACACTCTGTCTACATTCGACCCAGATACAATTTTGGTGGTGCATGTTCCCAATAACTTCATGGATCATGACTATGGGTCATGTGTTTGGACAGTGATTCTGCAGCCATGGCTGATAATTTAGTCAGTCAACCCACTGTGCACTCCACAGCCAACATATGTGTGCCATAATTGAGGTACATTACACCATGTGCCAGGGTTGTGCCCAATGGCATGTCCAGGACACATTCCCATGGATACACTGTGCAGGCTCAACATCTGACATTGGTTACAATCCCTGGACATTTGCTGAAGGACCACAGTTAGCAATGATGTTCCACCCTTGTCACACATGTACAAAGCTACTGTCACCATGAGTTAAGATAATGTTCAGTTCCTATGTAACTTGATATGCATTTGTTGACAGCCCCTACCTTATGTGTACCCCCCTTGCATGCATCCTGTAATGCATGGTGTTGTTGTGGTGAATGGGCTTGGTATTTGCTCCTTGCCTACTTGACAGAACAAGATATGTAGTGATGCATGGATCTAGACCTTCAGGAGTCAGATGGCCTCAAATTGCATGTCACTGATATGTGAGATGGTGGCAGTAGACCTTCTTATGTCACAAAGCAATGTTGCTACCATACTGGTCACCTTTGTGTTACTTACCTGCTCACTGAGGTTTGAATCACATTCCAAGGGTGTATGTAGTGGAGAATTAGTAGACCAAGTAGATTCAGGTGCAAAGTGATTTAGTCATGCTTTTTACAATGTGATGTTTATAGTATAGTGGTTAAGTGTAGAAGTTCTCCACAATGTGGAGTCTCCTACGCACTCCTGCAGCAGTGTTCATTTATTCCCCCTCCATATTATCTGCTCCTTCGCAAATCCTCCTCATCTCTGGGAACATCAACCTGTTCATCCCAGGGGATATTTGTCTGGATAGAAATGTTGTGCAGGATTGCACATGCCAGAATGATCTTGCAAGCAAGTGGTGGAGTATAGAGGAGGCTTCCTCCTGTCAGGGCCAGGCACCTCAACTTGAATTTCAGGAGCCCAGATGTCCTCTCCACCACATTTGGAGTTTTGTCCCTCGCTGCAGGCCCGCTCTTCCACCGTTGTGAGATTGGCAAATGGGGTCATCACCCACGGCTGTAGGTCGTACACTTGATCAGCTGCAAAGGATGGAGAGTAGATGTGTTGTTAAGTGGTGATAGTGGTTTTTGACATACCATTGCAGTTGTACTTTTTAGTTGAAGTGGTGACGCAGACTTGCTTGTGCTATAGTGTATGTTTCTGTTCTAGTGAAGTGGTTTCATTGGACTGTGCTGATAGACATGGCAATTTTGGGTAGTGGCTCAAGGGCATGGGTAAATTTATGTAGGTCCCAAAATGATGGTAATGATTTAGGTAAATGTGTCATGTGGTCCATATTTGTAGTGATGTTCTATTGTTAGATGGAACTTACCACCTCCTAGCACCACTATGTGTCAGATGTAGAAATACCATAGTTATCCTAAAGGCCAGACTGTGCCATCCATGTAACTATGTGGCACTACACATTCAGTATGACACTTTGTGACCCTTTGCGGCAGATGATGGTTGTGCCAGCCATCAAGTGTCTGCGGGTGTCTATCACACATTAGTAGTATGATGTAATTTGGTGCAGTAGTATCTCATAGCTTCCAATACATTATTTCTGTCAGACACTTTCTACACATGCACAGTGCAGGCTTTGGGAGGGAGCACAGCTATTTGTAACATGGGTCCCTTGGTACCGTGCATGTAAGGTCAGGTATGTCCTCTATATTCCTAACAAGTCCTACTATGACATCCATGATTGTTATTGTTGTTTTTACAGACTCAGGCCGTTTCTGATACTTGCAATGGAACATGGTAATGTTATGGGGCACTAGGGGCACATGTGAGGTGGCACTAGAGTAGGTACTGCCCCGTTTCTCAGCATGTGTACACTACAGGTATGTGTGGATGACATATATTTGATAATGGCACCACTTGTGTGACGTTTGATGTAAGTTCTACCAGAGGCTTGCACACCATGGTTTACTTGGGTCTGTGCCTATGTGTGACTTCCTCAAAATGTTCAGAGCCTATGCCATTTACATGCCTGTCCGATTCTTTGTTCGGTGTAATGTGTGTGTGAGATCTGTATGTAGTTGTCAAGCTGTGGACACTTGTAGTGCTTTGTGAGCAGCTACTGTATGCAAAGGGAACTACGCTGCTCCACCTGCCCTCACATGGCGTGCCAGTCAGGGTGTGGCTGGGTTATGAACATTTGGATGTATGTGTTTGTGACATGCAATGTATGCAGTGTAGTGGGCATGTTACATATGTGTTATTGCCTATACATCTCTGTGGCCCTGCCCATGTGTATTTAGTGTGGTGTTTGTCTTGTGTGTCCTAGATGGTTGGTGTGTTGTGTGTAATGATTGTTATGGTGGCTTACCTATGAGTAGCTCATTGCCATATTGGCCATCCTGGAAACGCTGGTTGATGGTGCAATGACTAAAGATGCATGCTTCATGGACGCTGCCGGGATATTTCGCCAGGATGTTGCTGAAGAGCCCAAGGTGGTCCACAATGGTCTGCACCTCAGGTGGCAACTCTGCACCCAGCAATGCGGAAACCCAGCAATTTGATTGAACGCTTGCTTGGTCTCCTGCTGCAGATGCTTGGGAAGCAGATGTGGTGGGGTGTGAGGCTGAGGATTGCATCAAGGACCTTTGGGAGGAAGATGGAGAAGGATGACTGGGAGATGCCAACCACTTGTGTCCCAGTTATCTGGAATGATCCTGACGCTATCATATGGAGGACCACATGGAGTTTTGTCATGGGTGGAATGTTATGAGACGTTTGCACCCTTGCCGTGATGTGTGGTGCAATATGGTGCAGCAGGCATACAATGGACTCCCGGTTAAGTTTGTACATCCAGACCACATTTTGTTCCCTCACTCCAAGCATGGTTGTCCTCAGTCTGAATATCTTCTCCCTCCTTCTGCGCTGCCTTTGTGGCTGCTGTGGTGGTGTTTGGGGTTGCTGCGGTGGTGGTAGAGGGATCTTCTGTCTCTGCTGTGTACCTAGCTGGAGCAGTACGACTTCCATGTTGTCTTCGATGTTTTCAGAGCTCCTTCTGTGTGTTTTCCTTCAGTGGTGGTGTGAGAGCCTCTTTTTAATGCCTGGTCTGACCAGGCGTTACATTTTGGCGCTAATTGGATATTAGCAATATTGTTTGAATCCACTTCCTTAGTTAGCGTCATTTTTGCATCATGAGTGACACTAGGGGGTTAGCGTTGTGTTTAGGACGGGAACGCCTACCTTGCATCTCATTGATGCAAGGTGATTTAGTGCGTTCTAGAAATGGCGCTAACCCCAATATCTTGATGCCAGACGGGTCACTATAAATCAGAGAAACTGTTATTCAATTACTTGAAAGTAAAGAAGCACAAATAAAAAATGAATACCATTACTGACAAAGAGGGCAATAAGCATTTCAATGACTTTGAAATCTTGAACTGCTTTATGGAATATTATCAGAAATTATACACAGCAGAATAATCACCATTAGAAGAAGCTTTAGACACTTTCTTTGATCCTCTTCTAAAACATCATGATCGATTAGTAGATCTTTCCACCTTAGACAGTTAAATCTCTATCCTGAGATAAAAGCTACCCTCACTAAACTACCTAAGGACAAGACTCCTGGCCAAGATGGCTTTTCAGTCAAGTTTTACAACCAATACTCACATATATTAGTTTCACAATTACTATCTCAATTTCATAATTTTCTTTCTAACAGTGAGCTTGTACTTCCTTTTTGTAGGCTATGCTTTTCTTAATTCCCGAAAAATATAAAGACTATTTGGCCCTCATTACAACCCTGGCGGTCGGTGTTAAAGCAGCGGTAAGACCGCCAACAGGCCGGCGGTAAAAAAAAGGGAATCACGACCATTATGGAAACCGCCAACATAGACAGCCACTTTAACACTCCGACCGCCACAGCGGTACAAACAAACAGCATGGCGGTCACCGCCAACAGACAGGCAGAAGACAATGTACCACCCACACTATTATGAGAGGCCAATCCTCCACCTTTTCCGGGGCGGATTCAACGCGAACAAAAATACGGCGGAAACAGGACTTGGAAGGGGAAACACTCACCTCTACACAACCCACGAGGAACCAGGATGCCATGGAGCCAGAACTCCAAGTCCTCCCTGTGATAGTTTTCCTGCTCCTCTACCAGGAGCACGAACGACGGCGGCGATGACCACGGTGAGTACTGCACCTACAACACAGGGGAGGGGAGGGAAAAGAGAGTGACACACACACGCAACACCCCCACACCCACCCTCACCCACAACAACAAACACACATATACATGTTGCAACAATAGATTTATACCCCCAAACCCCCCTGAAGAACTCAATGACAAAAGGAAATGATTGTAACGATTGTAAACAATAAAAATCCATTAGTCAAAACTTTAAATACAATATAAACAATTATGTACACCAACTATACAAGTCCGGATAGTGCACCATTCAAAGTCCGTGGACCACTGGGCCCAAAATGCATGGTCAAGGCCCACACTCGATACCAGACTGCAAACAGAGAGAACACTGCTGGGGTATCAGATCGAAATGAAACAGGCACCTCAGGGGGAAGGGAAGGGGGGGCACCTCAGCCGGATGAGTGCACAACGTCAGCTCCACGAAGGGGCTCCATGCCCATTTATGTATCCTGGGGAGTGCAAAGCCACAGTCTCTCAAGTCTCTCCTGTGGGTGGTTTGCCCACTGCTTTATCCTGGGGAGTGCAAAGCCACAGTCTCTCAAGTCTTTTCAATGGGTGGTTTGCTCACTGATTTATCCTGGGGAGTGCAAAGCCACAGTCTCTCAAGTCTTTTCAGTGGGTGGGTTTCCCACTGCTCCATCCTGGGGAGTGCAAAGCCACAGTCTCTCAAGTCTTTTCAGTGGGTGGGTTGCCCACTGCTCCATCCTGGGGAGTGCAAAGCCACAGTCTCTCAAGTCTTTTCAGTCGGTGGGTTGCCCACTGCTTTATCCTGGGGAGTGCAAAGCCACAGTCTCTCAAGTCTTTTCAGTGGTTGTGTTGCCCACTGCTTTATCCTGGGTAGTGCAAAGCCACAGTCTATCAAATGGATGCCTTTCTCCACTGGTTCTGGAGGGGGCTTTGTGCCCAGAGTGCTTCATCCTGCCAAGGACTGAGGTAGTGGATGCCTTTCTCCACTGGTTCTGGAGGGGGCTTTATGCCCAGAGTGCTTCATCTTGCCAAGGACTGAGGTAGTGGATGTGATACTCCACTGGTTCTAGAGGGGGCTTTGTGCCCAGAGTGCTTCATCCTGCCAAGGACTGAGGTAGTGGATGCCTTTCTCCACTGGTTCTGGAGGGGGCTTTGTGCCCAGAGTGCTTCATCCTGCCAAGGACTGAGGTAGTGGATGTGATACACCACTGGTTCTGGAGGGGGCTTTGTGCCCAGAGTGCTTCATCCTGCCAAGGACTGAGGTAGGGGATGCCTTTCTCCACTGGTTCTGGAGGGGGCTTTGTGCCCAGAGTGCTTCATCCTGCCAAGGACTGAGGTAGTGGATGCCTTTCTCCACTGGTTCTGGAGGGGGCTTTGTGCCCAGAGTGCTTCAACCTGCCAAGGACTGAGGTAGTGGATGTGACACTCCACTGAAGGTGGTGCAACATGCAAGCAGCCCAGGCTCCTGGAACAGACCACCAGCCTCGTACGACTGACCACTGGGGATGCCAGCCATGTCTGCGGTGGTGCCACTGGCTCAGGATGTCACGGGGCCGCTGGCGGTGCTGGCGGCGGTGTCAGTAGCGGCGGTGCTGGCGGCAGTGCCAGTAGCGGCGGTACTTGGGGCGGACTCTGTGGCATTGATGCTGGCACCGGGCTCTGTGGCATCGGTGCAGGCAGCGGGCTCTGTGGCATCGGTGCTGGCGGCGGGCTCTGTGGAAACGGTGCTGGCGGCGGTCTTTGTGGTGACGGTGCTGGTGGCGGGCTCACTGACTGCGGTGCTGGTGGCGGGCTCACTGACTGCAGTGCTGGCGGCGGTGTCAGTAGCGGCGGTGCTGATGGCGGGCTCACTGACTGCGGTGCTGGTCAAGGGCTCAGTGTCTGCAGTGTTGGTGAAGGGCTCGATGTCTGCAGTGCTGGTGAAGTGCTCAGTGTCTGCGGTGCTGGCGACGGTGTCTGTGGCGGCGGTGCAGGTGGCGGTCTTGTCCACCTTACAGGTTGGCGTCGATGTGGACCTGCGTTTGATTTTTTGGCCCAAATTTGATAGGAAAGGCTTTTTAGACACACTGGGATGGGTAGATGGAGGGGGTTTGGGAGTGGAGGAAGAGGTGGTGGATGTTGGAGGTGTAAGTTTGCTGACTTTGGGTGAAGGTGCATGGGCTGGAGGCTGTTGTGAGATGGATGGCTGTTGGGTGGGTGTGTGACTGCGTTTGTGTACTTTGGGAGGAGGGCTCACAGACACAGTGGGAGAGGACACAGGAGATGTGTGAATTGTAGTGGGGGTGGTGAGTGCACATGAGCGGTGTGTGGTGATGGGCGTGCTGGTGATGGAGGTAGTTCCTGAAGATGTAGTGCATGCAGGTGTGAGTGGAGAAGAGACAGGGAGGGAGGAGGAAGACGTGGAGGAGGGGGACACAGTGGAGGCAGTGGATGTTGGTATGTATGCATGGGTATGGTGTTTGTGTGAGTGCCTGTGGGATGTGTGGTGCTTATGTTTGCCTGAGCCACCCTTGTGTGTTGAAGTGTGTGCATGCTGGTCTGATGGTGTGCTTGGGATAGGCTGAGGTACAGGGGATTGGGTCTGGGTGGAGGAGGTTGGTGGGGAGGCTGGACACAGGGACAATGGCTGCCATCAGTGCTGAGTGCAGAGCCTGAAATGCTCGCTGTTGGGCTGCCTGGCCAGAATGAATGCCCTCCAGGTATGCATTTGTTTATTGCAAATGCCTCTCGACACCCTGGATGGCATTCAGAATGGTAGACTGCCCAACAGTGAGGGATCCCAGGAGGTCAATAGCCTCCTCACTGAGGGCAGCAGGGCTGACTGGGGCAGGGCCGGAGGTGCCTGGGGCGAAGGAGATGCCCACCCTCCTGGGTGAGCGGCCACGGGACACACGCTGAGGGGCTGCTGGGAGAGCGGTGCTGGTAGGGGGGGTGGCGGCTGTACCTGTTGATACGGTGGGCACAGAGGGGCCCGCCACCGCAAAGGAGCTCCCATCAGAGGAGGAGTCGGTGTCGCTAGTCTCTGCTCCTGTCCCTGCCGTGGAGCTCCCCTCGCCCTCCGTCCCACTGGTGACTTCAGACTCCGTTGTCTCGCCCTCCAGGGGTTACCTGTAGTGGTGGACACACTGTTGCTTGACGTGTCCTGGGGACAGAGGTATGGGTCCGCTGGGTGGGTGCTGTGCTGGTGTTTCCTGAGGGGGGAGACTCTGTGGTGGCATGTGCCAGTGTGTGGGGAACCGACTGTCCCGAGGTCCCAGATGGGCCGGGCTGGTCATCTAGATCCAGTTGGACAGAGCTGCTGTCATCACTGTGGGCCTCTTCTGTGGGGGGGGGTGGACATGTCTGGAACCTCCTGTCCGGTGACGTTGGGTAGGGGTCCTGCAGGGGTGTAAAGGCATGATTATTGCATCTGTGTGAGCCATCGTGTGCAATGGGTGGGTGACCCTGTACCCCAGTGCTTACATTCTTGTCTAGGACCTTGTGTGATATTTGGTTTTGGGATCTGTGTGGGTATCTATAGTGGACATGCTTTGGTGATGGGTGTCCATGCTTTGGTGTTGCATGCAGGGCTTGGTGTTGGGATGGGTGGTTTGTGATAGTGGGACATATGTGAGGTGTTGGAGTGATGGGGGTGAGGGTGAGGGTGGGGGTAAGTGATAGCATGCAGGTAGGGTGGGGATGTCATAGTTAAGATTTGACTTACCAGAGTCCATTCCTCCTGCTACTCCTGCGAGCTCCTCAGGATGCAGTATAGCCAAGACCTGCTCCTCCCATGTTGTTGGTTGTGGGGGAGGTGGTGGGGGTCTGCCGCCAGTCCTCTGAACTGCAATCTGGTGCCTTGAGACCACGTAACGCACCTTCCCCCGTAGGTCGTTCCACCTCTTCCTGATGTCATCCTGTGTTCTTGGATGCTGTCCCACTGCGTTGACCCTGTCTACGATTCTGCACCATAGCTCCATCTTCCTGGCAATGGAGGTGTGCTGCACCTGTGATCCGAATAGCTGTGGCTCTACCCGGACGATTTCCTCCACCATGACCCTGAGCTCCTCCTCAGAGAACCTGGGGTGTCTTTGCAGTGCCATGGTGTGGTGTGGGTGATGTGTGAGGTGGTGTGTGTTGAGATATGTGAGGGGATGTGTTTGTTTGTGTTGTGTGAGGTGCGTGGATGTTGTGTGAGTGATGGTGATGTGTGACTGTGGATGCTAGTTTGTTGATGGTGGTGTCTCTCTGTGCTTTGTTCTCAATTTTTGTTGTAGGGGTTTGTGGGTGATGTGGGTGTGTGTTTTATATTGTATTGAGTATGTGGGTGTGGTGTGTGTATGTGTATTAGGTGTGTGTATTTCAATTTTTGTCCAATGTGGTTGTGTTTTGCAAATGTGTGTGTATTTTGAGCGCAGTGGTGTGTACCGCCAATGGTATACCGTGGTAGAAAGACCGCTGTGTGGATTCGTGGATCGTGATAGTGTGGGCGTATTCCTGTTGGCGTGACAATGGAGGTTTTGTTATCGCCAGTTTATCACTGACTTTTGGTGTGGCGGACTTGTGTGGGTGTCTAGAGTTTGGCAGGTTCCGGCCTGTGGGTCGTAATAGCTGTAGTGGATTTCTGTGGCCGCAGCGGTGTGTTGGCGGTCTTCTGCATGGCGGTAAGCAGCATTTACAGCCAATGTTGTAATGAGGGCATTTGTGTGATTATAATCCACTTTCCGTAATCAATTCAGATTGTAACAGTTTTGCAAATATTTGGACTCTGTTTGTTAAAAACTTTGTTACAGACTTGATTACAATAGAGCAATCAGGTTTTGTGAAGACATGACAGGTAATTGCAGGACTATTCTGGATATTATACATCTCTCATTGAAAAGCAACCCTACTGTAACTACAGCATTAGGTGTGAAAAAAGGCCTTCAACAGTGTCAATTGCAACCTTATGAGGGGAGTTTTAAAATCGTATAAATTTATAATACGCTTCACCTAAATCCTCTGTTTATGTTTATGGTTCCCAAACTCCTTACTTCAACTTACATAGGGGCATGCAACAGGGCTATCCTTCATCACTGTTCATTTTATCATCAGAGCCCAGTTTAGAAACCATTCATCAGTCATCTACCTTACATGGTTTTAAAGTTGTAAACACAAAGAAACAGAAGTTACATTTACTGCATATGCAGAGAATGCTTTACTATATGTCTTGGACCCACAGACCTCTATTCCTGATTTATTTTATTTACTAAATGCATCCTCAAATACATCTGGCTATAAATAAACTATTCATAAGTCAAAGGTCATGCCTTTAAATAGGTACTGCTTACAAGCAATGTTTACGGATTCTAGATGTACATGGAATTCAAAAGTATCAGATGTTTGGGAATTAAATATTTGAACTCTATCAAAGAAACAATTTATCTTAACTTGGTTGAAAACCATAAAAAGCTCTCCATGTCAGGGAAATGATAACCTTTGTATTTATCGTGGTGGGGCAGATTAGATACCATCAAAGTGACCATGCTACAAGTTGTTACATTCTGTGTATAAATGCTTCCTGTGAAGCTCCCTCAAATGTTTTTCATAACATTTAATAGGATGATTAGTATTTTTTTATGGAACAAAAAAGCATGTATTTTGTCTCATATATTGTGTAAATGTAAAGAGCTGGGCGGGGTATGCTTTCATGAGTGTGGAACTATCATTCTGCTTTGGGATTCAAAGACATTTGGCCTCTATTATCTAGCAAGGATGGTGTTCATCTTATTGTGTGGAACAGATTGAAAAGACTCATTGATTTCTCCTTTCAGTTTAAGAATGTGGTTCATATCTCACAGCCTTCAAAATTATTATTTTGCTATTATTAAGAATTTGACTCGTGTCACAACTTAGCGCACAATCGCATGCTTACATCATTAGAGGGTGCCGGTCGCGCTGGAAACCATTTGCTTCCAGCGCGACCTCGGAGAAACAGGTACGTTTCTCCTCCGTTGGGGTTTCACACAAAGAGGCATCGGGGGAAAGGAATGCCCACTAGACACCAGGGATTTTCTTTTGTGTTGTGGATGTTGTTTGTGTATGTTGGGGAGCGGCCCCTTAGCAAGGGTTGCTCCCCTTTGGGGGGCATATATTTTATGACCAATTTCTGCCCCCTTTGGGGGCAGATGACCTATTATTTTTAGGCTGATCTGCCCCCAAGGGGGGCTGAAACCACTGGAACGCCAGGGATTTTTGTTTTATTTGTTTCTTTCTGTGGGGGGCTCCCCATTGGGCAAGGGTCAGCCCCCCAAGGGAGCATAGAACTGTTGGCCATTTCTGCTCCCCTTGGGGGCAGATAGGCCTATTTTGTTTAGACCCATCTGCCCCCAAGGGGGGCGGAAGCCACTTAGGCACCAGGAATAATGTGTGTGTGTGTGTTAATGGGATGGGAGGGCAGCCCCTTGGGCAAGGGTCGCTCCCCTTAGGGGGGCATAATATTTATGGCCCTTTCTGCCCCTCCTGGGGGCAGAGCGGTCTATTATATTTAGGCTGATGGGGCAGAAACCACTGGAACGCCAGGGATTTTTTACATTTGTGTATTTCTGTGGGGGGGTGCCCCTTTGGGCAAGGTCGCTCCCCCAAGGGGGGCATAGAACTGTTGGCTATTTCTGCTCCTCTTTGGGGCAGATTGGCCTATTTTTTTGGCCTGAAGCCACTTAAGCAGCAGAGATGATGTGAGTGTGTGTTTATTTGATGGGGGGCCGCCCCTTGGGCAAGGGTCGCTCCCCTTAGGGAGCATATTATTCATGGCCATTTCTGCCCAGCCTATTACTTTTAGGCTAATCTGCCCCAAGAGTGGCAGAAACCACTGGAATGCCAGGGATTTTTTTTATTTGTGTATTTCTGTGGGGGAGCGCCCCCCAAGAGTGGCATAGAATTGTTGCCCATTTCTGCCCCCCCTTGGGGACAAGCCTATTTTATTTTAGGCCCATAACCCACAAGGGGGGCAGAAGCCACTTAGGAACCAGGGATAGTGCATGTGTGTGTGTTTTTGTTTGGGGGGTGGCTTCTTGGTCAAGGGTCACTTCACATGGGGTACACTACTAAAGGTATTTTCTGCCCCCGTTGGGGCAGATAGGCCTATTTTTTAGTAGGCCCATCTGCCCCTATGAAGGGCAGAATCCACTTAGGCAACAATTTCTAAATTCTTGAAGATTGGGCGTTTGTCAACTGGCGAAGTATTTGCATTTGTGATAACAGTTTTTTTCTCCTTCTCTTCAAAGTTTTTGCTTTCTTTGCTGTGATTTCACCTGTGTGGCGAGTCAGTGTCCAGTCCGGACTTTGTAAAAGTGCACTGCCCGGCTTTCTGGGCTGTCTTGGCCCTCGGGGTGATGATACTTTTGGACATATTCTTTTTTAGTTGCCTGGGCCTCATCGATCTGCAGCACCCCCCCGGTGCCTGTCGAATATGGGTAAAGCTGAGCAAAGACAGTCGAAGCTCATCTTTGATGGTGGGAAAATACGTGGGGGCTCGTCAGCCTCTCTGCCTGGAGATGGATCCTCAGCGGTAGGGGGCCCGGACGCTTCGGTAACGGCCATGTTTTTAGACCTTAAGAACAGTCTTGCAGGCATTGACACAAAGTTGGATTATGTGACTGAGCAGCTTGACCGTATTCGGGCCAGGGTGGACGGTCATGACACCAGATTTGAGCTTCTGGAGTCGCGGACATCTGATCTGGAGGACCAACGTATTAATGAGAGGGAGAAATTACTCCAAATGGAGTGAGTTTTGGACATTATCCGCAATAAAAATTAAGATTTGGAGTCTCGCTCCTGTCGCAATAATATTCGAATTCTTGGTCTGCCGGAGTTCACGGATATGGGCTGAATGGAAGATTTCGTGGAGAGTATGCTCTCTGATCTTTTCCCTGGATAACTCTCTCGATTGATGGTGGTGGAGAGAGCCCATAGATCCTTGGGGCCACGGCCCCCGCCTGGTACCCCTCCTCGTCCCATAGTTGCTCGCTTGTTGAATTATCGGCATAGAGACGTGGTCCTCAGGCTTGCCAGGGATCGGCGACCGGTGGTCTATAAGAATAATGAACTTCGCTTCTTTCTGGATTACACCCCTGGTGTGCAGGTGGTGCAGCGTGCTTTTTTTCCGATCAAGCGCATGCTGAGCCAGACAGGTGCCAGTTTCTCCCTCATCTACTTGGCCAAATTGAGGGTTCGGCACAGGGGTAAGCTGATCTTCTTTACCGACCCGAAGCTGGCGGCTAAATTTGCTAAGACAGTGCCGAAGCAGTCGGAGGATTTGAGCCCCAAGGGTCCTGGAGCAGAGCAAGATGCCTTGAGCGATAATGACTGAGTCCGGAACTGCTGACTAGAGGGGCCAACTGGGACCTCCAGGGGGCTGTATACTGCGCCTTTTGAAGTTGGTCGCTCAGCTGCACCATCTTTTTATATGGCCCTTAGCCCTTCTTTCCTAGTCCTGTTTCGGACGGTGGGAAGGGTGACTTGGCTCTCGCCTTCTGGATGAGTCCTTATTGCTTCACATCTATTGTGATTGGGGTTCTTGTTATTCGGAGGGGAGGGACCTTTGTCTGGACCCAGTTGGGGGGTCTGCGTGGGGGGGCAGGAGTGTTAATGTTTTGTTCTCTTTCTGCTTCTCTACCTTCTTTCTCTCTTTTCTTTTCTTGTTCTCTTTTGGCGGGTATGTTGGGTTGCTGTGATTGCGTCATTTGCTGGACGGGATGAGGTGATGGAGCTGAGACTTGTTACAACACTTCGCTATCTTACCTGGAATGTGCGTGGCATGAATGATCTACGGAAGGTGCGTCTTATGTCCGCTTATATGAAGCGGCACAACATCGATATATGCATGCTGCAGGAGAATCACTTAGTGGCTTCCTCGCAGGGAAGGCTGAAGGCTGGATGGATAGGTGAATCTCATTGTTCGGTATTCTTGAGCTATGCTCGAGGTGTGGCGATACTACTGCGTAGGGGGTTGCAGTGGCGCAGTCAGAGGGTAGTAGTGGATCCTAATGGTAGATACATCTTGTTAAGTGGTATGCTGATGGATAGAGCCTGTCGGCTGGTGTCTGTCTATGGCCCCAACACAGATGACCCTGAGTTTTTTCGTGAAGTGTGGGGATTAGTGGAATCGTTAGGAGATGGTGCGGTGATTTGGGGTGGAGATTTCAATTTTGTTTGAGATTCGGAGGCGGATCGTGAAGGCCTGTCTACGGCCCAGCATGGTGCGGCGGCGAGGGTCTTGAGATCGGTGATGGAGGAAGGTGCCTTGGTAGATCTGTGGAGGGTAAAGCACAGTGCTGCAAGAGAGGGCACGTGTGTCAATTATGCTCACAGAAGTTGGTCTCGCCTTGACCGTTGGCTGGGTACTCGGGACGTGGAGCTCCGGACGCAGTCGGTGGATCACATGGCTTGCACCTTATCTGATCACTCTCCGGTGAAGCTGGTGCTGGAGGTGCTTTGTGGATTGGAGCTCTCGTTTATGTGGCGGTTGCCGACTGGGGTGCTATGTGACGAGGCCTTCCGGGAGGAGGTGCGTGAGGCTATAGTTCATTTGTTTCCTGAAAATAGTGGGTCTGTGTGCTCCGCTGGTACTCTATGGGAGGTCTTCAAGGTGGTCATTCGTGGAATATGCCTGTCGAAGCAGCATGGTGTGCTGCGGACGTTCCGCAGGGACTTGGCGGATCTGGAATGTAGGATTGCGGTTTTGGAGCAGCGCTTGGTGGTAGACTGGTTGGGGGCTACGCTTGCGGCTTTGCGGAGTGCGGTGTCTCTGTACGAGGAGTCCTCTCTGCAGGAGATTTGTTTTTTAGGGAGATCTGCAAGGGCCAGGCGGTATGGGGAGGGGGAGCGGGCAGGCTGCACGTTGGCAAATATGCTGCGTAGGCTGTGGGCTAGTAACTATATTACTGAAATCGATGATGTGGAGGGCGAGCGCGTGGCTGGGACGAAGGGTGTCATGCAGGTTTTTTCTGATTTCTATGCAGATCTGTACGCGGAGCCTTCCGGGTTAGATGCCACTGCTCCTCAGGCCTATTTTTCGGAGATTACCTTGCTTTGGTTCGACGACGCGCACTTTTCCTATTTTGATGCCCCCTTTTCGGTAGAGGAGGTAACTGCTGCGATTTGCAGTTTGCCTGCCGATAGGTCCCCTGGGCTGGGCTGGGTGGATTGACTCCTGCGTTTTATAATGAGTACGCAGGTACACTTGCTCCACGTCTGTTGGAGGTATATGCGGAGGCGATGGTAACAGGTATGCTCCCTGCCTCCCTCCGTGAGGCCTTGATTGTTACTATACTCAAACCTGGTAAGGATCCATATTGTTGTGACTCGTACCGTCCGTTGTCTATGATTAACATAGATAACAAAATCTTGGCTAAAATGATCGCGGCGCGGTTACAGCCACTGCTCCCGAAATTGGGGCTCCCTGATCAGTCGGGGTTCGTGCCTGGCTGATCTACCTCTCCTAATTTCCACATGTTTTTTGCAGTCGCCGGTTCCGTTGGCTCCGAGGAAGATGCGGTGGCGATTTTTCGGGACACTGCGAAGGCCTTGGTGGGGTTGAGTGCACGTTTTGTTAATTTGATCCGTTTACTGTATTCTGTCCCCACCGCTAGGCTGCATTTACATGGGTATATTTCCAATCCATTCCCGGTTGCTCGGGGCACTCGCCAGGGCTGCCCTCTATCCCCATTATTATTTGCTGTGGTCATGGAGCCCCTTGCGGCATGGCTGAGACAACTCCATTATGATAAAGGTCTGCCGTTCCGGCAGCGACCGATTTTAATATCCATGTACGCGGATGACATAGCGTTGTATGTCAGCGAGCCGTGGAAGAATATAGATATTTTACTGGACGGTATTGTGCGCTTTGGTACCTTCTCAGGAATCGCGATCAATTGGTCTAAATCGGTGGTGTTACTCTTGTCTGTGGGTACTGTAAGCTTCCCTTCTCGGTATCCAATTGTATCGTCATGTGGTCCTGTACGATATTTGGGAGTTTGGTTGAGCAGTGATGTGGGGACTCTCTGGAGGGCCATTTATTCCAAGGCTCTATCGTGGCTGGAGGACAAAGTAGAGGCTTGGCGCTCACTGCCGCTCTCGCTCATTGGGCGTATCGCCATTGCTAAAATGGTGGTCTTGCCCAAATTCTTGTACTTGTTTGTTAATCTCCCTCTTCCCCTTCCGGTGAGCTTTCTGCGACGTCTTCGCTCTGCCTTGATTCGTCTGGCCTGGGCGGGCGGGCAACCTAGAGTTGCCTGGGAGAAGCTGACGGTACTGTTTGTGCCGGGGGGCCTTGCCACCCCGACATGGAACTATATTACTACTGCGCTCAGGCTCAATTTGCGTATTATTGGTTTTGCCCGATTCGATATTTACCCCATCTTGCTCCTGAGAGTGACGCGGTGTGGCCGGACGACTTGACCCGTGCCCTTGGTAACCCCGCCCGGTCCAGGGCGCGCAGAATTGACACGGTGGCGTGTACATCGCACTCTTAGACGGCCCTATTGAATCGTTCTGGAGTGAGTGCGCCATTCGCCCCCTCGCTGCCGGTTGTTTCTGTCGTGGACCATGGGATATTTCGTGATGTGAGGCTGCGAGAATTTCTTCAGACTGTGAATTTAACTGACTTGGGTGACTGGTTTGTTGATGCTCGTCTGATATCTCCTGGAGATACTCTTCGTGATGAGGGCGCCACTGCATTACAGCGGCTGTACGTTCTGCGCGTATGTGCCATGTTGCATGCCAGCTTTTCGGGCCCCCCGGGAACTCCTTTGGTATGTCAGGCCCTAGAGGTATTGTGTTGCGCTCAGTCGCCTTGTAAGCTCATCACTAAACTGTATAATTGTATGCAGGGTCAGCATGGTGGCGTGGTGTGTTCGTCCAGGGCACGCAGGGAGGCGGATGTTGGTGAGCCTATCTCTGAGGAGGTGTGGCGGAAAGGCTGTGAGCACATGCGAGTCTTGTCGCCCAATTACAGGCTGCGTCTGATTCACTTTAAGTTTCTACACCATATATATTATATCCCACGAAGCTTATGTTCCATGGGCCTGAGAGCTGATGCATGCTGTGAGCGATGCAGTGCCCCTGATGCTGGCTTTCTCCATCTTGTGTTGGAGTGTGCCGTTGTCTATGCATTCTGGACGGAAGTAATACAGATGATTGAGAAGATGGTTGTATTGGAGCTGCCCGTCTCTCCTATAATGGCGCTGCTAGGCTGTGTTGATGCGGTGCGGCCGGCATACAGAAAACTGGTGGGCCTGCTTCTCCTGCTGCTAAGCGAAGAGTTGCGATATGCTGGAGTCGGGGCCGGGCCCCTCGCGGTGCTGACTGGCTGTGGGATGCCTCCTTTTGTCAAGAACACTTGATGCTTTTTTGGGAACTTGCTCCTGAGGGATCTTGGCCTAGGGATATCTTGGCTCCACTGCGCTCTTTTCAGGAGACCTTATAGTGCGGTTCCCTTTGAAATGTATAGATGTTCATGCGCTGTGCACTCTTTCCTCTGTTGCTTTCCTCCTGTGGTGTGATTGCGGTATGTAAAGGATTGTATGGGGGCCGCTGTGTGACCTCTTTCTTCTTGACTTTGGTGACTCTTTTCTGCTTCTTGTCCCTAAGATGTTTACTCTAGTCACATGTCCCTGGATTCACGTTCTGGAATGTGTACTTTGCAATGGTTTGAACCCTCCTGATGGGTTAGAGATATCCCCCTGCTATACACTGGCTACTTTTTGGGCTGGTGTTGTTGGTGTTAGGATTGGGGCCCTGCAGTAGGATGGTACTTATGTATGATGTATATGTGATTTTGTTCTCCAGGACCTTCTTTATTGATATCTGTTGTATGCACTTTGATTGTTATAAAATGAATAAATAAATAAATACATTTAAAAAAAAAAAAAAAAAAAAAAAGGTTTCAGAATCTCTGAGTTGCTCCTTCGTACGTTAGAACTACAATTTCCACAATCCACCTGGCCAAATCCTTAAAAGTCCACTGTCCAGCTGGGATCTTCTGGCAGGAGTTGATGCAGGTGACTGTTGGTAGCTTCTTTACACGTGTTGCTTTATGGAGTTCACTCCTGAATCCTTTAGAAGCCAGGCAAAGTCCTCTTTCATGAAGCCCAGAGTGTGCTTCAGGTGCAGTCCTTCTGAGAGCAGTCCTTCTTGATACAGACCAGGGGTTCAGCAGGGCAGTCCTTCTTGTTTCCAAAATGTGGTCAATGTTAACCTGTTGCTGTCAAGGAGCCCACTCCTTCACTTCTTGAAGCCAGGCAAAATCCTTAGAGCTGTAGTTCCTCAGTGTGCATCAGGTGTAGTCATGCAGAATGCAGTCTTTCGGGGTGCAGACCAGGGTTCCATTAGGGTGGTTCTTCTTCTCCTTGTAGTTCCGACGATGTTCTTTGAGGGTCCTCAACACCAATCCAAGGTTCCAGAATCTCTGAGTTGCTCTTTAGGATGTTGGGATTATAATTCTCACAATAAACCTGGCCAAATCCCTAAAAGTCTAGTGAACTCTGTCCAGCTGGGCTCGTCTAGCAGGAATTATTGCCAGTGACTTTTGGTAGCTCCTTTGTACCTGTAGCTTACAGGTAGTCCACTCCTGGAGTTGCAGAAGCAAGGCAAGGTTCTGTTATTGCTGAAGCCCAGAGTGTGCAGCTGGTGCAGTCGTTGTGGGTGCAGTTCCTCAGGAGCAGACCAGGGGTTCAACAGGGAAGTCCTTCTTCTTCAGTATCTTCTTCCAGCAGGGATCTGAATTGTTGGACAGCTCAGCCATATTTATACTTGCTCCTGGGTTGGTAAGCAGGGGGGCACCACTGACCAATGGGATGCAGGGTGCCAGCCTCTGGGGTGTCCACTTCCTATAAAGTATGCCAAAAATCAATCCCAGAAAAGAACATTCTTAAAAAAATTAAACATAGAGAAAATCTCTCCTTGAAGGTTACGTCTGGTTGAGCCCACCCTCTGGTGTGACAAATTTTCCCTAACACACCCCTTCCAGACCCTCTCCTAATCTAATTATCGGGGCTCCTATGTAGCTGGGGTAGCAGGAAATGGGGGAGGCCCACTTTCTGTCCCAGGTGGCTTTTTCCTCCTTCGAAAACTAGTTTGGCCACTCTACCCCCATGCTGCTCTGCCATCTGCTGCAGCAGTTCTCCTCACACCAGTTACTTCCTTTGTTTCAGCCCAGGCTACTTCACACCTCATTAAGGCAGCCTAGCTCAAGCTGCCCAAGATTAACCAATCAGGGAAGGGCGCTACTTTGCTGCTTTTGGTAACTTTCTCTGTACTAGTTATAATAAATCCAATCTTGGCAAG
This sequence comes from Pleurodeles waltl, assembly GCF_031143425.1. Taxonomy (NCBI): domain Eukaryota; kingdom Metazoa; phylum Chordata; class Amphibia; order Caudata; family Salamandridae; genus Pleurodeles; species Pleurodeles waltl. Next base: position 62,774,639 of record NC_090439.1, on the reverse strand, counting down.
TTGCTGGATTTATTCTTACTTTTAATTTGATACCAAATTTAACAGATTTAGGGCCAGATGTAGGAAGCCTTTTGCATGTCGCAAACTGCGAAAAATGCAGTTTGCGGCTTGCAAAAGGCCGAACGCGACGCACAACCTCAAATTGCGAGTCGGTACAGACTCGCAATTTGAGGATGCGACTTGCAAATAGGAAGGCGTGTTCCCTTCCAATTTGCGACCACATCGACATGCTGAGTTGCTTTGTGACCGCGAATGCGGTCGCAAACCAACTCGCAGTTAACACCCACTTGAAGTGGGTGATAACTCATTCGCAGAAAGGAAGGGGTCCCCATGGGACCCCTTCCCCTTTGTGAATGTCGCTTAAAATAATTTTTCAGAGCAGGCAGTGGTCCAATGGACTCTGAAAAATTGAAACCAAATGGTTTCATTATTTTTTTGTATTGCAACTCGTTTTCCTTTAAGGAAAATGGGCTGCAATTAAAAAAAAACAGTCACAGACATGGAGGTCTGCTGTCTTCATCAGGCCACCATCCCTGTGAATGCATGGACTCGCTATGGGGTCGCAAAATGCGATCCACCTCATGAATATTCATGAGGTGGGGCTTTGCGACCCCATAGCGAGTCGCAGAAGGTGTCTGAGACACCTTTCTGCATACAATTTTACGAGTTGTAAATTGAGAGTCGGTCTGACTCGCAATTTGCAAGGCAAAAAATTGTAGATTGCTACATCTGGCGCTTAGCTCTTTTCTAGTGGAAATGAAACTTTATTAATTTCAATAAAACCCTCCCAATGTTAGCCTATGAAGCTAATGCACTACAATGGGGAAAGCAAATATGTCTGTTTCTTTTCTCACCAGGGCTTATAACTCACTTGTCCCTGCTTATATTAACACTGCACCCAACCCTTGGGGCACCTGTGGAGGCCTTAGGGGTGACTTATATGTGAACATAGGGTAGTTTGAGACTTTGGAAGTACTTTTAATCCCAACTTCACGTTTGGATTTATCTTTAATGTAAAAGCAGCCAGCAAGGCACCCTGCTTCCACAATGGCACCAGAGCCCACAGCAGGGCACCCAGTGGTGACCTAACTACACTGGGGTCCCTAAACCTACATGCCCTATCATCTACTACAGACTTATAGGTAGATTGTCAGGGCCAATTATAATTAAGCCTAACTTGCACGTATCATTTTACAAAGAACACTGGCCCTGTGACTAGTGAGCAGTGCCCAGGGCACTGTCAGAGTCAGAAAACACCAGCATCAGCTGAAAATGGGGTCAAAAAGTGAGGGGAGCTGCTGCAGTCATCCAACTTTTTTCACATATATTAAATTATAAAGTATGACTCTTATAGTCAGTATTTGGATTGTTCATAGGTTTTTTACTTTCCTTCATGAAAGTTTTTGCAGTTTCCTTTATTTTCCCATGCTTATTACTTTCTCTTTCTTTTCCCCTCATTTCCTTTCTTTCTCTTCTTCACTTCCCCTTCTGCGTCATTTTCTACAAACCATAATGAAACAAAAATGCAAAATGCTAGTATATTATTGAATTATGTTGCATGTTTTTACATATTTTTCTAATTCTTAGGTTTAAATCCTATTGCTTTTTATGCTAACACTATTGAATAATTTCAAACATAAGGCTATCTCTGTTATTCCCTACACAATTCTTTCAATAAAGCATTTGCAAACTAAAAAAAAGAAATACAAATCACTGAGCACCATATTTTTAGAAAGCAGTGTTATCAATTAAGTAATTTCAAAAGTCATCATTGATGTTATTAACAATATCATAGAATGTGTCATGAGTGATATGATATGTGAGGACATAAGCAGTGTGGCATATGTTTACATTATAGTTATTTCAGTAGAATAAAACTGTTGATTTTCAGTGTTCTTTACATCTAAATTGTTATGTTGTAACTGACATTTTCACCTAACTAAAACGCCCCTTTAAACTTTGTTTTTTCAGTGAATTTCTGAGGATTGTTTTAATGTAAAGTAAGTTATTATTACCATTCCACCACTCTGCGGACACACCATACTCCACTTTGCACGGCCTGTGGCAAGGCCCTGCATACAACTCCCTGCAGGCAGCCACAACGCGGGTGGCTAATGTCCTAAAGACACGCTTGCATAATTTTTTTTAATCGGCTGATTATGTGGGACTCTTGTAGAGGCACACAGGAGTCCCCACTGGCTCCCGAGAGACTCCCACATGAGCTAAAGTGCTGCAGTGGCTCCTGCGAGCATCCAGTGGGATTGTAAAAGCCCTCTTTTTTAATTTGACCACAGGTGGAGGGTGGGCAAGCCACCCAAGAGCTAAAGGGTCAGCTTATCTCTACACTGCCCTTATATCTCATCATAATTTTTTATTTCCAGGACATGGGGACATGGGGCCCAAGTCCTTTAATGGCACCTGGAACACTTTTCTTCATGTTATAGCCAGCAATCAGAGCAGGAGCTTTTGTGGGATCCGCAGGAGTCTCTTGCTCCCTTGGGAGTGAGACATCCCATGGTAAAAAGGCCCAAAACATTGTAATGGAAAAATAGAAAAATGTTTTTGTTTTTTGGTGATTCCATCTGTTTGAGCCTCTACTTCCTTGTATATCAATATATATCCATACACATACATGGTCTCTGTAGTCCAGTTGAAGACGTAACTCTGAAACACGTCGACCGTCCTTTCTTTTGCACTGCACTGATGGTGTAATTGTAATATATATAATTAATAAAGACATGTAAAAAATTTGGCGTCTGCAGTGCTATGTGTCTGGCTCCAGTTTGGAGGTTTCGGAATGGATGTTTGGCCAATATATATATTCAGTATTAGAGTGATGCATAAATTATGCAAAAAAAACCAAAAACTTTGGGTAGTTCTCAAGTTTAGATGGAGATATGTTCCAGAATATAGTAGCCTACAACACCAGCAAAACTCTAGACTTGCTCACCTCAAATGTTTGTTTTTCTAGCAAAGTATTTAAGCATAGGATTAGCACAGTGTAATCCAGCCCGGGCTAGAAAATGGCAAAGTGTTTCGCCATTTACACAGCAAAGATTTTATGCATAAGATCAGCACAGTGCCATCCTTGCTGAGCTGCAAATGACAAAAGCCTTTCACCACTCCAGGCACAGTATTACAGCTTTGAATTGGTAAAATACCACCCAAGCCAACCTGAAGTGAGCAAAAACAACCCCTGACACATGTTTCACTATTATTATAGCTCTTCAGAAATGTTTAGCTTTGTCCAGGCACAAGGGAGCACCCAAGATAAGTCAAAACAAAACACTTTCAGAGTTAGAGTGATGCACAAATTATGCAAGAAAGAAGAGAGAACTCTGGGTAGTTCCCAAATTTAGGTGGAAAGGCACTCCAGGTGAGCAAATCTAGACGGTCGCTGGTGTTGTAGGGTGCTCTCTCCCGAAGCTGCTCTCCACCTAAACTTGGGAAATATATATAAATGAATGACCTAGTTTCCATAGGAAAAGCATTTTTTCATTTTTTGACTTAGCTTTATCTTTGGCTCCGCTTGACAAATCTTCTTGAAATTTTCCATAAAACGTTTTGTGTTCTGTGTTGTTGTGCATTGAAAGTTTAGGGGTGATTCATCAAATGGGGGGCTGACAAACAGGAAGATCAAAAAAGTGCATTTCTGATGTTAATTCCCTTAGACTCTTTAGAAACACCTTCACCCTGAACCGGTGGACGGAATTACCCTAAATTTGGCAGAAAGGTAGCTTTTGGTCTGTAGATAACCTTTTTTGTTATTTAATGCACAGCCAAAAGAGTGAATACTTCACTAACAGTCCTGGTCTCTTGCTGAGATTTGATTGTCTGTCACCACTTCAACCAGGAAGGGTTGGCAGCCATTTTTGGACTCGGCTTCAGCCGAGAACCCCCTAAAAATGCAAAAAAAAGAAAAAGGGTCAGGGTAGGAATACCCTAACCCCTTAGTTTTGGTCCACAGCCCCTCTGGAACCCCTCCAGGGCAAAAAGGATTTTTTTATTCGCAGAATTCACAGTGAATGTTAAAAAAGGTGAGCCGTCTCCCGTGCTTGCTTTTAATTTTGCTTAGGCCAGGTCCTGGGGGCATACTTATTTTTATTATTAAGAAGGGTGGGCACACGGGCCCCCCTCCTAGGGCTGTTAAAAGCCTTCAAGATCACCACCTTCCTGCTTGATTTAAAACCTTGTGGGTGTGTGTGTGGATCCCCTGGGCCCCGGGGACCACCACCTCCCCCGGGGTTATTTTTAAAAGATTTATGGGAGGGCTGTGCAAATCCCACTGGGGACCACTACCTCCCAGGGGCTACAATTTATAAATGTACAGGTAGGGCTGCACAAACTCTGTCCCAGGGACCACCACCTCCCCAGGGCTAAATGAAAAAAATATTTGGCCAGCACACAGACCCCCCTGGAACCACCACCTCCCTGGGGGGTATTGATATTGAGAAAGATGGAGGGGGCTGCGTGGCCTCCCTTGTAGAGGTATGAATGGCCTTCGGGACCGCCACCCCCCAGGGATGGCTCCTGCTCCCCTGCCAAGGTGCCCACCCTTGTGAGGTAGCTGTTTGATTTTGCTTGACAGGATATGTGACAGCTCCGGCCAAGCAAAAGCAAACACTCTACCTCCAGCAGGCGGGAGCTATGAAATTGTTCCTGCTTGCTGGAAGTGAAGTTTTCATCTCTTTCCCTGGCTGCCAACATGTGGGCAGGCAAAGAGATTAAATTATTGCTCTTGCACACAGGGAGATGCATTTTCAGCAGCTCCCTGCGTGCAGGAGCATTACTGGCTCCCACAGGAGGCAGGGAGCCCGGTGGGACCGTAGGCGCTTTGGGCTTCCCCCTCAGCCCTATCTATGGCCAAAAAAGATAGAAGCACTTAAGTCTGTAAAGTACAAATCATCCAAGTTTGTTTTATCTGCAGTTCCACCTTCTGGATTTATCTAATAAAAATGCTTAAGGAACAGTCACATTGGCAAAGTTATAGACACATACGGAAACTGGAGACAGTACCTCAGCGTCCTTTACGCAGCTGTAGTATATGAGATGCACTATGCATTTACGCAACGAGAGAGCATTTACTAATTAGCCAGTAGAAAGTGCTCCAGCTGCGTACACATTCTGCAGAAAATGCTGGCCTCTTCTTAGATAAATATGCAAGGCAGGATTCATTATAACACTATGCTCATTTCACAGAAATTAAACCTCAATGGGAAGCATTTACAGATTTAAACAAAGCAGGCGCCCAAATTGAAGCTCCATTTCTGTAAAGTACTAACGATCCTAACTTCATGTGCATGGTGAAGGAAAAGCGGGTGTATTTTCTCTCCATTTCCACCTGGAAAGTTATGAGTAAACTTTGAAGGAGGTGTTTGTATCCTTGCTTTTTTGAGCGCAATATGTCATATAGTTACTGTGATGTGTGGGTTCTTTCTTGTCATCTGAAACTGAGCCCTGATATTGTGTTATCCCTTTTCCAAGGAAGATGGACAGCTTACTAAAAGGGCTCCCAAATACATTTCCCACTGATTTTGGAGACGTGTTCTTATGAACACGAATATGATCACATCTCCACCAAACAAAGAAGCACTTCATGATTGCCAAAGGCCGTACATGGTGTGGGGTTGCGTGATTATGAGGGGTCGGCTGCAGTGCTGTAGGAGGCTGGCCTGGTTTGTAGTGGGTACCTAAGGTACTTAAACCTTATACCAGGTCCAGTCATCCCTTATTAGTGAAATGTAGATAGTGTCTAGAAGCCAGGCTCTCTAGGGGTAGTGTGGAAGAGCAGCCAAGGCCTAACTAGGAGACATGGAAAGCTCACACAATACCACTATAGTCACACAGTACTCACAAACATGAAAGAAAATACTCAGTGTTACCAAAATAAAGGAACTTTATTTTGGTGACCCAAATGCCAAAAACACCTTAGAGACTATACTCCCTTAGGATTTAAATAATATGCACAGTATACACAGTAGGATGAAGAATTAGCTGTAAAAACAGTAAGAAAACTGCAAATAGTGAAAATCACAATAGGGAACACAAACCATATACTAAGAAAGTGGAACTCGAAAGTCGGTTTTCCACCTAGGCAAGTGTTGTGTATAGTGGGGCGCTGGGAGTATTAGAAAACACCAAAGGTAAGTAATAGAACCCACCCCAGAGCCCAAGAAAACAGGAGTAAATCACAGTAACTTTCCTAGAACACACAAGAGCACAAGAAAGAAGATTATGCAAGAACCAGAAGAAACTGCAAGACACCAGCAATGGATTCCTGGACCTGAAGACCTGTGGAAGAAGGAGACCAAGTCCAAGAAGCACTGAAGAGTCCAGGGAGAACAGGAGCCCCTGCTAACCCGGATGAATGTGCAAAAGAAGAATGACTGGTGAAGAAGAACTGCAGCCAAGAAGACAGATGTGGGTTCCTGGTTGGTGCAAAAGATGTCCCACGCCAGATGGAGATTGCAGTCTGGTTTGTGTCACTGGATTCTGCCAACAAGCCTTGGCACACGCAAAGCACGCGGTTAGTGGAAAATGGTGCTGCCCGGGACCAGGAGGGACCTGGTGGCCTCTACCCTAGGAGGGGGGAGATAGAGAGGGCTCTCAGCAACTCAAAGAGCCCTCACAGGACCAGGCAGTGTGCACAGGAGTCACACAGTACGGGGACAAAGAAGATGCAAAAGGAGGCCCATGCAGCACTACACAAAGGGATCCCACTCAGAAAGCTGTGCATTGCAGGATAGAGTGCTGGGGGCCAGAGCTGCACGGTGCACAAATAACTTTATGGAAGGATGCCAACAAGCTTTGGCAATTGCAAAACATGCAGTGCATGGGGGTACTGTCCTGCATGGGGAGGCAAGCTCTTACTTCCACCAACATTGGACAGTTGCATGTCTGGACCATCAGGACCACTGCAGTCCACCACCCGTGTTCTTGGATCCACGCACTTCTTCAGGAGAGGGGACCCAAGCCACTGGTCGTCACTGTAGAGGGGTGCCTGCTGAAGCAGAGACGTGACTTCTTCACTTTAAGGGAGATTCCTTCGTTCTACTGGTGTAGGCTGAAGATAGGCAGTCATCGGAGGATGCATGACCTGGAAACAGTTGCAGTTGCTGGCAGAAGCTGAAGATACAATGTTGCAGAAGTTGTCTTTGCTTCTTTGTTGCAGTTTGTAGAGTTCCTGGAGGGTCCAGGTGCAGTTTCTTTGATAAGAAGGTGCAGTAAAGGATGCAGAGTATTCCTGCTGGAGTCTTGCAATCCGAATCCGAAGAACCACCCAAGAGAGAGACCCTAAATAGCCCTGAAAGGGGGATTGGTCAGCTACACTGGAAAGCACCTATCAGGTGAGGGCTCTGACTTCACCTGCTGGCAATGGCCACTTAGATGCTCCAGAGTACCCTGCCAACTTGAAATCCAAGATGGCAAAACCCAGGGACACACTGGAGGAGCTCTGAGCACTACCCCTGGGGTGGTGATGGACAGGGGAGTGGTCACTCCCCTTTCCTTTGTCCAGTTTTGTGCCAGAGCAGGGGCTGGGAGTCACTGTACCAGTGTAGACTGGATTATGCAACGAGGACACCATCTGTGCCCTAAAAGCATTTCCAGGGGCTTTGGGAGGCTACCCCTCCCATGCCTGTAACACCTATTTCCAAATGCAGAGGGTGTAACACCCCTCTCCCAAAGGAAATGCTTTGTTATGCCTTCCTGGGCTCAAGCTGCTTGAGCAACAGGAGGGCAGAAACCTGTCTGTGAGATGGCACCAGCTGGGGCTGCCTGGAAAACCTCAGAAGGCTGTAATGGCAGTACTGGGGGTCCTGTAAGGAGCCCCCAGAGTGCATGGAATGATACAACCTATGCTTGCAAAAGCCTTGGGGTATGATTCCAACATGTTTGATACCACATGGCCATATTCGGAGTTACTATTGTGAAGCTGTACATAGGTAGTGACCTATGTCCTTTGCACGCGTAAAATGGCATCCCGCTCTCAGGAAGTCCGGGAAAATGGTCCTGGATGATGTGGGGGCACCTCTGCTAGTGCAGGGGTGCCCTCACACACAGGTACTTTGCACCTAGCCTTCGGGTTTGGAAGGCCTGACATATAGGTAGCTTATAAGTGACCTGGTGCAGTGTAAATGGCAGTGAAGGGGTGCATGCACCATTTCACACAGGCTGAAATGGCAGTCCTGTAGAAGCCTTTGCATGGGCTCCCTATGGGTGGCAAAATACATGTTGCAGCCCATAGGGATCCCCTGGAACCCTAATGCCCTGGGTACCTAAGTACCATATACTAGGGACTTATAAGGAGTGACCAGTATGCCAATTTTGAGTGAAGTACTGGGTTACAAGTTTGCAGTGGCAACATTTAGAGGAGAGCATAAGCACGGGGCTCCTGGTTAGCAGGATCCCAGTGACACAGTCAAACACACTAACATCTGACAGAAATTGGGAGTAACATGCCAAAAACAAGGTACTTTCCTACAAGGGCCCTGTGGCCATCCCCCGCTGCACATGGCAGGCGAATTTAGTTTTTTACATTTAACATGGGAGCCTAACTATAACGTTTCTATAACCTTTGTTTTTTTAAGTGAATATATATATATCTATATATCTATTGGGGTCATTCCGACCCCGGCGGGCGGCGGGCACCGCCCGCTGGGCGGAGACCGCCAGAAGACCGCACCGCGGTCAAATGACCGCGGCGGTCATTCTGACTTTCCCGCTGGGCGGGCGGGCGACCGGCAAAAGGCCGCCCGCCCGCCCAGCGGGAAAGCCCCAGCAACGATGAAGCCGGCTCCGAATGGAGCCGGCGGAGTTGCTGGTGTGCGACGGGTGCAGTGGCACCCGTCGCGATTTTCAGTGTCTGCTATGCAGACACTGAAAATCTGAATGGGGCCCTGTTAGGGGGCCCCTGCAGTGCACATGCCAGTGGCATGGGCACTGCAGGGGCCCCCAGGGGCCCCACGACACCCGTTCCCGCCATCCTGTTCCTGACGGTTTTTACCGCCAGGACCAGGATGGCGGGAAGTTTTCGGAATCCCCATGGCGGTGCTGCGAGCAGCGCCGCCATGGAGGATTCTTTGGGGCAGGGGTAAACCGGCGGGAAACCGCCGGTTGCCCTTTTCTGACCACAGCTTTACCGCTGCGGTCAGAATTGCCCATGAAGCACCGCCAGCCTGTTGGCGGTGCTTCCGCGGCACTCTGCCCTGGCGGTTTTCAACCGCCAGGGTCAGAATGAGGCCCTATATGTCTATAGATATCTATGTGTATATATATATATGAAAAAAACACTTCCACAGTGAAGAGGCACACTCAGGAATTCGCAAACTAGTAGTATTTATTAACACAACGTGTTTCGGCTGTCAAGCAGCCTTGTTCACGTGTATATATATATATATAAACTCACACACATACACACACCCAAACACACAAACACACACAGACACTAGGGGCCCAATAACTGAACTATTCTACTTATCTAATAAATCTGCACTCTCACACATTTATTACTTTATTGCATTTATTGCTAGAATATAAAGGTGAAATGTGAGTTTATTATACAGTACATGAAAAATTAGATGAGAAAAACACTTCTGACTTAGAGATTGCATGTGAAACAGCAAAACAACTTTGCTAATGGTCATGTATCTCTTCAGTGTGTTATACCTTGCTGCACAAACTTAATCTGTTGCGTCAGTTTTGGTTAAATACATTCTAGTTAAATCAAATACGTATGAAAAATGTCATGGCTTAAACCATGTCTAGATATTCACAGCAATAAATAAAAAACATTTTTATAGAAATATTTTCTCATGAGTGTGGTGTGCAATTAAATCCAATAGTACAGTTAGCAGTCTCACAGCTCAAATGTACACCCCTTCAATATTCAGATCAATCCATGATCCTTATGGACAAATAGACAACTTAAAAACTAGATTGTGGTAAGCAAGGTCTCCGAACTGATGTAGGGGTTTGCCATTCACATTACAGAAAATGCAGAGCACATCAGTAGATCAGAAGAAATCACCTTACAATTGCAGCAGCAAATGCTAAAACAGGACAACAAATTCAAAACATTACTTTCAAGCTTGAAGACATAGACAATCAAATGTGCCATAAACATTTCTTAGACTAAGCCATGATACAGGTTGCTGAAGGACCTAATACCTCTTTTGCATCGTTCGTGAGTTTTGCGGAGTCTTTTCAAATTTGGAGACTTGGATACAGACTAGTACTTTTGGCATGCATACCACTTTCCTTTCCATAAACCTAAAGATAGTAAAAGAGGGGTTTACCCCTTGTAGTTCTTATACGTTGGTAACTTCTTTTGTCAACTATCAATCCATATTTCCCTATAATCCTGTTAAAGCTGGATAACATATATTCTTCTGTGATCTGATTTCTTTCATGCATCTGTTGAGTATTAATGGAAGATCTGTCAGATGATTTCTCAACTCCACGTTGGTGAACAGGTTTTCGTTCAAGAGCCTTGTTATATGGTTCCTACTAAGATAATAGGACTGCATATTAGGACAGCAGAACAGCAGTATGTGGGGGACTAACTCCATCCACACCATCAGGAGCTGTTGGCACAATTCCTGGCTAGCTCACAGTGTCCCACCCAGATCCCTGAACCTACTGGGGTGGAAGGTGATTACAGTAACCTAAACATGAATCTCTGACTCGTTAGGTAAGTTGTGACAGATCTCACCCTTTTGCTGTATTACTCATGCATGCCCAGGCAAAACATGCAATAAGGTTTTATTACGTTTATTGAAACAAGCGCAATCTTGCATTGAGAGAATGAGCTAAAATAATGAAGCAGCTGAAACAAAGCAAAGTAACATGGTAAAGACAATGAATAATCTAACCATGGTAAATGTGTTCTAGAGGTTCTGGAGATTCTTGACGTTTCTACTTATAACGCAAATGTCTTAATTAGAAATTATTTGAATGTTTATGTATTTTGAATAATAAATTATGTGCACGTTTGAAATTGTGACCTCGGAGAATGGCCACCAGAATTTACGAAATGTACTAAATGAATGATTAATATAGATAAGATATTGAAAATGTATTAGATTAATGTAGTAATACATCACATTATAGCCTTAGAACCCGCTGTAGCGGGCTCTACCGGCTATTAAAGGCCCGCTCCCGCATAGCCGGTAGAGCCTGCTACGGCGGGTTCTAAGGCTATTAGAACATTCTGCCACTCAGGGCAGAATGTTCTATTAAATAAAACAAATTCCTCACGGAGCCCCTGTAAACAAAGCGAACATTGGAATGTTGGCGCTGCGGGCTTTTACCAGCCAGTAAAAGCCCGCAGCACTCCATTGTTTTCAATGGAGCTGCCAACGTTCCAATGTTCTAATGAGAGTTATAGTCTATGTTCTCCAACAATTGTAGGCCTTAACTTAGCGAGTGTCTTGGCCTAGTCTTCCCAGGCCTTATTCAGAAGCTGTATTTCTTAACATTCAATGGAAAATTCTGACAAAATGAACTAACTGTGAACTGCTTATTGTTTTATTAAAAAGCCTAGTCGAAGCTTTCTATGGGAACTGATGGACAGGAGATGAAGTTATGAAATTTGTATAATTTTTATGTATAGCATGCATGAGATGTACTTACTCAGGACTCGAACAATGAAGACACTGACTGGAGAAGAAGATGCAACATTTTTTATACCTGACTAGCCGGATGATGAGAACATCGTAAGGCGAACCAATCAACGACATGTGAAGTGTGAAATATTAGAATTCATAGATTTGGAACATATACATTACTGGATAGAGTAATAACGTACGATTAATTGACCAATTTAAAATTGAGGGATAGTCTGGGTGACTTTGATACAACAACATCACAGAGGGAAAAGAATCAGACCATACTCCGAAATTGTGATGCGATATTGGTGAGAAGAGACTCGAGATTCTGTCATTGGGCTCATACTCTGTGACTGAGAGCCTGATGTGAATGCTGATCGACTGATGACCTGAGGAGGAAGACTGACTCTGTTGCTGACCCATGCCGTGGATAGGTAGATATGACAATGTGACTGAATTTTATTTTTGTTCTTTTCCTTTCTAGGTACCAACTGTGCTGTCTAAATGGTATACTTAGCTAGATGTTTCTAAATTGTTTTGCATGAAGTCCCACATCCTGATGCTAATCTGGGTTAGATGAGGGTTCCTTACATGACGATTGACAGATTACAGAGACATATGGTTGACAGACTATTTTGCTGAACTCCATGACTAGAATTGATTTATTGCCTTTGATTCTATTATTGACTTGTGCTAATGTTTTAGAATATACTCTGACACAAGCTTTAATTAGATTATGTTTCTGGCGTCTCCTAAATAATTAATGCTGTTTATTTTAATTGAATTGAATTTGAATTATCTCATGACTTAGTATTGTAACAAAAAGGGAAACAAAATTACTAAAACGTATGTTGAGGTACGGTTATTCATGACTGAAAGGTCATTTTGCGATGCTTATTGCTTTTATTGATTATTGATTAATGATTTGTCTAAATGGTTATTGAATTCTGTGCATTGATTATTGAGAACATTGGTCACATCATAGCTAGGATACTCCGGCCCATATTTATACTTTTTGACGCAAAACTGCGCTAACGCAGTTTTGCGTCAAAAAAATTAGCGCCGGCCAACGCCATTCTGAAGCACCATGCGGGCGCCGTATTTAATCAATGACGTTAGCCGGCGTTAGCCGCCGGCGCTGCCTGGTGTGCGTGAAAAAAAACGACGTACACCAGGCAGCGCCGGCATAGGGGGATATGGGGCTTGGGCGTCAAAAAATGAGGCAAGTCAGGTTGAGGCAAATTTTCCGCCTCAACCCGATTTGCGCCATTTTTTTTGACTCCCAACCCCCATAGAAATGACTCCTGTCTTAGCAAAGACAGGAGTCATGCCCCCTTGCCCAATGGCCATGTCCAGGGGACTTCTGTCCCCTGGGCATGGTCATTGGGCATAGTGGCATGTAGGGGGGCACAAATCAGGCCCCCCTATGCCACAAAAAAAAAAAAATGACTTACCTGAACTTACCTTAATGTCCCTGGGATGGGTCCCTCCAGCCTTGGGTGTCCTCCTGGGGTGGGCAAGGGTGACAGGGGGTGTCCCTGGGGGCATGGGAGGACACCTCTGGGCTCCTTCAGAGCCCACAGGTTCCTTAACGCCTGCCTTTTGCAGGCGCTAAAAAACGGCGCAAAAGCGGGCGTACGTCATTTTTTTTGACCCGCCCGCGCGGGAATTTTGCCCGGGAGTGTAAATACGGCACACATGCCTCGGAGTCAATTTTTTAGACTTGAACGCCTACCTTGCATATCATTAACGCAAAGTAGGTGTCCACGCTAAAAAATGACACAAACTCCATGGACTTTGGCGCTAGACGCGTCTAACGCCAAAGTATAAATATGGAGGTAGTTTTGCGTCGGAATTGCGTCAAAAAAAACGACGCAATTCCGGCGCAAACAGAGTATAAATATGCCCCTCCATGTGAATCAAAAGGTTCATCGACCTATACGCATCACCTTGTAAGTTTAATTATTAAGGACCGACGCGTTAGCACTACCTAGCCCTAAAATGACACTGAGAGCATAGCTGGTGTACCCTTCTGCCTGGCCCAATCTAAAGGATCATAGAAGGATTGTTGGATCTAAAGGAGATAGTGTCAGGAGACGACTTGCGGTGTAGATGGCAATCCTTTTGAGAAGCTGGTAGGTTAGTGCAAGCAGAGTTGCATGTCGAATGCAGCATTCATCCCGGGATAGTCAATGCCCTCTCCCACTTCTGGGTCTGTGCACTGTTTATATATTAAAGCCATACTGTGTAGGAAGCACAGCTCTGATGCAATTCTGGCTCTAAATGTTAGAAGTTGTCTCCTGAATGGTCAACACAAGAACTAGGATATTGTGTACAGTGTTCCTAGCCTTGAACAGAAAATACTGATTACATGCCGTGCAAAGGCCAACTAAACAAACAACTCATACCACATATTCCTTGAAGAATATCATCCAAGAAATGTTTGTAAAATGTAATTGCTAAAAGCAGTCGAGTTAAAACGTATAAAATATGAAATAGGAAATTAAGCTAAAAACAGGGGGAACCAACAAGGGTCCAAATGGTCCTCACGACAGCCTGACAGACAAAGTATATGTGGTCCTGCACCTTTTGTATACTTCAGATGTATGCTTAAAGTCACTCCTAGAATCATGATCACAAGGAGGCACTTCAGACATTTAGGACCACATGTACAAATGTTTGGATTTGCGATTTCCTAACTACGATTCCATGCGAATCGCAATTAGGGAATAGAAATTCCAAACGTAAGAAACTCCATTGAGTTTCTTTTGCAATTCCCGGTGGGTCATAAATAGACCTGCCTCATTAATATTAATGAGGTAGGTCGCAGTTCGCGACCCACCGGAATCACAAAAATCACAGTGATGGTGGCCTGCAGGTGTCAGCAGACCATCATGTCTGTGATTGCTTTTACATAAAACAATCTTGTTTTTTTTAAATGCAGACCGTTTCCTTAAAGGAAAACGGGCTGCATTTAAAAAGAAAGAAAAGTAAATGTTTCGGTTTTATTTTTTAAGAGTAGGCAGTGGTCCGTGGAACCACAGCCTGCTCTTCAAAAACGTTTTTGCATGCATTCACAAAGGGGAAGGGGTCCTTTGCGTATGGGTTAGCACTAGTTTGAAATTGGTGCTAACTGTAAATGTTTTGCAACCACTTTCACGGTCACAAAACAATCCTACATACCATTTAAATTCGGTATTAGGAAGGGACGCCCAGGACACACCCATTCCTAATACGGAATCACAAAAACAAAATTGCAATTCGGTAACAAGTTACTGAATCGCAGTTTGAGCTTTGTACATCCCAAAAAAACATTTTTCTAGTCGCAAACGGGCCAATTCTGAGAATCAGCCCATTTGCGAGTAGAAAAATGCTTTGTACATGAGGCCCTTAGTGTCACCATTGTAGGTTTTGCATCATTGATCCGTTGTTTACAACATGTACCTTTCAATTTTGTTTTTTTTTGGCAAGTGATTTATGGCACAATATTCTGTGTTGGGGAGCCCAGCTTACTCCCTGCTATGCCTAGATTGAGGTTGTGCCTGTTGTCTAGCAGCTGGCTTTCCTTTTCTAGGACTTTCAAGTTGGGGGTGGGAAGACAAGGTGTTGTCTTTTTTGTTTGGATGGGTTCCATAAGGGTGGTCAGTTGCTTAGGGGTTGAGTGCTCTCAGTATTTGAAAGTATGTTCACTTTCAGAGTATAAATACCACTTTGCAATCTTAATATGTGATATTCGATGACGACATCCATAAGAATCTTGTCATGGAATGTAAATATATATCTATCTATGGGGGTTAAGCGGGCGCACTCCCGCGGTGCCCATTTGGACATCCCCGCTGGGCCGGCGGGGATGGGGGCCGCAACATGGGAGCCGGCTCCAAATGGAGCCGGCGGTGTTGCGGCCGTGCGATGGGTGCAGTTGCACCCGTCGCGCTTTTCACTGTCTGCATGGCAGACAGTGAAAAGCCGCATGGGGCCCTGTCAGGGAGCCCCTGCACTGCCCATGCCAGTAGCATGGGCAGTGCAGGGGCCCCCAGGGGCCCCACGACTCCCCATACCGCCAGCCTTTTCCTGGCAGTTCATACCGCCAGAAAAAGGCTGGCTGTCGGGGACTTGTAATCCCCTGGGCAGCGCTGCCCAGGCGGATTGTCACCGCCGGGGCTAAAGTGGCGGTATACCGCCGGCCCCGGCGGTGCGACCGCAGCGCTTCCGCCGCAGTCGTAATAGGGCAGGAAGCACCGCCAGCCTGTTGGCGGTGCTTCCGTCATTTTAGCCCTGGCGGTCTCGGACCACCAGGGTCAAAATGACCCCCTATATCTATCTATATCTACATCTATCTATCTCTTTCGCTCTCTCACTCTCTCTCTCTCTCTATCTCTCTCTCTCTCTCTCTCTCTCTCTCTATATATATATATATATATATACACATTGATAACGCGTCCTTCTATGTTAATTTATACACATCGGGACTCGTTTTAGGCCGATGAATCTTTGGACCCAGTGGTGAGACGAGATAACTTATCAATATATCAATCAATATATCAATAATATTGTCAACATATATCACCACAATATATTTCACTTTAGACATTAGTAAACCTTCGGCGCAACCATGACCTTTCAGTCATGAATAACCACACCTTACTGAAGTTTTGTGAATTTTATTCCCTATTGATTACAATCTAATAGCAAATGTATTAATCTCAAAACCAAGAAGCAAAAGAGCATAGTCAGAATATGGTAATAATGCAAAGATCACAGTCATAAGATAGTAATATGAAGATGAACAAATCTAGACACCTAAAACCTCATATATGTTTAGTTCAGCATAGCACCACGTCAGTCACGTCAGTCAAAATGAAATGCCTCATCTAACCACAATTAGCATCAACATGTTGGACTTCATGCAAAACAATTTAGAACATCAATTTGGAAAACATCTAACTAAGGTCTCTAATCAAAAATACACAGCAGTTGGTACCTAGAAAGAAAGGGCAAATAAATGAATTTCAATAGCAACAACATAATTTACCCTCCTCGGAATAGGTCAGCATACAGGATCAGTCTTCGTCTTCAGGACATCAGTTAGATCGCCGTCAATATATCTAGTCGAATGGCAGGGGACACTTCCCTCATAAGGAAGAAAGTGTAATGGGGCAGTCTATGGGTGAGGATGGTTTTGTCTAAGTCTCAAATCACTAAATAGAGTGACAGAGTTTCTGGATGCAATCGATATCATTCCCTACCTAATGCTCTTAGTCTCTTGTGTCATGAGTTTTTATCCCTTTTTCGTAATACATTCCCCCAAAATTCTATTGGATAGTCACTACACCCCACTATCTGTAACCTATCAAATTATACATTAAGGGGGTCATTCCGCTTGACCGCCGGGGCCGGGGTCGGCGGGAGCACCGCCAACAGGCTGGCGGTGCCCCGCAGGGCATTCTGACCGCGGCGGTTTGGCCGCGGTCAGAACAGGAAAACCGGCGGTCTCCCGCCGGTTTTCCGCTGCCCTCAGGGATCCTCCATGGCGGCGCAGCTTGCTGCGCCGCCATGGGGATTCCGACACCCCATACCGCCATCCTGTTCCTGGCGGTTCGCCCGCCAGGAACAGGATGGCGGTATGGGGTGTCGTGGGGCCCCTGGGGGCCCCACAAAGAATTTCAGTGTCTGCTTAGCAGACACTGAAATTCGCGACGGGTGCAACTGCACCCGTCGCACCTTCCCACCTTCCCACTCCGCCGGCTCCATTCAGAGCCGGCTTCCTCGTGGGGAGGGGTTTCCCGCTGGGCTGGCGGGCGGCCTTCTGGCGGTTGCCCGCCAGCCCAGCAGGAAAGCCAGAATGGCCTCCGCGGTCTTTCGACCGCGGAGCGGCCATATGGCGGTTCCCGCCAGGCGGGCGGCGACCGCCGCCTGCCGGCCTCAGAATGAGGCCCTAAGTAATGCATTTGTCATTCTACGATAAATTACATTCTTCTGATTGGTCTTCATAATTGACGTCTTTCGTAGGTGGCATATCCGGGGTTACTTCATTTTCTGGCACGTTCTTCGGGTCAAGAGTTCTCTTTTCCGTGGTTCAGTATCCTTGAAAGTGTCCATATTTGTTGCAAAGCGTGCAATTTTATCCTAAAGCAACTAGCATGCGGATGAGAGTATAACAGTCAATGATACAATAAGCGAAGAAAAGAACAAATGATGGGTCATGGCCTTTTGCAAGTCAGCACACTGGAGAAACAGAAAAATATGCTTTAATATGAGAGCTACACAGCTAGTTTTCAACTCACGCTAATTTAAGGCTTATGGATTCTAATAAAATGAAATTATCGTACGTATTAATATATTCAATTAGTCATAATTCAAGCAATTATTCCTTACAGTTGACATTAGTTTATGCATGTGAAAAAAAACTCTCCACGTTTAAAATACGTTTCAATGAATAATATTAGCGTTGTTAATATAAGCATTTCACATCTAAAATAGGTAATGTTTAAACATCTTGCCCCTTATGTGAGCTTTCCCATATTTCATTGAACATTTTCTCTCTTTCACTTTCTTCATTTCTTCTGGTTCTTTTAGTCCAATTTCTTTTCACTTTGTCATTGATTTTACATGCCCCCCAGACTCCTAATAGACAAATTAAAACAATTAATAGACCCATCGTAATTTTTGCAAGTACCCCATTCCAAATGTTGGTAAGCCAGCTTTCCACTCGGGCAATTCCTTTCCCAAATTTCTCCCAAACACCAGGTTCTTTCACATCCTTCAAATCTGTACTATCTCTGGTAAGGTTAGTAAGCATGCTTCTAATTTTCTTACTGTTATCTGGAATAAATG
Organism: Pleurodeles waltl; assembly: GCF_031143425.1. NCBI lineage: Eukaryota > Metazoa > Chordata > Amphibia > Caudata > Salamandridae > Pleurodeles > Pleurodeles waltl. The sequence goes on along the minus strand of NC_090439.1, from coordinate 62,756,199 downwards.
AGCAACAATGACGCTCATTAAGCATTTTGCAAACACCTCCACTCTTTGCTAAAAGAATGTCTAAAGCAAGCCGATTTTGAAGAGTCATAGCTCTTTCTGCAGCAAGTTCAGTATAGCTCCTGTAAAATTTGTCAGCATGTTATCCACAATAGTAGACAACTTTTGAATTTTCATAGAATTTAAGATAACCCCCACTGATGGGATTATGGCTCCAAATATATCACCAATGACAGCCGCCACTGATTCTCGTTTTTGTCTAGGATGTTGTAATTCAGACGTTTTAGGTATTTGTTTCAGGTCATCAATCTGGTATATCTTTGGAAATACTATTCCCAAATAACATGTCCCATACCATCCCTTAGGGAGACGGTAATATGCATTCAGTCCACAAATATAATAGATTCCAGGGATTGCTGGATCTTGTCCATTTAACATAAAGGTCCATTTACTCTGAAACAAAAACACATGCCTACATTCACTCGTACCTACAAACAAATTGTCTTGATCAGATTTTGGTCTATTTATACAGAGCCTACCTACGTGTACTGCATCTATAGCTAGTTTGCCTTGTGTTTTGATTGCAGTGTAAGCATAATCATTTGCATAAGTATGTTTTTCTAGTCCTTTTTCTAACCTTTCTTTCAGTGCTTTGCGTCTATCATCTGTGTGATCTAAAAAGCTTTTCTCTACAGGAGATAATAAGCAAGTTAAATTATTGCGATGTGCATAAGCAGTTCCAAATGTTAGTGTTGGCTCAAAGAATCCTGTAACTATTTTAATATCATGCTCTTTAGCTAATTTATTTAGGAATTCAATCACAGGCACTAAAGAAAACACAACATCTAAGTTTGAATAAAAGTACTGCACATGCTCTTGATTATAGAATCTTATTAATAGCAAACTGCAACTAATTCCATAAGTAAGAGGGAGGCTGTGATAAGTAACTCCCTCCTGAACAGATGAAGGGATTTTAGTACATACATAACAATCTTTCGCATCCATAGTTTCCACATACTCATTTAATAAGCGATAGAAGACATTAGTAGAAAGTTCCCCTTTTGCATTAGTTCCCTCATGCATATGTCTTGCGTCTTGCTCAAATCTCTCCCACGGTGATAGTTTAGTAGTGGTAGTTTCAGGTTTCAAAGTTGCATTAATAGTTTCTTTCTCTCTCCATGGCATTCCCACAATTACTCCCACAATCATTACTGCACATACAACACCTATTATAAGACCTAACCAACCACACACTTTACTTCCTTTGCTACTGTAAGCCATGTTTGTATAGAATCAGAATAGCAGTTCAACAATCAACTTGAGGAAAAAAAAGGAAAAGAAAAAAAATTCTTTGCGTATATTACAGCGTCTTCACTCGCTCCAGGACCCTTTTTCGTCAATTCCGGTTAGCAGCTTGTCGTAATCAGGTTTCTTTAAAGTCAAATCCGATTTTAGTGTCACTTCCAGTAGTTTCTAAAGTCTTTTTCTTTTCTCTTTTCAGCTTTCACAAATTCAATTTTAGTCGAGTTTTCGCTTTAAATATCTTCAGGTACCGTAATATTGACCTGGTACTTCTCGATCAAAACAGAATGCTAAGAATTCTTGTTGCCATTCAGAGGTTGTAGCATATGCCCATTCAGGACCTGTATATCTTCTGTTTGCTATTCTTTTTCTTTTTAGCCTTCGTTCACCTTGTTGCTCTCCTTAACTTAGATCATCTGCTTGTGAAGTATCACTTTCTTCTATTATTGTGTCATTCGATACCTCTCTTATTTTAGGATGTGACTTGTCTGGCCAATTATCGCCTCTATGTGTCTTGGTTCGATGTTTTCCTTCAGGACGTTGGACAGCGTCCTCCTCTTGTGATATGGTGTTTTCTCTTGACAGACCTGCAACTGGTTCAGGAGACTCTGACACGTTTCGATTTGTATTTACAATTTCTCCTTCCCTTTTGTCTTCTGGTTCTATGCTGAGTTCGGACTCTAACCCGTAATCGTCTACTTCTGGGAGAACCTCTCCTTGACTTAGTTCTCCTGCTGCCTCGACTGAGATAGGCACTCTGTCACCTCTCTCGAACTCATTGACAGTTTGAGGGACAAGGCTGTTCTCAGTGGGCTCGCTAGTAGTCTCAGTTCCTTCTTGACTGATCTCTGACTCTGAGATTTCTCTTCCTAAAGTTGCTGTACCGGAAACTTCAAGTTCCTCTTCAACAGGACACGTTACCCTTTTTGTGTGACTGGCATGTATCCAGTTGGGAACCCCGGCACACTTCACAGCAGTGGTGGTCGTCAATATTACTTGATACGGCCCCTTCCAACGCGGCTCAAGACACGATTTTCTTACATGCTTCTTGACAACCACCCAATCTCCAGCTTGCAGAGAATGACCAGGTTCGCCAATTGGTGGCAACGCGTTAGCTTCCACCTGGTGAGAGAAAGAGCGAATCACGTCAGCTAAGCCTTTGCAGTAATCCAACACCATATCATCTGTAATATTCACTAGTGCATTTGCAGGTACCTCTGGTAATCTCATTGCTCTGCCCATGAGGATTTCATGGGGGGACAGTCCCGTTTTCTTATCTGGGGTGTTTCTCATAGACATCAGTACTAGAGGTATAGCATCTGGCCATTTCATGTTTGTTGCAGCACACATTTTTGCTATTCTTGATTTTAAGGTACCATTCATCTGTTCAACTAGTCCTGATACTTCAGGGCGATAGCTACAATGCAACTTTTGTTCAATGTTGAGTGCGGCACACAGAAGTTTAATCACCTCATTGTCGAAGTGTCTCCCCCTATCTGATTCTATAGAAACCGGAAACCCGAATCTTGGTATCAGTTCTCTGAGTAGTAGTTTTGCAACTGTAAGACTGTCATTCCTACGTGTGGGATATGCCTCAATCTAATGAATGAAAACACACACAATCACCAACACGTACTTCTATCTTCCACAAACAGGCATTTCGATAAAATCCATTTGCATTTTGTTGAATGGACCTCCAGCTCTCCCAATATGGCTCAAAGTTACCACAGTTCCTTTTCCAGCATTCATCTGTTGACAGATGACGCACCTGTGGCAAGTGATTTCTGCGGTATGTCTGAATTTTGGATTGAACCAATCAATCTTAAAGGATCTGATCATGGCGTCTCTTCCTAGATGGGCCTGCCCATGGTATAGCCGGGCTAATTGTGACAAAAGACTATTTGGCAGAACCAGTTTTCCCTCTTCTGAAACCCATAGATCATCTGCCCTTTGTACACACCGCATTCTCTGCCAGGAACGTTTTTCTTCCTTGCTAGCACGACCTTGTAATGTTTTCAGTTCATCTAAGGTATCAACCACTCGTAATGCTAGACTTAAACTCGTGTCATTTTCAGGTTGTGGTAACAATTACCACTGCTCTTTAAACGATATACAATTTAATGCACAAAATCTTGCGACCTGATCTGCATAACTGTTTCCCATGGACACAAAATCTTGTGATCTGGTATGAGCACTGCATTTCACCACGGCAATTTCAAGAGGTAACTGAATCGCATGTAACAAATCTCTTATTTGATCGCCATTTTTCACAGGAGAACCAGAGGAGGTCATGAAACCCCTTTGTGACCAAAGTTGGCCAAAATCATGCACAATTCCAAATCCATATCTGCTGTCAGCATAGATAGTGACTTTTAAATTTACAGCTGCGTGGCATGCCTTTGTAAGAGCTATTAATTCTGCCACCTGTGCAGAAAACACTTTCTCGAGCCAGGAGGCTTTGACAATGCCAGTTATGGTACATACTGCGTAACCGGCTCTCAATGTTCCTGCTGAATATCTTAGACAGGACCCATCAACAAACATAATGCAATTGTTTTCTTTTAACTGGATATCCTGTATGTCTGGACGAGGTTTGGTACAGAGCTCAGTCACCTCAAGACAATCATGCTCAAATTCTTCCCCATCTTTGATTTCTGTATTTTCATTGGGAAGTAAGGTTGCCGGGTTCAGCACAGTGCATCTCTTTAGTGTGACATTTGGTGACCCCAGTATAATCGTCTCATATCTAGTGAGTCGCGCATTTGTCATGTGTTGTGTCTTAGTTCGTGTCAACAGAATTTCAACTGAATGTGGAACCATAACTGTCAGAGGGTATCCCATGACTATGCCTTCACATTGTGAAAGGCTTTGACCAACTGCTGCAAGTGCTCGCAAACAACCCAGTAAGGCTGCTGCGACAGGGTCCAAGGTAGCTGAAAAATATGCTACAGGGCGATTTGCATCTCCGTGGACCTGTGTTAAAACAGACAAAGAACAAGCATCACGTTCATGACAGAACAACAGAAAAGGTTTTTCATAATCAGGCATTCCTAATGCTGGTGCCCTGCACATGCATTCCTTCAATTCTAGAAATGATCCAAGCTCCTCTTTTGTCAAGGTTATTGTGTATGGCTCGTCCTTGACTTCTTTTTCTGTCAATTTTATTAAAGGCTTTGAGATGATCGAGAAGTTGGGTATCCACTGGCGACAGTAGCCCACCATTCCCAAAAACATCCTGACGTCTCTTTTTGTTATTGGGGGATTCATCTGCAAAACAGCTGTTATTCTTTCCTTTGATATTCTTCGGGACCCTTTCTCAATCAAATGTCCCAAGTATTTCACTTCTTTTTGACAGTATTGCAACTTTCTGGGTGACACCTTGTGTCCATTCTTTCCCAGATGATTCAATAATGCAATGGTATCATATTTACAACTGTCTCTGGTTTTGGATGCAATCAGCAAATCATCAATGTATTGCACAAGAGTCGAATTAAAAGGCAGCACAAGAGGTTCCAAGTCCTTCTTCAATATCTGGTTGAAGATGGATGGTGACTCAGAAAACCCCTGAGGAATTCTGCACCAACTGTACACCTTATCCAGGAATTTGAAACTGAACAAAAATTGGCTGTCTTCATGAAGAGGTATCGAGAAGAATGCTTGTGATAGGTCTACCACAGTAAACCATTCAGCATCACAAGGAACCTGGAACATTATTACTGTTGGGTTAGGTACCACAAGGGCAGCATTTTATCACAATTTCGTTTATTTTTCTCAAATCCTGCACAATTCGAACTTTCCCACAGGGCTTCTTCAAACCCATAATGGGAGAGTTGCACGGACTGCTCAAAACTTCTTTCAGGACTCCCTGTCTGAGAAAATCTGCAATTATTTGTGACACCTCAATGAGGACATCCTGGGTCATGTGGTATTGCAGTACTTGTGGGAACACTGCATTCAGCTTTATCTGAACCTTGACTGGTTCTACTCCTTTTATCAACCCTGCTTCTTTCCCAGTCAAATCCCACACTTTCTCTGTTACGGTCCCTTGTAAATCAACAGGTAGGTCGATCAAAGTATGCATTGGGAATAAAGTAATCAAAGGGTAGTCTTCATTTGTCTCTCCTCCTTCCTCTATGTATTGACTCTCATCTCCCTCATCGTCGCTGTTTGTTTGTACTTCTATTCCATCGTTGGAACAGGCAATTGAACATTTTGTCTTACATAGTAAGTCCCTTCCTAGTAAGGATACTGGGCTTGAATCACATACAACAAATCTATGCAGGCCTTGGAAATGACCAACTTCAACCTGCACCGGATCAGTAATCGGATTAGTCAGGTACTGGTTTGCCACACCAACCACTCGTATAGTGCGCCCTGAGAGAGGTAATCTCGGGACTTCTGCACTTCGAACTGTAGAGCGTGTAGCTCCTGTATCGACCAAAAATGAAACCTTATAGCCCATCATTTTTCCCTCTACATATGGGCCTCTCTGATCCACCTCTAAAGATGCTGCAAGCCTGCTCTCTTCACTGTCTGAGCTGTCATCTGACCAATCCTCATTCATGCCACTTTCACCTCGTAATGGGAATTGTTGCACAGTGTTATTTTGATTGGTTACCTGGCCTGTGACCTGCTGAGGAAGCATCACCTGTTGCTGTCCCATCGGAGCCATTGGTAATTGCATTTGCTGTCTAGGCACCATAGGAATCTGCTGCTGCACTGGTTGCATTGATACTGACTGAAAACGCGGCATTTGCATCTGCTGCATGGGCTGTACCCCTGGCATTTGTACCAAATTATTCTGAAAATTCGGGTTTTGATGTCTCATTTTTGGACCTTGTGGATTTTGTAATGTACCGAGATTAATGCTTTGCTGAACTGCACCATCCTGCACCATATTCGGACAATCCCGTTTCCAATGCCCCACGCCCCCGCACGCGTGACATGGTGACATCTTTTTCACTCCTTGACTGTCATTTTGAATAACAACATTATTCATATCTGAACCACGGTTCACAAACCCTCGACCTCTGCCTCTCGGCTGTGCCTGAAACACACCATTCATTTGCAGTTGTTGCTGTATCATTTTCTGAACTCCATTTCCCTGTATTCCAGCTTGTGCAGCCCTTATCTGCATTACCATCACTTTCTCCTTCAACTTTTTCTGCTTCAACTCAATCTCATCACTACAGTATTTCGCATACTGCAACACTTCATCAATCGGTTTAGCTTGCCAACAAATCAAATGATTCTTAATGATCTGGCTGACCTCCGGTCTTAGCCCTTCGACGAATCTAAACACAAGGTGATTCATGTCCTTCGGTTCGATAGTCTCAGTACCACTGTAATGTTTGAAAGCTTTTAATAATCTCTCGTAGTACGCATGTATTGACTCCTTAACCTCTTGAGAGGTCCGGTCTATTTTCTGCCAATCGGTCACCTTCGGCGACACCTTTTGTTTCAAGAACTCAATTACTTTATGATAATATTTCATCACCTCTTCTGAAGGTGCTCCAGTCACCTTATCTCTTGCCGGCTCCTTTGTGGGCCAATCTACCCCTCTCTTGCACTCTAGCCACAAATCCGGCGGAACAATAATCTCAAACAAAGGCCCATATTTATACTTTTTGACGCAAAACTGCGCTAACGCAGTTTTGCGTCAAAAAAATTAGCGCCGGCTAACGCCATTCTGAAGCACCATGCGGGCGCCGTATTTATTGAATGACGTTAGCCGGCGTTAGCTGCCGTCGCCGTCTGGTGTGCGTTAAAAAAATGACGTACACCAGGCAGCGCCGGCGTAGGGGGATATGGGGCTTGGGCGTCAAGAAATGGGGCAAGTCAGGTTGAGGCAATTTTTTCGCCTCAACCCGATTTGCGCCATTTCTTTTTCACTCCCAACCCCCATAGAAATGACTCCTGTCTTAGCAAAGACAGGAGTCATGCCCCCTTGCCCAATGGCCATGCCCAGGGGACTTCTGTCCCCTGGGCATGGTCACTGGGCATAGTGGCATGTAGGGGGGCACAAATCAGGCCCCCCTATGCCACAATTTTTTTTTTTTTTTAAACTTACCTGAACTTACCTTACTGTCCCTGGGATGGGTCCCTCCAGCCTTGGGCGTCCTCCTGGGGTGGGCAAGGGTGACAGGGGGTGTCCCTGGGGGCATGGGAGGGCACCTCTGGGCTCCTTCAGAGCCCACAGGTCCCTTAACGCCTGCCTTTTGCAAGCGCTAAAAAACGGCGCAAAAGCGGCAGTACGTCATTTTTTTTGAGCCGCCCACTCCCGGGCGTGAATTTTGCCCGGGAGTATAAATCCGACGCACATGCCTCGGAGTCGATTTTTTAGACGGGAACGCCTACCTTGCATATAATTAACGCAAAGTAGGTGTCCACGCTAAAAAATGACGCTAACTCCATGGACTTTGGCGCTAGACGCGTCTAACGCCAAAGTATAAATATGGAGTTAGTTTTGCGTCGGAATTGCGTAAAAAAAAAGACGCAATTCCGGCGCAAACGGAGTATAAATATGCCCCAAAGTATTCATGCCTTCCCAGAGGCACTTTGCAAGCTTCACGAACCTGTCCGTCTGTTGATACCACTCGATCGGCTTCTCTCTTAGCCTAGGATAATCATTCGTAAAGGATAAAATGTCTCCTCTAGTCCATGGCACATGCACTAAAACACCACCAGCTGTCTCTCTCATAGGTAAGAATTTTACTGAATCTAGATTAGGTGTGGTCCTAACTTCATTGGACCCTGGACTATCTCCCTTTCCCTTATCTCTTTTCTTTGCCCATCGGCCTTCCCATTTCTCCAATGCACCCCAAATCTGTGCACTTTGCAACAGTTCTCTCAGGTGTGCCTTCATGCCTGCATATCTCATGTGTTCAAAATCTTTGGAGTCAAAATCTAATCTGTAACTTCTTTTCAAATGTTTCGTATTTCCGATATCGATATTGTATTTATCTGCCAGATTCGCTAATCTCTGATGCACTTTGCCTACCTCTTTAGTAATTTTGGGACATAAGTATCTCAATTCTGCCTCAGTGTATGATTCCAACCTATTTACTCCCATTGTTCCTTCCACTAACTCAGCAGCTTCAGTCCCTAATCGTACAATATTCAAGTATTCGTCTTGTTTTTCTTTTTCAGGTTCAAGTGTGGTTACTGTAGTCTTTTGTGAAGTACAAGTTTTCTCTAACCATTTATTTAACTGTTGTACTGTAAAACCCTGCAGTGAAATGTTCCCTGTATGTATCATTGGAGAGTGTGAAGTATTTGTACTCATGGTTTGGGGAGTTAAAACTCCCAACCCTGCTTGACGCATTGCTTCGAGAGGTGCCCCTACTGGGCTAAGGTCCATCAAGGGTCTCGGTGGTTCATTAACTTGCTCTCCCGGGGCCATTATCTGTGGAGTTCTCATAGGCCCTCCTCTTATCGCTTCCTGAGTCATAACTCCCTGATCACACGTCCCTGTTTTATCTTGCGCATATAATGGCACTGGGGGACCAACAGTAATAGGTAACGATATAGCGGCAGGTGTCTGACCTGAACTCAGACTTCTTATAGCTGCAACACCATAGGTCTGCTCCAGTGTACCCGGTACAGGTACTAACGGTGGTCCCGCTACAGGGTTATACCCAGGTATCAGCTGTGGCAGTTGAGACACTAGCTTCGGGGTCGATTCAATCTGTATTAACTTTGGCTTTGTGTATATCGGGTCTGGCGGCACTATCAAGTTCGTAGTAGTCTCAAGCACTGGAACATCAGGGTAAATTCTTTTTATCGGCGGTGGAGGTTGCAACTGTATCGGCAAGTTTGGTGCAGTGGGTACACTGACACCATTCTGTATCAAAGCTGTATCGCTAGTCTATACCGTATCAGTAACTCCCTTCTCTTGCGTCTGGTTCTCAGGATCCAAGCTAGTGCTTGGAGCGCTGTCGCTCACCGCATACGGTGGCGGACGATCATGTAACAATCTATCCATAAATTCCTCATCATCTGAATCATCTTCCTCTTCCCAGGACCTCTTATTTTCTTTAGTTTTGCCAGAATCTTTGTCGGTTTTACAAGAGGCTTTCTTTCCCTGTGTCTCTTCTCCCTGGGTTATTGCCGGAAATAACTTCAACCCATCTACGATTCCCCTTCTCCACATTTTGTTCTCGTTGTCCCACCTAGCTTCTGCATATGATTTTTCTGCCCTTTTCAGCCTTCTCTGAAACCTTTCTTGTCTGTGTCTAAGAGCCATTAAGTCCCAAATCGCTAAAGCCTCATATTGTGCCGGTCTCGGAGGTGGCTTCTGTGTACTTAACATCCACCTCAGGTTTTCTAATACCTTTGGATTAAACGTCCCATGCTCTGGAAACGCTAAACACCTTTCTTTTTCCGTTAATTTGCACCACTGTTTCATCCATAAACAAGGTGCGACACCTTTTTCTTCCATCACTATGTAAGCCGGAGTACCCTCAGGTGGTGTAGGTTCACCATCAGTTGATACAATATATACATCTCCTTTTAGAGCGCTTTTGAATGCCTTGACAAAATTCATTTTTGCAATTCTTTATTTCGTATTTAATCAGAAATGGCTTAGTTCCCAGGACACTCTTCACCTGCCCTTTCTCAACCTATTGCCTCTCACGGACGGCAGCCAATCCGTGTGCGACCCCTCTCGGCATCTGACCTATCTCAGCGCGGCACCACTGACGTCACACTCACACACACTGCAGCTGACAAAGTCTTGCGGCTCGTCCACTCATCACTGACCCCTACAATTCATACAAACTAATGCGAATTATTGCGAGCACCTTAAAATGACAACACAAATCTGTCGGTTTACTACAGGGAGGGTAAAACATTTGCTTCAGAACTTTACAGAGATTTAACTTGAAGCCTCGGCCGCTACTCTCTCCTTCTCAGTTCCCACATATGCAAGCAGAATTCGACCTGCAAATCCTACTCTTGACTTGTCGATGACTCCTTCTAGTGCACTTTAGAATTTGTCAAATCTCCATCGAAGGTTTCATACATACATCATAACTCAAACTCGACTTGTCAACCACGCCCGATTGACCTATTAAACCGCACAGATTACAACATAAACCACATTTACCATCATACTCCGGAGTCTTAGACCTCAACAGGTCCGTACACAACAGTCAACCACGTGGATAATTTTTGAGCAACAAGCGCTACATTCACATGAAGTACGCCAACTTCCCTACTCTCATACTGTGGAGTACGCCTACTCCTGCTAAACAACATTTAATTTGGCCTAAATACACACAAAATTTTCACAACCACCTGCAAGATGCATAAGCTCAAGTAAGCGCAAAGACCCTAACCACACATACTATGGCGCCGAGTACATTCCCAACTCTTTTAGGCAGGCTCCGAGATCCCGGGAAAGCCATGGCAAACTTAGCAACCCATCATCTCTCCAAATTGCATTATCACCGAAAAACAAATTAAACAATGAAACTCTGCCCTAGGGCCCCACAAGGGCCAAACCGTCGCTCTGCTACCAGAACTGATAACGCGTCCTTCTATGTTAATTTATACACATCGGGACTCGTTTTAGGCCGATGAATCTTTGGACCCAGTGGTGAGACACCGTAAGACGAGATAACTGATCAATATATCAATCAATATAACAATAATATTGTCAACATATATCACCACAATATATTTCACTTTAGACATTAGTAAACCTTCGGCGCAACCATGACCTTTCAGTCATGAATAACCACACCTTACTGAAGTTTTGTGAATTTTATTCCCTACTGATTACAATCTAATAGCAAAGGTATTAATCTCAAAACCAAGAAGCAAAAGAGCATAGTCACAATATGGTAATAAAGCAAAGACCACAGTCATAAGATAGTAATATGAAGATGAACAAATCTAGACACCTAAAACCTCATATATGTTTAGTTCAGCATAGCACCACGTCAGTCACGTCAGTCAAAATGAAATGCCTCATCTAACCACAATTACCATCAGCATGTTGGACTTCATGCAAAACAATTTAGAACATCAATTTGGAAAACATCTAACTAAGGTCTCTAATCAAAAATACACAGCCGTTGGTACCTAGAAAGAAAGGGCAAATAAATGAATTTCAATAGCAACAACATAATTTACCCTCCTCGGAATAGGTCAGCATACAGGATCAGTCTTCGTCTTCAGGACATCAGTTAGATCGCCGTCAATCTATCTAGTCGAATGGCAGGGGACACTTCCCTCATAAGGAAGAAAGTGTAATGGGGCAGTCTATGGGTGAGGATGGTTTTGTCTAAGTCTCAAATCACTAAATAGAGTGACAGAGTTTCTGGATGCAATCAATATCATTCCCTACCTAATGCTCTTAGGGGGTCATTCTGACCCTGGCGGTAGACTACCGCCAGGCCAACGACCGCGGATGCACCGCCAACAGGCTGGCGTTGCATCCATGGGCATTCTGACCGCGGCGGTACCGCCGCTGTCAGAAACGGAAAACCGGAGGTGTCCCGCCGGTTTCCCGCTGCCCTGGGGAATCCTCCATGGCGGCGCTGCAGGCAGCGCCGCCATGGGGATTCCGACCCCCTTACCGCCAGCCTGGCTCTGGCGGTTTTGACCGCCAGAACCTGGCTGGCGGTAACGGGTGTCGCGGGGCCCCCTAACAGGGCCCCACCAAGATTTTCAGTGTCTGCCAAGCAGACACTGAAAATCGCAACGGGTGCAACTGCACCCGTCGCACCCCTTCCACTCCGCCGGCTCCATTCGGAGCCGGCATCCTCATGGAAGGGGGTTTCCCGCTGGGCTGGCGGGCGGCCTTCTGGCGGTCGCCCGCCAGCCCAGCGAGAAACTCAGAATTACCGCAGCGGTCTTCTGACCGCGCAGCGGTATTCTGACGGCGGAACTTTGGCGGGCGGCCTCCGCCGCCCGCCAAAGTCAGAATGACCCCCTTAGTCTCTTGTGTCATGAGTTTTTATCCCTTTTTCGTAATACATTCCCCCAAAATTCTATTGGATAGTCACTACACCCCACTATCTGTAACCTATCAAATTATACATTAAGTAATGCATTTGTCATTCTACGATAAATTACATTCTTCTGATCGGTCCTCATAATTGACGTCTTTCGTAGGTGGCATATCCGGGGTTACTTCATTTCCTGGCACGTTCTTCGGGTCAAGAGTTCTCTTTTCCGTGGTTCAGTATCCTTGAAAGTGTCCATATTTGTTTCAAAGCGTGCAATTTTATCCTAAAGCAACTAGCATGCGGATGAGAGTATAACAGTCAATGATACAATAAGCGAAGAAAAGAACAAATGATGGGTCATGGCCTTTTGCAAGTCAGCACACTGGAGAAACAGAAAAATATGCTTTAATATGAGAGCTACACAGCTAGTTTTCGACTCATGCTAATTTAAGGCTTATGGATTCTAATAAAATGCAATTATCGTACGTATTAATATATTCAATTAGTCATAATTCAAGCAATTATTCCTTACAGTTGACATTAGTTTATGCATGTGAAAAAAAACTCTCCACATTTAAAATACGTTTCAATGAATAATATTAGCGTTGTTAATATAAGCATTTCACATCTAAAATAGGTAAAGTTTAAACTACGCTCTCTCAACATCATACAGAGATCATCCTCAATTATCAAGGGAAGGGAATTTAAGATAAAAAAATTCTGCTATCTCTATCTCAACCGTTTGGTTTACTATGTAAACATATACATATATACATATACGGGCGTTGTGGACTTCGGCAGCAGAAGGGGTGGGACCTTTTGGCCCCTTTAAACTTGACTCGCACGCCCGCTTCGCAGGACGTGCGTTGTGGACTTCGGCAGCAGGAGTGGCGGGACCTTTGGCCCCTTTAAACTTGACTTGTGCGCCCGCTTCACGGGACGTGCGTTGTTGACTGTGGCAGCAGGGGGGGCAGTACCTTTGGCCCCTTTAAACTTGACTCGTGTGCCCGCTTCACGGGACGCACCTTGTGGACTTCGGCAGCAGGAGGGGCGGGACTTTTGGCCCCTTTAAACTTGCGGGACGTGCCCGGGCGAAGCCCGGGCCAAGGATGGGCCCGTCCTGCGCCCGTCATCAACCGTTAGAGGCTGGGCTGGGCCACCCCCCTTTCATCTTGCCGGGGATGGTGAGTTTTTTCCTTTTTGGTGACTACTTATTGAACTAGCCCCTGGAGAGTTTTTTGCTTGAAGCCCTTGTCTCAAACTGCGTATCCTGCTCCTGCTGCCCTCGGTGAGGATCTATTGTCTGTTAAATGGGGCGGAAAAAGGGGCAACTATATGGAGCCATGAGTGGTGGAGGTGGCAGGCAGGGCAGTGTAAATACCACCTTGGACTCCTTTTTTGCAAGAGCTTTTGGGGTCGTGATCAAGGAAATTGACTTGGCAGAGAGGAGGCTATCTATGGAGATGGAGGATTGGGGTCATGTCTCATTAGCCAGTGATCCCTCAGTGGCTTTGGAGGAGGAGGAGGGGGTGGTGGTCCACCATGGAGGAGAGCTGTGTGCTGTATCAGAGCGTGACATGCAAAGAATTTAGGGGACTCTGGCAACCCAGGGCCTTCAAGAAGAAGCAAAATGCTTTTACTGTCTTCTCCCTGTGGCCTGTTCTATGGATAAGTGCATCCAAGGAAGAAAAAGACACTGAAGAAATCTGTCCCTAAAATGAAAGCTTCTCTTGTGGATAGTTCCAAGGAGCTATATGGTGGTATAAATTCCAGCGAGCTAATGGGCTGTGATGCAACCATTCTTTTGCTAAAGCTGAAGGAGATGATTGAGGGTATTTTGACACCTGTGATGGCAAAATTATCAGTGATAGAAAAAGCAGTTACTCGGCTAGGTGAACTAAGGAGCCAAGGGAGCCAGTTTATGGGGGGGTTAGGCCCTGTGTTGTGTATCTCGTCCTAGTATGGATGAGAAACTACAGGAGGAAAATGCTGGGACCCTGGGAAGTTTGCCTCAGCATCTAGATAACTTGTCGAGTTCTGGGGAACAAGGTGCCTGCATTCAATCTGTGTTGGCCCCAACTACTGCCCCACCAATGGGCAGCGGGGCCCTGAATGGTCTTAGCCTCGGAAGACAGCCTGACCGTGGTTCTGCGGTGGTTGGGGGGTCCTGCCCACAGCCGGTTGGGAAGTTCAATCAGAATGCGCTGAGTAAAAAGCCTTCATTGACCCGTCTGGATCTCCCCCCGGCATGTGCCCCATATGTGGTAGTACTGACAAATGTTCCTGCTCTGGCCCGTGGGGCAACAGAATCTATGGCTCAACTAAAGAATAAAACTGGCCATTGGCTGAGCAAAAACTGTTTTTTTTTTTGTAAGGATCTTGATGATGTCATGTTTGTTCGAAGAATTGATTGGATTGGGCCGAGGGAAAAAAAAAGGGGCCGAGGATTGTGTTATTATAAATGTCAGATACCCAGGCCTGGCTCAACGGCTTCTCTCCTCATATAGTCAGGCCTTTTTAAGGGCAGATTCAATTGGTATGGCCCGCCCTGGGATATTTTTACGATCATATGCGACTGGGTGCTAATCCCTCCCCTGACCCTGGTAGGATCCCTGCCTTAGGCCAGAATGCCCCACGGAAAATTTGCAGGAGAACAGATTACAATATAAACTCGGACTTGGCAGGGGTGGATTGACAATGCACCAAGACTGTGATTGCGTTGGAGGGGGTGGGCTCGAAGTGTAATCCTATTTCTTGGAATATTGCGGGGTATGATGCCAAGATATCTGATCAGGATTGGGTTAGGCGTGTGGCTGAATATGATATTATTATGCTGCAGGAAACATGGTCTGAGGGTCTGGCTGCGTGGGATGGATATGATAGATTTGCCATCCCAGCAGCTCAGTCCCTCGGAGGTCGCTCGAAAGGGGGCCTGGTTACCCTAATACGTTTCCCCAAGATAGTGGCTGGCTTCCAAATTAATTGTAACCTCCGTGGTATATTGACAATTTGGGTAATTTTTTCTAATAATTTTAATGTTCTGCTGGTTAATTTGTATAATGCTGCATGGGACGGGGGGTGTCAAATTGGGATCCTTTTCTCCATTCTTCCGGTGTTGAAATAGAGAATGGAGGAGGGGGTTGGAATTCTGTGCCATTGTATCAGGAGATTTTAATGCTAAGCTGGGCAGGCTCAGTGCAATGGTAAATCCCTTTGACTACGACTGAGGGGACTATTTGGTGGATGACATTCAGGATATGAGAGGTAGGGCTTTGACCAAGGAACTTAGGAAGTTGGGCCTTTTGAACTTCTGGGATATTGAAGCAGTAGATTCTCACCAGCTCCCAACATTTGTGGGTAGAGGGTTTGGCACCACAATTGACTACATTTTTGAGTCCCCGTTACTGAAAAATCTGATTACTGGTGGAGAGGTGCTTGGTGAATGTATAATCCCCTCACAGTGCACCTCAAATTTCCCGGGGCTCTAAGTAAATTAGGGCGGGGTGGTCCTGCAACCGTGAAGATAAAAGATCAGGGTAGGTGACTTGGCTGGAAACAGGTAGATGCCCAACAAGTTATTGAGAGGGGTGGTGGGGGGAAACTTACCCTTGTTCATGGACGTACTTTTGAGAGAGACTCCGTGCCAAAACGAAGTGATGGATGCAATAGCTGAAGTAAACATATAAGTTAGAGACTGTTTATTCTTGTCAGACAGTTGTTCTAACAAGCTCAGAGGTGGCTGGTTTGATAAGGTTTGTTACAATGCCAGGGTAAACATGAAAACGTCCTTCAAAGGAAATCCCAGAGATAGGGCCGTGGTGAAAGCAGCAAGAATTAAGTACAAATGAGCCCTGAGGGAAAGTAAGGATAGAGTTCAAGCAAAGGCCTGGGCAGATTTGGAGCGCGCCTCAGTTCTGAAGGATCCTGGCTTGTTCTGGAAGGTGGTAAATAGAGGTTCCTTTGCCACAGAGGCATCTGAGGGTTTGGGCTGCAATATTGCCCCGGAGGTTTGGGTAAATTATTTCTGTAGAATTTTTGAGGGAACCCCTTTAAGAAATAATTGGGAAAAAGAGTGTGTGGTGGTTCCCAACTTAGCGATCAGGTTTTCGCTTCAGGAAGTTATTGAAGCACTCCAGGGCAGTGCTAGTAATAAAGCCCCGGGCCCGGATTCCATTCCTATGGATTTGTATAAATCTTGCCTTCAGCTATGGGCACCTGTTCTTTTAAATGTTCTTAATGCGGCAGTTACTGTGGGAATCCCTGCCTCTTGGAGGAGGGCCTGTATCTTTCCAGTTTTTAAAAAGGGGGATCGGAACGACCCAAAGTCCTATGGCCCTATCTCCCTACTTGACTCTTCTGGGAAGATTTTGGGGTGGATCATCTTCAGGTGTATTGAGGCTTGGATGGCAGAAAAGGATATTTTGAGCCGGGACCAGTATGGCTTTAGGGAAGGTCTTGGCACTTGTGAGCAGTGCCTCAATCTTCTGACGATGATTGGGAAATATACGCAAGCTAGGAAGGGCACCCTCTATCTTGCCTTTATGGACCTTAGTTGTGCCTTTGATAAGGTAAATCGGTACATATTGTGGGAAAGGTTAAGTCAGTTAGGGATGGATCCTGATATTGTGGAGCTTCTCCGGTACCTCCACTCAGGATCGGTTGCCAACGTGAGGGTGAGGTCAAATGGGGAATGTTCAGAGACTTTTGGGCTCACCAATGTGTTTGTCAGTGGTGTGTGGTGGCCCCCACTCTGTTCCTCTTATATACTAATGGATTGTCTGATTTCTTGGTGGAGCACTGTAGGGATGTCTCAAAGGTGAATGGCACTAGTGTCCCGGTGTTGACATATGCGGATGATGCGGTCCTTATGGCCCGCACCATGAACAGTCTTCGAAAAGCTGTTAGAGCTTATGCATCTTATATGTCAGGCCTGGGCCTAGAGATAAATTATAAGAAGTCGCATTTTATGGAATGTGGTAAATCTTTGAGCAGGGTTGGGGAGCTAAAGTTTGATGATCAAATTATTAGCAGGTTCAATGAATTCCCATATTTAGGGGTAATCTTTGACGACAAAGGCTCATGGAAACCTTCTATTGCCAGAAGGAGTATGCTTTTCCATGCCTCAGTTGATGCTACTTTTGATTTTTCTGTAAGAGTAGGAAGCAAACCCATTAAGCCTCTGCTTGAAATCTATAGGCGAAAATGTCTCCCTGTCCTGTTGTATGGTGCAGCACTCTGGGGGTATATGGACACCTGAGTGCCCATCATTGAAAAAAATCGATTTTGTAGAAGATTATTGGGCGTTGGTCAAAATACCTCTGGTTTCTGCCTGCATCTAGAACTAGATCTTGAGTGTGTGCAAGATACTATTCAGCTGGCTCCCCCTTTGTTATGGATTTCGATTTGGAGAAATTATTTTGCTATTTTTAATAGAGAGATTTTAAGGGATTGTTTGGCCTGTGATAATGTCAAATGCATTCCCTGGCTGATGTATATAAGAAAAATAGCACAGGAGTTGGGGCGGCCGGATTTGTTTTACTCTCCCCAGGGTCTGACTAGCCAGGATAAGAATTGGGTGAAGGAGAATTTCTTAAGAATGCAGAGGGTTGAAAGAGAGGGAAAGAAACTAGGGAAACAATTGGTCAGAGATTTTATTATGTTAAAGATGGGGGTGGGTCCTGAGCCCTACCTCCTAGTAATAAATGACCTGAGGGAAAGGATTCTTATTACTCTATTTCGTTTGGGGGTCATTAGGAATAATCTCTGCTTCCCGCTAGGTCAGTATGGTGTAAAATCTATCAGACCGTGTCCCTGTGACAGGGTGTCCCTGCAGACCTTGTCACATTTTACATTATTCTGTGTTTTTTATGCACCTTTTAGAAGACGTTTTTTATTACCCTTGCTGAGGTCAACGGGATTTGTGCAATTTCACCCTGCTTTTATGTGGCTGCAAATGGCCTCAGATGTATTGGTATGGAGGGGTTTGGGATTGTTTTTGAGGGGAGCCATTACCTGGCGTAATAACCTAGAGTGTTTTTAAGGGACGTTCTAAATTATTATTCTTGAAAAAAAAGAATTGATCTGTTTTTAAATTATGCTGATTTTACTGTTTTATTGATATTATGGTTATTTATTGTTGTTTATGTAATTTAAGGGTTGAATTATTTCATAACAAAAAAAAGCTACATGTATATATATATATATATATATATAGATATATATATATATATATAGTACCAGGTCGTGGTCTCAAGTAGGTTGTTAGGACCTACTTTCCATAGAAAAAGTGTTTTTTGACTTACCCGTATCTTTTGGGGTGATCAGTCAAGCGGGGGCCGTGAAAAAGAGGGGGTGGTCAAAAAATGTGTATTTTCTACAGCCCAAACTGCTTGATAGAATTACACCAAATTTAGCAGAAAATTAGCGCTTCATGCAGAAAGGGTGCTATTTGTTATTTTGTGTAAATCCGTTCAGTAGCTTTTGAAATATTAAAAGAAAACCAAATTTGTATATCTGGAGGTGCAAAAGCCTTGCAAATACTCCGGATCTTGTGCAGAGATCTGATTTGATGCCAACACTTCAACCAGGAAGTGTTGGCAGCCATTTTGATGCTCAACTTCAGCCAATTTTTTTTTTTTAAAAGTAAAAAAAAGGAGTAGGGTGCTGTTACCCTACCCCTTTAGTCTTCGTACAGGGGTCTCCTAAGAATCCCCGCCCCCCCGGCTTAAAAGTATTTTTTTTAAATCATGGCAAAAATTGTGACAAATCCACACATTTTGTGTGATTTTTTGTTTTTAAACACACTTGGGCCCTCATTACAACATTTGCGGTAAAAGCCACTTACCGGCGTGCAGAAGACTGCCAACACACCGCTGCGGCAGTGGAATTCCGCCACGGTCATTATGACCCACTTCTCGGAATCCGCCAAAATTGAGACACCCACACAAGTCCGCCACACCAAAGGTCAGTGATAAACTGGCGAAAACAAAACCTCCACTGTCACGCTAACAGGAATATGCCCACACTATCATGACCCACGAATCCACGCGGCGGTCTTTCAACTGCGGTATTCCATTGGCGGTACACACCGCCGCGCTCAAAATACACACAACCTTACAAAACACTACCACATTGGCCAATTACAAATACACACACCTGGTACACATACACACACCACTCCCACACACCCATTACAATATAAAACACACACCCACATCACCCACAAACCCCTACGACAAAACTACAGAGAGAAGGCCAGAGAGAGACACTACAAACAACTACCAGGCATCCACAGGCACACAATACCATCACCCACATAACGTCCGCGCACCTCACACAACACACCACTAAATATCACCCCACTTATCACTACACACACCACCGCACACATCACCCACACCACCCCATTGCACAGCAAAGACACCCCAGGTTCTCTGAGGAGGAGCTCAGGGTCATGGTGGAGGAAATCGTCTGGTTAGAGCCACAGCTATTCGGATCACAGGTGCAGCACACCTCCATAGCTAGGAAGAAGGAGCTATGGTGCAGAATAGTGGACAGGGTCAACACAGTGGGACAGCACCCAAGAAATAGGGATGACATCCGGAAGAGTTGGAACGACCTTTGGGGGAAGGTGCGTTCCGTGGTCTCAAGACACCACCTTGCGGTTCAGCGGACTGGCGGCAGACCCCCACCTCCTCCCCCACAACTAACAACATGGGAGGAGCAGTTCTTGGCGATTCTGCAGCCTGAGGGCCTCGCAGGAGTAGATGGAGGAATCGACTCTAGTGAGTCAAATTCTAACTATTACATCCCCCACGCTACTTGCATGCTATCACATACCCTCACCCCATCACTCCAACTCCTCACAAATAACCCAACATCACAAACCACACATCCTAACACCAAGCCCTGCATGCATCAACAAAGCATGGACACACATCACCAAAGCATGGCAATTGCACATACCCATACACCCCACTAAACCACCATCACACAAGGACCCACACAGGAATGCAGGCACTGGGGTACACGGTCACCCACCCATTGCACACCATGGTGCACACAGATGTAATAAACATCCTTTTATACCCCTGCAGGACCCCTACCCAACGTCACCGGACAGGAGGGTCCACACATGTCCACACCACCAACAGAAGAGGCCCACGGTGATGACAGCAGCTCTGTCCAACTGGATCTAGACGACCAGCCCGGCCCATCGGGGACATCTGGACAGTCGCTTATCCTGACACAGTCACAGGCCACCACAGAGCTTCCCCCCTCTGGAAACACCAGCACAGCACTCACCCAGGAGGCCCATACCTCTGTCCCCAGGACACGTCAATCAGCAGTGTGTCCACCACTACAGGGAACCCAGGCTAACCCACCACCCCAACAACAACAGGGATCCGGGGGCAGTGGCAGTGGGCACACGGTCCAGGGGATGGAGGCCCAGGAACACAGTGGAACTGGGAGGGCTGCTGTGCGACAGGGGGAGGACAGGCCAAGGGAACCCACTCTCCACGAGGCCCTCTCCACCATAATGGGAGCCTACCACCATTCCCAGAAGACAATGGCAACGGTACTGGCCAAGTTTCAGGAGACCCAGCGCCTGCAGGAGGAACAGTATTTGGGCTTCAAGGAGGAACTCAGATCCATCAATTCCACCCTGGGCACCATCGTAGGGGTGCTGAAGGAAGTCCTCAACACCAGGAGGGACACTGTGGCACAACAAGGGGCCCCTGACACTAGCCTGGACGATGAACTGCCCACCACCTCCGCCGGCGCTAGTGGACAGGAGGCACCTCCACAGGACCACCAAACCAGCACCCCACTCGCTGCAGAGGGTGAACAACCCCGCAAACGGTCCCTGAGATCCAGGACAAAGACAGAGAACGATGCCAACACCCCGCCAAAAAATGAGACCACCCTGAATGTCATCCTTCTGTCCCACTTAATCACCCTGTCCATCCTCAAACTGCCCCAGCTCCACTTCCTATGCCCATTTGGGCAATGTACCTGTGAGACCAATAGACTGGACTCTGCCATGGACATTCCTCCACCATCTCCCCTCACCATTTTACAACCCCCTCCAATATTGAGCACTTAAATAAACACCCTTGAAGCACAAAACAATCTGGATTCAGTCTGTGATTTCAAAATAGTGTATTAGCAATTACAGTATCAAAATGCTCTTTCAAATGTAATGTCAACATACCTATGTCACACAGCTCTAGTCCATGAGGAAACAAAGCAGATGTCACACAGTGGGACCCACATCTGTGAAATCGTAAGGGAAAGTGACAACTCAGTGACCATACTCTGGGTGAAAACGACAGACAGTTGAGAGGTAGTAGTGTTAAAGTACATGTAGTAGGCAGGTTTGTATTCTTACCTGTGTCTCACTGGAAATATTGCAGGATCACTGAGTTCCTGTTGTCGATGTCCTCTTCTTCTGCTTCCTTGTCTTCAATGTCCACAGGCTCCACAGCTGCCACAACACCGCCATCTGGAGCATCCTCCTGCAGAAAAGGCACCTGTGGTCGCAAAGCTAAGTTGTGAAGCATACAGCAGGCCACGATGATCTGGCACACCTTCTTTGGTGAGTAGAATAGGGATCCACCTGTCATATGGAGGCACCTGAACCTGGCCTTCAGGAGGCCGAAGGTCCGCTCTATAATCCACTGAGTTCGCACATGGGCCTCATTGTAGCATTCCTCTGCCCTTGTCCTGGGATTCCTCACTGGGGTCAGTAGCCATGACAGGTTGGGGTCACCAGAGTCACCTGCAAATGGCGAGGGCAACTGTTAGACACACACTAACCTGTAGGGATATCCCCAGACCCAGACAACCATTCCCACTGACTTGCTTCCAGGTGCTCACTTAATAGCCACACACGGTGCCTCTGGAGTTGACCCATCACATAAGGGATGCTGCTATTCCGCAGGATGTAAGCATCATGGACTGAGCCAGGGAATATGGTATTAACATGGGAGATGTACTGGTCGGCCAAACACACCCTCTGCACATTCATGGAATGAAAACTCTTTCGGTTTCTGTACACCTGTTCACTCCTGTGGGGGTGGGGTACCAAAGCCACATGTGTCCCATCAATGGCACCTATGATGTTGGGGATATGTCCAGGGCAAAGAAGTCACCTTTCACTGTAGGCAAATCCTCCACCTGAGGAAAAATGATGTAGCTCCGCATGTGTTTCAGCAGGGCAGACAACACTCTGGACAACACGTTGGAAAACATAGGATGGGACATCCCTGATGCTATGGCCACTGTTGTTTGAAATGACCCACTTGCAAGGAAATGGTGTACTGACAGCATCTGCACTAGAGGGGGGATTTCTGTGGGATGGTGGATAGCTGACATCAGGTCTGGCTCCAGCTGGGCACACAGTTCCAGGATTGTGGCACGATCAAGCCTGTAGGTGATGATCACATGTCTTTCCTCCATTGTTGACAGGTCCACCAGCGGTCTGTACACCGGAGGATGCCGCCATCTCCTCACATGTCCCAGCAGATGGTGCCTATGAAAGACAACAGTGAGCACAGAGTCAACCAACTCAGCGGTACGTACCCACAGCTTACACAGAACACTAATCGTAATCCGAAATTTGGCCTGTATGAGTGTTGAGGCAAGGCCTAGGTATGTGTGACGCAGTGAAAAATTAAACCATGTAGGCCCCTGAAATGGCACCTGCCTGACCTGTAAAGTGGGTCAATGGGATGTGAGGTGACTGCACTGGTGTTGTACACCGTCGCAGTAGGCGGTCGAAGACCACAGCGCAGTTCTGCGCTGGTTAACATTGGACCCTATGGGTCCCAGGAGCCAATGACGATGTATGCCGGCGGTGACGGTACGCACCGCCGCGGACGTGACCGCCATTTTCTATCTGTTCAAACACTCGATACCTGATCTTCGACAGGAGAGGACCTACACTGCAAGTGCTGCTGTGACCTCGGTCTGGAAGAGACAATGGCTTGTGCGTCCGGGGAAAGGGCCCCTGGCTTCACATCGGAGGAGTTGGAGAAACTCGTGGATGGGGTCCTCCCCGGTACACGCTCCTCTACGGTCCTCCAGACAAACAGGTAAGTACACTGGGAGCATGCTGTATGGGGTATGCCTGTGTGGAGTGGGGTGGATGAAAGATTGGGGGGGGGAGATTGAGGCGTGCGTGAAACAACGGTGAGTGCATGTGCCACATGGCAAGGGTATGGAAGGAGGCCAATGACTGTGACGGTGCGGATGGCTATATCTTCTCCTTTTCCCCTGTACTATTCCTGTAGGTCAGCGCCCACCATAAGAAAGATATTTGGCGTGCCATTGCTAAGGAAGTCCAGACCCTTTGGGTCTACCACAGACGGAGCACCCACTGCCGGAAAAGATGGGAGGACATTCGCTGCTGGAGCAAGAAGATGGCGGAGGCCCAGCTGGGGATGGCCTCCCAACGTGGGAGGGGTGCCCGGTCGCACCATGACCCCCCTGATGTTCAGGATCCTGGCGGTGGCATACCCGGAGTTGGATGGGTGTTTGAGGGCATCACAGCAGCCACAAGGGGGTGAGTACACTCTCATTCTGGTGATTTTGCGCTCAGTGGAGGTGTCTGGGTGGGGGAGATGGGCTGTGGGGTCCCTAGGCCAGGGCGAGTGTGCTCGTTAGGTCCCCTTGTTCTGGCAGACCATGTGGCACCCCACCCCACCTGTGTACAGTGCCAAGTACACCTAGTCAGGCTCCTGTGACATCCATGTGTGCAGGTGTCAGCCATAGCCTTGTAGGCCATGTCCCAGGGATTGAACAGTGGAGCACAAGTGCGCTGCACAGTGCAGGGGGCTTCTGTGTCTGTTGTGTCTGCCAACGGTAGCGGTAATGCATGCACTCAACATGTCTTTCTTCTGTCATCCCCCCCTTTTTGTGGTCTCCCTGTTCTTGTGTGCATTAGCATCATCAGGCGGAGGAGCAGTGGCACGGGAGCAGTAGGGAGCTGCATCCCACATGGCCCTGGAGGGCAACACTACGGACTCTGAATTCACCAGTGGGTCGGAGGGCGAGGGGAGCTCCACGGCGGGGATGGGAGCTGACACCAGTGATACGGACTCGTCCTCTGATGGGAGCTCCCTTGTGGTGGCGGGCCCCTCTGTGCCCACCGTATCAACAGGTACAGCCGCCACCCCCCCTACCAGCACCGCTCTCCCAGCAGCCCCTCAACGTGTGTCCCGTGGCCGCTCACCCAGGAGGGTGGGCATCTCCTTCGCCCCAGGCACCTCCGGCCCTGCCCCAGTCAGCCCTGCTGCCCTCAGTGAGGAGGCTATTGACCTCCTGGGATCCCTCACTGTTGGGCAGTCTACCATTTTGAATGCCATCCAGGGTGTAGAGAGGCAGTTGCAACTAACAAATGCATTCCTGGAGGGCATTCATTCTGGTCAGGCGGCCCTTCAGCGAGCTTTTCAGACTCTGGCCTCAGCACTGATGGCAGCTATTGTCCCTGTCTCTAGCCTCCCCCCTCCAACTTCCTCCATCCAGACCCAATCCCCTCTACCTCAGCCTATCCCAAGCACACCTTCAGACCAGCATGCACATGCGCCAACACACAAGGGAAGCTCTGGCAAACATAAGCCCCACACATCCCACAGGCACTCACGCAAGCATCACAAACATGCAGACAGACCAACATCCACTGCCTCCACTGTGTCCCCCTCCTCCTCGTCTCACTCCCAGTCTTGTCTCCACTCACACCTGCATGCACTACATCTACAGCCACTACTTCCATCACAAGCACACACACCACCACACCCCGCTCATGTGCACTTACCACCCCACTACCATTCACACGTTCCCTGTGTCCTCTCCCAGTGTGTCTGTGACACCACCTCCCAAGATACACAAATGCAGCCACACACCCACCCAACAGCCATCCACCTCACGACAGCCTACAGCGCATGCACCTTCACCCAAAGTCACCAAACAAACACCTCCTACAACCCCAACCTCTTCCTCCACTCCCAAACCCCCTCCAGGTACCCCTCCCAGTGTTCCCCAAAAATATTTCCTGTCAAACCTTGACCTCTTTCCCTCACCTCCCCCAACCCGTCAGTCTCCTAGGGCCCGACTCTCCAGGTCCCAACGTAGCACCTCAGCCAGAACATCTCCGGGACCAGTGGTGCCTGTAGTCACTGGAATCTGAAGTGCACCGGCCACCAGGGCAGCCAGTGTGGCATGGAGCCACAGCATGGACAGTACCCCACCTGTCAAGCATCAAAAGTAGGCCAGTGCCTGGCGGGAGAGGGGGAAGACTCCAGCCACCAAAGCCACTCCCAGGGGTACAGGTGGGAGTGTGGATTCAGCTGCCACACCTTCCAAGGTGGGGAAGGGGCACAAGAAACTCAGCAAGTCTGGGAAGAGCAGCAAGGCGGAGAAGACCGCAATCATCCCCGCTTCCCAGGAGGCCACCGCCAGTACCAGCCCATCTGCCCAGGAGGCCACCACCAGCACCAGCCCAGCTGCCCAGGAGGCCACCGCCATCATCCCCGCTGCCCAGGAGGCCACCATCCCCGCTGCCCAGGAGGCCACCGTTAGCACCAGCCCAGCTGCTCAGGAGGCCACCGCCATCATCCCCGCTGCCCAGGAGGCCACCGCCATCATCCCCGCTGCCCAGCAGGCCACCGACAGCACCAGCCCAGCTGCCCAGGGGGCCACCAACATCATCCCCGCTGCCCAGGAGGCCAAAGCTAACACTAGCCCAGCTGCCCAGGACAGGACCGCCAGCACCAGCCCTGCTGCCCAGGACAGGACTGCCAGCACCAGCCCTGCTGCCCAGGACAGGACCGCCAGCACCAGCCCAGCTGGGCCAGACATGACCGCCAGCACCAGCCCCGCTGGGCCAGACAGGACCGCCAGCACCAGCCCCGCTTGGCCATAAGGGACCGCCAGCACCAGCCCCGCTGGGCCATAAAGGACCGCCAGCACCAGCCCCCTGGGCCCAACAGGACCGCCAGCAGCTGAGTCACTGCCAAAGGCCCCGCCGCCACAAGCACCATTGAGCAGGACACCTGCTGCCACAAGCACCCCTGCCAAGGACACTGCCGCCACAAGCACCGCTGAACAGGACACCGCCGCCACAAGCACAGCTGAACAGGACACTGCCGCCACAAGCACCGCTGCCAAGGACACCACTGAACAGGACACTGCCGCCACAAGCACCGCTGCCACGGACACCGCCGCAACAAGCACCGCTGGCCCATGAGCGCAAAGGGCACTGACGCTACTGAGTCCATCACGAGCAGGATGAAGCACTCTGGGCACAAGGCCCCCTCCAGAACCAGTGGAGAGATACATCCACTACCTCTGTCCTTGGCAGGAAGAAGCACTCTGGGCACAAGGTCCCCTACAGAACCAGTGGAGAGATACATCCACTACCTCTGTCCTTGGCAGGATGAAGCACTATGGGCACAAAGCCCCCTCCAGAACCAGTGGAGAAAGGCATCCACTACCTTAGTCCTTGGCAGGATGAAGCACTCTGGGCACAAAGCCCCCTCCAGAACCAGTGGAGAAAAAACCAGTGGAGAGATACATCCACTACCTCTGTCCTTGGCAGGATGAAGCACTCTGGGCACAAAGCCCCCTCCAGAACCAGTGGAGAAAGGCATCCACTACCTCAGTCCTTGGCAGGATCAAGTACTCTGGGCACAAATCCCCCTCCAGAACCAGTGGAGAAAGAACCAATGGAGAGATACATCCACTACCTCTGTCCTTGTCAGGATGAAGCACTCTGGGCACAAGGCCCCCTCCAGAACCAGTGGAGAAAGGCATCCACCTGAGAGACCGTGGCTTTCCACTCCCCAGGATGAAGCAGTGGGCAACCCACCCACTGTAGAGACTTGAGAGACTGTGGCTTTGCACTTCCCAGGATTGAACAGTTGGCAAACCACCCACTGTAGAGACTTGAGAGACTGTGGCTTTGCACTCCCCAGGATGGAACAGTGGGCAAACCACCCACTGTAGAGGCTTGAGAGACTGTGGCTTTGCACTCCCCAGGATTGAAGAGTGGGCAAACCACCAACTGTAGAGGCTTGAGAGACTGTGGCTTTGCACTCCCCAGAATTGAACAGTGGGCAAACCACCAACTGTAGAGACTTGAGAGACTGTGGCTTTGCACTCCCCAGAATTGAACAGTGGGCAAACCACCCACTGTAGAGACTTGAGAGACTGTGGCATAGCACTCCCCAGGACTGAACAGTGGGCATGTGGCCCCCTCGTGGATTTGGCATTGTGCACTCAACCGGCTGAGGTGCCCCCCTTTCCCTTCCCCCTGATTTATTGCTATCTGATGCCCCTGCAGTGTTCTCTCCGTCATGTTCGGGGATTGAGTGTGGGCCTCGCCCATGCCGTGTGGGCCCAGTGTTCCACGGACTTCAATGGAGCACTACCTGTACTACTAATCTTGATGCATATATTTGTTATTAGTGTATATATATTTTTGCATCCTGGGTTTTACGATATTACAATGGTTACACTCATTTACTTTTGTCTTTGCATTCTTACGGGGGATTTGGGGGTTGTAACTGTAATGTATCATGCTGTATTAGTGTGTGTGTTGTAGTGGGTGAGGGTGGGGGTGTTGCGTGTGTGTTTCCCTGTTTTTTCCCTCCCCCCCCCTCCCCTGTGTCATAGTTGCAGTACTCACCGTTGTCTTCGCCGCCGGAGTTCGTGCTCCTGGTAGAGGAGCAAGAAGATAAGGGCTGGCAGGATCTGGAGCTCGGTTTCCATGGCATCCAGATTCCTCGTGGGGTGTGTAGAGATGAGCATTTTCCCTTCGAAGTCCTGTTTCCGCCGTGTTTTTGTTCGTGGTCAATCCACCCCGGAAAAGGTGGTGGATTGGTAGGTTGTGATACTGTGGGCAGTACATTGTCCTCCGCCTGTCTGTTGGCGGTGACAGACAAGCTGTTTGTTTGTACCGCCGTGGCGGTTGGAGAGTTAAAGTGGCTGTCCTTGTTGGCGGTTTCCGCCACGGTCGTAATTTCAATTTTTTTTACCACCGGCCTGTTGGCGGTCTCACCGTCGCTTTAACACCGACCGCCAGGGTTGTAATGACCACCTCTGTCTCCTTTGCTTGCTTTGTTTGCCCCTGGGTGGTCTAGGTCCTGGGGCACACCATAAAAATAGGAGGGTGCTCACCTCACAGGACCCCCTTCCTGGGGCACTGTTTTAATGTATGTGGGTTTGCTGTGCAGCACCTCACGCCCTGGGGACAGCCAGCTTCCCAGGGCAAAGCTCTATAAATAAATGCAGGTTGACAACTGCGCCCCGGTAGCCCTGAGGACCACCACCTCCCCAGGGCACTTAAAAATATGTGTGTGGGAGGGCCCACTGGGCCTGCCCGTGTCACATGGACAGCTAACCCGCCATGGCAAATCAAGCTAAATTAATGTGGGGGGCTCGCATTCTTGCCCCCTACAGCCCCGGTGGACTGCAAACTCCTTGGGGCAAAACATTTTACTATTACTGTGGGGGGGCCTGTTCAGCCCTCCTCACAGTCCTAGGGAACACCACCTCCCTGGGGTGAAAAACAAAATTAATTGCAGAGGGGCCCACATGCTCCCCCCAACAGCCCCAGGTACCACCACCTCCTCATGGCTAAGTACTACAATAGAGAGGGTTGCACGGCCCCCCTTGTGGGGCCATGGATAGCCCTGGGGACCACCACCCGCCAGGTCCGGTTCCTGCTACTTCCTGAGGTTCCCTCCCTCCGGAGATAGCTGTTTGCTTTTGCTTGGTGAGAGCCAAACATAACTCCGCTTTCAGCAAGCGGAGCTGTCAAACAGCTCTTGCTTGCAGAAGGCAGAGTTTTCATCTGTTTCCCTGCACACAAACATGCGTGCAGTAAAACAGATGAAAACATTGCTCCCACAAGCAGGGAGCTGCTAGTTTAAACTCATATTGATTGCTGTGCCACATTGGAATAGATTGCAAATTATTTAGTAATCACTAGTTGCACTTGTTTGAAGCCTGTACAACACCAAATGTTACAAACACCTATCTTAAGACTATTACTGAAAAGGCAAGATCAACTGCTCGGATTCCATCCCAGCACAATTCTACAAGATTTTCTTTTCGATCCTGGCCTCCATCCTGCTTTATCTATTTAACTATTTTGACAAACGTCACTCTCCTCCACCTTTGTGTAAGGATCCTTATATTGTCATTTTCTTAAAAACAGGAAAGGACTTAGGTTGTATTACCGAATAGACCTCATAAACTATTACTCTAAATTATACACTAAGGGCCATATGTATCAAAGAATTTTGCATTCGCAAACGGTGCGAATTGCATAATTCGGCCGTTTGCAAATGCAAAATCACCTTTCTGAATGTAAGAAAGGCATTCGCAGTGTAAATTTAAGGAATCTCTAAAATAGCGATTTCTTAAAATTGCGACCCCATTTAGAGAATCGCAATTTGTGATTCTCTAAATGCGGCATTGCAAATAAGGAATCCTTATTTGCGATTTCTTAAGCACATGTATAAAGCAATTCCTTAATGTGAATTTGGCATTAAGGAATCGCTATTACCACCAAGTTGAACTTGGTGGTAACCATGTGCAAGTTTTAAAAATGGATAAAAAATGCATTTTTAAAATTGACATGTAATGCACACATGCCCTTTTGGCATGTGTGCACCTTACATGTCTTCCAAAATTGTTTTGGGGTGCAGCAGAGGGGGCCTTAGGCCCCCAGCACCCTGGAGTTTGCATTTCTCAAATTGCGAGTTCCAGTTAGGAATTCGCAATTTGGGAAATGCAAAGAATATGCAAATATGGGCCGACAGGCCCATAGGTGCGAATGGGGGCTGGATCGCAATTTGTGATTCAGTGATAGCATTTACGATTTTTAAGAAATCGCTATTACCGAATCGCAAATATGATACATATCCTTTTGCGACTCAGAAATAGCGATTTCTTAAAAATCTCAATTTCCGAATCGAAAAAGGCTTTTTTGATACATCTGCCCCTAAAACATTTGCCAAAAGGCTCTCCCCTTGACAGGAGGTAGGGTTGACTCAATGCAACACGTAGTCATCCTCACTTAAGACATAGGTCATATCAACCTGGCAACAGCCATCTTCGATGGATTCACCATTTTGGCTAACCCTGCTGGAATGATCCTGTTGGATGCAGAGGAGGCGTTAAACAAGGTCTCATGGCACTTTGTTTGGCAGATGCTAACCAGTTTAGATTTTGAACCTCAGTTTATCCACCGAGTCAAAGCTCTTTAAACAGTCCTAACTGCTCAACATGTCAGAACAGGGATGGCATCATCTAAATTTTGGATATAGAAACGGATTCTCCAAGGTTGCCTCCTACCTCCTGAACTCTTTGCGGTATATCTTGAGACTTATTTAAAACATACATGACAATCTTCAAAAGTTCCCCCTGTAATTATAAATGAAGTGAGTTACAGAATTGCTGCCTATGCAGCTGACAGCTATTTCTACCTCTCATCCATCACCAGCTCGCCATCCCATTGCAACTAATGCCTCTTACCTCTGCTTTCTTTCCAGCTACCATTTAAAGGGGCAAACGCAGCTATTGTTCAATCGGAAGTCCCTACATCCTGAATGTCACTATTTTTTATTGCTACAAATTTGGGTGTTAAGATATCCATCTAAATCGAAGAGATGTTTAAGCTTAGTTGTAAGGCACACTTACTCTCCTCTACTACAAGCCAGCAAAAATGGAATAGACACTTGCTGAGCATTATAGGAAGCTGATGCATTATACAAATGATTATATTAACTAAATTAATGTTGTTTTTCTGTGCTCTTCCTTTTTTCATATCAGTCACTTTCTTCCATTAGGGTGAATCGTCCTAACCACACTTTGGGGCTTATATACAAATAGCTTGCGCTGCCAGTGCATCACTTTTTGAGACGCATCAGTGGCGCAGACGGCAGGGCCATATCTACAAGGCCACGCAAAGCCACTTTCCACGTCTTTTCATGGCCTTGTAGCTATGGATGAAGGCAACGCAGCGCAAGTCACTGCGTTGCCTTAGTTTGCTTCAAAGAGGCGCTCCATGGATGTTGCAGTGGATGTTCCTATGCCACACTCATAGATTTTGATTCATTTTCAGATTTACCAGATTTTGTAAATCAGGGAATGTGTCAAAAGCTTGTGCCAGGGGAGGCACAACGAGGAGGAATCTCTTTATTTCTCCTCGATTTTTCCTCTTTCTATGCTATCCTTTTCTTTCTATTCTGCAGCACACATAGTAGGAGGAAATCACCTTCAATTATTGTTTTTGTTCACAAAGGTGTCTACTCATTCATCTCGCTGGTTTCAGTATATTCTCTCTACCACCACATTCTTTAAATATTTTCAGAACATGTCCTTCACACAATCTTCTCATTCCAACTTCTATTTGTCACCGTTCACCTTCATTGATGTGCTGGACAGCTCACGCCTCAAATATGCCATTAGCTCTATATATTATCTCTTGATTGAAGGACAAGCAGGTAATTTGTAGTCCCTGGCAAACATGGTTTGTTAGACGAGGTATGAAGGTTACGGTAAATGAAATAACTAAAAGCATATTTTTAGGTCACAACGGACCCCTTGTTTCTTGTCTCAAAATCCTTAACTTCATATTTATCAAATGTAAATGCTATACTCCAAAACCACACCATGCACGGGGGTGCCATAATGATTCTTTGTGTTATTACTGATTCATTCTGGCTGCAATTTATCAAATGCATTATGATTAAGACCTATTGGACTTAGTGTTTCAGAGCATCTCTCTTCGTCTTTCTGCTAAGTTGTTATTACTGATGACGCAGAAAAAGAGGGTCCTACATATATTCATATATCATGTAACCAAAATCGTATAATGTAGTGTGATTTTAGTAAAGAAAATAATGTACGGGGAAATTGTGCCCTCGGGGTAGTTTGCCAATATTATGGACGTGCTTTATTAATCATGAAGAATTGAAAATTGTAGTAATCCGTCATAATTGCAAATGTGTGCCATGATTTCTTATTGAAAATGTTTGTGCTTAGTTTAAATTTAGTAGAGGCTTTGGCCTAGTCGCCTGTTCTCAAATTCTAACTGAGTGGCTTTTCCTTGAACTAATGTAACATATATTCTTGCTTAAAGTTGTGTTTTTCCAGTAGAGATGACTAATACACTTATCTCCAAGGTTTCGTACTAGGCCGGTTTCATCCCCTCTGATCCAAGGTCAGTCTGCAGGTGCGGACAATGAGGGTACTGATATCAAAATAATTGGCAAACCTTGTTACAACTTGTGTTCCAAGGCTCCAAGGACAATGTATGCATAAAAGAGTACTAGTAGGAAGACATTTTTCATTGGTCAATTTGAAGCTACCCTATGAACCCTCCAATGGAAGACCCGCACAAATTGGAATGTTTCTTACTTAAACCCACTGGACAAAGAGAAGTCAGCCATTTTCCTCGATGCCATCTTTGAAGCCAAACGCCAGACGCCATCTTAGACGACATCTTGATGCCCTTTTCTCTATTACTGAGAAAGAGACTTTTGAGAATTCTCACCCTAGAGACTTTAACTTTAATTTGTTCCCGTCTTGCCCATGCAGTAATGTTGCCCATTTTCCTTGCTGCCGCAAGGAAACTTGCCCTTAACTTTGCCCCTTTGAAATTCTGCCCCATGCTGATCGAACCGGTACCTGAAGGACGAAGACTTTCTTGAATGCTGATTGTAATTGGTAAATATGAAAGGATAATTGTATTATGCATTGTGTTTTTCCTTTTAGGTACCAACTGCTATTTTGATAGGGCCCAAGTTAGAAGTTTTCCAAATTTGTGTTGACTAAATTCGTTTTGCATGAAGCCCCACATGCCAATGCTAATTAGAGGTTAGTCGAGGTATGAACTTGATGCACCTTGTTGAATTGAAATCTTGTCATGCTGACCGATGTATGAAATTAGCCAAATTCAGTTGCTTATATTAGTGATTTGTATTGCCATAACTGAATGTACTATTATTCAGATATTTCGTAGATTGCGTTTCTTCCGCCGCTATGGACAGCTAGTAATGTTCGTATACATATATCATTTGGTTTTGAGACTTATATACATTGTGCTAGCTTTGTTAATATAGGGAAATAAATTCATTAACTTTTAATAAATCGGTGTGGTTATTCATGACTGAAAGGTCATGGCGCGTCAAAATATCAACTGTTATTGATTCCTAATGTGTTATCTTGATCTACTAATTGAGCATTGGCTATCGCGCACAACAGTTATTGATTATTGATTTAAGTGACCCGACTATTCAAGGATGAGGAGAGCCCAACTCGGCTAAAAGGTTCACCGACCTCCAACGTGTCGAGGTACAGGTAATTTATAAGGGCTGGACGCGTTATCAGTAGATGGTAGCAGAGATGGATGGTTTCGCCCTTTGGGACCCCATCCGAGCAATAGATGGAGTTAGGTTAGAATTGTCATTGATAAAACAAGTTGGAGAGATGATGATGCCCTAAGTCCCCAATGACTTTCCCGGGATCTCGGAGCTTGCGAATGGAGGACATGGAGGTGTGAGAATGTTTCAGCGGTTCTAGTGACGGTATGAGTGAAGTTAGGGTTTTGCGCTTGCATAGCTTATTGCCGCAGATGAATTGAGAAGTTTGTGAGGATCTTAGGGGGTTAAGAACTCCAGTTGAAGCTTTAGAGGAGTGTGACTCCAAAGTGTGAGAGTAGGGAAGTCGTCGAACTTCACATGTGTGTAGCGCTTTGTGCAGAAAAAGATTGCCCACGTGGTTGTTGATGTTGAGACGGGCCCTGCGAGGTCAAGAGACTCCGGAGTATGTTGAAAAGTGTATGAGAAACTTGATTGATGTTATAATCTGTTCGGTTTAGTAGGTTGATCGGGCTTGGTCAACAAGTCGGTATGAATATTGAGGCATGAAAGAAAAAATTTCGACTTTGAGATTTGACGAATTCTAAAGCGCGCTAGAATAGTTCATTGATCAGTTGAGAGTAAAGTTTGAGGGTCAAATTTTACTTGCGAAAGTGGGAGACCGAGAAAGATGGAATAACTGCCGAGGCTAGTGAAAAATCCCTAAGGTTTCTGAAGCGATTGTATTACCTTTCCTGTAGTAAACCGACAGATTTGTTTTCTTCTTTTTAGTTAGTGCTAGCGATATTGCAGAAATTAGTTTTGAGTGAAGCTGAATGAAGGAGGACAAGCCACAGGACTTTGTCAGCCGCAGTGTGTGAGTGTGACGTCACTAGGAGCCGCACTGGGATAGGTTGGTTGGTGAGAAGGGTCGCGCACGGATTGGACGCAGTCCGTGGAAGCGCAGTTGGTGGGGAAAGGCAAGCGAAGAGTATTCCGGGAATTAAATTCACATATTTATTACACATTTTAGAAAAATAAAAGACTGAAAGATGAAATTTTTCAAAGCATTTAAGAGTGCCATGAGGGGAGATGTTTATATTAAAGCAAATGTAGGAGAAGAAACACCACCTGAGGGTACACCAGCTTACATTGTGATTGAAGAAAAGGGAGTAGCACCATGTCTTTGGCTAAAGCAATGGTGCAAATTAACAGAGAAACATGGAAGCGTAGCGCTCCCTATCCATGGGTTGTTTAACCTAAGGGTTTTGGAGAATTTAAGATTCACGCTATACGACATGAAAGTACCTCCAAGGCCAGCACAGTTTGAGGCACTAGCAATTTGGGAGCTGATAGCTAGAAACCAACAACAAAAGAAATTTGAGACAAGAATAAGAAAAGTAGAAAAGACACTAGCGGATGCTAGATGGGATAGCACACAGAAGGTTTGGAGATCAGACGTACTACAGGGAATTAAATTGTTTCTAGCAATCACTGATGAAACAGAGACGGAAGGAAGGAAAGCTACCTATAAAACAAACAGGAGTCAGTCCAGAGATAGAGAGAACAACAGAAACTCGAAAAGGTCAGATGAGTCAGACGATGAGGAGTTTATTATACAATTACTGAATGATCGCCCTCCACCATATGTGGAAAGCGAAAAAGGCTCAAGCATCAGTACTACCCCTCCAGAACCAACCCAGGGTAATGTGACACCGAATCTGAGAATATCGCAAAGACAGAGTGGTCCCAATATGCCTTTTTCACCACAAATACCACAAGTCCAGAGAATATATCCTGACGTGCCTAGATTGAAGCCTGTCGATACTTATCAGCCGCAGGTTCAAAGACACTGCTGTGATGAGCATAACTTGGGAACAACTTCTGGCTTAGGGGCTCAGGGAGGACAGAGTTACCAAAGACCGACATTGATTCAAGCTGAATCAACTCAATTTTTGATGCCTCAAAAGCAGGTACAAGAAGCGCCGAGGTACACTTGAGTAACAGAGGGCAAGTTAGGCATGCCACCAATAATGAACCATAATGTGGGGATTAACATGCCACAGAATTCAGGGAACAGACATAATCCAGATCCAATATCTCTGCCTATCACTGTGGGTCCGCCAGTACCATTATATATACAGGCAAACCCAAACGTATGCGATCAAGGGGTAATGACACAAAGTGAGACAGGGAGAAGATGCATAGAAATTACTCCAGAAACAACTCCGATAACAACACTGCCAAATGGATCTGGGTCGTTGTCGGAATTTAGTCCAATTCCAATTTGTGCTCCGTCGACTGTGGTAAGGTCAAGTCCACCACTATTAATACTGTTAACTTCAAAGACTGAAACGTTACTGCAACCATCAGTAGCAGTTGATGTAAGTGCTACATTGATGGGACTGAAAGCGCAACAGCTAACACAATGGTTCAACAGTCTAAACTCCCCACAGAGTACATCCAGCGGGAAGGGAGAAGAATACCTGAATAGAATAAGGTTGGGCATGGAAGCAGATGAACTAGTAGAGGGAACAATGGGTCTGAACAGGTTAGAGTCATACACAGAAGAAGAGCTGAGATACATGTGCCCCAGGATTACAAGAGAAGTGAGCAACATACATAAGAAGTTACAAGAAATTGCAGACAGAAACGAGATCGATATAGGTGAGACCAAACACTTGAGCAGAAGCTACAGGTTAGACTTCGAGACAAAAGATTTTGAACACATGAGATCAGCAGGGATGAAAATGCACCTTAATGAGATACTGCAGAGCGCACAAGTCTGGAGATGTCTAGATAAATTGGAAAGTAGATGGGTTAAGAAAAAGGACAAAAAGAAAGGAAGTACCCCAGATAGGAATAAAAAGGCACAACAGAATGACGATCTGATAACCATGTTGCCAATGAGAGAGACAGCAGGGGGAAAACTTGTACATGTACCATGGCACAGGTGCGATATTCAATCCTTTATGGATGATTTCCCCAAATTGAGGGAGAAACCGATTGAATGGTATCAACAGACAGATAGATTTGTGAAACTCGCAAAATGT
This sequence comes from Pleurodeles waltl, assembly GCF_031143425.1. Lineage (NCBI taxonomy): Eukaryota > Metazoa > Chordata > Amphibia > Caudata > Salamandridae > Pleurodeles > Pleurodeles waltl. The sequence continues at coordinate 62,719,521 of NC_090439.1, read as the reverse complement.
CTCTGGGAAGACTTGAATACCTTATTTGAAATAGTGGTTCCGGGGATTTATGGGAATACTGTAAAAGGGCTGTAGGTTGGCTGACGAGTGAACCAGAAAGAGATAGGGACACAGGTGCACCATCACCTACGGTAATGAGTTTATACCATAAGGTGATCGAGCACTTGAAAACCAAGGTTGCGTCGAAAAATGTGGATTGGCAGAGGATCGACAGAACAGCACAAGAGGCTAAAGAATCGATAGATGCGTATTATGAGAGATTGTTGAAAGCGTTTAAAAATTACAGTGGCACGGAGACGATTGAGGCAAAGGACATGCTCCATTTCGTGTTCAGATTTGTGGAAGGGCTGTGACCCGAGGTCAGTCAGATGATTAAAATGCATTTGATTTGTTGGCAGTCAAAGTCAATCAATGAAGTGTTGAACTATGCAAAATACTGCAGTGATGAGATTGAGACAAAACAGAAAAAGTTGAAAGAAAAGGTGATGGTGATGCAGCTTAGAGCAGCTCAGAGAGGTTTGCAAGGTTTTCAACAACAGATGTCGCAGCAGCAACAGCAAGGAAATGCTATATTTCAGCCGCAGATGAGAGGCAGAGGTCGAGGAGGTTTTGTGAATAATGGTCCCGACATAAATACTGTTATGATTCCAAATGGTATACAGGCAATGAAGAAGATGATGTCATGTCACACGTGCGGAATCGTCGGGCATTGGAAACGGGAGTGCCCAATGATGGTGCAAGAAGGTGTAGGTCAGCAAAACAATGATGTCAATGTATTTCAGAATATGAGAGGACCGAAATTGAGAGGTCCAAATCCAAATTTTCAGAATAATATGAATCAGATGCAGGGTTTACAACCCATACAACCGCAACAGGTGCAAATGCCCCGTGCGCAAATGGCGCAGTTGCAGCCAATGCAACAGCAGTTTCCCATGATACCTAATCAGCAAATGCAAATACCCTTAGCACCAATGAATCAGCAACAAGTAATGCTTCCTCAACAGGTCACGGGTCAAGTGATGAACCAAAATGACACGGTACACCAATTCCCTTTACACAGTGAGGATGGAATAAACGATGTATGGGAGAGTGAAAGTTCAGATGAGGAGGGATATTGTATGCTTGCAGCATCTTTGGAAGTTGATCAAAAGGGTCCGTATGTGGAAGGAAGAGTTATGGGTCATCGCCTTTCATTCTTGGTTGACACGGGAGCTACACGCTCTACTGTTAGGAGCATTGAAGTACCAAATTTGCCACTTTCAGGGAGAACAGTTCAAGTAGTGGGAGTAGCAAATAGGTACCTGACGAACCCAATCACAGATCCAGTGCAAGTCAGGATCGGTAACTATCAAGGGTCTCATAAATTTGTGGTGTGTGACTCAAGCCCGATATCACTATTAGGGAGAGACTTATTGTGCAAATTGGGATGTTCGATTATGTGTTCAAATGATGGAATTAAAATCCAGACAAACAGTGATGGGGAAGAAGAGGACAGTGTAGGAGGGGACGAAGTGGAAACTGTCGATGAAGAGTATCCCCTGATTACTCATTACCCAATGCTCACTGAAGCAGATATTCCTGCTGAGTTACAGGAAACAGTTGGAAAGGAAGTGTGGGATATGACAGGGAAAGAAGTAGGATTGGTCAAAGGAGTAGAACCAGTGAAAGTGACTGTAAAACCCAATGTAACTTTCCCTCAGACCCCACAATACCATATGGCGCAAGACACCCTCATGAAAGTCGCCCAACTCATTGATGAGTTCAGAAAACAGGGAGTACTAAAAGAAGTGTTAAGCAGTCCATGTAATTCACCAATTATGGGACTAATAAAACCGTGTGGAAAGGTCCGGATTGTTCAGGATTTGAGGAAGATAAATGACATAATAGTCAAATGCTGTCCCGTAGTACCAAATCCAGCTGTGATAATGTTTCAAGTTCCCTGTGATGCTGAGTGGTTCTCAGTTATCGATTTGTCACAAGCATTCTTTTCTGTGCCTCTTCATGAGGACAGCCAATTTCTCTTCTGTTTCAAATTCCTAGACAGGGTCTACAGTTGGTGTCGAATTCCTCAAGGGTTTTCGGAGTCACCATCAATTTTCAATCAGATTCTAAAGAAAGATTTGGAATCGTTGGAATTACCGTTCGAATCAACCTTGGTGCAATACATTGACGATCTGCTAATTGCATCCAAGACAGAAAGTGACTGTACAGCTGATACCATTGCCCTACTGAATCATTTGGGAAGGAACGGACACAAAGGGGCTGATTCTGACTGTGGCGGGTGGCGGAGGCCGCCCGCCACAGTCCCGCCGACAAATGACCGCACCGCGGCCAAAGACCGCGGCGGACATTCTCACATTTCCGCTGGGCCGGCGGGCGTTCTCCAAAAGAGCGCCCGCCGGCCCAGCGGAAATGCCCCTGCAACGAGGATGCCGGCTCCGAATGGAGCCGGCGGAGTTGCAGGGGTGCGACGGGTGCAGCTGCACCCGTCGCGTATTTCAGTGTCTGCTTTGCAGACACTGAAATACTATGCGGGGCCCTCTTACGGGGGCCCGTGCAGTGCCCATGCCATTGGCATGGGCACTGCAGGGGCACCCAGGGGCCCCGCGGCACCCCCTGCCGCCATCCTGTTCCTGGCGGGATACCCGCCAGGAACAGGATGGCGGTAGGGGGTGTCAGAATCCCCATGGCGGCGGAGCGTGCTCCGCCGCCATGGAGGATTCCCCCGAGCAGCGGAAAGTCGGCGGGAGACCGCCGACTTTCCGCTTCTGACCGCGGCTGAACCGCCGCGGTCAGAATGCTCGAGGGAGCACCGCCAGCCTGTTGGCGGTGCTCCCGTGGTCGGTGACCCTGGCGGTCACCGGCCGCCAGGGTCAGAATGACCCCCAAAGTGTCCCCTTCAAAATTACAATTCTGCCAGAAGAAAGTGAAATATTTGGGTCACCAAATAGAGAAAGGGTCATGAAGAACTTTGAAAGAAAGGATAACAAGTGTACTTCAGATGAGTCCACCGAAGACGAGAAGAGAAGTGAGAAAGTTTTTGGGGATGGTGAGCTATTGTCGCCAATGGATTCCCAATTTCTCAACTCTAGCAAAACCTTTACTGAAACTGACCCAGAAAGATGTGCTGGATGAAAGAGAGTTGAAAGGAGACGAGATGGATGCTTTTATTGAATTAAAGGAATGCATGTGCAGGGCTCCAGCTTTAGGTACGCCTGATTACACAAAGCCTTTCACATTGTTTTGTCATGAACGTGATGCATGTTCCTTGTCTGTCTTGACTCAAGCCCATGGTGGCGTTAACAAACCAGTAGCATATTTTTCAGCTACTTTGGATCCGGTCGCAGCAGCACTGCCCAGGTGCTTGCGTGCCGTAGCAGCAGTTGGTATAAGCTTAAGTCAGAGTGAAGGAATAGTGATGGGACATCCTTTGACAGTCATGGTCCCTCACTCAGTCGAGATACTTCTGACACGTTCCCGAACACAGCACATGACTGGTGCTAGGCTTACAAGGTACGAGACAATAATATTGGGTTCACCGAATGTGCAGCTGAAAAGGTGCACTAAGTTGAATACAGCAACCTTGTTTCCCAGTGAAAATGTCAAAATTGAGAACGCTGAAGACGTTGAGCACGACTGTCTTCAGGTGACTGAATTGTGTACAAAAACAAGACCTGACATCAAAGACATCCGATTGGAAGATAACGATCAAGTCCTTTTTGTCGATGGTTCATGTTTAAGAGATGCGTTGGGAATATTGAAAGCAGGATATGCTGCATGTACGATAACAGGTGTTCTGAAAGCATCTTGGCTTCAAGGAGTTTACTCTGCACAAGTAGTGGAATTGGTAGCACTTACCAGAGCTTGCCAACTTTCCGCATTAATGAAAGTCACCATTTATACTGACAGTCAGTATGGATTTGGAATAGTACATGACTTTGGACAGTTGTGGTCACAGAGAGGCTTCATGACCTCTTCAGGATTGCCAGTGAAAAATGGTGAAAGAATAAGAGAACTGTTAAGTTCTATTCAGTTACCAGGAGAAGTTGCGGTGGTAAAGTGCAGTACACACTCAAAATCACAAGATTACATTTCTTCGAGAAATAGATATGCAGATCAAGTCGCAAGGTTTTGCGCATTGAACTGTATATTGCTCAGAGATGAATGGAACTTGATAAATGAGCCAGAACTCGAACAAAGTGAAGCTTTTGCTCTAAAGGTTGAAGTAACCATGGATGAATTGAAGTCCTTACAGAACGATGTTAGTGAGGATGAGAAACTCTCATGGAGCAAATTACAATGTGTAAAGAAACCTGGGGCCAGATGCAGGAAACACTTTGCGACTCGCAAGCGGCAAAATTTGCCGTTTGCGACTCGCAAATGCGTGTTTCCTATGCAGAAATGCATTTTGCGAGTCGGGACCGACTCGCAAAATGCATTTCCGAATCGCAAATAGGAAGGGGTGTTCCCTTCCTATTTGCGATTCGTAGTGGTATGCAATACCATTTGCGACCGCATATGCGGTCGCAAATGGTGTCGCAGTTACCATCCACTTGAAGTGGATGGTAACCCACTCGCAAATTGGAAGGGGTCCCCATGGGACCCCTTCCCCTTTGTGAATGGACCACAAATTATTTTTTCAGGGCAGGTAGTGGTCCAACTAAAGGTTTCTGATTTTTTTTTAAGTGCAGCTCGTTTTCCTTTATTTAAAAGCAGTCACGAACATGGAGGTCTGCTGACAACAGCAGGCCTCCATGTTTGCGAGTGCCCATAGTCGCTATGGGGCCGCAAATTGCGACCCACCTCATTAATATTAATGAGGTGGGTCTTTGCGACCCCATAGCGACTCGCAGACGGTGTCTAAGACACCGTTCTGCATACCAATTTGCGAGTGGCAAATTGCGAGTCGGAAGGACTCGCAATTTGCAACTAGCAAATTGGATTTTTGCTACATCTGGCCCCAGATGATTTGTGGGTCTCAAGTGAAGGGAAATTGGTTCTGCCAAACAGTCTCTTGACGCAATTGGCCAGATTCTACCATGGACAGGCTCATCTTAGAAGGGACGCCATGGTTAGACTATTCAAAACTGATTGGTTTAACCCCAAATTCCGTCAAGTTGCTGAAGCAGTTTGCCATCGTTGTGTTATTTGTCAACAAATGAACGCAGGGAAAGGAACAGTAGTAAATTTGAGCCACATTGGGAGAGCTGGAGGTCCATTCAGCAGGATGCAAATGGATTTTATTGAAATGCCTGTGCATGGAGGCTTGAAGTATGTGTTGGTGATTGTGTGTATTTTTAGTCACTGATTGAAGCATACCCCACACGTAGAAATGACAGTCTCACAGTTGCCAAACTACTCTTGAGGAAACTAATACCACGTTTCGGATTCCCGATCTCCTTAGAATCAGATAGGGGAAGTCACTTCAATAACGAAGTAATAAAATTACTGTGTGCAGCGCTGAACATTGAGCAAAAGTTGCATTGTAGCTACCGCCCTGAAGCATCAGGTCTAGTGGAGCAAATGAATGGCACATCGAAATCAAGGATGGCGAAAATATGTGCATCAACAAACTTGAAATGGCCTGACGCATTGCCTTTGGTGTTAATGTCTATGAGAAACCCCCCTGATAGGAAAACTGGATTGTCCCCGCACAAGATCCTCATGGGCAGAGCCATGAGGCTTCCAGCAGTTCCTGCAAATGCTCTGTTGAATATTACAGATGATATGGTATTGGACTACTGCAAAGGTCTAGCTGATGTGGTACGCTCTTTTTCTCACCAGGTGGAGGCAACCACCTTGCCACCGATCCAAGGTCCAGGACACGCCCTGAAAGCAGGTGACTGGGTCGTGATAAAGAAACACGTGAGGAAGTCGTGTCTGGAACCCCGTTGGAAAGGGCCTTTCCAAGTGATTCTGATGACCACTACCGCTGTGAAGTGTGCGGGAGTTCCCAACTGGATTCACGCCAGTCACACGAAAAGGGTGACGTGCCCCACAGAGGAGGAAGTTGAAGCACTGAAATCACCAGTGACTGACAAGAAAGTACCAGGCACCGAGACAAAGCAATGAGAACCTGGAGGTGAACAAGCAGAATTAGAGGAGGGAGAGATACTCTATGAGGAAGAAACAGCCGATCCATTTGAGGAGAACGGAGGAGAGACATCAGAAAGTGACGGAGACCCTGAGGGTGACAAAGAGCCTGCAACAAGTGAAGAAGCAGGAGAGCCTGATCAGAGGAGGGCTTTCCCAGAAGCAGACGATACAGGAAAGGAAAAGGAAAATCTGATCGACCTCCTGGAGGAAGAAAAAGAGGAGGGACAAAGTGAAATCGCTCAACCCCTTCCGGAACCGGTTGCAGGTCCCTCAGGTGAAAACAGTGCGAAACGGAGGCAAAGTATATCACCAGTGAAACTAAGGATTAAAGAAATACCAAATGAGAATGAAGAGCCAAAGCTGAAAGAGAAAAGAAAAGAAGTGTCTGTCACAATAGCAACACCAAGTGAAGAGAAAGACCTGACCAAGGAAGAAAGCACCCGTGAGAGAGAATCAAAGGGAGACGCAAAATTGAAAAGGAAAAGAATACCGAGCAGAAGGTATTCTGGTCCGGAGTGGGCATACATAGCCGCTAATGATTGGTCGGACGAATTCTTATCTCTCAGTCTCGAGAACGAAGAGGCAGAACTTCACTTTGGCACTTGAGAAATGAAACTCCATGAACTTTACCGAATGAAACATTGATAACCTGATTGACTTTAAACCGGCTAAGACGTTGCTAAACCTGATTGACTCTGAAACCGATTTTGAGACAAAGCTGCTAACCGATATGAGACTAAGCTGCTAAAAAAAAAAAAACGTGTGAATATTGAACTCGTTCAGCTTTGTATATATCTGCAAATCCGATTTGATAAAGTGTCTTCAACTTTCTGATTCTATACAGATCATGACAGGCTACTCTACACAGGGGCATAAAATGAAGTGTTGTAAATACATGTGTATAGGTCTAATAACTGCATGCGTACTAATCATTGTAGCAATAGCTCATGGAATGCATGGAAAGGATGAGAGAGGGACGAATGATGCTTCTACTTCTAGACCTATTACTTTTACTGAACTAACAGCTTTAAAGAGACTCGAACAAGATGAAAGACATCTGCATGATAAAAAGGAACTTTCGTCTAATGTTTTCTATCGCTTGCTGAGTGAGTATGTTGAGACCATGGATGCGAAAGATTGTTATGTGTGCACACAAATACCTACCTCAGTAGTGGAAAGGGTGACATATCATAGTATGCCTCTTACGTATGGAATTACATGTAGTATAATAATGTCCAGATTTTATGGTCAGCAGTACATTCATTATTTTTACTCTAATTATGATGTTACATTTGCATATGTCCCCATAATTGAGTACCTGAGTAAAGTAGCCAGAGATTGTTATATAAAATTGATGAGGGGCTTCTTTGAGCCGTTGTCACCTTTTCACACAGCTCATGCACATAGACAGAACCTTACATGCTTGCTTTCACCGCTGGAGATAAACTTCTTAGACCGCACTGACGATAGGAGGAAAGAAATGAAGGAGGAATTAAAAAGGGAATTACACAAAAGGACATCTGTAGATAATTATGCTTTTGCTGCGATAAAGACACAAGGGAAAATAGCTTTAGATTCATTACACGTAGGGAGATTCTGTATACATAGACATAAATCATATTACGACACAGTCTTTGTGGGAACGAGTGAATGTAAACACACGTTTTGTTTCAACCTAAATGGACGTTCATGCTGAATGGACAAGACCCAGTTATTCCAGGGATATACTATATTTGTGGACTTAACGCCTGTTATCGTCTTCCTAAAGGATGGTATGGGAGATGTTATTTGGGAATAGTGTTCCCAAAGATTTATCAACTAGACGACTTAAAGAACTTTCCAAAGCTGTCTGTATCACATCATGTTCAGAAGAGAGAGACAGCTTCTGGTGTGGTAGGAGATATATTTGGAGCTTTGATTCCTTCAGTGGGAGTCATATTGAATTAAATTAAAATACGAAAGTTGTCTACTATTGTGGATAACATGCTGACAAAATTCTCAGGAGCTATAATCCTGATGGATGCTGAACGCGCTGCAGAAAGAGCTATGACTCTTCAAAATCGGCTTGCCTTAGACATTCTTTTAGCAAAGGATGGCGGCGTTCGCAAAATGCTAGGTACTCGTCACTGTTGTCCATATATACCGGACAGCAGTGGGCGAATTAGAAAGATGCTTACAAATTTAACTAACGAAAGTACAGATTTAAAGGAATTGAAAGAACCAGGAGTATGGGAGAAGGTTGGAAAAGGAATTGCTTCGGTGGGAAATTGGCTCAGCAACGTTTGGAACAGATTGTTACTAAAAATAATAAAGGGAATATTAATAATATTAATTTGTGTATTAGGCATTTGGGGAATATGGAAAGCTATCAAAATGTTAAAAGCAAGGAACAAAAGGAAAAGAGAAGAGAAAATAGAGAACAAAATAGTAGAAATATACAGAGAAAAATCAAAGGGAACCAAAAGAAAGAAGGAATTGACTGAAGTGCCAAATTACTAGAACAGAATTTTAATGGAATAAAATTTGTGGAAAGGTTTGATGTGATGACATAATTAGTCATCAGAGGAGGGATTGATGACGCAGGAAAAGAGGGTCCTACATATATCATGTAACCAAAATCGTGTAATGTAGTGTGATTTTAGTAAAGAAAATAATGTACGGGGGAAATTGTGCCTTCGGGGTAGTTCGCCAATATTATGGACGTGCTTTATTAATCATGAAGAATTGAAAATTGTAGTAATCCGTCATAATTGCAAATGTGTGCCATGATTTCTTATTGAAACTGTTTGTGCTTAGCTTAAATTTAGTAGAGGCTTTGGCCTAGACGCCTGGTCTCAAATTCTAACTGCGTGGCTTTTCCTTGAACTAATGTAACATATATTCTTGCTTAAAGTTGTATTTTTCCAGTAGAGATGACTAATACACTTATCTCCAAGGTTTCGTACTAGGCCGGTTTCATCCCCTCTGATCCAAGGTCAGTCTGCAGGTGCGGACAATGAGGGTACAGATATCAAAATAATTGGCAAACCTTGTTACAACTTGTGTTCCAAGGCTCCAAGGACAATGTATGCATAAAAGAGTACTAGTAGAAACACATTTTTCATTGGTCAATTTGAAGCTACCCTATGAACCCTCCAATGGAAGACCCTGCAGAAATTGGAATGTTTCTTACTTAAACCCACTGGACAAATAGAAGTCAGCCATTTTCCTCGATGCCATCTTTGAAGCCAAACGCCAGACGCCATCTTAGACGACATCTTGATGCCCTTTTCTCTATTACTGAGAAAGAGACTTTTGAGAATTCTCACCCTAGAGACTTTAACTTTAATTTGTTCCCGTCTTGCCCATGCAGTAATTTTGCCCATTTTCCTTGCTGCCGCAAGGAAACTTGCCCTTAACTTTGCCCCTTTGAAATTCTGCCCCATGCTGATCGAACCGGTACCTGAAGGACGAAGACTTTCTTGAATGCTGATTGTAATTGGTAAATATGAAAGGATAATTGTATTATGCATTGTGTTTTTCCTTTTAGGTACCAACTGCTATTTTGATAGGGCCCAAGTTAGAAGTTTTCCAAATTTGTGTTGACTAAATTCGTTTTGCATGAAGCCCCACATGCCAATGCTAATTAGAGGTTAGTCGAGGTATGAACTTGATGCACCTTGTTGAATTGAAATCTTGTCATGCTGACCGATGTATGAAATTAGCCAAATTCAGTTGCTTTTATTAGTGATTTGTATTGCCATAACTGAATGTACTATTATTCAGATATTTTGTAGATTGCGTTTCTTCCGCCGCTATGGACAGCTTGTAATGTTCGTATACATATATCATTTGGTTTTGAGACTTATATACATTGCGCTAGCTTTGTTAATATAGGGAAATAAATTCATTAACTTTTAATAAATCTGTGTGGTTATTCATGACTGAAAGGTCATGGCGGTCGAAATATCAACTGTTATTGATTCCTAATGTGTTATCTTGATCTACTAATTGAGCATTGGCTATCGCACACAACAGTTATTGATTATTGATTTAAGTGACCCGACTATTCAAGGATGAGGAGAGCCCAACTCGGCTAAAAGGTTCACCGACCTCCAACGTGTTGAGGTACAGGTAAATTATAAGGGCTGGACGCGTTATCATTACTCAGCTTCTCATCAAAGTTCCTCCCTGAGCAGGCAGGTAGTGTATTTGTTGTGATGCTGACGGCAGGATTGTAGCTAGATAGCAATCCCCTACATATGTTCAAATGCTGGAGCCAACTTATACTATTTTAAAATGTGAAGTTTGTTATCTGAAGATAAATGTAACAGGTTTACGATTGTTTGCTGCTATTGCAAAATATTTATATAATTTGAAAATATTTATGTACAGTCACATGATTTCTAAAAAACGTTTGCAAGCTCTACAACATTCCTAATGTCAGAAGCATGTGTGCCGCTTTGAATATAGCCTCAATATACATATGCATGTAACATAAGGAGGGACTATCTAATGCCAGTGATTCTATCTTAGTTCTTGGCACACTAATAAAGCAGCATCACACTGTCCCGCAGGGTTTAATTGCAAATTATTGATGTCATATATCAAGATTATTGGGTGCTGGATTTTTTTTATAGAAAGGATCACTCCTGATCCGAAAGAAGTGGATAATGTCAAGATCGCACTCACCCATCAGACCAGCTGTGCAGTGCACACGTTTCTTGGGATGTTGTGTTTTTCAACAGGATGTAACATCTCTTACAAAGCCACTGGGAAATGTGTTGAAAGCAGATGCCACGCAGGAATGGTCAGAAGTAGAGTAAACGTATTACAAAACTCCAAGTATTCAATGCATTGTTGATTTACTCAAACATGAAGTTCTTAAACACCATGAGACCCAATAAGGTACCCATTGCTGCCAATTAAAGAGGCTTAAACGCTCTGCTTCAACAAAATAATATGCAGTGGTTCCACTGTTCTACTATTGCATACGCTTTTTGAGATCTCACAGACGCTGAGCAAAGCTTTTACAACATTGAAATATAGGCGAGAGATATTGTGTGTCTATTGCTATTTCCACATTTACCTGTTCGGTAACCACACCTTGGTGTGCCCAGCTCATAAGTGCAATATTACTGCTTCAGGACCGCTCATTTAAACCTGCGCTGCAGGCTGATAAATGGATTTTACAATTCCAGGAATACTGATTTCAGGTAGTTTATAGGCCAATGCTGTCAATCTAGAAGACTACCTTTTGCATGGTCCATGACGATCTCTCACTTAAGAAGCTAAGCTGTTCAAAACTGAGAAATATGTGTTGCTCATGGTAGATGACTCATGATAAAACAACGTTCCCTGGAAGGCATGGTAGCAGCAACTCCATCAGATGAATGCCTCACCCTTGCAAAAGGCTGTCATAGCAAAGAAGAAAGTGGGACTGTTGCAAATGGTCCTCTCCGTAGAGTCCCTCATGCCTTTTGTCTTTACTCTTCATTTGTTGTGCTGAATTCGTTTTTGTTGGCCTTAGCACTCTGTGTATTTTACCACTGCTAACCAGTGCTAAAGTGGTGGTGCTCACCCCCTAAAAACATGGTCAAACTGGTTTATACCCAATTGGCATTGTTAATTTACTTGTAGGTCTCTTGTGAAGTGATATATCTTATAACCAGGCCCTATAAGTTAAATGCTTCTGGTAGGCCTGCAGCACTTATTGTGCAAACCACCTAAGTAGCCCTCTGAAACTTGTCATAGGCCTGCCATTGCAGCCTGAAGGCAGTATCACACACTGCCATGACAACTTGGTATGTAAATCTCCTTGCCAAATCTTGCACTCCCCTTTTATTACCTATATGTCACCCCTAAGGTAGGCCCTAGGTAGCCTATAGGGCAGAATGCTGTGTAATTAAAAGGTAGGACATGTACGTTTAAGTTTTACATTTCCTGGCAGTGAAATTCATTTTTCACTACTGTGAGACCTACCCCGCCCATAGGATAACATTGGGGATTCCTTATTACATTTAATAAGCTGTAATTCCTGAATGAGAGGAAGTAGATATGTCTTGTTTGGTGCCTATGGAATTGTAATGATAGCCCCTCTTTAATGGTAAAGATGGATTTTTCATTACAATTTTGAAAATGCCACTTTTAGATGTTGGCATTTTCCTGCCCTCAGCCTTTTGTGTCTGCTTCATGTCTTGGGTCACATGACTGAGTGTAGCTGACAAGCTTTGTGAATTTCTCCCAGACAATCACACACTAGTGAGTATTAGCTGAGCCTCAATGTGCCTTTAACTGGCTTGATGGGAAGATGCATACATTATCAGTGACTAGACATCAAAACTCAATACATGGAAGATCTAATTTTCATTGCACATGAGCACAGTTATCAGAATCAAATGCACTAAAGACTGTTTGCATGAGTCCAATGACTATGGAAACTTGATAAAGACTTGTGATATTTTCAAATGGCATACCATGCACCATAATGTTGACAAAGTTCCGATGACATTAAAGCACTAAATAATGTGCAATACCAAATGATGTTTACATGAGTCCAAGGTCGGTGAAAACCTAATGAAAACGTGATATTTTCAAATGGCATACTATGCACAATTATGTTGACAAAGTTCAGATGACAGTAAATCATTTTTGTCCAATGACTGGTAACATTTATAAGTGGTAAAAATATCTTGTCCTTCTCTCAGGAATCCAATTCAGTTATCTTGAGCACGTTTTTTGAAAAAATGAAACCTCATTCACATGCAATAGCTACAGTTAAAAAAAAAATGTAATCCTCAGCTTTAACAGTCATTTAAAGTCACTTGATCACTTGCATGGTCCCTTCTCCTTTTTTTGTTACCATTAAAAAAACTGTGCTGTGGTTTTTCTGTAACCCCTGATATATGAATGATAATGTATGAAGGGAATCAGACTTTTTGTGTGTTGGGAATCATTTATTGATATGTCTAAGTTATATAGACAAAGTGTACAATAATTGCTCTTTCCTGACAGAACCCATTGTAGTTTTATAATATCCAGTACCAAGGAAATTAGGGGCATAGAGTTACCCCTTTACATTATATGACTTTTAGAAGGTTGGCATTTTCCTAACCATAGCCCTTTGTGCCTGCAGCCTGTCTTGGGTCACGTGACTGGGTGTAGATGACAGGTAGACTTTGTGAATTCTGCCCTGACAGTCACACAATGGTGGGATTAGCTAGCCTCAATGGGCCATTAACTGGCTTGTTGGTGGGGGGGGGGGGCAGAGCTAAGCACAAGCCCACTTGCACCTGAATAGGCTGTGTCCTGTCTTCTCACAATGGGCCTAACAAATCTGTATTGTGATTGCATCCAGCTTGGAGCCAGGGCAGGCAGGAAACTAACAGACCTTTAAAGAACCTTTCTAGAAGCATCTCTTACCTTCTAGGAGCAGGGCAGCAGGGAATAAAAATAGGGCTCTCAGACCCACTCTTCATTTCACTACTGCACCTGTAGAACGACTCTCAGAGGACTGCCTGCTGCTGTGAACTGCTGTGCACTCTGTGTAGGAGGCTAGACCTTTATGTAGTGTGCAAAGCTGGGCACACTGTGCAGGGGGTCCAGTCAACCACATGTTGGGTTACAGATTTAAAAACTAGACCACTTAATGCTCTAGTTTTTATGGTAGCTTGGTTGAGCAGTTAGGCTAATCTTGGAGAAGCGCAAAACATTTGTTGTACACACAGTATGAATACATGAGACCACACACTCAAAAGAATACCTTGGGACCAATTTATAAAAATACTTCAGAATTTTATATAACTTTCAAGACCAAGATCATCAAGTACTTTTTAAGTTATGACTTTTTGAAGTTTTATATAAAATAGTCTTTCTGTGCGTAATTATGTACCATGGAAATCAATGGAGAAATACTTTGAAAATTCACAGTAAATCAGGCAATGCATTGATCAGTGTCTCCTTTTGCAGGTACATCGACATCGTTGATGGGTACCCCGGACAAGCTGGAGAATTTCAGGTGACTTCTGGTTCCAGCAGGAGCAGCTACAGAAAGTTGATGGAGCTGGTGCTAGGCCACTGCAGGGAATCACTCATAAAAGCGCTGCACTAATAGACTTAAATGTAAGTCCGGTGGGTCCCCTTGGGGTGTCAAGGTCACGAGGGGTGGGGGACTCTTAGGGCACAGCCAGTTATTTGGTGGAGGGCACAGGGCAGCTGTGTGCAGAGCGAATCTGTGAGCCAGGAGCTGTAAGTAAAGGTGCCCCTGGAAGCAGGAGGGTGGTAACTTGGAGGGTCACTGACAGGCCATCTGAGGCACTCTGGTGGGAGGTCCAGGTGGTTCCTGAAGTCCCTTGACTAGGGATTCCTCCTGGTTCTTTTTCAGTCTGATGTGGATGGTTCTTCTGGGGGTTCGGTGACCAGTACCTGGGGCTATTGCATGGTCCTGCGCTGGAGGGTGCAGTGTCACCAATCTTGGCACACTGGAGAGGATTGTCCTCATGGTCTGATGGGTAATGTTTGGTCTGGCTGCAGTGTCCGGTTCCCCAGTCGGCAGCCGGTCAGTGAAGTGGCCTTCACTGGGTCTTTTCACTCTGGAGGGAGATCTTTGGCAATTTTTGAAGAGTGGAGGTCCTCTGGGGGTTTGTACAGTCTGTCCAATAGCGGTGATTGTTGAGTCCTGGGTGCAGCAGGCAGGGTTTGGCGCCCTTTCTTGGTGCAGCAGGAATTCATTTCTCAAGCCTTGGGTCTTCTTTGTTGTTGGTGTTCTTTTGTCCATGAAATCTGATTTCTTGATCTAGGCATGCCCACTAACCACTGTATTTAGTGGGTGTTTAGGGGAGTTCCTAGTTGTGACCAATGAGTTATCTTCCTTAGGGTGGCTACACCCACTAAGTGACTATTTCCTGTGGGCAGAGGTCACTTCTCTACACCTGATTGGCTATGATCCTTTCATGCAAGATGGAGGAAAATAAAATGGAGGGGTCACCTCACATGCAACACCTTAGGGGAAATGAAAGCTGGGTATGACCACTCCTCCTGTCCTTTGTGTGATTTCCACTGTTATTCCCGCCAAACGTGGGGGTTTGCAATTGGGGTGGCCATCCGCTCCTAGTAGCAGGCTTGCGGTTGAGTTTCAAGGGTGGTAATCCCTTTGAAGGTCGCAAGCAGGGCAGTGCACATTGATGAGGGAGGGGGTGTATGCACCTCCACCAGGGGAAGGGCTTTGTTCGGGGACCCAGAGAGCAGGATCTCTCACCCCAGGGTGCCAGAATCTTGTCTGATGGTGGCAGGCTGGTTGTGACCAGCAAGAAACCATGCCAGGATAGTTAGCTATTTCAGGGGGCACCACTAAGGTGAACCATGGGTACATTTTGTAAAAAATCCAATACTGGTACCAGTTTGGAATCATCATTCTGAATTGTTTGATACCAGTTTTCAGTACATGTATTAAAATGGCTGCTCTGTTCACTTAATATGTCCCAGGTTTGGCAGGGACACAGTAGGGGAATATTGGTCATGCAGCTATGCCCTCACATACCATATAGTGCACCCTGCCGTAGGGCTGGAAAGCCTGCCAGAGGGGTGACTTATCTATAGGACTTGCAATGTGTAGTGGACAGGGCACACAGGCTCATGCCATGTGCTGTGCCATGTTTGTCTTTTACAATTGCATCAGAACACTCAGCCTGCAATGGCCGTGCTGGGTGCTTCTGGATGCATGGCCCTGGAGTTTGGCACAATCTGTGCTGCTGCCATTAGGGGCCTGCCCTTAGTAACCCATGCCCTGGGTACCTAAGTATCATTTACTAAGGACTTATCAAATCAAACATTCACCCCCAGTGACAGACCTGGGTTTAATCCATCAGGTTTTTTAACTCACCATGCCATTTCAGTTTGGACCCAGCCATATACAAATCAGTCTAACCCAACTGTCAGACCAGGTCCTCCCTGGACCAGAAACAAACACCCTGGGACTACTTTCAGGGTATTACCTCTCTTCAGCCAAGCTAACTTGAATCTGGTGGCATAGTGAGCACGGGACCTATGTCTGGGCATACACTTCCCACTTGGGGAGACAAATGCAAAAAGAACAGTTGATGGAAAGAATGCAGGACAAATCAAACATTTACCCCAGTCACAGATCTGGGTTTAATCCATCGTTTTTTTTGCTTGTCATGCCATTCCAGTTTGGACCCAGCCATATGCAAATCAGTCTTGTCCCTGTTCCTCATGGGAACAGTCCAGCCCGCACTGCCAGACCAGGTCCTCCCTGGACCAGAAACAAGCATCACCCCTCTTCAGCCAGGCTAGCTGGATTCAAGCTAGCCTGGCTGATGAAGGGTGATACCCTGAAACCGGTCCCAGGATGCTTGTTTCCATTTCAGGGAGGACTTAGCCTAGCAGTTCCCATGGGGAACAGGGTCAATACTGATTTGTATCTGTCTGGGTCCCAACTGGGGTGGCATGGTAAGCAAAAGAACTGATGGATTGAACCCAGATCTGTGACTGGGGGTGAATGTTTGATTGGTTCTGCATTCTGTTCATCATTTGTGTTTGTTTGCGTTTGTTGCCAATTGTACAAATGCATAACAAAAGTTTTAGGGAAAGAGATTTGGTCCAGGGACCTGGTTAGCCAGGGCCCTGAGCACAAACAACTTTGAGGGTACAACACATACCAGGCAAAAGTAAGGGGCTAACCATGACAAAAGAGCCTTTTTCTCACACTCTACCAAGTTATTGCTGTACCTGGATGGACTGCCGTGCTGTCTGCTTGTTGTATCTAGCTCCCAAGGTTAAGCACAGGTTAATTTAGTGACTTTTTGGGGTTCACCTTATAAGGGATTGTGGCTGTTGCTTGGCCAGAGCCGACTCCCCAGTCAACCAACAACCTAGTTTCTCACAGAGACATATCCTGCAATGGCATATTTTTATGCTGCAGAAGCCAAGGAAATCCTGAATTGTATAATGTGTGAGATGAACTGCCCATAACTGAGGAAAGGCTACTGCTGTAAGGAGTCCATACTTTAATACCTAGGACTCTGATGTCCCACATTCTGATGCTACATAATAGTGATTAATGGAATGCATACATTAATCTCAGGCACTGGTAATTATTGGGGCCACATCCCAGCTCATTGTTTATTTTACCACCATACCACTTCAGAGTAGGTTTAGCCAAACGTGGGTTCTATGCTCAATGTGCTACTAGAACCAAGCTGCAGCTGACTAAAGAGCCCAAATCGGGGCAAAACTGGTCTTGGGTTGATTATATTCCAATTCAGCGGGGCTGGCAGTTTGAGATAGACTGCTCACAGTGGTGCAGGGTCAAGGCCGATTTGCATATGAGTGAATGCAAAATTAAGTGGCATGATGTGCAATGCAGCCCGAGTAATTAACAATGACTGCAATTATTCCGAACATTCTGCCCATTACCTTTATGTACACATTCTTAAGTTAGCACCTGGGAGACGCCACGGGTTGGTAAAGACAAAAATGTATATACATGCCAGAAATTCTGCATCAGAACTCTTCTGGGGCCCACAGAAAAAGCAAGGGTTACTGGGTCCCAGTTGTAAGGATTGGAGCCCTTTACCTCTCGTGACCCAGGTTTGGACTACTATGAACTCTGAAAGAAATAAGCACCGGAAACATCCCTTTTGCATTTGAGTGTCAGAGTAGAGCAGCCAAAGTGTTCCGCTGGTAAAGAAGTGTGGGCTAGCAGACTGAAAGCAGTAGCTCACAAAGCAATTCTCAATAATCTGATTGTGCATCCAGTACTTTAATTGTAATAAAAAGAGTAATACACAGACAAATCAATTTGATATCGATATTACTAACTTCTAAGGGAATTAACAAACAACTACTAGCAACAACCAGATTTAAACATACAGTGGTTCGTTGCGCATCGATTGATTCAGGGTGTGTGCAGGACTGTGACCATTTGTTCTCTTTAAAGTCTCTTGTTTCATATATTGCGCCCACAATACTATTACAGCAGTTTTAACTATGCCACAGTTGTGCATCAAGTCTCTGATGCCCCCAGTAGAATGGTAACCTCATGATCGCTGCAGTGATGGCTTAGTTTGTGAGGGGCAACTGCCAATAGCAACTAGGTTGAGGCCACCCAGTAGCAGCTTTCTCCCTGCCTACCACACCATTCTCCTAAATAACGAAAGACCCAGTTGCAGAGGACTGACAGACAACTTGAAGTGAGAGGCCTGTAGGGAACTCTCCCTGCACAACAGGATTATTCTGTTAAGCACCAACGTTGCTGTCATCACTGTCAGTTCAGTACAGCTGGTTGCACTGACAATAATCATTCCCATCAAAGGTAGGGTGGACGTTTGTGCCTCCAAACCATCCCTTGGATCTGGATCGCAAATTGTTAAATAGCCTGTCCTCAGTGCACAGGGCATGATAGTTGTGTGCATTCAGGTAAAGAAAAGGTCACAAAAGCCGAGAAACATTCTGGCTAAATCAGAGCAAGGGGTGCAGACCTTCAAACCACGCATGGAACATTCCCATCCCACCTGTCACATTCCATGATTTTGACCAGCAGCTGGCAATTCTGGTGCCTGCCAAGCTTCAGGGCTGAACAAATTGTCTGCTATTATCATCACAGAAGGTATTCTGCCGACTCCATGGCATTAAATTAGTGCTGCCAGTGGCGGCTGGTGAGGTTTGTGAGTGGTGGGGCTGGGCTTGGTGGCGAGGGGGATGGGTGTGCGCATTTTTTCGGGAGGTTAGTAGCAATTTTGCTTTCTTCTGCAAATCCTATTTAACAAAATTGAGATACATTTTTTAAAATAAAAAGAACCAAAATAGCTTTCATTGGCCTGGCTTGGTAGGCAGGCCTGACTTCCTTCTTTAGCAATGTGTACAGCATCAAGACGTTTTGCGGTTGATATCTCACTCATCTCCAAACCTATCAATCCACTCTTCCATCCTGTCACCTATTCATCCCTCATCCACCCATCCTTTTACTCAGCCATCCATCCTTTCAGGCATCCATACAGCCTTTCCCTCGTCCATCTATTCAGCTTTTCACTCATCATCTATCCTCTAACTTTTCACTCACCCATCTTCCCTTTCACACATTCATCCATTCTTTCTACTCATCCATTTTTACATCATCCTTTCATTTATCCATCCTACCTTCCACTCATCCATCCACACTTTTAGTCAGTTATCCATCCTTTCATTCATCTATCCACCCTTCCATTTACCCTTTCACTCGGCCATCTTTTTATTCACTCATCCATTCATCTTTTCACCCATCCTCCAACTATTCATCCACCCTTTCACTCATCCACCCACCATTTCAGCCAGTCAGACATACACCCATCCATCCTCCCTTTCGCTCATAGACCCAAACTTCCACCCATACATTTACGCTTTCAATAAACCATTCATCTTTTCACTCATCCATGCATTCATCCTTTCATTCACTCATCAATCCATTCAGTGGTCATCAATCTATCCACCCACCCTTTCAGTGCTTTATTTCCTCTAGGAGAGCCTGCAGCTGCCCTCCTCTGAAACTCTGTGGTGCGCTAGAGGGGTAGACATTGGCGCCCAAACTCCCAAGGTCTGTACAAGTGTGTAACACAACACGTAGTACTCGTGACTGTGACATTTTATAAAAACACCATAATGGCAGAACTCGCTGGCATGTCTAAACCCTCCTTAAAGGTCTCCTTGCACGGCACCGCTATCTCATAAATATATATATTTATAGATATCTTCACCGATCTCCCCTCTTGTTTCACTGACGCGTGATTTAAGGTCTTCAAAAGCCCCGAGTCTGAGGTGAACACTGAAACCACGGTCTGCACATCATAGCATGTGTCAGCGGCGAGCGTGAAACTCCGCCAGTTGCCCTGCCCCTGAAAAATCTTCAAATAAAACAGGCCTTTTCAGCATCTTAACCCTGCAAACTGCAG
This sequence comes from Pleurodeles waltl, assembly GCF_031143425.1. Classification (NCBI taxonomy): domain Eukaryota; kingdom Metazoa; phylum Chordata; class Amphibia; order Caudata; family Salamandridae; genus Pleurodeles; species Pleurodeles waltl. The sequence goes on along the minus strand of NC_090439.1, from coordinate 62,699,503 downwards.
CAGTAATCTACTGGATGCGGGACGTATCGGACACACAAGTCCTGGACAAACAACTCTTGGCTGCCACAAGCAACAAGAAGCCATGTGCACTGAGCATCACTAGATAACCCCAGGGCCAGAGCTGCCCACCCTGGAGCTGGGGAACAAGTTTTGAGTCTCGGAGTTGACTCAGCAGCTGGTGATTCTGGGCAAATCACTTCATTTCTCTGTGCCTGAATGCGCCCTTGTTTATTAGAACTGGTGCTCATGTAAAGCGCTCCAATACCTGCGGGTCGAGTTAGCGCTATATAAAACTGCAACGCAAAAAAAAATGAAACTCGTATTTACTTTAAAAAAATACATTCTGGGACTAGGGAGGTGTCTTGGTCAGCTTTGTTGGAAGATGGTGACCCCTCCAAACTGGGAGTCACCTGGTAACTACTATCCACGCACCCCCGGGATCACCAGCCCTCAGACTGGGAGTAAACTCACGTTGGTGTCTCAGGTGGAACACCACCGACCGAAGACGAGGCAGGAGAAGAAGGGGGTATAGCCTGAGTTGAAATCAGGAGATGGTGATGGTGAAACTCGGGGGGTCGTCAAATGAACGAGACACACAAGGGTGAAATTAGGAGACGAGTCACAAGGGTGAAATCAGGAGACTGTAAGGATGCAGCCAGGGAAGCTCTAGATGAGTCACCACCATGAGATCAGGATACAAGGGTGAAATCAGGAGACACTGGCAGTCTGTCTTCGTGACCATACATATATCTTTTGACTAATAACGAGGCTTTCTGCTGAAGAACGTTAATGCGAACAGTTTCCTAATGACTCATCATAGAGGAAACTGTGAGCAGAAAAGAAAGGGAGAAAAAGCCGAGACAACCTGCAAAGCGCATCCACAGAGACATTTATGGCTAATATTGATGACATTCACATACCTCCATTCAGTGATTCAGTCAATCCATCGATGCACTGTTTTTCTCGTGAAAGATTGATGCGATGCAAGTCTTCCTGCCTGCCACACCCTTCCCAGCTCGTCACGGGGTGAGAGGTCCCACCACGCCCTCTGCCTCTGGCAGGTTGGGAAAGGGTGGGGTGACAAATGCTCTCCAATCCCTGATTGATGGGGAGACTAAGCGCTTCAGGACTTGAATAAAAACTCCTGGGGCTAACTTGGCATCTGCGTCATCAGTGGGTGGAGACTACGCCTTGATGCTGGGTCTTTGCTGAGCTGATGACCTCACAGGCCTCAGGGCTGTGAGATTATCAGCCCGGCAATAGACTCACTTTGGGCTTGCCTACACGTACACGGGAGCAGTTGAAGTGAGCATGTGACGTCACGTAACTTCACTTGTCCAGCAACAATAATGCTGGTGTTGGGTGAGTGGGGGAGATAGTGCCCCCTGTTTTATAAAGATTTATAGAGGTATTATTTTTTTATTTAAAAAAAATTATTGGTTTGTTTTTAAAGGGGGCAGAGCCCCGACACCCATGTACAGAAACCATCACTGATGCTGACATCACTTTGTTCTGAGGTAAATGTCATCTATTTGTCAGCCACAACAAGGACCCTGAAGTTGTGTGAGTACAATCAGAATTTGGACCGTGACTTCCTGAAATGGCTCTATTTAAAAACATGACTTAAAAGTAGTGAGAACTGTATCCTATTTCAAAAGCCTAGTCAGTGAACCATAAAGACAGGATGAGTTAGCAGTGAAAGATGTCTGACAATTATTATTTTGAGAACTATTTGTTTCCAAACTCCACTCTGGCTTGACATTGTTCTTCTCTATGATGTTGACCGCAAGTGGATCTGAGTCTCAGACAATGATGGGAAGCTCCTCAATGAGAGGTGCGATGTCCAGAGACTCACTGGTCGCCTCAGCTATATCAGAAGTATTGTGACTCTACTGCACAATTCTGCATTGAAACACTACACCATGTGTGTTTATGATCAGTTTTATTGTTGCCTATTTCAGTAGCTTTTTGAACCCATGTTTAGGTAGCGATGGTGTTTGCATAATTAGAATCAGGGTGTGGTAGATTGTGGGGACTACATCCCCAAGTCATGGTTTGGAATGGTCTCACGCAGAATAAGGTCAAGAAATTAATAAAAGCCTGAGGGTCTGATTCCCAAAGGTAAACTTAGACCAGACGTTTTGCTTTACACCTGAAGTCTATGTTCAGACCTAAAGTCTAAGGGACATATTTATAAGGCCCTAGCTCCACCTTACACCACATTTGCAGCATTTATTTTGATACAAATGTGGCATTAAGGTGGCATTTCCCATGCGTCATATTTACAAAGTGGTGCAATGCTTGCATTGCACCTCATTGTAAACCCCTGCGCCTGGCATAATGTATGCAAGGTGGGTGTTCCCTCGTTAGGGGGGGCTGGAGAAATGGAGCAAGGAAATCCAAGAAATTTCCTTGCGTCATTTTTTTCAACACTTTTAATGCATGCTCAAAGCAGGCGTTAACAGGGGGCATACTATTATCTATAATAATGGGTCACTGTGTACTCCGCAGGAGTAGCACCAGCATTTTGGCACTACTCCTGCAAAATACATCAATAGCGTCACAAAAAATGATGCTATTGCCCTCTACCCTTGGCCATGGTGCACCATATTTTAAATACAGCTCATACATGGTGGCGGTAGGGGAACACTAAGGGGTGCAAGGAAAGTGGCACTGCACTGGTTGTAGCACCACTTTCCTTAAATGTGTCTCCAAGTTTAGATCTGAGGTCTTAATTTAGACCTGAAGTCTAACATTAGATCTAAAGTCTAATTTTAGACCTGACGTCTACCTTTAGACCTCAGGTTTAAACTTAGACTTCAGGTCTAAACTTGGGTCCTGATTCACAAAGGTAAACTCAAAACAGGGCAGCACAGCATCCCCTTGCTGTGCTGCCTGCATCAAAGAGAAAGAGCAGAAAAGTAACATATCTATGACATAAAGCACATTCCAGTCCTTTTCCCCTGTGTTGGTGTCGTTTTCGTAGCCTAGTGCCAACTCACTACATTGCATGCAGGATGTTTTTTTGGGAAGAAAGCGGCACCTTCCTGCACAAAAAACAATCCTGGGAGGCTTTTTCCTCTTCCTAGGTGTAGTGCAGAATGCAGCACACACTGAAAGAGGAACAAACAAGGAAGAAATAAAGATATTTCTCCTCGTTGCAGCTCCCCTGGGAAGGTGTAAGGTTTTGGGGCATCCCCAGGTTTGCGAGGTCTTGTAAATCTGGGGATGCATCAACATTCATGGGTGTTGTGTAGGAACATACACTGCAATGCCCCTGGAACACCTCCCTTGAGCAGCATAAGGCAACACAGTCATTTAAGCTGCCTTGCCTTACTCCACATCTATGAGACCATTCAAAGCCAAGCAAAGCGATGATTTTAAGGTTTGTGTTACTGTTACTTCACAAACAGTGATGCAACGGCGGTGCAACAGACTTGTAAATATGCCCTTCAGTTTACAACTTTTGGTATGCACAAAGGTAAGTTACGAGAAGTATCTTTATGTCCGCATTTGGGGCAGAATCTCTGTACTCAGGCCAGAACACAAAAATGTCAAGTTGTACAATCAAAATAGCACAGAATACATAACTGACAATTTGAAATAGATACATATAGGCCATGGGTAGTTACATATGCTTATGTGTAGGGTCTGTATTCCAGTGGTAAATGTTCTGGCAAAAACACACACCACTTCCAGCTGGAAGTTGTTAGCCAATCACAGCCTGACTGCATACATAAATTCAGATCTGTGACACACAAACTCTTCAGGTCTTATGCCATGTCGCTAAATGTGTTTGTTGGGTTGCCCCCAATATGAGCAGCAGAGACCTGGTAAGTGAATGAACTGCATGATGGGCCTGGTAGTATGATATTAATGGTGAAAGAGGTGTTACATCATGTTTTTTGCCACCTTTCACATTATCGGCGTAATAGCTACAATAATTATAAGGTCTGCGCCTCCTTGAAGCAATTGGAATGATATTTTAGGAGGGCATCCTGGGACCTGTAGAGTTCTTAACACATCTAGGACACATTTACCTTACAGTTGCATTTTAATTAATAAATGCACTTACAATATCATGACTAGTCAACCAAGGGCCTTATAACTGTTGTTTCCAAAGGTGAAGGAATGGCTTGCTCAATGTTTAGTGTTGGTATAGGAAGAGTCTGGGTGTTAGATGCTGTATCGCACATGCTTTTTGTCTGTCTCTTTTGTCAGCTTTCACCTTCTCTGCGTGATGGCTACACTCCTTATAAAATCTATGCCTCCTTGGAGCAATAGTAATGCTGCTTTATGAGAGAATTCTTGTAGTGTTCTAAACGTAACTGGGATAAATTGTCCTTACAGTTACATTTTAATGAATAACTACACTTATAATATCATAACTAGTCTACAAGGGCCTTATAACTGTTTTATCCAATGGCAAATTAATTGCTTGCTCAGTGTCTAGTGTTAGTATGTGAAGGATTTGGGTGTTGGATTCGCTATCATGCCTGCATTTTGTGTGTATTTATTTCTAGGTAGGATATTATATTTTTGCTCCATGAAATGAAGGCTGACTTTGAGATACTGGTCTCATTCAAAATGATACAAACATATCAAAGATGGATGAAATACAGACATCTTCTTAGCAGTGGCATGTATATCATTTCTAATATCTAGATTGCTGTACAAACTATGCACATGTTTATCAGTGTACAGCACAAATTAAGCAGTCTTGAGATGCTAAATGAGGCACTTGCCATTTAGAGTGTCTGATGTTGTCAATGGGTATTCCAATATTTTGAATCACATCTTTGCAATGGTCATATCTAAGGCCGTGTTTGTATATGTACACCCAATTTTGCAGGCATGTGATGTTTCAGTATGCTACACAACAGATTACATTTGATAGTAAGTGTAAGAATGTGGAGACTGCACATTACAGGATAATCCTGGATCCACTTTTAGGTGTGGTTATATCCATCCACCCACACTTTGTCCCATCTCCACTTGTAAACCTACATTGAAAGATAACCATGCGTCATTGTCCAGAAACTCACATTGCATCAATGCTGAAGGTGAGGGTTAGTAAATACTAAAGAGTATACTGAGCAAACTTAAGAAAGATGTTCAGGACATTATAGTAATAGTACACATACTCTTGGGTTCAAAAACATATAATTGTTTAGTGAGAACAAAAGAGTAAGAAGTCAGCACTTGCTTCATGTTGCCATGAGCTTTGTTACGAACTGCACACCAACTACATAAATGTTTGCCTTCTTTTTGAGTGGGCCTGGCTGACCAATGAACACCCAGACAGGACCAGTGGCAGGCCAGTGGAACCTTAGCTTGTTGATGGGTATATCCTCTCAACAACACCAGTATGGAGGAGAGAGACCAAGAACAATGCGGGGTAGTGCACCAACCAGGCCCTAACCAACAACACCAACATCATCAGCCTGGGTGGATGCTGCAGACATTGAAGGGGGAGGGAACTGAGTGGGACACCACCAGGCGGGTGTGAAGAATTTGGGTCTCCCGCTGGTGCAGAAGACACTGAATTTGAAGTGATGTCCCTAAGGCAGACCACATTACCATTTGTGCCTGTCACTGACTCCTCCCTAACTCCTGAGGCCACCATTCTATTGGGGCCTCCAGCTGAACCCCCTGCCAGTACTCCCTCTCCAAGTACCGTTGCCCAATTTGCTATAAGATTTTATTTGATTTCCTTTCTCCCTTTCCAATGGACATTTTTTTCATTACATTTACTACATTATATACGTTTTTCAGAATCAACATTTCTGTCTTGTGTTTTTTATTATTTTTGCTGGATTCAAAGAATGAAAGTCTACATCAGTAGGTGTTTAGCTATGCTTTCAACATGATATCTTGGTACACAGATCTTCCTACAAATCTACATGTCTTACTCACACACATTTTTCAACACATATAGGGCCTATATATAGCTAGAGTAACCAATTTCCCATCATCAACTATTACACAACTGAATTGAAATGTGGAAGATATATTTTTATTTACAAATCATTTTAGGAATATATTTAGAGAGATCATAGGGATCTCTCTTGCGATGTCGCAATAGTGGTGGTGAGGATTTCTGATGAGTAAGTACATTTATCAAATCAAAGCAAATCAAATCATTAACATTTATAAAGCGCGCTACTCACCCGTGCGGGTCTCAAGGCGCTAGGGGAAAAAGGGGGGGTTATCGCTGCTCGAACAGCCAGGTCTTTAGGAGTCTCCGGAAAGCGGAGTGGTCCTGGGTGGTCCTGAGGCTGGTGGGGAGTGAGTTCCAAGTCTTGGCCGCCAGGAAGGAGAAGGATCTCCCACCCGCCGTGGAGCGGCGGATGCGAGGGACAGCAGCGAGTGCGAGGCCAGAGGAGCGGAGGAGGCGGGTGGGGACGTAGAAGCTGAGGCGTCTGTTGAGGTATTCCGGTCCCTTGTCGTGGAGGGCTTTGTCTGCGTGGGTGAGAAGTCGGAAGGTGATCCTTTTGCTGACTGGGAGCCAGTGCAGGTGTCTCAGGTGTGCGGAGATGTGGCTGCTGCGGGGTATGTCGAGGATGAGGCGGGCCGAGGCGTTTTGAATGCGTTGCAGGCGATTTTGGAGTTTGGCTGTGGTCCCGGCGTAGAGGGTGTTGCCGTAGTCCAGGCGGCTCGTGACGAGGGCGTGGGTCACGGTTTTTCTGGTGTCGGCGGGGATCCAGCGGAAGATCTTGCTGAGCATGCGGAGGGTGAGGAAGCAGGCGGAGGACACTGCGTTGACTTGCTTGGTCATGGTGAGAAGAGGGTCCAAGATGAAGCCGAGGTTGCGGGCGTGGTCTGTGGAGGTCGGTGCGGTGCCGAGGGCTGTGGGCCACCAGGAGTCGTCCCAGGCGGACGGGGTGTTGCCGAGGATGAGGACTTCCGTTTTTTCAGAGTTCAGCTTTAGGCGGCTGAGCCTCATCCAATCTGCGACGTCCTTCATACCCTCTTGTAGGTTGGTCTTGGCGCTGGCGGGGTCCTTGGTGAGGGAGAGTATAAGTTGCGTGTCGTCGGCGTAGGAGGTGATGATGATGTCGTGCTTGCGTACGATGTTGGCGAGGGGGCTCATGTAGACATTGAAGAGTGTCGGGCTGAGTGATGAGCCTTGGGGTACGCCGCAGATGATCTTGGTGGGTTCTGAGCGAAACGGAGGGAGGTAAACTCTTTGGGAACGGTTTGAGAGGAAGGAGGCGATCCAGTCCAGGGCCTGGCCTTGGATTCCGGTGGAGCGGAGGCGGGTGATTAGGGTGCGGTGACAGACGGTGTCAAAGGCAGCCGAGAGGTCGAGCAGAATGAGGGCAACTGTTTCACCGTTGTCCATCAGGGTTCTGATGTCGTCAGTGACTGAGATGAGGGTGGTTTCCGTGCTGTGGTTGGTTCGGAATCCGGTTTGTGAGGGGTCAAGCAGGTTGTTGTCTTCCAGGAAGGTGGTCAGCTGTTTGTTGACGGTCTTCTCTATTACTTTGGCTGGGAAAGGCAGAAGAGAGATGGGGCGGAAGTTTTTCAGGTCGCTCGGGTCAGCCGTAGGTTTCTTTAGTAGGGCGTTGACTTCGGCATGTTTCCAGCATTCGGGGAAGGTAGCAGAAGAAAAAGAAGAGTTGATGACGGTCTGGAGGTGCGGGGCGATGATGTCGTCGGCTTTGTTAAAGATTAAGTGCGGGCAGGGGTCCGAAGGGGCGCCGGAGTGGATAGAGTTCATGATGGATTTGGTTTCTTCCGTGTTGATGTGGGACCAGTTGTAGAGGGTGATGGCCGTGGATGCCGGTTCGGTGGTGTTTGGTTGGGTCTGGTGTCCGAAGCTGTCGTGGAGGTCGCTAATCTTGCGATGGAAGAAAGTGGCGAGGGATTCGCACAGATCCTGTGAGGGTGTGACGGCGTTGGCGTTGGCGCTGGGGTTGGAGAACTCCTTGACGATGCTGAAGAGTTCTCTGCTGTTGTGTCTGTTTTTGTCCAGTCTGTCGGTGAAAAAGTTCCTTTTGGCGGCGCGGATCAGGTGGTGGTGTTCGCGGGTAGCGTTCTTAAGGGCGGTCATGTTGTCAGCGGTGCGGTCCTTGCGCCAGGCTTTCTCAAGGGCGCGACAAGTTTTCTTTGATTCTTTGAGGGTGTCAGAGAACCAGAGAGGTTTTTTGGTGTTGGTCTGTCGATGCGTACGTATGAGGGGAGCAAGGATGTCTGCGCAGTTGGAGATCCAGTTTGTGAGGTTGAGGGCTGCGTCGTTGGGGTCGGTGGTGAGGGTGGGTTGGTTGGCGGCGAGTGCGGAGAAGAGTTGCTCTTCGAGGATCTTGTTCCACTGTCGACGAGGGATGGGTTGGGTGCGGAGGTGGCGGGTCTCGCGTCGGAATGTGAAGTGGCCGCAGCTGTGGTTGGTCCAGTGTAGGGCGGAGGCGTGGCTGAAGAAGACGTGTTTGCTGGCGGAGAAGATGGGGTCAAGCGTGTGTCCGGCGATGTGGGTAGCGGTGTTCACCAGTTGTTTGAGGCCGAGGTTGGCGAGGTTGTCGAGCAGGGTGGTGGTGTTGGGGTCGTTGTTTTGTTCCAGATGGAAGTTGAGGTCACCTAGGAGGATGTAGTCCGGCGAGGCGAGGGCGTGCGTGGAGATGAAGTCGGCGATGGCGTCGCTGAAAGGGGCGCGTGGCCCGGGAGGACGGTAGATGAGGGATCCTCTGAGGGTGGTCGTCGGATCGGTGCGAATCTGAAAATGCAGGTGTTCAGCGGCGAGAGGGGTGTCTTCGGTGGAGGTGGTGACGCTGATGGAGTCTTTGAAGACGATGGCGATACCTCCTCCTACCTGGTTGGTGCGGTCTTTTCTGGAGATCTTGTAGCCTCCGGGGATGGCAGTGGCGATGTCAGGGGCCGAGGAGGGGTTCATCCAGGTCTCCGTGATGAAGGCGACGTCCGGTGCTTTGGAGTCCAGGAGGTCCCAGAGTTCAACGGCGTGTTTGTGGACGGAGCGAGCGTTGACTAGGATGCACTTGAGGTGGTTAATGGCGCGTGGGCTGGTGGTCATGGTTGTTGCGTGGTGGAAGGTGCGTTTGCAGGAGTTGCAGGCGAAGGGTCCATGGGTGCGTTTGGGGTGAGCTTGGAAGCAAGTGTTGGAGCGTCCTGGGTTGAGGGCGTGGAGGGTGGTGGGGTCGCAGCGGGTCAGCGGGGCTTGGGAGAGCTGGGGTCCAGGGGTCGTGGCGCTGGGCGCAGGACAGGCGCAGACGGGCGCTGACAGGCTTGCCTCTGGCGCGCCTCTGGCGCACCAGCGGCGCGGTCGCGCAGTGGCCGCCATATGAGGTAGGAGGGGGGGGAGGGGTCAGGTGGGGGCGAATGGGAGCTGGGGGGCGGGGGCGTGCAGGAGGTCGCGGCGGGAAAGCGCGAGGGAGGGGGGACAGGTAGAGTGAGAGGATAGGAAGATAGGTAATAGAGGAGCTGAGGGAGGGGGGGAGAGATAGAGAAATAGATTGAGAAAATAGATAGGGAAATCGATAGATAGGGAAATAGATAGAGAGATAGGAAGATAGGAGGAGGTGGAGAGTGAGGGAGTTAGATAGTGGGATAGAGAGATAGAGAGATAGGTAGATAGGAGGAGTGGGGGAGGTAGATAGTGAACGGGTTAGATAGGGGAGATAGAGAGGGGGATGCGAGTGGGGGAGGGGGATGAGGCAGGAGCAGGAGGGCAGGCGTGGGGAGAAGAGGACGGAGGAGGCAGAAGAGCCGAAGTCAGAAGACAAGAAGAACAGAAGACAAGAAGACAAGAAGAACAGAAGACAAGAAGAACAGAAAAACAGAAGAACAGAAGACCGGAAGGAGAGAAGAAAGGAAGATCAGAAGACCGGAAGGAGAGAGGAAAGGAAGACCGGAAGAACACAGAAGAACACAGAAGAGCACAGAAGAAGATACAGAAGAAGATACAGAAGAAGACACAGAAAACGAAGAACAGAGGGCAGAAGACTACAGAAGAAGATGAGGAAGAAGAGAAGTAGAGTGAAGACGGGGGAAAGAAGAGTACAGAAGAAGATTACAGACGAGGAGCGAGGCGGAAGAACAGAAGAACAGAGAAGAAGAAAAGAAGAAAAGAAGCAGGAGCAGGAGAGAGGGTGAGTAGCGCAGGGCAGAGCGAGGGGCTGGGAGGTGGGGGGTACTTACTGTGAGGTGGGTCTCAGGAACTCAGGAACCTGGAGGAGCTGCAGCGGCAGGGGGAGCGACCTACCCTTGGGTCAAGGGTCGCTACCACTGTCGCGCAGCGGCCGCCATATGAGGTAGGAGGGGGGGAGGGGTCAGGTGGGGGCGAATGGGAGCTGGGGGTCGGGGGCGTGCAGGAGGTCGCGGCGGGAAAGCGCGAGGGAGGGGGGACAGGTAGAGTGAGAAGAGCTGGGGGAGGGGGGTTTAAGGGTGGAGGGGGGTGAGTGTTAGGAGGTTTAGTAGATAGGGGAGAAAGATAGGAGTAGGGTTGAGAAGATAGGGGAGGGGGGGTTGTAGAGGTGGGTGAGGGTGAGAGGTAGAGTGAGAGGATAGGAAGATAGGTAATAGAGGGGGTGAGGCAGGGGGGGAGAGATAGAGAAATAGATAGAGAAAATAGATTGGGAAATCGATAGATAGGGAAATAGATAGAGAGATAGGAAGATAGGAGGAGATGGAGAGTGAGGGAGTTAGATAGTGGGATAGAGAGATAGAGAGATAGGTAGATAGGAGGAGTGGGGGAGGTAGATAGTGAACGGGTTAGATAGGGGAGATAGAGAGGGGGATGCGAGTGGGGGAGGGGGATGAGGCAGGAGCAGGAGGGCAGGCGCGGGGAGAAGAGGACGGAGGAGGCAGAAGAGCCGAAGTCAGAAGACAAGAAGAACAGAAGACAAGAAGACAAGAAGAACAGAAGACAAGAAGAACAGAAGAACAGAAGACAGGAAGGAGAGAAGAAAGGAAGATCAGAAGACCGGAAGGAGAGAAGAAAGGAAGACCGGAAGAACACAGAAGAAGATACAGAAGAAGATACAGAAAACGAAGAACAGAGGGCAGAAGACCACAGAAGAAGATGAGGAAGAAGAGAAGTAGAGTGAAGACGGGGGAAAGAAGAGTACAGAAGAAGATTACAGACGAGGAGCGAGGAGGAAGAACAGAAGAACAGAGAAGAAGAAAAGAAGAAAAGAAGCAGGAGCAGGAGAGAGGGTGAGTAGCGCAGGGCAGGGCAAGGGGCTGGGAGGTGGGGGGTACTTACTGTGAGGTGGGTCTCAGGAACTCAGGAACCTGGAGGAGCTGCAGTGGCAGGGGGAGCGACCTACCCTTGCTGATGCGTGGGTATGTGTGGTGCATCTGCCTGTACAGGGGGTGAGGGTTCCTATACAGTTGGTGAGTGTGCCTATACATGGGGCAAGGGTGCCTATATACTTGGTGGATGTGCCTGTACAGGGAGTGAGGGTGCCTGTACAGGTTGGGACGGTGCCTGTTTGGGGGAGGGTACCTGTACAGGCAGGGTGTGTGCGTGTGAAGGTGAGCGATTTGAGTGGACATGGGAGAGTATGTGCAGGACGGGTGGTACCTGTGGACATCAGAGTGGTGCCTGTGCAAGTTGTGGTACAAGTGGTTGGGTGGGGCGTGGTGCAGTTAGGTCTGTTGGGTCCCCTCTGTACGTTGGCTGTGAAGGAAGACTTTGGTGCAGTTTCAACATGCCCTCCATCATCTTCTTGGCCAAGGCATAGGGTCTTGCTCTCTCTTCCCTATAGAGAGAAAAATGATGTCAGTTTGCCTTCTTGCCATGGCTTGGGAAGATTTCTCAGTCCTGATCAAGACATGGGTCTGTCTGTCAATCATCTGAGGGATTTGATATATTTCCTGTAGTGAATCTGAAATGTCAGACAGAGTAGCCCATAGGACACAAATGTCCTGCTTCACATCAGCCACCCTTCCACTGGCCAAGCTGAGCATCTGCCAGCCCCTCGACATGGGACAGCCTCTGATATGACCATCAGGTCTACCAGCATGGAGAGCGGTGGCACGCAGGAGGTGGTCAGGGGAGATTGGTACTTAGGGGTTACGTGCTCCTCCCCAGAGGGTTAAGCCACTCAGATGCTTGGGAGAAGGCCTGGGAGGCAGGGTCATGGGAGGAGTGTGTAGGAGAAGCAACATGTCTGACCTGGTTATGAGGACTGTGAGGAGTTAATGGTTGTGTTGGGGTAGTGAATGCTGTGACTGGTTGGCTGACTGCTGGGTATAGGCATACCTCAGAGGTGAAGTGGGAGGTGCAATGCTGGCTGGACGTGGGGTAGACTATGGTGTTTTGCCCTGTTGGACAACTCTGCACTCCAGAGACCCTGACTCCTCCTCCTCAACCAGCAGAAGACTGTCTTCTTCATCCTCGTCTTCTTGCTCCTCATCCTCCTCTTCTTCCTCTTCATCCTCCTCTTCTTGTGCAGTGCTGGCAGCTGACATAGCTGCTTGGAGGAGGATGGAGTTCTCTACTCGTATTGCCAGTCACCCTCCCATGGTGCAGCTTCCTCAAGTGACTCATTGTCCTCAGCACAAGACGGAGGTTGCAACAGTATAAGTATTTGCATTGGTATATCATGTGCTACAACTCAAGGGTTGGGTCAGATAATCTTTGCGATGCTCCGATATTGCACATGTGATCTTGTTTGTGTAAACCTACATGTGACAGCGCACACTGTAGTATTGAGGTGTTCACTGCAGATGGGCAATGTAAAATCAAACTCCCCAGCTCCAGTTACAGCACTGTGTGGTATTGAGATTCCTTGTGATGTCAGCTGCTGAACATAGCTCCTTGAGTTTGTTGAGGAAGATGTGGTCCTAGATCTAGCAGCTTCAGAAGGAAGTGACACCATAATTAATGTTCAACATGATTTATATGTGAACATGAAAAATTAACACATGAATCACTGATTATGTTGGAACATATAACACACCAACTTCAGATGCTACAAAAAAGTGTCAATGCCTGCTAATATCCTTTGACAAGGAGTTGGTTATTGTGCAAAATGTGAGAATCAATAGTTTTCAACACCATATGGCACACTTACCTGGTGAGCAGATGTCTCCCAAACCCGTGGATGGTGTTGTCTGGATCACAGAGGGGGTCCTAACAGCAGCTGCAATGTGCCATACATATTCATATTTCAATGTAAAGGATGATGTTAATCATTGCACATGTATATGCCATAGATGTAGACCAGTGATGCGGCCCTCCTGACCTTTCCATGCAGCCCCCTGGTCAACAGCAGCACTGGGCTGCTAATGCAACACAACATTAACATTGAAAAGATGTTAAATAAACAGGCCAATATGTATTTGAATGTTAATTTAAGTTAAAGAAAGGAAGTAACTGTGGTGTTCTACATCGCTTAACGTTAGAAACACCTTCATTTGTAAAGACATCTTGCAGCATATGTGCAAATGTATGATAAAGTCTCTTTAGTCTTCTAACAGGTTATTTCATTACCATGAGGAACTGCTTCACTTTAGTACATCAGATTATACTGGTGCATTACAGAGTAGTTTTTTTAGAAAGGGATAGTTTTCAGACATGAATTTGGTGAGAGTCCTTCCTCTACTCCCCCCACCCTGGTAACAATGCCAATAGTGAACCAAGCTGTAAATCAATTGTAATGTGAACTTTTTGGGTGGCCTGTGTTCCTATTCGTCATGAACAACCTCATAGTTTATTATTTTAAACACCTGAGAAGGTTTTGTACAGCACACGTCCTGAAGCCATGTATTTCAAATTCTCTGATATGTAATTATGATGAAAGAGGAGGGAAAGTGACATAAAACAATTCCCCAGGATCACAAAATTTGGTTAAGTTGAGAAACTACATTGACCCTCTGCTGAGCAAGATGGCGGAGGCCCTTCTCCCACAGGGAGTAAGAATGGCACACAGCCAGGTGCTCTGCGAATGGCAAGGAATTGGGGCCCATATGGGGCGGAATCACTGCAACAATATCCGTGTGGTGGGCCTCCCCGAAGGTGTGGAAGGGGAGGATATTGTAACGTATCTAGAAGACTGGCTCTAAAGGATGGTTGGTCGAAACCACCTTACCCTTTTCTCGCTTTGGGAAGGGCCCACAGGGTCCGGCCTGTCCAATGGCACTGGGCCGTCCACCTAGGCTGGTGGTGGCCAGATTGTTACATTACAGGGAGAGAGACTTGATTCTTCACAGGGCAAGGGCGGAGAGCCCATTTTCAGTGAATAACGGGAAAATGCCACTCTTCCCAGACTTTACGGCGTTCGTCCAAACTCAGCGTGCTTCATACATGAGAGTAAAAAAAGCTGTTTGAGACGAGGGCTTGCAGTACTCCCTTATCTTTCCGATTAGACTCAGAATTATACTTGGGGGCAAGACTCATTTTTGTGAGGATCCAAAGGCAGCGTAGACCTGGTTGGAGGCCTACCGGGTGGGGACGTCATTGCCCAAGGCCCATCTTAGGAGACGCATGGACAGACAGAAGTACACAAAGCAGTCCAGAGGTACCCCTGCGAACACCTGCTGAGGAAACCCTCCCCCTCCCAGACAGAACAGGAGAAGGCTGCAAACTGCTTGTGGTTGCTGAGATTGTGCTGACACAGAAGTCGGGTGCTGACTTAGGCAGCCCCTCGGATCAAAGGTCATTGGCTTTGGAATCAGAAAACTCTTCACACACTGGGAAACAGTGACTGCGGGTGACCCCCCCCCACTGCAGATGACCTGATATAAGATGGAACTGCAGCTTAATGCATCATGTGCTTGGATGGTGAGCAGTAAAGGAGACCCAGGCTAAGAGAAGCAGTATGGAGGTGGTAAGGCAGGGCTCTATGGATGGGTGCCATCCATTGCAGATCATGAATCTCACTGCCCAGAGGGACTGGCTGGTTGTGGTCCCTGGGTCCCACCATCGAAGGGCCGAGTGGATGGTACCCCAAATTCCTACATTTACCCCAACTGGACTAACCCCTGCCATCATACTGGAGGCAGCTGCCTAGCTACAATGGTTTCTTGGGTGGCCATCCATTGCTGGGTTGCTCTTGGGAAGGGAAGTTCAAAGTTGGGAATATGTTTTTTTGTCTTGGTGGGCATCATGTCTGCTGTCTAAGAGGGTATGTGGGAAGACATGAGGGATATTAAGTTTGCTGGCTCTTATGGCTGAGTCTGGATTTATCTTGACGTTTGTATCCTGGATCTGGAACCTTAGGGAGATGGGATGAGCTGCTGAGTGCCATGTTATACATAGCTACCTGAGAATGCATGGGGTACAAGTCGCACTGCTGCAGGAGATGCACGTGGTGGGAGGAGAGATTGACCGGTTGTGGTGCAGGTGGTGGGGGCAGCTGTTTGCCATCTCTTATTCAGTGTATGCCAGAGGGGCACTGATATGGATCAGGGCAGGTTCCACTTTGAGCTCACCCACTCTGTAATTGACAGAATTGACAAAGAAGGCAATTATGTGCTGCTTAATGGGAGACTGTTTGAAAGGGAGGTTACACTGGGGAGTGTCTATGCCCAGAACTAAGAACAGATCACTTTCCTTCAAGTCTTGACCTCCACAGCGGCCCCTTTGGTGACAGGTGATCTCTTACTGGGGGGGGGACTTTAACTGTGTGGCAGTTGTCATGATGGATTGCTGTACCCTCTCCTCCCCCTGTTGCCTGGTGCACCAGCACATATGATGTATGCGGGTTTCCAAGAGTGAATGGGGTATTGGGAGATTTCAGATATATGGAGAGTGCAACATGAGCAATTGTGTGATTACTCCTATTACCCCCACATTTATCACCTGCACATGGTGCTAGATATGTTTTTGTGATCCCATACCCTTGGCCAGTATATGACGTATACAGAGTACTTAGGGTGGACAGCGTTGGACAATAGCCCACTGCTCCTAAAATTTAGACCAGTGGGGTATCGTCGGACTATCCCCACGTGGCGGCTTAGCTTCTTCAGTCTGGAGGATGGCAGTTTTCAGGAGGGGCTGGGTGAGGCCATTACTGACTTTTTTTACATGCAACCAGGACACAGCTTTGATGGGCCTACTCGAGTGGGTGGCATTTAAGGTGGTAGTATGTGGCCACTGGTTGGGGCAGACTGTGGGAGTGCAGAGGGACCTTCATCAGGAGCTCCGCCAACTGTATAGTAAGCTCCATGACCTAGATATTACACAGGGACAGATGAAGATAAACAACAGGGAACTCTACGGCACAGCCCTGGAGCTTTTGCACTGTCATGACTATAAGGAGTACGTAGCTATAGCTCATGAGGAAGAAGGCAGACTGGGTATGCTTCTGGCTTAGCCTACTAGGCCTGAATCATGTGGATCTCCCATCACACAGCTGTTATTGATAGCTAGGGCACTGCTCCATTTGCCCACTGACCATCAATACCTCCTTTTAGGAATATTATGAACATCTATTTAGGCAGCCAGAGCCCCTTGTACTGGAGGTTGCGACCGCCTATCTGGCTGGCACCCCACCGTGAGATTTGGACCCTGGGACACGAAAGGTGTTAGGTGGCCTGATTATAGTGTAGGAAATCAATACGGCTATTAAGGCAATGGCTTCTGGGAATACTGTGGGACAAGAAGGCCTGCCTGCCTAGTTCTACAGACCTCCCGGCATCCTGGCTCCAGATTGGAAGCCTTGTATGCCGAATCCTTCAGATTGTGATGCCTACCTGTGGTCACCCGGGACACATCAGTGATACCACTTCCCAAGGGCATGGATAAAGATGCTAAAGCATCAGACTTCCACCCTTTATTCATGTTGAATATGGATTTTAAGATTCTTAGTAAGATCCAGGCCTTCAAACTGCTCCAGCATTTGCCGATCCTTAGCCACAGGAACCAAAATGGGTTTATCCCTGAACTGAATATATCTCTTAATTTACGTGGACTTTATCATGTTCTCCATCCCCCTGAAGTTGTGCAGTTTTCTAGCGCTTTTGTTATATCAAGTGACCAGGAGAAAGCTTATGATACAGGTTATGCATTGGATGAGACTGGGTGAACTCTGGGTGAGATGGTTAAGGTTGCTGTATACGGCCCCTAATGCTCAGGTTAAGACAGGTCACGCAATTTCCACACAGTACAATGTATACCGGGGTGCGAGGTAGTGATGTCCATTGTTCCCCCCTTGTTCGCTCTGGTCATTGAGCCATTGGTGGAATCCTTTCATCATAAGAGGGTGGGCATTGGACTGACCATGGGAGGAAGGGAACATATCATCTCCCCGTATGCGGACAACACATTGCTCTATTTTCAGAAGGGCCCAGTAGATGTGCAGATGGTGCTGACCTTGATGGGGGAATTTGAGAAAAAGATCTCTGGACTTGGTGTCAATAGGTCCAAAACGTACATCTTCCTCATGACGCCTTGGGTGCAAAGGCCAGATAATATACAAATGGACCTGAATTGGACTCCGTTGACCTTTAAATACCTGGGTATCCAAGATTTCCTTACAGAAGATAACTTGAGGGAGAGTAACTTGGAGGAGGCCCTATTAACTCTTAGGTTGTGTGTCCCCTTCTGAAGATCCCTGAAGCTCCCTATTATGGCAAGGAACTGATTGTCTAAAACATTCATGTTTCAAAGGTTGCTATACTTCTTTATTAATTTGCTGATCACTGTGCCGGGCTCCTGGTTCCAGCAGTTAGACGGGTTGCTCAGAGATCTGGTCTGGAATGGCGGTCGACACATTGTCTCGCTGGAAACTTTCCGGCAACCCCTGGAGAAGGGATGCCTGGGAGCTCCAGATTTTGAGCTGTACTATTTGCCAGCACAGCTCCTATGGGTAACAAGGTGGTTTGATGGAGTCCAAGGAGAAGGAGCTTCAATTATGTCCACACAGGATACAAGTAATTTATGGAGGAAACCCAAGATGCTGACTTTGGCCTTATGACCTGGAGTTGCTTCCACCTACAGCACTTTTGGGAGGGGGTGGTGCAGACCCTAAACACCTCGCTCGTTTACCTGCTCTTTGGAGACTTGCTTACTGGAGTTATTTCCTAGGCCCCACACTTGGAAAGTGGGAAATAGGATTTTAGACCTGGCGCTGGCACTAGCTCAGAGGTGTACAAGAAACTTGGGTGCAGGATGTTAGGGTGTGGGTAAGAGGTAAGGAGAGGGGTCTGCGCATGGAAGAGGCTCTGGGAATTCATAGATGCATGTTAGAAATGGGGTCTTTGGTTGGCAGTCAGGTTACGCCCTGTCTAAGCAAGGACTCTAGTAAGGGTAAGTCATACACAATCCAAATTATCCTGTGCCCACCCTCTGGTAGCTTGGCACTGAGCAGTCAGGCTTAACTTAGAAGGCAATGTGTAAAGTATTTGTGTAATAAGTCATACAATAACACAATATAGCACCACAAAAATACACCACACATTTTTTAGAAAAAAATATAATATTTATCTAATAAGATGCAAGTCAAAACGATGTTTAGCTATCACTGTAAAAGTGATATAAAGTGTCTTAAGTCTTTGAAAAACAAATTAATGTCTCTTAAAAACAATAAACGTCTCTTGCAAGTGCAAAGTACCTGGTTTGCATTCAAAATCTCCGCAAGGGACCGCAGAGGAGGCAATGTGTGGAAAACAGAGAGGTGTGTGTCGGTTTTGCCCCTTCGCACACCGACTTGCGTCATTATTTCTCACGCATGGGAAGACGTTGCATTGATTTCTGGTGCACGGACATGGTAGCTCTTCGGGTTGCAGGGTTATTGGACACCCTGGGGGTCGATGTGTGGAATCGTGGGCTTGTGGAGAAAAGTCACAGGCGCTGCATCGATTCGGTGGGCATTGCATGGAAATTTTGCCCGCACAGCAGGCGCTGCATCGATTCCTTTCTGGATCAAATTTCCGGTTGCTACGCTGGCACTGCATCGATCTTCTCATTTCAAAGTCAGGCTGCATCATTCCGGTTCGGCGTGCAGTGAATTTTTCCCTGCGATGCAGGGTGTGCATTGAATTTTCACAGCACTGGAAGCCAGTTGCAGGAGTGAAGTCTTTTTGGTCCTGAGACTTCAGGGAACAGGAGGCAAGCTCTATCAAAGACCTTTGAGAGCACTCCTTCAGCACAGCAAGAGAGCAGCAAGACAGCAGGGCAACAACAAGGCAGCAGTCCTTCTCAGAAAACAGTTAGGTGAGTCCTTTGGGTAACCAGACAGTTCTTCTTGGCAGGTTGCAGGTTCTGGTGCAGAGTTGCTTTCTCCAGATAGTGTCTGTCAAGGTAGGTTCAGAGGCCCTGTTTAAATACACAAATGTGCCTTTGAAGTGGGGGAGACTTCAAAGAGTGGCTTAGAAGTGCACAAGGTCCCCTTTCAGTTCCATCCTATCTGCCAGGGTCCCAGTAGGGGGTGTGGAAGTCATTTGTGTGAGGGCAGGCTACTGGCCTTTGATGTGTAAATGTCAGGCTCTCCACCCTCCCAGCCCAGGAAAACCCATTCAATATGCAGGTGTATACAAGTGAGGCTGAGCATCCTGTGTTTGGGGTTTGTCTGAGTGAATGCACAAGGGAGCTGTCACTGAACCTAGCCAGACGTGGATTGTAAGGCACAGGAGGATTTAAGAGCAGAGAAATGCCCACTTTCTAAAAGTGGCATTTCTAAAATAATAATATTAAATCCAACTTCACCAGTCAGCAGGATTTTGTTTTACCATTCTGGCCATACTAAATATGACCTCCCTACTCCTTTTAGATCAGATGTTACCACTCAAACAATATATGATTGTAGCCCTAATGTTAGCCTATAAAAGGAGCAGGCCTCACAGCAGTGCAAAAATGAATTTAGGAGTTTTACACTACCAGGACATGTGAACTACACAGGCACATGTCCTGCCATTTGTCTCACAGCGGCCTGCCCAATGGGTTACCTAGGGCATACCTTAGGGGTGACTTATATATAGAAAAAGGGGAGTTTAAGGCTTGGCAACTACGTTTAAATGCCAAGTCGAAGTGGCAGTGAAACTGCACGCACAGGTCTTGCAATGGCAGGCCTGAGGCATGGTTAAGGGACTACTTATGTGGGTGGCACAATCAGTGCTGCAGGGCCACTAGTAGCATTTAATCTACAGGCCCTGGCACATGTAGTGCACTTTACTGGGGACTTATAAGTAGATTAAATAAGCCAATTGGGTGTGAACCAATGTTACCATGTTTGAAGAGAAGGAGCATATGCACTTTAGCACTGGGTAGCAGTGGTAAAGTGTGCAGAGTCTTAAAACCAGCAAAACCAGTGTCCAAAAAGTGGAGGGGGGGCAGGCAAAAAGTTAGGGATGTCCACCCTAAGGCTGTCAGGTCTAACAATGCCCTATTGCAGGAATGTGGGCTAAAGTTCAGGACACCTGGGAGCATCCTGTGAGAGAGAGGAGGCACATGAGAGAAGACTAGGATGCATTGGATAGTCTAGATGCATCCGTTGACATGGATGATGGGGATACCCAGATGGGGAGAGATGGGGCAGAATGGATGGGACTCAGCCCTCTGTAGGCATACAATTGGAAGGGAACAAGAACCCTAGGGGCCTCCTACACGAACCACACAGCACGATGTTTGTTTACTCCCCCCCCCCGGAGACTCACCAGCACGCAGCCCCACCACCACTATTGATGAACCATGGGTAATGAGAGTGGAGGTGGCGTTCCCCCTCGCCTTTTCTCTTAGTGAGTATCCTTCCTCTCTCTCCCTGATACGTGCCCCCAACACTGTGGGTAGGTTGGAGCTGTATTCTGTGCTCCCCCCGGCTAATGGTAATTCCTGATAAGAATAGTCCCCCGATACAGGTTGAATGGTTTGATTAGTTACCAGCATGTCAGTCATATGCACATATGCAGAATGCTAAAGGAGTTCTCATTGTTCTTGTTATCTACTGCTTAATGGTATCTTCATGAATATGTATAAGGGCTTTTGAAATATGGGCTGGTTTTTAGTAGAAATAATGTTGTGGAATACATAGTCAATTGCAGGCCCAGTCAATACAAGACTGCTGATATAGATTAGTGACTTTGAAAATATTCTTGATATCTTCCCGGTATACTGCATAATCCATAATCTACTGGAATGGCTATTTTGTGAATCACATTGTAATATATAAGATTATTATATATTGAACAAAATGCCAATAAACATATGTTTAAAAAAGAAACAAAATGTAGGGTCATCCTTCTATTAGCCTACTTGTTATGAAGTAGAATACTCCTATGAGCCATATCAGAGCATGTGGAGATGAGTGACAAGAGGGACATATTGGATACACAGAGCATACTATTGGCATATCATCCATTATTTAAGAGAATGAGCATTTTGTGAAATCATTATTAAGTGTACTTACCAGGTGTAGCGTCTTCCCTAGCCTGGTACACATTAAATGACTAGGCCACACGCGGACCTATACATTACACATTTTTATTCTTGTGCATGTACCTGTGAACTCTAACATTCTAAAGCAAACTTTCATACATTCTGTTCTAGCATTTACATCAAACACTGATATGGTGTCCTCAGGGAGCCAAAAATGTTCTGTTCTAAATCATACAAGAACCCAAATCTCCCCTTCTGTTGAATGAAACATTGCACATTTTTAGACATCATGTGACAGACACAAATATCTACATATAAAGAAACATGTACAACTAAATCTCTTCATTTAATCTTCTTGATGGTTTGATCTAATGACCCAATCTGGTTACTGGAAGTTGTAGATGGTCCTCTTCAATGTCGGAAATCGCCTGTGATGATAAGAAATCATCATTGGCCATTTAGTTTTTAAAATCAATCTTTCTTTCACTATTTTGAGTTGAAGAGTGATGACTCACAAGCCTGAAGTGAGAAGAGTCTCTGGTAAGGGACTTCCCAGATCTGTGGGCAGTCACCATGTGTCCTTTTGTAGATAGTACTTAAAAAGGTTCAGCATTGAAAGGAGCATCAGATTTTCTGTTCCATAGCAATCACATATCTCCTTTTAGGAATGATAGGTCTTTCGCATATCACCTCTGGTTTGCATACATTTTCCTCTGATGTTTTTGAATCAAGTCACTTATATGAATCAGGTTTTCATTAGTATCTCTATCTGTGGTCCATTTGGGTATTTTGGTTGCAATTGCTCTCCCGAACATCAAAGTCGCAGAACGTTCACCTTTGGTCGAGTGGGGTGCTGACGGATAAGCTCATAAAGCAGAGTTTAGTACTGTTTTTAGGCTATGCTTCTCAAGAGTTGCACACTGTACTGCTTTCTTTAGTGTGCTCATAAAATGCTCGGCAAGTCAATTGGCCTGTGGCCACAAGGGTGTGATTTTTTGATGCCTTACACTCAGATGCTCTAGAAAATCTTTACATTCTTTGCTGTTGAAAGGTAGACCAATGTCAGAAAAGTAGACCAATGTCAGACTTCACAATGACTGGCAAAACCCATGTTCCAAAAATGCCAGACAAGTGTTCAATTACTTGCTCATGTGTCTTGGATGAGAGGTCTACGACCAATGTAAAACATGAATTTTCATCTATTGTCACCAATAAATTATGTCTGTTGTCAAGTGGACCAAAGAAATGGATGGCCATTCTCTCCCAGGCATGTTTAGGAAGCTCTGACATGTTTAGAGTATGTTGAGTAACTTTGGGTGACAGGCAATTGCAGAAGTGACAGGCCAAGAGCTCCTTTTCAACTCTTTCATCCAGGTATGGGAACCAAACTTGGTCTCAGAGACCTTTCTTTGTAGCAACAATGCCACAATGTCCTTCATGAGCCACTTCTAACACCTTTTGTGGCAGACTCTGGAATCAGGATCCACCATCCTCCAGAATAACTCCTTCCTCAGTTATGGACAATTTATCTTTGACATTCTTGTATTTTTGATATTGACTATCATTACTGGGAGGTCGAATGTGTTTGTTCCACAACTGATGTGTAATTATGTCTCTCAATTTGAGCAGGTCACTATCATGACTCATAGCAGTAGCAATTTGGGCCAACAATGCATCAGCTGGTGTACTTGACTTGCCATTAAATTGATGTAGGCCTCAGCTGTTTTGGATGGAGTCCCTTGACCTTAAATGGGCACTCTCGAAAAGTAGTCAGCAGGATTTTGGTCCTCTCTCTGTGGATGAACAATTATATAATCATAATCTTGCAACCATAGTCCCCATCATTCAGTTCGAGGAGACATCTTGACCTTTGGATTGCATTAGATGGTCAGCAAGGCTTGATGATTTGTCATTAGCGTAAACGGCCTTCTGTACAGGAATATATGGAAATGTTCACAAGCCCATACTACAGTCAAGCTTTCCTTTTCAGGCTAGGAGAAAACACATTCTCTGTGAGATAAACTTCTACTATCATAGGTCACAATATGTCATCTTGCATTTGGGTGTCCACTATGCTGTGCTAGTATAGTGCCTAAACCAACGGAGCTAGCATCAACTACAATCTTGGCATGGAGCTTTGGATTAAAGTATACCATTTATGTAGCATTTTCTATGGCATGTTTGATTCCCTTCAAACTCTTTTCACATTCTTGTGACCATTGAAAAGGAATATTTTTCTTGGTTACTTCTCATAATGGAGCACTGACAGTGGCAAAGTCCTTTATGTATCGTGAACAGTAGCTGTCCATTACAAAAAAAGAGCGTACCATTGAAACATCTTGTGGAGGTTCAGCATTTGTTAAAGTTTGTACTTTTGCAGGATCAGGCGCCATGCCCCATTAGAAAATATATGACAGAAGAGTTTCAGTTTTTTCTTATTGAAATCACAGTTGTCTGCATTTAAAGTCAAACCTGCATCATTGAGTAATTGACATAGTTGTATGAGGGCTCTAGGCTCTATCATGCTCCTTCTGTGTAGCTCCAAAAAACAGTATTTCATCCCTATAGTTAAATGTGTTCACAACAGGTTGTCTGATGTATTGTATGACATCTTGGAAAAGTTCTGCAGCCGATGACATACCAAAACTTTGGGCCTGATTTAGAGTTTGGTGTAGGGGTTAGTCCAGCACAACAGTGACAGATATCCCGTCTGCTGAAATATAAATCCCATAGGATATAATGGGATAGGATTTTGTGGGATTTATATTTTGGCAGATAGGATGATCGTCACTGTTGTGATGGAGCAACCTCTGCACCAAACTCTAAATCAGGCCCTAAGTCTCTTGTATCTAAACAAACTAACATGTGTAGCAAAGGTTGTAATATATCTGCAGTATCTAGTTCTAACTGATGATAACCTTTATTCAAACCAAGTTGAGAAAAAATCTTGGCACCATTCAATTGTGTAAGCATATCAGCAATGTGGGGACATTGATGTTGCTCTCGTTCACTCGCTTTGTTTGATGCAGGTCAAAGCGTATGCTCACAGCTTCTTCTTGGTCCTTTTTAGGCACTATTACTATAGGAGTAAACCATGGCGTTGGACCAGTGTAATGTTCAAGAATGTCATGCTTAAGTAATGATTCAAGTTTTTTTCCAACAATTTCTTGTAAATGAAAAGCAACTCATCTGTGGGTTTACAGGACATTATAGACCAGCAACAAAAATAGAAAAAACAGGGCAGACCAAAAGGAGGCTTAGCAATTGTTAAAGAAGTAGCACTCAGAATAGAAGCAATCCAGGTACCTACAGCAAATAATAATATTCTGGTACTAAAACTAAATAATTGGAGAAAAGACACATACACTCATTTATATATAATGAATGTGTATTCCCCCAAATGAAAAAATAATGTCCACTGCAGCTTATGAGTTACGTAAGGTTATAATGGGCGTATTACAGGAACGGAATGTACCAGAAATAATATTAACGGGAGACTTCAATATGGACTTGATGCACATTTCAGAACGTGAAGAACAAGTAATCCAGCAAGATTATGTATGTTCAATTTCCCCCAAAGTAATAGGGGCCACTTGAGAAGAACATATGATAAACTTGGACTTGGAGTCCCTAGGTATGAGAACCCTAAATGGGATATTTCAATCAGTCACGCCACCGGAGAGGACCTATTTCTCACCCTCTGCTTGTTCCATAATTGATTACACAATAGTAATGCTAAATCTCTGGGGAAGGATTAAATTGTTTAATATAAAAAAAAATCAAGTAGTGATCATGGACAACAGAGAATGGTGCTTTCAACACAAATACAATATCACCAACAGATACCCACATGGGTGGGGGAAGACCGCACAATAAACTACAGAAGGCTAATATGTTCTAGTGAAGTGAACGCCCAAGTAAAAGAGATAGCCGAAGCTTTAGTAAAAAAAAAAAAAACTAGCAAATGGATATGGCAATAAAGTTAAACAGTGGGGGATTTTCCTAAACAGTATAAGAGAAAAGGGATTTGCAAAGAAGCCCCATAAGGGCCCGCGAGGAAGACTAGTGGAGGAGACCCGGGGAAGAATAAAACTATCCATATTTGTTCAGAAGTTACGGAAAGAAAGGAACAAACTGCAAAGGCACATTAGGTAAGACCCACAAAATAAAGATCTACAACATTTCTTCCGTAAAGTAAATAAAGGTTTACAAAGACAGGTCTGGGAAGAAAAAAGGGAAAGAAATGATGAGTTCTGGGCAAAGATGCTATTTTTGGCAAAACAAAAAAATGCAAGGCAGTTCTGGAAAACGGTAAATGGAATAAATTGGCCTCAAGGACCAGTAGTAAATTCCAATACAACAGAACAGACATGGGTCCAATTTTTAAATGGAATATTAAAACCAACAGTAATATGGCCTAGAGAGGAAAAGCCTAAAAGTGAAGACATCAGAAAAGGGGGCATAGAAACCAAAGATAGCATTATAGACAGCTTCCAGGAGAATTAGATAAGAAAAATAGTTTTGAAATCCAGAAAGGACGGTGCTCCAGGACCAAATGGCCTTCCTCAAGCTTTGAATTTGTCAAACACAGATTTATGGATACCAGTATTAACCACAGTTTATAACTGTGTGCTACAACAGCAGATAGTACCAGATTCATGGCAGGGTTCTATATTAAACCCCGTTTACAAGAAAGGTAACAGAGATACACCGGAAAATTATCGATTCATTACGTTACAAGATATAGAAGCAAAGTATTTTGCTAGCCTACTTCTAAGTGAACTAGAAGAATGGGCAATGGATAGAAAGATTGTCCCAGTAAATCAAACCGGATTCACACAAGGAGTAGGAACAGAAACTAATATGTTAGCATTATCCTTGTTAATGGATAAACAAACTCAAAAGAAGTTTCCAATGTTCCTTTGCTTTGTTGATTTTAAATCAGCCTTTGACTCTGTAAATTGAAATTTACTATGGAGGAAGCTCACAACATTGGGCATTCCATCCAGTCTTCTTAAAGCAATACAGCTCCTGTACACTGATACTTGGGTGAGGTTACGGATAGGGGACGGGTCTGTCTTGTCAAGAAAAATAGATACCTTTCAAGGACTAAAGCAAGGCTGTGTCCTGGCACCCTATCTTTTTAATTTGCTTTTAGCAGACCTATCACAAGAACTAAAAAAAGTAAACTCACATGCACCGAGATTAGGCCAGATAACTATGGGCCAGATGTATCAAGAATGCCTTTTGCGAATCGGAAATAGCGATTTTTAAGAAATCGCTATTTCTGATTCGCAAAATGCAATGTATCACAATTGCGATTCGGTAACAGCGATTTCTTAAAAATCGCAAATGCTATTACCGAATCGCAAATTGCGATACTGGCCCCATTCACATCTATGGGCCGGTCGGCCCATATTTGCGAATATTTAGCATGTCCCAAATTACGAATTCCTAACTGGAATTCGCAATTTATGGAAATGCAAAGTCCAGGGTGCTGGGGGCCTTAGGCCCCCTCTGCTGCACCTCAAAATATTTTTTTACAAAATGTAAGGTGCACACATGCCAAAAGGGCATGTGTGCTTTACATGTAAATTTTTAAAATGCATTTTAAATGCATTTTTAAAATTTGCACATGGTTACCACCAAGTTCAACTTGGTGGTAAATAGCGATTCCTTAATGCCCAATTTGCATTAAGGATTTGCTTCTTACATGTGCTTTAGAAATCACAAATAAGGAATCCTTATTTGTGATTTCTTTTTTAGAGAGTAGCAATTTGCGACTCTCTAAAGAGGGTCGCAATTTTAAGGAATCGCTATTTTAGCGATTCCTTAAAATTGCTTTCAGAATGCCTTTGATACATTCTGAAATGGCTTTTTGCATCCACAAATGGGCATTCGCACCGTTTGCGAATGCAAAAAGCTTTGATACATCTGGCCCCAATCTGATCTTCTATAGCCAGATGATGTGGTTGTGATAAGCCAAACGCAGATCGGGCTTCAAAGACTACTGGGAGGGCTAGCAAACTACTCAAAACAAAATGGTCTGATAGTAAACTTAGAAAAGACCAAGGTAATGGAATGTAGCCGTAGGATAAATAAAAATATAGATGGTTCATGAATGGAGAGCAGGTGGAATTAGTTCATTTCTATTGCTACCTGGGAATACGATTTGATGAACGGGGGTGTTTTACCCAACATAGGGAGGAGTTAAAAAGGAAAGGTCTAACACTGCACATAGCCCTCTCAACTCTAAAAAGAACCTTGCACGGCCCTAGCATCTTACCATTATTAAAGGTGATATCAGCCAAACTGGCACCTAGCTTAATGTATGGCGGTGTGGCACTGCGAGGGCGCGATCCACAATGTCTAAATACGAGTATAATAAGAACATATAGACAGTTATTTTGCCTACCTCCAAACGCATCGCCAGCACAGATTCGATTGGAGTTCGGGCTAATAAACCAGACAATAGATAGAAAAGGTGCCTACATGAAAACTTGGCATAGAATATAAACTAATAAGAGGAATGACCTGTGTCAGGTTCTGTGGCAAGAACTCCAAAGAAATAGTGAGCATCCGGCTGCGCTCTATCTGAACAAGACAATAAATGATTTAGGGCTGCACGAAAGCTAGGAAAGTAACCTATCTATAGAATGTTTCAAAAGAGTTGTAAAGAATAAAACCAAGATGCTATCTCTATTGAAGGACAAAGAAATATTATCAAAAAGATCGCATGCCTGGGGGTACTAAATGAGTATAAATGACTACAACAGCAGCTCGATTTCGAAGAAGGCTGGTCCCTTGCTCTAAGAATGGAATTTCTGTACATTTGACTAGGAAAGTTACCTGGTGATAATAAAGACTATTCAGGGGGAAAGGAATATGATTCACCTTTTATGTCTGTGCCCTGCCTTAGAGCAAGAGAGAAAATGCTTGCTAAAATCACTTTTTAATCAACGTGGTATAAGGACATGCAGACAGGCAGTAATAGCATGCCTAAAACCAGGTGACCCAATCCTGAACTCACATATGGTGGAAATATTGAAGGCAGCCGAGAAGACATTTTTAGGAAAATGAACAGAACGATGAGACAGGAAGGGGACAAACATAGACTAATTTTATGGTTTTATACTGTATTTATTTAATAAGTGTAATATTTATGCATTTTTTATATGTTAAAATAAAATACGTTGGCAATATACGGCACACCATTGTAATGGTTTTAATTAACTGTACAATAAATATGATTCATTCACAAAAAAATTAACATCTGTGTCTCTGAGCAACAGGATGGACATCATCATTAATATGCAGTGTTACTTTCATAGTCTTCACTTTCCTAAACCATGAAACAATGAAGGGAATTGACTTACAAGTTTGTGAGGAGCGTTCATTTTGTAATTCACTGAAATCAGTCCCTTGTTAACAGCCATGTTGACGCTGAGCAAGCATGCACCTGCCCCTGTACCTTAAAGCACATGAATCAGTGCTTGTACTTTTGTTTTCTTGTGTTTCACTGTTGCCATAAATGAATCTTTATGCTGCAAGGGTGTTGATGCAGCCCAAGTGTATACTTTGGTCTTTAATGGCATGAGCTGCGGTAACAGAGATAGTTTGATTGTACTTTTCTTCAGGCATTATTTTTATTGAAGCACCACTATTGATAATGAAAGGTATTGAAAATCCATTTTTTTTTAACATAATCTTTGGACAGTGTTTGCTTGATTTTGTTATTTTGACATGTTGACTTTTCTTTGGCTGACTTTTCTCATCATAGGCGACCAGTCTGACATGTGCAGGTTTTTCTGAGGTCAGTATGGACATGGCACAAACACTTTCTCTCACTTATTATTGGGGCAGAAGAACTATTTGATCATCACTTAGATGACCATCGACTTTGTTTTGTATTTATTTGTCTCAACTGATGTCGCCACTTGGCCGTGTGGGGGCGTGTCGAACATTGCTTTTGAAACGCTCTTGTGCCCATTTTATGTTTGTGCTGTGACACACATACTTTTTCCTTCACTACACACATCATCACAAAATCGTTCTTTTTACCCCATCCTTTGCATTTATGACCAGTGGCAGGACAACCTGGGCCTCATTTACAAATATCTGATGTATCATCATCAATGCATTAGACTTCTTTTTTCCGCACATCCCCTAATGGCGCCTTGGATGTGCTGTATTTACAATACAGAGCTCCATGTCCCAGGTTTTCACAGATACACCTGAAATTCTGATGTATCTGTTGGCTCTGAGCTCAAGCATTGCTAATGTAGCATAGTTAAACAGATGCAAATCCAGCCATGCAAGGAGTCTTCCATAGGGAAAAATCCTGGACTAATTTTACGCAGGTGGTAACATTTCGCCGTAGCGAAGTCACAGAATGACGCAGTGAAATGTAAATTTCACTTCATCAGATCTGCGTGGCTTTTCCCATGGGAACACCTAACCTGCATACTAGTTCAGTTCACATGTTTGAGACTATTGATGGATTCTATGTAAAATATCCATGGGTTGTCTGATCACAAGGTAGTAGATGGAACCCTCTTCTGTCCATATTTATGTACCAGCTTGTGCTGGTGGTATGGGTGGTTGTGCCCCATGACGTTGCCTCCCTGCAAGTGCAGGGACCTCTGCTCCAGTGCGTGATCCTACTCTGGCAATATATGGCAATGAAAATAAAATGAGAAGTCAACAGACAATAACAACAAACTATGATTATGTACAACACTTCACATATTTCCTCTATTGCATTTACAAGAAAACAGTGATGGCTAGTAGATCAGGCAAATTTTGTTGTGCCATTTAGGAGTGTAAAATTAAATCACCAGCAGTGATGGGCCCCTATTTGTGAATGAGAAATTGGAAGTTACAGTTTCTATCACAAAGGATTCTGGGAGTTATGTGGTAATTAGGGCTTCCACCAGCTCATTTAGAATCTGGGCTTGCATGTCATGGAATGGTCTTGGAGAGATTCTAACTGGAATGTTGGTTGCCTTCGAGGAGGATGGCTGGCATATCTTTCCTGAATTAAGCACCTAATAAAACTTGTATATCAGTTCAATCAGTTCCGGAGTTCTATTGAGCTGTTTATGCCACCTTTAACACTGGCGAGCAGCTGGAAGAAGATAGGCATCTCAACATTGGATTTCAACCTCATTGTGTGCAATATTTGTTTTTGTTTTTAAGTGGGTCCCATGAACATGTCCTGCAGAATCTCATCATGGGATAGTACTTCACTTTTTTTGTGGTGGTAATAAGGTACTGTGTTTCTTACTTCTTACCTTCTTATGCCGTGAGATTGGGAGCAGCGGTTGTCCTCGACTCTTGTGCACGAGGAAGCCTGGGCCCAGGAGACGTTTTCTGATGGATTAAGTTCCAGTGTGTCTCCCTGTGATGTTGCTGCAGTTATCCGATGTTGTGAGCTACTATAGGCCTGTTTCGCTATCACGCACATTCTTTTAACAAGCTACAATGCCTGCAGAAATTGACCCAAGTTCATGTTTCGGTGCCCGTATTTGTTCACTTTTTGAATCACCTGACATGTGTCTTGCAAATGGCGATAGGCATGCCACTTGTAGTGCCTTGCTGATATCTGGCCAAAATCTCAACGGTTAGCAACGGAGCACTAAGGACCACTCAGAGTGCCTCGCACAGCAATAGACATGCCTTCACTCCCTGACAGCTACTCAAGTTTCTGAGGGGCATGGAGTGTTCCTTACACTTGCACTCCTTCACGGCGTTTGTTATCTACATTGCATCTGTTCAGAATTCACAGGGACTTTTCAAAGTGTTAGGCATACCCCTTGCCAACAACTACTTAATCCTGGAAAAGCATATTGTATATTTTAAAGGCATAGCAAGTGTCTCACATGGCGATAGGTGCGCCTCCCAAATCAAAAGGTACATCTTCTTTACATCAAAAAAAAGGGAAAAACATTAAATACTGTTTGAACAGACTTATTTCTTGTCAATTGGGATTTAATACATATTATTTTATTGACCAAAAGTAAGTACCATCCTGGAAAGTTACTATTTTGGGAAAAGAATACAAAAAGAGGGTGTCTATCGAGAATTATGTGACTGAGCTTAGGCGCTTAGCGTCATCCTGCGTTTGGTTCTTTGGTGGATTAAGATATCAGGGATCAGTTCATGTTTGGGTGTTGCATTGATAAATTGCAGGATGAACTGTGGCTCTGGTATGAACCCACTCTTGATGAGGTGTTGTTCATTGCTAAAAATTGAGTGTTCAATGAAATGTGTGGAGGTGGTGAGTAAAGACTCCACTAAAGAGGTACATGATGTTGGGCAGGGGAGTAGGAAAAGAGATGATGATTAGTAGACATAAAGAAAAAGGAGTATAAAACCACTCATAATATTAATAGGCAATCTCATGTGAAGAGGAGGTGTTTCAGTTGTAATAAGGCAAGTCATCCTGCCAATGACAAATCATGTCTTTCTCTAAAAGCAACCTGTCTTATTAGTAAAAATAAGGGACATTTTGCTTCAGTCTGCAAGATGAAGAACTTAAAGCAGAAAGTAAATGAAGTAGATGCAAGTAGCAGTGACGACAGGGATAACTCTGATTTTGAATGTGGTCAAATAGCCCTACAAGTCGGAGGTAAAGGTGACAATGGACCTCTATATTACATTGAGGTTGAGGGGAAGAGAACCTGAGTTTTGTTTGATCATTTGGAAGGGAAAGTGACACTATTGAAACTGGACATTAAGCCTTGTGCTTGCGGGGGAGAACCCAATTGAATTGCATAGATACTATGTGGGTCTGATTGAGTATGAAAATCACTATAGCTCTGGGAAACTTGATGTCTCTAAGAATTGACATAGTATAATAAGCTTGATACACCAAAGGAAGTTGAGGATTATGCTAGATCCAAACAGTACATCTGCTATGATTTTAAAACATGATCATTTAGTGAATGGGATTAGTGATTCTAAATCCTCTGGCTTAGGTTTGCAAGGAATTTTGGAGAAAGAGTTTACCTGCGTGTTCAGAGAAGGACTGGGCTGTATGAATGGCTATTGTCACAAACTTAAGCTGCTCTTAGGTTCACTACCTAGTTGCAGCAAAGTCTGTGGTGTTCCCATAACTATAAGAGAAGAAATGCAAACAGTTGGAAAACTGAAAACTCAGGGAATAATTGAGGAGGTAGAGAGTACTAAGTGGCTTGCTCCTCTGGTTGCAGCCAGGAAATCTAAATGGGTGCTTGGGACTGTATGTGGATCTTAGGCAATTGTGTGCTGGTTGAACCAATATCTTGTACCCAACGTTTCTGAGTTGCTGACGATGATAGGAGGAGCAAAGGTCTTTAGCACGATAGACCTTACCTCCGCCTACCATCAAATATAAGTGGTTGAAGTGGATGAAGCTCACTGCATTTGTCACACTGTTCGGAACATTCAGTTATGCCAGGCTACATTTTGGTCTTGTTTCTGCGGCATCAGTATTTCAATGACCAATAATAAAAATATTACGTAGGATAGATGGAGTTTGTGTATACCTAGATGACATGCTGGTCTAGGGAAAGGATGACTCTGAACATAATGTCAGAGTCAGACAGGTTTTGGGTAGGCTATGTGGTCTTGATCTTACCATCAAATTAGAAAAATCCTGCTTCAATACAAGGACTATTGATTACCTGGGACATGCTATAACAGGTGAGGGATGGTTCTGAAAGTGGAACTAGTCAATACCATTCAGGACATGGCTTCTCTGTCCATCAAGGAAGAACTAATGCACTTCCTATGTATGGTAGAATATTGTAACAAGTTCATTAAAAACTTTCTAATGTCAGCTACAATATCAGACAGTTACTAAGGAAAGTAGCTAACTTTATGTGGACTCCTGATTGTGAAAGGGTATTTATTGGATTAAAAAGTAGACTAGCACAGGCCCCCAAACATAAGAATGTTGATCTCATCAAAGGTTCAATAATCACAATGGATGCCAGCCTCAAGGGGCTGGGTGCTGTTCTACAGCACGTGGGAGTGGCCCAGAAAAAAACATTATGTTTATCTCTAGGTGTTTGAAGGGAGCAAATATTAGATATTTGGTAATAGAGCAAGGTCCTTGCAGTTTGTTTGCCAGTTAAAAAACTGAAGTTTTTGTGGGGCAGTACATTTCACAGACCCTCGTGTGAGGTTTTCAGTTCTAAAGGGATTGAGTCTATTTCAACAAGAATATTGAAGTAGGTCTTAACTTTACAGGAAAGCAATTTTAATGTTAAATATATTCCACGGACAAAAAATGTGATTGCGGACACTTTGTCCGAATTAGTACCTGAAGTAGGTCCTGAACAGGATAACAATCCAAATACAGGTGATCCCATGGAAATTTGTATGTGAAGTTGATTATGAAATAATCTCTGAAGAGAGATGGAAAGAAGTGGTAAAAGTGGATAACGTGCTCCAAAAGGTAATGGATGTTATATGTGCGGGTTGTAACTAGAAAGATCAAGGTGGTGTGGAGTGTAAAGACTTCTGGTTAGGGGAGGATCAGTTAACTTCGAACAATAATATATTGTGGACGGTTATTAGATTAGTTCCTCCTACTATGTTACGGGAGGAGTTGTCAGATCAAGCACATAAATCTCTTCTAGGTATCTCCAAAACCAATGAAAGGCTACACTCACCATACTGGTGGCCTGGGATGGATCTGCAGGTACAATGCCTAGTGAGATATTGCATGCAGTGTGCTGTGAGTGAAAAAAGCTATGAAGTCCAGGGTGGAACCAATGGTTATTAGGAAGCACCCTGATGGTCCGTGAAAATACATTGCTCTGGATATCCTAGGGCCCATACATGAGGATGGTCATGAAAACTATGTCTTTATTGTGATAGAGTTATGTTCAAGATGGCCTGAAGTATGTATCTCAAGGGGCATTGACACACAACATTTGATTAGATTTTTGCACAGGAGGGTTTTCCTGATACTATGTTGACAGAGAATGGAGTGCAGCTGGTGTCAAAGGAGGTGGAGAATTTTCTTCAATGAATCCCAATATCATATTAGAACCCTCTCGGGTCAACAAGTTTCCGAGTGTCGGGAAAAGGACCCGTGTGTCTGAGGAGTGGAAGTTGAAGGAGGAAAAGAAAATTAAAATCAGTAACATTCACTTTGATGTGAAATACTCAGTCAAACCAATGGCTGTTACTATAGGTGGTATGGTCATGATTAAGAAACCAGGATGGGATAAAGTTGGAGGCAAATTGTCGAAATCAATGAGGGTTATAAAAGTGTTCACCAATGCCATCAGGACTGAGGATCACCGTGTGTGGAATCTCAATGGTGTGGTGTTGCACAAAGGAGGGAATCTGGAGAATGCTGAGAAGCATTCTCAGAGGGATAGCTTTGACAAGGAAGGTGACAAAGACACTAATAGCAAGGCTAGTGGCAAACTTTCCATGTCAAGGAAGTCTGTCAGGAAAGTTTGGAGTGCTGTATATTTGGATGACTATATTTCTTAATGTGTAATGTCACATTAACTGTTTTTTGCAGTAATGTGTG
Source organism: Pleurodeles waltl (assembly GCF_031143425.1). NCBI lineage: Eukaryota > Metazoa > Chordata > Amphibia > Caudata > Salamandridae > Pleurodeles > Pleurodeles waltl. Next base: position 62,664,695 of record NC_090439.1, on the reverse strand, counting down.
TCTTATTTGCCATATAGTAGTAGAGTTCTTTTAAGTACGCTTTCAATGCTTTGTTATATTTTTCCTGGTCAAGTTATTATATTAGAAAGCATTCTATGATGTGTTTTAACTTTTTTGATCATGTTATTATGTGAGAAGGAGGTGTGTGGTAACTAGGGCTGGCACCAGCTCACTTAGAATGTGTGCTCACATGTCATGGAATGGTCTTGTGGGGATTGAAAATGGAATGTTGGTTTGAAGGAGTTAACTGGTAGCTTGCCCTCGAAGAAGATATCTTTCCTGAATTGAGAACCTCATAAATCTTGTATATCAGTTCAATCGGCTTCGGAGTTGTATCTGGCTGTTTATGCCACCTTTTACAATGTGTAGTGCAATAAACAAAATGAGACACATGAGAGTCTAACACAATTAATTTTTTCACAAACTTGAAGTGACTTTCATAGTCACATTTGCAGTGTATTGTGCACATTTAGCACTTTTAATCATTGTTTAATTCATCACATATTACCTGGCACCACATTGTTTCTTTAGTCACAAACAGCCACGCAGCAGTTGGTCCACCAGGGAGAGCTCTGACCACCTCTATCCTGAAGAACTTCTCCTTCACCCACCTCTTCTCATCCTGCCACTTCTTATTAATGTCTGTGGCAGTCCGGATGGCCTCCCCAATGCCCTAACTGCAGTTGTCAACTGCTGCCATAGGGCTGTCATCTGTGTTGCACTAGTTAGGCACAGTGGAAGGCCAAGCAATGTCTTGTAGTTTCTCACTACAAAAGTGACAATCATGTTTGTCACCTACTCTGTATAGTTCCTCTTCATCCTCAAAGGTAGCTTGGTGAAAGGTCGCAAGGCACAGAGCAGGTATGCACAGTGTAGGCATGGAAAAACCAGAGCCTTGAATGCGTGCCTCCTTTATGTGATTTGTAGTGCAGGGGCTTTCAGGTGGTATTAATTGTCCGCAGGTTATGAAATTACACTTACTCTGCTCTCAGTGCGGAGATTCTACCCCCAGTGCAGAGATTCCACCTTGAGTGTGGAAACTTTGCCCAAGTGTGGAAACTCCATCCCAAGAGTGGAAACTCCCCCCGAGTGCAGATGTAAAAATACTACTTGTAACTTACCATTGTGAATACCAAAAGTCATAAAATTTGACTTTTGGTCTAAGTTACCTTTGTGAATAAGGCCCTTACACTTCAGGTCTACGTTTGCCTTTGTGAGTTGGGCCCTGAGTGCATGGGCCTATCTACAATCAGACCACAAAACTTAGGTGCTTATTTATACTTTTTGATGCAAAACTTCACTGACGCAGTTTTGCACCAAAAAGTTTAGCACCAGCTTGCGCCATTCCTGAACCCCAGCCGGGTGCCATATTTATGGAATGGCACAAGCCGGTGCAAAGGGTAGGCTAGCGTAAAAAATTACTTTAGCCAGGTGGGGATGGCGGTATGGGAGAAGGGGTTTTTGTACCAAAAAATTACATTAGGCAGGTTAGAGTAACAAAAGATGGCTCTACCCAGCCTAGCGTTATTTTCTGACACAAAACCATCCATATCACATGACTCCTGTCTTAGAAAAGACAGGAGTCATGCCCACCACCCCAATGGCCAGCACAGGGTACAAGTGTCCCATGGGCATGGCCACTGCACCATGTGTCAAGCAGGGTGCCCCAAGATGGGCCCCCGATGGCACTTTAATTAAAAACAAAATTACTTACCTATACTTACCCTACTTACCTGGGATGGTGTTCCCCATCCTCCAGTGTCCCTCTGGTGTGGGAGGGGGTGTTCCTGGAGCTTGAGGAGGGCACCTTTGGACTCATTCCATGGTGTTTAACCATGGAAATGGGTCCACAGGTCCCATAACGCCTGTTCTGACCCAGGTGTTTTTAGCCCTTCCTCCCACCCGTGCATCATTTTAGCACAGGGGGATGAATATGGGGCTATGTGGTTAGCACCATTTTTTAGATGAGAACGCCGAGCTTGCATCTCATTGATGCAAGGTAGGTTCAAGCATCTAAAAATTGGTGCAAACTCCAATATTTTAAAGTTAGACGGGTCTAATGTCAAAATATAAATATGGAGTTAGTTTTGTGTTGAATTTGCATAATTTTGTTTGCTGCAAATGGGGTATAGATATGCCCCTTACTGTGTTGGTATTGTCTTTTGAGTTTCTTGATGGTCCTGTGGATGAAAATATATAGTCCCAGCTAGGTATACAACATAAGACTTTGCATCATTTTTTTAACTAAATCATTTTATCATCCCGAGAATGAGTTTATAATTCCTATGGTTAGTAGTCATGAGTACATTACCAATATTTTAGGAGTTTTCATTATACACTTCATTTCTTTTTCTTCCTTATCCAATTTCAGTTCTTCTTGTTCTGCCCTCATATGTGGAAACATAAATATATATTCAATATTTGGCACATTAAACATTAGAAAAACCTCAAATTATTAAAAAAAATACGAAGCTGGAAATTTTCCTATATGCTAGTGAATAAATCAACTTGGATTAATGTAGACGTTTACACACTTGTTTGCAGACAATATGATGTAGACGTCAGGTAAGCAGAGTAAATCACACCAGTGCAATGGCAAGAATTATAAATATATTTTTGCATTTTCTTATCCCGTGAATTGCAAACCCAACTGATCCATACTCTAAAACTGTCCTTTGAGAATCATCTTTTTTTTAGCTGCTTTAATTCATGGATGATGTAAACTGTGGGAAACTAAGTGCAGAATTATGAAGCCATTCTTTAGTCTGTCGGGCAGGTGTACAAACATTCTTTTTTTAAATTTGCAATTGGTGACGTTCAGTGCATTGCAAATTGCGAAAGGCTAAACTATATGTATGTTCTACACATAGAAGTATGAAATAGAGATCTGTTAACATTAGAAAAATAGACATTCACAAATTGTGATTGGTAAAAGTCACAAATTGCAACTGATATACTGACAGCTACTGACGACATCAGCAAAGTGAGGCCATTGTCACACCCCAAGACAACTCTTCTTCAGAGCACACCTGAAGTCCATCAGAGAAGGCAGGCCTGTGAGAAAAGTTCATAGAATGAAGTTTTCAGGCAGAGGATATAGTAATATTGGAAGTATCAGTAAAAGAAGATCAGCCTTTTGTCAAGACCCCAAGTAAAGTCCCTGAGTTTCTGATACAGCAAAAATCATATATGGCCTACTACCCTAAATCATGTTCACCCTAATTGAAACAACCAATGCAATATTGAAAACTTGTGGAAATAGTATGATTTGTGAAGCAGGAACAAGGACAGACGTCTGCAAAACTTCCTGTGGCATCTGCGAGTGGACAAGAAGTCATAAAATGCGTCTTACTTCAACAGAAGGAACATGCTCTGCCAACTGCCACCTTACAGAAGATGATGCCCAGTACAGGTTCATCAAATGTCATAGTTCGCTCAAAGCATTGCTGCCCGAAATGAGTTCCTCAAACATAAATGCAGTAAAGCAAATAGCTCACTCATAGGCGTCATCAAAAGTAACACTTTTTAAAAAAAATGTCACTGACTATTTTTTTTGCCTTACAATATGAAACTATATTTATTCAGAAAATGTAGACTTCCAACCCACCACAGAGGAGAAAGAATATTGATAAATAACACATGTAGACTAAGAACATGAGAACACTGTGATGGCACATCCGCAGCCACCTCGAACACAGTCTAGCAAATTACCCAGAAAGCTATGCCAAATGCTGAGACTAAATTCATCCTATACATATCATTTCGATATTGACATACACCCTACACAAGAATCCCACAACTTGTGATTCACTGTTGCATTTACAAACAAGACTGCTGTATGCCACAAACATGCTGGTTACGAGAATAAGTACAATGGAACACAATGTGACCTGTGCCTTAGCATCTGTGAAGGACACCCTGGGGCAATCTTCCCATACTGTAGGCATTGTAGCTGAAAAGTGCAGTCAGTTGCTCAAAGGGAGGATGAAGCTCCTTCAAACAGGAGACACAACAGGGCGACTCTCTTACTTAGTCAAGCAGTGGGGCTACTTGCAAAGATACAGCAATACTTACCCAACATGTATTTGATATGAAAGTGCAAATAAGCATGTCCTCATTTGGCCTATGTAGAGTGGTTATTCATGCAGGGAGCTTAAGGATGCGTATCTCGAGTAGGTTGTAATTAGGACTCCCGGTTTTATGGCATTTATTTCTTTAACGTTTTCTTCTGTATATATCCATGTATATATATATATATATATATATATATATATATATATATATATATATATATATATTGACCATCTTATTAGTATTTATCCATATTTATGTTTTGGTTTCCAAATAAGTGAAGTCAAAATGGCACATCTCTACTTTTACTTAACTGATAGACATGCACTCATACTTTGGTGCCTGTCTTGTTTTCACAAATTCAGCAGCCAAATATAACAAAACACCACACCCACAGGTAAATGTTAGCAATTTACAACAAATATATTTTATCATATGCCTCTATTTAAATATACCTTAACCTGTTTTTTTTTTAACTCCCATGCAGCCTATCTGCTCATCTGCTGTCTTGGAATTCACAACAGACAGCATGGAAAGACATTGATTAGAAGCACAATTTTCAATATTTTTCCACTTTTAAAGATAAATACAGGCAGGAAACGCAGTGTTTTCTGTCTATAATTATCTGTAAAAATCAGTAAAAATGGAAAACCGGAAGCCTTAGTTGTAATGTAGCTGAACAAACAGCACCTATAAGTTATATCCTCCTGCATTTAAGCGGGTTGGATGTTGCTGCAGATACAGTCAAAGTAATCTGCTCTATTCATGTTAGGTTCATGTACAGCCAATAATCACTAACTACATCGAGTCTTTTGTATATTTTAATGCGGAGGGTTTTGTTTATATATGTTTATTATACTTCATGCATAAGTAATAGAACATGTAATAAGAACTGTTCTCGGGGTCGTCTTTTATCTTCAACTCCCATATGCAGAGAGAGTGATGTTTCAGTAGCAGAATCATACATTTGTTGTTTAATAAACTCTGTATTTCTGTTTTTTCGAAATGTTGTTATATATCACGAAATTGCGGGAGTGTGTGTATGTCACTGAAATTATCCTGTGTACTGTGTCTCCATTCTCGGCCTTCGACTAGTGACCAGTGTAGGAAACCTTCCCCAAGCAAAAGTGCCAAAATGTTTTTTCTCAGCATTCACTAAGGATAATGCCTTACCATACCTTTCAGTAGTCAGTAACACATTAATATTTTGTGACTGGATTTTAGCCGTAATATATATATTATTATGTATGCTATATATATGTATAAATAAATATATGTTAATTAGAGTGATATATATATATATATATATATGTATATATATATATATATATATATATATATATATATGTATATATATATATCACTCTAATTCGGTATTTGGAAGAGATGCTTTAAAAGTGCCTATTCCACAATACTGATTCAGTATTCACTCGCAAACCCAAACTGTAATTCGCAGCGCAAATGGTTTGATTCGGGAAATTGAATCCTTTGCCATCGCGAAAAAGCCTTCATACATCTTGGCCCACACGTCTTAACAAAGCCATCATCACTTTGTTTCTCTTACTGAGAACTGATAAATTGATTAGACTTAGGAAACAAAAGAGACTTAGGGCCAGATGTAGCAAAGGATTTGCGCGTCGCAAACTGCGAAAATCGCCATTTGCGAGGCGCAAATGCCTCTTTGCCATGCAGAAATGCATATTGCGAGTTAGGATCGACTCGCAATATGCATTTCAGAATCGCAAATAGGAAGGGGTGTTCCCTTCCTATTTGCGATTCGGAGTGGTATGCAATACCATTTGTGACCGCATATGCGGTCGCAAATGGTGTCGCAGTTACCATCCACTTCAAGTGGATGGTAACCCACTCGCAAATTGGAAGGGGTCCCCATGGGACCCCTTCCAGTTTGTGAATGGACCCAAAACAATTTTTTCAGGGCAGGTAGTGGTCCAAGGGACCACTGCCTGCCCTGAAAAAATACCGAAACTAAAGGTTTCGTTTTTTTTTTTTAAGTGCAGCTCGTTTTCCTTTAAGGAAAACGGGCTACACTTAAAAAAAAAAAAACTGCTTTATTTAAAAGCAGTCAAGAACATGGAGGTCTGCTGACTACAGCAGGCCTCCATGTTTGCGAGTGCCTAGACTCGCTATGGGGCCTCAATTTGTGACCCACCTCATTAATATTAATGAGGTGGGTCATTGCGACCCCATAGCGAGTCGCAGACGGTGTCTGAGACACCGTTCTGCAATGCAAATTGCAACTTGCAATTTGCGAGTCGGAAGGACTCGCAAATTGCAAGTCGCAATTTGCAATTTTCCTGCATCTGGCCCTTAGTTAGACGTAATGTGGGATTCCCAAATAAATGAATGAATGGCTGAATGGATGGATTCATTAATTCATTAAATAGTTTGAATCAACAACATACCAAGCATACCGTTTGCTAGGCAATTTCCATCTCAGTTGTGGTAGTATCAAGTTTGGAAATGGTAGACTCAGAAATGTTGACGTAGAGCTATCTAAGGCCACAGAATGAATGTGAGAGTGAACTGTTGAAACATGTCACCCATACAGGAGAACTGACTAACTGTGCCAAATATTTACTAACTTTACCAAACGCAGATAGAGAATATTGCAAAATATATTGAAGGAGTTGCTGTAATAAGCTTATCCTAAAGCTATGTGGTATGCCAACAGAAAATTATATTTGCAGGATCCAAGATACCAAATACAATTTGCCATAAAATGGTTGCTACTGATGTCGCACCATACTGCTTTGGAATATGGTGCAGAGTGAAAAGGGGTTTTGTACCATGCAGGTGGCTTTCAGCCTCTTTCCGACATTTCCAATCAAATCAAATGTTGAAAATAATTCATTTGAAAACATGTTAATATATTTAATTGCTGTGTCGAGAACTAATTCACTATTATGTGCTGTACAGTCTTTCAAACTTAATATTTTAATGAGTGGCAAAAACAAATGCTTTTTTCGGGCTTTGGTGTATATTGCCTGCTGTGCGATCCAATTATTGAACTCCCTTGCTTTTTGAGATTGCAGGACCTATGAAGATACCTCTGATTACCTCATTATTTCAACTCTGTGTGTTGTTTGTTGAAAACATGTATGGGCAGTCTTAGTATAATTGGCACTCCAGCATTACGGTCATGTGCATGAAATCTGTGACCCCCTCATTGCAGGATAAATTCATTTTGTTGGACCAATAATCAAAAAAGTTCAACTTGTAATCGTCTGTCTGAATGTTATGCTTTCTGAACTCCTTCACTAGCCCATCGGAAGCAGCACGCTTTATGAAATTTTAAGAATTACATTTGCGCAAGGATTTTGATAAACACACAAGTGAGCTTCTCAAGGGATATCACTGGCATCCATTAACTCAGGAAATTCTGTCAGTGCTTAGGAAGAGGAGAAGCACAGCTGGAAATTGAAATGTTTTAGGCCTTGGGTGTTTGAATTAATTTTTGCAACAACATTTTACAATTTTGTCCTTCATGAAGGTAGTTTCCTGGTTTACCTTTGCCTCCCCAGAGCAAAGTATATTTGGGATTGTGAGATAACTATCTATTTTCCGGGAAATCAAGTGATAAAACAACAGTTTTGCTAAGCACATTTCCTGGTGATAACAATATTTAAATATACCTAAGATAATTGAAGGAAGTAGTCAACAAACATCAGTTTATTACCTTTTCCTGGTAACGGACATTTATTTTTCTTATCAAAAACCTGCGTGAATAAGGCTGGACCGAACAAACTGAAAAGTTCCTGAACAATTGCAAAACATTATTGAACAGGCATGTACTATTAGGATTGGACAGCAGGTAGTTATGTACGAGAGAGATCAAAGGCAGTTCTCAGCAGGGATGTTATCGGTTTTAATGACCACTATTTCTACACATACACAAATTGTGGAGAGATGTAGTGTCATTTACATTGGAGACCTAGCCACAAAGGGAAGGGAAAGATCATGGCATGCAAAGTTTCGATCTAAACTCGGTCAAAATGTGCTTGTTTTGGGCATACACATACATCCCTTACCTATGCCTGCATAAATTATGATAGGTGTAATGTAGGTGTGAATATATAAGTACTCGTGTTTCTTACTAACAGGCACTTGTTTTCCTTTCTTTGTCCTGTATTAGCGGTGCACCAATGTCACGTTCATTATGATCGAACACAGTCAGGGTGATAAAAGAATGCTGAATATGTATTTGAAAGTTTACCTTACTAATTGTAGAGTATTTCTAATAAGAATGGTAAATGTTTGCAGAGATGATTCTCAGGAACATTATTTATTACTGAATTGTTTCCTTTATTGTAACCTCCGTCTGGAGCACTCTATCTTACCGATTTTGTAAGTGTTTTATGTGTGTTGTTATGCTGTAAAATGAACAAAAACATGCTTTTAATGAATTCACTGTGGTTTGTTAGTAGGCTAGCAAACAAAATATGTTCGCCTGAAGGGTAATCCACCAGACCATATTGCTTTAATTACTGCCTTACAAAAATATTGTAGCTAAAATTGTTTTTGATTTCCACAATGTCATGAAGGCAATTATACACAGGGAAGTGTACGTTTACTATTCTTAACTCACATTTATGTACTTTTATTATATATGTGATACATAATTATTACATATATGTGTGTGTGCATGTGTACACAGACGCGCACACACACACACACACACACACACACACACTGGAGTTACAAATAGTAAATATATATACTTAACAATATAAACCTACCTTCACAATATTGCGCAAGTTTATATTATTCTGGCTACGATATATTTGTAGGACAATGCTTTTTATTCTGATATACTACCCTCCAAATGTTCATGTCACTCCCTCTGCACAGCATAAAATGCTATCATATGCTATCAATGGGCAAGAATAAGGGCCCTGTAAGTCTCCCATATCAAGGCTAAAATACCCCCAATCAATAGTGTACTGGGATATTCCAAAACAATAATTTATGTGTTATAATAACTTGTACAAAATATTCAAAGCCATAGTATTGTCTCGTAGGCTCTCATTATTCTAATGAGACTACTGGATTCAGGCGGCAGAATTCCTTGCACTGTCGGAGACTGAGTCTGAACCCACTGCAGGTGACACCCGTCGGCCTAATCCAGGTTTTGCTGCAGCTAACTAGTAGTGCCTCATCTCCACCCAAGAACAGGGAGGATTGGGCAGCCGAGCGCATGACACATTTGACTCTTCAGGGAAATCGTGGTCACTCAGAGCTCATCCGTTTCTCTCAGTTACATTAGTCTCACATATACAAGGACAATCAGAGACAGAATAAAGTTCAATAAGGTTTTATTGAAATAACTGCATCTTGGATAAAAAAGCGTGGACTGCAATGACTAGGACGATGAAGAAAGACAGGATTACAATTTTGACAAGGAGAGTGAAGCATAAAAATAACTCTACCATGTTGTCACTAGAATCGTTAAAATGGCTCCTACCTAGGCTATGTTAGAGCACAGCATGTTAAGCTCTAATTCTGCCCTACAGGTTCCCCTGGGAAGACATCATCCCTCATACCTGAGCAAGAGACTTGTAATCTACATAAGCAGCTGCAGCGAAGCACTCTGCAATCAGCATACAGTCATGGTCATCTGGCTGGAATCTCCCTCTAACATACATGGGCCAAAGTAGTGTTTTTATAATAAAGCAGCTGATGTTCCAAAAAAAGGATCACTACGTAAGAGTGTGTTTGTTTCTATGAACACTAGAGACAAAGCGTTACCACATTTGCCAGCAACTTATCTTACTGCAGCCTTGAGAAAAGCACAGAGTGAAAGAAATGTCTTGTTTAAGAACACAGTGCTGGCCTAGGCAAAGAACTGCTAGATAGAGAGAATAAAACAAGACCGCAAATGTGGCTATTGTTCAAATAATACATTAAGCAGAATAAAATATATCTAGGTTAAAGTGCACAGCGGCAGGCCTAGTTCGCTACAATAACGTGTATGAAGCTACAAGTAAAATGGCTACACAACAGTATTAGTGACAGATACATAGATACTTTAATTTTTTCCTTAACAAATATTTTGACACTCACTTGTGAAATGACCCAAAGTTGCGTACAATGATGTGGATAGATAACTAATTCAAAATCACTCGTTGGTGCATGAAAGTGCAGCAATCTCAAATATCTTTCCAATTAATTTAATCAATATTCAGACAACGGAGCACCACTTTAACTCCAAAAAACGAAATGCAAAAAATGTCAATGAAAAAATGTATCCTTTGTTCTGAAACATTCTCTGCTAATGATAACATTCATCTCATCAGCAGGAGAAAATAAATTCAACCCAGGTGGATATCACAGAACAATAATTAATGTGCCACTTATCGTTTTGCTAGTGTACTGCCCAAGAGGGCAGACACCCTGCCATAATCCATCTGTCACCCAAAATTAAGATATGGTAGCTCTTTCACTTCTTCGTGCCCTGGTCGTGTAATCTCCAGCTCAGAAAATAAAAATAATTAAAAATATATTAAAAACAGGAAGACAACTACACAGAAGGCTTCGTTCACTGATAACTGAGCCAACATGCTTGTTGGTAACTAACACAGTGGGGCCTGCTCGTTGCACATTGCAGAATAAGTCTCTCAAACCCAGGATCCTCTTATATCTCAATTACCCACATACAAACGTAGATCTTCGCTACAATTAATTCCCTGTGGATCTTTACTGTCAACGGCTATAATGTATCTTGATTCCAGCACTCTCAACTTCTCTCTGTTTAGACATCTTACATCCTCCTTGACTTCATCTATTACTGAATATTTCAAGTCTTTAATTCTCCATTCAAACGTTCCATTAATGTGTCTCACCACTGGATAAGATGTATCCTTATTCTCGTAAATTTTGCGAGATCCTCTTGTGTACCTGTAATGTTGTACTTTCCACATACAATTTGGGGCAACTGCATCTCAAAGTATACACTACAAAGTCACTCCTACAGTTATACTGTCCCCGTATCCTGTGTAAGACCTTTGAACCAACCACCACTTTCTTGGAATTTCCCCCATTCTTACATGCTTTTCATTTAGAACACTGCACAAATCCATAATTGTTACTGTTTAACCATGATCTTCTTCCTTTCTCTTGTCGAATGTCACTACGAACTAGAGTATCCCTCATGGATCTACCTTTCCAGAAAGTCAATATGGGTCTACAAGGCATGCCCTCCCCAATGATGGGGTCACTTTTTGAGAAGTTGCCAGTGTCTGTGTAAAACTGCTCTAACCCTTTGATGAGCCTTAATATATGTAGTAATGCATCTACGTAGGGACTTAGTCTTATCTTTGGTCCTGGTAGTTCTAAATAATAAATTATCTCTACTTACTGCATCCACCTTTCTGGAAGGATTCTCAAATGTTTTTCTTTTGTATCCTCACCTCCTTAATCTGTGTAACATTTTCCCTCTAACTTTTCAAAATCTTCTTGTGTGCTACAAATTATTTTCATCCTAAGAAGTTCTCCATATGGTATATTCTGTATCAAGGGTCTAGGATGAAAACTAGAGGCATGGAGGATACAATCCCCCTCACTCGATTTTCTGAAAAGGACCGTTTCCAGTTTTCATTGTACAACTTTCACTCTCACATCCAGAAAATCAATTTCATTATCACTGATGTTGCTTGTGAACTTTAAATTTAAATCATTGTTATTTATAGCCTCAACAAATTCCAGATCAGAAAAATATCATCAATAAAATGGAGCCACAAAATTATATTTGCTCTCCATGTATCTAATGGTTGATTGCTGAGGACCTGCTCCTTCCGCCAGCCCATATGCAGATGCGCAAGGTTGGGGGTGAAGCAGGTCCCCATCACTGTTTCCCGCTGTTATTCATACAACTCATTATCAAAGAAAAAAATATTGTGTTCCAAACACCACCTCATCACACTTTACAAAATCTTGATGTGGTTAAAGAATTGTATAGGTCTAGCTCTAAGAAAGTATTCTGCAGCCCTTAGGCCATCTGTATGATGGATACTGGTATACAGAGAAGGTATGTCTAATGTCACTAATAACATATCCTCCACCCAACTAAAGTCAAAAAATCTCTTGAGAAAATCTGTACTGTCTTTCAGATAAGATGGTAAATACTGAAAAAGAGGTCACAAAAAAGTGTACGTACTTTGAAACATTTTCAAACAGACCTTCTTGTGCAGCTATTATAGGTTTGCCTGGAAGATTCACTGCACTCGTATGAATACTGGGTATTAGATAAAGAAACTGGTAATTTGGAGTGATCTTTGTACAGAAAGCTAAATTCTTCCCACTAAGAAGGCCCTTTTCGCTCCAACCAGAATGTGCCTCTGTAAAATCCTTTCTTACTGTCTCATGATAAATGAGATCTACTTTCTTGTAACAGTCAATATTTGCCAACTGTTTGTATGCTTCCTCCATATAATGTTTTATGGACCAAATGCCAATGTTCCCACCTTTGTTTGCACTACATTCTACCACTTCTTTATTGGAGGAAATATTTTTCATTGTTTCCCAGAAACCCTTCTCTAAATGCTGTTTGCCCTTCGTGATCTGTGTTCTTATTCCCTTAAGCTCCTTGGTAACCACTTTTGTAAACTGGTCTATATTGTCACCACTACCTGATGAGCTAGTTTTAGATTTAGGTCTAAACTGAGAGCCCCCTTCCTCTGATATCTTCTGTAATTTCACTGGGAGTATCAATCTCAAGTTCCATCAGTTGTTGTAACTCATGTACATCTTCAATCAGTAAGTTGCTATGTTCCACATCTCTATGCTGTGTTGTAGATGTACATTTCTTATTCATTTTATAGAATTTCATCAGCTTACGTTTTCTGGCAAACAGAAAGAGGTCTATCCTGCTCTAAACATAATCAAAATCATTAATCTTGCAGAAGGACAAACCCAGGGACAAATATTAATGGGTGTGTGGTAAAGGCATTGCGTAGTAATGACCATGTTGTAATTGTTGTTTCCCCATGATACAGGAACCGCCTCAAACAAACTAACCTGGTAACTGATGGGTCAAAGGTGAAGAGTGATAATATTGGTTGCATTATTCATTGCTGCCAGGCCGTGCTTTCTGTTCACCCATGCCTGTCAATTGTTGGGTCTTTCATGCGTGGTTCTTATATCTATTACGCATTTGTGCTAGAGTAAGGGATTTTAGAAAATGTTGCTCTTCGTGCGGCCCAAGCATCATGATGAAAATCAGCTGACTCTCACTGGGCTTTGCTGATAGTGTGTTCTATTCTTCACAAACATAAATCTGTCTCTGTAGTCTACACTGCCTGCCCAATGGGTATACAAACCAATTCAGAAACACCCTTAAAGCTGGCACAACCCTGCCCGTCCGACTGCCCTGATTCCCAGATAACACTGCTCATCACTCCCACAGAATTCATTGCAAATTAGTGCTCTGCTATGCTGTGACCAGACTTCTGTTCTCCTGTGTGTGCAAAAAACTGCTAGGCAGATAGGTATTTAAACAGCTTCTCCAGCATATGAGAATGTAGCTGGGCATCGCTGCCAGCTGTCGGGTGCAGACAGTCGCGCCCAGAAACTTGGTATATGAGGGAACCCCCCCTCTGGACTCAATCAAGAGCTAACGGGCCAGGGTACTGTGCAGAGGGGGTTCCTGGAGCTTGGGGGTGTCCCCGCACTGGAGAGGCTGTGGGGCCATATATAACTCCACAGGTGCAGAGGAGCAACAATGAATCAGGCAGTGAATGGAGCAGCTGACACAGTTCTCAGTCTCTAGCTCAAAAGTTATATGGTGCCTCAATCACCTAGGAAAGAAAATGTAAACCTGCTTTTCTCTGCTGCCTAGCCTGTGGAAAGTATATTTAATCTCTTACTTCTCATCTGAGCTGACAACGTCTTGGCGCATGGTGGAAGAGGATGTTGTGGAGTAAACAGAATTATCCAGGTCGGACCCTGGAACATCTTTACATCAAGCGTGGTCAGGGAATAGTAAAAGGGGTATGCATGACTAGTTGTATACCCATGCAGCCCTTTTATTTATGTGAAAAACACAAATACACATTATAATAATAAATCTTCTGAATAGATAGAGTTTGTTCAGCCCCGGCATGTGTTATCAATAGTGCAAACTTTAAACATCACCATGACATTCCTAGGACACAATATATCAGGTGGGCACACTCAAACTTCAACACATGAGTGAAACAAACTGTTTTTCTTTGTTCACCATCAATGCTTCTTATTGCATTGCTGGTAGGGTCTACCTGCCTCAATGCAGTAGACATGATCAGTTACTAAACATCTCTGAAGGTTTATTTCAATAGATACAGGTTGTTTTGTTTAAGGGAAAGTTTGTAAATAATCTAAGGTGGTTCTTGAAATATTTTAGTTTGGGAAACTGGATCAAAACAAGTATATTTATGCCAGAAAGGTGGATATTTTGAATACTTTGAACAATGAGTCAACCCCGTAGGACAAAAGCAGTGGGCCCGATTCACAAAGGTAAACTTAGACCAAAAGTCTAAGTTTAGATCAAAAGTCTAAACTTAAACCAAAAGTCTAAGGGGCATGTTTATACTCTGTTTGCGCCGGAATTGCGTCGTTTTTTTTTATGCAATTCCGACGCAAAACTAACTCCATATTTATACTTTGGCGTTAGACGCGTCTAGCGCCAAAGCCCATGGAGTTTGCGTCATTTTTTAGCGTGGACACCTACTTTGCGTTAATGATATGCAAGGTAGGCGTTCCCGTCTAAAAAATTGACTCCGAGGCATGTGCGCCGTATTTACACTCCCGGGCAAAATTCACGCCCGGGAGTGGGCGGGTCAAAAAAAATGATGTCCGGCTGCTTTTGCGCCGTTTTTTAGCGCCTGGTCAGGGCAGGCGTTAAGGGACCTGTGGGCTCGGAAGGAGCCCAGAGGTGCCCTCCCAAGCCCTCAGGGACACCCCCTGCCGCCCTTGCCCACCCCAGGAGGACACCCAAGGCTGGAGGGACCCATCCCAGGGACATTAAGGTAAGTTCAGGTAAGTTTTTATTTTTTATTTTTTTGTGGCATAGGGGGGCCTGATTTGTGCCCCCCTACATGCCACTATGCCCAATGACCATGCCCAGGGGACATAAGTCCCCTGGGCATGGCCATTGGGCAAGGGGGTA